>NW_026892579.1:28777500-30027500 GCF_033815535.1 Pezoporus flaviventris | reverse complement strand
TACATGCTGTGTCATTTTAGGCACAGCTTTAACCAGTCGGACAATTCCTCTAATTTAGTTTTTGCTTTCTTCTGGGTGCTGCAATTTTGCTGTGCAACAGCAGTTGCAATAACAGGGCCATTGAACGCCTCCAGCTGAGAAGCAAACTGGACCCACGTTTCCCACACAGTGGACATGTGGTACAGCCATTACTGAAACCAACAGCTCCTAGTCAATTTTTGAATGAATTCAAGGCTGCTAGTGTGTTAGAGGTACCAAAGGCATGTAACTCCCAGAACAGCTTTGATATGCGGAAGTGCCCACAGGTTCAAATGACAACATCTCATGTATCCATGCACAGCAGAAGAACTTCAAATCTAAATTTTCAGTAGGAAATTTAGGTGCCTAAGCAGAATTTCCACTTCTTTGCTTTTAAAATGCCTAAAAGCAGCACCTTCTGTATCGCAAAGGCAGTTTACTGATGCAGTCTTCCCATACCCAGCTCCAGCTTTCCAGCACCCAGATAAGCATATCATTTTACTCTTCCCAGGAATACTCTCTGAGGAAACTTTCTATTCAGAGCAATTTGCAGTGTTCCAGAATAAAAAAATATTTGCTCTTCTTCAGTGCAGTTTTTTTACTATTCAAACTGCAGAAGGGGGGAAGGGGCAGAGATTTCCTTTCTCTGGAAGCCCTGGCTTCTCTGCGGCATAAAGATTTCTTCCTGAAGAACTACACTGAAGATAAATACTGAGAGGATAAGTTCCTTCACTTCTTCCCATCACTAGTTACTGCCTAAGAATGAAGCCAGGAAGGGTATGATTTTAACCTCTTCCAGCATTCTGGGAAAATAACCAGACCACAGGTTAATATCTCACCTTCCAAGTATAAATTAACACTTCTCTCCTATTACATCACTGTATAAACATCTCTTAATTTAACCAGAGATCATTCGGTTTGGCCTACAAAAAAATAAATATTAAAACATTACAACAATAATGATTGAAAGGACATACAGGAGATACTTTGCATTCCTATAACTTACACAATACTATAGAAACGGTATAGTAAGAGTAAAGCAACCCTGAAAATCCTGATTTATATACATTAAATAATGTGGAAAAGCAATGCAACATTGCACCACCTTCTTATATTTGTTCTGTTTTCAAAATTAACAGGTTGTACAAATAAAATGTTAGGGCAATTTAACTGTTTATTCCTAACTTATACTATCAGTCCTAAGCATTCAAAAAGTCTATGGCGTTACTCCAAGTCAATTACTTTTATCAAGTAATACATGTGAATCTGTGTTTATTTCACTTGGATTTCAGTCCCATTCTGCATTCTTGTTTTCTATATATGTTTCCTCTTCATTTATTTTTCTTGGTGGGCACAACTGATGAGGTTATTATACTTAAAAACATTTGAAAAAATAACAGCATTTCCTGGGAAGGGTAAGGTTACAAAGACTGTTAATTTAGGCTCAGTTTACACACACACACATATATATACACACATACATAAGTACAAGGTTGTATATAAATAGATAAAATCTCCAACAGTGACAAGTACATTAGTATTTGCCATAACATTTCTTTCTATGAGGGAATTAACTATTTTGGCATAATCACCAGCATAATCACATTCATACCAGGAATGTTCTACAACATTAAATACATGATTGCAGAGTAGTTCAAATGACCTTTTATTAAGAGGGATCAAGAAAGAAAATTATGTGTTTAATTACACATATTGTGAGGTGGGTTTTTTCTTTTTTTTCTTTAATGGTACAACAAGAATGAAAAGTAATTTGAAATTATTCCATTCTTGTCTATGTAAGAATACATGGCCATACAAAGTACCCAGAGTGCAGTTTGATGTATTTTATTGCTTAACCTTGAAATCAAGCCAAAAGCATTGCCTGGGCTCCCTTAAGAAGAAAAGGTTAATGGGGTTTTTGCTTGGGCCTCCCCTTCCCTTTTCCACTACCTTTGCTGTCTTTCTTTTTGCAACAGTGGCAAGGGTAAGAAGCTCAGCTGTGTTTCCCCTATCTCTAAAAATCTAAAAGCCTACCTGATAGAAGGACTAAAGAACAGAGATCTCCAGACAGCTGGAGAAACACATGAAAAACAGCAAGAGCAAATGCAGGCAAAGACCTATTGTAGCTGAGTAAGCGAGGACGTCAAGTCCACAGCTGCAGCAATGGGAGCTATGCAAGGCAAATGGCAAAGCAATCTGGGTTAGCTGAAGGAGAATGTCCAAGCACCGACAGAAAGTGAATGAATATCGGAGACCTCAGAGAAACAGAAGCATCACATCTTGACTGCATTTTCAAAAATCAGTCTCATCTGTCTCTGCATATACATCCGTGGTCCCTCAAGCCATGCTCCTGCTGCTCAGACACAGATTTTGGATTTCTCTCCAAAAACTCACTAAAGGCACTAACAACCACTTCAAATTTATGTTTGGTATTTCACTCCTTTGTGCCACAGCCACAAATTAAATCTCTCATTAAAAATGGCTGACTTAGCAGTCAAAAGAGTATTGCCCAAAACTACTGACAAAGGAAACCACTTTGATCTTCACTCCAAAAGACATTTTAGGGAGACAAAAAATACAAAAATAAAAATACAAAAAACAAAAAAACAAAAAAACAAAAAAAAAAAAAAACAAAGGACTGGTAGTTTAAATGAAACTATTCTGAAACATTATTACAATTTCCACTATTAAAGGTATTCAATACAAACAAAATAAACCCACGGGAATTAGCACTGCATGGTAAGATTACATATTTATAGTTTATATATATATATACTCTGCATAAAGTATTATGCAGATTATGTAATACTTCATGCAGATCATATAAAGGAGCAGAGAGGATTAAAGAAATTATGTATCTTCAACATATTTCAGAAAGAAGGCTTTGTATCAACTACATAAAGGTTTTAAACCAACTTTGATGCTGTATATCAAAGACCAAAGTAAGCAGTTGAATAGATGTTGTAACCCAAGCAAGAAGATACATATTTCTGAAAGCAAAGAACCCTCTTAAGTGGCATGGCCTGACTGTTCATTTTTCACATGATTCAGTAAAGCACAGCAAACCCACAGACTCCTCCAGTCTACAGCAGAGAAATTTGCTCTTCATGCTCCGAGACCTGAAGTCACAGAAGGCTTTTATTTTTAAATCAAATTTTTTTCTGGCACTTTGCACTTTGTTGGATTTATTCCCATTCCAAGAGGATGCTGGGCCAGGTGCTGGCAATTAGTTATTATAGGTTAAAGAAAAAGGAGGCTTACCACAGCGCTGGACTGATACACGACTGATTGGAAAACAATATAGGATGGGCAACATATGTAAGCAACCACAGTTGGCAGTTCAGCACTCTGCTTGCAACGAATTTGAGGTCTCCCTGGAAACCATGATTTCATTCCATCTGTGAAAAGCCCATGCTGTTTTTTCTCTCTTTATCAAGCAACTTGAGATTCCATAGAATTTTCCCTCTTTGGGTAGACCCAAGGAAAACAAAACAGCTAATCAATAGGATAACATCTGACACTCAAATTGTAGAGTTGAAATTCATCTAGCATACAATAATAGCATCCTGCATGAGAGACGTTTGAACTTACTCCTACAGGAAACCAAAATGTTCAAATTTCACGTGTGCACATGTATATGTATCTATGTTACCAAAGAGGGAAACAAAAAATTATTTAATACAAATAACTACCCTGAGCAATAGTTTGGGAGACCATTTTGTCTGAGCAAAGGACTGTAGACTTCAATTGGGCCAGTGACAGCTGTTGGTAAACAGAAGGAAAATAGACATTGTGGCACGTAATGCAATAAACTGGAAATTATATATCGTAATTATAGTTACATATAATTATATATAGTTTACACTGAAAGCATTATAGAAATCGGCTCAAGTCTGAGAGAAAGCTACAACAATCTCTAACAAATGTTCATAGAAAGAGGCATAAAGGCAACATAACAATGGAACCAATCCACGTAAGAATTTCTAATGCAATTTGAAGACTAGTTGACCAGAGATAAACAGAATTGCTCATCCTTTACTGCTGCGGGCTCAAAGTCTTGAGAAAAGCAAGCCAGCCCAGGATTCAGAAACCCTGTCAGTGCTACTCAATTCAGCTAGGTCCTGACACACAAGATACACATTTCCACCAGTAACTTGTCACTTGCTTCTTTCTATTCCCCTAATCTTTATTTTCTTTCCATCTTTCTATTTTTGTTCTCCACTTTTTAAAAAAGCGAGGGTAGGGCTGGGTTAGCTATGATGTTACTTTGCAATGCAATGACTGCAACATCTGCTGTGAAAACAAGGGAGCAGTAGTATGAAATACACAAGAGGTGATTTGAAATGTTTGCTAAGTGAAGGAAAGATGGACATCTTTTGGGCTGTGTTTGACTCATGCAAGTAAGGGCCAACAAAATATAACTTCAAAACCAGAAGTTATATTTTCTCTCTTATCTTTTTCTTCTATTTGTCTTGTTTATCCCTCAGACAGGTTTGAATTCCTTCATCAAGTACAATGGATCAAGACCATCAGTGCTATTATAGAATCATAGAATGGTTTGGGTTGGAAGGGACTTTAAAGCTCATCTAGTCTCAACCCCTCTGCTATGGGCAGGGATAGCTTCCACTAGACCAGGTTGCTCAAAGTCCAACCTGACCTTGAACCCTTTCAGGGAAGGGGCAGCCACATGTTCGTTTTCTCTTTCCACAAATTGTACTTAATGCTATTCTCACTGCTAATTAAATACTGTCAAATGCTGCAGGAAATAAGGATGATGACCCCTGGTTTAGCTGTTTCAAAATTTTATTTGAAAGCTTGGTCCTTTACAATTCTTTGACGGTCCTCCCTCTTCTTCCCCCATTTCCAGAAATATCAGAAACACAATAAAAGGCTAAACAGATTCTGGTTTTTTGCTTTGGTTTTTTTAATAGCAATCTGTAGCCATGGGGAAAGCTGGTTAAAGCCTCTGTCCAAACTTCAAAACTTGATTTTATTGTTTTATGATACAGAATGAACGGATGTTTTTTCCATTTAACTTAGCAGAACAGTCTTTAGACTACACATGAAGGTATCATGAAGTAGACTCAAAACACTCAATTATATGTTAGCATTTTAACAATGATATATGAAGTCACTGACATCAAACTGAGAGAATTCGTATGAGGTAAATAGACAAAAAAAGAATTTTAGTTTTACCAAGTCTATGGTTTTTAAATAATAGCTTTTGGTTGTTTGTTTTCTTTTTACTTAGTCTTTTTACTGAAAATATTAACCAGTCATTCAAAGGAGGCTGTGAATGCTGGAATGGAAATGGTAGAAATTCCAGAGGAATTTGGGACCCGAATGAAAACTTTGAAAGAACTCCAGTTGTCTCCAGTGATACTAAATCAGACCCTTAATATTTTAAACAGGTTTTTGAGGGAAGAAAACAGAAATTTAGCACATGCACGCTTAAAGGAGAAAACATAAACATTTGCTGTTTCAAGTATATCCAAAATCTGGTACTTTGAGAAACACTCACAGCTCCAAAGTATGATCCCGAGCAAAAATTAAAACCACGCAAAATGTACACTGCAAGAAGACTAAAGATATTCCAGCAAGTATTCAAGCTCAGATTCTTTACAATGTGAGACTCTGACAGCCTGCTATATGAAGAAAATTATTTTATTACATTCATAAAGCATAAAACACCTTCATGTTTTTCCTTCGGTCCACCAAGCAACTAAAGACCCAGTAGCTAAACAAAGGAGTAACTAATGAACAGGCAAATCACACCAAGGTTTTGCAAAGGTATAAGGTGGGGAGATAGCCAGGACCTTCCAGCACTACACGTCTCTATGTATTCCCTCCCCAGAAAATTCCCATGTCTTCCTCTACTTTCAGCGTTGTTTCACACCGTACAACCCCTGATACCAAAACCCTGCCACACTAAATCAATACAACTTCAAACATCAAAACATACTTGTGTGTTTTGTCACAGTCCCAGAGCAAAAGCATATATTGAACTGAGGGGAGTGCCACGGACACAAGTCACTACAAGAAAACTGAGAGGAAGGCAAGGTGTCTACAGGACTCCATAGGACTCCTGGGGCATGGGGAGCAAGGATGAGGAAACTGCGCAGTCCTGGTCAATACTGTTCGGAGGCTGTGGGAACCTAAGTGGGAAACAGGAATAAAATTAGGTTTTCTTCCTCCCTCCCCTACCCCCAGCCTCCCTACCTGAATGCAGAGAAAGCTGCTGGGAGATCTCAACTGCAAAAGTTACTCAAATCTGGACTTAACAAGACCCTATCCAGCCTACACTGAGTCTGCTTTGAGCAGAGGTTGTACTGGATGAACCCAGGAGGTCCCTTCCAACCTCTATGTTTCCATACCTCTGCAGTTCATTTCCACTACCCTCCTCACTTTTCAGAAAACAATTTGCAGGGCACTTGCCCTCAAGGTGCATGTACTCTGTCCCTTAGGTACATTATCCTGCTGCCACAGAGAACAGAATGGGGCTTCACGGGAGTCCACTGCCACCCCTACCTTGACCTCTCCTCTTGGCAACAAAACCAGCAGACAGGCAAGTAACCAGCAGACAGTTTAGGTATTCAGAGTATACCCAGCAGCTACTCTTCCCAATCACATACACAGAATATGCAGCTGTATTCCTGCCTGTCAGATACCTATCGAGTATCTTCCAGTTTGAAGTCAGCAATGACATCTACCAGCTCTTCAGCTTTCAACTTTCAAAGTGGCCTCTTACTGCCTGTGATTTTTCGTACTGGTGGATTTCACCCTTTCATGAGTAACTCCAGCTCTTCTCTTTTATTGTTTAGGGTCAGTTTCCATTAGCATGTTAAAAATGCTCCCGTGTCTTTGTGTGCTTGAATTTTCACATATGATACTTCATAGTTGGATACATAGCACTGTATCTGTATCATAACTGCCCAGTTATCACATTCTTGTTTTATGTTGAGCCATACAGTGATATTGAGGAGTAATTCTCCCACTACTAAGCTATCAGAACCTTGAGTACCATCTCATCTTTCCCTATGAAAAAGCCCCTGAGCCCTGTAATACTGCTATAACCATTTACCTACAAGATATATATATTTTTTTTCTTTTCTCTTGCCACAGACAATCTCTGCTATAGGCCACTTGTTTAACATTCAGACTTTCAGGATTTAATAGTACAATAGGAGTACAACTCCAAATCTCCAGGATGCCATGAGAACTACACTAAAGTCCAAGAGGTGCTTGTTTTTACAACAGTCACAGTCATGCAAGTTTGTTATGCACTTGGAAATTCTCAGAAATCTCAATGTTCCAAACTGCAAAAAAAAAATTATTCTTCAGCTGTTGCAGACAATTCCCCACAACCTGGCACTGCAAGGATGGAGTGGGGGTGGAATGCAGCATCCTGTTCCATCTTGCAAGGTACAGCACATGGGAAGAGGGCAAATTCTTTCCTCCCACTCTATGGCTATGAAGAAATCTTCAACATATGGGTCAGAGAGTCATCCGGGCCCCAGAGATGAGATTTGCTACTATACTCAGCAGTGATCC
This sequence comes from Pezoporus flaviventris, assembly GCF_033815535.1. Lineage (NCBI taxonomy): Eukaryota > Metazoa > Chordata > Aves > Psittaciformes > Psittacidae > Pezoporus > Pezoporus flaviventris. The sequence continues at coordinate 30,019,931 of NW_026892579.1, read as the reverse complement.
CAGTCATAAGCATTCATCACCCACACACCTCCTAGATTTCTACCAGGGAACTAGTATAAACACGGCACTTTTCCCCCTCTTTTGAGCAATAATTAAATACTACTTTGCTTAAAGAGCATGCTACCTCAGAATACTCTGATCAATTATGTATTTTACAGAATTATAGCACATACAGTACATAGCTGAAGACTTTCCCGTTCTGCCTCCTTCATGCCATTCCACTTGAAATTTTTCTGTTCAAAAGAACAGAGCATACAGTTCTGCCCTTTATTTCTCTTTTACAGTAAGGGGCCTAGAATTTGCTAGTAGCTCAGGAGCATCACACTTCTGAATCAGCCACCTTTACTTAAGCTAGCTTTCTTGCATAAATGGGTGTATAACTTACCTTTCAGAGAAGACCCACAAATTAAAAAAAAAAACGCAGATTTTACATTATCATAAATTTTAATACATGGTTTTCAAAAAAGTGGAAGGAACACAATGCTATTATTCATGCCAGAAATTTGACATTTCTGAAGATGCCAAATGCACTTTCAGACATAATCCAGAGTTATTCAAGTTGAGATGGGCTTTTTTTTTAAAGTGTCAAACTGGTACTCTTAGAAAAATGGGTAGATCTGGGGTTTGTTTCTTTGTTTATATATAGGAGGGAATTCTAATATACTCAGTCTTCCCAAGAACACAAGGTCTTGAGCATCACTTGCACTATTTCAGAGCAAACACGTTTCCAGTGTTTATTCTGGCACTTGAACCTAGGGATCAAAGCTGGACAAAAGCACCATGCTTGCAGTCTTCGTGACTTCATATAAAGAAGGCTTGCAGAGATAAATTCATCTGTTAAATGTCAGTTCAAATTTGCATTTCTTACAGTAAATGAAAAGCCATGGTTTAAAAGCATTACTAGCACAGATTCTTTAGACCATGGTATTCTGCAGCCTCCCTTTTGGAAGTGATCCTTTTTAATTGTATCCAATCCTTTACCTTTTGTAAGCGTTCCTAAGAGTTTGATCATTTCTCATCAGAACACTGAAGATGCTGGAGATAACAGTAGCAAGTTTTTACTTTTTTTTCTCCAGTTAATTTTTAAATACTCAGTGCAAAGTAGTTAGTTACAAAATGAGGTGTCGTTAGTGCTTGTCATAGTACAAACCAAAACCTCCAGATTCATCAGAATTCAATGCCTGCATTTATGCTGTGAAGCACCAGCATAAAATCATTTCATTCATATTTGCTGTCCATGATGCATGAGATTCATGTTCATTTTTATAGTGTTATTAGAAACACTAAATTGTGTGATTCATAAACTGTCAAACATATTGTAAGCCAGCAGCATGAACAACTATTAAGCAAACACAGAACAAGATAAATTAAAAAAAAAAGTAAAAAAAAGATAGTTTCACAACAAACTTATCCAGCATATAGCAATAAATAATCTGTTAGACAACAGACACAAAAAAAAGAGATCAAAATGGATCCAGCTGAAGAGTTTCTAAATGTATTCCCTTACATATATGATGCTCTCTGTCTGTGGAGTTTGCTTCATAGACAAAGTTTTAGTAGACTTAACTAACATGAATTAAAAAAAGGTTCAAAATTTCATGAAAGCTTTATTTCTCTATTTCAGTCCTCCAGTAAGCTAAGAGGTAAGAACAGGGTACAACTAACAGGTACAGAACTGTCCTGGGTTCAGCAGTAGCAGTCATTTTTCTCCTTCTTGGTAGCTGGTGCAGTGCTGTGTTCTGACATTCAGCCTGGGAACAGAGCTGATAACAATGATGTTTTGGTTTGGCCAAGGACTTTGTCAGCCTCATGCTCTGCCAGGGAGGAGGGGAGGCTGGGAGGAAGCAGAGACAGGACACTTGACCCAAACTGACCACAGAGGTATTCCATACCACAGCACATCATGCCCGGGATGTAACTGAGAGTTACCCAGAAGGGCTGGGACTGGAGGGTTGGAGGAGGCATCAGTTGGTGCTTCGCTGGGCTGGGAGGGGGGGCGAGTTATTGGTCGGCTGGTGGTGAGGTGTTGTATTCTCTTCCCTTGTTATTTCCTTTATCATTATTATTATTGGTGGTAGCAGTAGTGATTTGTGTTATACCTTAGTTACTAAACTGTTCTTATCTCAACCTGTGGAAGTTGCATTCTTTTCAATTCTCCTCTCCGTCCCTCCAGGAGTAGGGGGAGGGCAAGAAGGGGGGGAAGTGAGTGAACAAGCTGTCTGGCTGGGTTTAAACCACCACAGGAACCCTCTGTACCATATGGCAACCTCCTAGTGGTGAAGGGTAGACTGGAGTAAGGCAGAGCCTTTGCTGGGCAAGTCTTGTCCATCAGTGCTATGGAGCATCACCGAGTGAGTGTCAGAGAGACACTTCTTCAGCTCTGCTCAGAGACATCTTGCATAGCAAAACCCTAAAGAAGCTACTGAGTACACTATTGCTCAAAGCCGTCTGCACTATGAATTATTAATATTTTCCACATTATAAAAATATTCTCTACTTCTTTGCCTATCCATTTTCAGGAAAGAAAGGATGACTCCTCTTTAATCAAACAAGAAAATAGGCTAATGATTTAAAGTGATTACATATTTACTGAAGGTGTCGATCTTCCATGCTTGAGTTCTATTATGGTGTTGGTAGAGTGGAGTTTCCAGGATGAAATCAGCATATAACAGAAATTTCATATCAGTTTGATTTCTGAGCAGGATTTCATTGCCTGCAGTGGCCCAACTTTCCAAACACATCCTATAAATAATTCTGCAGAAGACACCTATTACCCCAGCTCTATTTAAAAATAAGACAGATGGAACCAGGAAACTAATCCAAAACTACATGTGGTCAAGTATCAAGGAGCAGAGAGAATCAGTTCTTCTGCAGAGGACCGAAACTTTTGCAAAGGAAATGGTCTGTACTGGACAGCTCCAAGGCAGTTTTGCTGAATGCCTTTTTCTTGCTACTTCAGGTACCATCAAACCATGAACTTCTGAGTACTTGGCATAAGTAGGTATACTTATGCATACACAAAGAAGAAATTCTCTTTTGCAAAAAACACCTCTTCTGAGGGCAGATACTTTGTTTAAACCAGATCAGAAAACATGAGATACAATAAACGGATGCCTTTACTCTTCAGGATATACAAATTAAGCTTTTTTCTTGGTACTGCTCGGCTTCCTCGAAGACAAGTATGTGCTTCTGAAAATTAGATGCAGCTGTTCTCTCTTTTGAGCTCCTTAGCAAAATCCTCTGCACCCTGGCTTCTCCCCCCTCTTTTGGCAAAATTTGTCAATGTTTGTTTCAGCCGAGTCATGAGCACACCATGACCATGTGGGCCTCTTTACACAGCAAATGGACTTCATCGCAGGGGCAAACAATTACATTCCTTTCTTCTCATTTGAAATTCATTAGGGAATAACAAACATAAAACTCCATTGTCTAGGGCTTTAAAAGAAACAAATAAATAAAAATCACTGTTACCCCTATTCAGCAAATCTTCCTTCCTTTCCCCAAACCTCATTCTTTTCCATGGCAGTAAAAACCAAACAACTCCTTTATCACTTTATCTTCTATGATACTGCAAGAGTATATTTCTCACCGTTTAATACATTGACAGCATTTAGACAAGTTTTATTATCAGTGATTTCTCATGATTTGTGCAATTCTAAATGGGACCTGAAGGATTCTCAATTTTGCTTTTCAGGCATAGGAAAAATCTCCTCCAGGTCTCTTAATTGCCATCATTTCCCTGTTCATCTTTCTTTCCACTTCCAGGTAGAGCTATTCAAAAAGCTATTTAATTTGTTTGGTTGGTTTGCTTATGGTTGCCATTTGATCCTTGCTTTCTCTGCAAGTGACAGAGTTTCTGAAAGACAAAGACTTCTTTTCAGTAGGTGAGAGTTGCCACTTCCCTCTGGTAAGTAAGATAACTAGGGGGCTTGTCTCTGAATATTCCCCTCAACATATTAACACCTTTTGTTTCTGCATTTCCACCTACAGTATCCTTTGGTTGAAGTTTCTGTGAAAGGCTCCCCTCTTTACATAGCTCCAGTGTTCTTGGCTTTTTCCACACTGCTCTATCTTAGGAGTTCATGGTGAATCTCATGGTATATCTCAGAAGTTCTCTCACTTCCGCCTGTCCAGTTCCACTCCCTCCTAATGAAAACACTTTAAACAAAATGAGACAACTAGACAGATATCATTCCACTTGGGAAAAGAGGGCACACAATTCCTTAGCAAAACACTAGCATTCAGTTTGACTTACATTCTTCCAGGAGAAGACTACTACTTTAAGTCCTGTACTATCAAGGCCAAGATTTTAAGAGCTAGAGACTTCTGTGTCCTCCTCCCATAAGTAATCAGCCCTCTAAATAAATGGAACTTCAGCATTATATAACTTTCCCCTGGGGTTTTTACTTGGGCATAAAGTCTAATCTCAGAGAAACACTCAATAAAGTGCTTTTGTGCTTTGAAACATTTCCCACAGCCGAGGAAGGACTGAATTCACAACGCCAACAGTCCAGCAATGGGCCATTCTCATTTTCAAGTCATATTCTGCATAATTCATCCACTATTTAAGTTACTGCATAGATGACCTGCTTCCTCTTCACACAGAACACTGCAACAATGCTTACAGTGATTATTTTCTCCTCTTATTTAACTGGGGATATTCTATCATCTTCTCTACTTGCAGTGAAAAAGGGGAAAGAGTAGGAAATCAGTGTTAGATCCCAAGAGCAAGTAAGCAGGAACATGCTGATCTGGTCAAAGAGAGCTGCAATTATAGGAGAAGACATTTCTTGAAACAGCCTTGCTTAGATCTCTGTCCAATAGTCTGTCTCAACCAGAGCTCCAACAGAGCCATCCAGGAGATCCCAGGTGGTTAAAAAACTAAGAAAAATAAATTACTACATTTGGGAACACAGAAGGCAGTAGGCATTTCTCTAATTGCACCTATAATTTGAACCTTTTAAGTGTCTGATATCAGGAATAGAATTAAAATACCACTTCACACATCTTCACACAAACACTGATAATCTAGAAAACTCATCATGGAACTGTGTGGTCCCTTCCTGGCAGCGCCCCTGCTAGCCTGGCAACAGTTCACAAAATCTGGCACAATTCAGTGAAGCACAGGTTATACCACAAGATTTTAAAAAGAGCTCAATAATCTGGTATTTTAATAAACTGTACTGTTGATACTGCTATGGAATGTTATCTTGACCTCTCCACATAAGATACTGCAAGCTCTTGTGGAATTAAGAAACTCATAACGGGGTGAGAACTGGAATTACCTATTGAGACCAAAAGAAGCACAAGGTGCTCTTGAAAACAAAGACTTCCCAAGTATCTGTTAAAGACTGAGCCTAGACATACTCCTGTTGTATCAACTGCAGCACTCTTATGTGTCTTCAAATCACCTTAACTGGGCTCATTTTTATATGCTGTAACAGTTTTCATTGAAAAAAAAAAAGAAAAAAACCCACTTTTGGAAATCATTAACTCTACTTAATGAAGAAAGTACAGATTGTTATAAAATATTTTGGAAAATACAAGCTAGCATGCTTTAAAAATTGTTGGCTTAATCTCAACCTAGAGCTCAGGGGTTTTTTTTCCACTTTCTGTTGAGGTAGGATATAAATGAGTCCCGGCAAGTTAGAACATCTTTAACATCACCATGGCTCTGAAGATTTACACAAAAGAAAGGGGGAAATAATTGGCAGTTTGGATAATGCAAATCAATACCATACATTTGATAAATTGGACTAAATAGCAAGAAAAAAGAGAGAGCTTTGGGTAAATGGTCTTTAAAACACACAAAAATGTTCTGAGCTAATCAAGTATCACTTTTAATGTACACCGCAACCACAGAAGTTGGGACATACTTCATTCCAACAACTCAGATTCCCTTTTTCAGAGACAACTTGGATAAAGATGCTTTTCTAGGATGTTCCACAGAAAAAAATCTTTAAAAAAAAAGAAAATCATACCAGTTTTGTCCCATCACAGCATGCTACAGTTGCTTCAGCTGTAGGTATACCATGTCCACACACACAAATTTAGAGCCCTCCAAGATGATCTCAACTTCCCAATTAAAACATACAAAGCCTCAACAATGACATTTTTGTTCAAGGTCTTCTACACACACACACACAAACCTGCAGACCTGTAAGCAAGTAGTCCACTTCTACCAGCAGATTTTACCTATGCCAAAGAAGACGGGGATGGCAGAGCTGCATCCCAAACCATTGATCAGCATCTCCTATTTACATACCAATTCTGCCACCACCTCAAAGAGCAGAGATGAGTGTACATACCCCTATAGCACACTGCCATACCCCTGTGCTGTACATCTCTCTCAAATCACACAGGACTGCAAGAGAAGCAAACCTTGCTCTTCAAGGTCACTGAAGTGCTGTCTTCCACTTAGCTCTCTTCATACCTCCCTTTATTACCTTCCCAACTTCCAGACCAAGTGACACTGAGATCCCAGCCCTTTTTCCAAAGCCTGGAAGGGGGAGGAGAGTTGGCAGGGGCTAATGAATAGGGAAAGGAAAACTGTTAGCTCAAGGAAAAATCAGTGGCTGCAGAGGTATAAGAGGCACCCACCACATGGGACAGTAGAGAAGACAATGAGGAAAGCTGGTCTGGATGAAAATTGTGAGGGAGTAAGAGAGCTTCTGCTGCCACAAAGCTTCCACAAACCCTCCTGGTTCTAAAAATCCCCTGAGCTCTCCTCGCACCTCTCCCAGCATCAGTTCCCAGAGGACCTCCACCCCTAACCCCACTGCCAAAAGCAGATGGCCCTTACAGACACTTCTCAGCCCCTCCTGCCCTAGGAGAGCTGCAATTGATCCCAGCCCCTCCTTGCCCTCCCCCCTGCAATCTCCAGAACCCACTCACTTTGCCACATCAGTATTTGTTTCTTTCTGTGATGCTAAGATGCCTCCAGCCCCTCTTTGTTATTACTTCAGCATCCCATGCCTCAGACCAGAGCTTCAGCACAAGGTACTGCTGGAACTAATCATAGGAGAAAGAAAAATCTTGGAATAAAAAGCTGAACTGTGAAGAGGCCTTAAAGTACTAATATAAAAGGCAGAAATTTAGATTTTCTATGTACTAATGCAGTAATCTTAACAGACTTACTTTGAACTCACAGAGACTTAAAGAAAAAATGTAAATCTCCCACTGGCATAAATGATAGTTTTATTTTTCATCACATCAAGTTCAAACAAACTTCCCTGCAATTTTTGCATGCTCTTAGTTATAAGAGAATGTGTCTCATTCCAGTGTCTGTGTATTTTACTTAGAGCAGCTATTAACTTCTCACTATTTAAATCCTGTTTTATTGCAGCATAAAAGACACTGATAAAAAGATCAATTACTCAATCCAACATTGAAATGATATAAATCACGCAAAATTCCAAAAGGTTGACATGTATTTACTTTGTACTCGTTTCCATTCAGAATATTATTCAGTATGATCAACACTGCTCATCAATCTGGTTTCTATCTGCTGTTAATCACGAATAGTGTGTCTGACATCTACCCGGGAAGGCTAAATCAATCAGTGCTGGTTTAAAACAATGTCTGTGCAGATTAATGGTAATTTAGAAAAGTTTCTTTTGTGAGTCTCACAGTACCCCAGAAACTAGACAGAAGAAACAAGTCTTTCAATCCATTCTGTCTATGCACCCCTCCCAAAGGTCTGAGTTTTCTTCTGCCATATATTGTTTTTTTCCACTGCCAGTCCAGTTCTAATTGAAGCAACACAGAAGCCTGGCAGGACCCAGCCTATTTTCATGGGCAAAAGCAGGGAAAAAACACTAAGCCTTGACTGTTTTTTGGGTTCTGTTTTTTTAATTTATTTAACAAAGCAATATGTATTATATGTATAATATGTAGCAACCTCCTTAATTTTCTGCTTTACTCCTATATTTTACTCCAGATGAGTAAAGTTGGCTACTTACAAGTAGAACATGGCTGATGGAGCCTTCTGCAATGCAAGGATCTGTATGTGGTCACTGCTCGGGCTCAAGGACATGCACTGGATTCTCCAGGAAGAACATGCACATGGGACATCAAACCCTGTACCCCTACAGGCTCCAGCACAAGCAAGCCAAGGAGGTCCTGCAGAAGGACAGAGTGCTGAACCACACACATCTCTATTGCAAAACAATCAGACCTTGTTGTTTTGTTTAACTGGGGCAGATACACTCTCCAGCAATCTCCTTGGGACCATCACCCTTGGACAAATGGCAAAGCTTGCCTTCCAGTTCCTTCTGGCTCAGCCTAAAGCCTACATCCTCCGATACTTCAGATCACCACTACTGTGCTCATGGGTAGATTTCACACATTCAGTGAATCTTTGAAATATGTCAGGGCCCTCATAGCACTAGCAGGCCTTTACTGGCCACTTCCCATAGCCCAGAACCCCCTGTCAGCCCCCTAGGGCCAACAGCCCCCTACCTCATGATGCCACAGAAGGGCTGGTCTACAGTTCCTCACTGCCTTACCCAGTCACGGACTCTACTGAGCTGGACCCACACACAGACCCACATCCCAGCCTGTCCTCAGCCTGTCCTCAGGGGGGTCCCAATGCCCAGGGCTGAGACTGCCCCAGTGCCCCTGGCTGCCCTGCTCCTGGCTGGAGTATTGGGACAGGCCCTGGCTGCCAGGCCCTGCCCTGATGGACCCCCATGGGGAGCCCCTGCTGCTGTGCCCTGACAAAATGCATCCCTTCAGATGATTCAGAGGAACTTCAATGACATATAGGGCAAGAAACTGACATCAGAAACAATAAATGGAAACCAATGCATTTTGTAAGGTGCAGTTTGGTTTCTTTGAGTACTCTATGGTACCACACCACCATGGGTGTGATGGGAAGCAGCAGAAGACGAAGCAGCAGAGGATGTCTCATGAACATCATGTCTTCGATGGGGCTACTGGGCTTTACTGGACTCGGCTCTGGTCGTGTCAGCTCAAAGAAGAGAAAAAAGGCAGAAACAAAGACATCTCAATAATGCAGATTATTAAGAGCATTAAAAAGGCCCGCCTTGTAGAGAGACACTAGAAAGACTCAATCAGATCTATTCAATGCCTCTCTAAAACAGTAAGGGCAGAACACATGGACACAAAATAATAAGTAACCTAGAAAGAGAGGTTAAGCCTTGTCTGTTTCCACTCTTACAAAACAGCACTGTTCAGAAAACTTAAGTCATCCTTTTTTGGACCGTGAGGCTAATTTCACAAGCAGTTACTGAAAGCAAAAATTGTGGCACAATTTTTAAAATAATTAATATGTAAATTGATAATAATAATACAAAGAATAACTCACTAAAATAATAAAACTTGAGCAAAGCAGCAAAAACCTCTAGGTAATGAAGGTAAGGGAAGAAAACACCAAGTCTCATTCCAGCCATCTATTTCAGATGAGCTAATAATTAGACTTGGCAAAAAACAGTAGAAAATGCAGTAGAAAAAAAAACTACACTTTTCAGAGTATGTTTAAGAACTGAATTATAATCCAAGTAATTTCAAAGATTACAATCAGAGCCAAAATACAGATAAATTAAACTGAAGCAGTTTTGCCTCATGGATTGCCCGAGAGGCACCTGTATTACCAAGGATCTGAAGGGAGCAATGTGACACAGTTTACAGAACTGTACTTTGAAACTCAGCTCCAATCTCCTAACATTTACCAATAAGCGTATTTACTGCTTCTGATGGTGCCAAACCAAGATGTGATGTTCTTAATCAGATCACCCACCACTGCTCCTATACTTCAACTGCAAACGCAGTTTGAGCAGAAGGAAGAAGAATCATAAAAACTAGTATAAAGTTAGGCAGGTGAGTGAAATCTTATGAATGGATTACTGAGCCATGTTTACCTTACAAAGCCACTTCTTTGACATGCACGATCACTAAGAGTGTGGGTTCACAGTATGGCTTCCTGGTAGCCTCTGCCACCCCTGGGGCTTGTAAGGGACCTGGAGAGATCATGTAGTGTCTCTCACAGTACATAGGCACAGCTGTCCTTGCCTTAAGCATTTCTGGCAAATGAATGTCAGATCTGATCTTAAAAAGTTCCAGTGAAGGAGATTCTGCACCTACCTGGACAGTCCAATGCTCAATTACCTGTACAATCAGATAGGACTTTCCCTACCACTTAATCTTATCCTCCTACTGCAGCTCAGCATGCTGGTTCTTGTTACATCTCCACTGAATGCGCAGAACAGTTTGTTTCCCGCCACTCTACAGCAACCAATTACACAGTTGAAGATTGTTATCACATCTCTCATCAGTCTTTTCTTCCCTAGACTGTAACATTCCAGTTCTTTCACCATTTTCTCATACGTTATGTTTCCTAAATCTCTAATCACCTTTGCTACTCATCTTCTACCTAACTGGCAACACTCTGCTGGAACTGCAGTGTCCAAAATGCCAGACAGTACTGACCAGTCACAACTACCAAGAGATGCCATCACACACCTGCAACCATCCTATTATGCATCCCAGAATGATGTTTGTCTTGATTTTGCACATCCTTAATATGTTGTATCCTATCAAAGTCTTCATGCTGAAAACTAAATTTTCTAAGGAAAATACTTAGAACAGTTCTTCAAATAAATATTTTGTAATGATTCTTTAGTTCAGTATTATGCATTTGAATAAATATTTGAGAGATATATAATAAGCATCCCACAATCAATACAGCTTAGGGAAAGCTTCCATGTAAGTTTACTAAGTCTACTATACTCACAAGGCTTCCTCAGGTGCCTGAAAGGTGGAAGACTTTCAGAATCAACCAGTGGACTGCTCTTCTAGCCTGTGAAATCCTTGAATCAGAGACCAGATGCTTTTGGCACTGTAAGTACCATGCACATCTAAGCACTACACAACTGAAGAGCAGTAATCAGAAGCATCCCACAAAGCAATTTTTTTCCTTCTAGGTATTGAAACAAGTACAACTGAAGTTATTATGAGCCCTTCCACTATTGTAAAGCCTGAACTGCACGCCACAAACTATCACAGAAGTTAACACACAAAGTTAGTTAATTTGTTTCACGCGTGATGAAAGAATAAAGCAGATTTCTGTATGGACAGAAGGACGTAGCATGACATAAATGATTTCACCACGTGCCAAAAAACAAGTGAGGATTTCACGCCAGTACAACCGTCCTGCACGCACTGCAATCACATTGCCACCAGCCCACATCACTTGACAAAATACACTTCAAGCTCCCCGTTAAAAGTAGGGCACACATCCCCTCATCGCATACCGGCGGCTCTCTAAGCACGTCCGTGCTCCGCGGGGCGGGGGCCTGTCCCGGTCCGTCTCCGCCGGCCCTGGCTGCCCCTGGAGCCGCTCCGGAGGAACGAAGGGAGTCCCGCGGGGCTGAAGCACGCGGGGGAGCCCGCCGCCCGCCTCCCCACACCTCCGGGGAGCCCCGCTGACCTACAGGCTGCCGCACGCCCTGCCTCCGCCACCCGCCGGCCGCACCTGCCGAAGGGCTCTACTCGCTGCGACGCGACTCTACCCCACGCCCGCTCGCCGGCGGCCCCGGCCCGCCGAAGCCCGCCCCGCCCCGCTGGCAGCACCGCCCTCGCCCGCCCCTCCGCCTGGCCCCGCGCCCCGGCATCGTGTCCCGGCATCGTGTCCCGGCATCGTGCCCCGGCACGGCCCCGAGCAGAGCCCGCCGCTTTGCTGCGCCCCTCCGGCGCCTCCTATGCACCCGCGAATTGCGCGCCCCCTCCGTCCCGCCTGGTCCCTGGCAGGAGGTCAGATAGGCTTTCCCTGCTCTAGAAGAACATCCTTACTCAGGGGTTCATCTGGAATTAGCAAGTAATTTGATACAAGAGGGTCAGACCAGTTGCCTAAAGTCACTTCTTGATGATGGACTGTTCACTTCAGAAGTACTTTGTATGGGGAATTTACTGAAAGATTATTTGGCCACACATCTCAGCACTCCTATTGTACATGTGGTTTCACACTTTCTGAAGGGATGAGGGTAAATTTACATTAGATGTAAGGAAGGTGTTCTTTACTGTGAGGGTGGTGAGACAATGAAACAGATTGACCAGAGAAGCTGTGAATGCCCCACCCCTGGAAGTGTTGAAGGCCAGGTTGGATGGAGCTTTGAGCAACCTGGTCTAGTGGAAGGTGTCCCTGCTCATGGCAGGGTTGGAACTGGATGAGCTTTAAGGTCTCTTCCAACCCAAACCGTTCTGTGATTCTATGAATGTGTGATTCTGTGCTGTCCCACAAACCTACAGTAACCACCACACAACCCTTTCAACCACGTCCACAGTACTACCACCCATACTAGAGCTCAGGTGCACAAGTCCTTTTCTGTCCATGCAAAACTATTCGCGCTTGTTACACAAATGCCTCCCTCACCTTCACTGGATACACTTTAACATGAAACCTTTTTTGAGGATAGCTGAAGAGCTGCAGATTTTTGTGACCAAACAAGGTAGTAAATGTGCGTGTTGCACACTCCCACACAAAGTTCAGGCAAACATCTCCACACTTGACAGAAAGAGCTATCACCTTCAGTTCAGTGCAAATAAGAATGAAAAAAAACTAAATCAAACCTGCTGTTGTCTGCCTATCCAAACACACAAGAGGATTAGATGTTTTTCAATCTAAATCATATCCCAGAAAGGCACTATTTGAGAATACCTGAATGGACCGTCACTGATAGCAATACCTTGTTTCCCATCCTTGCTCTGACCACACATTTGGAAAACCGAGCAGCTCAGCAACAAAGTAATGTATACCTCAGTTTGTGATGATACATTTTGATTGCTGACAGTGAATTCATTCATATGAATGTGTCTATACATACCTAAAGACACGCACATGTGTATTTTGTGGGGGTTTTATTCCTATGTTAAAGAGCCTCTAGAAGAGAGGCTTTTGAGGGATCCTACATATGAACTGTCATAAGGTAGACAATACCTGTTTTAGCTAAAAAAAAAAATCAATGCATTGTGACGCCTTAAACATGAATTATTTTTAACTTTTGATGATGCTCTGTTAACAATTGTGTTTCCTAGGAATGAATTTAGAAACATTGCAATGCTGTATGTATAAACTTTGCTTTTAACAGAATCTACATTAATTAATAAAGCAGTGGTGTCATTCATAACTTTCATATGACTATAATCCACCAGTGGTCACCCAGTTTCACTAATAATTTTTTTGTTTAACTTAACTTACACAAAAAATGGGATCAGAATGTAAGTCTTCTTAGCCCTCAGGCTGGTCATGTTTGAGGAAATGATGCACAAAAGTGGATGTGAACACAACCCCCAGTAGAGCATTGCTTTGTCATAATGACATTTATTCACCCATGAAGAGTCTCCTACCATAAAATTATGAAAATGGTGAACTTTTAGCTGATTATTTATCAATAATATTTGATATTATTTCTCAGATGGTAAGTCTGTAAAGGGGGGAAATTTTAAGTCTTATGTAAAGCATAAAAGAAAGTATGGTGCCCAGTGGGGACATGCAAAAGAGAAATTAAATGAAAATTCAGCCTAAATTCTAAGAATGAATTGTGTCCAAATTAGTCATTTTGAGGTCTCTGCTACATTCCCATCTTGCTTCAGGCAATCAGAAATTGTGTCATCCTCCTCCCACACTGTGAAAGCTCTTGAGGTCTCTCTGTTTCATGATTCTGTGGTTTCAAATGAAGTTTCTGGTTATTCTACAAACAAGTTGCATTAGCTAAGTCTATGTAGACAGAAAACTTTCCTTGTGGAAGCTCTCAGAGTTACACTGAGCTAAATCTGTATTACCTACATATATTGAAGATTCAAGCTTTACTGACTGGGATTAAGTAAAGTACCTTTCAAAACCTGTCCTTCCAATTCTATTTTCCTCCTCCTGAAAAAGGAATCACATTCTGCAGCCCTTATTCTTCCTTGCTCAAGAAAAAAATTAATTTTGCCATTTTTTCCTCCATGAAGTTTTGAAGGACAAAATAAACAGGAACGTAGCTTTGCTGTCTTAACTGAAGAGAAATGCTTGGAAAAGATAAAATGTAGATTAATAAACAGTTCTTCATTACATAGTTCTGCTTCTGTAATGACTTGCACACTAGTAGCTTTACTCAAAAGAATTGCATGGTGTGCATATTGGTGTGTCCATGTTTTCAGGGCATAGTCCTGAGGATGTGAGCCATGGAGGCAGCATGACTTACCATTGTAGAAGTCATACGAAGGTCAATTCTCCCAAGACCCATTTCACCAGGCACAAATTCTTCCCTCACAGCAGCAACAGAGGTCCCTCTCCCATGCCCTCTGGTGTGGGACAAATGGAATAGACAAAGTGGTGGAGCATGAAAGACTGGGCATAAAACAGAATCTTTTAAATAAACTGTTCTACATAATGTCTAAAATACACATATATTTAAATTATTTCTTACATAATACAATGGTCAGGTCATGTCATGAAACTAACTTCCATATTTGATACTAGTGATCACATATGTCATTTCAATGTATTGTAGAAGGCTAGGCTGCTATACTTTCTAGTTTAAGAATATTTTCTGCTAGCTTCAGACATAATTCCTAGTTTTCACATTTGGCTGGCCTGAAGTTTCAGTGAAATTCTATGCCAATGATTTGTTGACTTTTAGCCATCCCTAAAATCAGCCAATAGATGGTAGGAAGCCAGCCGGGAACCAGTAAGCTCAGAGACAATTATTGTGCAGTTCAGTTTACACCTGTGTATGACAGATAATTTTCATCAGACCAATCCCACTCCTGGTAAATAGCAATACTTCTTTTCACTTCAGCAGATGCCTAGTAAATAAAGTGTACTTACACTTCTGATAAACACATTTGCCTGTGAATTGCAATATTTAGTAAGAATTTAGGCTATGTTTAGGACCCCAGGATCACAACTCACACCCTAATGAGGGTGCATTCTGGACAACTTTAAGCTGTATATGAAATCCTAGTAAATACAGGAGCTGTAGTAATCACCACTTAGAATTTATGCTATAGAAAACTAGCAACACATTTACTTAATTCAGCTGTCAGCAACGACACCACATTATGAAACCATCTCTGCAAGATCAGGTTGTTTTTTAAGAGACAGAAGTTCAACACCTTATTGCATACCAGCATTTTTGTATTTTGCATCTCCAATAAATATACTTTGGTTTAACAAATGGGTGTAGCCAAGGTTCTGAAATGAATTCTGCATTATCATGATGAAAACAGAGACAGGGGCTGGGAAAAGAGAAACTAGAGCTAATGCATGAAAAATAAACAGCTGGAAAATAGTAGTTGGAGCCCAGGATTTGCAAAAGAGAAGTTTCCATGATCCCTGTCATTTAAGCCGTTGCTTAAAAAAGCTTGATGTTTGGAAAGTTGTATTTTCACAGTTAAAGTGATAGCTCTTCACAGTTCAAGGATGATAATGTAGGAACTTTGGGCGATAGATACAAACACCTAAGTTGGGTGTCCACTTTAGGAGCACTGTCTCTTTTTACATTAATGTGTAGTGAAGAGAAAGAGGCTTCTTCAACATACAGTTAGGAGCTTTTAGACTAGGTCTTCATTCTTCATTAATAATACAAATCTGGAATGAAATTAAATAATGCAAACAGCCCTCATGGATGAAATGGGTTTTTCAAAAACGGGTTAGTACATTTGATTTTCAGTAACTGTAGTTGTTAACATGGTAGACTTTTGAAATTGGAAAAAAAATAACTCCTTGGACTTGAAAGATTTTACACAAATCTCACAGATTTCTGTTCACACACACAAAAAAAAAAAAGTAAATAAGAGCTAGGGTCCCCTCTTTTCATTGTGTAGTGTTATATTAATTCAATAGGTTCATCTAAACTATTAGACCTTCTCAGAGTCCCACACTCAGCATGCCTCTGGGTAGAGTATCTGGCTCTATATCTAAAATTTTCATGTAGTCAGCTTGTATAGAAAGTTCCCCCAGATAAAATCATTCTGATTTTCCATGAGAAAAAAGAAGAAAAGAACAAAACTAGGATTTATAACAGATAGAAGGCTGCATGTAATGAACTCCATTTCTCTAGTGTATGGGTTAGGGAACTTCCAGATTCAATAGCTGTCCTGTAACTCAGGCACCTTGTAAACTGCTCAATGAGCTATTTTCTTCTCTTGTCTGAATTAATGTAATCCATACTGATCAGAAGAAGCTCAGAATTGAATTTAGATGTGCTATGGGCAAAAATTGTTTCAATACATTTGCACTGGCTAACACTCAAGATTTTTTCTTGATGTGATCATTATCTTACAGCAGCTTAATAACACGTATGTCCCAAAAGCTGACTTTGACCTTCTAAGTTATGTAAGAATCATCCTAGGAAACATCTCCGGAGAAGTGCTTCATTTTACCAGTGGTTTCCCTGTTTGCTGCTTTGGATACAAGGGGAGCAAGAAGAAAGTAGTCCTGCTTCAAAATGCTGCCCTGCCATTCACAACAGTTACAGCTGGTGACTTCTGCACAAAAAAAGGAGCAAACATGTAAGTCAGGTCAGCTAAGATTTTTCTGATCTAGCATATTCAAGAGGAACTAAATAAGCATTTAGAAAGTACTGTATATAAAGAGTATGTTTAAATATTAGTCCTTTTTAATCTTAATTTATAGACAATCCTCAATATGGAAAGGTTGTAACTCTGATAATTGCCTAGCTTGCCATTGTTACTGCAAGTAGAAGACAGGATGAACAGGAAGGCAACTGATCGATTGAGCAATTTGTGTAACAGTCTGCAATTCCTGTATCAGTAACTGATGGACTCTGAAGCCTCAGTGAAAATGGCTCCTGGTGAAGAAAGAAAACACAGTGCGTAAAACTATAATCAGGAGTTGCAAGCAATGAGCAGAAATTGTCATGGAAACTTCAGGGAAAGAGGTAAAACACGAGTGTTGGTCAGTTTAACTGGAAAATACTGAAGGACTTCAAGGTGCAGAACAACAAACCCACTAACCGGATGAATGGGAAAATTTGTTTATCTGGCTCCAAGCCAAGGTGCAGCAGACTTCAGATGGCAGAGCAGCCTATGCTGAGGAGCGCCACTTTACAGAAGAAGAAAATCTGGTGTTACTGGAGGGCTGGCAGCAGTTTTTGAAAGGACCTGGGCAACCCCAGAGCCTCTCGCTTTCCTGTAGTGCTTCTCTACAGACTCATGGTATGGAAGTGGCAGAACTGTTGGACTGGTTGCTGACCTGCAAAAAAGAAGCAGTGCTCAGGTGGCTGAGCTGAAGAAATTGTGTTTAATACTAATCCTTTGCCACTACAGACAGAAAGTGTGGCTTATATTGTGTGCTTTCTTTCACAGTAAATTTTTTTATGCTGTTATAGTATTAACATTTCTAATCAGGGTGCTTTGGTGAGGGATTTGATACAAGTCATCCTCAAGTCACCAATAAAATAAGATCGTTTCTGTGTAATGTTTGCAACAGCCTTGCATGCAGGGTGGCAAGGAGGACCTTGCCACCTCTCATTCTGAGCAAGGGCTCATAACAGAGTTAGGAAGATAAGAAATCATCATAAAGTACATCTGAAAGGTTAAGAAGTGCTCTTTGAAACTCAGACTGCTGTTTTGCAGAAATTTGATTGACGCTAGATGAACGGTTAAGCTCTGGAGGAAAGGGATGATTAGGGGAAAGTGCAGCTAAATGAAAAAGCCAGGCACATGCTGGTGGTTCAGAGCTTTTTAGAAAGACAGAACTCAAAAGCAGTGGAGAAACAAAAGAATCCAAAATTCTAGAGATTTTTCAATAAATTTATAGATCCAACAGAAATGTTCATGGAAAACAGCGAAAATAAGTGAATAGATGTCGTGGTTTAAACCCAGTCAGGCAACTCGTTCACTCACTTCCCCCCTTCTTTCCCTCCCCCTGCTCCCAGAGGGACGGAGAGGAGAATCAAAAAGAATGCAACTCCCACAGGTTGAGATAAGAACAGTTTAGTAACTAAGGTAGAACACAAATCACTACTGCTACCACCAATGATAATAATGATAAAGGAAATAACAAGGGAAGAGAATACAAGACCTCAGCACCAGCAGACCGATAACTTGCCCCCCCTCAGCCCGACCAAGCACCGACCGATACCTCCTCCAACCCTGCAGTCTCCCAGCCCTTCCGGCTAACTCCCAGTTACCTCCTGGGCATGACGTGCTGTGGTATGGAATACCTCTTTGGTCAGTTTGGGTCAGGTGTCCTGTCTCTGCTTCCTCCCGGCTTCCCCTCCTCCCTGGCAGAGCATGAGGCTCACAAAGTCCTTGGCCAAACCAAAACATCTCTATCAGCTCTGTTCCCGAGCCGAAAGTCAAAACACTGCACTGCACCAGCTACCAAGGAGGAGAAACATGACTGCTACTGCTGAACCCAGGACATTAGAGTAATTATTTTGTACCTTGTGTTCTCCAAATGTAATGAAGAGCTGGGCATATACGATGAGGAGTGACAGTGAATTATAATGCATGGAATTTTTCTGGGATACGGAGGCCCTTCTCCCATTAGATTTCCTAGCATATCACACAGTAGTTAAAAAGAAATTGGATTTCATGCTAGATGATGGCTTGAAGCGACAATCACCATGATCTTTCACACTTGTAATTGTGTCAAACATCTGATGGAGGAATGAGGGGACATAAAGCTTTGTGTTTACAAGAGCCTTCATTCACAGAAACGCCAAGACCATCCACCTTATTATGCAAGAGACACTTGAGAAAAAAGGTAAGGAGCAGAATATATTAACAGTTTTAATTAATCCAATACATGGATATCCTTCAAGTTGAATTATCATTCAGAACTGGAGGGGGGAATAAAAACAGCTGCTGTGATAACCTATGGATTGCTTCAGTGATGCAGAATTCCTTTTAGACTCTGAATGCACCAGGGACATTTCAGATGTTTGTGAAGAGTACAACCCAAGTTCTGAGGATCAAAAAACACCCTCACATCCTTAAATGACTTCATCTGTTCCCATAAAACATGGGTGGAACATCTGGTAGAAGTGGAAAGTACTCCAAAGCTTTTTAAGAGCCAGGGTTTAAATTTGTAAGAAATAATGCTCATTTACAAAGGATCACACAATTTTCCTGGGACAAAAAGTCAGTGATGGTCGGCTGGAACCTTGTGTCCAAAAACATGGAGATTAAAATAATGGAAAGTTCCTACATATGTGAGGAGAGCACAGTGACTTCTGCAGCAGCTTTGTACAAAAATTTTACAAAGCAGAAAATACAAGCTACTCTTCTGGACTGAGAAATGGTCAAAAGATTAATCCTGAAGAAGGGAAGCACTTCTAAGTTACACTGTGCCTGAATCATCCCAAGTACTTGCCATAGACCTGTGATAAGTCAAAGTTTTCTCTTATGCCTGTACTTTGAAAACAAAAAAGAAAAAAAAAGTCAAATTCAACAGACCCAGAACAAAAATTGCCAATGGCCAAAAATCAGAGACCCACAAAAGTTCATTTAGTCAATTGCTATGGAGAACCCCCTTTATTATCATAAATTTACATAATGTAGAACTCACAGGTACATAGACCACAGACTCTGGAGTGATTCCAAGGATGTTTGTGAATTCACAAGCTGCCTAAACATGCATTCAAATAACACCACAATGCTGAAAAGCGAAAGACATTTATTTAGATTCAGCTACAGACCTAGTGAGAGTAAATTCATACCTAGATTTGGGTGACTTCTAAGAATGACAGTCGCTTTGTAAAGTGGTTTTCAGCAGCACTGGAGAAGGCTTTCAGCTGACCAAGTCAGACGTGCTACCCAAGCAGCTGTACTCTGTACCCTCTAGAGAAAAGTCCGCAAATCAAAAGGAAACATTCAAAGAATTTCAAGCTAGATCACATCAGTCTGAGTCCAGATACAGGCTAAACCTATAATCAAATGCTAAACCTGACTGGGCAAATGACCGTGGGTGCATGTGCCAGTTGGCAAACTATGTAGATTCCTAAGGGTTTAAAAAAAAGATCAGTTTGAAAAATGAATTTCTGTTAATCACTAAAATGGTCAGTGAAAGTCAATTAACAATTCATCCATTACTGTTTATTCTTAAAAAATGATAGCTTAAGGCAAGCTGCTAGCATTGAAGCCAATGAATCATAAAGAGGGGAAAGAAAAAAAAGAAAAAACAGAGATTGTCAGAAGCATCAAGAAATCACAGTCCCCATCCTACATCGTTACCATAAAGTCTTTGCCTAATTTACTCTTAAAGATGTCCAGCAATAAAGAATTCCCACTTTACCCAGGTCATGTCTTATCAACTTTATTTACTGGTGTTGTTAAAATCTTTTCTTCCTTCAAATATCTGTAAGTTGTTAGTGAGAAAATAATGTTAAGCATCATGACATTGCTACCTAAGTAAACTTCCTAGTTCATGTCCTAGCCTTCCATATAAAACTTTTATAATTACTAGACTATAAGTCTGTGAAAAATACTCCCATCATATTGCCAAATCCATCAGATTAAGATATTATATATTTACTTTTTACTGAAAAATCATATATATCAGTAAGTTTATATCAAATACAGTACAACTCATTATTTTCAGTACAATAGATAATAGTGCTTGGAATTATTCAAGGTTTTCATCGTTTTCCAGTAGAAGATTTTATAACTGATGTACAGGCTTTTTGTTCTTATTCCATTATTCTAATACTACATATTTAAGCACCCAGTTTTTATCAGGATTCTCTTGACAGCTCCAAGAATCAGCCACTGTAAGTTAATTTTATGCAGAACGCTTCTATTCCTAACAGTTTGTTAACCGTTCACTTAACATAATTTAATGATCTTAAAGATATCTGTCAAAAGGCATTTAACAGGGGAATAACTATATTGCAGAAATTAGATAATGGAGATTTTTGTCAAAGGATGTTATAAATTTAAGTTAATTAGCAACACTCAAGGGAAGTCTAAGATTCAATGGGTATTTTTAACACAGATAACTGGAATAATTCCATGACATCAGACTTAACAGCACCTCCAAAATGACAATTTTTCCCTCTCAGCCTGCCTAGCACACAGATTCCCACTAAGTAAGTGGATTACTCTCCCTTCTCTTTCAAGAGCTGATATGTGAATACAGAGCCAGGAAAATATGGAAAGCAACAGGGAGAAAGTAGGGGAGGGAAAATCAGGAAAGAATACATAAAATTGAATTGCATTTGAGGAAATACAGACTCCTGAAATTACATGTTGACTTGGTGCTGCAGGGCGTGCTTGGCTCCCCAATGGCTCACTGCAATGTCACAACGATTTTTCTGACTCCTTTTCAAGTCTGCTGGGCCCCAGGTAGTCCAGAGAACAGGAAGAAATTTTCTTTCCAGTTCTGTAGTTTCGAGTGCTACTGCTCAAAGTATAATCAAGTCCATCCTGTTATTACACAAGTTTCAGCAATAAAATAGTGCAATAAAATTGTGACTCTAGCAGTGTCTTTGGGAACTTGATTTCTGGAAACTTAGGAAGTGAAGCAACAATAATACTTTCCTTGAACAGATATTAAAATTCTTGTAATCATCACTGGTTACTGCCCTTTGGTGTATGAGAAAAAGATGACAGATTATATTTTATGTGACACTGAGATGTTTTTCCTTGGTAGTAACATGCATCATGGTAAACTGGCATCAAATAATTAAAAGGATGTTAGTTGAGAAGTCAGAACTCAGTTAAAAAACTTCAAAAAAATGAACCTTTGAGAAAAAGGTTTGAGAATGAGCTTCTTTCTTGGTGTAATTTCAGGGGAAAACACTCATTCTAATTAACACAAGGAAAGGGAAAGGATGATTTTGCATAGGAACTGAAAAAAAACAAAAAAATACCCAAACACTAAAATGCTGCCATGGATGAGCCAAGTGAATGTGACTGCCATTGCAACCTCTCACCAGTCCCAAAGGGAGAGAGGGCAGATACCATGCCAAGGTGGGACTGCAGGCTGAGTCATCCCTGAGTTTATTTACTGAAAGGTCAGTGGGGAACAGGACAGGGACCAACCAGCATTACTCAATTGCTCTGTGAGTTAACATTTCCCACACCGTGGCTTTTTTCTCTGATTCCAGCATGCCCTTCCACTCAACATTTTTTATCTGGAAAATCTGGACTATTTCCTTGGAAAATGTATATGCTCAAATTACTAGAAGTTTTGTAAACCACTGCATGTCCAAAGCCCATGTCAACGTGTCAGCATCATACAATGTCATTTAGACCATAAACTCTCCTCAGCATTAGCATTAGCTCATGAGTACTCTGTACAATTTCTGTATAAGGCAATGACATTCGAATTTGGCTAATTTGTGTCTTAAGTTTCTGCTGTTTCTTTAAATAGTGAAATGAACAAAAGGAGGATAATAAAGATAATTCTGTGTGTTCCATGAATAAAAAACATTTCCATTTCAGTAACTGAGTGTGGTCTGTCTCGTATTATAATTTTCCTTACTACAGAAGGCAAAGGTAAAAAAT
The DNA here is from genome assembly GCF_033815535.1 of Pezoporus flaviventris. Classification (NCBI taxonomy): domain Eukaryota; kingdom Metazoa; phylum Chordata; class Aves; order Psittaciformes; family Psittacidae; genus Pezoporus; species Pezoporus flaviventris. The sequence continues at coordinate 29,997,452 of NW_026892579.1, read as the reverse complement.
AATCATATCTGACCATGTGGCATTTAAATACAGTAGGGCACTTTGAGTATCCCAGCTATATGTTAAGAATTAAAAAAAAAAAAACAAATAAAGCAAAACAACAAACCAAACTACAATACCAATGCCCTCTTCTTATATAATATCTTCAAGGGTCTTTAGTATGTTTTTAAGTCTGAAATTTGGCATGCTCCTTTTCCTTCCAGCAAGTCTTGTGATGAGTATTTTACATAATCAAAATTAAATATTGCCAAGATGTGCTTATTAATATTCCAATTTCCATTCAGATTTTAAACTGGGCATTATCTAAGTGATATCCAAGAAATATGGTGACCTGATAAATGAACCTAGCATTTATGTATGGAGGGAATAGATTAAAGTTACATCTAAAGCTATTTAATACATCGAGTAAGATACATATTAATATTTTAATACATACACGGACAGTGGGATTGGATGTGCCCTCAGCAAGTTTGCTGATGACACCAAGCTGTGTGGTTCGGTTGATACGCTGGAGGGAAGGAATGCCATCCAGAGGGACCTTGACATGCTTGTGAGGTGTGCTGATGCCAACCTTATGAAGTTTAACCATGCCAAGTGCAAGGTCCTACACCTGGGTCGGAGCAATCCCAGGCACAGCTACAGGTTGGGCAGAGAAGAGATTCAGAGCAGCCCTGCAGAGAAGGACTTGGGGGTGTTGGTCAATGAGAAAATGAACATGAGTCAGCTTCAGTGTGCGCTCACAGCCCAGAAAGCCAACCGTATCCTGGGGTGCATCAAAAGGAGCGTGACCAGCAGGTCAAAGGAGGTGATCCTGCCCCTCTACTCTGCTCTTGTGAGACCTCACTTGGAGTATTGTGTGCAGTTCTGGTGTCCTCAACATAAAAAGGACATGGAACTGTTGGAACAAGTCCAGAGGAGGGTCACGAGGATGATCAGGGGACTGGAGCACCTCCTGTATGAAAACAGGCTGAGAAAGTTGGGGCTGTTCAGCCTGGAGAAGAGAAGGCTGCATGGAGACCTCATAGCAGCCTTCCAGTATCTGAAGCGGAGCTATAGGGATGATGGGGAGGGACTCTTCATTAGGGACTGTAGTGATAGGACAAGGGTTAACGGGTTCAAACTTAAACAGGGGAAGTTTAGATTGGATATAAGGAGGAAATTCTTTACTGTGAGGGTGGTGAGGCACTGGAATGGGTTGCCCAGGGAGGTTGTGAATGCTCCACCCCTGGCGGTGTTCAAGCCTGGGTTGGACAGAGCCTTGGGTCACATGGTTTAGTGTGAGGTGTCCCTGCCCATTGGGGGGGGGGTGTGGAACTGGATGATCTCAAGGTCCTTTCCAATCCTAACTATTCTATAGTTCTATGATTTTCAGGTTATGTTACCTTTGAACAATTGTGGTCTCGCCAGCCATGACACATCTCCCAGAACTGAGACTGGCTGGGAGAACTTACTCCTATAGGTAAATTTGGACCTGACTAATGTGCAAGGCTTCAATGAGTGTGTTCAGCAGACTTCTTTTCTTATTTTACATCTGGCATATAAATATACAGACAATTGGAAAACATCATCGTTTCCTCAACTACACTTTCCTGTTTGTACCAGGGTTATTACTATTCAGTAAGAAAACCTCAACATAAGAAACATGTTATTTGCTCATATCACATCCGTTTGCAGAGTGCTTACTTTTATTTAGAAACTTTACCAATCTTCAAACACAGATAAAGCAAGTTATATATAAGATTTGTTTATGATACAGAATTTTGTGTATTTCACCATGTGTGTTCTGTGGTATCATAACTTCATATTTTAACTCAAATGTAGCTATAAGCAGTTTTGTTTAAAAATCTATACCACGTGGGTCAGAAAAACCATGTAAACTTCCATAGTGCTGTGTACATCTAGCCGTGGCATTCAAAGTGAAATGAAACTGCCACAATTAGTTGTTTTAAAAAGGATGTAAGAGTCATGCCAGAACAAGATTCAACAGTTCGTTTCTTTCATCCAATTTATTGCACAGATTTCAAAGTGTGCTGTCAAATAGCTTGGGCCTGATACAGCTGACATCATTTTAGTCGTTACAACTTGGCATTCATTGTCCTCTAAAGAAAGAATGCCAGATATATGCTATTGGAAGCTACCCTTGTAAATTAAAAGCATTCCAGATCAATCGCCCTCCACACAGTTGGAAGTAATCGTCCAAATGCTGAGCTTAGCTCATCCCACCACATGCTCTGTCCACCTGCTAGGCAGTACATCTTTCAAAGAGCCACAGTTCTCACAGCCTCAGAATAGTAAAACACAAAATAGACATTCTTGGACATTGAGTTTAATAGGACAGAAATATCCCTGTCGACTAACCATACTGGTTACTGCATCTTTCCCCTGATCAAGCAGTGGAAGAAACCAGGAGTGCCAGAAAGAGTAGAGAAGGGTGAACAGGGGGAGTTTTGAAGCAGAACTGTTGAGAGGGCAGAGAAACTAGTGGATGTAAAGGACAAATTTTGGTAAAAAGGACAAATCCCCTATAAAAAATCCTAAGCAGTGCCAGCATTAGTTACATTCCTTTCTCTCACATTTGCAGAGAAGTAATTTTAAAAAAGGCAAAAATAACTCCCAACAAAATAGGAAGTGAACCACAATAGCACGTTCTTATAAACAGGATCTCTTAGGTCAGCCTTAGGATTTAGGAGCTTTTCAGTAGGCAAATTATTTATACCAAATTATTTTGCAAAGAGGAATAATATTCAGTTATTGTAACAAGATGTGCACACACATAGAAATCGTACTGGATCACAATCTTAACTTAGGCAGATCTGCTTCTGACAGAATTACGTATACAAAAGGAAACATATAGACTGTGGTTTAGATTTATTTTTATCATGAAAAATTTCAAGGACAAAACTTACCTATTGATTCTCAGCTGCCTTCAAAGCCAACTAATACATAACCTCAGGCCCCTTCACCTCCATTTTCATCAGGCTTACCTAAAACTGGTGCAGTATTAACTATACTGGGGTAAATGTGCTAATCATCATTAATTTATCAGCTTCTCTCTAAGTCTCTTTACTAGTCACCTATTATTTTACAGCTCTTTCAACTCCTCCCTTAAGTTGGCAAATCTGGCTTGAGTTACAAACCCAGGCAAGACAAAGGGACAGCTACTGGCAAAAGCGATCAGCTCAAGGACCTGTATCACCATAGAAGCATGTACCTTGGGAAGGGATCTTCATAGCTTCAATACTAACAATTTCTTTTAGCTATGGTAACACTGGCATAGGTGAAGGCTTACAACATCTCCTCTTACCATTTTTCCAAAGCAGAAAGTTCTGCTCAAGGAGGGAGCAAATAAACCCTAAGGGAAGTTCTCATATGAGCAGCAGCATCCTCCAAGAAAAGGGGAGGGAAGAAAAAGATGAGAAGGCAGGACAGCCCAGGCCTCTTCCCCTCTAAAAATGCTGTCCTGCAGGTGGTAAGGAAAAAAAGAAAAATGAGATGAGAATGCAAGCATTCAGTAGTCCACTTCTGTATACATACAGAAAGGGGAAAAGAATTTAAAAAGCCTTTCCAGTAAATTATTTCATTAGATACATTATTTTCAAATATGTCCAGCTTAGGTGGAAGATTCATATACTGCTGTTAGGAAATAGTTTAAATGGTGGCTAGATTTCTGTCCCTCTTGCGTTCATTTTTTTCTGATCTTCTTCTGCCACCCAGTGGATAGCTCATATGAAAACTTCCCTTAGGGTTTATTTAAAAGACATCCTAGAAAACATGTCCTTGTCTGTGCGATTCTAACTCTTCTATGATTCTGAGCAGGTAGCTAATACTAGGGTCTCAGTGAACAGCCACGAAGTGTGAGCTTCCTAGTGTGAGTATAAGATGAAATATCTGATCAGCAGAACAAGGAGAATGGGTTGTATAAAGGTTAAGTTCTCTGGAACATAAATTTCAGGGGTGTTGGTGTGTTTTTATTACCATAGCAGTTGCTTTTTTTTTCCTCACCACAGTCTTTTTATTCCTCAAATTCACATTTTTGAAGATGAAAATACTCCTCTTCCATTCAATGTATTGTCAAATAAAACTAACTCACCTTTGTAAAACTGAGAAGACACTCCAGTAACAGCTGCCTGATAAAAGCCCTTCAGAAACCAAACAATTTTCTTTTCTAACAGCAGCTCAAATGTCATGAAGTGAGAACAACTACAGCCACATACGGAAGTCAACAAACGATCTAAAAGCTGTTCCTAAGGCAGCATTACCTATTCCGTGCTTTGAATGATTAACTGAAGCAAAGCTGTGTTATAATAAATACAATTAGGCTTGAACTGAGCTTTTTCTAACACTGGTAAATTTCACTTTCCAACATAGAAAATATTGTTATGAAGGACATTTTGCATTTAAATAGAAATTAAATCAATCTTCCATCAAAAAGGCTCTTTATAAAACTCAAATAAATCAATGGAACAATCCTAGCTGTTACTCTATCTTCCACCACACTTACCAGATGAAAAAAGGGAAGGCATTACAAAAGACTTTGAACAAGTTCAGGTTCTGAAATCACCACTTAGCTCAGCAAATCTTTATGTGTGACTAGCCATAACAGTTGTGTGAACAATTTAGTGTTTACAGGACAGTCTATGGGCTGAACTTCTCTTCACTAAGATTGGGAAAATGAAGATGTTAACACTGCTGTCAAATTGAAACTTAAATGAATAGTGCTCTCACTCCCATTCTCTAAAATGAGTAATAAAGTACAGCCTTTATAGGAGAAATCACTGATAAAGCTCTGATCAAATTGTATATCCTTCATTTTGTTTATATATTTATATATTCCTACAAAAGCTGAATCACTTAATGCAGCTTTATTTTCACTAGCTGTTTATCATCATTCAGTTGAACAGGTTGCAATAGTTTTGTAGAAGCTCATAGTTATACTTCAAGGTGTGTGGTGCATCCACACTGACAAATAATTTTTCATCCTATTTTCTTCAGCCTACCATCACATCAGTCAGTTTGATTCAGCTGTAACTTTTGCCTCCAAAATGGAAGAAATTACTCCTGCAACATTGCTGAAGTGAGGTTAAGATAATGAAATACATTATTTCTGGTATAAGTGGCATTCAGTTCTAGGCAGTGCTAGCGCACACACACTGGTTCTGAGCACACTATGCCTTTCTTACTTCCTGCTCCAACTTCTGCTTCACCCAGAAATACAGATCTTCAAAACAGATAACTTCAAAAAACATTGAAATATGCTCATCTGCCTCATTAAAGCAATTTTTAAACCCCTGTGCTCACCAATAGCTCATCCCCTCCTGTACCTTCCTGAACCAGCTGAGCCTTCCTGATCATTTGCTCTCATAACTCAGTCTCACGTCATTTAACAGACATGTGTCTCCAGTTTGCCTTGCATCTCCAAGGGGAAAGTCTGGGGAATGGTTATTATTCTCAGCTTTCCCTCTCCCTTGATAGTCTCGCTCAGGAGAGGGATGTTGAGAAGACCAGAACAGAAGAATGTCTGCTAGCAGCTAAAAGGATTAAACTCCTATTTCTCTTTGTCCAGTAGCTTCAAGTTTATGGTTCATCAGGGAAAACCTTAACTCAAGTTGGAAGATAGATCTAAAAAATGCAGTATCACAGCTATCATTTCCATAGCAATAGGTCTGGCAGGCAAAGCAGCAAACAAAGTAGCCTCTTGGCTGTATGAACTTAACCCTTCCTGACCCCTGTGGCCTTGTTTTTCCAGATCTTGTATGCCGTGTTACGCTAACAATCATGAACTGTGACTTGTTCTGCTGTTACGTAGCAGGAGATCCTGGGGGGAGTGCAGGAAGTCTGGTGAACTTTGCAGCCAAGGAATGGCCTTTTCTTTTGTGTTTTCTGGTTTGTTCTACACCAGGATCAAGACAATTGGGCTGTGTGTGGTTTCAAAGACAACAAAGCAGCTTTGATATACTATATGTGATAAACAGTAAGGAAAAGAATGAGAGTCAGAAATAGATAATTCAAATAAGAAAGAACTACAACTGAGGAATACAAAGTGGAGGCAGAAGTAGATTGGTCCTTCCGGAGATACAAGAATATTACATTGCATATGTACATATTCGCTTGTATATAACTACTTTCCTCACAGCTGTAACTGACAGTAAAAAGATTACTTTATAGAAGAGCTGGAGGAAAGTAATCATTCTGCACTTTTGTGTTCTACCACCTGTGAAGAGAGGTAGGTATCATATAAACTTCATCTTACAAGGTAAGGAAAGGGAGGCCAAGAATTGAGAACAACCTAAAGCCACAATTGACTGGACTGTACGTGGTGCACGATAAACAGGAATGTTAACAGATTTTCTGCTTTGCAATCCCACTATACGGCTTCCCAGAATATCTCCCTCCCTACCCCAATACATACTGTGTTCACCTTGCAGCCACCCAGCCCCATGAGGGGCTGCTGGGGTCAGGGTCCTGTGAACAGCTTGGCAACTGTGATCTTTCCAAGGGCTTGCAGGAGGAGTTAGCAGCCCACAGCTGCTATGGAGAACTGAAAAATGAACAGAGCTGTAATCAAACACCTTCTTTGAGGATGCAGGGGTACAAAAACTAACAATTCATATAGGCATATTCATTTAAAATGCTCCAACCCAGTGCAAAAACTGCTTATTTTGCTGTTACTGGAATACACTAGAGAGAAAATATGTTCTTATAGGAAATATGTCACCAGGCAGACAAATGGAACCAGCCTTGTGAGGTGACAATGCAGTAAATGTTAGGGTATGCCTGTTGTATGCCTGTTGTAGACCTGTCTCCTGGTATGCCCTCTGGCACACTTAGAGCATGACAAGCAGCCTAAGTGATATAGTCCCATGGAATAAGCACTACAAGCAACACAAAACATTTCTGTCCTAGGGTTTCAGAAAGCAAAATTTGCAAACGGTCATCCAAACAGTCAATTTTGCAGTTGATTTCTCCACAGTATCCCAGAAAAAGAAATACGAAGGATAATGTGGGAAGCTCAGAACAAACAATGACAAGGTAAACACGTTTAGCACATTTAGACTTTCTCCCCTGCACCCAGACCTTGTGCTCATTTTTGGGCCCCTCACTACAAGAAAGACATGGAGTTGCTGGAGTCCGTCTAAAGAAGGGCAAAGAAGCTGGTGGAGGGCCTGGAGCAGAAGTCTGATGAGGAATGGCTGAGGGAACTGGGATTATTCAGTCTGGAGAAGAGATGCCTCAGGGGGTACATGGTTTAGTGGTAGATTGGGCAGTGCTAGGTTAATGTTTGGACTCTAGGTCTTTATCAACCTAAATGATTCTATGTTTTCAGTTTTGCACTGTGGTCTGTAAATACTGAAATATGTGCAAGAGAATAGAAGGGTTAAAGGTATATGGTGACTTTCAGTCTGATTAAATTACATGTAGTACAGTTAGTTTATTAACATGTTAGGTCTCTATGAGGTGATAACCTAAAATCTGAGAAGTGAAATAAGGCAATTTTTGCCTATTTTCCAGCTTGGCACACAATCTATCACCATTTCATTCCACTCTCAAAATAGTATTTTGCCTGCCTTTGGAAAGCATCACTAAAAATAACTTATTACCAGAGTACTTAACTCTAGATTTGGAAAATAAACCTTACTTGTTTATAGTTAATGAAGCTGTAAGCAATGATCAGCAACAAAGACACATGAAGAACATATATGAAGATATACGAAGCCAAAAAGAAATAGCCCAAATATTTTTGCTGATATCTTTTTAAACCCTCCTACTTCTTTTAGATCATGAGGTTTTGGCTGCAGAACATTAATGAACATAAAAACTCCACTAAATATTTTCTTTGGAATTTACTCTTGTGCTGTATTCTTTGCTGTAGGTACTAGACAATGCTAATCAACTATATATGAAATTATGATCCCTCAAAGGTCCCTCAAGAAAGGGACAGGTAAATCATGGTCCCTCAAGGCCTTTTAGATCAGTTGCAGATGTATACTCTGGTTATGAGCCACAGGTTTCTTTCAGAGTTTTTGAAAACAGGGATACTTTTTAAAACATACATTTTTAAAACTGTTGTGCATCATTTGGGTGTAGTTTTTTAGAGGTTTATTGTATTAACGCTCAGCTTGTAATAGCATTAAAATTGATTTATCTAATCTTTTACCATAACTTCACAGGCTGGAGACGGATATCTACTCCAACATGGACCTCCATGGGCTGCAGGGGAATCTCTGCTATGGCACCTGAAGCACCTCCTGCCCTCCTTCTGCACTGATCTTGGTGTCTGCAGGGCTGTTTCACATATTCTCACTGCTCTTTCTAGCTACTGTTGCACAGGTATTTTTCCTTCCCTTTTTAAACATGTTATCCCATAGGCACTACCACCATCTCTGATGGGCTTGGCATTGGCCAGTGGCAGATCCATCCTGGCTAGCTGGCACTGGCTCTATCAGACACTGGGGAAGCTTCTCACAGTTTCTCACAGAAGCCACCTCTGTAGCCCCAAGCTACCATGCTTGCCATGCAAATCCAAAATGTCTGCATTTGTTTTCCCCACAGGAAAACAAAATCTCCTGGTTCCTATTGAAGGAAATGGAATACTCACTCCGGCTTTAGTTCAGTGAGAGCAAAGTCAAGAATAACTACACCAAAGAAAGTCTTTCCCCATTCCGTGTCACTCAGTGTTTCAGCTACATTTAGATTTGAGAAATGACACTAATTTTCTCTCACACTCCACTTACCTTTTGCCCTGCAAATCCAAGAATATCCTTAAGTCCTGAAGAACCCATTGGCACGTTTCTGCAGAGGGGGCAGTGGCTTGCACATTTCTTCCTCATGCTGTCTTCAAAAGTTGAAGTTTGCACTAAAAGCATTCTTTCACAAACTTCTAATTACATGAGTTTTTGAAAAAGGTAGTCCCTGTAGTTAAAGAGCTTCAGAAACATTAAGAAAATAAAGTAGAAACAGTTCCATCAGAAAATCCCACCAAAATGCCTCCTAAATTTCCTGTAATTATCTGCTTTAATATATTTGGCTGTACTGCCCTCTTCTAATATCCAGCTAAGGCTAAAATGATGTTTAGAGCCCAAATACTCAAGTGAGATTATTTTTAAATGTGGCTTTTACAAAAATAAGGAAAACTTTTACAAGAAAATGCCTGAGATCTTATCATTTTGGATTAATTTCCTTGTAAAGTTAAATTCAGATTCATTGAGCCAGAAGTCTTCTCTAATGATTTTCACTTTCTGCCAGTTTTATTCCCATTCTGAGCCTTTTGACATGTTTGTTATAATGATTTCCTGCTGTGTCAGCTCCAGTTCATATATCTTCTCCTCACCCTAACTATTTGGTACTTTTTATGATATTTTAGCTCAGAAAAAACAGTGAGTCCCACAAGTGGTCCCATGGATGGAGCAGTGCCAGGCAGACCACTGGCTCCAGGAGCTCAACACCTTTTTCTCCCTTTAAAATAAAAAGTAAATGTTGATATTGCATCTAATTTCAAACCCCAACTATTTCCCACTAGTTTACATACCAGCTTTCAGTCTGTGCAATTGCTATTTTACAGTTTATTAGCATCTTCACTGAGATTCAGCAACCTAAAAATACTGATCATGATGATGAAGGTAGTGGAAGATCGCTGATGTTTTATTCAGAATTCTTGGCTGTACAAGATGAAAAATATAATAAATATATACAATTGACAAAAACAAAAAAACACAGGAGAAAGACAAGAGTAAAAAGCTGGTAAAAAAATCTAAACACATGCATCGGAAACTATTCCTCTCTTTTAGCATATATACCTGGAAGACCAAATTCTCCCTAAAGGTGGAAGAGAACTTCTTCTATAGAAAATATTTAGGAGTCTCTGTAAGTGCTCATTTCTTATTTTTTAAAAAAATCTTTATTATTCCAATAATTTCCACTTCAAATGATGTGTACTTCTCTCTGGTATTTATTACTATAACTATCCTGATGGCTTTTATTCACTAAGATTTTTGAAAACAGTACATTTTTCTTAACATCTTAATAAACAAAGTATCTAGCTCTTAATTGCCAAGTTTAATTTGGAGATGTCATAGAATATTATCATGTGCTATATTTATTTATATATTTATTCCTATTATTCAATATATCTTTTTACATTTGTTTTAAAGTTTGCATAACCCAGCAACTGGGCACCACTCTGTGACTATCTGCACAGGTCAAGGGCATCCATCCTACCTGACCCTCACAGCAGAATGGTGGGCACTCATCTGAGAGCAAAGGCTGAAGCTCTGACTAGGGGGTCTGCACCTTCTAACCCAGTGGTGGCCAATGCCTCTGCCCAGACAGAGCTACTGAAAGGAGAGGCTGCAGTGCAGTGCAGTGCAGTGAAGACCCCTGGCCACAGGAAGTGCAGGAAGCATGGCACAAGTGTCCAGTGCCAACAACACTTTACTCGCACAATTACGAAGTTTTATGGAGGAATAAAAAATAGGCATTTTTGAACTGCACAGAACTGAAGCTCTCTGACCTCTGTTCGTATCTCTTCGTGTAAGGCAAATAAGTTTTTCAGTGACTTCCAGCCAGGTTCTGCTTGATTCCTATATATATATATATCTGTCCATCAGTGAGAGGAGTCAAAATGTTTCACTTTGACAGGAGGAGAATTAAACAGCCAGGAAGAGCCCTGGTGTATGTGTACCATTTCTGCTACACAGAAACATTTAACACCCAAACAGAGGTGAGAATGACTAATGGTGGGTGTAGGAGCTCTGTAGGAGCTCAGACCCAGCCAGCAGTGCTGCCCTGCTCTTTGCCAGACATTAAAAACAGTAGCAGTGAGCACACCCAGCTTTTCCATGCTTCAGGGAATACCATGTTTGCAGTGAATATACGCCACAGCACATGCATTGTGGTACGGGTTATTCATCAACAGTACAAAGTAATCATGGCAGCACTGAAAGATTTCTCATTAAGAAGGGAGAATTCAAAGGAAAAAATCTTCAGTAATATTTTCTGTATTTTGTGTTGTGTTTCTTTCCTACAGTCACACACAATTGGACATGTGTCCAACTACCTGCTAATTTGCTTTTCGCATCTGTTTAACCTCTGAAACATTTTTCCTCTCCACTTTCACCTTAATTGCCCTGTGCTCACTATACTATCTCTCTCAGTACCTCCTGTCCACGGCGTCCTGGCAGCTCTGCATAACTCGCAGAAAGCAGGAAATGAAAATTATGCTAGCTATATTACTTAGCTGCTTGATGGCTATCGGTGTCCAACGAAATCCCAAATCTCACATCCATTCATGTTGATCACAAAACTGACTGACTTGATTCCATGTAATAGGTAACAATTTAAACTCACAGCTGCCCCAGGAGACTTGTAATTCAAGAAATTCCTGGAATCTCAGGAATTGCTGCTGCTCCTTTTAAACCAGCTGCTCCCTGTTCAGGTTCATATTTGGGGATTTTCTGCAACCACCAGAAGAAAATGAGAAAGTTTCAGTGAAGTACCTTTTCTTGTGCATTTTTTTAGTGGCTTTGGTGGTCCAGCTCATGTTGCCAGCCAGCATGCAAACAGTTAGCATTTGCTTCTCTCCATTTGTCTCTCCATTTGTCCTAGAGCATATACAGCTCTAAGAAGAGCTGTCCCCAAGAGCGTCTTTCAGAAGCCAGTGGTCACCTTTCTGGCTAGGGTATGCTATTAGCCAGGTCCACAAATATCCCAGCCAGACAATTAGTTCTTCTGTATCTGTTAATATGCATACACATATGCTAAGATCCACTGAAAATCCAAACCTAGATTAAAAGAAGAAGCATACACCAATGCATGCCTTCTGTGACAATAAACCAGACTATTTCAGAAGGGACAATCCCAAACAGATAACAGAATGAACCATCTTGAAGTTACGTCTGCCACTTTTGCCATGTTTAAAAACACTAAGGAAATGTGACCATCTGTTCAAGAAAAATGAGCAACAAAGAGATGACAAGTGAAAATTAGCTCTTCCTCAAGCTGCCACAGGAGCTGAATCTATCCAAAGGATTTGCAGATCTGCAACCCTCTGCGTGAGTAACAAGAAAGGGCTCCCTGGTGTGGTGTACAGTGGCAAATTTCAGCTTGTTAAGACAAGGGTAATAGCAACCAGAACTTACTGGCTAACGAGAAGGATGCATAGCTTGCTTATGATCCTGTTTATGAACTTGAAAAGTAAGGTGGAAGCAAAGATACAGTTACTCCTGGATTTTTCATCACTATGAGTGAGAGCTTCAGTGGGAAGAACTGTTGGTCTTCTGTTATGGAGTTTGTAGACTCAGTTAAAATGATAGACATGTTCTGAATTGCTTTACAATTTACATTAGTGACAGAGAATTCTTTGGCTTCTTTTCCTGCTCTTCCACAATCATTCAAAATAATTTTTCTTTAACAGTTTTTTAAAGACAACAGTCTTTAAGTACTTAATCCATAATCAAATATGGAAAAGTTTCCTCTCAGAAAAAAGCCTCAAAGACTGTGCAAAGCTATGGTTAGTCATTGAAAGAAGCTGTTTTCAGGCATCCTTAGCATGGATATGCACCCTAACCTAGTCACCCAGAGCTCTGTGGGTGCATACCAATTTCTATTTCCATTATTTCATAAGTAATTTTCAGCCATCCACAAGAGAAGATGCTGCCAGTAGGCCAGTGAAACCTTCTTTTATGTGCTTCTGACAGGCAAGAAATCCTCTTTCCACAGGCACGGTTCCTGAGTTGCAGGTGCCAAAAAGTCCCAGAAAAATATTTTTTAAAAGTCCTAATTCTGACTACAGGAAATGTGGTGTTGAAAAAGGAGGAAATGTCTCGATACACTTGGATATTATTTGCTCTAATAAGGAATTATTCTTTGTGTATGGACTTAACAATACCTACTTTAGGTATTAAAATACTTAAGAGTATTGCCAGAAGGATGCAATCAAATTTTAGCATACAAATTGCTTTGTAGTGAACATTATACACTTTGCTATAAATTTTCAGACATTATAGCTTGGGATCCTCAAACTCCTATAAACTCAACTTCTCCTTGATCTCCGTAACACATTGAATAACAGCTATCAGCATTAGACACTGATGTGTTACTTTCTGCCAGGAGCCTACACCAGTAATGTAGCAAGCTGCTGTAGAGACTTCAATGCAGTTAATGTATCTTTACCTTCCTACCTTACTTCTCTGGAGTTTTCAAATTCACACACACACACACAAAAAAAAAATACAGACATGGTTGGAGTGACCAGCAATACACTACAGCAGTTTCGGGGAAGGAATGAGATGCTTCCATATCCAAAGAAAGTTTTTGTCTCTTTTTTTTCTGGCAGAGAAGAGCAGAAGATAATTAAAAAAAAAGTGAGTAACCAGAAACAGGTTTCTAGAGGTCATCAGGAAAAGAGCATTGCTAGAAAGGCTTCATTCTATAAAATCCTACATACCACCAATTCAGTATTAACTCAGTGATAAGAAAGCAGCCTTTGGAGTCATTGGTACGACTGCTTGCGTACCAAGGCTTTTCCTACCATGGGACTAGTGCTTTCAAATTTGTTTCTCATTTTTGAAACTATAATTAGCGATCCCTACAGTGGCAGGGCAATGCTGCAAAACAAATGAAGGGTGTTTTATTATATTTTGTGACCTCTGATCCTTGCATGTCCCCACCATAATAAACTGTTCAGCCCTTACTTTCATTCCGTATCTTCTACCAAAGTTCACATAGTTTGGCATGTGAGAAAAAGTGACATAAGCTGCAGCTGGTCCAGATCTCTGATGGGCCATTTGCTGCCTGACCAGCCTGCTGCTGCCAAGAAGAGAGGCTGAGTTCTGTTTGTCTTGAATAAAACAGGGAGCACTTAGCATCAGCCCTTCTTAGTACTTTGTCATCCCATCTCACAAAGCTTTTAAGACCTTGTTTATTCTGAGATGAGTCACATTTTTTTGCAATTAGCCAATTAGACATGGAAAGACAAGAGTAAGAGTGATACAAATCTTCATGTAGGAGAGAAGCCGTAAGATCAACCTTCTCTCCTTTCGCTTTGGGTTGTCCTGTTTGCAAGTCTACTAGATACTCCCTAAAGGAGGGAAAGTAATTCTTACTAACAGCTGCTTTCAGTGATAACAATTTCATGGCTCTGTTGTAGCTGAAGATGTTGACATTGTGTTACATGCATTTCAACTCTAGACTCTAATAATACACGTAAACGACAGGAGTCACACAAAGGTATTGCAGGGAGCATTTATAGCAGTCAAAGAGCTGTCCCCCACCTTGAAACATTCATAATATAGAAAATAATGCAGCATTAATCAGCCTGTCAACCAAATTATTACTATTTATTTTACTGATTTAATCTAATTTTCCAAGCAGTTATATAACTTCAAGTCATAAGGAAATTGTACAGTCTGAGTTTCTTAGCCTAAGGTATATTGAATAGCTTTGTGGCTTTTAACAGAGTTATACAAAGGAAGCACCTAAGGATGTAGCTTTATTTTATTGGTTAAAGAAGTTCATTCTCCTCCCACATGCTTTTTTATATTTACCATTTACAGATAAGGTACAGAAAAGATTTTGATGAAAAAGTGACATAGCTCCTTGTTAATGTATTCGTTCTCTCTTTGAAAGCTAATGTAAAAAAAAGTACAAAACCAACATTTAGCTTGCTTGGTTTTCCCATATGTCAAAAGTACACAGAACAGAAAACAAATACTATTCCATCTAACATGTAACCTTCTCAGACCTTCCTCATCTTAAACAACAACTATTTCCTGAAGAAAAATAATGTTGTCTTTATTAAGAAAATGGAAAGAAAAATTAATCTGAGACCTATGAAAACAAAAATCTACTAAAATCATACAATTGTGCCAGAACGCTGAGAATTCCACTCTCCCCTTCGTCACCTAACAAGAGAGAACTGCGTTGTTTCATGTTTCATGAATTTATTGTTGTTGAATATTTTTAAATGCCCTGAAATGCAGCATTTTCCATTCACCTCCTAGTATCACGCTGAGGCAGAAGATGCTTCAATTTTACCCTGTTGATCAGCACAATCCTAGAGGACATGGAGGTATGTATAAGGAGAAGATGCTGCTGTTACCAACCTCAGTAGTGATCCCCACAACAGCCTATATCCAAAGTAACACTCAGGGCTGAGAAACCAGCATTCCTAGTTCAGGCATTTGGAAAGAGTGACAGCTAAGTATGAGAAACCTTCCCATCTCACGTGTGCAAAATGCAATGGTGCAGCACATATGAGGTTATGTAACAAGACAGCAGTGATTAGAACCTCTCAGCTTCCTCCATGTACTTCAGCTTCAGCTTGGGGCTTTGTTTTCTCTCTTTCCCCAGAGAATCTTTAGTGCATGTTGTCTTAATGAATGGTTAAAATCTCAAATGCCACAGCGGCAGTCCTCAACAGGCTATGGCCCGTGCTTGTTCCCCATGGAGAGATGCTAAACAAGTCCTACAGAAGACCAAGTTTCTAGAGTCTGGGTGCTTTTCCACAATCAGAGGGGAGAGGTGTGAGATGCTGTCTGTAGTTTGTTGTGGGATCACAGAGTGCAGGCAACCCAGAAATTGTGCTGACCACCAGATTTTCACTCTTAAAGGATGCAGAAAAACTGTACTGTTACAGGAGCACAGCAAAAATGGAGGAAAGTGCCCGCACCCTGGCGTTGCTGCTCTGCTTCCCACCCTACTCACTTCAAAGCAGTCTGGATAACAGAAGGATGATACTAAAACAGAGCTTTTAGTATCAAAACTGAAGTATAACGATACTGCATTTATAACTCTTTCAGACTGTCCTTTTTGCCCTTGATAGTTGTTAAAAGAAACTAGGGTACAGAGGGGAATCTGCAGCACTTCTATGTGGTCATGAAAAGCTCCTCAGGGACAGCAAGTTGTGTCAAAAGGTTAGCTGGTGGCCTTGTGCTCCATGTCTTCACACAGCACCCTGGCATGATGGTTTCCAGTGACACTGAGTTCAACAATTCCTCCATGCTGGCAATGAAGACGTGTGATGTATTATCTGAGTCCTGATTTCTGTCCAAAGACAAATTTGCTGGCAAATGAGTTTCAGGCACTCTGCAGGCGGGGGAGGAACAAGCAGTGGAGAGCTGGCAGGACTTTCCTTCCCTTGCCTCTGGGAAGAAGATTTCCAGGACAAAGCCTGGGCAGGCAGGGAGGAGACAGAGGGAGGTGAAGAGAAAAGCAGTCCCAGCTGTGCCAAGTGTAGGCAGCCAGCTGGGATTTCAACTAGCAGCTCTCGAGAATGGGACTTTGTCCTGGCTTTGGTTATGATTTCAATGTGTGAGGAACTGCAGTGTTTCTTCTCAGAGTGGGTTAGAAAGGCTGTAAAGTCCTATGGCAGAGCTGCCTTTTGGCAGACACTGCAAGTGCAAACACATAAATGTTATGGGGCTCCTGTAGTTTCCACATCAAGCAGGACCTCCTCCATGACTGCTGGCTGGGCACCATGCACATCCCCTAGGAGGGGATCTATGCAGCACCAGGCTAGCTCAGAGGCAGAGCAGCTCTGATCTGTCCCTTACTAATGATCCCCTTCCGAACCCCCTCCACAGGGAGCACGCACTATGAACATCAGCCTCTTCCTTTTGACAAAAACCATCTCAGTTTCCAAATGCTGTTGCTTCATATGCTGGGTGGAGCCTGAAGTTTGCTCTTTGTGCCTATAATCTCATTTCAGCTGTATGGTCAGTAAAGAAGCTGCATGTTCTTAACACAGAGAATTAGGGGAACCAGAAAGCTAATATTAAGTAATCATCAGTGAAAGCAATTATGAGAGGAAGCTCACAGTGCCAGGAAGAGGGCACAGCCTGACTGTATCGAGAAGCCCCTGGCAGTCTTCCAAGCAGGATTTATAGCATTACAGTGTATTTAAAGTTACTGTAAGACTACCTAAGAGACACAGAAAATAATTGCTTTTAACTGCACACAGTACGACACTAATTAGTAAACAAATACACCAATCAAGCAAACCACCATGTCCTGTGAAGAAGCTGCAGAGTCTTCTAAGCAGATAGTGACTTGGAGGCAATTACATCTCTGCCAATTGCCTTTTTTTCATCAATAAATTCATTTTCTTTTACAGTTGAAAGTTTTAGGTCAAATATTCACCATCTGCAGCTTTATCAGCAGTAACACTCTCTGCATTACAAGTATAGCACAGCACCTATCATTTCATCTGTTTTCTCTCTTATTTTCTTCCATTTAGGATCTACAAAAAATATGGATACAGTTAACTCTCACAAATGCTAGGCTTGGTTATTAACCACACTTGGTTAGTAACAACACTGCACTCACGTACAGAAAGCATGCCCCTACTACACAGGGTAGTGTGGCCTGTCACGTAAGCAGGAAAACTTCCCTCCTTAGCCCCATGGTCACCACTAGAGGGAGGTGTTGGTTAAATAATACTGTTCAATTCCATTTGAGAGAAAAAAATACCGACTAGTAAATGGCTCTTAAGGGAGATAATGACATAATAAGAAAGAAGAAAAACAAGTTAGCCACAGTTAAAAGCTCAATTCTTCTGCCTTTAAAAAGCAGGGTTTGGTGTGGTTTTTTTAGTTCTGTAAGATGCATAAGGGAGAATTAAAAAAAAAAAAAAAGAAATCTGCCTGAAGAGTGTTTAAAGTCCCCAGTAAAAGAGAAAAACATAAATGTAAAGTATGCTTTTGGCAGACTTAAAAACAACACACCTTCCTATCCCCCAGAAGTATACTGACTGTAATGGGAAGACATTCCTTAAGCGATTACACAATGAGCAGTTCACATCAGGATGAGAGAAAAACATGCATTTGTAAAAAGCTTATTTAGCAAAAAAAAAAAGGTGAAAAAACTCTCAGAAAAAATAACTCACTAATGTGTCCCATCAGTGAGGATCACTGGTCAAGCCAACATCGTGCTCATCACTGTGTACCAGGAGGCAACAAAGAGAGACCCATCTGGCTGAGACACTGGCCAAACCAGAAGACTCATAAGCTGATGGTTTCAGTGGCAAAATATTCATTTCTGAAACTGTTGTCCTCCTCACTGGGATAGAATGACCCTTCTAACAAGCAATGATTTTGCATTTTCTTTCTTGCTCAGCACTATCTTGTGCCAAGAGCAATCAAAAGCTTTCCCTGCGTTCTTGACTATCCTGAGCATAAACATTTAATCTGGTGCGGTATAGGAAAGACCCAGAGATTGCCTGTCTGTCAGGACATGAATGCTGACATGATCTTCTCTTTAAGAATTGCTGACTGGCCATAAATCCCACCCAAGCTGTGGATTGCCTTTCACAACCTCAAAGGCTGCATTGACGGAGTACTCATATGGGAAGCCATTTGGGTAAGCCACACTGTAAGAGAAATACACTGCCTGTTAGAGTCTGCCTGCTGCAAATACAGAGAAGAACCATTCAATAAATCACATTTCTAATGGTTTTCACATAGCTATTTTAATGGCCCTGTAATGCAGCAGAGATACCACATCAAGAGATACTGAGGAATACTTTTTAAGATCAGTATTTAGAGGATTTGGCTGCATGAGGCTTCCTGTATTAGCATGAGGCTAATACTAATTAACCATGCGTCTGGGGACTTCAAAGAAAAAAAGGTCACTATCTACATTTTTATCTCAGGCAAACTTCTGCTGAAGACATCAGGGCTGCTCTTCCTGTGGGTTTGATAGCAGCCAGCAGCGCTCCACCAGCCGTGCAGCAGGGCAGGCTGGGACTACCAAGAGCAGGTTGTCCGTTTACCTGATCTTTTAAGATACATTACCTTCCAGCACACCCAAAGGGAGTGATTTCAAGGTGCTTTTATGCATGTTGATTGCAATTAACATAATGATTTGATTGTCTTTTGAGACAAGTAGTGCCTTGTCTCAAAAAAACCCAAACCTCAGAGAGCTTAATTTATTGCTTTCATAGAGCTTTTCCTGTGCCATGTGGTAGGATTTTTATAATGGCCTGGATTTTTCAGCAATGCTTCGCTCACCTTCTTCAAACAATCTGAACCCCTGAAGAAGCTCAAACACCGCAATTTGGAAATATTTTTACCTCCATTTGTTTGACATGGATCCACACAAATTCACACTTGGTAGAATTTTCTGATCATCTGTTTTAATCATGGAATCATAGAATAGTTAGGGTTGGAAAGGACCTTAAGATCATCTAGTTCCAACCCCACTGCCATGGGCAAGGACACCTCATGCTAAACCATGTCACCCAAGGCTTCGTCCAACCCAGGCTTGAACACCGCCAGGGATGGAGCATTCACAGCTTCCCAGGCAACCCATTCCAGTGCCTCACCACCCTAACAGGAAAGAACTTCTTCCTTATATCCAATCTAAACTTCCCCTGTTTAAGTTTGAACCCGTTAACCCTTGTCCTGTCACTACTGTCTCCAGTGAAGAGTCCCACTCCAGCAACCTTAGAGGCCCCCTTCAGATACTGGAAGGCTGCTAGGAGGTCTCCATGCAGCCTTCTCTTCTCCAGGCTGAACAGCCCCAACTTTCTCAGCCTGTCTTCATACGGGAGGTGCTCCAGCCCCTGATCATCCTCATGGCCCTCCTCTGGACTTGTTCCAACAGTTCCATGTCCTTTTTATGTTGAGGACACCAGAACTGCACACAATACTCTAAGTGAGGTCTCACAAGAGCAGAGTAGAGGGGCAGGATCACCTCCTTCGACCTGCTGGTCACGCTCTTTTTGATGCAGCCCAGGATTCAGTTGGCTTTCTGGGCTGCAAGCACACACTGAAGCCGGCTCATGTTCATTTTCTCATTGACCAACACCCCCAAGTCCTTCTCTGCAGGGCTGCTCTGAATCTCTTCTCTGCCCAACCTGTAGCTGTGCCTGGGATTGCTCCGACCCAGGTGTAGGACCTTGCACTTGGCATGGTTAAACTTCATGAGACTGGCATCAGCCCACCTCACAAGCATGTCAAGGTCCCTCTGAATGGCATTCCTTCCCTCCAGCGTATCAACCAAACCACACAGCTTGGTGGAATTGCTGTTCAGAGGTAGTTGCTTATCTAGAAACCCTGGCCTTGTGAATGCTGCCAATAGCAAGTGTAATCATTGTGGCTATTTCCCAGCCTATACTTTAAAATTGTCAGGTTTGGCAACACAAAGGAGCAAGAAGATACTGCCCTTCTTTCAAAGAAGGTCTGTATGCCAAGGGCATGCACAGCCTGGGAGATGGCAATTCCCAAAGGAATTTGCTGCCCTGGAGGAAGTTAAAACCAAAGACAAAATTATGAACCTGCTTCCTCATCATCTATTAAAACTGGAAGTTTACTATGGTTTGGACTGGAGAACACACAATCTGAGCTCTGCACAACTTCTAAATCTGCACCTAAATTGATCCCTTGATTTCTCCTTTAAGAAAGCTCAGTGAAGTTTTTATTTATTCCCTTGTTTTGACTACCTAGTGCATTCTACAGTAAATGCACTTTCAAACCATCAGGCTAGTTGGAAGGTATGAGACATTTCCTTCCCCAGCTCTAACAATGACTTCTTGCCCTGGGAAAAAATATCTGCTCTTCACAATTGCTTATTTCATAGGTAATTAGAAGTAAAAAGGGAGTATTTGTCAGGAAATGTGTTTCTTATCCAGCTGCATGAAACAATTTCATCCGCTTGATTAATTTACATGTGGGCTTCAGTTTTGTAAGCTTAGCTCCAGTGCCTCAGACTTGCAGACTATGGGCTGCGTAGTAGTAGTATTAGCTAATTCTGATCACTGTTAATGATAGTTCACTGCTAAAATATATATATACAAACATTAAAAAATTAGTCAATAACCTTATAGGTGCTCTTATTTCATGCGTTCTGAGTCTTTCTCCAAAGATTCTCTACCTCTACACTAAACAAAAAAATGTGTATGTGCTGGGAATATAAGTATCCCTTCACTATGTAAATTCATGGTCTAGAAATATGCACTGCTATTCTTCAGAAAACTAGACTGAAGAATCATCCACAAGAAGAAAGCAGCAAGCAGCATCTTCCAAAGCTAGATTATTAATATAGCAACCCCTCACATTTGTTGGGAAACTAATAGAATTTTAACTAACATGTATTAACAACATTCCAGACATAGCACACAGAAGTAGTACAGTTGGACCCTCTGTTGCCAAGAAGCAAAATTAAATATTGAATGTGCCACTTAGAGTTTACCAGGACTTACTCTAAGAATTCCGTTTTCTGCACTTCCACAGACTCTCACTAGATGATTAAGGCAGCTTTTTTTTTTTTTCCACATGGTTTTTGTTTTTCTCTTTCCTGTTTCCTGAAGTTAATTAGCCAGACATGGATTGTGTTTTCCACATAGGAAAGGTATGATATTAACAACAGACTCACAGTGTTGTGTTTGCAAGGATGAGATCCTCACCACGGAGGGCTAGTGAACATATATATAGGTACATAACATATATGTACATACATACATAACATGTAAGTATCATAGAATGGTTTAGGGCTGGAAAGGACCTTAAAGGTCATCTAGTTCAACACTCCTGCCATGGGCAGGGACACATTGCACTAGATCAGGTTTCTCAAAGCCCCATCCAGCCTGGTCTTGAACACTCCCAGGGAGGAAGTATCCACAACTTCTCAGGGCAGCCTGTTCAAGTGCCTCACCACCGTCACAGTAAAGAATTTCTTTCTAATATCTAATCTAAATCTGTCTGTTGGAAAGGATATGAATGGCTGATCCATGAGTTCCAGGAATATCCTCCAAGTCTCCCTGGAGACAACAGAGAGACAAGAACCTTCTCCTGATACTGAGGCATTTTGGAGGGCTTCCAGCTGGTAACTCAAACTGGCCAGGCATTTAAGCCCAGCCATACCCTGCTCAGCATCAAGCCTGCAATTGCTGGGCTTTGTAGCAGCCAGCCTACACTGTCATCTTCTCCATCAGCCTGTCTCTGGCGATAAACAGAAAAGAGGCAGAGGAGTAAAGAGATATGTGCATACTGACACGCACAAATGTTTATCAAAACAAGGTTAACAGCATTAATATGCTATTAGGAAGTTGCAGCAACAATAACAACATGCATTTGGAGCACTGTGCTTTAAATACTGATATTCGGATAAATAACAACACATAGAGATCACTTCCTGAAATAAAGATCAAAGGACATTGCAAATGCCATCTTGCTTAAAAAGTTCTATTAGTATGCCCAGTTACTTTTATATGTCTGTATATTTAACATAGGGAAATGTTTATTATATCACTTCACAGCTATTAAAAAGATTTATTTGTTAAAGTGTGTGTGTATATTTACCTTAAAAGACAGCCTGCACATTTTGTACTTGATTGGCAAAAAAATGCTTTTAACATCCCTGCAATACAGCATTAAAACATTCTTCTATGAGCTGCAGTTTAACCGTTTGATCCTTTTTTGTATTCCAATTACTGTGGATAAAATCACGCATTGTTATAAAGAAAAGGGAGAGAAATCAAATGTGAAAATTCCTCTAACACAGTTAACCGTATGCTGCCTTTGCACAGCAGAAAGGAAGAACAGCCACCTGGAATGGGTAAAACGTTTGCAATACAGTAAAGCAACTTTATAAAAACAAGCAAGAAAAAGCAGACATTTGAGAGGGGAGAAGCAAAGCTGTTGTGGGAAGTCTATGAGCACATGTGGCACACACAGGAAAGCAGAAGGAAATATGTAAAAGCTACAGATGAAAACAGACTCACAAGGAATGGCTCTCACTTTTTTCAGACCCCTGTTAACCTCTGGTCACCTTTATGCTTCCCATTGCAGTGCCTATAAATTCTGCTTTCTTGTAGGAGAGTGGAACTCCTAGGTGTTTATTGCTCTTGGAAGGTCCCCTCCCCAATGGAGTTGCCTGGGAAGTCTTGC
This sequence comes from Pezoporus flaviventris, assembly GCF_033815535.1. Classification (NCBI taxonomy): domain Eukaryota; kingdom Metazoa; phylum Chordata; class Aves; order Psittaciformes; family Psittacidae; genus Pezoporus; species Pezoporus flaviventris. Next base: position 29,974,572 of record NW_026892579.1, on the reverse strand, counting down.
CAAGGGTGAAAGATATTTCTGAATTGCTTTTCTCCCATCTGCCCAAGAGCTTTCACATATCTGACACCTTATTAGCAGGGCAACTTTTGTTAGCTACTCAACTGTCCTTGAGGCTCCAGATTTCTCAGTTACTAAGCCTTCCTTAGATTTTTCTTTTCTTTGATATATCTGAGGGTGAGTTTGTAATATTTCAGCACAATACTTACAGTTCAGCAGTAAGGAATATCTGTTGAACTAAAACTATATCAAAACTTTCCTAGCTGCTACTCATATCTACTATAGAATTTTTGGCTGCCTGTTTATTACAGAACACAAGAGTTAAGAAACATTGTAATTCGCTAGCGTAAAACAGATTTTTGTTGATAATTAGAAGTCATAGAGAAACGCTTCTTAATGATTCTCCCTCTTTGAGTTAATTCTATTCATACATGCTGGAGCTTGTATGGTAATAAGATGCAGTATTTTACAAGGACCTGGTAGATCCAAAAGAAATATGTCAGCTGCAGTTAGAATGGATTTTGGAGGTTATCTCCAAATGATACTGCTTGACTCTTAGAGACACCACACGCAAAAGGAAACAATCAGTGTTATAGCTGAGCAGTCCATCAGTAGCCATTTATTTATTTCTCCCTCTCACACCAAGTTAAGGAGACTCCAGGGTGATGTTCACCTTAGGCTATCCTGAAGCATCAGGGCAAAGGAATGGGAGACTCCATGGCTGACACTGGAATGAACCAAAAATAAGCCATTTGTGCCCTTTTGTTGCGTCCCAGCCACACCACCAAATTATCCTTGAAAAAATATGTGAAAACCAAACAATTGCCAGTAATCCAAAACATCAGTTTTGAGTGTTTCTGGAGTTTATTGTGTTCAGCTGCATAACTGGCAGCAGCACCAGAGAACCAGGTAACTCATTGGTACTTGGGTATATCTCCTCACCCAGCCCTATAAGTTCCAAGGAATACATGTGGTAGCAATTTCTGTCATCTCCCACTGAGACCTAAAATGCTGAAAAACTCCTTTTAGTCCATACTTTCTCTTACTGGTAGACTAGGTACTTAAGCATATGATGACCAAGCCTGTGCCTTCTGTGCTGGCTGCTCCTTCCAAACAAAGCAATAGCATTTGGCCATGTAATTCAGAAGAAGCAGCTCCTCACATTCAGAGCAGAAATTTCCCTCCTACCCTAAGCAAATCTAGTACTAATGAACTTGTATTATACACCACTTATATCAAAAACAAAATCTTGAGAGAAAACAGAGAACTATTATGTTTAAAAACATTAATGCCGCATTGAGAGTCCTGATTTACAAGTTTGAATGGAGTGCTTGCCTGCATATTGTAAACTTTGCCTTTGCACAACCACAATGTAACTTCCAGTAATTTCTTGACTTAAAACACTACAAAGTTTTTTTTCCAGAGTAGTGTATTTGTCCATAGGTTTGAGGACTGTAATTTCATCTCCTATCATTCTTTCAAGAAAAAAAAATAGAGATTTCTTCTATTCCTCTTAAAATGATCAGAAAATACTCACCTTTGGTCTGAATATCTAAGCTTGCTTTAGATTTTATGAAACCTTTGTTGCAGAAGTGAGTACAGGACATTTTCAATATCATTCTTGGTATCTCAAGGAAAATTCCTTGCAAAAACTTAGCATTTGGAGAATAGTGAAGTACAACTTGAATCAAGAGAGCAGATCAAGTGGCCTAAAATAAATCCAGCATGGTAGCCATTAAGAAGCTTTCAAACAAAGACTTCAGCTGAAACCTGTTCTGTAGTAACCCTTCCAGCTATAATGCTGAGATGGTAACTGCAAATTACATGAATATTTGAAAAAAACACAGCCCATCCTCATACAAATATCTGCCACCAATTTTCAGGCTCTTCAGGCTTTGATTATCATGTGGTTCACTTTTGTCATCTGATAAGGATCACACCTAGTTTCTTGGACTGAAAACAAGCAGATTAATGTTTCTTATTCTTGCTTCCACTTCCTCTGTTTCATACTGAAATGTCAGAACAAAATCAGTTAAAAAATACTCAGAGCCAAACCCAGCAACTGTCCCTTGCAGCAGTGGCTTATCGGTGTCTGTGCTCTGCATTACAAGGATGGAAAACTAATGAGCTCCACAGGAAGTCCTCTGCACCATCATGAACCAACCCTATGGTCATCAAAATGCTCCTTTACGTGGGAAAATTCCCAGCCATAGGTGCACAGTGAATATCTCTTCCAGCCATCTTAGCAACCCTCACAAGTTCTGATCCCAGTGTTCATGCTAGCCCGCTACTTCTTTCATTTCTTTGCAAATACCCACCCCTTCAATAGCTGTCCTTTCTCCACTTTCACATGAAATCTTTCCCCTTTAGCTCCAGTGACTGCTTCTGTCTCCTGTTTTGATAAAGTGATTCTTCAAGGCTAGTAACTGAAATATGCTTCAACCTAGAAAATGTTTTAATTGTAAATGCTTCTAGATAAAATGCTGATATTAGTCGTCTGCCAAAGACTACAACTGGTACAAAGTTGCTAATGAATAAATTGCAAGGTCATCATGTTCCCATTGGTATAAAAGATGGAATTACATACAATAGTTAAGCACAAAATCCGCAAGTGTAGCTTCTGGAAGATTTCTCATATTCATAGATCGTAATATTAAAGGAATACGGAAAGAAGAAAATGTTTCTTATTTTCAAGTATCTATTTATAAAACCCCACTTGTGTATTGCTCTTCTGTTTGTGTTAGAAATTGCAAATCCTTCTATAGATGAGCACATAACTTTAGGCGCACACCTTCCTGGGTAGTAGACAGGTCACTAGTCTACCAGGCAGAGCTTTAACATTTTGCAGTGTAAAATCAAAATTATCTAATTTTCACTTCAGGTACGACACAGTGCCTCAATTACTTCTGAAGGAAAAGGTCTTGGCGGCACGTGTTAGCAAAGGATTTTCTCCTGCTGGTCCAGTGGAGGGCAGCAAAATATTTGCTAAAGAGATTCCTCTTGAAATATCGCTGAGCGGTCTCTACTGTTGACTTCGTAAAAACCTTGCAAGAACTCAGTACTTCTTTGTTTGGTTTACAATAGCTTACGTATTTGTTTATTTTTGTTAGAAATAAGTTTTTAGAATATATGAGACAATTTTTCACTTCAGAGATCATGCCTTAAAACAAACGCTTCCTGTATAAATAACTCTGTGGTGTTCCCATTCTTTCCAGAGCTAATGACATCCGTATCAAGAGGAGGAGGGTTACTAATGCTCTGCCTTGAAGCCAGCTAGTCCGTTCTCTGGAAAGCTTGTGTAAATTTACCAGTAGTTTAAATCCAACTGCATATCTCCAGCACAGCTGTACTGGCATACCAATCATCTTGCATCATTCATTTGCTATGAGCACACGTTATCTTAGCTTTTAGTTTAATATAAAGGGGAGTCAGCAGTACTAATGGAATAGTTTGGAGACTGTCCTAAGCTGGAAGCCAAATTAAACAGTAAAATATTTTAATGCATCTGTTAATGGATTTTGTATGATTCTCTTTAGTAGAATCTGAATATCAAATACATTAATTTTATATTAATTTTTCATGAAAAGCTCCTTGATAACAACCTTCCATGTAAGGACAGACTGACTGCAGAAAGACTGCAGAGAATAAAACCAGCATGTCTAAAAGTCTTCAGTCTCAGTCACAGCAGCTGTAAAAGGCCTTTAACTAAGGAGTGTGCCTTTATTTTATAGCCTGAAAAAAACCTCAGTCTCTTCATTAAATATTTGGGTCATCCACGTGGAAATGAGCTTTCCTACTGATTTTTGTAATGACAACAAGGCAGAAGGCAGAACAAAGAGGCACCACAGAATGGTTTGGAGTCAGGAAGGGGCTGCATTATGCCTCTGGCATCTGCTCACACTTCACACCAAGCTGGCAATACCTGTGCTGCAGAGCAGCTCCAGCACTGGACTTCACCCTGCAGGAGTGGGGAACAGATGTGTCACCCCAAGGGTGACAGCTGTTGTGCTTCTGGTGTTGGCTTTAAGCAGTCAGTTCAGGAGCTCAGGCTAAAATATTGAGGAGCACCCACTGGGAATGATGCACACACTATGAACAGAAATTTTATTCCTGCAGGTGATTTTTCCTGCTGAATACTGCCAAAATCCAGTATTTAAAATTGTAACTGAAGCAAAGAGCTATTAGGTAGCTGGATGCAGGTATATAAGTGCTTAGATAACACACTGGGCAATCCTTCTGACCCTACAAAATGGGCTGTGGTGAAAAACACAATGAAATTATTCCCAATTATACCCCTGGAAATTCAGGACAGAGTAGCCAGTGAAAATGTAACAATCTTCAGAAACAGAAAGGGGTTTGCTATGTTTCTCACAAAGATGTTGGCAACTGCTGATACTGCAGATACTTGACTACAGACAATGAAAGCAAAGAAAATCGTAATGCAATGGAACTGCTGAACTGCAAAGAGCAAGGACTGCAGCTGGAGGATGCAACAAATGTCTGGAGCTTTCCTGTAGCATTGCCATACAGCTGGCAGCTGATTCTTTGGAGAAGATAAAATTCTTGATAGCTCAGTGAAGATACGAAAGAGACAGGAGATCTCTTAGTGAGAAGTGGGATTTAAACCAGGAAAGGGGAAAACACTGACTTGGAGAAGACAGAATTTTATGCAGCATTTTTCCTAATTTAATAAACTCCTCAAGTAGGATATTTCCACGTGAAAAAATCGCCAACTTCCTCTTGGAGCTGGATGAACTATCTGTAAGAAATTTTCACACAGATAGGATGTAACTATATGTAATACATCTTGACTAGTTACAATGCACAAAGTACTTGTACATACATATAAATTCTGCTTCATGCTCACGCTTGGCTCTGGCAAATTATTTTCACTGGCACATGCCGTAGTAAATGTAATTACAGAATACACAGTGCTCATAGAGCAAGTGCTGGCACCAGAATGGAAATCTTGCAAAACAGAACTGCTCTGCTTTACAGTATGCAAGGATTGACTGGATAACTGTCCTGGATTGTTTGTAGGCCCACCAGGGTCTGCTGAAGAGCAGGAAGACAATCCATGCAAGTTTCATCCAACGCAGTTGTTCTCAACTGGAAAACATTGATATTATTTCCAAAGCATATGGAGCGTCTTAAGTGGTTGTTTACAGTGGTATTAATTGCTATGAAACCTGATCAGACAGAGATGTTGAAAGGAACAAAGCCGGAAAAGTGAAACAATAGGAAAGAGAAGGAGTGGCCTAGTGCACACAATAACCAGGTTCACAGATGCTAAAAACACATCTCATGGACCCAGCTCTCTGGGGCTGTGCTGCCTGGCCAAGGTTGTCCAAGAGACACCCATGCAAACACTTGAGCTGCTCTTTCCTTTCCAGGTTTGCTGCTTTCCTGTCAGGTCTAGCGGAAACGCCCTGTCCTGCTCACTATTCCCTCTGGCTTTTGCTGTGAGTCTCCTCTGAGTTCCCACTGGCCCATCTCTGCCTACTTAACTCCAGCCCTTTTATATCACCAGGTGCCACTAAAGATCCAGGAGCTCCTTCTCAACCTTGACAAAATACACAGCATTTATACCACCAGGATGAATGGTATACACACTTTCTGCACAGTCAGAAGCCTGGCTATTGCTTATTGAGGTGTCCCTTGTCTTGGCTGTTGCCTAACCATAATAACTTCCCTGCCTTAAACTGCTAGAGTATCTCCACTATATGAAAAAACACAGGCAAAAGAGATAATGCCTTTTTCTCTTCTCCCAGCTCCTTGCCCCATCTCTGCAACTGACTCATTGCTTTCCTCTCATATTTCTCAGTTTTAGTTTAATATTTTTGCCAGGGCAGCATGCAGCTCGCTTGGAGCAACAGCTCTGACCTGGCATATACCAAATTGACTGTATACCTGAATTAAAGTTCATCTGGGAGCACGCAGCAAGTCTGTAGGCCCAGAACACACAAAGCAAAGTCTAAATGCACTAGCTATTACATCTAATAGTTCTGACACCACAGACTTAGCTATATTCCTACCTGGGATTTTCCAGGTACAAGTGTAGAATTATTCGCCAGGTCTGTCATTTGTAATTATCCCTGTAACTGTGTTGTAGAAAACCAAACCATAAGTATTATCAAAGGTAGCACAAGGATGGTTTATACTTTTTTCATGCAGTGAGAGATTAAGCCCACTGGAAAAAAACAACCAAGCAAAAATCCCTAAAACCCCTAGGTACAACTCTTATCTTCATAAACAGCTCATGGAGAGCTCAGAAAGAAGCAATAAATAAGGCAGAAATAAGACACAACTTGCATTTGCTGGATGCTTGGGCAGCATAGCATGGTTCTGTTCAGAAAAAAAGGAGTTTGTCTGTACAGCAAGGGGAGGGGTCCAGCAGGCAAGGACAGGCAGGGAGGCAGCCAGGGCTCCTGCCTGGTACAGCCAGGGTGTTCCTGCCCTGCGCTCCATTTCCTGAGTTACACACAGCAGTGGCAAAAGCTGCAGCTGCGAACAGAAAAGCAGCTTGCCAAGCAAGGGAGTGAGCAATGGCTGGGAGAGAAGCACCTTGCAGTTGGGACAAATAATGCAGGAGATCAAGAAGCCAGAGGGCCCACAGAACGCCTCGGAGTGGCGAGAGGAAAGACAGGACACAATGCCAGCTCAATGGGGGGCTCCTGTGCTAAACGATGGCCCTGGTCTCCAGGAGGGAGGGAGATGAAGATGCCTATCTAACTGCTTTTGTGTGGGCTCTGAGTCTGAGCTGCAAAATGGTTCCTTTGTCTCGGCCCCTTGCTGGGGCTAAAAGCCATGAGGCATGCAGCCAGATGGCCAGGGCGGGCTCTGAGGGCCGGGAGGGAGGAAGAGAAGGAAAGCTTCATTCCTCAAGTTCGTACTGATCCCTGAGGCTTAAGGAACAAAACTCCAGGGAGCACACACAGCCTCAGGGGGGGATTTAGAGACTGAGGTTCTCAGACAGCTAGAAGGCACTTGCGAGATAGGAGTGGAGCTGTGGATGCACCCACCGTATGTGTCATATTCTTAACTGCTGTGTGTGAATGGGATGTCCATTCACTTACCATGCGATGGGCATGCCAGGAACAAACCTAGGTTTAAAAGAAAACCCTTATGGTCCCCCAAGAGCCATCATTCAGGGAGCTTCCTGAAATAGAAACTGCGTAGTGGGTGCCAGAGGCAGTGAGGCAGCATAACTAAGAAAATGGATGCAAAACAAGTGCTGAGAAACAGAAAGGTATTTTTATATTAACCCTGACAAATGGATTATTTATACCGTAATCTCTGCTGAGCTTTTTGAAGGAAAGTTGCAGCCAGCTTCTCCTGGCTATTTAATGAGGCAGATAAGTCCACACTTTAAAGTCTCACCAACCTCTGGCTGCCATCCCATGCACATGGATTTCAGGATAGTTCTTAAGCAAGGCAGAAAGTGGCAGTTTACAGGGAGATATTCTGGGGACAATGGAACATCAGGCCGTAAACCGACCTTAGCCAACAAAACTACACCAAGCACGGAAAGTGTTTAGATTCAAGAAAAAACATCCGTGGCATGAAATGTGATTAGAGGACCTGGAGTCTGGAAAGAGGTGGAGATGGCATGAGAGGTCTTTGCTGCCCAAGGGATGTCAGTGGAAGCTGAAAGAGAGGCAGGCAAATACAAATAAGCAGGAGAGGGTTCTCCAGTTTGCAGGAGCCAGGTGCCTTGGTGTGAGCCCACACAAGCACCTAGAAAACAGAGGAAAAGAGAAAGAAGCTGGACTCCAGCAACCACCTGGAAAGCTTCAAGGCAAGGTCATTTCTGTCTTGAACAGCAGCATCTGACCAGCAGCACCCACAGAGCTGACACCTACCTGTGGCCCCAGGCCTGCCTTCAGGTGCCTGCTGTGCAAAACCCAAGAGCTTCTCTTCTGCATTACCAAAATCCAGGTGTCACTCCCTGAGTGACTGAAATCACCTATGTTGGAACAAGCAGCAGCTTCTACATTTTCCACAGCTCTGTTTACATCATGTTGAAAGAATGGTCATCCTCAAGTGTCCATAAGGAACTATAAAGCTCACCACTGAACTCAATCCTTCCAATCAAACTTTGGATTTGTATATATTCACAGGCACAGTATGTATGTATGTATGTATAGACATTTATTTTATAGAATTCTAATAATGGGCTTCTACTACCTCACACTTCTTTCAAGAACCTCCAGTGCTTGCCTATCTTTACTATTAGAACAGTTTACTTTTCCTTGAAATTTAACAGAAATCTCCCCTACTGCTACTTAAGACCATCGCTCCTTGCACTTTCCCCACTGGAACAAGTCATTTATTCCCTTCCTCCTTGGAGCATCCCTTAAAATATTTTAACAAACACTGTTATCACATCTCCCCTCAGTCTTCTTTTCTCTAGACTAAACAACCCCAGTGCCTCCAACTCGTAGGGCATGGTATTTTTAAACCTGTCATTCTTTCAGTTTTCTTCTGGACTCTGCCCATCTGGTCCACATCTTTCTTCAGAGTGGAGTGTCCACAGAACCACATCTGAAACTTCACCAATTCATTAAATACTAAAACAGTTCCTTCAGAGCTCTCATTACACAGGGATCTCAGTCCTGGACTTGTAGTTCTTTTGTTTTTTTTTTTCCTTCAGGTTTGCACCAATGAAAAATACAACTTGGGTTGTTACAAGACATTGGGGAGTGTCGCATAGACTCCCAAGGCAGGAATCTAATGGCTCTGTGTAGGAAACAAAGCCAGATGCCAGGTTAGACTTTAGAGAAGAGGTGTTACCTCTTATTACTTGATAAAAACTTTTGTCAGGGCAGTATCTGACTTGTACAATCTGGCATCATCATTCCCCCAGGGCCGTGTGTTTTTCTCAACCAGCCCAGTTCTGTAATAAATGATTTTAAGGCTTTTCCCTTTCTTGGTTCTTCTTCTTCTCCTGACCCATCTCCAAATTTTCCTTCCTTCTGGGGACATAAGCACATGCACAATCTGCAAAGCAATACTGAATAATCAGTTTGCTCTTCCTCACAATGTGTATAGGCCATTAAAGATATTACTTACTACTAATTCTGCACACTCAGAAAAATACTTACATTTCACATCCTAAAGTATCTTCATTTCCCTTTATAAAGAGGCAGATCTCTCCCTTGACCTGCTTCCACCTGTCAGCCGCATTTTTTGACACTTTGCATAAAACCATAGGCTTCTCCATTTTCTCACTCACCATATGTCTCTTTTCTTCTTGGTCCCTTCAGTATCTCTGCTATTTTCTTTGTGGTCTGGTCCCCATTTATGGTCACTTTTCTAAGTAGAGATTAACGAGGAGCCTGAGTGAGTGTTTAGAATTAGCAAACAGGTGGGTTAACGGATGCTGAGGACAGATCCTTGTGGGAGGGAGAAGCACGTGCCTGCATTGGTCACACCATTAACATCAACACTCTTTAACAACTGGTTTGTACCAGACTACTCCAGGAGTGGGTTAGATTTCTGATTTTAAATGGTTGCGTACCTTCACACTCTAGACTTAAAAACTGGCTCATTTACAAGCCAGTAACTTTTCTTCTAATATTGGCTGTTTCTTCCATGTTCTAGAGGAATAATGTGAAGTTTGTGCAAAACAGGCAAAGATCTTCCAAAATCATCATCAGCAGGGAAGCACTGCAGTAAGGAACCTAGCCAGGTCTTGCACCTAACTCAGGAGACTTGCAGTCATCTGGAGGTTGACACAAAGATAGTGTTTTAAATTCTCATCTGAACCCAACCTATTTTAATCTAGTAAGCAACAAGATCAATGAAAGAAAATAAAACCAAGCAAGCAGAAGAAAAAGAGAAGACCCTTTTCCTTCAAATTTAATTTGCGTTGCTTACCATGCATAGAGGAAGGTATCTATGTTGAATAGGCTGCAGGTCAAGCTTCCTGTTGTCAGCACATAGCACGAAGTCACCTCTGAGATTTCATGTAATTTAGATAAATTTCATCAAAGGAAATGAGCGACTGCTTAGATGAATTAAAAGCCTAGATAGTGTATGTCTGGATAGAAGGAAGAGGGAAAAGGAATGTGTTGCATAAAGACCAAAACGTCTTGTGGAGCTGGCAGGGCTCAGCACGACAGCGCTGAGCTAGAGCAGACTCCTCCAGCAGCATGTATGTGTGTGTGTGGCCAGCCTAAGTCTGGCATTGCCCCCAGAATAATATGCCCAGAGTGCTAAAAATGTGTTACTGGAAAAATCTCTGTCTCTGTAGGCAGCAGCCGAAGTGTGGACAGGGTGATCCACCTGCAGAGAAGAGGGTTTGGTGCACACCTCAGCAGATTTGCAGCCAGGGATGGGAAGCAGTGCCCAGGAAGCTCTGGCCCATAGCCTGTTCAGGGGTTGTTACCTTGTGTGGGCATAACACACAGATAACTGATCCCCTTCTGGGCCAAAAGAGATCCTGACTGCTGATGGTGGTGGCACTCTACCTGTGCTAGCAAGCTTCTTCAAAGGCAGTAAGTGTATCAATAGCAAAAATGGAAACCACCCAAACACAGAACTACCTAGATAACCAAGGATGCCAACAGCACGTTAGGATACACAGCCAGGCCATTCCCCAGCCTGTAATTTAACATTGCTATCCAGCTCCTAGGCAGCAGGGCAGCCAGCACAACCCAGGAGCGTTCAGTGGTTTATCACCAAACAGCACTGCACTTCATCCTGTCATCCACATTCTTCGTTGTTCTTGGAAAACACACCAGCATACCATGGGAGCAGCTGGTCTAATTGCTTCCTTTCATTACCATCTATGGATGCTTCTGTCAAGCTAACCTACTTTACTGACTAGGCTTCTTTTCTCTCTTGACCTTCAGCCTCGTGCAAGGGTTTGAGACACCAGCTACATTGTCCGCTTCCCCCATACCCTATTTTTTAACCATTCTCTGCCCTTCATAGTCATCTATAGCAGTTACTTTTTTCCACAACTCACCCTCTTGCGCAGCCTAAATTACAGTTGTCCTGAAGAACAGTCTGGACAATGTATTTTTTGTGCTTCAAACAGGCTACTGGCCTTAGTTTTTATATTTATTTTTAAGCTTGCCAGATACTTTTTTGCTTCGTGACTTACTTTCATTCTGCTTACTTTTAGGTAAAGGGAATAATTCTTCTTTGGTATGAGGTAAAAAAGGCAGAGAAATCTCCAAAGTCCTTTGAGCATCCCATCTCCTTCCTCATTGCCAGTACTTTGCATTGTTTTTACAAGTAATCAGCATCTAAATAACAGTTAGCAGAATATCTGTTACACCTGTGGTAGAAAATCACTTCCCATGAACTATCATTAGAAACAGCATCAGAATTACTGCAGAAATAGCACAGTGTTAGGTTATTTACTGAGCACAGAGCAGAGTTAAACAGGTACTGTTGTTCTAGGGAATAATTAACAATCAGTCATCGAAATTTATATGGTACAAATTTTGTTTCCTCTGAGCTCTATTTTTCTTTTTTAACCCCAAGAGTAGATTTGTTTCAGATCCTCAGACCACAACACCATGATCTGATTCCAGCAAAGAGGATGTAGCAGTCCCTTCAGCCACTGATGGTGCCCCTTTGCCATCACAAGTCTGTTTTCTTGTTGCAGTATCCCTTAGTCTTGGCAAGTTTATCTCTGCCACTTTTCTCTTGACATCCAAAAGACTAAGTCTGTCAAGGGTGCAGATTCCTCAGCTTTGTCTGCATGAACAGCACATTTGTGCTTAGAAGATGCTTCTGACAGGAAGGTTGGATTGCCCTCCAGCTGTGACATCTACATACACAAACCAGCATTTCATTGGAAACTCTGTGGAACAATTGCAGTGTATCCAGGCAGGACATAAAGGATTCCCTTTAGCATCTTTGAATGAAGACAATATAAATAACAGAAGAGAACTGAAGCCATTCTAGACTGCTTGAGGACTAGTTAGAGGACTTGCATCTGCACTTACCACGTAAAAGCTATAGCAATTAATTTTTGTAATATTGGAGCTTTTTAGCTGTTCCTTTAGACAGGAGCTGCACCAGAACAAGGCAAGTTGGTACAGAGTGAAGGCGTGAACTTGAAAAAAATAATCACAGGTGTGAAGAAAATTCCCAATTTTCCCCCCAAAAGTCCCACAGTGGGTTATAGATCCCATGAAACTCTCCAGCATCGCATTTTTCAGCTAGAAAGCAAATTGCAAGCAAAAGCAGAATTCCTCTCATGAGGCAAACCAGAAAAATGAACCATAGGGTAGAAGTTGCATTTGAATCAAAAGGCAATAACCCCCAAAAGCAAAAGCGTAAGTTTCCTTCAGACAAGTATTTTCATTGCTTAGCTTGTGGAAAATTGCGCTATACTTTGAAAAAGAATGAATTGGGGTTTTAATATTTATGTAGTAATGGGGTTTTTTTGTTTGTTTTTTTTTTTTCTGGTAAGAAAATTTGAGAGCCCTGGAAGTGTTTTTGTCTATATTTATCGTAATTTTACTTCCAGAGTAAGGTAGCCTGACCAGCAAAAAAGTATTACAACACTAGGGGATTTTGAAACAGTAAAAATATGCCCAAAGCTGCAAAACCAGTCCTTCTTTAGAGTTTACACACTACCTGACAGCTTGAGGTGAGAGGTGAATTGAGAGATCCATGCAGAGGACTCTAAGGGCACGATGCAGACAATCCTTGAGGGCAAAAGAAATTAAATAATTTGCAATAAACGTCAGCTTGAAATAATTTGTGTTATAGCAGTACCCAGAAGTTTCTTACACTCTCTTTTGTGTAATATACTATATAGTGGGTTTTTTTCCATGGATCTTAATTTTAAGGTCATATATGTACTGCAAAGTGGATTATCATTTTAGCAATATCAAGGGTGACTCTCAGCAAGATGGTCTGGGTATAAACATCATTAGCCAAAGCATCTGCTGTTGGCCAATGTCAGAGACAGGATATGAAAACAGAACAGCTTTTGATTTCATATTGCAAGGCCAGTGGGCTGCACAGAGATATTAGTTTGGGTCTTAGCGGCAGCTTAATGCTGCCAGCTCAAGTAAATTAATCTTCCTTTTGGGCTGTACAAGCTGGCAAGGCACAGCGCTGCTCTGCTGGGACATCACCCTGGATTTTAAATCTCACTCACTTTAGGCAAGTAGGCTGGGAGGAAAGGACCAGCTGCAGAGGCCTATAAAGGTGGCTGTTGCTTTCTCTTTTATAAATGTTGCTACAGACCCTGTTGTAGGAAGGAGTAGGAGTTCACTTGCTGGGTGACTGTGCAGAGGGCACTGCAAGGAAGACAATGTGTGAAGAGCATGAGTCAGTGTATCTCCAAAGACTTTTTTCTACTTTAAATACATGAAAATCTTGTGAAAATAAGGATTCTTACTATGAAATACATGTTCTTTAAAGCATTACTAGAAATTTAAATCCATTGGTGTAATGAAATAGTAACACCATGAATGTGAGTAGCACTTACTGTCAGAAAAATGAACAATATCCAAAAGATGGGATGGGGAGAACCCCATCTGTGATGGCTGTGCACAGGTACTGCATGAGAATGGGAGCAATCAGGGCAGTGCAGCAGGGCAGAACCAAGAGCTTTGTGCTGAGACTGAGCAAAGTGAAAGAGACCAATTCGCAAATCCAAACCACATGTGAACCCTGGCTAAGAAGGGCACACATGCAGCCAGTGCTGCCAGAGGAACACAGGGCACCTTATATGGGATAGGAGAAGCTGTGCCAGTGAGCCATGGGAGCTACTACACGTGCAGATGAGCACTGTCCCACGGCAGGTTTTCAGGAGAAACCAGAACACAGAGATGGAAAAAAGCCACCGCAGGTCTCCAGATGGAATGTAAGTAAGGCTGTGCTCACTTAGCTCCTCACAGGAGCTCTGTTGGGATCTTCTGAGATATTCATCTGAAGGAAAATTAACAAGTAAATAAAACACTTCACTTGAGAGCAGTTGGACTGCTGGTACCTAGCAGAGCCCCTGGCATGGCACGCTGAGCACCACGGTAACAGCTCACATCCCTACCACTCTCCAAAACAGGGGGCTGCATCCAAAACAGCCATTAGCATGGGATAAGAACTTCTCCCAGCTCTCAAACTGTGACCAGGAATTGCCTGAGAGAGTGAACATTGGTTCAGGCCAAAACCATGCCAGAGGCCTTTCCAACAGCTTAACGCTATGGGTATGACTGGGTGTCAGTGCTCAGGCACTGTGTAATTCACTGCCATAAACACAGCTCATGACTCTCAGAAGAAGTCTAATTCACGCCGTGCACTGTATATGCTACAGTCCATCTATATACTCAGCTATATGCAAAGACTGTATAAATCTTTACTGAGAGATGCTCTATACCCAAACTGTTCCTTGGTAGTAACACCCAACTCCAGCTACTGTTACAAATTAGTGACAGTAGCAGAAAAATGTGAAAAGGCAAATTCAGGGTTAATTTGTTTTAAGAAGTCTGTGTGACTTGAAGAGTTACTAACAAACACATTTGACCTCTGGGCTTCAGAAATTGTTAGAAACAGTAGCAAGATACAGAAGCAGCAGGCACTGCCCGACAGGATAGCCTGAGGAGGAGTGTTCCTAGGAAATAGGGAGGTCACATCTCACCAAACTAGTGGAGTTACTGCAAGGGTAAATGAAGTCCTGAAGTATATTTCTTGGATTTCCAAAAATTTTTGAATAAGATCCTTCCCAAAGACCCCTAATAAAGTAAGGCTAGTCATAAGGAAAAGGGAAGATCCGTTATAAAATAATTTTTTTAAGGGTTGGAGGAGAAAAAAAAAAACAGCTTTCACAGTGGAGGTTATATTCCTGCAGGGAACTGTGCCTTTTAAGGTACTCATAAATGGTATAGGAAAAGAGGCAGTTTACTACAAATGAGAGTAGTGAGGATATCACGTAACTCGGTGATGGGGCAGTACAAAGAAAGATGAGGTTCAAGGATGAGCTACAGGAGGATGCCAGGAGGACAGTTTCCCAGGAGGCAAAAAGCTTACAATCAGCAAGTAATGTTAAGCAGTATAATGAGGCTGGTAAAAGGCCCAGATAAGTGCTCTTCTTATTTCTACCATTCCTGAGAGTGCAGCAGAAGAAGGCAACAGCGGAGACCAGACCTCAAATCAACAACACTTTTCTGGGTAACTCTAAGAATACAGCTGGAAAAAATTAAACAGAAGTCTGGCAACGTAGCTAATTTTATTTTTAGACTGTTGTCAAAATACAATGCTTAAAAACATCAGTGGTAATGGAAATTTCTTTATGAGACCCACCTCTGGCCTTATTCATTAGCTGTGTCAATGGCTAGAATAAAATCGTTTTTAATGGTTTTAGTCCATTAAATTGACCTAGGATAGCATGATTTTAATCTCTACTCTTCCCTGGTAACATCTACAACACATCACATGGTCTTATCTTCTTATCTCCAATTATGCTTTTGATCCTACTTTTCCAAACTTTTCCAAGAGAGTGTTTCCCCACTCTGCTTCCTGCAGCAACCAACATTGCTGTTCTTTCTGTATCATCTCTATGGGAAGGGAAGGATTTCATATGCACAGAAGACATGGCTTCCTAATGGAATATGGTTTTCCCAGCCATGCTTAGGTAACTGATGTGCAGCACCCCGTCAGGCAAAATACGTTCTCTTCCATCTTCAGGCTACGTGGATATACAAAAGTGCTAAACGTAGGATCTAAACACAGAACTTCAGTTCCTGTATTATTTCTGAACTCTGTTGGAATTCAGAACTTCATTGCCAGAAAACACCATTGTTCACATCTTAACAGCAGAACTGGAGCAGCCCAAGTCTTGAATGATTTGCAGCTGGATCGCCTTGTTTTTATGAACAGCTGGATCCTTGTACCCCTTGAACTTTGGAGACTTAAATTGCGCCTAAGAAACATGCTTAATATAAAGCCCACAGAACCTGGCAGGGACATAAAATGCCACCTGCAGCATTTACCCAATTTATTTGCTTTAATCCCATATTACTCAGTGCAAGGAGAGATGTGTTAGTTATCCAAGATTCCCGCTGGTATCAGAAAACAGGAGTGTACACAAGTCACATTAAAGTGTGAAAAAAACAACATTTTCCGTTAGTAAATCTGAAAACAAGAGCATCTTTTGTTTTCTGCTGGAACAGCATCCAGATAGGCTAGTTTATGTTCCATTTCTACAGGGACCACGCTGTTGCAGCATGTCATGTATCAGATCTAGGCTTGAACCCCTGAAAACTAACACTTGTCACAGGTGGTGTGAGTTCTCTGTGTTCCAAGGGATTTTCTTCTAGTTTGCTGATAAATTTTATGGCAGTGCCTGAAATCTAAAGTCCTCCACCTGTAGAGGAATGACATCAACAGTGGCTACATGAGCCTCAGCAATGTGGAGACATCTCCCCTCCAGAATCTGGTGCTGTGTCCGGTGGGTTCCTGTTCTGGTGGCTAACCAGGCTGCTGAACAACACTAATTGGCATTTAGGGTTTTGCCCTGCAAGAGCTCTGAACTGAGAGCATTCAGCAAGGAAGCACTGCCCCAGTAACCACCTCACCTAGTCTGCATTGAAACCACTCCACACAAGCTGAGGGACAATTTAATCAGGACTCACTTCCAGAGCAATCCAGTTAGCCCAATTAAGTCTTCAGCATCCCAAGGAAAACAAACTGTCAGAAGGAGAGCAATTCTGCAACCTGGGGAAAGAACCATCTTACCCCAGCCTGGCCCTCCAAAAGAACAGATCAAAGATTACAAAATGCCTCTGCATGCAGCAGCAAGACATGAGGTGTGTGTCAAGCACAAGAAAAATCATCATCAAAATATGACATGACAGATAAACATAGGAGGCATTAACAATAGCCAGTTTTTTTCATAGCCTGCTCAGATCCCTTGGATAAGAGCAGGCACACGATTAACCAAAAATTCCAGCCAATAGCTGATGTTATTTCAGCATTTTTCAAATGCTTTAACTAGAACCTTGTCAAAATAAATGGTGGATTTGTGCTGTATGTGCTTATATGGCAAGGTTGATCCACGCTGATACTATTACAGTGTTGTAAAGCATAAAATCTAGTTAATGGTTTCTGCCAAACCATGAATCAGTTGCAAAATAATGACCTGAGCTATGTTCTTTTTTCCATTCTCTAATATTTCTTCACAGCACAACCCAAACAATTGCTCATAATTAAACTGATTGGAGGAGCAGACACTGGCAGGAAATACACTGCTGGCACTGGTCCGATAGCACTTCATTGTCCTGAATTTAGAACAATTACATCAGTTCCTTTCATTTTGCAGAAAAAGAGGAGGGGGGCTGCTTTTTTATCTTTTGCTCTCTACGAGCAAAATCAATGTTTATCAAATCTCCTGAAGCAGATCTGCGTATTCTTAATGAATGGCGTAAGTGCATCCCTGGGTACCCATCTTGTTTCTGCTTCTTTATGGATGTTTTGTGTTATTAGTTGTGATCCATCAGGGATTTTTCTAGGAAAGCATGAGTAGATTAGCTTTTCATAATGGAAAGACAGAAAATAAAACATGTTATACAGCAAGCAAGCAAAGGTACCAAGTGAAATTGCAGTCCACAGTCACAATACATGACGTGTGCCTTCTTCCACAACTAAGGAGCAAGAGTCATGTATATGTATTATAGAGTCGAAGAACATCACACAGCACTGTAGGGAAGCTAAAGCCAAAATTTGCTCTTGAGTGGAAATGTCCAGTTCAGACAAAATTCAAGCAGAGAGAAGGTATGCTGGTACCTATAGAGACAAATAGTCAAAAGAATGCTACATAAAACCATGAAACTCTCCCTTCCCTTTCACAGTAGTTTTGTACCCCAGACTAGCCTTTATTTCCAGCACT
Source organism: Pezoporus flaviventris (assembly GCF_033815535.1). Classification (NCBI taxonomy): domain Eukaryota; kingdom Metazoa; phylum Chordata; class Aves; order Psittaciformes; family Psittacidae; genus Pezoporus; species Pezoporus flaviventris. Next base: position 29,956,718 of record NW_026892579.1, on the reverse strand, counting down.
CCAGAAACACAAATATAAAAAACTTTCAACTCTATTTGAGTACAGCTCACAGCTCTGTACATAGAAGCCATGTTTAGGGTGTCCCTTATCTAAATTAATGCTCTATATTGCATAGAGCCTTGTTTTCAGCTATCATGTGGCTACTCTAACAGAGCAGGCAAGATTTGTCTTCATTCTGCGGTGCCTGGTCATAGAGCAAGAGGATGGGGTTAGCAGTGGTTTCTTGCTCCCGGCAGCATATGTTCAACTTTGGGCTTGTACAGAGGCCAGTCACAATCTGGCAGTCAGTTAGACACTCCTGCGTTCAATTAAAGTGCTTTTTCTCTCACACATGCCCAGAGATGTAGCACTTGCCATGAGTGGCTGTGAATAGATCTTTGAAGAGGTTCTCACAGAATGAATGTACCTCTGTTTCCACAAAGTGCTGAATAGAGGGCAAACTTGGTTCAGAAATATAATCCAAATTAGTATATTTATAACAAGTGAGATCTGTGCATTCAGATCTCATTCGTTGCCCAGGCAGAATTTGAAACAAAATCCAGAGTATTTTGGGGGAAAGGAAAAAAATAAAAAAGGACTTGTGAATAGAGCACTGTGCAAGGAATGAGGAAGGAGGCTTGAAGCTTGCCTTCAGCAAGTCACTTTCTTTCTTTGACCTTCTCTTTCATGGTCCTAATTCTTGTCTACCTGTATTGGCAGTTCCTTGAGAGCCATTAGCTGTGGCTGATGCTCCTAGATTTAGTAGTACTATACATACAAATATCATTGAGGAAATGATTTTGTATGATCTAAAGATGAGGGTGTAAGTCACAGATTTAGAGAGTTGTTGAGGTTGGAAGGGATCATTTAGTCTAACGCCCTACTCAGAGGGTAGCCAGCTAAAGTGAGGCACTCAGGACTATGCCCAGTCAGGTTATTAACGTCTCAAAGGATGGCAACTCCACAGCTTGTCTAGTCAACATGCTCTAGCACCAATCACCTTCACAACAAAAAGTCTCTTCTAAGTATTCTTCCTGTATTTCAACTTGTGCCCACTGCCTTTTGTCCTTCCACAGTATAGCACTGAGAAGAGTCTACCTCCATCTTCTATACTCCCATCTCTCCCCCAGTCTGATAAACAGCTCCTTTCCTCTCAGTCTCTCTTTTAATGTGAAATGCGCCAATCCTTTCATCACTGTGACTCTGCTGGGCTCCCTCCAGTATGTCCATGTCTTATTCTGGGGAGCCTGGAACTGGACACGGCACCCCAGGTTCTGTGCACCAGCAGTGCACAAAATCCTAATGCTGTTCTGACACAGCACAAGGGCTAAGCAGAGCAGAAATGTCCCCTCCTGTGACCTGCTGGCAATTCTCTGGCTAACACAGCTCAGGACATGCTTGCCACAAGGCCATACTGCTGGCTCATGATCAGCTTTGTATCCACCAGGAGCCCCAGGGCCTTTTCCACAAAGCTGCTTCCCAAGCAGGTCAGCCCCCAGCCTGTCCTGGGCTTGGGGTTATTCCTCCCCAGGTCAGAACTTCATACTTCCTTTTGGTGAACATCATGAGGTTCCTGCCTGCCACTTCTCCAGCCTGTTGAGATCATTCCAAATGGCACCACAACACTCTGGTGACTCCCCTCAGTTTTTTATCATCTCTAGAGCAAGTTCCATATCCAAATAAACATGATGTGGATTATAACAGAAGCAGAAGTATATTTCGACCTATCTTCTTACTGGATTCTGGTTGCATGGTCTGCACAGCTCCCAAGATGCTGAGGCCACCTAGATTTTAAGCTCCCCATCAGCTCACTCATCAGAGGCACTGCGCAGAAAGGCCATTTGTCTTGTTCTTGCTGCATCATGCCATTCTCAGTCATGAGAATGAATCAATTACACGGGAAAATGAGGGAGAAATAACAGCTGCTTATTACAGCAGTGCAGCAGCTCTGAAATACAAGCAAAATGTCAGCATTTTTAATTGGACTTTTTCCATCTTGTGAACAATATCCTTTTGCAGTTTATCTCTCTGTATAAGAAGGAGGGTGCCTACTTCCTATTTATAGCTTTGCTGGGAAAGAGTCAATGTTTTGATTTTATTAGAACACTATTAAAACAGAAACATTCCAGAGCCCCAAACCGAAAGATAAATTCATATTCGTGTTTGTGTTTCCCTTGAGCCTGTGTTCCCTAGCAGAAACACTCGATAGGCACAGTGTAGTGTAACTGCTTGACTTGTACATTTGTACCTAGCACATCCGATGCCTTCTCTACCAGATAATCCTCTTTGAGCAAACATTTAGCTGACATTTAACTATTTTTAAAATGAATCATAATTTAGATTTCCAGATAACCCAGGATGTCTTTTCAGACAAGGAGGATTAAATTTAGGTTTCTAAACAGTCACAATTAAATAATGATGTGCTTGAAAAAGAGGGATGTGCATTTCAGGTTGAGGACTTGCTGAAGATTAGTGTGTGCCAAAACAGTTTCCTGATTTGCCAACAAATTTCCTGACTATTCCCAGACAAATTGCTTAATCTGCTTCTCTGCTTCCTATCTGGAAAGGCAGCATATTCCTGCTTGCCTTCTTTCTGCTTGTTAACTATCTTAGTCATAAATGGTAAGAGCAGAGAAGTATTCTGCAGAGGTCACGGATACTACAATAAGGGACCAGCAGTGCCACAGTAATCGTAAGTTTGGGTTTAGGACAGCTTCTACAAGGACTGAACACTTCTATCCTATAGACAGTTTTGGTACATCTTACCTTTAGAAACAAGATGCATTTGAGCATTTGCTGTTTGGGCCATGTTGTTCAGAGCAGTTCTAACTTCACTTCACAAAGAGGTGTTTTTCCACTCTCTCATCTCATCTGTTTCTTAATGTTAAACTTCTCTTTGGAGCAAAATTTAGATAGCACGTTATCTTTAACATAAGAGAAAGTTTGAAAGTACGTAGAATACTTATCCCATTCTAAATCAAGCACCTATTGGCCTCAGAAAAAAGAAAAAGGAAAAAAAATAGAAATAAAATAAAAAAGAGAAATGTTTCAGTACATTTTGAATTCCATTCTCTAGGTGAACTTTGTGATATGTTAGGAAGATATATGTATGAACAAGAAAAAATATCCTAAGGCAAACCATCGAAGATTAAAGCTAGGCCTGCATTTATTTGGGATTTTTCAAAGTACTTGCAAATATTGACTTTTGCATTCTCACATTGCACTTTACTTCTTGGTTTCATTCACCATAGGGAACAAAAGTACCAAACAGTCATTGTAATTTTTCCATTCAGAACCATGAAATCCAAGAACAAGAAAACCAATCCCTTAAGAGCAAGACATGCCACCTCTGCTTTGCCAACTCTGCTAGTCATCACTGTCGATACAGCCTTCAGTTTAGCAAGGGAGGAAAAGTCCTGGCACGGTGCCGTAACCACTTCACCAGACCAGGCAACAAAGAGTTTGAGATTTGAGAGGAGAGACACCATCAGAAGTGCTGAAAAGAGAATGTGTTTTGCTATATTAATGCTCAGTGGAAGCACAGCATCAGCGAAGCATTTCTGAGGCAAACCAAGACTAGCCAGGAAACTATCACATACGGTATTTTTTTTTCATATTTCTAGTAATTTGATCACACAAGTGCTTTATTCTGGTGTCTTACAGAACTCTATCAAGAAATACCAGCTCAAGAAATGCCCAATATCACCCAGCCTGAAACTAGCTTTCTTCTTTACAACACTTTGCAATGTCTTTGTATAAAGACTCTCCTGATGTTGTATCAGCTTGAAGAAGCATTGCTGATCTTCTGCTTTACTGCCAGAACAGAGCCCTGCCAAAGAATAGCTGTTACAAGATATGCCACTAAATCTGAGATTCCCTGTTTTCTCTTGGACTGCCTCCCTTCCTGAAAGACCAATTGAAGAAAAACGTTGACAGAAAACAAAAGTAAATACTGACTTAAGAAATATAACTGGAACTTGGGTTTTAGCCATCTTTCTCCAGGCTTGATCAAGTCAATCCCAAACTCATCCCCCACCCACCCCAATGCTCAGAGCCAGGAAAACAGCTTTGTGCTACAAGACACTCTGCTCGTGCTTTAATTGACAAGTCTGTCAGTTATTTCTACTTGAATTGCACAATTATTTCAAACTTTAATTAGGAACTATGCTTTAATTCGCTTTTTCCTTTGTAGTCCATCACAATGGCATTTTATCAGTGATATAGCATCCTTGGGCAGAGTAGGAACTAGGACAAAACCTTTTGTCTTCAGGCACATGGATTTCAGCCTTATTACTGCAATTCTAAGAGGTATAAATAAATTATGCCTAATTTTCTCTGGCATACATTGCTAACTAGATCTCTCCAGTGATAGACACAGCTTGTGTTCCAGTCTTGAGACTACACATGAGTGTACACACTACAATTTACAGAAAATATTTCCTTGCAAGTTAATATCACAACAAAAAAATGATGTCTTCTCCTCTTGGGTTTTAATCCAACTGATTTTTATCTCTGCCTCTACCTTCCAAGCCACTCATACATCCTTGTGTTGGACTGCAAATGGCCTCATGCTGCTAAGCTCATGCACAGGCACTTAACCCACAGAAAACCACCGCCAACCCCCAAACCAGAACTCTCTAAATCATCACTTGATGTTATCACAGCTGCCTAAAATATTGCCCATCCAATGGGCGCTTCTGAACATTTTTGGTACATCAACAATCCTGCAAAATCATTGCACAATTGGGTATTTATTCAGTTGGGGGGGGGGGGGGGGGTGTTAATGCTCACATGACATCACCATGCCTGAACTCAAGCTCCCTCAACATCCAACACCATTTGAATACTCAGTCAAAAATATTTCCCTTTATTTATGTAAGAGTTGGAGACCTCATCTTATACTCTAAGCACCAGGTTTCAGGGCCAGAGTCTGATCACTAATAGGTAAAGACGTAATATGGAAAGACATTCCTGTATACAGTAGGCTATATATCTAAGACAAGGAAAAAGATTATTTAATCCTCTCTGCCATTTTTATAGAAAAACTGAACTCCCTTCTTTATTTAGTATTGCTATTTAGGAAATTTCTGACTGATCATGTACTACTACTGGTGTTTCACTAGACAATAACAACATAAGCTAGATAAAAAATTAAGAGTACAAAGGAAGGGGTCTGCATTATCTACCTGTCTTTTCCCAAAAATAGTTAGAACTCAAATCATGGCTAATAAAAATCACAGGAGACAGTTCTGCCCCTTCCAGCATCATGGCATTTTATACAAAATTATTTTTCTTTCTTAAAGACAGGTTTTAGATGAATTAATTCTAAATTTCAGCCACATTCTATGAAAAAAAAAAAAAAGGAAAAAAAAAATGTCGCAGAACCTGCTATGTTCCAGTTGGAGGAGAAAGGAAGAAAGGAATACATCTTTAACAGTCCTTCCAACACAAAAATCATGAAGCTGTGTGAATAAAGAAGCAAACATGACCAAACTGGAAATCTCCGCCACACATACCCTGCCCTTGAGCGAAGATTAGAAAAGAACAAACCATAACTTGTAAGTCTGAGTTGCACTACTCAGTTACTCCTATGAGGTATTCACACACAAGTAGCATAAATCCTGGTCCACCTCTGTTGACTAGCAGGACATGCAAGGTGATGTAGAGTTGGAGACCACATCTTGTACCTTAGAGTTTAATAACACAGCATTCAGGGCCAAAGTCTGGCTACTAATATATAAAGACATAACATGAAAAGACATTCCTGTATACAGCATGCTATGTAGCTAAGCCTATCAAGGTCCCACTTTCACCTTGCATGCATGCACTTGGAGCTACATACTCAATACACATTAACATGTGTGCACCTTCAGGAAAGGCGATCAGGTTTCCCAAATTCCCACCTGCCACGCTTGCAGATTAACCCTGTGGAGGACACAGAGAGAAGATTCTCAGATTTCTGCCAAAGAAGAAACACAAGAGCAGCTAAGAGGCAATGCTGTTATCAATAACTATTCCTGACCAAGTAAAGAGCTATTCAGTTGCAGACTTTGGAAGTCACTGGGGTAATTCTTGCTCTGTACATAGCCATCACTTTGTGATACAGCAACTAACTGAAAGAAGCAGCCAGCGCTGAGCCCAGTGAAGCCACCTGAAGTAGAAAGAGGACGGGTCCAGCTTGTGAAGAACCTTCCCAGCACCAGCATGGTCTGGCTGGGGGAAACAAGGTGTCTGGCTGCTGGGGGTGAGCATGCCCAGCTATCATAGAAGTCTTGTTCTGTTGAAACTGGACCACCAAGCAGCTGCCTGCCACCCACCCTGGCCACCAGCTCTGCCCATAGACAGACCACTGACCTCAAGGCATTGCTCCTGCAATGGGGAGAGAGGTCTGTGGCCCTGTAACCACCACAGCCGGAAGGATGATTTGGGCTAGTACTGACTGGGGTTGTTTTGTTGGATGAGATCATGGCAACATTTTTGGAGAGTCATAGACACACCACTGGAAACAGAGTGGGAGCTTGGAGGGGAGGAGGAGTTGTCTCACACAGAAAGCTTTAAAGCTACCAAATACAAAACGCTCACTCAGGGGCTGAAGTTTCCATCAGTAATTAACAAGAGCTTTTCCATTAGCAAGAGCTATATTAAAATTCTTTTGCATCATTAAGAACAAAACCCTCCTCAAAAATCTGGAAACATTTAATAAGTCCTCATAAGCTGGGAGTAGAAAAAGAGAGAGGGAGGAAATAAACCCCCGAGTTGTGCTGGGGTAAGAGATTACCAAACACTATTTCTTTGTTATTTAATCTCCCAAGTAAACGCAGCATGTGTATAAAAAAGAAATCACATGGAGAAGTCTGCGCTGGCTGAGCGACCACAGCATTGGGTTTACGAAGGCTTTCCAGTGCCTGAGCGAGCTGCGGTCAGACAAACTATCTTCCCGAGCATCGGCAGGAATAACGAGGCATCGCCTCCCGACAGGCTGCTACCCTCCAGCCGCTGCCAGGTCTCCCGGGCGAGGAGGCAGCTGTGCGTGCAGGGACCTCAGGCGGGAGGTTCAGCCCGAGTTCAGGAGCTGCGGCTCACACTCCCACACCCTCCTCGCCATCTGGCCGCCCAAAGCATCGCTTCGGCTTTTGTTACAGAGCCACGCACTGGCTGGGAAATGCAGCTCGCTCGGCTTAATAGGAAGTGCTGCCGAGCTGCTCTCATTTCAGAACAACTGCACCGAGTACTTGCAAACACACTTTGCAAGGGAAAACCAACAATGTGTGGAAAGAGTATTCACTGCTAGTGATTTGCCTTCCTTTTGGAAAAGTGTCAGGCTTGCCTGATTTATTTGTGGCTTGTTTACCACTTCTCATTGTATTTCTATAGAACAAATTAAACTTGTTTTAAAATGGATGGCTATGTTTTGTCCTTGAGTTCCACTGTAGTAAACTGTGCTCTGGATTCATTTTTGACTGAATGGAGAGCTATTCAAAGAAACAGTCTTCAGTAAGCATTCATTGAACCCAGAACTTAAAACTTACATTTTTTAATTCCAGAAAGACCTATTTATCCACAGCCACACTCAATTATGATTATTTAGAATGCAAATAGAGGGAAAAAAAAAACAAAAACAAAAACAAAACCCAAAGACCCAGCCAAACACAGCAACCCCACCAAAGTAATGAATATTTCATGTCTTTTAGGAAACCCCCTTTCTGGTATCTTTCTCTTATCCACAGGACACTTGAAAGGAATAGAAACATGTCAGTGTGGTATCTTTTCAATTACTTAAGTTTTTAAATGCTTTGGGTCTTAAGGATGTGCAAGGCCTGCCAGAGCACCCCATGGAAGATGTGTTCATTTACACGGATCCCAGTGTGTCCCAGTAGGGTGAATGACCAGAGAACCCAAAGGAAACAGGATTTGCAGGTGCCTTGCAAGGTGTATGTGACTGGAAGCAGCACGGGGGGCACACATTTGTATCTGGGTTTGCTGCTGAAGGATCCAGGAATGCTCAAGAGGTCCTGAAGTCTTTTGAGAACAGTAATGTGACTGGATTCTCCACCCATCTTGTATGGTTTACATCTCCTGAATGGGACTAGAAATCGTGCTAAATTATATGATGGTCCATGCTTTGCATATCCCTAAAATACACTTAGTGCACCAAAAGGGTGTGTAAGTGATAAAATCCAGCAGCAGCAGAACTTCCAAACCATTCATGATAATCCCATCCCATGGCACCCTTAGCTAGAAATAGACTCATTAATTTGGGGTGAGATTTGTTCCACTTGAATGAGCCATCTAAAGGTTAGTTGGTTGGGGCTGAGCTAGTCACTGAGGGATCCTCAGTGTCAGCCCAAAGCAATGCACACTTCCCAGGAGGCAGCATGAATCAACACAGCAATGCTTTTTTCCAGAGCACCCTTCCAACAGCGTGCACTTCAGACACTTCTGAGCCAGTGTCTGCATCTTTGTGTTAAGACCTGCCAAGAGCTCCACTGCAGACCTCTTTCTTCTGTTAAAAATGACCACCTTCTCCTATGCTGTCTTTCCTAGCTTTCAGTGTGCTGTTTACGCTCATGAAGACCTTTCTTCTGATCCCATAAGTGCTTACTTCTTTGAGAACCTGTTGAATGTTTTGGCAAAGCCATGTGGTCTATCTCAACCTTTGCCCACACTGAGACCTTCGAGGGTTTCCAGCAGCTTGTAAGGTGTGCGTTCCCTCCAGAAGCTAAGCCAACTTTTCTGTAGCGTATTTACCGTTTTCCACTAACGCATCATTGTTACAGTGTTACAACGCTTTTGTCACTTTTTCAAGTCCAAACTGGTCAGCAGTTTTCCGGAGTTTGTCAGCTTCAGAAAAAGCTTGCATTATATGTTAGACACTTTTCAGCCATCTCACATTCACATGAGAGGACTCCAGTTAGCAGCTCAGCTACTTTCCTGTAGCAGACACTTTCAGTTCCTGCAGCAGCCACTACATACTCCTCATGACACTGATTTGTTGATTTGGTCTGTAAAGCTTCAAATCAGCGTTGCTAGAAGTGAAGCTGTCCCCCTCTTCTGCAAATGTGGAGTTGATCAGTATTTGCAGCATCTACAAGCCTTTTCTTTTCATCTTTAGCTTGAACTGACTTGTTTCCTGTCTTACACTTTGATTGTAGACTTTTAGAGAGATATTTCTTTATCATATGAACTCATTGCCTGTAAAAACTGCCCACACAGTGCAGTCTTCCATAGGTCCCTAGGTCCCCAGGTCCCCCTTATTCTGACAATAAAAGAGGATTTGTAAGAGCCATGATCAAGACACAGAAGGACAAAATAAATACTAATGATGTTGGATATTTTTCTGAATGTTGGAAAGACCATCGCGATTCCCACAAAAAGCTTCAAGTCAGCCTTTCCTGTCAGGACAGACCTATCATCACTCTGGCTGCCTCCTCCTGGAGGAACAAAAAACACTGTAGATGCTGACAGGGCTTGATTTATGGCTTGGGGCTCTTACTCATATTCAATCATCCAAGTTCTAAGAACACATCTATTAACTTTCTCGTACTGACTCATCCAAGATGCCAGATAAGTTACACAATTCACCTTCATCACTCTTTCCTTTAGCCTTCAAATACAGAAATGCAGTTAGAGCACCTCAAGCTGCAATTCACACTATTTAAACAATTTCAGTTCAGAAGAATTACTTAATTATGAAAAGACAACCCTAAAGACTCTTTTAGCTTCAGGCCAGATACCACTTCATTTGCAACAGCCAAACTCTGAGCAAGTCTTAACAGAAGGACTTCAATCTGCATAAAATCCCCCTCAATAGTATCAGCCACTAAGCATTTTCATGCAAGTTACATGCTGTTTCATCCATTATTTCTGAAGATCTCCCTTTTCCTCTGCAACATTCCCCTTTTTAACAAGTATATCTTTCTTCTACAGAGATGAGTAACCTACCTGCATTTAATCTGCCAATGTTATTGAAAAAGGAGCAAGCAACCAAGCCAACCATCTCTCCCACCTCCACATCTGCAAACAGGTTATTCAAATTCAGCAGAGAGAACAATTTTAATTAGGAAAGCACCTTTTCTTTGTTCTGCAAAATTCCACTCACCCTGCGTGAAGGTATAAGCCTGCTAACATCACCACTCCCAACTATGGTCAGCGTTTAGAGCAGCCATCAAGCTCAATACCACTAGCCTAGGATGAACTCAAATACTGCCATACAGCCCAGGAACTGGAAACACCTGGAAGCTCTTAGGGCAGCTGTACTGGGATGCAGCAAACCAGGGAACGATTATTTTCCATCCCTATGGTTATTTACAGAATATTACAGCAAGTGCTCAGCAATGTGTTCTCTGGTCACATATCACGACCAACGTCGTAAGTCCTATGGCTCCTCTCTCATACACAAGCTGTGGGGTGTAGACAGTCTCGCTGGTCCCATCTCAAGACATCAGCAGAGGCAGCTACAGTTTCAAACATTGCTGCTGACTATGGCATGGCATAGCTGCTTGCATCAGAGTTTATTTTTATGAAATGCATTAATTTTTAAATAAGGATTGCACATAACCTCATCCTTATGCTTTTGTGAAGAGATGTGCTGTAGGCAAAGCCTGAATTAGCGTCATTTATTATATTAGCATGTAATTAATGGTCTCCCGATATACCTCAACTGAAGAAGCTGAGGATGCCTGGGCCACAAGACATCACTAGCTCTTCTAATGGTGTATTTTTTACAGATTTCAGTTTTCAGAATATTCCATGAACACTTTCCCATTTTGAAGGCAGCAAAACAGAAATGCAGAAAGCTGAAAATGACTGAAAAAGTAAAGGAATCTAGAACTGAGCCAGTTCTTCCACGGGCTAAACATACACTGAAAGATACGGGCTTCATTACCATCAGCTTTCCAAGCCTTCTTCCCTTGCCATCACCTCTGCTCCTGCCGTGCACAGGCGAATCACGGTGTATTTTCCATCCAAAGAGTATCGACCATACAGAAAGGTTGTCTCTACTCAGTCATCCAGCAGACTGGGTGAATTCATGATCATCTCCTGTTGTTAGAAGGAAGATAACAGAAGGGAGAAAATGCATCTCTGATAATGAGGTTAGGTAAAAACTCTCATGACTAAACAAGGTGGAGACGTGGCCATGGGGCTGATCCTTCCTCTCTCATTTATGCTTGCACCAAAGAGGAAGTATTTTTGAATAACAGGGAGACGGAAATTGAACACCACCTCTCTCTTTAAAAAAACCATTCACTAAAACTGAGCTACCCATCAGTTACTGGCAAAGCCACAAGATGCCTTGTTCATCAAATTCTGCAGTTTGGTCCTTGGGTCACAGATGTGCAGAAGATCTGATGTTCATTTTCAGATTTTTGCCATTATTATTTTTGTAACGCAGGGAACAGAGTTTTGGAAAGCCTCAGTTTTGGGAGTTCTTAGCATCTATCTAAAGCAGTTAGATAGTTTTTGGAAGAAGGAAAATGAGGTAAGGAGACAGATTTGGGTTTTCAAACAGAATTCATAGTCCTGTTTAATTTACTATTAATTGGGTTTCCAATACTGGATAATTCTCTCCAGTTGATAACTGAACTTCCCTCCTTTGCCAGTCCCAGCCTCTTCTGTTCTGCAGTAGCCAATGAGCCACAGAAATCCACTTAGTCCCTGGGCTCTTTCAGCTGACATCAAGTTTCTCAGAGGCTGGTCACAGCTCTAATATTTCTGTGAAGTTACAATACAAAATACAGCAAGTTGCATAATTAATGAAGCATTACACATATTTAAGCTAAGAGTAACATTTACATAGAAGGTGCTTCAGGGTAAGTTCCAACACTGCCTCATGTGGAGTGAGCTGCTTCGTCCATTTGGAACACAAGGAACTGAACTACAGAATTGTTCTTGCAAAGGAGTTGTTCAGATCTGCCATCCCTACGTTCTTCACCTTCAGCCCTGTGGCTATAAAATGCACCAGGAATGCCATGTTGAGCACCACCTCCTCCTACAGCCAAGTTACCAGGACAAGTGCCCAAATTCTACCCTTTTGCTTTCTCCTGCTGCCAAGTAGAGATGCTCCCGTGACCATCTGTACATGTAGAGCACTTCTTTATCCAAGGGTGGTTCCAAAAAGCACTGCGTCATCCTGATGTATGTTAGTGTTCGAGGAAAGCAATCACTGGACAAATAGCAGCAATGAGAGAGGGGAAACACAGAAAGACAAAGCATTGCAGCAGAGGCTGATACTTTAGTACTCAGTAAATACATGTGCTGATTCCCAAACCAGCTGCAGTAGGACTGGTCACTGCCTGCTTCCCACAAACACACAAAGCTCTGTGTTGGAGGAAATCCTGACACAAGTGGATTTGCATTGATTCAATTATCTTTTGGGGTATTGTTTTGTTTTCCTGTTTTTTATAAACAGATTGTGTGAGTCAACTTGTGTGTCTGCAGGAAGCTCTTGTGAAAACATCGCCTACAGTAATACCGCCAAGACGTGCTAGTAACAAATGCAGATATCACCAGTATCTGAATGTAATCAACTGAGCTTCTGCTTCATTTTCAGCATGCTAAGGGACCAACCAAAACCCAGCCTTCCCCTAAAATTGCTGTAATAAAGCTACAGCAGTTTCTGGTATACAAATGGTCAGGTTTTGACTATTTGGTCTGTCATGCTGGCTAAATTCTACCCAAATCTTCCTGATACTATCAAAGATAAATTTGAATTTCTAGGGATTCTGTCACTACAGCATCTATCCAGCTGTTCTACAGCACTCCCATTTCAAGCTGCATCCTTCTTCCACTGAAAATTAACTATTACTAATACTTTCAAAGAATAAATCATAGAATCATAGAATAATTAGGGTTGGAAAGGACCTTCAGATCATCAAGTTCCAACCCCCCTGCCGTGGGCAGGGACACCTTACGCTAAATCATATCACCCAAGGCCTCGTCCAATCTGGTCTTGAACACTGCCAGGGATGGAGCATTCACAACCTCCCAGGGCAACCTATTCCAGTGCCTCACCATCCTAACAGGAAAGAATTTCCTTCTTATATCCAACCTAAACTTCCCCTGTTTAAGTTTTAACCCTTTACAGACTCTAAAGAAGAGTCCCTCCCCAGCATCCCTATAGGCCCCCTTCAGATATTGGAAGGCTGCTATGAGGTCTCCATGCAGCCTTCTCTTCTCCAGGCTGAACAGCCCCAACTTCCTCAGCCTATCTTCATCCGAGAGGTGCTCCAATCCCCTGATCATCCTCATGGCCCTCCTTTGGACTTGTTCCAAGTTCCATGTCCTTTTTATGTTGAGGACACCAGAACTGCACACAATACTCCAAGTGAGGTCTCACAAGAGCAGAGTAGAGGGGCAGGATCACCTCCTTCGACCTGCTGGTCACGCTCCTTTTGATGCAGCCCAGGATACAGTTGGCTTTCTGGGCTGCGAGTGCACACTGAAGCCGGCTCATGTTCATTTTCTCATTGACCAACACCCCCAAGTCCTTCTCCACAGGGCTGCTCTGAATCTCTTCTCTGCCCAACCTGTAGCTGTGCCTGGGATTGCTCCGACCCAGGTGTAGGACCTTGAACTTGGCATGGTTAAACTTCATGAGGTTGGCATCAGCCCACCTCACAAGCGTGCTGAGGTCCCTCTGGATGGCATTCCTTCCCTCCAGCGTATCAACCGAACCACACAGCTTGGTGTCATCAGCAAACTTGCTGAGGGCGCACTCAATCCCACTGTCCATGTCACGGACAAAGATGTTAAACGAGACCGGTCCCAACACCGATCCCTGAGGGACACCACTTGTTACTGGTCTCCAGCTGGACATTGAGCCATGGACGACAACTCTGCGTGCGGCCATCCAGCCAAATCAACAGCAAAAATATATCTCTGACATAAAGAGCAACTGAACTGGTCTTCAGGCCTTTCATACATGGTATAGAAATGTCACAGTTTAATATGGACAAAATAACTTTCAACACACAATAATTACATATAATGTCATATGATCTGGTATGTGCAATTTAGTGTTTTATTAAACAAATACAGTAGCTAACCAAAATCTGATTGCTGACAATGGGAAATTACATTAAAGCGTATGTTCCTATGGCAATTACTGGTCATCTGAAATTATATATGCCCTAAAACATAAAGCAGAAAATTATCTTCCTGTGAAATAAGAAATACAATAGAAATAAAGTTAAGGGACATGTTTATTTTGGAGCTTTCTGCAAGCAAAATTGCTTTGATACAAAATGAGTTCAATGATACAGTGCTACCATCCACTCAAGCAAAAGAAAACCTCACATTTACATGAATGCACTTTATATTGATATTCTTACAGAATAATAGTTCAGATATCCAGAATGTGTCTGGCCTCATTGAAAGCAATGGCACAGAAATGCTGCAAGGTATTGGAGTATCATATTACTGGCAAGTGCTTAATTAACTCTGTGAGTTCTCTGAGAGATGCTGTATAAATAAGGGTACTGTGAAAGTGGGTTTGTATTCCTTAGTATCTTTGCCGTACATCCTTTAGTGTTTGTTTAGTTAGCTCAAAATGTGTAATTGTGTCTTTTGGCTTTTTAGTATTCTCTTCTTCTTTTTTAAAGAAAAATCATGAGGTATCCTTTACTGTTAACTAATGACATAGTGATAGGCCTATTTTATTGAGGTTGCAGAAACTTACTGTACATTCGGTACACTGTACATTCGGCAATTATTTTTAGTGTACTTTCTACACATTACTGTGTACAACTGTTAGTTTACATTAAAACTCTTCCCCCTTCTCACAGGATATGGCAAAACCAAAATCTGACAAAAATTATACACATAAAATAAGAAGACAAATACACAAATAAGGCCATCTGCAGAATTAAAAATCCACCTCTTGCGATATTTCACAATATTTTCTACATAATATTTTACATCTTATGAACTTAAATACTTAATGCAAAAAGAAAAGACCTTTATGGAACCAATCATATTATCTCTTCAAGGACTTGTCTAGTTTGCTGGCTAGTGGCCTTCTCTGGGGAGTTGGAATTTTGGAAGGCTTGGCTGATCCTGGCCGAGAACCTGCTCGGGGTGTCGGTCTGCTTGTGGCAGGAACAGTCTCTGACATATCTGAGCACACAGACTGGATTTCTGAAATGTCAAAGTCAGATGCGTCACTGCCACGGCGGCTGCTTGACCTGCTGCCAGCCTTGCTTCCTGCTCGGCTTCCAGGTCTGCTTGGAGTTCTTCTGGTTTCTAGAGAGAGAGAATATATCCATCAGTATTGAAGGTAAGGATGGAAACGGTGTGCAGGTCTTTGCTGGGTCTCTGGCAACCCTGAACGTTCCTCATTGCATAAACTAAACTTCTCTGCCAGGCAAGCTAGATGATGCCATACCTCCCACTAAAGAGAAGGAAATGTGAGATCAAATGCTGAGCCATAGTTAATTTGTCACTAGCACATCTCATTAAAAATGTATTATCCTGGCAACTTTTCTTTGCTCACTAAAAACACATTGTATATTCACTCAACAGCCAGAGCCTTTCTTTCCACTGCCATTTTCTCAGCTATGAATTGAAAGAATTCAGTATCTGGCCTCCTCATGCATTCAGGATTTCTTAACGTATGTACCCTTTTTAAAAAAGGTCAAACCCATACAGTTGAGAGCTGTAAGTAAACAAAGGCAGAGTTTACATTCTCCCAAAGAAAGGGCTGAGTAAATGAGCTCTCCGCAATCCTGCTAAAGTGAATGCCTGCCCAGACAATGTGCCATGAAGAAAAAACCACAACAAAGAATCTGTAACAGAAGATCATTAATGTGTTTTTTCATAATTTTCCCACTACTTATTGATATTTCTGATCTTAACAAATCTTGTTCCCTGTATGTGTGAGCAACATAAAAGTTGAAACTGGAATCTTAGGTGGCTCGTTTCAGATCACCTATAGAAGACATGTACTCTTTGAACAGGATTTTCCAGTACTGCTCAGTATGGTTTACAGAGCTTAAGATGTGAGGGAAAGCCAGTAAAGCTATCTTCTGTTCTAACCATCCAGCCCTTTCCCTTATACAGAGCTGCTCTGAGGATCCTGAAAGAGCACAGCTTCACTGCTTTCTATTTTCATATACTCTTTCTAAAATCTCTATGGGATAGATAGGCTGAGAAAGTTGGGGCTGTTCAGCCTGGAGAAGAGAAGGCTGCGTGGAGACCTCATAGCAGCCTTCCAGTATCTGAAGGGGGCCTACAGGGATGCTGGGGAGGGACTCTTTCTTAGGGACTGTAGTGACAGGACAAGGGGTAATGGGTTAAACAGGGGAAGTTCAGGTTGGATATAAGGAGGAAATTCTTTCCTGTTAGGGTGGCGAGGCAATGGAATAGGTTGCCCAGGGAGGTTGTGAATGCTCCATCCCTGGCAGTGTTCAAGACCAGATTGGACGAGGCCTTGGGTGATATGATTTAGTGTAAGGTGTCCCTGCCCATGGCAGAGGGGTAGGAACTAGATGATCTTAAGGTCCTTTCCAACCCTAACGATTCTATGATTCCGTTAATAAGATCATCTACAGCTGCTCCCCACAGTTCTTCTTTCACAAGGAATGGACAAGTCATGATTAAGGGACAACCTTATTCCATCACAGTGAACACTGTGAAGAACCGAACCTTTTAAGCAAATACTTCTTCCCTAGCTCCTTAGGCAGATACACTGGAGATATCATTGTCAAGAAGACTGCAGTCATGAATTTACATACCCATAGCTGAATGTACTGGCTGTGCAACCATGTAAACAGAGGACCATTACCCTGATTATGTGCACCCTTAGCCAAACTAAGGTAGGACTTTCACTCCTTCCCACTCACCGGACATCTCTCTCACAAGCTAACATGCCCTAAGCATTCAGGTGGAAAACAAAGCAAGTGGCAGATCAAGCTCTGAAGTAAAGACACTCACCTGCAAACTGAGCTCTGACTCTGGTAGCTGCTGTTGACAGGATGCCACTGTCTTCTCCAGAGTGGAAACCCTTCCCTGATAGATATCCTGGCAGTCTGAGCTTACTTCCTTGAATTGGTGTTCCCTATGCAAAATGAAAAAAAGGAAAAAAAAAGGCTTTTTTTTGGTTGCCACTACTGAAGACAAGGTCTGGCTGGTATCAGGTAGCTCACAGTGTAGAAGATGATCATCATAACAACATTCACTGCAAATCTGAAATACTGATTTGAGTCACTACAACATTTTTCATGATGTGAAATTTTAGCAGTTAATATTTGATGTAGTCCAAATGTCAAACAACAAAATCACTTTAACAGTCTGCTTGATATTAACCCTTTAGCATTCTTTATGCATATTTCAATGCATATGAAGAAAGAAAAATACTACCTTCTTGTAATTAGTAAAGCATTTAAGATTAGTTGATGGTACATGACTTAAACAGAGATAAGTAGTGGAGGTTTTATGTCTGCATAGCTTCACTTTCCACCATTCTGACACTGGTTATAGGTCATGAAAATATTTGTTTCAATTTCACAAATATTTTGAAGGCAAAATAAAACTACTGAATTTCAAAGCCTCTTGCAGAAAAAAAAGATAAGACTAATTTAGAAAGTTTTCTTGTTCTCAATATATTGTCTGAAATGTCTCTACTCCACAAGCTGACCCCTGCCTGCTTTCGCAGTTTTGAAATAAAATGAGTCTCAACTTACAATCTATCTGTCCCAAATGGGACAATTTCTTTCAAAGCCACAAGAATTAAATCCTCAAATCTCAAAACGCACGCAGAATGTAAGATAGGAGGTGCATTCATATAAAACCACAGTATCCATATTAATTTAATGAACACAAAAATACTAAGTAAGTATCCAAAACAATGAATAAACATTGCAGTGATGAATGTGGCATGGTGAGTGGCCTGTATACTGGCATTGTGTGTTCTGTGCCTTTGATCTCCATAAAATGTGGGGTAGAATTAATTACTGAAGGAAGGATCCCAATTACTTCCACTTCTGCACTTTGGGCAAGGCACTGGTATAGAATCTGGTGCAATCTTGTACCACTGCAAGAAGAGATTAAGCTTATTCTTAACATTTGCCCTAAACTTAAATGCAGTCTACATGTAAAATGAATAACCATTCTCTTCAGCAGAAAATGCTGCAGAACGCCCCAGAAATTCACTGCAACCTACCCTACCCTACTTGTTCCATTTATAATCTTAAACCACAGTGGTTTACATAAAGAAACTCACTGGCAGCTGTAAGAGCAGGAAATAAATACAGTGCCTCCATTTGAAATCAATACCAACTGCTTTCACCTCATCATAATCTGATGCAAACAACACCTTTTAAGTACCATCAATTAATCTTACAATCAGCTAAGAGATGAAAGAAATAGAGATATTAGAAACTGAAACTGACTCAACTCTGTGCTACTGTTACTTATTCTAAGCAACAGCCCCATGTGCTTGAAGTGCTGTATACATACACAAGCCTGCAGTGTGCACAGTTAAGGCACCCACCGTCACAGAAGGAGGGAGTGAAAAGTTCGTTATGCATCTTTGAGCCAAGCCACACCGAGGTCATGTAAACCCAGCACCAGAAGGTGTCACATGAATAGCAACAGGCATCAAAGTGCAGATTGGTGAAAAGCAGATACAAGAGAGGTGATGGTGGCACAAGCTTCCCCTTGCCAAGCCCTACGTCTAACCCAAGGCAAGAGTAATTCCTACAAGTGACAAGTCAGTCTGCAGCCTGATCCAGCTGCAATCTTTTCACTCACTAATGACATGAGAGGAGACACTCTGGCTTCAGGCCCATTCAAATTTTTGTCATACAACTTAAATGCTGGCACAATCCTAATTGTTACAGCAGCAATTTCTATGCAAGTCCTGGGCTGGAAATAAGACCAAAGCTCATTTCCTGTTAAGTCATCAAATAGTTATCTTATTAGAGCAACGATTGGTCACTACCCCCCTAAACAAAACTTCCAGTTGTTGGAAACATTTATGTATCACAGTCAGTCTTTTGTACCATCTTCTTCACAGTGACTGGATATTTCTTTATTTACTGGTTTTGCACTGGAGATTGTGATTTTTCCTACTTTTCCACATTTGCTCAATCAATTCATTGCACACGGATTTATTAACCATTTGCACTTTAAACATGAATGCACTGAGGCTGAGTTTTCCTGAAAGTCAAAAACCATAAGAAACAGAATATTAAAAAAACAAACAAACAAAAAACCCAAACAAAAACCAAACAAAAAACTTGCGAAGGAAAAAAAATAAGGAAAGAAATAATTTGACAAAGCTCTAAAACAAACACAATGCATTAATATGCCAAAGATGTTGCAGCTCTGAAGCACTGAAATTCTAGTGGCTGTTAGTGAGGTGACAGTTTTAGTGAAGGAAGGTCATTAGACTAGAATCTCTGTCCTTACTGTACCTCTGCAGATGACCCTTGATAGTCTGAGGATTCTGGTGGCTTAGAAGGAGTTGACGTTTTGCTGTTTGTCAACCATGGTTTACCATAGTTGCGTGTTAAATGATGGGGTGTCTGTATGAAACAATGGTAAATCAAAATATGAAGAACAGTAGATGGAAAACAATGTCATGGAGAAGGATACCCAGGTTGTCACAGGGAGATCAAATCTTATAGTAGTAGTAAAAACTAAGCAGAAAGAAAAGCTGATGACAAAACTTCTGAAACAAAGCGATGGAAGAACTTATTTTCTAAATTAAATGGAGAGCTTCACTGCTCTTTCAGAGCAACTCCCAAATTGCCAGTTAGCTCATGTGGTGCCTTATACGTAAAGAATTCTTCTATTCCTGTGCCATAAATAAGCAGTAGAGGAAATACACTGAAAAGACTTCTCAGATCCTCCCCAGACTATGAAATAAAATGGAGATAGTTCTTCCTATGGAAGCACCATGGAGAAGCACCAGTATTGTTGGAGCAAGTGAGAAAAAAAATAACCAATCTGTTAACCCAGATCTGTTTCTGTTTGTTTCTCCTTACCTTCGGTGTACTTGTAGCAACTGCTTGTGGAGCAGCTGCCTGGCCAGCCTGACTTGACAGAGAAGTAGATCTGTTGGGAGAGGCACCCCTTGAAGAAGGTCGTGACCTACGGCCCCTTGGTCGGAAAGCTGCCATGCTCTGACTGGCACCATCTGCCAAAATGAACTTTTCACGCAGTTCCACGTTTGTCCTCCCTTTAGCTGCAGCAAAGAGAGGTGTTAATTTAGTCAGACAGGAAAATTGTCACAAGGCGGTTTAGAGTCATTTTCGCCATGCCAACTCCAACACATTTTAACAATAAATAAAATGCATTACTGTGTAATGCATTTATTTTGGACACAGAAGAGTTATGTGCAGAACTCGCTTATTCTAATACTTTATGCCAGCAGGAATGAACCACTGTCAAAGGAAGTCAGCATGATAATGGAATGCTCAACGTGCTATATCATTGTTAATCAATCAACTATTAATACATAGACACAGCCTGATGAGCAGTTTTGCTAACTCTACAGCTACTCATAATAAATAATACTTGCTTGGATGTTCCAGAAGAAATTGCTAAGTACAAATTACAGGAAAGCAGCAAATATATTTATCCAAAACTATGTAGTTTGGCAACATGCAATGAGGAACATAAAATCCAAACTATGATGAGGTAATTGGTGGCTAAGCACTCACACATACAAACACACATATGAGAGAATGTTCTGCAAGAATAGATGCAAGACATGTTAGGATTTAACTGTGTCAGTGTGAATGACAATTGTTTTTGAAACACTCTTAAAGCGTGTCAAAAAAATTCAGCTTGCAAAGCACCAGCCCATGTAGGAACACATTAAGCTAAATGTGATGGGTGAAGCATATTGTTAAAAGTATCTATATTTAAAAAGTGGGAAGGAAATGAAGAGAGAGGAGAAGAGGAGAAGAGGGAGACAAAGAGAGGGGTTTGCCAACCTATAGTAGGCTGAGTGGTAATTGAAGAGTTTGATTCCGAACGTAACATTTTACTCCCGTGATGATGAACTAGAAAAAATGACACAGGACATGGGTCACATTAAAGAAAACCGTTAGCAAGAGAAGAAATCAAGTACAGCAGCTGCATATGCAAGAGACTCGGAGCACCAGGCCAAAGACAGGACTCAGAGCAAAAGCTGCCCCTAAGTGCTCTGAGGTGAGTTCTCAAAGGTCTCCTAGGCAAAGAGGAAATAGCTCTTGGACAGACTTGGCTGCAGTCCCAAGTATATGTCTGTAACAATGGTATTTATCTGCTGACATAAAGAAGTAATAAAAGCTTTCTATAGATATCATATATAACTAGGTCAAACAATTTTAAAGCTGTTTACGACAACACTCCTTTGAAATGTGATTTAACTGAATAGACAAGAAGCCCTTAGTGCAAATGCAGATTTTCTAGGTGAAGCGCTTAAGGAAAAGTCTGAAACTGCACCACTGACATTAATGACTACTTTGTACCACTAACTTCAACAAGACCAGGATTAGGTACCAATGCACAGTGTCCAGTGTCCAGATGTTTTTGCAGAGATTAGCATTCCTTTAGACCCACTGTGGTGACTTTCTCATCTGCTCAGGTATTTCCATGAAAAAGGGATAAAGTACTATAGAAAATACTATACAGATACATAGAATACAAGGTTTATTAAAAAAAGAGTTCCAAACAATAAAGTTCCACAGAACTCTTAATCTGAGGACAGTAATACGGAATTATAATTAGTGAGACAGTTAAGGACTGTATCTCTCGGTGTCAACCCAAATGGGAATTACACCAGTCTACCTGTCAATAGGCCTGACAAAATGTTTAGGATACATCAAAACTAATGAATGAAGTCAGATATTCTGGGGCACATTTCATTTCCCACTGCCCTCCACTTTTGAGAAACAAGAGTAGAAAGCTCTAAAGGATGCAGGCATAAATCACTTTCCTGTAGCAGTAGGTGCAGAATCAGGTGCTAAATTTCAGTTATATACGTGGCCCGTTGCCAATGAATGTAGTATTACCATTATATTTCTTTAATAAACAATGTATGTAATATGTTGGTAAGCAAAAGGACTATTTCTATTACTGCTTAAGAACTCAGATGTCATCATAAGGCTATGACAGCTCTTTTATGATACTATGACAATAAATTTTATGGTTACCTTTTAAGCCTGTAGATAAAGGTTTCTAGGCCTTAGGGGCATACTGTCAGCCCTTAAGAGGTTTTCTGGTTGCTTCTTTTTGGATTTAATGAGAGAATGCAGTAGCTTCTTTTTGGATGTAACATCCTTGGACTTAGTATAACAATTGCTACAAATACAAGTTCTCACCCTCTCAAGGTTTCTATCATACTGTTTGGAAACCTTGGTCCCAAATCAGAAGCTCTGTGGGATAGCTTCACAAATGGCTTCTTTCATATCTCAAACTGCTTCTCCAAGAACAGCGTCAGACAGAGTCTACTTTCCCACTACAGAAGTAGGCTTTCTTAATCTAAGATGTCATTACATTGCTGTGTACTGATAAAACAATGCACTGGATACAATACCCTGGAAGGCATGGTGACAGAGTGCTCCCTGCTTCTCCAGAGCCCAAAGTCATCCTGACCAGAGAATTTTCCACTTGCTATATACAAGGCTCAGGGCTCTGCAAAGTGGTTCTGGGGAGGATGCCAATGAAAAGACAGGGCCACAGAGGCAGAGCCTGAAAGCCTGGGTGCAACCACTGGCCAGAGAAGATTTTATTGTTATTGATGTTACTCTTTGATTCAACTGCCTTATTTTGAATTACTGCCTTAAAATTTCTCTCTTGTGGAGGAGGTTTTATTGGACATTTCTCTGTGCTATTTCTGCCAAAGTCATACAAGCAGCTTATGTGCCATGAACTTTATCTGGGTCAAGATCAGTTCTTATTTACAATACTCTAATGCTGGAGGAACTGTGCACAAGACACCACAATTGTTCTAGACATACATCAGTGTAACTGAACAGGATCTAAATCATGAGATTTAAAGTTTACAAAAAACAGATCATTATGTGACATTTGGTGAGATGATGTTTACAGAACTGCCATTTTATACAATTCAATCTTCACCTCGAGACAATGAATGGTGATTGCATCCAAATAATTGCCTGCAGGTCCATTTTAACAGTTGTGTTACATACCCCTGCAAGGATCGTTTTTCACTAAGAACTCATCAAGTGCCATCCAGCCACCTCCAACACGAACCATGACTGTACTTCTTAGGATACGAACAAGGCGCAATTGTTGAGAGTCTCCAAACTGCAACAAAAATCAAACAATAATCTGAGGTTCTCAGTCATTCAGATGTAGTTCAGCACTGACAGGTTAACAATTAAACACTTTAAAAAGTTTATTTTGATATTTAATGATTAGTAAATGCTAAATATTAGATTTATTTATGCAGGTTATTAAAGCTGTTAAGATTTCAAATCAGACGCTGCTGCATTAATCCAAAGGAGATGGCAGGATGGTAAGAAAGAATCTCAGGTTTAATTTTATGCTTGATTCTCAAATGTCTGAGCTCATAAAGGAAGTGAAATTAGTAACACATTATTTAATTGGTTATGATTGGTGTTTGTGTAAATTAATGAAGACTTATTTTCATTATCTCACTGTTAAGATCATAAGCAAATTCTCTTCTGCAACAGTCTAGAATTTAATGTCAGCTCAAAGGAAAGCAGCTTTACTTTAAACAATCAATATGTAGGCTGGAAATTCAATGCATTACAAGTGTTGCACAGTTCTATCAATTGATTCACTTATAGGAATATTTTCATGTATAGCATTGATGCTGGTCACCTATAGTGAGGTGCACAGAGAGACGGGAACTTCGAAGAAGCAATGAATGATCGATAGCTATCACTACTGTCCTTTGTTATTATTATTATCCTTTGTTATAAACCGTTTGTCACTCTTCTGTCTACCCATCAAGGTTCTTCACAGTTCAGAGATGCACAAAAACCTGTTTCATACTAGCTCTAGTACTAGCCCATTCCTCTTTAGGGCTGATGGCCAGGCCTAACATATGTTTTGCTCTTGAAACCTGCATAACAAAACCTATGCAGTACCTGTGTCCAAATCCAGATCAAATAAAACATGACCAAAATGATGACCCCATAATTTCATGAAAACTAACCAGAAGAATTCAGTACTTTTTAGCCAATGCCACTAACACATTCATTTTTGTATCGGATCATTGGGCCAACTCTCACACCATCATACAGAGCGCTTACTGAAACCAAAAGAAGTCAAATACAACTCCTTGGGATAATCTTTGACCTCTGGAGAAGGCTGGCTATAGTTCAACTGTACCTACTTGCTCCCATGAGGGGACTGAAATGCTTTAAATGCAAACCACACAAACATGCTCCCTGCTTGTAAAATAGCTTTAGTTGTTTGGTACTACTTAAACCAAGAAGAGAGAGTAAGTTTAAAGGAATATTACTTTTAGGAACCAAACAAAAGCAAAGCTGCCACTTAATAATGAATTTTGTGCTATAAGAACATTCACATGAGCATTATTCATAAGGGCTTTTTAATAATGCATTCAATATGTGCTGAAGAAAGAACCGTTTTATATATGTAGATCAAAGTCTAAAAAAAACGTATCTAAACTGACGTTGTTTATTTTCATTGCCTTGTTTCTAGAGCATTTTTTCTAGAGGTTCTAAAGATACTTTTTTCTTGCCTGTATTTTACCCCATCCTAGCTTAATTCTGCAGTTAGACCCCATCAGACAACTATATAAAGGATCAGATACAGTGGGGCTCCTTGAAAGTAACACAGGTATCTATCAAAAGCATCTTTCCTAATGGTAACTCAGTCCGTTTTCTTCTTAAAATAGCCTGGATACCAACTTCCCTTGAACGGGAAAAATTATTGTTTCAAATAATCAGAGGTAAAAACATAAAAGAAGTCCAGTTTAATCTACAAAAACACCTGTTCTTCACAACAGCCATAAAACTTTACTCTCACTAGAGAAGCCTCAGCTAACTTGCTATAGGTTCTTTTTGCCCATTTCAAAAATACGTATTTAACGATTCACTGTGTTAGTGCATAAAATGCCAACAATCAGCTAGGCTCCTGATCAATCTCCTTAATTCGCATGCTGATGAAAACGAAAGGACCTTTTGCCTAATGGGCAATAAATAAGTGATATGACACTGGGATCTGATTACTGTTATTAGCCTTTAAAAAATACAACAGAGTTTTGAAGCATTGTACTATAAACCTGAAAACTGATAAAATAATAGTCATTCTAAAATTGCAGTTTAATGCAATTGCTCAAGATTTTTTACTATTTGAGTTGCTGCTGACCATTATCTGGTTCCTTTAAAAGTAATTTCCTTAATGAGGAAAATGGCCAAAGAAAGTGTATGAGAAATTAAAGAGAAAGGATCCTGAGACAAGGAATTCTCCATAGCATATAAAGAAATACCACAGCTGACCAGCAATGAATTAGCTGAAGATGAAAGGATGGCAAGACAACTGATCACTGCAAGCTTAAACCACTATGCGTTAGGAAACATAAAAAGAAAGAAAGAAAAAAAAGAAACTTCATAACACATTCCACTGGTTTATACCTGATTTCCCAGGAAGAACTGATAAGAAATGAAAAATGGAAGAAAGACACGATTAGTTTACAGGAAATTCTCTACGTGATTCTAGAACACATGCAAACTAACACAACATTAGACATTCTAAATAAAGAATCTGCTTCAGAGATGAGCAGGTAGCTAGCCATCCAGAGACTGAATACTAGAAAATATTCAAGGCCTTTGTTGCCTTCCCATTGCTGTTTCTGTGGTCTTTCAAATTAATCTACAAGTATTTAGTAATCTCTCTTAGCCAAATATTGAATATTTCGTCTGAAATTGTTCTGGTTATTGAATCTAGGGGTGGCAGATCTTCTTCTACAATGTGATATTTATTTTCCCATGATCTATTTTTTTTTCTGCAGATTTCTAATGCATTTCTTACACTTCAGAAGGAACAGTGTGCTCCAATAAAACAAGGAAGGATAAAAGTGATTAAATGTGCTTTGGTAAAAGATCTTTGAAGTATAACAGAGTACCACAGGAAAATATCAGTCACTGTTTTTATAGAAATAATAGAAAATCAGCTATGGTTTAAACACTTTGGGTATCCAGGCAGAAAGATTGGTTTTTAAGGAGCTGTTGTATGTATGCATGCAAGTGTGTGTGCGGCTAGCTTTAAAAAAATTCCTGTACACTGAAAGCAAGCTTCAGTAATTTCAGCGAAAATAAATACAAGCAGCAGTATTTTCCCATATTTTTCACCTATGTTCTCTAACAAAAAAACCCAACCATAATATTTAGAAAAGCTTAAAGAAATCTGTAATTATCATACAAAAATCCTGTAAATTAATATAGTCTCATTTGTTGCATAAAACATGTCTTATGAAGAATCTTCAAGCTTAAAGAACTAAGAAGGTCCTTAGAAGACTTACCCTGTACTTGTTATCCCCAATCTGCTCCACTTGAAACCGTTTTGCACATTTACATTTAGCTACCTGTCTCGTAACCTGCAAAAAAACAGAACTGGAGAATTACTTTACTGCAAATATCACATTTCTAAAGATCTGTGTAGATGGTAAACTTCAAATTATATAGGAGTGAAAATAAAATTAATTATTAGAAAACAGGACCCCCATAGATCAGAGTATGATCTAAGAAAGCAGAGAATATACCTCATCTTCAATTTTGTCAGCATCTGTGAGAGGTTTGTATGCATCCTTGTTTGGATGAAGAGCTGCTACAAATTCATAATAGTCAATATATCCATCACCATCTCTATCAAAAATATCTGCAACAGCACTCATTTCAAGTCGGCTTGTTGGGAATTCTGTAAGGGAAAGACAGCAACAAAAGCTAAGGTTTTTGGCTTTCCAATCCCACTACAATGAAAGGCTTTAGCACACATATTATAAGGCTTTTAGACACTAGGTGACAAATAATGCTTATAAAAAACCAAGGACATTCAAGAAAGTGAAGCAATCTTTCTGGAAAAAAAATTGTATTAACAGTGTTATCTAGATATTGGATTAAAATAAGTATCACAGAGTGGCTTGAAGAGAGACACAGTGAGGGCACATATTAAACTGTAAGATGTATATATATTTTTTTCTTAAACATTTTGACCTTCAAAGTGCATAAAATGCTACAAATTAACAAGACAAATTATTAGCGAGGAAAGGTCAAGTAAGACTTTCACTGTAAATTTGGAATGCAAGGCATTTCCACTGCAGAAACATGCATGGTGTTTTGTGAAATCCTTCTTTAGATGGAGCTCACAACAGCAGAATGTTAACCCACACAGAGATTCTCTACAAAATGGTTAAAGAAAATTTCAACATGGTGAACAGGGATTATATCCTGAGTATTCAGCAGTTATAAACTGATACCAACTGAGTTAAATGAGTAACTTGGTGGTATCAGGGTTTTTTTACCAAATTCTGTCAATTCATGCAAAACAGCAATGACTATGTACAGTGACAATATTATTGTATTTCCTAAAGCAGGGGGAAAATAAACACACTACAATATTCTCAAACAGAATAACATGAGATGCTGAAGCAGCCTAATTCTGA
The DNA here is from genome assembly GCF_033815535.1 of Pezoporus flaviventris. NCBI lineage: Eukaryota > Metazoa > Chordata > Aves > Psittaciformes > Psittacidae > Pezoporus > Pezoporus flaviventris. Next base: position 29,929,129 of record NW_026892579.1, on the reverse strand, counting down.
ATCTTCACTGCTCAAAGCAGAAGTCTCCATGATCTGAAGATAAAGGACTATTTTAAGTAGTAGGCTCTTATCTGTCAGTTGCTAAAGGGTAATACGATCACACAAAGACATGATGTGGAAGGACTACATTAAACCAACTGTGCATACCTAAGGAATATCAATCCACCAGAAAAACTAGGAAAAGTCCCTTCCCAGTTTGATTGCTTGACATTTTGATCCTCATTATGCAGGTAGATGAATACGGTCATGGTACATGGAAACACTAGTTTCAGAAATTACATGATCTCCTTCTATTATCAAAACTACTCCATGTAAGTTCTTTAATCATATGAACATACAAACTGACTTTGAAAATTACAGGTTTTATATAAGGTACATTTTACAATTTGGTTAGTCAATGAAAAGTAATTGCTGAAGTGGCTAGTATACTGTAGGAATGATAGTCTGAGCCCAGCAAACTATTAATTAGCCAGTAATATAAATATGACATTTGTAATCTGATTCAGAATGTAAAAGAACAAGAAAGAGGTTCTAGAATGTAGAAATATTTAGAACAAACATAATTAATGACTTTAAAATGGTAATCTGTGACTAACACACGAAACTGCATAGGGTCCACTATATACAGTAAGACTTCATGAGAGGTTTGTTCCAAGTTCAACATTAATTTTAAAACTTACTTGAAGAAAGAATTCCATCGATAAATTCTTGCCTTGTTATCTTTCCATCCTGATCTTTATCGATCCTTCTAAAGAAGTCCATCACACGAGACTTCTTATGGTTCATCCACCGCATGTATTTTTTCCTCCAAATATCAAAATCAAAGTTGGCAAATTCTCTCAGCTTAATAAAAAAGAGAAAGAACTTCTTTCAGTTGAAATTAATCAGTCTAGAAAAAAATCACTGATGCAGATATCAATTGCATTCTTCTGAATAACTGGCTCTTTGGGGGCCTATATAAACATTGTAAACATCTTCACTTCTCACATGTAAAATGAGAATGACAGCTTTTAAAGCATGTTAAATCACGTGTATCAGTGTTTTCAGTTAAGTGTATTGTACAGTATAAAACAACAAATATGGAGGTAGTTTACAATATTCACAGTATTGATAATCTAATTAGAGTAATGATTTTGTTTACACTAAATCAGGGTAAACAAAATTAGGCAAAAATATTATGTATATTCTGTACAGTCCTTTTCTGACCTCTTCAAGTCTGTCCAAGGCATCATTAAGTTTTCTTCTTCTTTCCAAGGCCAGAAGCCAGACTTGCTGCCATTTGCTGACTAGAAGGTTTACCCGTGGATTCTTGGTTTCGATTTGTGCCTGGGCTGCCGACGGATATATGCCTGGTGTTGGGGAACGCTTTCCTATTAAAACATGACAAAATGTGTATTTTCACCCAGTTCAAACAAAACAAACATTCACACAAAAGCTACTTGACCTTCCTAAAACTACTCCTTCCTGTCCCAAATCATGCGTCCACATCCTGATGATTCCATCTAATGGGACTTTTTTTTTAACCATTGCTGGGGAAGGACCGCATTGTGGTTAAAGTACCTTTTGTCTAGCCAGAAGCAGCTAGTAGTGGCTGTACTAGTGAAACTGAAGGTTAAATTAAATATCTGTAAGCCTCTCAGAGAGTTGTGAAGTAAATAACCTGATTTTAGAAGCAGGTTCAATGTATGGGTAAGTACAAAATATAACGGATAAGCATATGTAAAAACACAAAAAGCAATTTCCTTACTTGATTCACTTTCCATTCAATTTCACTGAACACACTTTCTAATTGAATACCTAAAATTTCCATAGACAGTAAGAGCAAAAATTTTGTCTCTGCATCTTTATGTAAAAGAGTTGTTTGCAGTTTCAGATAATGGTATATTTGCAAAGACTTAGCAAGTGCACACTCTTGGAAGCTTAACAACACATGAAAGCTGCATGCATTAAAAATAGGTACTCAAGAGGTATAGCACAAAATTTAAAAATACAAGTCTGCTATGAGAAATTTCCTCACAATTAAAAATGAGAATTAGAAAAATCAGTCAGAAGAATTTCACCCTGTTTCACTAAAAGCCAATCAAACCTATCAGATTATTAGTAATCTGCTATCTTTATAGACAGAGCTATGTCCCAGAATACTTCATTACTTACTTCCCGCTCTCCCCTTATCAAGGACAGGAATATGAGATTGTACTGGAGTGGGTTCAAGTGCCTTTCTTTTGTAGGTCTTTGTAACTTTATCCACATCAGGTTGCTTTCTGGTCATTTCTTCCATGAATGTCTGCAATAGACAGAGGTGGTTTTAATTAATAATACACAAAAGTGACCACAGGAATGAAAAACACATACAATAGCAAAACACCAAAGTTACAAGAATGGCACAAAAAGTCTCTTAAAATGTCAGCTTCACAAAAAATACAGATAGCCTTTGCAGGCAAGAAAAATTGTCAGTATAAGCTTTTAAGACCACTATAGGCTGGCTGTTGAAGGAAGGCTAAATCTGAAAAAAGTCTGTCATACTCCTTTATTAACTGTGTATGGTGAGGTGATGTATAAAGGATTTCTAACTCTGAATACTCAGGTGTTCCCTGCTGTCCATACTGCAGTTCATACAAGTGAGACAGCTCTGATGGGGTAAGTCTATGAGTACTCACTGCACCAGCAGCTCCCTCTGGCACTTCATAAACCTATTTTGGAAATCCAACCACTCAAGCCCCATTGCAACACCAGTTCTTAAGGCAGCAGCATTATCATATATTTCACGTGGGGTTTTTTTATTACTACGCTTGTTTTTATGGAGAGTTGTAGGTTTGCTTTTAGAATAATATGGCACTGAATTTTTGTTTGGTTGGTTTTTTACCTCTGTTGAATAAACTACATACAAACCACACAACTGAGTATCTGAAAAGGGATTTGATTACTAGGAGAGAAAATAGCTAAGGAGAGATTCAAACTTAATCAAGAAGCCTAGCTGAAATGTGAGCAGCATTTGTGGAATGTGTAAGACAAGTGTCATTTACTATGCCTTACCTGATGTTCAGCTATAAGTGCTTTAACTTCCTCAATCTCCTGGGGGATAACCTCTTTATCTTTTTCGGTAAGGGTAGTCTCTGCCCACTGCAACCAGGACAGCAAGGCTTCCAGCAATTCCTGGTTAGCAATAAGCCCAGCCAGAGCTCCTGCCAGTCTCTGTTGATGTTGTTTTGCCCATGCTAAGACCTTGATAAAAGAACCAATGTATGAGTATGTGCACATCTGAAATTTTTTCAAATGTATTCAAAATTGCTTTGTTAACTGTAAATCCAGAGCTTCCCCCCAGGCCTACTGATTATCAAAGGTGCTAGATGTAGTGGCTCATCTAGGCAACAAGAATTCCCAGTTCAATCATTTCTTCCTCCAGATATTCAGTATTAGGTGCTGTTAAATGCAATAAATAGCATGTTCGGGCAACATATTGAGAAAGTTATTAAACAATATGTGTAAGTTAGTGAATCATAGAGGATTTGCTGTTCCTCCTGGGCACTCCTGAAGCCATACCTTGCTTACAACAGTATTTTGGTTTTCTTTAAACATAATATACACAGAAAATACCACCTTAGCAGCTGAGAGTATGGTACACCCTCTGAGACCTACTTGTAGCCACTCATATAATTTGGAAATCATCTAGATTAGGTTGGACTGAAATCCTCTCTAATGCAATTAGAAAATGCTTCAGATTTGCCTGTATTATCTTTCCTTTGCAATTTCCAAGTTTCTCGTGCCGAAACTATTGGCTTTCTTCACATGGGAAGTGTCAGGCAGTATTTCCTTTAATACATACAAAGAAGATTGACCATCTGCTTTAGTTCTTAAAGCCCTGTAAGTTTTGAAATAAAACCTAAGGAAGCATGGTATTCACATCCATCATTGTGGGTATTTTAAATGTTTAGTTCTCAACAGCTGGATCATTTTCTCCCAGTGCAACTACCATGTCAGTTGTCAGCTATGTTCCAAAACCAGACTGTTGCAATAAAGATTGCTTGATATATACTGACCTCTTCAAACCTGGCTCTGATGATTGTTATCCAGTGCTTAATGGTGGTGATGGAGTCTGGGTGGCAGATAGCTAGGATAGCTTCTCCCATACCTGTTGCTCTATTCAGTTCTGTCTTTTTCTCTTCCAGGTTCTTCATGAATTCCTAAACCAGAGGTAACAATTTCAATTAGATTTTGACAAAATTTGCAAAAGAAAAGTTAAAAATGTTTAAAAAGCCTATTCCACATAAAGTATAAACGAAGCCCTAAAATGTTTACCCCAGCTTGCCACTCCTTAGAAGTCCACCATACTGTAAGTACTGAAAAGACACATGCTGTTATTAAAAGCAGAAGGAAAAGCACAGCATTTCAGAAGTGCTGTAAATCGACTGTATGAATGTTAGAATCATTACTGGCAGCATTTCAGATTACTTGCTCTGTCAATTACCATAATTCTTCACAATAAACTATCAAGCTCCTAGCAGAGGCTGGAAATGACCAACTGTAATTACATGCTCAGACAAGAAAATAGAGGACTTCAGGAACAGCTATACTAAACTAAACACAAGTAACTCAGCAGCTGAGAGGGAGAGACACAGCAAGAACAGGGACAGAGGCTATTTTCAGGGCCTCTACTATGTGGGAAAGATCTTGTAAAAGCAAAAGGATGTTTACAGCTTTAGATGTCCAAGCTCATAGGCATTGATGTTCTTAGGGAGTCCAGCAGAGGAAAGGGTGGCAGGACCAGAAATGGATGTGGAGGGGTAGGAAACAGCAAAAAAACCTGAAGGACTTTTCTCATCCTTTCTGTAGCTTGTATTTCCTGTTTGGTTTCTTTTAATTTATTTAATTATTACTACTATAATGACTTTACTAGTCTGCCCATTTTGTTCTGCCTAAATGTTGTTTAAGTGCTTAGTGGAATTTTGTGTTATATTTTAACAACAATAATTGGGCTACAAAATGGGACCATGTCTCTGAAAATGTAACTCTACTTCTCTCCATCCATGAAGGACTATTTTGGATTCCACAAACTGAAGATCAGCCAAGTCAGAGCCTAGAAAATTCACAGTCACCTAAGCATTGTAAAACCAGATTCTACAACTCATAATGACACTACCCTGGGCCTTTACAAAATAAATACGAAGTTATTATGAAAGAAAAGTGTACAAGAAATAACCTCTCCTACCTTGTTCTAAAAGCCTGGAATAGATAGGCTGTATATTTAAAGAGATTTTTTACTAACTGACTTAAGCTTAAATTAATGTCAGAGTTTAAGACCCAATCATAATAGCAGTCCCTCTCTCAAAAACATAGGAGTTCTTACAGTATTTCCGCTCAAAATGGTTTTGAAAAGTCAAGATGGGTTTTAGTGAGATTTTCAAAATGAGTTGGGGCGAGAAAAAAAAAAAAAAGCCGCAACGACAACATTGTTTTCCCTGAACAACTGTACTATAACAACTCAAACTGTAAATCTATGACACACTCCATACAGTCTATTAAGATTTCTTTCAGTAAAGGAAATTAACTGTATTGAACTCTGGCAGTCCAGTGATACAGATGCATTTACGAGAGAGGTGATGCGACGCTTCTCATTAACTAATGCGGTGCATTAACCTACTACACCTCTCAGTCCATAGAGAATTTGGCAAGTGATAGAAACTTTTCTGCCCGAGATAGAATTCATTAAATCATGTGCAGTATTCAAGAAAAGAAAATCAGTAATGGGCATAAAGATGGACTATTTGGATAAAATACCATCCCAAAGAAACCTTTCAAAATGTAGCTGGATACAAATGCATTAAAACTATTTTACAAGAATCACAGTGATAAAAGAAAAATACATTTCATATTTACTTAAATAATGTCAGTCATAGCTTTCTGGTATTAGTACTGCGGCATAATAATACAGACGTTATATTCAAAGCTCATATATTACATTTTCCTTTATTTTCCTTCTATTTTTTTTTTTATTTCTTGAAAGCTGATGGTATAAGCTTAAGAGGAGAGACCACTTACTCAAGGGAGATTTTGCTGTATGTGCTTATTGAGTGGTAAAGCAGCAGTGCCACAATCTTTCTTAGCTTGAAAATTTCCATATCACTATTATTTGGCCTTTAAGAACAAAATGTGGTTGGGAAAACATCAAAAGTCTCCTAAGAAACTTTGAGTACAGTATGGCCACATCTAACACTGAGTCTGGTTGTGTTGTGCTAGCAATTACTCTCTCCACCTGGACAGGGTTTCTCAGAGACAAACTTTGCTTTAGTCTGAAGTTCCAAGTTATGCTTTAGCTTTGGCAGCACAATTCTGAGCTTTTGTGCAGAAATATTTTGTTAGTCAACCTACACGGCAGAAAGAGAATTTAAAAATGTTTTTTTTTCTAATTTTTTTCAGTGGACCTAAGATTTAATTTAGACAATTCTTTCTTCTGTATTCCCAAGACAAAAAAATTAAATAAAAGGGAACTAATGCACATGTGGAGGAAAGGCAGCTGAAAGACAAATTTCACTGAATCAGAGACAGCAGGTTGCTACTGCCAACATTACTCAGCAGACACTGATGCATACATACATTTGCCAGCTAAAGAACAGCACACAGTTTCCAGGGCCCCAAATTAAATCTGAAAACTTCTTCAAAACATTGCAGTCTGCAGTCCTTAGTTATGAACCATTATAGTCATACCTTGCACACACTCCTCTGCATAATAATATTCCCAAACTCAATCTAAACAGGATGCTTTTCCACTCTCCGTAAGTTTTGTTACAACTATCTTCAGAGCAATGATGAAAAAATCCATTATTCTTATAACTTATTCTATAATATTGTGGGCACTACACCCTTGGTACTATTACTACTGCATTTACAAAAAGAGTTTTGTAGGGGCTCAAAAATGTGTATGTTTGTATCCTCCTGTTTGAAGAGTAAATGACCTCCATGTTCCTTACTTAGCCATTTTTCATTACTGCAAAGCTAGTTTGATGTCCTATAATCTAGTATCTGCAGTACCTATGGCACTGCAGTATTTCAGTACCTAAGGAACATGAAGTATGACAGCGTGCTGTTTCACTATGACAGCAGGTTAATGGATGGTAACATCATTCTGCTGACATTTACAGATGACCTTGAGAGAAAAGTATATGCTGTTTTGCTCAGTGATGCTAAGGTGACAGACATACTTTTGCTATGCTAGAAGACTGTGTTATAACTGTCAGGCACAATATATTCCAGAGAGGTTTGTATATGTCTCTAAATGCTTACAGCAACTTTCTAAAGGCCCATGATTTTCTTAGTAAGCCAAGATGACTCAAACAACAGCTGACCAGTACAGGCACCAAACTCTCAACTCCATTTTATTTCTAGCTTCTCTATAGAGACAGTTGCAAAAATGAACCCTGGATGCTGTATAGGACTGTATAGAACAGACTTTGCCTCCTTTCCTTTATTCTACCCTCTACAGACCTATTAAAATTAAGAGCACTCTCTTCATTTTCTTGCTTACCCTGTGCTGGTCTATCAGTGTACGCAAGGCCTCTTCATCATCTGGAAGGTTCCCATGGAAACGAAGAGCCTGCTCTGCCTCTGCCAACCACTCCAAAAGGACATGGACAACAGAGTGGAATTCTTCTGCCTGTTAAAATGCAAGAAGTCATGGTCACTCAGAAGGGGATCTGACAGGCATCCTGAAGCTTATACAAGGAGACTAATCCCACATTTGGAGTCATTAATCAAGCAGCAGTACTGGCACATTAACTTTCCATTAAAAAGTCAGTGATATACAGTACTCATTTTCATAACTGTAAAAATATCTCATGCTTCCCAAAAAATTATAGGAAGCCTAAAAGCCTGTTCATGCTTTTAGCCATCTGATTTATAGTATATTTGCGGCTCAGCTGAGAATGTCATGCCTTCACGCTGACAAATTGCACGGGAGGTGCTTTCATGGACCAGCTGGAGAGATGAGAACAGTATTTTTTCCATAGCCTAAATCACCAGTTAAGCAAAATAAATTGACATCCCGCTGGTGACTAACCCTTTTACATCTGGGAAAAACAAGAGAGTTCCACCTTCAGGTGCAGCCATATTCAGACACTAGTGTTTGAGGTAGCTTAAGATTGTGCCTGCTGAGACTGGATAGCTGGGAAAACACACTACCCTAGAAAAAGTAGGGCAGGAATTTTGTGCACAATGGATACATCACTATGGCAGGAGCCCAAACCCAGCATCAGCCCAACCTAATGTATCTTTGCAGAGCTGTACATCCATATTGTCTCAGGTTTGGAAATATAGACAGACCTATCTGTTTGGGACTGGTACCAGCCAGTACTGACACACACAGACTGTTCTAGCTCCTGAGTGCACAACTCCTTTTTACTACAATGTACTTCACCGTGCACTGTAATTGTGCCAATGTAAACAAGTTTTCAGCACACAAACTTACTTCTTTCCAATAAGGCACAAAGGGCGTAAATACGATTGCAATCTCCAGCTTCCTGTGAAGGGGGCATAGTTCTTAATCACCCTTCGTGCCTGACTGTATCTTTGGTGACTTCCTTAGATGGTAAGGTTTTTGAAACATTTGCTTTGCATTTGTGGTACAGACTATTAATAACAGTAATAAATGCTAATAGGCATTACTTATGTGCTGTGGTAAGGGGATAGAGACAAGGTAAGCAATAGATGAGCAAGAAAATGCGTATTTTCAAATAAATGAAATTAAATTGAATGACATTAAGTGAAAATGAAATTAAATTTTTGGCAAGTAGACTGCAAGGTATTTTCACTACTTCTCATAAAGTATATGTAGCATCATTAGTAGTTCTCTACCTGCCGAAGAGCCTGCTCCAGTCGTGTTTGCTTAGATACTGACAGAGCACAAACTGTCTCCCATCTAGTGCTCAGCTCCTGCATTTGGACTTTGACCCAGGAAGAGTCATCACGACTGCCTTCTATCAGCTCCCTTGCAGAGCGCTTCAGAGCCTGGACACTGCTTGTTCTTTTCCCCAGCTCCTTCTGGAAAACCTAGGCATCACCAAATATATTTGAAATGTTTAACTCATTAAGGCATAATTATGTAAAGAATAAGAAAAAACTAATGGTTATAAAAATAAATTGAAATACAGATTTAGTTTAGTTAAGAGCAATTCCATCTAAGTGATGCAAACCACACAAATTCATCTTATCAGATTCCGTATATTTACACTCTACCCTATCCTAATACAACTGGAATATGGTAGGGAAATGTCAGGCAGATCATGAGAATCCATCCTGACACAATGCATGGGTAATCTAGCCTCCTTACCACGCTGTCTTTATCCTCTTCACCAAAGCAACTGATCTGACACGCTGATTAATGCACAAGATTGCCATGTCAGGAAAACATCAGATAAAACACTAATAATCAAGAAGGTTTAAAATCAGAAAATCAGAAATAGATCCCCATTTGGGATTTGACTGTAAGGCTGCAGATCTCACCACACAGTCATATATTTATGTGAGAGTATGCTCACAGTTGAAGATTGAACAAGCTCCAGGTACATAAAGGAAGCTCTTAAAAGATACGACAATTGCGGTATACCATATTACTGACTATGACTTACTTGTGATATACAATGGCATTTCAGAAGCAATTCCAGATATTCCAGGTTAGCTATTATAAACAACCCATGTTTCAAAACACTTGTTTTCATGAGGGACAAAACCTCCTCCCCACTAAACACTGTTTGGATACTGCAAGTCACTGGTAGATGAACAGAGGGACCATCAGCTAATAATCCTCCCAGGTTCCAGAGCTCCAACTGTGTTTAGCTTTTGCAATACCAGTAACATCAACAGCTTTTTCTTTGAACATATTGAACTGCAGAACTGGGATTCAGAAGCACAATTCTACACCTCCTACTTGCTCCCATCTTCAAAACCACTTGAGAACCAAAATACTGCAGCTTGCCAATGTAGGCTTCCTGGGCCATAGTATAATTGTATACTTCCATGCATAACTCAAGCATTGCAACCGCTTTTCTCAATGAATATACAGCAGCCCCAGGTCTGTTGCCTTGACGAGTTTACTGGACATTTGTTTAGCAGATGTACTAAATAAAAAGCCCAGCCTCCCCAAAGATTTCCAGTAAAATAATTTTGCTAACTGGTGTCAGTGTCACTAACAGTTGTCTTCTTCCATGTATGTTTTACAATATCTTCCATTGTTGATGATGTTTGTGTTCCAAAACTGTTTCTAAAAATCACTGAATAGCCAAATAAAAATAGTATTAAAATGCTATGCTTATGCCCAATCTAGTTAAATGTATTCTTTAAAAAAAGAATATTTTTGAAATTACCTTGTGATTGTCAATCAGGTTCATCACTAAATCAATGTCTCCATGTACTGGTTGATCTTCTGCTAGCTGAGGTTCAATTTTGTATAACCAGTCAATGAGAGCTTGCAGAGCATCAGTAAATTGTCCAGAAAATAACAGGGCTTCCTCCAGTTTATTTTGCCTGAGGAAAAAAGAAATAATTAAAATTAAAATGAACACACACTAACCATTCACCTTAAGAAAACATTTTCACCATAAAATAATGACAACTGACAGCTTTAAAGCAGTGTTTCCTTTTTTAAATAGTGGGCCCACCCCATCCTTCAACCAGTCCTCTTCTATACCATCAAGAAAGTATGCGTTTCTAGTATTTTATTGCTTTGGCACTCCTAATTATCAAAGAAGCTAGCCACTCTGGTTTTATTTTATACAACAAAAGCCGAAACAGGAGCCAAAAGAATTCTCTTAAGCCATTTTCTTATCTGCTGAATAATTAAACTGGTTTTCAATTACCTTTCCACTGATTTTCCACAAATTGTATCCCACTTATCCCTTAGTTCACTCAGCATATCATCAAGTTTCAAGTTGTCATCAGCCAAGGTGCTTTTCTCTTTCAAGGAGCGTCCAGTCCTATTTGTGGTATCATACACAGAATGTTTGGCACCGAGAGATTTCTGGAATTCCTATACACATAGAGGAAAAAGAAAACACCCATATAGCATTAACTGCTTACAGGCCATAGTTAACTAATCGATCTTTGACATATTATTTGCAATGGAAATTGTAGATGTTGCCGCAAGAAAATTTTAAACTGATTGCAATATTTCTAGTCTGCTAGTCCTGCAGCGCACCTGAAATTATAGGGGGCTTGACACTAACAGAGTCCCTGCCTTTTGTCCCTCTCTGGGAATGCAGTTCTACAGCCACTGGAACAACTTCTGGAAAATCCCTCCTCCAGTGACAGCAGTGATTCTCATCCTGCCATAATATTCCTAAATTTCAGCAAGGAGCTGCCTGTTAGTCAGAAGAATGTGGAAGAACTGCTACTTTAGAAGCCATTAATGAGTAGTCATCACACTATATTTTTATATACTAAGATGTTAAGCCAGTGTAGAGCACCCCAATGCTTACAAAACTCATAATGGTCAAGCTGGGAAACCTCCAACCACAAGCGTTCAACCCTCCTAAAACTGAAACATATAACTGGGAAGAACTGCATGCCAAACGTGTGCAGATCCAGGCACAAGAAGCAGGGAGTTGACATCCAGTAACTCAATTTGGGCTGGAAGTCATGATCAGAAGCAGGTTCCTGTGATCCAGGGACTTTGGAATATGACAGTGACACAGCAGTTGCATCTGCCAACTCTGACAGCTCCTTCTGCAAAAAGCCTCTGAAAGCTTTCCACAGGCACAGAGGAACACATAGAAACCATAGCTCATCTGGTACTGCAGAGGAGTTCACTGACTGACAGAGTAAATAATTAAATAAAGGATCACTACCAAGAGATAAAACCAGCCCAACACAGCAGCTTTTAAATGGTAGCAATACTTGAAGTATTTTATTTCACCCCCTTGTGAACTGCTAGCAGAGCTTAAAAGAAAAGAAAAATCACAAACACACTTTAGGAAAGTCATATCTACGGAATCAAATACATATTCCTGTTCTTTTGGGTTTTTTTTTCCTCCACAAAAAGCAGAAAGAAATTTTTCTCAATGTTTGCTGAAGCAGATTTTCATCTAATTCAGAGCAACATTCAGTATCACCACATCCAGCAAGGAAACAGTTACCACTTATATCTCACAGTAATTCCTCAGGCATGTAAAGACTGCAAGGATGCCTCATCATCACTGCCAGCATGTGCACAGCTGCTCACCTCGGACTGGCAAGCTGTTCCCAGCTGGTCTGCACCAACCTGTATGTACAACAGCAATTCCCAATTCTTCCACCAACTTTCCCATGCATCCACACAGCCATCTTCTCTTTTTAGATGTGAATGTGTGTCAGGAACAGCATAGGTGGAATGTAGGTGTCTTAAGTAGGAGGCAGACACTGGGTCATGCCATGCGGACAGTGTAACCACTTTACATAGGGGGATCCAAGGTTCCTTTTCTAAAACTTGCTTGGTATTTTGCACTGTACTGTCCTTACTTTAAGGTTATTTCAGAATCCTGAGGATCAGAATTCATCGGGGAAAAAAAAAAAAAAGGCAACATTTGTCTTGTAATTTAGTATTTCCTTACTGTCCTTTTATTTTCCTCATATAAAACAAGGAAACACACTTTAAGAAAGAATATAAACACCACTGTCAAGCTTAAACTACAGTAAAAATAAAAACAATTTTCAAAATGAAAATAACCCTCTTTTTATAAAGTTCCTTCAATACTAACAGTATGTCTGTACTCCTTTTATTCGATCGGGTTTGTTAACTGCTTAACAATACTTGCACAGTGTGACTTGGTTTGCATGAGGAAACACAAATTGCTGTCAGAGAAGGATCATACAGAAAAAACAGATGTAAAGGTGAAAAAAAGGGTTGTAGTCAATTCATTCTTTGAGAGACTACACACACTATACCACATCTACTTCCATTTTCATAGAATCATAGAATCATAGAATAGTTAGGGCTGGAAAGGACCTTAAGATCATCTAGTTCCAACCCCACTGCTGTGGGCAGGGACACCTTATGCTAAATCATATCACCCAAGGCCTCGTCCAACCTGGTCTTGAACACTGCAAGGGATGGAGCATTCACAACCTCCCTGGGCAACCTATTCCAGTGCCTCACCATCCTAACAGGAAAGAATTTCCTTCTTATCCAATCTAAACTTCCCCTGTTTAAGTTTGAACCCATTACCCCTTGTCCTATCACTACAGTCCCTAATGAAGAGTCCCTCTCCAGCATCCCTGTAGGCCCCCTTCAGATATTGGAAGGCTGCTATGAGGTCTCCACACAGCCTTCTCTTCTCCAGGCTGAACAGCCCCAACTTCCTCAGCCTATCTTCATCCGAGAGGTGCTCCAGTCCCCTGATCATCCTCATGGCCCTCCTCTGGACTTGTTCCAACAGTTCCATGTCCTTTTTATGTTGAGGACACCAGAACTGCACACAATACTCCAAGTGAGGTCTCACAAGAGCAGAGTAGAGGGGCAGGATCACCTCCTTCGACCTGCTGGTCATGCTCCTTTTGATGCAGCCCACGATACGGTTGGCTTTCTGGGCTGCAAGCACACACTGCCAGCTCATGTTCATTTTCTCATCAACCAACACCCCCAAGTCCTTCTCCGCAGGGCTGCTCTGAATCTCTTCTCTGCCCAACCTGTAGCTGTGCCTGGGATTGCTCTGACCCAGGTGTAGGACCTTGCACTTGGCATGGTTAAACTTCATGAGGTTGGCATCAGCCCACCTCACAAGCGTGTCAAGGTCCCTCTGGATGGCATTCCTTCCCTCCAGCGTATCAACCAAACCACACAGCCTGGTGTCATCAGCAAACTTGCTGAGGGCACACTCAATCCCACTGTCCATGTCAGTGACAAAGATGTTGAACAAGATCAGTCCCAACACCAATCCCTGAGGGACACCACTTGTTACTGGTCTCCAGCTGGACATTGAGCCATTGACCACAACTCTGTGTGCGGCCATCCAGCGAGTTCTTTAACCACCGAGTGGTCCATCCATCAAATTGATGTCTCTCCAATTTAGAGACAAGGATGTCGTGTGGGACAGTGTTGAACACTTTGCACAAGTCCAGGTAGATGACGTCAACTGCTCTAGCCCTGTGCATCAGTTCTGTAGCCCCATCATAGAAGGCCACCAAATTGGTCAGGCAGGATTTCCCCTTAGTGAAGCCATGCTGGCTGTCACCAAGCACCTTGTTGATTTTCATGTGCCTTAGCATGCCTTCCAGGAGAATCTGCTCCAAGATTTTGCCAGGCACAGAGGTGAGACTGACTGGTCTGTAATTCCCTGGGTCATCCATTTTCCCCTTCTTGAAAATGGGGGTTATATTTCCCTTTTTCCAGTCATCGGGAACTTCACCTCACTGCCACGATTTCTCAAATATGATGGCCAGCGGCTTCACAACTTCACTTGCCAGCTCCTTCAGGACCCGCGAATGGATCTCATCAGGACCCATGGACTTGTGCACGTTCAGATTTTTAAGATGGTCTCGAACCAGATCCTCTCCTACAGTGGGCCCAAGGTCTTCATTCTCACAGTCCCTGCATCTGCCTTCCAAGACTTGGGTGGTGCCGTCAGAGCCTTTGGCAGTGAAGACCAAGGCAAAGAAGTCATTAAGAACCTCAGCCTTCTCCAAATCCTGTGTAGCCAGTTCTCCTGATAGCTTCCTGAGGGGGCCTACATTCTCCCTAGTCTGTTTTTCATTTGCTATGTACTTGTAGAATCCCTTCCTGTTATCTTTAATACCTCTAGCAAAGTTTAATTCTAACTGGGCCTTAGCTTTCCTAACCTGGTCCCTAGCTTCCCAGACAACATCCCTGTACTCTTCCCAGGCCACCTGTCCTTGCTTCCACTTATTATAAGCCTCTTTTTTCAACTGAATTTTCCTCAGGAGCTCCTTATCCATCCAAGGAGGTCTCCTGGCCCTCCTGCTGCACTTCCTTCTGGTTGGGATACAACGCTCCTGAGCTTGTAGCAGGTCATCCTTGAATATCAACCAACAGTCTTGGGCCCCTCTGCCCTCTAGTGCTGTATCCCATGGAACCTTACTAAGCAGGTTCCTGAAGAGGCCAAAGTCTGCTCTTTTGAAGTCCAGGGCAGTGAGCTTGCTGCACGCTCTTCTCACTGTCCTGAGCATCTCAAATTCGAGCATCTCATGATTGCTGCATCCAAGGCTGCTCTGGAGAGTCACATTTCCAGCGAGCCCTTCCCTGTTGGTGAGCACGAGGTCAAGCATGGCACCTCTCCTTGTCGGCTCCTCTATTACTTGCAGAAGGAAGTTGTCTTCCACACAATCGAGGAACCTCCTGGATTGCTTGTGCTGGGCCGCACAGTCCTTTCAACAGATGTCAGGGTGGTTGAAGTCACCCATGAGAACAAGGGCCTGCAAGCGTGAGGCTTTTCCTATCTGTCTATAGAGTGCTTCATCTGCAGGTTCTCCTTGATCAGGCGGTCTGTAACAGATCCCCACAGTAATGTCTCCCATAGCTATATTCCCTTTAACCCTGACCCACAAACTCTCTGTGGACTGCTCACCTGTCCCCAGACAGAGTTCCATACTCTCCAGCCTATCCCTAACATAAAGGGCAACTCCTCCTCCCTACCTGCCAGGCCTGTCTTTCCTAAAGAGCCCGTAACCTTCCATTCCAACACTCCAGTCATAGGAGCCATCCCACCATGTTTCTGTGATGCCTATTATATCATAACCATGTAGACATGCACACATCTCTAATTCCCCTTGTTTGTTTCAGAGAGATGAAACTCTGTAACTGGGAGTAGATTTTGATTTAAGCTGCCCAGAGCAGATAGGTAAGCTAATTACTGAGACTTTGTTCATCTATCTTCCTTTCCTTTAAGGAAGATAGAACATACAGATAAAATTAGCCAGGTTCATATAAATGTACTGTAAGAAACACTGAGCATTAGCACAGGAATGGATTGGATGACCTAGTATGGTTTTTTCCATTCCTGATTTCTAAAAATGAGAAAAAATTGCTGATAAACAGACTATGAATAACCCCCAAAAGTCCCTGGGAAGACACTAGATATAAGCAAGAGAGAAAATATATTATCTTGGCTTTTCTCTTTCAGGGACTTTTTTTGTTGCTTTGGCAGTAACAATTGGCAAAGAGTGAGTCCAAATTATTGCTCACAGCACACATTGAGTTCAGATAGCAAAATCGTTCACTAAATGAAGCAAGGAAACCTTCAAGGCTGGACAGAAAGACAAAGACAGATACAGAGGATGTATGCGGGAGTAGAAGGAAAAGACTCAAAATACAAGGAAGGACATTACAGTGTTTAGAGTTTTGCCAGCTCATTAAAAAACAATCTAGTTGATTCCTTGAGGGGGTGAACTGTTTGAAGTTTAAAGACACAAAGTTCACAGTATTCTTTCTCTCACACACATTCATCTTTCTCCTCCAAACTGCCAGTTTCAATCCTACTGTCTCATCCCACTCCCTAATGAGATTCAAACAACTCAAGCAGCTATTCTTTGCAGCGTTTTATAGGAAAAGAAGCTGGAGAAAAGATATCACTGAGAGAAGCAATGAGTCTGCCAATCCATGTGAGGAAGGGGGAGTTCACAAAACATACTGCTGTAGGTATAAAGAACAAGTGGGATCATCACATTTCATGTTTCAGAAGGGGGAAGAAGAATGCAGGCAAAGTCCTAAAAAGACCTCAAAGCAAAGTCGCAGTGTGTTGACTGTACTTATGAGGAGTTTGAGCTTAAAAGACAGGAGTGAAATGATTAAAAGACTAATACAGTCAGAGAAGACAAGAAAGACTATCTTAACAGCAAGGTTTTTTCCTCAATTCTCACTGCTGACTTCAAATTCCGGCAACAACAGCAACCCCATAACAAACTGAAATTGAAGCATTTGCATAACAGAATGTTAATGTAGGTTTGCTCTAGAAGCTTTAACAGCAAACATGGGTAAAACTATTTTTTGCTTGACCAACAGCCAACTTTAGCCATATTAAAGGAGAATGCTTTCCCGGTTCATAAATAATATTTATGTCATAATGTAAACTGAGTGATGATAAAAATATAAAGCAGTCTGATGCAGTAACCAATTGTTAATGAACATGGCAAAACTTGTTGGAGGTAAAAGCAATCATCAGAAGCTACACTGAGAAGGAGAAAATTAGATATGCAAACCATTGGGAACATTGTGCAGAATGAAAAAATATTAAATGGAGAACAGTAAAACTCACAAGTAGAAGAAAATACATTCCAAAATGCAGAAAAATTAATGATCTCTCAGTATTGTGTCTCTAATGAAACTACTCCAAGTTAAATCTTGAGACAGTCTGTCTCTGAGGATTCTACCACTTACCTACTTGATCCTCAGTAATATATTATCCTAGGCTCTTTTCAAAAGTAAAAATGAAGTAAAGACTTCTCAGGTCTTTCCTTTTGCTCTGTTTCTGATGAAACTAAAGAGCAGTTACATTATCATTATTTGTTTGCACAGCCAAGTCAATCAGGGGGATTTTTACATTTTCATCTACAGTAGGTGGGTTTGTGGAAAGCTGGTCCTGGAATTTTGAATCCCATGAAGAAAAACTAGCTTTGCTACTAATGGTGTCACTGTACTTTCTAGATGAAAACCAGTAAATTTCTGGTTTAAGGACTGAAAAAAAACCCCTGCAATAAAACCTCTTCAGAGATTCCAAAATTTCCATGGTCCTTTATTATTATTCTGCCACAGACCAAGTACTGTGAAAAGTTTTTTTTCACTCCCCACCTGTAACACACCACCACTTAATTTTTTGCAAATAAGCACTCCACTGCAATGAGGCCACAAATCTACTTTGTTTGCTGACTGAACAACACAAGGCTGACAGGCTTACCTCCACCTCACTGGGCACTTTGCATGTCATCACTCACAACTCACCTTATGCTGTGCGAGCTGCATCTTTATTTTGTCAGGGTCATTTGCAATTTCAAGATCTGAGTCCAAAGATTTCTCTGACTCTTCCAGCCACTCCATAAGTTTGTGCCAGGCTTCATGGAACTGCAGGGAAGTGAGATTTGCATGGAATTTAAAATTCACTGGTTCATAAAATAGCCTGAAAACGTTAAACCCCAACCAGTTCTCTACAGGCCAACCAAGTATTTGGCAGACTTTGGAAAGATTTGGTGTACTTTTTCTCCCTGGTCTCTCAAACAGGACTAGCCCAACCACATGCCCACTGGACTTAGCCTCCCTTCTCCCAGGTGAATTAGCAACCTTTAAAGCACATGACCTACATACACAGTACGTATCTTTCAGAAACATAGTGGTAACTTCTGTTGATGCCTTGCTTATTTAGCTTCCTATATTCTTAGTAATGAATTGTAAATACAACAAGAATGGGGATTAGCTATTGCCTACATGGGACAACATATCGGCATGTCCCATAATAGTAGTAAAACACTAGGGAAAACTCCTGTCTGGATGAATGCCCAAGATTTTCCCTGGGACACACATAAATGCTCTCATTATATCAAATGCTATCTTGATGGGCAAGGAACATATTCTTGATCTTCCTTCCTGTCTAAAGAAAAAGAGTGCTTCAGGGAAGGAAACAGGGAAAGACTAAAGATTCAGCCAGCTTTCACAAAGTGGCATCCCTCTGGGATTCAATTTTTCTAAGCTGGTTGTTTCTCTGTCTCTTTTGAAGATTCTTCTTGCCTAGGATGCCTACAGATGAAAGCACAGAAACTAGTTCAGAAATCTTTCAAGGCTCCTGGACCCTGTTGTTTAAGGGCTGTGGCTCAGGCCTTGACATCTGTATCCTTCAGTACTCCTTCCCTGCTCTGCAGAGATAGGTGTCATCCTAAATTAGCAACTTATTGTATTCAGCTCTGTAAATGAATATAGAGATGAAATCCATCTCATTGCAGAACTCCTGTGTGTGTGAATCCACAAGAGAAACTGCTGGAAAACAAATATCCTTTGATTGGCTTATAGGCTAATTTATTGCTCAGAGTAGTTCTTACCCTATGAGCTGAGTGGTGGTAGCAGTAAACATGGCTATGTGGTTTGGCTGTGAACACTACCAAATCTTGAATAGTCATGTTCACTTGAACAAAAAGAAGCTAGAACTTCCTATTGATAGTTAAACAAATTATACTCCTCTCACACATCCTGCATCTTATCATTTTTGTTCCTCAGTGAGGGGAACTTGAATCTAACAAAAAAACATGAATGTTCCCTGGTGAGGAAAACAGTATGAAAATAAAAAACAAAAAAGAAACCCGCCCAAACCCCAACAACTTTCTAGATTTTTAAGAAAATAAATGGAGATATCTTACCACACAGAAAATATTGGTCTAGTAACTAACATAGGAGATTGAGGAAGTGATGAGCATCAATTGGAGCACAAGACAAACCCAAAAGAAAAACATTAAGGGATACTCCCACAGATTACTTAAAAGGGGGTCATCACAGTCTTTAAAATATAAGGGGTTGATTGTGAAACTTCTTTTTGAGAATAGATGGCATTAATATACATCTGGAAGCCATAATGTAACTTTCTTCTTTCAGACTATACTGTACTGCAGACAGAAGTCACCGCTTGGGTTGAAAATGTCACTTTCGCCTCCCAAATGAAGTGCTCTATGATTGAATCACAGAAATTGCTCCACTAACTCAACACTGTCTGTTACACTAAACTCAAGACTTACTTGAAAGTGCTTTAAGGCACCATAGTCTTCAAGTCTGGATGTAATTACAGCTAAGTTCAAAGAAGTGTACAACAGCTGTTGTCCAATTACCTGTTTGGCTCTTTTCCTTGCATCATCCAAAGCTCTTCCCCTTTCAACTAAGCGTTGAACTACTTTTTCCCATCGACTCTGTACACTAATCAGCAGATTCTTAATAAGGACAACATCCTGTTTCTGGCTGAAATATTTCAAGTGGGTTCCAGTTTTGTCCAGCTCTATGATCTGATCTCGATGAGAATTCACTTCTGTGGCAAAAACCTTGGAAAAAAGGGAGGAAATTACTCTCAATATTATGTTGCTCAAGCACTGGGTAAACAGTGAAAAAAAACAGTCTGATAAAAGTATGACATAGCAACAAAGACTACAAAATCCAATTCTAAACAAATGTTTCTTCGAGTGCCGGTATTACAGGGTTCATTTGGACATTGTTGAAGTATCTACACAAAGTGGGAGAAAAATATTACAAATCTGTTTCTTTACATACCTTGTGTTCATCAATTTGAAACAGGACAGTGTCCAAGATAAGACTTGGCCGAGAAGCTGCAGTTAGAGTTTGCTCAGCCTGAGTAAGCCAATTGATGAAATCTTGAAGTGAGTTGTGGAACTCCATTGCTAAACTGAGGGCTTCTTCCAGTTTGGTCTGTAAAGATAGATCATACTTTAATAGCAGTTGATATTGTGCAGAGCTTCAGCAAAGTAAACCATTTTAGTTCCGCATTTTGGAGTAAACCATTTTAGTTTAGCATTTTAAAACATTTTTCCAACTCAAAGTTTCCGAGTTCTAAACTAACAGCCTACATTTGAGCATATTAAAGGAGAGAGATAAAAGAATAACAGCAAAATTATGCATGATAGATGAACAGAAAATACAGCACCTAGTATCAAGATAAAATTTTCCACATTAGAATATTGCATCTTCTACTACTTAACAGGACATACAGATTTACCAATTTCAAACCAAAACCAGTAGAACAAAGAACAAGTTTGCCTACACCACTTCTTTCTAATGAAGTCCAACTGCCATTTAGGTTGCCTGAATTTTGAATACAGAATTTCTATTGATCGTGAGACAGCAGTCAGTGATTTTCAAACAACTGCACTGCTGGCATAGCTGAGCACTATAACCTTACAGCTTCCTGCAAGAAGGTGCTCATATTGGGTGTTAATTAGTTTGATGTTCTTACATTATACAGTTACCTTAAGAGACACCGGCATTCTTACATTAAAATAAGACTGTATTAAAATCAGGACTGTACAGAGAGTAACCCTGTCTGTAATTATTGATATTCTTCATTGTTTGATTGAGGTAGAACAAATGGACTATAGTTCGTGAAGGAATGAAAGCAAAATGAAATGAATAATAAGAAAACGTGTGTTGCATATCGGTGAAATCATACCATTGATCTATGTTAGAACAGAAGGCAGTCACTCGAAGTACATGGCAAAAGGCCAAGCATTTGGGAAATTTAAGAAAAAACAAATGGATAAAAGCTAGGTAAATTAATGCGGCAATTCTGTACTGAGAAGGAGAGAAATCTGAATGATCAAATAATTTTATTCACTTTCTCCTGTCTACGATTACTGTAATAAAAACCAGAAAAGCCCTGAGCATTATCAGTATCATTTAACATATTTCTACAGAACATATGGAACAGACTTGTGCCATTCTCAAACATCCTCCCCTCAAATTATAGATAATCATCTTCCTCAGTCCCATTTTTCCCCAGCACTCTCTAAATATACCACTGCATTTTGCATAACAGTCTCTACAACTGAATTTAAGCTTAAAGATCAAGCAAGTATGTATGCATAACACACTGAACATAACATTCGTACATACATGATTTACACTTCAATTTTTTTTGTAAAAACACATACTTTTCTTTCACTGAGCTTTGTTTGTACTGATTCCCATTTTTCTTTTAAGTTATTTATGTCCTGCTCAACGTTTGTTTCAGCAGACTCTGGGCATCTTGCGAGCATCTGCTGGCCTTTCTGCATTAGACACTTATATGTCTCTTCTTTGGCTTCAAAGGCAGCACAAAGTTCCTAAATAAAGCAAGCACCAAAAGGTAAGTCAGGTAGAAACTCAATACTCTTTACAAATGCTAGTATAACATTTATTCCTCCCTCAACATTTCAGGCGTATTATTAAGACTAATAAAGGAAATATATGTAATTCATAAAAAGCCAAATGAGCAAAGACGGGGCTTGTTTCTTCAGGAAATGAGAACTTGTATTTTCTGTCAGATGTTTTCTCTGAGATCCAAAGCTTGGCAAAGAAAGTACTATGCGCTTATTGCACAAGATTTGCTACAATTTGGTTGGTTTAAAGCCCATCTGAAACACAAAAAGCATCTCCATTATATAGTGCACTGAAAGCCCAGACCTATTCAATACACCTTCAAAAGTGGGTGGGACAACCTGGGGGGGCTGCTTTATTGTACATTGTCTCTTTTGTTTCCTACCTTCCTTCATTCACCAGGGAAGAGCACTGAAGACATTTTACACATACAAAGAATAATGGTAACAACTGTTTTACTTGCTAACTATTCTACTAATGACTCTTTTTTAACCATGTAAAAAATGAGGTGTATTGCATTCCTATGATTCAGAAGGCTATGTTCAATATTTGTAACAGACCATACTAAATGTGGTAATGAAGCTGCTGCAGACTCCAAAATGAGGAACACCTTCCAGAGGATGAGCAGTAAGTGGCTTGCAAATAGGAGGAAAAAGCTTTTTCCTCTGATTCCCAGGACAAGAGCCCAAACCCAACATTTTCTTTAGGTTAAGAGAGAACTGTACGTAGGGTTGTACCTGATCACAGAGAAGGGCAAAACAAAGCAGGAAGCAGGTTCAGCTATGAGCTGAGATTTTAACAGCCTTTTGCTTTCTTTCTGAGGACTATGAACAGTGGTGTCATCTAGCCTGCTTCCTCCCAAACTCCCTACAGAATTTCTGGTTTCCATAACTCCCCAGAGCATCTTATTTTACTGCAGCACAAGAACCCCTCAAAAGTAAACATAAGGAGCACAGCACAGGTCAGACATAGCAAGGAGTGTGCGGCAGGACTGGCCCCAAACACTGTGTCTGGACTCAGCCTAAGTCAGGGGCTCATCACAGTGATTATATCTGCAGTATAGTCACACTCTTAACAGGGCAGAAACAAAGTTCTTTTTAAAGGAGGAACTAAAAAAAATTGTTGTAAGAAAAAGAGCTTAGAACATCAGCACTAAGAGCCAAAGTACTCTCTTTTTAAGCCCCTTTCCTGCTGGTGTCCTGTAATGTCTCCTCATATCTTTTGTTTTCCTGGAGTTGCCTTAGCTAGAAATGCTGCTCAATCCCAACTCCATTTGTGAACTGATTATGGTTGAGTGCTCTTTTATTCTTATCTGAAGAAACAGACTTTATAACTCAAGAAGATGGCTCATAACATTATTTCCAGTGAGAATCAAATCTCGCTCAAAATAAACATATTTCAAATTACAGTGCAAAACTTTCTTCTTCAGTTTCATGTCACAAATTAACATGGTTTATATCACTTAGGAGCAAGTTTAAATGTGGAACTCATGGTAAGTAGCACTCAAGATGACAAGTGGCTTCAACATTTCAGTTGCCACAAAACAAAAAACAGGGAAAGGGAGAGGGGGAGAGAGAATTTGCACAGATGCACTGGGCTTTAAGTAACTGAAATACTGAAATCAAGCTGTATTTTTTAAGGGTTATATATATTAAAGGATGGGAATTTCATGCCTGCAGTTATATAATAGTAACAATCTTTGAAATGTACATGTACAGTTAGGAAATGATTGTACACATGAAGTACATATTACTGGGACACATTTTATATTTGTTCCAACTATAACACTACATTCAGTTTAAAGATTCCTTAACTAATCTATCTGTAAGAATAAGTATAGAAAATCTATGTATTAGAAGAATGTACCAAAGCAAACCCTGACATTTTCCAGGCAATTTTTTTTGCCTTAATCTGACTTTTAGTCCAGGATAAAAAAGACAAAATGAGAAGGACTGGAGGGGTTCAAAAGTTCAAGGTTATTTCTGTGGTGTCTTTCATAACTGATTTTAAAACTTTAAATTAATTTCCTTCTCAAAAATAGTTATTGGTAAATTTTGGAGGAAGAAAAAAAAAACAAAACAGAAGAGAAAACGAGTGCCCTACATTAGTGGGCAAGGATTTTCAGCATCGTTCCAAAATAAATCTGATTTTTAAAGCTTTGACAATGCAGCATTCTAATGGAAATGGTGTCAGGCGTATTCCAGTTCAAGGACAGTTCAGTAAATATCATTTGTTATATCTGAGCCAGGAGGTCAGGAGTTTAGATCACTTGGTTTGAGTTTACATCCTGGCCTAACAGCACAGCATGATCTTACATGAATGGAACACTATAAAACACCTTCCTCTGAGGTAAGATATCAAGTTTAAGTGTCTTTTTTTAAGCCCTATGGTTCTGTATGGCAGAGAACTCCATAGAATGTTTCTTAAAGAGAAAGAAAGGGCAGGAAGGGAATAACTCAGGCATCTTGATCAACTTGCCATTTCTAAAGCCGAGTGTTTATATGAGTCCTTATTACATTTTGCTAATGATGACTTTAATGTCAGCTTTGGTTAGACTGAGAATAAAGGATCGAGTCTCTTAATTCAAAGCCCAATGAATGTGAACCACTTTTAGATTCATCTTCATACCTTAGAAAAGTATAAATGTAGTTATGAGGACAGAAGGAAAAGAATAAGAATTACTGAAAAATTTATAAACATTTCTGTTTTTCTTTCTAAGAATAAAGATGGAAAAATTCTTTTTTTTCTGTCTCCACACTATTAATGGCTCAGCTTTGGGCATCTCCCAAGCAGCTACTTTTCCTACACTGAAAATAACAGTGTTGTTTTGAAGGCTATTAAAAATTTTTAGGACATTGTGATATATAGAACATGCTCTGTGTTTATCATAAACACTCTTGAAAGATAGTTAGTCCTGAAATGCAATTTGCAAAACATTCTAATACTGATACTTACCATATGGGTATTAAGCTGCTCTCTTGCTGTTTCTGGTAAACCTCCAACAGGTTTTGATGCCAACAGCTGACGTTCTGTGTCTGTCAGCCATTGCTGCATATCTTCAACTTCACCATGGAAACCTTGGGCCTAAATTACACCACACCATTTTAGACCTTACTTATCATTTTAGACCTTACTTAAATGTTCTCCATTCTAATACCAGCTCAGGTGCAGAAGTATACTGGCAACAGATTTAACCAGATATTTGCAATAACCAAAGGAAATTAAATAAACCAAAGAAAACAAAAAAAACCCAAAACCCACCAAACAAAAAGAAACAAAATAAACCAAAACCTAAAGAAAAAGACAACCCAAAATTTAAACTAACTCAATCCAATCTAATAGATAAAAACAAAAACAAACCCCATGGAAATCTTGAAAGCAGGCAAAATGAACAACTCTGAGATCAACCTTTTCCCTGAATAATATACCTATACAGGAATTTCACCCTTTAAAAATATGTAGGCCAAAAGCTGAAATCTTGATTCAGCAATACAAGCTGTGGGGAAGATACAGCTGCATTGAAACTTTCTTCAAATTCAGGAGGGTCTGCATTATGGTTTTGATTTAGGCCAACTTCTAATACATTTATCTCTGTATTTAATGTAAAAAGACACTTTTCCTGACTTATCTCTTTATTTGATCATTTCCTTTTCACCTGGATCAAGGCACTGTCCAGCTGCTGTTTCCTTTGTTCTGTTTTTTCCAACAAGTTTTGCCAGCGCTGATTCAGAAGTTCCAGCTTGCTCCGTAAATTACTTGCTTCTTCAACGGCACTTGATTCTATCAAGTCATTTCCTGCTTTCTTAACTGCCTCCACTGTAGACTGATGAGCTAAAACATCATTTTGTAGTACCTACGATTGTAACAGAGCATGTAAGACTGGCCATGTTGATAAATTATTGAATGAAAGCAACCACAGTGACTGAGCTAGTCTTTATCCAGTGACAAGACAACAGTTTAACATCAGCACAGGTTATTAGGAAATTAAAGTTAATAACTAAGGTCTCTTCAATCAAAAGCCGCAACAGACCTTTCTGCAATACTACATTTTATTTTTAGATCTTGTCAAAAACTATATATTATAAAAGAATATATTCTAATAATATATATTTCTGAAATAATGAAAAGTTTTTAGTACTGCTAGTGAAGAATTATTTCTTCACTTTCCTTAATTTGCTATATACTTTTATTGAATAGGATTTTTCTTTGGTTTTGAGGGTAAGGTGTAAAAGAGTTACATATAGCAGTGCCAACTACTTGTTTGAAAAGAGAAAATTAGAGAAAGAGGGACAAGAATACTATGTGCCTACCATGCCATACTGTGACAAAAAAAAAAAAGAGAATATGCAAAATGTTTGGGAAGAGAATGGTAAACTCCATCCAAGAAACTCAAGTTTATGACTGTTGTCTTCCATGGGACAGGTTCAAACTTACCTCCCACAAAATGCTGGCATAGAGAAAAAAATACAAAGCTAAACACAAAGGAACTTTAGAATAAACTATACAGAGAACTTGATGAAACATGAAGTCACAAGTAGCCTATGTATACAAAATTCACATCATATTTGCTTTAATTCTTCTAAGTAAGGCACTGTAAGATACTTGTTATTTTCTGAACAGGTAAAAAAAAAAAAGGGATATTCAGAGAAACAGATTCATTTTACCCCTTCCTTCCTGCTGAGGCTCACTAAGAACAAGGTCTATTCTTTCCCAAGTTATTCAAGAAATGGATGTTTTTACAGCCTACCATAGCAGGATGCACTTCTGTGTGAACTTTTTAACCTATAAACTCTGTTTTATGAAAAGGAAGCAGATTAGTTCACGTGTTTGCTGAACTCCTTCAGCATAGACATAAATGACACTTGGATGCTTCTTCAGTAGTAAGACACTTCCATTGAATAAGAATATAAAAGATTCATAGAGCAGAATCTAGGCCTGTAACTTTTTTTCTTTTTTTTAGGGTCCTGTTTCTAACATTAGTCATATAGAGCACGTAGATATCACACTGGGCTCAAATTCCAGCTGATCACACAAAGGGCTTCAGAAGCTGCCATTAAAATGCACAATGAAAATACCTTAATTATCTGTGTATTATCAATTTTAATCATTCTCTCTAAATCCAAAATGGATTCTGAATACTCTTCACATCATATACAGGCCAAATATCACACGGCAGATTTAAAAGAAAGGAGAGTATTAATGAGATGACATTGAAATCTTCAGTCCTAGAAAGAATACATTGTCATGAACAGCACAGAGTCACATAGAGGTAGTGAAATTCTCTTGCTCTCGGGAGATATTCTTCAAAATAAAGGCACAATAGAAGCATTCTTCTGTGGGCTCCAAAGTCACAATAAAGTTTGCCAGGACTTTGGAAGTACTGTTAAGTCATGTTAAGTTGGATTCAATTGAGATACAATTTTCCAAAATTGAGAACAACAGATCTCTATTTTCTTAGAAAGAACAAAGAAAAAAGGATGTGAAACAGTCACGTGCATTTTGTGAGACCTGGCTTTAACAGAACTAATCAAGTTGTTTATTGATTCAGCGAGAGTAGTAGCTTCAATAACTTTTGAGTTCTCTGGGTCAGATGAAGATGAATTAATTAATGCAGAGACTAGGGTGAGCTGCTCTTTCTTTGGCTAAAACCTATGTCACTTGCATGGCATATGCAAGGAATGAAAGAATACGGAGGAGTAAGAGGAAAGATTTCAGTTATTCCTAGCCTGCGCTTTAGCTATAATCTGCATCTTGAAAATCTCTATTAGAGAATTGTTTATCAAGTGTTAAATTTTACTACAAGACTCACCATTAAGATAAATATCAAAAGAACATTTCAGTTAATATTCATTACAATTACATACATGATGTTTGGCAAGTTCAATTTCAATGGCCTTGGGGTCTCCACCCACAGGTTTCTGTTCATTCAGCAAGTCTTCTGTATGTGTTAGCCATGTCAGTAACTCATCCAGGGCATGCTGGAACTGCCCCAAGGCTAACAAGGCACCTTCCAGCTTGTGCTACAGTAAAAATAAAATTAACAATAAAATGGTTTCACAATGCTATTGAATTGGCTTATATTACCATTAGTCACTGTAATCCAGAGCAGAGTACATGCATATGATAGCATAAAACCTGGGAGAAACAGTTATCCAAAACAAGCAACTGCTTTACAGTTAGAGCTGAGTTAGCAATTCCCCTGTAAAGCTTACATTCCAGGCTTAAATTCCTGACGCTCATAGAACCCATGTAACCAGAGCCAAGTTAAGTTTGAAGGTTCTCTTGTCAGAGATATGACAGTAGTTTTTCATTGCTGAAAACATAATTCCAATATAAATGCAATCTGGTGCATAATCTTTTAAAAACCTTTTCTTTGTTGTGAAATGATTCTGTTTATTAAAAATCATACACCTCAGAGCACTGCATCTTTAAATCTCTCTTTCGTTTCTATAATTTAAGGAAAGAGCACTGAAACAGTTTAATACTAAGTTGTTGGTTTGTTATTTTTTTTCCAAAGTGCTCAGTTCAGCTGCTAATATTACTTCTACACATATAAGCATGTTTTCAACTGCTACTTAAGATGTCACCAAATAACCAAAATAGAATAATAATGATTTGACATGGCACTGCTGACAGAGGAAGTAACAAAATTACTGCTAAGGGTTTAAAAACCATAAAACCAACTCAATAAATTGCAAAATTCAAATTCTATGACATATAGTTCTGTAATTTCCAAGCAAAAAGTAATAATTGTGTAAATTGATAAAAACATCATCTATAATAAAAAGCTTTTCTCAAAAATCTAAGTCACGAATAAAGCACCCATGTTCAAGTTTATTTACCTGTCTGCTTATAATTTTTTCTTCTAGGCTGTCCCACAATAGTTTAAGCTCTGAGAGAGGGTCTTGAACAGTGTGCTTGTCACTCTCCTCTGTTACCTTCTTCAGCAATAGTTCTGCCTGATGGTTCAGCCTTTCCATTTCAATCTGCTGCTGATAAGCTTCTGTCTTAAATTGCTATGGCAATAGAAAAAGAATACAAATAGATATATCACAAGTAATGATCTTTTTAAATACAGCATAGTACAGCAATATTTGCACTATTTATGCATCACTGCCAACTTTCATAAATCTGGGGGGTTGTTTTCCAGGGTCAAAATGCTTCTGGTAAACCAGACAGTCCCAGATAACGGAAAATATGCAACAATGTCTTACTATTCTAGCACTTACTGCTAGCTATGACCTGAGCATGATATTTTTTCCCAACAGGAAAGTATTCTCTAGTGATCTCCCTGGTCTTTAAACAGAACATATCTTCAGTAAGTTCTAGCTCTTGTGCTTGTGATAATATACTCTAAACTTTAAACAGAATTATTTTTCAGAAGAGCTGAAAGCAATTTTTCTTTAGTAGGACACCCTCTTGTATGCGCAATTTGGGCAGCAGTCTGAATACAACTAGCAAATGTGTGTTCTTCTGAACTATGTGAGATTGTGGTTCACTTGAAGTTACATCATAATACAGACAGATTAAACAACCTGCCCATAGCCAAAAAAAAAAGAAGTACCAGTGAGCAACAAAACCAAGGACATTCCTGATCATTATCTACCCTTTTATTTTATTTTTTTTTATATACAGCATAATAGCCTACCAATGTCAGGAGCACACTCGGTCACAGATCCATACAGACAGGTTTCTAATATAGACTGAAACTTCTATTTTTGCCTTACTCATGTATTGGGAATGTTGTGATCTCTGTAAGCATTTAGACAGAAGCCTATAATGGCAGAAATGAAGCTTTGGAGACTTTCTCTCAGAGCCTCAAGAAAGCTGTTCATGGCAGAAATCAGAAAACATAAAGGTCATAGCAAAATAACCCTGCACACAATAACCTTAGAGCCTTTAAAAGAGAATGAATGCTGTTACTAGTATTTCTGGGCTATCAGAACATATTCATAAAGTAAAAAGTGGTCTCAACAAAATTTGGAAGAGATTTTAAAATTAAACAGATTTGTAAAGGAATAGTTTGCAAATACATGTTATTTGAAATTTTCCTACAGATTCTTTTCACTAGATATTGAAAATTACTTTGGACTCTTGAAAAATACAGAAGAATACTGAATAACACAGGAAAATGCAGACAGATAAAAATATATGTGAAATAAGTTACTCGTTCATACCTTAAGCTCCTCAGTTTGCTGCTTCACTGTCTCTAGATCTGTTCCAACTGGGGACATGGATGCTAACTTGCTGCCAGCAATGTCTACCCAGTCAAATATTGCCTGAAAATCACAGTATGAAATTCAAGTGTGAGCAGAGAAATAGTCATGTTTAAAAGTTTTATTAAGTGAATTTCAGGGTTTTTTTTACTCCAGAGAAAAATACTTCTGTACTCTTTGAAAGAAAACAGTTCTCTTCAGAAAACCTAGGTTTCTTCGTAATACAATGGATCAAATATTAACAAAAGTATTTCATGTAGTGGTTACAAGAACGTACATGCTGCAAGACTGAGTTTCTATTAGCAGAAATATTCTGCCAGTACTATTTATGCTGTGTGGCAATCTACTTCTTGAGTAAACCCAGCAATTTTTACGAATAGCCTGAAAGGTAAATACAAGACAAACTCTATTGCGTATTCCTTTGGGGAGAAAACAGAAGACAGTAGCTGAGTGGTAACGCACTTCAAATGACAATTACAAACTTCTTTTGAAAGACAGTGCTTCGAGCAACCTGATCTAGTGTAAGGTGTCCCTGCGCATGGCAGAGGTGTTGGAATTGTGTGATCATGAAGATCCCTTCCAACCCAAACCATTCTGTGGTTTTGTGATGATGTGCAAGCAACATGGAACACAACCCCATTCATTACATACTATGTAGTAAAGGTCCGTGGTGAATCTCCATAGGATAAAAGGGCTTGACTGAATCTCCACAGGATAATGCAGTTATAACTTTAAAAAACACACGAAGCCTCCCCAGTTCTGAGGCTTTGTAGATACTTCTTTTGCTCCTGATATAATGCAAAACCACCTCAAGAATACTCGCAGAATAAGAACAGCTTATCAACCTGGGTAATTGCATAAGTGAAGAAACACCTCTGCTAGCCCCTTTTCCTCCTGCTTGTTATCTGTAATTCATTACAGAGGAAAGCTTAGGACAGCTTGCCCGAGCTGCCTACTGCTTCACAGCTCCCCGAGAAAAGCAGAACTACCCTCAACATGCTCAACAGGAGGAGGCAGCTGCAGCTAACAATCTGCCCATGATACTCTTCATGTCTACTGAAATAAGCATAAGAAGGCACTCAAATACAGTTCTTTCACAAACTTTGTAGAATGAATGATGTACAGCCACAGGAACTACAAAGCACTTAAACCAATGTCAGTGCTCCTAATGTAACCCTACAAGTCAACCTCCATGCAGTCTGAACATAGAAGAACTTGGAGAAAAATACATAGTGAGGGTGCACTGTAAAGTAGGCATGCTGTCTTACTATTAAGGAGTATTCTGCTGCTTGAGCTGCACTGAACAGAAAAGCAACTGCCCTCAGTGTCATGTGAAACTAATTTTGAAGATTTAATGAAGCAAGAAAGCCAATCATTCCACCAAGCAAAAAACAGGTTTTGCAAAATCTGACCATGTTTGGAAACTTTTCAAACATTTCAATCTTCTAGCCACTCAGTGACAAAAGAGGCTTGCCACTCAGCCAAAATGTACAAAGAACATGCAAAAAAACCCCACCCAGCACATAGAGGGAAAAGATCATATAATTTTAGAATAGTTTTGGTTGGAGCGGAACTTTGAAGGTCATCATGTCCCATCCCTTTGCTTTTTTTTTTCTTGGTGGTGGTGTTTTTTGTTTGGGTTTTTTTTGAAACTTTGTCAATTGTAGGACGTACAATGTACAAGGTATCTTAAAAAATTGCTGGAAAACTTACCTACAGATTTAAAAAGCAAATAATCTTTTAAAGGATCATGACAGGATAAATTATACTGAGAATTGGTATAATAGAAGAATTAGTATAATGGTCCAGCAACATTATGTTAATAATATTTTTTGCTTAAAATATTAAAACTTAAATATTTGACTTATTTAAAAGGTGGAATAAAACTGAAGTCCTTTGACTGTCCTACACAGAAATAAAATAGCAGCAAGGAAGTCTACGGACTATTCTCTTTCTTTCAGATCATGTAACTGTGTCACAACTTCAACTCACCTACCATATGAAGTACTATCACAAGAAAATATGAGCAGGATTACATGAATGTGTATTCTCAAAAAATCTCTGCTCTTATCAATAAACAAGAGGACATTAATCTTGAATTTAAATACAGTGCAATGTATGAACTACATGAAGAAAACAATGCAATGGATTTATTCTTTAGTGCAAAAAAAAAAAAAACCCAACCCAAAACAAAAAAAAAAACACCAACCCTGAGAAAAATTTGCTTATGAAGAAAACAGTCACTATAATCAGAGTGATGTATCACTTGTCACTTACCAAATCACATGGCATTTTTTATTACAACCATGTTATCCTGTTGACTCAGGAATGGGTTAGGTACACAACATCATCTTACCTGCAGTCCATCTTGGTACTGAACAGCTGCCTGCATAGCTTCAGCAAGCTTATCCACCCTTTCTTTCCATGTTTTGTTTAAGGCATCCCAAGCAGAATTCAGCTGCAAGTAAGCACAATTTACTCCAATGAACAAAAGAATTTTACTGCTGTATAATGTGCATTCACTAATTATTCACTGATCGATAACATAAATAAACTAAACATGACTAGTCCATATTCATTCCATATTAACACACTTGTTCTCCCCATCACTGCATAGTTTCCCTCAGAATACACTAGAGGTTCTGGATTAACTTCTGTAACTTCTGTAAACTTCCAATACTGCTTACTGAATATTTTTATAAATATAGGGATTATAGTTAACATGGGAAATAGTATTATTAAATAATTTGGAGTTACATCGTTATAATAAAGGTAACTTCAAATAAATGTACAATGTTGAGTCTTAGAGAAATTCAAGTATTTTGTAATCATCCCAAACAGGATTGTCTCAGTAAAGATGTCTTGCTTGGCATAAACCAGATACAGCTGAAATTTATTCTAGCATTACTTATGCAAAGAAATAGCCATCTACTTTAAGTCAGTGAGGATTTAAAAAAAATAAAATCTTTCTTTTACAAAAATTTTAACTCATAAATCAATAAAATAAAATTGTCTGTACATTCTAATCTGAGTCAAGATTCATGTACCCAAAAGGCAAATCTTACTTTGCATCAAAGGCTTCAGGGGTGTCTCACTTTTGCCACAAAATTTTTATTTTCAGACTTTGTTGGGGGCAGGTGGGATATATCAATTTCAGCTGAAGAAGCACCTAACATAACAGATTTAAGCACCAGTCTTTCCCATACCTCATCTATACTCTTGTTGACAATAGGTTTGTCAGGCTCTCCACAAGCAGCTCTAAGTTCAGAGCCAAGGTTCACAACTGTTTCTAGCTCTTCCTGCAGTCCGTCGATTTCTTCTTTAACAGCCTACAAAGAGAAGAACATACAACACTAAATTTAATAATCTATGTACAGTTTGCTTTCAAGATAGAACACAGCAGGATTACACCTTTGTTTTCTTTAAGGTCACCTGGACTTACAATTGGATGCTGAAAATATAAGCATCCCTTCGCAGTGTGAGAGAGAAACCAACTGACATCGGTCTAAATTATAACATGAGATGAAAAAATAAACAAGAAGTTTAATCAGAGTGTTTTCTTTTCCAGAGGTTATCATTTAACTTTCAAATCTTTAACTATAAATAATTACAGGCTTAGAGCATAATACATCTGCACACCTTTCATTTATATGTTACGTATTACTCAGGGAATCTAAAGCATGTGTAACTTTCAAAAGTCTTAGTGACATGCTTATTATATACATGTTTAAAAGCAGGTATGTAAATATAATGACAGGCACATGTTGCATGCTCACTGCAATTAAGCACTCATACATGTTATTTACCATAGACTCTTGAGATATCATTATAGTAAATTTCTATACAATTATCCCTCTTGGTCCCTAAGCCAAATTAAATATTCTCCTTTAATTCTGTATATTCTGTATACGTAAATTTTCTCCACAGTAATTCTGTCTTTTCTCTGCATGTTGCAAATAAATAGTTCACGTCAACAAAATACCTTCTACTAACCTCAGCAGCTTCTTGCTGTTGCTTGACTACAGATGGGTCAACTCCAGGTCCCTCCAGTTCTCGAATAAAGTCCTGAGTATCTTTAATAGTAGCTACAACAGCCATGTGATCGCACCAAAACTTTTCAGCTAGTTCCATTACATCCAACAATTTGGCCTCCCTTTCCTCAGTCAAGGTCTGGATGTCTTCCCAAATGAGGACCATTTGGTCTAGTTTATCTTGAACAGCTAAACAACAAAGGAACTAGATTACTACCTTGGCAAACAATTCTGGGCCATAAATCTCTCTACAGTTCTACAGCAGAAACATATGCGTACATTTGAAAATTTAGACTCTAAAATTGTTCCTTTACGTGGCTCCTTATAATGTTACGTGGGAACAACCAAAATGGCCTTTAAAAATAAAGGTCAAATCCATGATGAATTATTTTCAGCAAATGCTTTGTTTTTATAAATCTTTAGCAGCTTCTCCAGCAGAACACAATCCACAGATCAGTGGTCATCAGAAATTAAGACTTTTTATATAATGCAGCTTGCTGCATTTCCACTACATGAAACTTTCCTCAGTCTACTACCTTTAGCAGATATATCCTTATCAGCTCCTTCTGAGCGAGCAATCATTTCCTCCCCTCTCTGTTTAAGCGTCTCATACACTGGCTGAAGTTTTTCCAGATCCACGGACACATTCTTATTTTCACTGATTTGCTCTTTAATCTTCTCAACCTCTGCTGATATCGAAGGTGGCTGCCTCAGACGTTCAACTATGCGTTTCAGACTCTCAAGAGTTGGATCTATCTTGTCATGAAACTGGGAGAGTGGCAAAGGACAGAAAGAAGTGGCAGAGAAATTAGAGAGAAAAAAAATCCAACAAATGAAAAATGGCATGTGAAATTTTCTTGGAAAAAGGAACAGCAAAATTATCATATTTAACATCTCTATTCAACATATATATGTGTAACTTGCAACAAATACCCTCCTCATGGTTCTTCCTCTCTTTTTATATTTAAATTACAAAAATGACCTTACAAATGGTACTTCCTCTCCAATTTAAGAATTTTACTATTAAGTCCTGAGACACTCCATCTGAAGGTACTATAAATATGTCAGAATCCACTTGGATTTAGTCCTGTGTAATTCATACAGTAGTTTGTATCCTATTTTGAAGAGCCACAGCTTTCTGATTTCATTCTTTTAGAAAGATATTTACTTTAATATCAAATACATACATTTTCATATCAGGACCAACATACTGGCATATAACCACGATTAGATCTGATATGTAAGGTCATTCAAAAAGACATTTGTTACTGTCCAGGTGGTGCTTGTTAGCGCAGTAAAGGTACATTATTTCTGCACCTAAAAGGGCACACCAGTGTGTATTTTATGTTCACCCATGTTTGACTGAGCCCAGAAGCTCAATGACAGCTATGTTAACATGGTACATGGTCTTTGGTACAGGTCCAACATTAGTCTTTACAACATGGTTTGGATCCAGCAAGATTCCTAAAAATATCTCACCATCATGCCCCTTTCAAATTAAAGAGATTAATAAACTGTGGGTGCATGTGATGATCCTCCAAGATCTACAAAACCCACTCCTGGCTACACCTGGGAAAGGTGCTAGAAAAAGCACAAGATTACCTTATGCGAACAAATAGCTACACATCCTTTCTATTCAAAGGAATATAGGCAACACAAGTGTAATTACTTTTACCACCATACAACCCACTTCAATCAGACTCTGTGACTAATGTTATAGACTCAGTGTTTTTGTTAGAAGTGTGAATATCATACAAGCCAGGAAAATGCAAAGTGTGCTATGAAAGATAAGTAGACGTCCCACATTCAAGACTTCTGAAAAACTGATTGTAGCAACAAAACCTTACATAAGTGATAACAACTGACATATAAATTACATTTTAAAGTTGTCAGTACACTCAGTAGGCCTCCTTGTACTCGCACTTCAATGAATGAGACAAGGTGTTTGAGAACTTAAAAGGAAGAAATGCAAGTTGTTACAGCCTCTCATTCTGGCACCATATGTTATGTCCTGCCTTTGATATATAATGCAATTTAATATAATTTAAAACCTGAAGAGTTAAATAATTATTCTTCCAGGACTGTCTAGACAAACACTGACAGAGTCATCACAGTATAGAGCTCTGAAAATATATATCTATGTATCTTAATAAAAAAAGATGATATAAAATTACATTCTGGGCATTACAATGCTCTGGCATCTGCATATACGTTTAGGTAAATAAAATTAACATCAAAGTATTGCATAACTCATTAAGTATTTTCTCAACATCTGATTATACTCTAGTTGTTACTAAAGAATGCATTTTTATTCTTGCTTTCTGTACTTAGCCAGTATAACACATTAATGTCTATCACATACAAAGCAGGGACTTGAATACTAAATAAATACCTTCAATTTTCTGATGTGCAGCTGCAAATAGGGGGAGGCCTGAGCATTTATGATAAACACTGAATCTAAATAATCAGGCATCTTTCCGAGGTGTGAATAAGGAAGGTGTTATATAATGTCTGTAACCAGTTCAAAAGCAGGATGTTATCTGATGTCATTTTTTGCCTCAGGTTCTTAAACTCAGTCTGCAGGGGCTACAAATATGACATCAAGTGCAATGACCTATGAGACTTGATGAGAACTTTAAGGTGTATGTCTTTATTATTTTAGACCTAAGCAGAATATAGCCCTTAATTGCCAGTGAATAGAAAAAATTTGGAATTTCCTATAAAACCCAGCAGTATAGAACAAACTATTCAGGGTTTTGAGTGGGCTCATGTACACAGTTATACTGGGTTCTTTTCTGAATTTGGGGTTGAGTAAAAGAATTTCAGTTTGGGTTTCATGACAATTAACCCAATATTTAAAAGTCTTTAGAATGTGACACTTAATACGCTATCAAAGTTCGTTGCATAGGGTGATGAACCTAAGATATGCAGCTTTTGTGGATTTGATCTGAATTTTATGCTTATGATGACATTTTGTGAGGTCTAACTTCACTCACAATACTATTACATAACAGTTCATGCATGTGTTGCATTAAGTTCTTGTGCGTGTGCAAAGAAGAAAATCACTATTACTACTGCTAAACCACCCACTGGTTCCACTGGTAAGAGATCATAAGCAAAGCTGCCAAGTTCCAGATATAACCACACTTAAGTTAACTGATCAACAGTGACATCCATGTGTAAACAAAGCATCAGCTAGCAACAGACCAGCAAGAGAAAATGGAAGTAAAGACAAAATCCCATGTTTCTAGACCAAATGTGGTGGGGTTTTCTTGCTTCAAAATTTTTCAGCTGCAGCAGAGTTGCAATACTGACCAATATATAACATCCTAAGCCCTCGAGAAATAGAAAAATCAGTGCCATAGGCAGTGATATGAACATTCACAGGCCATTAGGTTGAAAAATCCAGATAAAATGGTGGTTTAGTCTTGATGTATACATGTAGGATGACAATGTCTGTGTGTTTTTCCATCTGAATGAATCCAATTATACTTTGAACTTAAACTGATACCTGGGTACACTGAGAGATGGCTTCATCCAGTGCCAGTGCTCGCTTTTTAACATCTTCCTTAATTTTACTGTAAAGGGTGTCAGCTGCCGCATACTTCTCTTGGATAGAAAAACCTTCTCCTGGGCTCAGCTCCAGCAACTGAGGGCCAGTTTTGTTCATCTTATCTATATGAGGCTTGTGCTCAGCAATTAGCTCACGCAGTTGCTGTAACAAACGAAACAACTTATCAGTTTCTTATGCTTACACCACCACATTACAGCTGTCCACACTTCTAATACATCCAGCTGGCAAGAAATTCCAAACAAATACACTTCATCCTAATGTAAAGCACAAATAACATCAAATAAAGGTAATGACTGTTTTGCCAGTGATCGCTCCCATTCCAACACAGAGCTATCCAGGCATGAAACGGCACAATTAGAGATGCACTGGAAAGGTCTGTACAACATTCTTGTAGGACATACGATTACAGGTAAAATAGAAGATGTTAACTACGCATATGAAGCTGGCAACAGACATTCTCCATGATATTTAGTACACATAATGACAGAAATGGTGACAATATTAAAGATGGGTGTAACACCACCACTTTTCATGTTGATATCTGTCACTTGCTGCAAAGCCTTTAATTGTAGAACATCACAGAAAGAGGCACTGGCACTGCAAGATTAGTAATTCAAATTATCCTTGATTTAAGAAGAGGAAACTAGCACAAAGAAGGGTCAAAGAAATCAGTGAAAATGACAAAAGGACAAGGAAGACTGATCAGTAGAGACCTCTCAACTTAGTTCAGCAGTCTCCCCTCTGGCCACCGGACCTCTCTATCTTCACAGCAGAGCTATTACTTAACCTAAGTTTAACAAGTAATTAGTAGAGAAATTAAATCTCATCTCAGCTGTCTACTCCCTCTCATCATTCCCCCGCAAAGTAAGTCAAAACTGTGAAAAAGACTGTGCAGAAGCTTATGGAAGTAGCCAGGTCACAAGGTGTCTTCCAACTTGCCTAAGGATTTTGCCTTTGTTTACTTGTACCCATAGATCTGATAAAGGGAAAGGGGCTTTTTCTTTTTTCAGGAGTAGCCCCATCCTTCCCTCCACTTTTATTTATTTTCTCTGCTCATCCCTCCCTTTTCAGAATAATACCACTGTCTTGTGAGGCACTGTCCTTCTTGGTGCTGTGAACTCTTGTGAAGCCCTTGTGCAGGAATATGAAAGGCACATGCTCTGCTCCTCCCAGCTAAGAGTTTGTTTAAATTAATGAAGACTCACAAAAGGGACTACACCACTCAGTGTAAATAAACCCTCTTCTCTTCAACTAAGGTCCTTCCCTTAAAAAGAAATCCTGATACTGCCTTGCTTACTCACTCCTTCCCAGAAGAGGAGATGCTGAGAGGATTAAAATGACAGTGACCATGATTCTCCACAGTCCCCTGACGACAAACATTAATGAAAATACAAACCCCCCTGACTCTAGCTACTTACTGAGAATCTATTTGTATGCCTTGCAACAGGAAAAATTATGTTGACTAGCAGACATGAGGAAAAGGGAAAGCTAAAAGCAGGTTGAAAGCTTTTAGAAAATAATTTTGTGTGATCTATTTTTGTGTGCAAAAAACTTACACAAGGCCACAACAGTGCACATTTCTGGGTCCAAACCTTATGTTACACATAACCACAACTCAGTTCAAACCAAAGTGACTGCATGCTACTCTCACAGAATCAAATCTATGAATTCCATGACTTGGAACAAAGACAGTCACCAGTAAACACATCAGAACAGAAATATAAGTGAATACAAAAAACTGTTTTCAATTCACATTCAGAACTTTTTTTTTTAGCTTTCCTTTTCTTTTACTAGAACAATAAATGGTTTGGTCTTCTCCACGACCTACTATTGGGTAAACGATTCCAGTATTTCAGATCAGATCATGTGTTAAAATTGCCTGACATTAATCTTCTACTTAAACAAATCTCAGCTAATGGCATAGCCCAGGGAAAATGCAAAAATAGAAGCTTATCTGAAGGGCCTCTCATGCAAGCAGAATGATTAAAGTAGATGAGGAACAATCCTGTAAGTAAAGCAAGCATGATTTGGTTTACGGTGACTAATCAAGATAGTTTGTAAAGCACATGTTATATAGCCAGCCTTAATAGAACATGGTTGTTCATTCCAGAAATAATAGGAAGCCAAATGAGTGAACCCAGTAT
This sequence comes from Pezoporus flaviventris, assembly GCF_033815535.1. Classification (NCBI taxonomy): domain Eukaryota; kingdom Metazoa; phylum Chordata; class Aves; order Psittaciformes; family Psittacidae; genus Pezoporus; species Pezoporus flaviventris. The sequence continues at coordinate 29,889,356 of NW_026892579.1, read as the reverse complement.
TTACCAGTACATAAGAGTGACACATCTTCATTAAGTGGTCTCACAGTAAACAAGATATTGAAGACAGGGTTCATCCTATCTAACCTGAGTCACTTAACTGAGGCAGCTAAAATAAAAAAATCCTGGTTATTCTGTGCTTAGTATGGAGAGACAGGTACCTCCAATAGCCATATGGGCTTTGCATGTGCCAGCTATGCAGGTTTTTAACCTCACTGAGATACACCTCATTCCAGGTAATACTAGTAGCCACAGATGAAACATACTAATTTTTACCCCAGCTGATTATTCCTCCATGTAAGAAAGTCCATATGGTGGCCAGTCTACAAAACTGATGCCTCTATTTTGTGATGTTACGGTAAACATTTATTTCTTTTAATTGTTATATAACATATATACTTGACATGAGAAATTACTATGGAATTGGCTGGAACCCAAGCAATCAATTCTTGGCCCTTTAATTATGCATCTTCCTGGCTCAGCTAAATTTAGCTCCAATGTTACCAACAAAACAAAAGCCAAGGTTTTTACATGTATGCAAGATCCACATATTTGTACACAGGCTGTACACAAACATAGCATTTCACTTTCAGCAGGCTGACAGCAGGTACTCTAGTTCTTTAGATAGTCATGTTTTACCCTCTTTTGTTTCTTGCTAAACCATCCCATATCTGTTCTTTCTATTTATAGGTCTGGATTGTTCTAATACTGACATTAATTTGTATTTTTATGTTTACTTAACTATCAACTTTTGTGTGCTCAGTTCTCACTTCAATGGCAATTTTTCCCCCTTTCACCCTCTTTTATGCTTATACATTGTTTGCTGCCTTCCACAGAGAATCTTGTTTGCATGCACCGTTTGGGAAGTGGTAAATGCACAACTGAAAATACATTTATTTTCTATTACTGATTTAAAGATTTATTTTTCAACAGAAGTATAACTGTCAGGGTTATAAACATTTAGCAGAGTACTCCACAGCTCTAAGCAGAATACTACTTGGCTTTTGACCCTTTGTTTTTCAAAATTGGCAAAATGCTTACCCTATGCTCTTCTTGTTGTTGCTTTAAAGTTTCGTATTCAAGGGCTGGTGCAGGAAGCTGAGAGATGATCATTTCTGTTTCAGTTAACCATGGCCAAAGCTCTTCATAAGTCTCCCAAAACTGGTTAACCAGGGACTGAGCCCGTTCCAGCTGGAGGTTTCTCTCAGAGTTCATTTGACAGACTCTATCATATTTCTGTAAGAGGCTTTCCATTTTTTTCTGTAAAATAATAATTTTAACAAAAAATAGCAATGTGTGTTTTTCCATGTCTATTACCTTCATTTCTAAACAGTCTTTGATAATTATAGAGCCAAACCACAGTGAACCACAATTTACTTTTGATAATGTTTCTATCAGCATCAGTGTTCAAGATGGACAGAATCAGTACTGTGGGAGATCATACTTTGGCTGAGTATTTTCAAAGTAATTAGAACATATTTAATAATATTGATATTTACAAATAACACTTTATCCATAGGGCTTCCAGTCAAGCTGCAAATGATTTGACTGCAGATCTTAGCCCCACTTCCTTACTGAAGAGGCTTATCTTCAGTGACACTTGGCAGAAGCTTAGCATTTCTGAATCAAGGCATCATGAACAATACACAAAAAAACTGTTGTTTGGGTTTGTTTTGTTTTTAAATCTGGCAAGAAAATAGGGTGCAATGTTGTGCTTGTAGCTTACAAACTCGCAACAGAAACCACAAAGCATTATTTTCCAGGTTAGCATACTTTAAGTGATGAGGATATATTATCATTAATAATATGATAAAATTATAAAGCCTAAACATTGTAAGTCTACTGCATTTGAGCATATGATAATAAAATAAAGTATCAACTAGCTATGCATTTTTCCTGTGGAAGACTGCCCATGTTATCATCTTTGTGAAATATTATATGCGACAATACACATAAATACTTAGCCTTGGAAAAACTAGACATATAAGCAAGCCATTGAATATGTGAAGAATCTTTTTTTGCCAGAACAAGCTATCCTTTCATTTGTTATGTCTTGCATGTAAATTAAGTATAAAGATATTATCCAAAGGACAAAACATAGCCTAACACACATATATACAGTATTTTTGACAAATACAAATATTTAATAGAGTATCACATAATACTGTGGTCTCTTATGACAACATTTTCATAGACAGAACTTCTCATCTATTTGAAATTCACTCAAGAGCAAATCAGATTTCTTCAGAGATCCTCCAGCAGAGCACGATTAGTGCTGTGGTTCAAGGAGGGCAGTGATTGGAAAGACTAAATTTACACTATATATCCAGCCTTACCATAACTCAGCAAAAAAAAAAAACAACAAACCCAACCCCATAACTAACCCATTCTTAAATGCTAACATGAAAATTCTGTCTGCATATATATGCAGCCCCAACATTAGGCTTTCTCTGTGTGTGTAATAAATAAAGGCATAAAAATGCCTTTCATGGACTGTGTTAGTCAACAGTATGGAATAATCTTGGCAAGTAAAGTCCATGCTGAAATCACCAGAAATGAAAGATTCACACTGAGGTGCATAGCCATTGAATCCAACACAGAAATACACACAGAGTGTCACTGACCCAAGAGAACTTAGGAAGATGAACCACCAGATTCCATACAGGCTACCCCAGATGACTAACACCTATTCACTCAATTGTCCATTGGCTAAAATACCATTTACCATGGATGAAGATGATAAATGTGGCTACAAATTAGTGTCTGGCAATGAAGCAAGTACACAGTGCTTGATCTCTGACCATCCTGAAGGAACAAGAGCGATACACAACAGCATTTCTTCCAGTACTACAATCCTTAGACTAGAAGTGGCTGTAATTAATGGTTTTCATTAGTATTTCAAGACATACACTATAGGAATCCTTCTATTTATATGTTGTCTGCATATCTACTGCTGTAGCTGCAATTTAAGAAACTTTACCTTCATGGCCTGTTTTTCTTCTTCAGTGCACGTGTTCATAATCTTATCCCCAGATTTAACAAGTTCATCTATAGTATCTTTGTGCCTCAAAATCTCCATGGTAAAAGCCTTGGAACAGAATAAAAATTGGGAAAAAAAAAAAGAGTACATTGAGCAAAAACTATTTTTAAGTGCATTATGATGGACTGAAAATTAAATCGTGCCAGTACATTTTCTAGATGGAGAGTGTGCCGGCCAATAATTAATGTGACATTTGGAAATGCATTTCTTTTACCTTTTGAACTTGTAGCTGAGCCATGGTCTGGTCTTGCTCAAGCCTAATATCACCCAGAGACATCAGTTTCTTTTCTGTTTCTGCAATCCAGGCAAATTCAGCATCAGCTGCTTGATCAAACTAAATGAGGGAGACATGAATTAGTTCAGCGGTTCTATAGATGTGAAATTAGAATGACTGTTTCAAAAAATTTAGAGAAGATTAAAAAGCATACTCTGGAATTGTTAGAAAGATAGCGGCTCACTTTCCATATGAGATTTTTATATAAATGAAATATGAAGCACAAAATGATTCTGAAGGATTGTAACACAGCAGCTTAATTCATAAGCATGACAAAGCAACAGAAGCAAATAGATTTTTTCCAAAGCCTACAGCTCTCCAACAGACATAAGAAAATAAAAAGGGTTATAATTTCAGAATTTTAACTCGAGTCATTGTTTTCATTTCAGTCTACTTCCACAAGTCTTTTCCATCTCTATGTTTATTATTACTGCTAGTGTTGCAATTATCCTAAGAAAGAGTTGTTTGATGTTATCCTTTTAATCTTAAGAGATGCTTTGTTATTAAATGATAAAGGCAAAAAAAATCACAATTTGACTAAATCAGTGGAAAAACCTCACTGAACTCAGACAAGACAGGATTTCATCCAAAACTAGACCTTGGATTAAATGCAAAAACTTTTTGGGGCATTTGGGTACAGCCAGTCCTTTTCCTAAAAGATTAACTTCTGACCACCATTAATCAACATATCAGTGCTTCAGGAATTACCTCAAAGCACTAAAGTAATGTGAGGATTTAAAGGATCTGTTTCTTACTAATTTGTGATGGAGATCCTGAAGTTTGTGGGGATCCAATTCCCCTGGAAAGTAAGATCAAATTAAAGAAAAAAAAATAAATCATATATTCTCTCTTCAGCTCACGTTTATGGGCATGTATCTTAGTACCCGCATGGTGCAGTTCTCAGCAGAGGCAGCTTTGAGCTTAAGCCACAGAGACATATTAATGGGATGATGAGGTGTACAAAACAGTAACTATAGAAACTACTAAGAACTAATTTATTTCTTTACTTATTTTAAACTCTGACCTCCACTGCAATTAGCTGAATATTATTATGGCTCCGAGTTATTGTGACAGTCTATCAGGATGTTTTAGGTCAGAACCTGATCCTTGTGTTGTTGATAACCATGCTTTCCTTAGAAGTATCTTTCTGTCCACAAGAGTCTGTCCCTCTTGTCCTTCAAATATGTTGGTCTGTGCCTGCAGACCATGACAACCCTGCTCCTGTAACATAGCTGGAGTTCACTTTAGGCACTAAACAGGCCTATCTTAGTGATTAATCATGAGTCACACAAAACCAAAAGATGCAGTTCTGAGATTTCATTCTTTACAAGTCAGTCTTATAATCCATGTTACATGAAAGAGCACATTCTTTTTCACAGTATGTCACTTCTCATTTAAAGTAACAGAAAGTTTTGTCCTAAATATTGTGACTTCCTAATAGAAAGGTATGTTCTGAAACAAGCAGGACTGTAAACATCAGCACAAAGCACATACACCAGTGATAGTTAATTCCTGGCTTTAGAAACTGACAAGCTTTTCAGAAGCCCACCTATTTATGATCCAGATGAAGGAAATTAAGAAAGTGATTCCCAATGTGTTAGATGTACAAATTAACTGCACTGTGGCTTCCTGATACCAAATAACCATGGATATGTAAGTAATAATGAACAAATATTTAATGGAAATAACAAAATCAAGGCATGGTAGTGGAATTTCTAGGTTACATAGCACTGAGGAAGGACAGGATTCTAAACTCCATTTGCTGAGAGTATAGGACTTCCAATTTCAAATTCAAATTTCAAATACAACACACACACAAAAAAAAAAGGCACAAAACTGGTACTCTCTGCATCCAAATTTTGAAGTGTTTTCTTCCCATTATGCAGGACACTTATTCATGAGCACTGAACCTCACTTGAGTCACTGTAAAATCATTTATTTTATCCCCACCCAGTTTAACCAAGCATAGTTCATTGTGGCACTTTTACTTCTAACCAGGAATGATTGACTTCCAAATACAATGACATTGTGATTTGCTTCATGAATGCTTTCTAAAGTACTCTTTATGGCTGCTTTATAGTGAAGAACAACAAGTAAGCCAGAAGTAGAATATGACCTATTCTATGTAGCATGCCTTTACTAGGGTAAGACACCATCCAATGCTTTCAGTATTGAGAAATGAAAATTACAACATGCAGCTAAATTTATCCCTAAGATAATTCTATGCATCTGGGAGCATTTTGCTCAGGTAGTTAAAAACCAGGACATTGCATTAGTCTATTAAGCCTCCCAGTTTCCACTGAATAAACAGCTTCCATATGAAACAATATGCTTACATGTTCATATAGCTTGCTGCATTTCTCACCTTGACCTGGTGATGTCTAGTCTGAACCCTACACTACTCTCATTGAGCCTTTGTCTTCGTAGTGGCTTTGCCCTCCACCTAAAACTTCTTAATAGCACAGGCACTTGGAACAAGTTGCCACAGGATAAGCTTACAGAGCACTAACTTTTCCAAAAGCATTTTTTATTTTGCATTGTCTTTCTCTGAGCTAAATGGAAAGTACCTTATCCTTCACTGGAAGTGTGTTAAGCCTCTTGATATTTATCATAGGATATAGTGTATAGGAGTACACTGTGGTGATATGAGTTGGGCTGAAGTGGAGGTTAGGGATATGCAGGTCTGGGCTGCAAATGTACCTTTGCCACATTAGCTAGTGGAGCTAGCTCTGGACTTTTTATGTCTGGACCTGAATTTGCTGAACTCGTGCTAGGAGATGCAACACACTCACAGAATTCAGAAAAGTTTAAGGAGAGCCAACATACACTCTCCTATCTTACATTATCACTCACTGAAAAAAAATACCCTTCATTTCTGAGGATTTGATTAATGAGACAAGATAATATTCATAGCAAACCTCTTAGAAAGAAATATGAAGTTACTTTAACCTCAGTTACAAGACCTGAGTTATTGCCAGCCTCCTTCAGTCAACTTTCAGCAAACTGAAAGTATCACATAGGCCTTCTCCTTGTCCTCTTACAACTGTTTACAGGAACTATTAGCAGAAACAGAAATCTGCACCAATATTTCTATGCCTGAACCGTAGCCAGACATTGGCAAATTGTGTTTCCACAATGCATTATAAGCAAACTTAAATATGGGACCATTTAGTGATGACATTAAGAGTGCCAGTTCTCAAAGTGTACTCATATATACAGCTCTGTGAATGTATAGAAACTTCCACATATTAAAGAACTCAAATTTTTGAGCACCAAGAAGAAAAGCATTGTGGATATGAACAATAGTAATTGTTATTTAAATTCTCTACTACAGCCTGAACAAGATGATCCACCTTTTAATTGTGAAAAGTACAGAGCAGCTAGACAACCAGCTGATGCTAAAAGGTGTGGCAACCCTTGCGATTCCAGTGTGGCATCCAGTGAAATTGGCTGGGGATCTGAAGCATATTTTACTTAACATAATAAACATGACCTACAGAAGACATGGTCCATTCAGTTCTTACTTAAGCAAACTCTCATTTGAAGAGCCACAGAATAGTTACAGCAATTGCAGCTACAAGCCTGATGTTTGTGTCAACAAAAGGCAGAAAACTGTAACAGTGTACAGATTAGCCAAGTTCCAGCATTCGTATCTTAACAGTGGAGTCCCATTTCATTCAAACAGGCCTTTCGCTAATCAAGCACAACAAAGATTTGGCAACATTATTAAATGACATTCAGGTACACATGGCCAGAAACTGTTATTGCAAAAAGAACAGTTTTCAGTACCTGCTGGGATCTCAGGATGGCAGCATCAATCTCATCCACCTTCTGAGAGATCATGTCACTCACTAATCTGTAACGTTCATTGTCCTCTGTTATCATCCTGTCAAGCCCCTCTCTGGCCCTCCATGGCACCAGCTCCAGGAAGGCACTGCCAACTTCATTGAGAGTGTCCAGTAAGCCTTTGCTGTTCTTTGCTTCTTTTTTCAGCTCCTATAAAAGGTCATTTAAAGTAAACATGTCAGCATATGAGCTGAACACACACAGCCTGCACATGCTTTTTTTATTCTTTCAACCACTCCATAAGTCAAGAACTGAAATGTCCGCACAGACCAAAGGGATAAATTAGCACACTTATTTTCATCTCTGTTGTATTAGGATTTTGACATTGTAAGCTGTTTGACAGGAAGGTGGGTGATTCTTGAAGAGAATTTTCTACAGAATGTATCTTACATGTATTTCTCCAGTCAGTATGGCAGTCTGAACTCTTTGTAATTTTATGAGTTGTATACAATTAATTCAGGTGATTTCCTAAATGTGCAATGACTAGATTAAATTTCACAGCATCACACAATGCTTCAGGAATGAGTTTTTACCCATTTAGAAACTCCCACTGCTGTTTCACTTCTTTTTATGTAAGAAATTTAGTGGAAAGATTATTTTTTTAATTTCCTCTCTCCACATCATCTGCACCATCCAGATTTTACTACAAATTTTCTTTTGGAATAAATTTTGTTAAACAAGATCAGTAATACATATATTTAAATGCCAACTCTTTTTACACTTTACAGAATTTTATCCATGTCGCAACTAAAGGACCAAAACAACTTTCTTTGATGATTTAAGAGTTTTCCCAGGATTAGGTAGCTGCTTGAATAAAAAGGAAATGTTGTGCTTCTCTTGTGCTAAAAATAAACCTCAGTCTGATTTCATAAGTGATTATAACAGATGACTCTGGAAAGTGAGTTGGATTCTTAACTACTGTTACATTTAGTCAAATGATGCGATGCCAAAATTTCTTATTCACAAACCACTTCATGCCAAACATAAGTTAACACAAAGCCTAGCTGCATCATACAGCAATAAGTAATTCACAGGTTCTAAAACCTACTTTTTGTCTTTCTTGTACTTGGCTTAATTCTTCACCCTTTGGTATTTGACTTTCATATGAGAGTAACTCCATCTCCACTTCATCAAGCCATTTGCAGAGTTCCTCGTGAGTTGAGTGCAGTTGACCTGCAAGCTGCAGAGCCTGCTCTAAAGTCTTGTATACATCAGAACTCAATTTTGTAATGTCTTTATATCTTTCTTTAATGCCTTCCAGTTTATCTTGAATTATTACAACTTCATCACCTAAAACAGAGGGATGTTATTTCCTATGATCGCAAATATTTAAAACAAAACGAAACCTAACCCAAATCACAACCTTCACCTATAACAGAGATCTCAGTATTTAACTTGTAGAAAACAAGATGACAAGGTCAATCCTCAACTACTGTAAAGTATCCTACCATCACTAAAGTTAACACAGCTATTAAGTTTACCTCAGCTCAGGATCTGTCCTTCTGTCTTTTTTCTGCATTACTAAACTATTAGAAAGAAACACTTAAGATAAAATATTTAATTCAAATGTTCTTTTTAAAAAAAATATCCAACCTTAAATTCAAAATACTTCTTACAATGGCAAAAAAAAAAAAAAGTAAAAAAAGTGTTATTGAAAATGTGAAGGAAAAATATCAACAAAATACTAATTAGATTTTCAATTACAGCAATATTTGACATTGCTGTGCACCCTCATTACTATTCATTTGAAACACAACTCAAAAGGCTAAACCAAAACCAACATACTGAAGTTTATCAGTGCATATTCAGATTTCATTATATAATGTTTGAAACAGAAAAGGACATCCCTCCACCCCCAACCATGTCTGTGTCTTAAAGAGTTCAAGAATGCTAGAAGTACTGGGAAGCCAGGACAGATGTTGATCTACAGACCAAACATGTGTGCAACTGGAATGTAATTTTTCCCACAGTATTAGTTCCAATGGACAAAGCTTTCCTCTTGCAGTAAAAGGTAGTCTAAAATCTTGTTCATCTGTGGATGCCTGCAGGGAACTGACTGCATCCACTGCCAAACTGCCCTCCATTATGAGTAATGTCCATAACTTGCTATTAGGAATGGAATGCAGGTTCGCTAAAATAATTTTCCACTGAAAATAATAAAAGATTCAAGGGCTAAACTCTCTACAGTCAAAAAAGGACTTTTGCTTACTTACATTAACAGTAAAACTGATGCCAAAACATATCTTGACCTCAAACCTTTATTAAAATAAGCAACTACAACTGCTTTAACTAGCAAATATGGACTAATATTTAAAAGTTCTACTTAATTTCTCATGAGCACTTGCAAGTACAAGATAAAAAGCCTGATGAATCATAGTTTTCTATAAGCTCTCACCTGTTGTTTGCTTGAGAAGCTCTAAGCCATTTTGTATAGCTAAATCAACATTCTGTTTTCTAAGAAGAATCTCTTCCTGAAGATCCTAAGAGAAAAGGCCATGTCAGACACAACAAATTATAATATTTTTATTTGGAATTAGCATATTAACACTTCAAAGGAAATATAATAATGAAAAATAAATGACGTATGGAAATACAAATAAAATTTTTAAAATGAACTAAATAATAAATGAACAGAAATAAAAATACCAGTAGTTCAGAGTGCTGTTTCTCAAGCAATTCTCTGTTGCAATCTTGGACTGACAATTTGCTCAGTTTATCATGGATTTCATTCAGCCAGTTCATCAATTCAACTTCGTCCTCCCCAAAAATCTGAGCATTGCTGTAAGCTTGCTGGAGAAGTTCAGACCTGCTGTTCATCTTCTCTTGAATCTCAATGTATCGGGCCTGAGAAGAATCTAGCTTTTCCTGCACCATATCTTTATCTTCCCTGGAGCTCATAGTCTTTAGAGACTGACCAGTGCTAATGGCCTGATGTAAACTCTTATTGTGAGCTAGGACATCATCTTCTAGGGCCTATATTTTTTTAAACAATGAAGAATAATGGAAAAGAAAAGCAGAAAAACATAAAAGAAACATAAGTTGAACTCAATGAAAACTGAATGAAAAAGGACATATTGCCAACATAAATATAAAAATCAAATTACAGGGAAAAAAAGAAAAAAGAACAAAAAACCGAGCCTGGTAGAACAGACATTCACCGCAACAGCTTTGCCAATTGAGTTGCACTTTACAGAAGCATCTGAAAAGAATGACACAAGCAAGCATGTGGTTTGTATCTTACTTTATGCTGAGAAATTTGCTGCTGCAGTTTGGAGGCCTGCGTTCCAATGGGTTCTGCATTTGCAAGCCTCTTCTCTGTGGCAGTCAGCCACTCCACTAGTGGCTCGAGAGCTTCATGGAACTGTTGTGCTACCACTGAGATGCCTTCCAACTGACGGTTCCTATCAACACGCCAAGAGAAAGGTTATTTTTTGTGATGAAGTAAGTGTGAAATAGCTAGAAAAAAATATGAAAGGCCCTTGAATCCTTTGCAAAATAAAGGATATAATTGTCTTGTTGTAGGAACCACTCATCAAATGAAATAGAAATGTATCTATGATACTCATGAAAACCAAGGTAAAGTTAAAATAAAATAAAATATTGAAAAAACACCTCCGAAGCTGTTTGAAACTCTGAGCTAATATGCAACTTTGGCAAATAAACAGAATATCACTTTATTCATATACCTACTGCTAAAAGTAATCTAGCACAAAATTCAGCATAGCATTGTTTTATACCCAACAGGACAGTTCTCAAGTTTCTTGCTGTCTTTAAGCATAAAGTTACATTCCCTTCACTAGTAAACATTTTAAAGTTAGACAAAAGATCTACTGAACCAGAACAAAATATCATGCTTCCTCAGCACTGCAAATATCTTTAAAGATTTGTTCAATGATGTGAACAAAACTATTTGGCTCTACTTCTGCATCTCTTGCTCTTGGTAAAAGCTCTCAACAAAGTTAGTGAGACAATGTTAATACAGCAGAGAGACTTGACCTCCAAACTAAAAAAGCAGTATCTAAAACATTTTTGTTTCAGATTATTACATTTCAGAGAAGGCTCTTGATTGCAAGAACTGCCTTCTCTACAAACCACTGTTGAACAAATCTCATTCAAGCAGACTTTTAAAGAGAGATCTGCCCTACATGAAAAACATCACAGTTTTTCAAATGGGGCTCTCATTCCAGATAAAAGCTATGTTTATATGTGCTTCCCAAGGCTAATAAACAATGTAGACTTCACACACTTAGCCACAGAACACTCAGTGAAGTACTCTACATAGTTTTCAAAATCATCCTCAAATCTCCTCTTCATTTCTAGAGACTGACCTAAGCAAAATGGATACAAGCTTGCAGCTAATAGATAGCTTTAGAAAAGCTGAAATTCAATTTTTAATCAAATATCTTTAGACTGGAAGAATAATATCAAATCAAACATGACATTCACCATGGCTAATGACTCAGATGCCTTCAATAAAAAAAAAAATAAAAAGAAAGAAGGAAATAATGGTCTATTAGTGGTTGACTCTGCTAATTAATCAATCATATTAGTAGCATGAGGTAACAAAAAAGGTTCAGCGTAAATGAACTAAAGAGGCCAGAAGCAGTAGGACACAACAAGCTGAATTCAATGCTATTCTAGCACCCAAATCCTAATACCCATTTGCTCTTCATTGCAAAGCTTCACTGTTCACTTAAATTCATTTTTCTTCAACTTTCCAAGTCATTTCTTGCTCTTAATTATACGCCTATTCAGGTCCCCATGTTATGCATACTCTTCCTCTCTCTGCTCTGAACAAGGTTGTCCTTTTTCAGATCCCCACCCAGAAAACACGATTAGCAAACCTTTCAACACAGATTTCTTCAAAGACAATTCACAGTTCACAACGTTCCAGGTATTTTATACACCAACAACAATTTGTAAATCTAAGTGTGTGGATACATAGATACCATGAGTATGCTTTTGGCGGTTTTATTTTTTCGGGGGTTGGTTGGTTCTTTTGGGTTTTGTTTGTGGTTTTTTGTGTTTCCTCCCCAGCATAAGTACATCAGCAACCAACAGTATGAGGATCAAGTTGTAGAAACTAATTATATGGACAACACCAAACAGAAACATGGAAGAACTGAGTGCTTCCTCCATAGCAACATGTCAAGATTTTGAAGTTCCAAGAGAGTGTTACTATTTAAATGTAAAATTTGCACTTGATCCAATGCAAAACAGGTTCTTGCATCAAGAAATCTGCATTCTAATCAACTAATGGAGATAAAATATTAAGAAGACACATATGAAATTAATCTTAGCAGACTGTAGCATCTTAGGCTAAAATTTTTAAAAGCTTTCGGTCTGTTCAAGTTACTTTGTGTTTCCTTCAGAGGTTCTATTATATCAACATCGAGAATGGCAGTACTTACACGATTTCACACCTGGGAGTTCCACATGCTGCTTCTAATCATCTATCACATCCTATGTATACATTTTTCAAATATATGAAAGAATTTCAAATACCTTGTTTCAGCTTTACTGAGCAGTGCATCCCATCGACTATCCAGGAAACTCAACTGTTTCAAGATTTTCACCTTATCAGCAGGTTCTGCTGACTCTGCAATTTTCTCCCCTTCACGCTTGATTACCTCAACGGTAGGCTTGCGGTCATCCAGCAACCTCTGGAGAAGCTACAAAGAAAGCAATCAGGCACCAGGTTATTAGAAACGTTGTAATAACACAATTGCAAAAACAGAAGGAACTAGACTTCTTGAAACCGTGTTAGAGCGATATATTGCCTATATTGTGATGAAACTGAATAATGCTACAGTGCACAGTGCAATACAATGTGCACTGCACGTCCAACACAGGTTCATTTCAGTTTCTCAATTGTTTTGCTATGAACAGCAGAGTTTCACGAAGCCCAAACAATCTCCTTGGTTTCTATGTGGCAAAGATGTGCGCAGGCCAACGAGTGAACATGTAGAGGAAAAAGTTCCATTTAATACCACTGAGGAAAACAAGATATTCAGAGTATCTGATACATTTTATAGGAACATTTCTGAGAAAGTTACATGCCCTTCTAGATCTGGAAACACAAAGGTAATTCTGACATATAGTTAGGAAAACACAATAAATAATACTAAACAAAAACTATTGTACAATCAACTCTCTACTTATCTGAGATACGATCTAGTCCAGTAAATTCATTTCTCCGCAAAGAATAAAACACACCTTTGTCTACAATCCTCCCTTCCTCCTTTCTCTAGCTGCCTTTGGTAATAGTAACATTTTGCCTTTGTAGATATCCCAACATGACAATCCCCTGGCACTACTCACCATAACTTCATATTAAATCTCTGGGTGGCAGTGGGCCACACAGTACAACTGCATGGAATGTATGTTTCATAAGCTACATTTTAGTTCTTTTTGCTATAATCATTATGAATATTTGCAAGAGTTGACAACACTGATAGTACTTCTACATTAGCACAGGCCATTTCCCAACAGCATTCCAACTAATTGCCAACAATGATCAGGTCAGAATCAGGACCAAGAGCCAAGTATTTAAGTCTGTAATCTGCAATATTACCTTGGAATTATTACAATGAAACTTTACTAGTTTTTATTTCCTACTTTTCAAATGACCAAACACTTGATTTCATGCTTTCTCTTTTTCCACTAGATCTTTAACAATCCTTTCCACATAGTATTAAGAATTCTAACGAAAGCTCAAATTGCAGTGTCATAGAAAATGAGCCCTTCTCCCAACCTTAGACAGATTCTTGAGTATTGAACAGATGGCTGCTTTATACAACTTGGCACCCTTCAATGTCATATAATACACTTGACCAGATTTTATGTTTTGCCAAAGCCTGAGAATTTATTCTCATTGATCCAGTGGAAGGAGAGATATTCTGAACTTATTTCACTTACTTTCTGTTCTTGTATTTGGGCCTTTACAACTTTGAATTCAGCAGATGGTGGTTTCTGATTAGCCACAAGGTCTTCTGTATCAATGAGCCAGCTAAGAAGAGATTCAAGGGCATCCTGAAATCTCCCACAGTGAAGAAGGGCTTCCTGCAATTGCGCAGCACGCTGGGCAACCTGAAAAAAAAAAAGCAGAAGATCAGACTCGACTCACCTTTTCTTTTCATGTCTGTGAAATTACTAGCCAAAATCTGTAGAACACCTGGCAATATCACAAACACTCTCATTTTCATATCTGTTCATAAGAGCACTATGGCACAATTTAGCATTCATCTCTCAGAGCTACAGACATCAAATGAAACGAGGTTGACTGCCAGAAAATCAGTAGTAGTTCCTTATTACAAGAGATGTAAGCCTGTTTTGTATAGCTATAGTATTATGAAGTATATTGACAGGATGTTTGTGTACCAGATCATCTTTATTTTCCTTATAAAAAGACTGAGCCAGAACCCAAAGTAGCAACTCTTAATACAGGGCAATAATCCATCCAATGGGAAGAAGACATAAGAGAGGAGAAGGCAAATAGGTGAACCACAGGTATCTGTTGTTCTGCTGCATCACTCCTTCAGGAAAACAGAGTGGAGAAAAATGAGTGCCATTTCTACTTCCCACCCTTTCCATTTTCCAAGAGCAGCTACTGCTGGAAGAGGACTCTTCAAAAGCAGAGAAAATAATCTACAGCCACTTTTCCAAAGCAGTGGTACCATCTCATGTCTTAAGCAATATAATCCTATACAGTATAAAACAATTATAAAGGAAATGTGCCACTAGTCACACAAAGCTGAGCCGTCTCATTGCTCTGTGCACTGCACAGGCACAACAGTGTACATGAACCAATATAATACAGAATGAAAAAACATCAGAACAAAGCCTGAAAAACAACTACTTGAAAGTGGCTGGCGACAAACGACATAGCTACCTTTCCCATTAAAGTGTCACAACTCTAACCTCTTTGATTGGGTTATCAAACTTCCCTGGTCTGCTTAAGCAGGAAGGAACACCTCGTCCTAGAGGAGTCTTTCCTGAATAAAAATCCAGGACAGACCTACAGAAAGTTTGACAAAACCTTATAGATGACAGTAATAGCTCTGGCTACTAGTGATACAAATCTTATCCTCAGAACTACCAACGAGTAATATAATTCCTATTCTTAGAGAGTATTTAATTTCCTGTATTTTGAAAGACGTCAGCAAGCAAATAATCAAAAAGCAGAGCACAACAGAAGCAGAACAGTGTACAAAACAATAACCTTCTTATTAAGAGTCTTCCATCGGGTGTTGACATCTTCAAGGTCATGTTCAAGGTTTTCTGTGGTGGAACTTTTAGCAGCACTTTGAATAAGGCCTTGACCCAACCAATTTACCTCCTGTTGTTTTACTTGTAAGGGTTCAATTTCTTCTTTCTGAAATACCTGCAGTTGAAATACAAAACACACATGAAGTATTGTATCTTCTGACATGGTAGTTACATCATGGTATGCAACAATAACAACATGAAAAGCTGAAAATTAGTGTTTGGAAGAAAGGAAACCATGCCTCATCAGCACCTTCCTAAGAAAAAAATCATTAATGTAAACAGAAAGGACTCAATCTAAACAGAGTAAATGCAATACACCACAGGGAAAATGACACTCATTTCCATGAGTAGTTTTAGACAGGAAGGAAAGGGATTGAGAGAGAGTAGAGTGACAAAAAATTAGGACAAAAGAAGAAGTTAAAAAAGCAGTAAAGAAAGAGCTATTTTAAAGTAGCTTTTAGAAGAATATAATGGTAATAAGTGAGGAGGAGGCATTACAGATGCTGCTGAAACAGTATCCCAGCAGACGCCCAGGAGAATGGGTTTTCATTCAGAGGGATTTCTTGCAAATTACCAGGGCTTTGAACCTACCCAAAAGGGCAGTTTGAGCAGTTCTCCGTTTGCTTTATTCTACTCTTGCAGGTATTTAAACTTTTTCAGAGCCAGATTATTACCATTAGCAACAGCAATGTAAATCTCCATTTGTATTCAGCTGCATTAGGATGCACTGACACCAGTGTCAATGAGATCAGAAAATGGCCTGAAGCCCCTGAATTAATTACACAGGCCAGTGAAAAATAACCAATGAATAAACAATGCTAAAGAATGCTCAACTTTTGACCCTAAATCCTTCTATTTCTATAGCAGCATTCAGTAACAGTTTTAGTGTACACTTAGTGCATTCAAAGCAACCTTTCTCAGCATCCTGAAAAGCAGGAATAGCTTTGAGCATACCAGTGATTCTCCTCTTTTGCACCAAACACAGCGTGCCAAGAGATTGCTTTTAAACCACCAGACCTCAGGTGGCTGAGCATGCTTCCACCAGCTTGACAAGTCAATCTAGAAGCTAGAGCACTTACACTAAACAGGAGGGGTCAAATAAATGAAGCAGCCCTCAGAACTTTGTTTCTACTGAGAAAAAAAAAAAAACAAAAACCAACCCTGAAAACTGTAAGACCGCAGTTACATGAAAACAGAGTGCAAGCAGCTGGCTGCTCCCAGAAAAAAGGAAAACGCTTGTGTTTTTCTTGACTGTAGGGTAGGGAGGAGGCAGAATAATATTTCCACACAGAATCAAAAACAAATTCTTTTTTTATGTGCCATAAAGCCTCATCTTTCTGAGAGCAATGTCCTACCACAGAGAGGACTGATCTCCATAATCTGTCCTTTAAAGATACATGCATTCCTCGCAGAGAGAAGCTTAAAATAAATTACAATTATTGCTGAGGCCAAAGTTTACTAGAACAACTTAGCAACAAAGCCTGAAGTATCTCAGATTTCAACCAGAGTGGGAAGAAAAAAATTACAGACCCGACAAACACCCTTTCCTTATTACAAAGCTTCACTTCTTACTCTCTTACTTCATCCACCACTTTCAAAGCACTGCAAGATCCTGTGCTTGTAAAATACTACCATAATGTCAGAGCTGCTCTCTGGCAAAAGGCAGCCTTCAGAAGAGGCGGTGAGCCTTTAATCTGCCTGCTTTGGAAACCACAACCACTCTTGCTTATACCTTGATGAGTAAGGCTGTTCAGGCTGAACACATGGCCTGTAGCTGCCCTTGAATGGCACTGCCCGTAACAAAGCTCTGTACAAACAGCCAGCGCCAACACGGGTTCAGAGGATGCACACTGCATCGGGACTAACAGCACCAGCTGGTGATAAATAAGCCTGCCCCACAGAGCTGGGAGTAAACACCCCCTTCAGAATTTGTCCCCAGTTCATGTGCTGTACTGACCATCTCACTATTGTGGACATGCCATGTGTGCTACGCAAATGACACTGATTACTGCCTCTGCCAAGTTAATAAAAAACCCCCACATTTTTGCAACAACAAAATCTGAAGAAAGCTTTAAACAAATATCTTTAAGGCTGCATTACAACTATTCAAAATCTATGGGGATTTTGGTTTTCGATTTGTTTTTTAATTACCTTGTTAGACAATAGGCCATTGCAGACTGTATCCAAGGTTTCTTGGATGTCAGTGGTCCAGATACTTCTCCCTGGGAAAGCTTTTGGACAGTTTACGGTACTACCTAATTCAAGCTGTTGAACAGAAAATGCCATTTCATTTGAGCCTGCACGTGCAGTACTGGATTCCTCTGTATCAGGTAAAATCTCATATTTTGCTAAATCCAAGTCACTAGTATTTACAGCAACATTCATGTAATAAACATCTACGTGAGGAAGCGCCTCATCCGTGTGATCCTCCTCTACTGTTGTGTCTTGTGTTTTAATTTTTTTATGAACTTCATATCCATTTTCCACTTCTTTTTTGTCAAGGGAAATACTTCCATTACCTTGAAGAGGATCTTCATGTGACAGAGTTTTCTCTTTGAAACCTTGTAAGTGAGAGTATTCCCCCTCCAACTCCTCCTGATCACTTTCACATGTCTGAGCATTGCTTTGTTTTACTTTTCCAGCAGGTGAAACATCATGCAAAGCCAATCTGCAGCTTTCTTTGACAGGGAGGCTAGTAGTTGCAAGCAGTGGGGTGTGCTGCTCTCTGCAAATTGCTGGAAAATATGGTCTGAACTGACCTACTGCATGGATATCTTCTGCAGAAGATAAACTTCGGGTCTGAGTTTGCTCCCCTGCTAACAGTGTATCTTGTTTTTCTTCCCTTTCTGTTGGAGGGCTGCATAAACCAGAATCATCCTCTTCTGAGGTAAGAGAATTAGTACCCCATTTGCATTTGCCCAATCTAGCTGTATCTGACATATCAGCAGTTTCATTAAAGGAGCTTTCACTTTTATTTGTGTAATCTGAAAAGTTGGGCGGAACAAGCATTCTCCATGATCTCCTATGCTCCTTCTTTTCTGTGTGAGACTTTGCTTTAGGTAATGCAGCTGTCCGAATTATATCACTGTTCAGTTTGAGTGCATCAAAGATCATTTTTTCATCTAACTTGTTAGCTTCACGGCTTCGGAGCTCAAAAACACTGGAAGAAGTAAGGGCACCATTGGAGCACAAAGTGCTGATGTCCAGTGTTCTATGACTGTAGGGTAAAGTCCGGTCAGTGAAATGCCTCGAGGTGAGGCTGCCCTTGGAGCCCGAATCAATCTGTTCATTCAGCCGCACAGTGTCATAGATGGACCTCTGGGGAACGTAGCAGTCCTCGATATTTAGATCTTCCTCTTCTTCCCCTTTGCCAACACATGGGGGATTCTGACGTAGACAGTCTGGCCTGCTAAGTGGCTTCCCCATCCTGAGAGTACACCACTATACCTCTGTTTTCATGGAT
Source organism: Pezoporus flaviventris (assembly GCF_033815535.1). NCBI lineage: Eukaryota > Metazoa > Chordata > Aves > Psittaciformes > Psittacidae > Pezoporus > Pezoporus flaviventris. Next base: position 29,870,468 of record NW_026892579.1, on the reverse strand, counting down.
ATACGGGAAACATTCAAAAGACACTAGCACTCTACAGAATTACAGTAAACTTGTCCTTAGCATAAGATGCATAGATCCTAAATATACACTGTAACTTATGAGGTGGCTGAGGTCGTTCATAATCAGTGCATCAGTTTAAACGCAACTTTACCTGGATGTGAGGTTCCTCCACCCCCCCACCCCCCCCCTAAAATATAAAGTGCTTCAGTAAGAAAGTAACATAAATCTTCCAATGTCACAGAAAAACAAGGTATAGCAAAACTCAGCAGTGGCTCAAATATTGCAAACACTCCATGGAAGGCTTCATTTATTTTTCCGGGTCAGAATCCATATCTGAAATCTCCCGAATAAGCCTTCTAAATGAACAAGCGTTACAGAAGGCAACACGTTATCTTCTGTAGGTGACGGCTTAACTGTAATCCATTTAGCTGGTTTGCAGAGTCCCGTCTCCTTTATAAATAAAACATGGTGTGGCAGCTTAACAGGACAGAATCCACAGTAGCTGTGTACGGTCCAAAAAAGGCACGGAGAAAATCTTTGGGGGGATGGGGGGAGAAATAAGTTAAATCCAGAACAGTAAGAATAATAGACCAGCCCTTTACTTTTTTGGCAGTAGCTATAAATAACCTTGATCCGAAAGGCAGCTTATCCTCCTCTTGTACCAGGCTTGTCCGTGGTGCCCCAGTAATGTGCTGCCCCACAGGAAAACATCACTTTCTAGCAGCCAAGCCAACGCGTCCTTCGAGTAGGCAGTCGGAAAACAAACGTTACACCGATTCTCTCAATGCCCTCCCGGTGAGCCGTTTAAGGCAGCTGCAGAGCAGAGCAAGCGTGGCGGGTGTTTCCCGAAGGCACGGCAGGTTTGCGTTCGGCAGGTCCCGACTACAAGCCGCAGCCAGCGGTCTGTCCGCGCTCCTTCCCCCTCATTTCTGAAGCGCGGCTGCCAAGGAGGAGAGGCTGGAGGTTCGCCCCGTCCTCCCCCAGCGAGCCGCCCAGCTCTGCGGTTCGCCCGCTCCCGGCGGGCCGGCAGCGCCCGCCCAGCGCCGCGCTGCGAGAAACGCCCCGTTTCGCTCTTGAGGCAACATCTGCTCCCGGCCCGCCCGCTCCCGCAGCGCCGCTCCGGGGGCTGCCCCCGGCCGCCAGCCCGTCCTCCTCCTCCTTTGCCTCAGCCCCCCGCGCCCTCGCTGCTCGCACCTCCACTTCAGGCGGCTCTGCCGGCGCCGTGCCGCGGGGCCGGGCGGGGCACAGGCGGCCGGCCAGCCTCAGTCCACTGCTGAGCGCCGCCGCGGCCCGCAGCTCCCAGCCCGCACCGCACCGCACAGCACCGCTCAGGCCGGCACGCGTCCCTGAGCCAAAGTCTGGTAACAACACAAAGCGCTGCTCTGGGCCACGCTTTGCACCCCATTTCCCCACCTCATAAAGCTGTCATCTAAAAGAGGTGCTTCCACTCTGAAATCAAAAGTTTATCTGTGCATCATTTTAAAAATATCCCTCAAACTCATCTTTAGTGATCAGAATGGCTACATATTACTCCACTCGACATGCAAAGAGAGTCATTCAGCCCAGTTGTGACTCTCTTCAATGTGGTTCCTGGCCCCTTGGCAACAGCTTAGGGTGGCGTTGTCTGACGGGCCAGCCAACATCTCAGTGCCAAGCCAACCCCTAGATCCCACCGAAAGAAACATTAAGATGTTGGAAACAAGTATCAACATTTGGGAAGCATCTTTTTCATGGAACCCGGAGCAGCACAAAATCAGCCTAACAGCACAAAGGTTCGGGTTTTGGACATTCGCATCTTTTAAATACAGTTCAACACTTTGCACCTACAACTCTTGCTCATAATCATGCAGGTGAAAGGCTGGGTAACTCACAGGTAACTCACCAACAGTACAGAAGCTGTCATGACCAAGCTGCTCTGCTCCAGCAGAAACCATACCCCTAACCACCAAAGACCTGCACTACCTGTGTGACAGTGGCTATCAGTTGTAGTGGCAATTCAGACCTCAGCCTAAGGACAGCATATGGCACTTAGAGCTAAAACTTAACATGGCATTAACTACAATCAGCTGAAGCTTTCCCCATTAAGCAACCAGCAGGATACACTGTATGCAAGAAATACAAACATACCACACTTCATGTTTATTGATTTATGTGATACACAGCCACCTACATATCCAAATACTTAAGCCTAAATACTGAAAGTGCAGGAGACAAATTATCTTTTCCTCTTCTCTGGTAAGCAGATATTACATAAAAATTATGCCCAAATGATACTCACCTCTGGATTCTGTAGTTCAGAATATATACTATAATGGTAAAGGTGAAAAAACACATTTTTTGAGGTGCTGTCACCTGTGGTTCTTCTCACCCAAAACACCCACAAACAGATCCTTACTGAATTCAAGGAATGCTGCACCACGTACAGGTCAAGTACATAACCAAAAGTGGTCTGTATTTGTTCAACAGCAAAATTATTTTATTAGCATTTAAAAAGTATTTTACCATTTTCACCGTATCTACTGAAGACTTCCGTATGGCGCATCAGGGACTTTCAGATACGACACTTCAAAAAAAGGTTGAAACAGTTGCTTATTTCACTTCTGCTTTTCAACACAGACTCTTAACTGCATTAAGTCCCAAGGCAGGTTAGTATCTTATTCCAGGGTTTGTAAATCAGTGCATGGGAAATGCAACACTTTTCGTTTCTGATTGATCATAAAGATTATTCTTTCAATATTATCTGCCTTCAAAGTTAAAATCAGAGGACAGACACACTCTACATAACTAACATAAGACGTTTAGATGTGGTACTTAGGAACACGGGTTACTGCTGGACTTGGCAGTGCCAGGTTAACAGTTGGACTTGATGATATTAAAGGTCTTTTCCAACTTGAACAATTCTATGATTCCATAACATAAGCCAATTAAAATCTTTGCTCAAGCTCATTGGCAGGAATACTCAGGCTAGCTAAAAATTCCCATAAAGTCCAATTAGAAGGCAAACTCTAATGACTACATCTCCTTTTGTTCCAAAAATAAAAGCAAAATCAAATGAACCATACCCTGATGTAAGCTGTAACAGTGCCATCCTGGTTTTACTAAGAAGAATGCCTTGTAATAGCAGTACAAAGAATTGTGCAAAGTTTGAAGCAACATAATTCAACTTCTGGGGGTTTTCTTTCTCCATTTCAGAGAGAAACTAGCTGTAGATACTACTCCTACTGCAAACATCCCAAGCACCGTGTGGCTACCCATACCCAAGGCATTTGGTTCAGCCCATCTGCACAATCCTTGTGTTTTGCTTTTGAAGAATGGTGGCAAACTCAGTGTACCTTAATACTAATTCACCTAATTTACTGAAGCTTCCTTTTAGTACCAATCTATGCATTGCACACAGACTTGGGGGGGGGGGGGGGGGGGGAGGGGAGTCAAAACATCTGAGTTAATTAGTGATTAATTTATATTAATTGAGACAAATTCTCAAGTTGATTATTCTCTTCCTGGAGTACTTTGTGAAGTAAGAGTCATGGTTGTACCTTTTCAAATGGATTCTGCTGCAGATTTTCATCTACAGAAAGCACCTTTTATATCTGCATTGTAAATAAGTATAGTTTAACACTGACAGTACTTTCAATTTAACACTCTATACAGAGCAGAGTAAGTAGATTACAAAGAAGGAATATAAATAAAACAAGTATATATATGTATATATATTTTGATAAATATATATAAAATACAACTCAAAGCCTGTTTTGGGTTTGTTTTTTTGTTTTTTTTTTAAATAACTATACATTTTTATGTCATGCCAAGAAGACTCACAAAGCTCTAACTCTTTGTACATAAAAATTGGTCAAACCACAAAAACCACCTTTGGCCCATTACACAAGATTCTTTCCTGAAGAGAATGAAGATTTCATGTGAATAAATCTATCTACCAAGGAACAATTCTTTTGCTTTACTCGTGAGGAACAGAAGTTGATTGTACTTGACCGCAGAACCTAAAGCTGTAAGGAGCCAGACTGTGGTTTTGTGGCCACAGCCACATTTTCAGGTTGTGTTTGCGTACGTGCACAAACATGCGAGCAAATACACCGCGAGTGGAGCAGGATTTGTGGGAGCCAGACTCCCTACAGTTTGCTGCCTCAGGTGAAATTGCTCTCTGGGAGGGTAAGGAATATGAAGAGGTACATTACCAACTGTAATTTTCCTGTGCCCCAGCAGCACTCACACTGAATATTAGGAGAGTAATCATTGACCCTTATCCTCCTGCTCTAAATATCCCTTTGCTACCTAATCACCTTCACATAGTAAAATTTTCCATTCTTGGTCTTCCTATTTCATTTCTTCAAAGGCTCGCCTTTTGCTTCTTTATTCCTCCATTTGCTCATCGCTTATTCAAACAACCCCTTCACCTTTTCATCATTTTTCACCTCCTGTTTAATGGTATTGTGTTTTCACTCATAAGCAAAAGCATGGCCTAAAATAGTCGCTTCAAGCAAAACATATTTCTAAGCTCATAAATATCTAATATAAATAAAATCCTGGAGTAGCCTTCTGGATATAAACATGCCAGTACTACTGTTCTCCTTTACATTTCTTCAGATTTTGGGGGTTTAACATACAAGCTCTTTGGTTCTATGTTTTGGACACTGTCTCCCCACAGGTCTGCACAGACCAAAGAAGGCTCTCACTCCTGAACTGTGGAATTACTGCATCTTTTCCAATGCCCCAATGAAGTACAACACTCAGACAATGCACAGGGAACTGGATTCTTCTACTGTTGGTGCTTTGGATTGCTTCCCCCTAAAAGCATTGTTCTTCGTAGCCAAAAAAAAAGATAGCTATATATATATAAACACACTCATAGACACTCAAAGACCTGAGGCTGCAACTAATGTTTGAAAATGCAGTGAATGTGGTAAGAAATCACAAACTGGTGACAACTGAAATCCTGTATGGTCAGTGTAAGCAAGAGCAACCACAGAAGGAGCTTTTGCTCTTTTCCAATATCCAAAGTATTTTACTAACCATGTGTGTGTATATATATATATATATATATATATATATATATATATATATAAAAGCCATTTGTTTCTCTTTTAAATTGAGATAGACTTGTTAGGACAGACTGGCACACAATTTTAATCCTCCCAGTCTAATGGAATCTTCTCATAGTGTAACTATTTGTTCAAGATTTTTTGGTCTCTATTTATGCATTCTGAAAGATCACAGCAATCCACAGTAACTTGCATTGGAAATTCACAGATTAAACTGCAGTTTTATTTCTTCTTTCTAATGTGGTTTAATTTACCCAAGCAAAATGCACCCTCTGTTGGGCCAAGCACGTAATGACATTTGTCAAGGATCATCTTTTAAACAGCACGGTTTATCAAATCCTGTTATGAATGTTTGCTTTTATGATTAATTGTGAACTAACATACAAGTCTTACAAACATTTAAATCAATATTAGACTGAAACAAAACTAAAGCAGTGCAAAATATTCAGTGCTACTATATAGCCATTAGAAGATTTATTATCTTTTTTAAACACTGCTTACAACTGCAGGATTTATAAATCTTTCCAGTGAGCACTGGAAATTCATTTATTGCAACCTAAACTAAACAAGTATCTATTTCATTACAGTACCAAAACACAATTAACACACTATCACTGCAATGGATTTTTCTGATCTGGACCAAGACTGCTAACTGGCATATTAAAAAAAGCTACAAACAGAAGCTCCAAAGTGTATTTTGGGTAAGCTATGGTAAACTCCCAATATAAAAGGGGGCTTATTTTACCTGATTTCTTATTAGGGTATTTCTAGGTAAGGGTGGGATTCAGGGAGGTAAGACTGGCCAGTCTATTAGAACAGAAAATGACAAAAGGTCTTAAACTTACAAATGCTGAAGCCTATACCCATGGGGGGAAAAAAAAATATACTACTCAGATGAGAAAAGTGAATACAGGCTGGTATGTGAACACTGGAGTCTAGAACTCACACCACAGCGAAGAAGAAAGTTTGTGTAATACATGGACTTCAAAACAGACACAATATGCAGTTCTCAAAAACAATAATGGCAGATGGATTGCATAAGGAAACAAGATAGTGAGGGGAGATTAAGAGGGAATTGGAGGCAGGACCTGTGAGCTGGGATGCAAGGTTTCCAATGTCTGCTAAGCCATAGTGAAGGAAGGCTTTGGAGCACAAGAAGATACCCCATTTAAAACAGATTAAAAACATACGGGTAGAACTGACTGCTGTGAAACAAGACTCCTTCAAGGTCTGCACTTAACCAATTCCTTTCACAATGATATTTAATAAAATTGCATTGTGGTAGAATACTTTGTAGCAGTGAGAAAGAAATTTTCCTACCTTGAATGTATTCAATTGCTGATTGATAGTCTCTGTTTCCATTCCAACAGGACCTTGTGACTCTTCATGCTCTTCAGCTCTCCGAAGCAGACTGGAAAATTCTTTTCGCTTACTGTAAAACTCCTCCACACGGCCAATAGTACCCTCCACTTGATTTTCCCTGGCTTTTGCTCTGTCTAGTAACTTGTTGCACTGTTTATTTAAAGCTTCCAAGTCTCTTTTTATACCAACAAGATCAGGAGAAGCTTCAGCTTCTGTGGCTAGCATAATTTTACAGTTTTTATTAGCATTTTCAGTACACAAGATAAGATCTTCCAGCTTTTTCAGGAAACATTTTATGTCCTCTCTCTGTGATTGCAGTACCTTGAGATCTCTCCCCACTGCAGCCATGCTATCAAGTTCATCATCAAACTCTGCAAACTGAGAGAACATCTCTCGGATGCTGTTTTGAAAATGGCCAATTCCCTGAAGTTTTGTCTCTAAGAACGAGCACCTATCTTCAACCTGCTGGTTCACAGCTGTGTATTCTCGTTCCAAAGATTCAGCCTGGAGCAAAAGGTCAGTAACACCAGCTGAATCAGATGCTTCGACCACCAGGTCCTGGGCAAGCTTTTTTGCTAAATCAACATGAGGCTTTAAAGCCTGCAGGGCTTTCTGCTGGGCCTGCATCATTGTCAGGTGTTTGTTACTGAATGACTGAGGTCCAAGTGAGTCGTGAGCTTCCAGATGTTCTTTGGCACTTTTAAGCTGTTTTTCAGTTTCCCTGGATGATTCCTGAAATTCTTTCAGCCTTTGTGCCATGTTTTCCAAGCACTCTCTCTTCTTATGCAACTGTTCTGTGACCACATTCACTTTCTGATTCAGCACCTTAGTTTCCTCCTGAACAATTTCTTTATCTGTTTCACTTGCACTGAGCAAATTTTCAGCAGTATTATTTAATAGCTCCACTGTCCCATGGTGTTTATCCAGGTCTTTCTGCCAGGCCCTCACCTGAACAACAGAATTCTCTATTTCAACAAGGTTTATGCCAACTTTTAATTCACACAGGTTGCTTTGGCACTTCTCTATCCATGGCTGCAGAGTTTCTACATGGTGCTTGTATTTCAGGGCTTTCTCCAAACAATCTGTTAATTTATCTTGTCTTTCTTTTACCTGCTTATTAATTTCATCCCAGTTACTTCTGAGTGTAGCAATTTGGGATTGCAATGCTGCTTTGTCAGCTCCTTGAGTCTTCTGTAAGATACGTTCTCCTTCTGCAACAATTCTTTCATATGAACTGATCTGATTGGTCATGGTCTTCTTAAAATCTTTCTGCTCTTCAATTAGTGATTGCAAGGTATCAAATTTGGCAGACACAGGACGAGTCTGGGTCAGCTCTTCTTTCTTTTTGCCTAACCAAGCCTGAAAGTCCTTAGACATTTGCTGGAACTGATGAGAAGTGGCATATGCCGACTGAAGCTGCTGAACATGGTTATCTACAAAAAAGAAGACAGCACAGAGGTTCATTCTCAGAACCTGTATTCAGTGAAGAAAGAATAATGAATATTGATTCTATCATGAATGATCATTAATGTAAGGAAAGCTGGTCCTTAGTATGTGGTGTTCAACTGGAAGACAACCAAGTCAACCAAGTTTCTTGCAAGGGACAGACTTGTGCCTGTACTACAGCAGAGCAGTGAAGGCATTTGGACATGCATCCAATGAGATGAGTTTAGCTAGTCTGTGCCTAAACAAATTGTGCCCAGGCAGACTTTAGGGGTAAAAAGCAGAGTCACGTTTCATGGTCTTATGAAGTGCAAGCACAGGGAATATGATGTCATCTAGCCTAACAGTGTCTAATTCATGGCCTGCAGGCAATACACGTTCTTAGGGAGATCCTTTGAAGTTCCTTGTGACCAGAGGAAATTGAAAAGCTAAAACTGAGGCTGTTAGGGAGAACAAAGTACAATACTGCTTGCAGTGTATTGCTTGCTCAGTTCTTCTCTTCACAGGGAAGGCTTTCTATTACTAGTCGTCTTCTGTCACAGGCAGTTTTATACAATCACCACTGCATTTCACTAAGCCTTTAACTGGTCTTTGCCCCAAAATTGTGATTTTGGCTTACACTCTGCACCTACGCAGCTAGGTAGTTCAATGAACAGAATCCTCGTTTGGTATTCTAATTCAGTGAAGAATGAAGGAAGAGATGAGAAAAGCAGCACTGCTACTGTGCTTCAGATGCTCTTCCAAACTGTTCACTAGAGACCCCAAGTATTGCTTTTACCTTTTTAAGATAACGGCACTCTCCTAAATTCTAACATACAACTGCTTGGGGGTTGACAAAGAACTGACATTAGACACAGCTCACTCAGCATCTGTGTAAAGTGATGCTCTAGTTTATGCCTTAGATACTATTTCTATTTAAATAAATACTAACCTGCTTTTTGCTCAATATCCTTAAATGATTTTAAGAGGCCATCTAGCTGTCTCGTAAGTTCCGCTTTCAAATACTCTTCTCCAACCAGTGTTGACAGCTCTTCACAAAGAGCTTGAGCTGCATTTATATTCTTCATTTCCTGCTCTATTTCCTCCTTCATTTCTCTAGCAACTTCCAGCTGTTGTTTCACAGCATCAGGTTGTGTACTCACAGCCAGGCTGCTGCTTAGTTTGCTATCCAAGGCCCTTAGTTTATCAGATAGACTTCTGAGTAGACTTTGATACTCTGTACTTTTCACAATGGCTTGGTCAATTCGGTCACATCTGCTCCTCAGTTGGCCAGTCAGGCTGTCCCATTTTTGTGCCACAGCTGTCAGTTGCTCTTTTACAATTTCATGGGAGGGTGGATGTTCACCAGGTCTCTTCAGAATCCCTTCACCAGCCATAGTTAATTGCTCATATTGTGGCTTTCTGGTGTCAAACTCTTTGAGCAGAATCTGGTAAAAAAGAAAAATTTAAAAAAGCATTTAACTTCATGAAAAAAAGAAGCCAAGTACTCCTGACAAAAATCTTCTGGAATCTGAAGAAACTAGGCTGTCTTATTGAGTAATTGATCCCCAAGTTTAAAAGCCAGTGAAATAATTGCATCTCCTACACACAAACTTTTGTTTCCAAGCATTCACATCAAAGAATCAGGTTCATTTACATATTATCTAATGGAAATTCAATCAGTAGATACAGGTAAACAATTCTGTTAAGACTACAGTAATTAAGTTACCGTACCAAGTAAAATGATTGCTGTTTAGTTTCAAGCACTGCCTTCCTTCTCAGACAGTTTCAGTATTTGTCTTCAGATAGAACTTCAAAGAAAGCATATTCTAACGTTATGTTGCAATATATTATTATAGCACAGAGGATATTTGAATAATTCACAAAATAAGTGAATGTGCACTGTAAGAACTGTAAAGTTGATGTCACTGCTTCCCAGTATTTTTTATTTTTAGTCAGTAAGTCACAGTGCTTGAAGAAGAAGGGACAAGTATCATGCCTTTATTTTACACAACATTCCAAACCCTTTATTTCTAAGTCAGTTAGATTTAACTGTCAAGGACTGTTACATGATACATAAAAGTTTTATGCCAGCTGTCTAGATTTCTGAAGCACTCAGAAACCAATATTAAGTCATTTTCACACAGTATTAGTTCATTTCACATGCACAGTTCATGTTTTAAACACTTCATTTTAATCAATATTGATATGCCAGCTTTAATAATATTTTTGCAAAATACAAATGTTATTTCTTATCACAGTTTAAAATAACTGACAGCAATATAAATGTTTGAAATTAACATTTCTAGTTTCTGCAACTTTGTCCACCTTTCTTTTGTCTGCAGTTGGCTGTATTTCTGTAAGTAAACTATTCCACTTTTTCATTATACTTTTAGTCTTTCGTGTTCTTGGCTCCATATCTACTCACAGTACTGCATTTCACTCACCTTCATTGTTTTGTTAGCTACTGGTGCAACCAAGTGAATAAAGTCTCAAGAAGCTAGTTCTACAACGTCAACTGTATATGAAGACTGACCATAAAACGTAGCATACACAATCAAATTAATAAAACTTCAAAGGAACATTTACATCTGACTACAGACAAACTACAGTATGGGCAAAACAAAAAAATTGTATCAGAAGATCAGTATCTCCTTTAGCTGTTCTGATCTCTACTCTTACGATAATTTTTTCATGTCATTACTGTAGTCAAGTAGGACTTAAGCTGGTTATTTGCTGATAAAAAGTAATGTCTCATACTAACTTCACTGTACTCTATCCAGATGCAAATCAGTACTTTGCTAGGAGCAAAAAAGCAGAAGAAACTTAAATCAAAAATGAATGCTGGGACTACTCACCTGAACCTGTTGCTTTTGTGTATTGAGCATATTAGGATCAATTGATAGAGGTCCCAGCACACTGACCATTAGCTCCTTTTCCACAAGCCAGTGTTTTAGCTGAGTTTCTGCTGTCTGGAACTGTGTCAGGTAATTTGAAGACTCCTCCAGTTTTTGTTGTCTTTCAGATGCAACTTGATTGAGTTCTTTCCATTTGGAATCTAACAACAATAATGTTAACATATTGCATGCACATTCTAGCAGATGGGTTGTCAGACAGCAGACTAGATATGAAACATAAACGGAGCTCTCTAATAAGGCTTCTTGATGATTAACTCCAGATGGCTTATTGCAGTGACTCGGCAAATACATCTTTTAACAGTCAGATCCATATACACTTGGATGAAGGTCTGCAGTTTAGCACAGCCACATACGGAACTTTTAGAGCAATGAATATACAATGTGTAATAAATGGGGATTTGAATATTACAAAATGAAATACCACCAAATTCAGGTGTTGGTATCAAATTATGTAAAAGCCAAAGGGCTGTACTCAGTTAAAACTTAGCTGCCTGATTTAGATAGACAAATCTTTCTGCTTATTCAGTAAAAAGAAGCAGACACCTTTACAAGGGTGAGCAGAAGCCCAAATTTAAGCTTCTACTCTGAGCAGCCCTCTGAAAGCACACACCTCTTGTAAATGTCTGTATTAGGAGCCGGTAGAGATTAACTGCCTCATTTAGACATCTAAACCAGGTACCTAGTGACAGGCCATGAGAATACTTCTGTGCACACCTATTTCAAAAGTGCTGTGTCAGTTTAGGTTCACACCTAGGCCAATCTATGGTCTTGTAACCTCCCCATTTCCTCTGCGATACTGTCAGTGCTTGCTCATTCAGCTTTGATCTTTTGGGAAGTCTCACTGTCCCTGAATTTCACCCCTGTTTTTTCAGGGTTTTTTTGTGCCACTTCACTGTCTTTGAACTCTGCTCATTCCATAATAATTCTCTTTCAACACTACTCAAGTTCTGTTTGAGACCTTACCTGCTACTTAAACTTTTCAGAGTTTCACTTACAAACAGGAGAGGTCGGAAAAATTCTCAGCTTTAAAATTATTCTTCTTGCAGCTATAGAAATGCTTTTCAGTATGAAACAAGACTGACCTATGATTTATTTAAAATATTACAAACCTAAGAAGAATTTTTAGAAGATCATGATGATTATGCACAGCAGTATCTCAAAATCTATTGTCCAAAAATGGTAATTTCCATTTTTTAGGGCAAAATTTATGGAATCAATTTTAGAAAATGGCAAGAAGCCACCAAAATCACAAAATGACAAAAGCCACCAGTGCATGGGAAAAAAAGCATGAAAAAGAGCATTACCAAGAACTCAAACTGTTCTTTACATGAAACATGTATCTCGAGCAGAAACTGACCGGTTGAGTTTTAGCTGCACACTGTTCGAAAAAGATAAAGCCCTCTCAAACAGGGCATCAACCTATAGCTTTTCACAATTGCAGTATAAATTCAAAATCATGGACACGTGTAATTACTCCAGATCTACACTCTTGTAAAGGGAGTTATTTCCCAAAAAATTAAGGAGAGAGTAAGACACTAAAAATAGTAGTGACTGCTAATACATTAAAAAACTCAGAATGAACCAACTTCTAAATCAGTCTGAGCTATAATACAGCTTTACTGAAGTACCTATTTTATCCAATGTTTGTCTCCACTTGGGCGCCTCAGGAGAGTCAGGGTTCTTCTCCAACAGCTCTGTCACTTTGTCCTTCAGTTCCTGCACTTTATTCACACTTTGCTTTAATTCAGTTTCAAAAAGCTGAAAATTCAAGTGATAAAAAATGCAAATAAAGACTAAGTGTAAAGTTTGAAGTCCATAATACTGAGATGCTAAGCATGAAGATAATAACTATCTAACACTTCCACATTACTTTTCTGCTATGACTCTCAAAACACTTTATAATAGCATATGTTGCTGGTCAGGGTTTTCTGGGGAGAGAAAATCTGACAGATTTAAACTACAGTAATAATAACAATTATTGTTTAATTTGAACAAATAACAGAACTAGAAGAATTCAAATAAATAAGATCTACTAGGTCTCATCATATTCACATATACTTGGATTCCCTTCTTGTACGAAAGACAAACTGACAAACACACAGTACAGTTCACAGCAGAAATAACTCAGCTAGCACCAACAGAGAGGAGCATGGTGTGGCCTCATTTACCTCAGTGGAAATCCTGCTACCACAGACATACTGCTTCTTGTAGCTCACCTAGAACCATAGTTAATGACCACCACAGCTTAAAGTGACTGAGATGCCCCAGCAATTCCTAATTCATGCTGTTCTTGAAGAAAGAAATGAACAGTCCTTACATGCCTTGCAAAGGGCTCTTACATGAATATTTTCAAGTAACAAAGCTTGCCCTATGGAGCTGCATTTTAATTATCTAAAAACTACTAAAAGAAACATTGAACAAACTGTGCTTGATTTAGAAATTAGTAAAAGGTCCAGCTGCTTCAGAAAGATGACCTTTGCCTGAGCACTCACTCAGTTTTCCAACTGTGAACACTTCTCTACTACTACACCAGGGGTAAGATGGTTATGTTAGCCTTGCACATTCTCTGTTGAAAAATAAGGAGCTAGCTTTCTTCCACATCTAGTCTGAGTTTTAGGCCTGAAAGTAATCTAAGTCTGAGGAAAGTTGGTAGCTGTTCAGCTTACTTTTTAAGGATGACCCCCCCCAAATATAAAAGAAGAACCTCAGCTGAAGCAAATTCTGTCCTTGTTTATGCACAATCACAGGCAAGGAAAAATTTTCTCTATGCCTCACATTACCCTTTACAGACCAGTCTTTATATGTGTAAACATTGCCCTTCGTTGCTAGAAAAGCATATGTCTCCAATGCTGAAACAGGACAGAAGCTTACTGCTGATTCAGTGCTTTTCTTCTATCAATTAAAAAACAGGGAGGAGACTATTGTGCAGCTATATAACTTAACAAGCATAACATGGCTGCTGAAGAGAAACACTGCCTTGGAACAGACATAAGCCACTACAGCTGCAGCGACTGGGAGGTCTGTGGAGTGTCAGTGAACCAGCAGCTGCAGAAATAGCTTTTGGATAGATACAGCTCTTCAGATCTTACAAGCAACCTGGTATATATCTCTAAACCAGTAAGGAGACCAAAGAAGTTTACTGCATAATCAATACAGCCTCACCTATTTAAATTGGCCTCCAAAATTATTATTTTCTGACCTGCATGACTCCTCTCTGACACAGTGCTCCTTTTACTCCACTGACACAGTTTGCCAGATTTGCTCTAAGCATGACTGGCATGCTTACTAGGATCATTTAAATACCCTCTGCAACATTAAGCTAGGCTGAGATGCAAGTTATTCAAATACAATTTGCCCATTAACTGCAAGAAAGAGTATTTTTTAAAGGCACAAAGCACCTTATGTTGCTCAACTTGGGCTTTAACCGTTTCACTATCAGTTGGAGCAGCTTCCCAATCTGATGCAGTTTTGTCCATTTTTTGCAACCATTGCATCATTGATGTGGACTCTTCCTGAATATTCTGCATTTTTGAAAGCATACTTTCTAGTTCTGAAATCTTTTCCTTCAATAAAACTCCCAAATCTTCATAACTGTGATTTACATCAGACATGGCTTGTTGAACAGTTGTCAGTTCTGTAAAAGGAAAGATGCACAAAGACTGTGTTAGAGGTTACAAGCCCTTCAAACAAAACTTAGACTTCAAGAACTTTTAAACAGTGCTCTAAGTTACAATAGCTAATAGTCCCCAAGTAAGAAGTTACTGAACATGTTAAAAGTTATTTCCAATTCACTCTAAAAGTGGTAACACTACATCTGAATGACCTAATACAAGTTCCTAGTTGTAAGAGCTTCAGGTAAATTAATACTTTTCAATCTTTCTACCCATTATTATTTTAGTATTTTAAGCAACAATTCCATAACAAAAAGTTGAACATACTGGACTGCAGTTTAGTTAGTTACACAACAGCCTAACACTGCTGCAATTATTTTTTCCTCACCATTCATATATCATTAGAAATGTGTTTTATCACTGAGAGAGCACAACAGGCAGATGGTGTATTAAGTAGACTATAGTTTAGGAGAGCAGACACTGCAGACTTGGGACGTGGTATGCTTAAGCACATATAAAGTGCCTGTGTCAGTTCCTTTGTTTCTGTAAAAGGGTTGGTCACACACAGTGATAAAAATGTAAGTAAAATGGGTGTCTTTGTATGTCTGTGTATGTGAGTGTTGTGAACACTGGTGGGTGTTAAGAAGTTTCAAGCCACATACACACATACTAGAATTTTCTCCAAAGCCATGTGCTACATTAAAACAACTATCCCTGTATACATTTACAGAAGTGCATATTGATTCAGAAAACACAGCCAAATTTGATCTGTCTTCAAAGAAAATACTGAAGGTAAGTATTTATACAATTCATTTTAGTATCATGCCCTAGTCAATATAGTTGCCTTACATTATGATAATGTGAATTTTCAGTCTGCTAGTGACTGCTACAAGCAGACTCATGTACAATATTAAAAAAATATATTTAAACGTTTAAGAGTAATTGGCAAGTACATTTCTTTATCACATCCTGAAATTTTTACTGACCTTTATTTTTCAGGAAATCCTGAGCTCCTGGAGCTCCTGCATCACCATTTAACATTGTGCCACCTGTGGATTAAGAGATGAAATCCCATGCTTACTTGGACCTTTTCCCACCAAAACCCCAGCACTGCATTTCCTCTTCAAAACAGTGTGACACATAGCTGTCATTATAATTTTAAAGAAATATCTGAATGCTAACCTTGTAATAACCTTTTTTTTAGTTTTTTTTTAGTCTTTAAATATTTTAAGGTTGTTCTATGTTTAAAGCTGCTCCAGTCATCTAGTAATGTAAGTGGGACCACATATGCACAGCATGTGCATAGCAGATGGGTGTGCACATGGATGCACATGCAAGTATGCACATATGCATGATATATTAGCAGTCTTAGCTCTCACAATACTCTGCTGAATAAATTACTGTAGTAGACAAAGGTCTATGCCCTAACTATGATGCCTAATCACATCCATATGGATAACATCACTTCCTTCTTCTCTCCAAAAGGAACCTCTTCCCTACTGCCTATTGAGAATAAGATTTTATCCAGAATCTTTGGATATGGCCTTTGGTATGGGTATGGCCTGTGAAAGGGCTAGCTGGCAAACACTGAGACTCTGAGGAGAACACTAAACATTACACAGCAAAGCAGCATAAAAATGGTCATTGCATACACCACATCCAAAGGCACTGCTTACTCAGGATACCTCTACCCACCAGGGAAGTGGCTGAGTCACCACCCAGGAAGTATTTTGAAGACATGTAGATGTGGCGTGCAGGGACATGAGGTGGACAAATATCTCCCTATTTTGTCATAAGCACTTGACAGGGATTGTAATGTGGCGTCATTACTATCACTTGGAGGCAGCTACTCACCCAGGTAAGCTCTACTAGTTAAACATAGTTTGAAAGCCTCTGGACCCAAGGCTACATGGGCTTTGTAAAACGCTATCAGACCACAGAGCTGGGCAAATGGTCAAGCTACAGAGAACTGCAAGGAGAATCACTTCCTGCTCCCCTGCATATATGTATTCCCCGATGAGCAACTGACAGAGAAAGATTAATGTTTGCCTTGGAAAAGGCATCCACCCCACAGTACCAGCTGGACAGTGAGGACCACATTAGTGGCAGCTGGAGGATGGCAAGAGAAAACAAACCAGATAAGAGAAGTCACAGGCCCCAGCCAGAGCCTTGTAAATCTTCATGCTCTCTTAGCTGGACTCCAATATTTATAACTGTGATTAAGTGATACACAGTACAACTCTTGTCCAGGAGGGCAAATACTCTCTTATCTGGAGGATTACAGCTCCTCTCATATGCTAGTTATTCCATTATTTTTCTATCTGGATACGAAGGAGTAGAGAAAGGGGCCAAGGAAGAAGGCCAAATATCCCATGTAAGATTCCAAAATGTTCTTCAAATGTTTTTTACTTAAAATTCAAACAAGAATGAAACCAGAGACAGTTACCACAAAGAGATCTGAGAAAGCATTCTACTCTTGCCAAATAGGTATCCTCCAGCAGTCCCTACCGTCCCAATCTTTTGCAGATGACCAGTGAAGGCCAACATACTTGAATTTGTTTCCAGACCTGACTGAATATGTGCTTATGGCCATTAAAACACCTTAGGTAGCACATGCCTTGAACTATGGCTTGAATGATACTTGGCAGAATTACTGGTTTATGTAAAATAAATTAACATTTAAACAGTAGAGTACAGAAAATCATGGAAATGGATTTGCTGCCTATAAAATCAGATTACCAGTAAAAAGCTCCAGACTGGAAATACATTTTGGCCCAGAAAAGTCACGCTGAGATACGGAGCTGATTCCCTTTCATGCTTTTGTTTCCACTAAATCATTAACTGGCATTAATTATGCTATTGTATCAGGATGAGTAGGCTCACTTTTTGGATAAAACATGTCCTCATCACCCTTCTAACAAAAAGTCCATGATTCTGTAAACCTTTATATGCTTCTTTGGTGTCACACAGAATAGCCTTGTGGCCATTAAGGAGGTACCTCTGTGGCAGCAATGGTGTGCAGTGTTTACAAAAGGAGGGTTTGTATTTCTCCTACTTGTGGGTAAGTGAAGCACTGAACACTACTCACAGTAAGTCCATTTCTCACCATCAGAAGTTTTCTGGAATGAGGTGAAGGTGCATACCTGACTTTGCAACTGCTCTCAGTTTGGCAGGAGAAGTCACAGCAGTAATTAGATTACACAGCAGTGTTCCTCTGCTGTTCATTTTCTGCAGTTCAGGGGCTTTTGATGTCCATTCATCTTTTAAATTCTGGTTAAGAAAGACAGTAATTTGCTCATTACAAAACTGATTTCAGACTTAGAAGATTTACTATAGAGAAAGAAACAACCTTGCTACTAGGGAATCCCCTGAAGTATATCCAAACATGCGAAGGAAATGGGAATGTAAATGCAGACAGCAAGCTCCCTTGTCCCAATCACTGCGACTGCTTACAACTGAAGTCTGTACTTTTCTGTTAGTAACAGATGCCCTATTTCCTTCAGCTGTATCTCACTTTCCCTCTACAATGTCTTACCAATGTATCTTCCAAAGGTTTCTTTAATTCCTCTGTATTCAGAGAGGGTTGTGCTGCTGGAATTCGTTCTGTCGTCTCTTTTATCCATTTCTTTAATGATTCTACAAGGAGCTCAAAAGCATCCATTTGCTTCTGACAAGATGATACATCCTCTTCTCTAGACAATTAAAGATAATTAAAGGAATGACAGTGTTCCTTCTGATAATCAACCCAACAGATATTATCAATTTGATATTGCTATTCCCAAATTCAAAGAGTCACAAAAGACAATTTTATGGATATGAGCAGAATGTGGAAAATGTAGTCTTGCTGTACAAGAAGTTTGTAAGGAAGCTCTAATAATTTATCCAGCAGCCTGATTCCAAACAGTACTCTAAAGCACTTTGCACAAGCAGCAATTTATTTTCTATCAGAGAAGAGGGGAAGTAGGGTTTTCTTGGAACTGACAGGACTCCAGTCAATATCACAAAATTTAAACAGCACTTGTCTTTACAGCCCACATTAGAGCTCTTGAACCAGAGAGACTAACTACAGAGGCATTTCCGAATAGAATCTTGTTTTGTTTTTAAATTAGAAAGCTCTCTTACTACATGGTTAACTGCAATCTCTTGAGATTGCATGTGAGAAGACAGCAGTCATCACAACATGCACTGTATTATTAGCCAAAGTGGAAACACTTTCATTGTTCAACTTACTTTTCCTTTACAGTCTCCTCTACCTCCCTGAACTTCTTTGACAAAGCATTTACTTTTTCTAATACCAATGCTTTATCTCCAGGAAGAGCACGTAATGAAAGTTCTTCAAGAAGCTGCTGCAAAACTTCTAGATCCTTCTTATGTTGTGCCAATTCTACACTAGCTTCCTGCAAAATAGAATTACATTCTTCATATTAGACTTTACAATCACTTGTTCAAAAAATTCTCGATTTTAGCTAACCAACCGAAGCTGGGATACAAGCATGCCTTATTCGTTATTCGATCACTTAGATGAGTTAAACTAGAAATGCACAACATATTCAAATGGAATGTTATAGTACCTGCATATATTGAGACACTTCACTAACATCCTTTCTTGGTGCCTCTGTCTCACTGAGTGCCTGGTTTTTCTCATCTATAAATGACTGAAGTTTCTCTGACAGACCTTCAAATAACTCCACTTTAGTCTTCAACTCCTCCATTTTTATAAGCTTCTCTTTATGCCTGCTACTTGCTTCAGAAAATCGTCCTGAAAGTTCACTCATTTTAGCTTGCAGTGTGGATGCAGTGGATGGATCTGATGTTTCTGTGAACTTCTTAACTTTTTCATTCATGGTGTTTATACTGCTTTGGCGGCCCGCAATGTCTTGTTCTAGCACCTGAAACAAACAAGAACTACTTTGTATTGCTTATAACTAAATTTTAAGATTTGAAACTGGTCCACCATAGGAAGCAACAAATCAGTACGCTAGATAATCAGTGTAGATCTATTTCAGGTACAAAAAACCTTATGTGCAGTTTCGCTTCACAAAACAGTCCTCTTAATTAAGTATTTGGAATCTGCTATAGGTGTTAAACTAGGATTTTAATTATCTCTTGAATTCTGATTTATCAAATGTTTCTTTTTTCAAAGAATGCTACTTACAATGCTTTTACTAATAATATCCTGAATAGCAGCAGAATTCAAAGGCACTTGGTCTTGTTCTTCAAGACTCTTTTCAACTCCTTCCATCCAGTCCAGCATTTCATCCAAGCCATCCTGCACACTTAGAGATCGTGTCAGTGTTATTTGGAGCTTCTCATTCCTTTCATTCACTGATTTGGATAAATTGTCATACCTCTCCACAATATCATCTGATAAAGAGAAAATATATTCAAATGTTTTCCTTTAGTAAAACTAAGCTTTTAATTCATTTTACAAGTTCTTATGAGGTGCGAATCAAATATTGCCAATATCAGGATGAAGCAAAAGCATCAGCTTTATTCAGAAAAAAACCACACAAGCAAAGATCAAAATCTTCAAATAGAGCCAAGAAGCCCACAGGAGAAGGGAAATGAAGAAGCAGCTTACAGCTGTACTTCCCAGCTTTTAGAAACTGGTTCCCATGCAGATCTAGCTTTTGACAGCTATTGACTGTTCCCAAGAAACACAATAGCGTAAGACAGCTCTTCTACGATTATGTCTCTTATGTTATTGTTAGAGCTGCAAGGTTCTTCCAGATGGTTCTTCATTAGACCTTCAACACTTTGGGATAAACCTCTGAAAGTTACAAATTCCATGTATCTCCCATGGAATTTCATCACCAGCTCCAAAGAGGCAAGCCCATGCTTGTTTTATTTTGTTGCTTTGCAATTTACTTACGGGATTCCAGTAAGAGACAAGTTGTGTGACACACATAAATCTTCAAACTTCAGACAGTGGTGAATGTCATGCTGTGCTACTTCTCACAACTGACAGGAAAGAGTATTGGGTGTAGGTGGCAAGGTTTTGGGCCAGAAGAGGCATGGGGCTGCCCTATGATAGACACAAGCGGTTCCAGACAGCTCCAAATGACCCACCACAGAGCAGGGCGGAGCTCCTCAGCCAAGCTGGTGGTGTCTCTGAGAAAATGTATTCAAGAAAGAGGAAAGTGCTGCCTGGGACTGAGAATTAAGGGAAAAGAAAGTGTGAAAAGCAGCCCTGCAGACATCAAGGTTAGACAAGAAAATGAGGGAAAATGTATTCAAGGAGCAGAGATTCCCCTGAAGCCTGCGGATGACCATGCTGAAGCATATAACCCCACTGCAGCACATGGAGGACCCTGTGCTGGAGAAGGTGGATATTCCCTGAAGAAACTGCAGCACATAGAGAGCCCAAACTGGGGCATCATTATCCTGAAAGATTTCAGCCCATAGAGAAGACCTACAGTAGAGCAGGTGAGAAGTGTGAGGAGCTGTTACTGGGCTGACCACAATGACCCATTCCTCACTCACCTTGCACTGTTTGGCAGGGAGGAGGTATGAGTAGCTGGGAAAAAACGAGTGATGGTGAGCGTGGAAAAAAAAGGTGTTGCTTCAATGGGTCATTGCTTCTCACTATTGAAATATCTCTTATTTGGCAATAAATGAAATTTAATTTTCCTCAAGTCAAGTCTGTTTTGCCCATGACTTGTAATTGGTAAGTGATCTCCCTGCCTTCATCTCAACCTATGGGCTTTTCCATCTTATTTTCTACCCCCATCCTGTTGGGCAACAGGAGTGAGAGAGCAGCTGGCTGGGCATCTGACAGCCAGCCAAGGTCAACCCCATCGCAGACAGCTTCTTGAAGTCAGAAGGAAATAGTTCCTTGGCTAAGCAAACTCCAAATAATTACTTGGAAACATAAAATTGGAGTCAGTTCCTTGAACCTTACCATGCTCCTTCCCACAGGAGAATTTACGATCCTCAGAAATAACTACCTCTGTTTGGCATGCCCATCAGTAACATGAGAATTAAACATAATCCCAATTTTGGAGGTGGTGGGTGGAGGTGGGAGGGTGTAAGAATAAAATGACAGCTTTTAAGTGGAAATCACATGGATCAATGTAGCAGACAGACCAACAATGAAGTTACTGTGTTGTAATAGCTTATGACTCAGCAAAACATGGACTTGAACAATGACACAAGAATGTTAAAATGCTGTATTTTGTCACTTCCAGTACCTGCATGCAGACACAAGTGATAAAAAGAGGTATTAAGAAAAGTAAACATTTTACCCAGTGTTTTCTGAATCTCATCTTTGTCTGGCATCAACTCTCCCCTTGTATCCAATAACACTTCAGCAGCTTTTTTCAGTTTTTCTACAGCAATTTGGTGGTTTGAAACTTGTCCCTGAAGAACCTGTAAAATTCCACAGTTATCAGTTATACTTTTCAGTACAGCCAGTAGTTACGTTTGCAAGGCTTAAGATACAGCATACAATTTACACTTAGCGCTGGGAATAAACTAACTCAACTTATGAGCTCTTCTAAGAAGAATCTTCACCAGTGGCTATGATTGCTGTTGACTATCTGGCCTTTGTTTTAGTTTATTCACCATCTTTTTCATCTTCTGTTGTACAGTACTTCTCTGACTCAACTGATTTCTTGCATGTAACTTTGAAATGTGTCTTTTGATTAATTGTTTTTAAAGATCACTTGTATAGACTCATGTACTATCCAGAAGAAAAATAAATGTATTTTTCAACTCAGCATTAGACTACAGTTGGTGGGGGAGGTGGAACACACAGTCATCTGCAGTAGTCGCATGTTCAATGTGACTTGCATTGAAAAAGGATCAGGCTGATATCGTAGCGTAAACAGCAACAGACTGAAACAAAACGATTGACTTCACAGTTTATGAGTCTCCTGAGGCCAGCGCCATTGGATTATGCCTAGGTTTGTCCATCTAACCAAGGAACACAGGTTTAGAGACTAGGCCAACAGCCACTTGCTCCAGAGTCAACAGAGAAAGACAGGAAGGCTGAAACAACTTCTGAAAGTGTCTTTCTCTCCCCAGTGTATAAAAGTACTTTAGGGTCAATAGTCTTTATTTCAGGCATCTGTGCTAGTGTATATGATGTATCTTTGTTTTGATTTCTTACTTTATACAAGTCCAAAATGAAGGGACTTCTCATTTATCTTTTGATACATACTAATTCAATGAACATATGACTCAGAAGGTAAACCTATTTGCCCTGCCAGGACAAAGAAGTCATGTCAGTGCATTCAGCACTGGTATCCAGAGCACAGCAGTGTGCCAGAACATAGCATAGTGGGTCTTATTGACCCACTTGACACAATAAAACTCAGACAGACCTGAGAATAATTTTTCCTTATACTAGACAAATACAGTGTACTTGCAGAGGGAGAAAACAAAAAGTACCAGAAAACCTTGTATGCTGTCAGAAAGCAAGCAAGCTGATGCTAGGAGCACTGAAGAACAGTTAATCCCTATAAAAAGATTAGACCCCACCATGGTGCCAAGGTCTGTGTCTAGCTGGATTATCAGCTGCATGTGTTGCCTACCAGCGACAGCTCTTAGTTGCAACACCTGACTTCGTCAAAAATACTCTTTGTTCTGCTTTCATTAACTGGCTTGCTTTCTTCAGCCTCCTGTTTTTTCTGATGCTTTGGATCTTTTGACACATTGTACCCTCTCCCTTCTTCCAAGCTCATATTCATTAAGTATTCTTTTGTGTGGCAAGTAATCCATGTAGGCATCTCATAAAGATCCCCAGTACTCACTCCTTTTGTATTACTTGCATGAAAATTGGCATTATATAGGATATAATTCTCTTTGGCATAAGAAACAAAAAGTTTAAACAAAGCTTCAAATCATAATTGGTGTTACTCCTACTTTTCTAGCCCTTGGAAGCACAAATGTGTCCCGCTGTCAGGAGTTCAAAATTTACACTTTCAATTTTGACATCTTAAAACATCACTAGGATTTGTCTCCTTTGATGTGTCATGCACCGAAGTGTTTGGCAATACCAATGGCAGGTTTGAAAGATACTGTGTGGTAAAGGTAACTACTTCTCAGGCAGATGCATGGGAAATTGGTTAAAGCATGTACCTTCCAAGAGCCACTGACTATCATTTGTCAATAGTAAACATATCAGACCTTCACTGATACTCCACATATCACAGACTAAACCAGTGAGGAAATGCTCAACTAACAGCCTTGCCCACTGAAAAATAATCTTGCATTTTTTTATAGTATAGATGAATGAATGTGTTCATGACCATGATCAAGATTCAGTCCAAAGATGACAGACTGTATGAAACTTTATGTAGCTCACCTTATACCTGGGTTCCTAAAGCCTTCTGTAAACCTACATTTTACGCAGCTAGCTGGAGTTTTACCTTAAGTCTCCATCATCAACCTGTCTTGCCTCCACTAGGATATACATAAAGTTGTGAGGATGGGGGTTAGTGCAGAAAAAAAAACCAAAATACTGTTTTTTTTGTGCAGTGCAAATTATGTTACAGTCACTCTCTGCAAGGCATATAGCCCTGGATGCAACGGGGGCAGGCAAACAGGCTGGTCACAGCACACTGCTTATTCAGTAAGATCCCTTTCATAATGCAGTAATGCACAAATGTGAACATAGAAAAGCAGGTCACAGACAACAAACATCAAATAGTCTTTCCTATCAGGAAGTCTGTCCCAAGCCCTACTCTATTGCCAACTATAATCATTAAATCCTTTCTTAGTTCAAAAACTTCCCAGGTTTCACCCTATCTTTTGCTAAGTGATATGAAAAACATCTTGCTTTCATCACTCCTAATGGCACCTTGGGCCCTCATTTTTTTTCACCCTAGTGCTTTTCAGGTAACACTCTGAACAGCTGAATTTCAGAACTATGATAGCTTCATGCCCATGTGCAAGGCAAGAATTTGGCCTGCAGCCACTTGGATTACATTAGATTAGCCTACTTTTCAGACAAAAAGCAGTTCCTTATAAGACAGAAGTACTTCTGGTTTTTAAAGCTTTTCACCTTCGTTTCTTCTAGTTGTCTCTGGAGATTTTTGGGATCTGCTGCAATTGGCTCTGATAGTTGTTTGTTCACAGTTATTTCAGAGGCTTGGAGAGCTGACGAAAGTCCAGATGATGCATCTTCATAATGCTGGTATTTATCCACCAGGTCTTTAAGGTTATTTCCAAGGATGCTACACTAAAAGAGTAGAAAACAAACAAGCAAATACCCAAGCGTTAAAATGTGTGCTGCATTTCATAGCAATCTCAAGGTCATACTTTCCTTCCTGAAATACTACATGATTTTTTTCCTATCATCATTCCACTGTCTAAGTGATTTCTGAACTTAAGCATGACAGCTGGACAGGCTATGCAGGTCATCCCAGTTTGTGCTCCTCAAGTGTGAGTTAGGCTGAATTCACTGATGCAGGTGGGAAACTGGAATCTAACCCATTATACTGGAATAAGGAAAGCATTAGCAATACTTTTTGATCCATCAATGTAAAAGATTCTTTATCGCTCTGACACCAAAAATGCAGCCAGTGGAAACTAGAATTTTTCTTCAAAAACAGAAGATACATGTATGTTCATTGAACTACAGGCAGCAGAATATTGCTCTCATAAATACTTTACCTGCATAGCAAATCCAAAGTGATATGGCTCAGTATTGCAGATACACTTTGTTTTGGTCACTTAAGAATGTCATCTGACCAAGATCCTACTAGTCCTATATGTTACCATGCCCCAAAATATAAACAGTGAATAATCACGTAAAAAGGTCAGTGGAACTCTTTCAGACTTTTCTGGAGATATTTAACAAGCAAATCTGATCGTATCAAATCATATTATTTATAAACAGTTACTTTCAAAATTTATAGTCTGAACTTTCCATACACTGTATTTTCATACTTATATATGGCACTTGTTCTCCATCTGCTGGGCAAACATAGAATGCACTCATTTTCATAACCAGTTAACTGACTTTAAGATTCCTTCAACATATAAGCCTATAAAGTCATACGCCTGTGTGTGAATACAGACCTATAAAAACGAAATCAACATAAATATTTACTGAAAGCAAGAAGCTTTTACAAAAGGCAAAACAATTACTACAAACCCATTTTCAACTTGGAAGATCTCACAAATTGCAGATCTCACTTTTTAGAAGTCAGTCTTTCAAGACTCAATTTAATAAGAAAAGTCTACTTGCTGTCCTTATTTATGGTGAAATGTTTAAAGTATGTCTATTATGTCTGTGCTAGATGTATGTACGGAAGGGATAGAATTTGGCGAGTTGACAAATCTGAGACCACAAAGCAAGCTGTTGGCATAGGATTGTTATGCACATCAAAATAAGCTCTCTGAAAAGTTTGTGATGAAATCTTCAGATTCACACTCAAAACTAATCCAGTAAATCAACTGAAGGAGATCTAACATGTTAATACAAGCTTTTAGCTTCCCTGTTCGTCTAAGTGAAAAGTGAAAATGTGTTTCTGTAAATGGAGATCCTGCTTCACAGACTGTTTGAGAGAACAGCGTTTACATAGTTTTTGTAATCAAGTGATCAAATCCATGTCTTTATAGAATTTACATTTCTCAGAATAACGTTGAAGTGATGAAAATTCCCATACAAAGATGGCAACTGCTGTGGACCAGCACTGTATCAGTGAACACTGAAGCCCTACTAAGGAGTCTGAACCTATGATCTTAGAAAATTACGAAATGGCATAGTCAAAGGATATTGACAGCAACTCCCTCTTAAATGGTTTAATTCATCATTATCTCAAAAGTTTAAAATTGCAAAATATTATCAGTATCAAACAACACTTTGTTTCCCTTAAAACAGCAGGAAATTTGGCACGTGAGACCAGTTAGTGATGTTTGTCTAGTTCTATCAGATAGATTCCATATGTGCACCTGGCACAAACAGCTGGATTATCTTCCTTCGCTAAGGTACATAAAGGATTTTGCACTGCTAGTTTCCCATTAGTTAGAGACTAAGCTCAGACTGTTAAGGATAAAATGCTTATCTGGCAGAAGAGTGGAAAAGAATCGCTATCCTCAAATCACTATGCTCTTGCAAGCCAAGTGCTGACAACAAAGGTCACATTGGGACAAACTATTTCAGGATAAAAATCAAACTGAAATTCTGAATGTTAATCTTGGCATAGTCTAGCTCTCTACTGATTTTATTAGTAAGAAGCCAAGTAAATAAACAGTTGTGGGAAATTTCACAAGGAAGTTGTTAAAGAAATATTATCTATCTAGAAGTATCACAATTTATTTCCACAGCAAAATGCTACTCGGGTCTCCTGTCATAAACTCAAAGAGTTTGTTTAAGGCTGAAAAGTACAATGGAGAAATCTAATCTCATTTCTCCCTTGCAATACATTTTAGAAAATTTCATCCATTCAGACCTTAAACAGTTCAGCACTTGACTAAAGCAACCTTCTAGAAAAGTATCTTGTGCTGTCACCTAACTTTACAAATCAAAGAATTTACAAATTCTCACAGTACTTGTTCCATCAGCTAAACCCTTTCAACACAAAATTCCAAATTATAGTACTCTTTCCGACTCAGTATAAATAAATCTTACCTTAGTATAGAGAGATTTGAAACGATCTGAAGCACTATCCAATTTATTTTGCACTTCAGTATATGTAGCCGAAGTATCAATACCATCTTTGTCAACCTTCACACCATCTCTTTTGCTACATGACCTTGCAGCATCTAAAACTCTTTGTCCAGAAATTGTAATATACCGTAAATCACCTTTGTGAGATATAACATCTTCTGAGAAACTCTTTTGCCGTTTCAATTTGACCATAATACCACTGAAGTCAGAAGCACCTGCCTCCAAATTGTCAAGTTCTTGTTCTGCCTGCTGCAGCCATGTTTCAAATTCACTATAGTCTGCATCAAATTTCTCAAGTTCTTCTCTTAAAGAACGAGTCAATTTCATTTTCCGTTCTGATTCAGCCAAAGCAGTCTCATACTGAGCCTTCAGCTCTTTCATGTTCCTTTGCATCTTGTCTTTTTCTTCAGGGGAAAGGTAATGCCCTTGTTTTTCAAGCAGTGCCTGAGCAGACTGAGTTGCTATTATGATAGCCTGCTGCTGGGAAATAATTTTCTCATGTTGAGCCTACAAGAAAAGAAAGAACAAATAATGACCAGCACCTTCCGGATAGTTCTTTGGAAACAATGAGTAAAATAAAGTCCATCAAAATGACAAAAAAGCTTTATTTATTTTCCTCTTATTTATTTATAAAAGCATTTTGAAATTTAAATGAAAGAGTGACTCCTGGTCATCATATTGCTGTGCAGTTTCAAAATGTCATGAAACATCCAATGGCAATTTTAGTCAGGTACACAGCCTATGACTTAGTGGGAATCTTCAAATATCACTGGAACTCAAAAATACTAGGACATATATACACCACACAAACACTTTCCCCTATACTCTGTCTAGTACAGTAAAAGTAGGTGTTATCAGTCTTTCCCATTTTTTCCTAGTAAAAATTATTTGTGTATTACTGAACACTTAGTGTGCTTATTGTGATCAGACTTTCCCTAATTCCCTGTCTCAAAATAGGATTTATCAAAGAAAGCAGTCAAAGGTAGGCAACTTCCAAATCAAAACTGTTCTGTTTCATGTTACGCACATTGTAGCTATCATTTCAGGCAAACAGATCAAAAGGAATGAAAGCACCAAACAGTAAAGAAAATACAGACACTTTCTTCTTATATTGAGTGAACAAACATTATTATTTAATTATTTTAACTTGATTTTTCAGTTTCAAGAGCAGTGATTCTTATCAAATATATTCAATCCTTCTGACATCGGAAACCAAGACACATTCTGTGCATGGAAATGGTTTCAATCTCATAAAAAAAATAAAGTCATAGGAACTAGAACTGTCTGCCACATAAAACCCCTATTTCAAATACATTAAAACAAACAAACAAACAAAACAAAAAAAAAAAAAAAAAGCAAAACAAAACAAAAAAATTAAAACTCCATTCTTGAAGGTCTTCTACTTCCATGTAAAATAGCTATGTAAAATAGATCGGTATGCTTTTCATCTATGAGTACAGTGAGCAAGTATCCCATAGGCATCAGGTGCAGAAAAGAACTATTGAAAAAGTGGAAGTAAAAGCCTAATGTACACAAAAACAAATGCTGTTATTTTCTTAGGTTTCTGTACCCCTCCCCCCCCCTTTTTTTCATAAGAAAGAAAATCTAAGTATCAGCTACCAGCATAACTGTTTTCATCAACATGGCCATCAAACCACACCTAAAAGTTCTTGGCTGCTCAACTGTAAGTCAACAAAACCCATAAAACTGAGCTTTTATTATTTTAAATGCTTCCAATTATCTTACCTGGAAAACCCGTTTTTAAAATGCTGCACTGTGGTTTTATATAATTCATCCTTCTGAGGCCTGCAAATAGTGCTCTGCTCATATGTTAAAGATACAGGGAATGTAATTTCAGCAAACCTTTATTTGCAGCTACTGGCAACCAGTGTTCCCAGGGTTTGAATCTGTGGCTATTACAAAGATTTTTTAAGAAGTCACATAAAGGTTATGAATTTATGTTGCTGCTTTTCTCATTTCATTTACCTGCATTCATTTCTCACTATAAAAATTAAAAATGGACTCACCATTACGATTCTAAACATTTACCTTGCAGAATATGTCCTTTTTGTTATTTTGCAGGAAACAACATAGTTAACAGCAAAAAAAAGTGACAAATTCCAATACATTCTAACTACTGAAATTCCTACCACTGTATGTCACAAACTTCCTAGTGTCTGTCCCAAAGTCTATGACAGAAAGGATGAGACTGAATTCACTCATGTTGAATGGGGACTGAAACGCTTAGCACCTAAGCATTGCATAAACCCAGTAACAGTACCTTGACTTTCTGATACTGCTGGTTCAGATTATCTTCTGTGCTTTTTAGTAGTCCATCCACCTGAGTTTCAATGTCTTGCTGAATTTCCAGCAGATTACCATTGACGTCATCCTCCTCTCCTTCCAAAGCCTTCACATCTCCCTCTTCATAGTGTGTTCCATTCTGTTCTATTGCCTGCTTGAACTTCTGGCCATACTCTGCTTCTTTATCCACATTTGATAACCAATCCAAGAGATTTTCTATTGTATTTTTACTTTCTTCCAGCTGTTCTATGGCTGCAACCTACATTGAAATTTCACACTTTCAGTTTAGAAATCTTCTTTATGCACTACAAACTATCATATGCAAATACACCATTTAAAATACATTAATATTAAATAAAATTTTTGATTGTCATATATGTTGCTGTTTATTTTATAAAGAAAATAAACCAGCAAACAGTTTATAAAGTCATAATTCATTTGGGTGACTAAATCTCTCCAGAGTATATCAATATGTATTGGGTTTGCAAAGCAAGGTTTCGGTAGCAGGAGGGCTACAGGTTTGGCTTCTGTGAGAAGCTTCCCCCATGCCCAATAGAGCCAATGACAGCCAGTTCCAAGATGGACCCACCACCATCTATGGCTGAGCCCATTAGTGATGGTGGTAGTGCCTCTGTGTTTAAGAAGAGAGGACAAAAAAATGAGCAACTGCAGCTGGAGAGAGAAGTGAGAACATGAGAGGAACAGCTCTGCAGACACCAAGGTCAGTGCAGAAGGAGGGCAGGAGGTGCTCCATGCACCAGAGCAGAGATTCCCCTGCAGCCTGTGGTGCAGCCCATAGTGAGGCAGCTGTGCCCCTGCAGCCCATGGAAGCCCATGGTGGAGCAGATCTCCACCTGCAGCCCATGGAGGACCCCACACCAGAGAAGAGAGATGCCCAAAGGAGGCTGTGACCCCATGGGAAGCCTGTGCTGGAACAGGCTCCTGGCAGGACCTGTGGCCCCATGGAGAGAGGAGCCCACACTGGAGCAGGTTTGCAGGCAGCACTTGCGACCCCATGGGGGACTGACAGTGGAGCAAGTGAAGAGCATGAGGGGTCCTCTCCTGAGGAGGAAAGAGCCATAGAGTCAGTGTATGATGAACTGACCACAACCCCCATTTCTATTTTGCCTGTGCTACTGGGAGGGAGGAGGTAGAGAATCTGGAAGTAAAGTTAAGCCCAGGAAGATGAGAGGGATGGGATGAAGGTGGTTTTTATTTCTCATTATCCTCCTCTGATTTTATTGGTAATTAATTAATTTCCCCAAGTCAAGTCTATTTTGCCCATAACAGTAATTGCTCAGTGAACTCTCCTTGTCCTTATCTTGACCCATAAGCCTTTTGTTATATTCTCTCTCCAGCTGAGAAGGGGAGTGATAGAGCAGCTTTGGTGGGTACCTGGTGACCAGCCAGGGTGAACCCACCACACGATAGTAAGTTGCAAGACGAATTCTGTAAGAAACATAGAAAGCTTGAATAAAGGTACAAAATGGTTGCCTAAAAACCTTTTCTGTTTCCTGCTTAATTGCTGTTGTCATCGCTTTATCCAGTTCTTTTCTGGACTCTTCTGCTTTCTGGCTAAGGAGCAAACACTTTGTCTTAGCTTCATTTAGTTTCTGTTCCAGAATAGTCTTGTCTTCTTGTGACAACCTTTCTCCATTCTCTTTCAAGAAGGATTCAGTATTTTTCACGATCTCTGCCAATGTCTGGGCACTCATTCTCATGTCTTTTTGTATCTCCTTTTGAGAAAAAAAGAAAGAAGAGTAAATAAATTATTGACTAGACCTTTCCAATTACCTTTATTTGAACTATCTCTGTTCTAGGGATAAGCACCACAATGGTCTTTTCTTACCTGGGAGAGCACGATACATTACACATGATACAAAACTGCAGATAAGATTATTACAAAAATAAAATCAATTCAACATCTGACAATGTTGCTGCAGCTCAATCTTTTTCTTAAATTTCAAACCTGCTGGCTTACACTGCTATTCAGAATGAGGCCACATTTTTCCTTTGTTTAGCAGCTCAAATATTGTATATCCATGTATACAGAAGAAAATATATACTACTTTTTAGGTATCAAGAGATAAAGTAAATCTGTTATACCGTATTTAGTGAGTCTGCTCACAAATTTCATCCCATTACCATCTCAACAGAAAGCTGAAGACAATAAGGGGACTGAACAGAAGTCAGAAACTTGTGGTCATCTTTCCCAGGTGGAAGTTTTCAGGTTTTGTTCAGGCCAGAAATGCTGTCAGAATATTTTTACTTTTAAAATCATAATATTTCAATTTCTAAAGAATGCTTAATTCAATTAAATTCCACAGAGGACAGATGTTTAGTTTTAGTTTATCCAAAGCAGTTTGCCTAGTCCTATAAGAGTCAGATGAAAAAACCCTGCCTCTCAGTTATCTGAGGAGAGCTTTAATTTTAACAGTAATTATGCTACTGAATACAGTCACTCAGTTACTGAAATAATGAAGGGTTTTTTCTTTATATGCTGTGTAACACTCTTGAAGCTGCAAGACCAAACATTTGATTCCCATCCTACACTACATATTTTGTAGCAATTATAGAATATAGCTTGGCAGCTAAATCTGCAGCTTATTTTAGCACTTCAGCAAGTATGTTAGATTTTTCCTGAGGACACTATACCAAGACACGATTCTTCTTCTCTGACAAAGATCTCTGTGCTCCCTTTCAAACAGCTCACTGAAGATGCAAGCTCTGTAAAATCTATAAAATACCTTTTTTAAGCCCTCATTTCATTCCCGAGACACTCTTCTACAATGGTGCCTCCACAAAATCAGTCAGCAAATAACAACTGGTCTGCTAGGCTGTCACAAACAGCTGATGGAAAAAAATTTAACCAAATGCTATACCAGGTCTTCACTCCCATGGGTACCCCACGTAGGCCATACATTCTTAAGACAGGTAAGTGGTATTAAAAGTTACCTCAGGGGTGTCTGTATCTTTCTACTGACTATAAGAACTTCAACAAATTAGATTTGTTACGCTGGAGATAAGTAAAGTGAGGCAAAATGAATACGGAGATTTCTGCCTTTATAGATTACTAAACCTGACCTGGAGCTCTAGGGTACAGTAAACTACTATTAGGAGAAGGAAGAAGAGTACCAGGTCCTTCAGTCCTTTGACTATCATAAACTCAATTAATATTAATCAAGACAGAGTAAAAGCTGAGAGGCAAGGTCTTAACAGGAAAACGAGCAAACTGAGAGGGCTCTCTTACACCAAGGAGACTGCAAGCAACACTAGAAAAAAAAATTCAAACCAAAAAAAGAATGTGGCAATGGAAAGCCTCAGGCAAGAGACAGTGTCCAGCAAATTTCTTCAAAATACTGCGAACAGGAATAAGCACCGCCTGATAACCAGTTAAAAAGCTGGTTACATTATTTTAGCATAATAAATGACTGTGATTTTATCACATCTGACAGGAACAATCTTGGGTAATGCATTACAAATTTCATGCCTGCACCAAGAGTACTTCTGGAAATGCCTAGTACATACTCCCTATTCTAGGGTCTCCTAGGTTGAAAATTTCGTTTTTCCCACTGGCACATACTAGAGTGTATTCATGGGGAGCAGGCTAAATGCATGCCCTTAAGCCTTTACTTTTGGTAGGTCAAACAAATCTATTTTACTCTCCCATGACAAGTCTTGTTATTCAACAAAAGAGTGTAGTCACTTTCCTCTGCACTCAGGTTTCCTTAACTTATCTAACTAGAATTGCACATACCTCCTGTTTGGTCTGGTACTGTTCCAGCTCAGCCTTGCTGTCTCCAATAACAAGAGACACTCGCTGTCCAATGAGTCGATTTTCAGTCTGTGTAAGCAAATCACAGATTTCCTGCAGTTTCTCTTTGCATTCCTGCTGCCGTTCAGCCACATCCTATATTAGAGCCAAGTACAATTGAACAATAAAACAAAAACATCCTCACTTCAGGAACCAAAAGACACTCTAATTGGAATTACCTTTGAACATCAATATTGCAAAGCAATCATTTTAAAAGTATGCTGTAAACATGATAGCAGTGGTACAAAGAGCAAGATGAACATACAGAAGTTATGGATAATAAACCTCAAGTATGTTGTAAGTAAAAGAGACCATGTTTGATGGAATTGCCCAGTAGAAGTCTGGCCATGCACATATGTGAAAGATGAAATCTCCAAACGACAGGAGTGAAAATCCAGTCTCTTAACTGCTTGAAGCCTGTGACAAATACTATTAATTCTGAAAAAAGGATATCAAAACAGAGGTTAGTTGTGATTGTGAGTTAGTGTTTGTTGGTATGTATAATATGTTACCTGAATAGAAACATTGACTTTTTAAGCAGCAGAAAAGATCAAAACATGCAAGCTCATTATTGTTACTATGTCCTAGAAGTTATCTGTGCTTTTTCTTTACTCAGTTTCACATTTCTTTCACAAAGTATGGTGGAAACAAATGTTCTTAGAATGGCAAACTAATCCAAAGTCTTCAGAATGCTAAAACACCTTTCACTATGCATAAACTGGAGGCTGAGGTGGTTATTCTGAGTCTTAAGAAGGCTTTTATGAGAGGAGATGCAGCATCTTATCAGCATCCTTCAGTGGCAAACAATGATAGGACAAGGGGTAATGGGTACAAACTGGAACACAAGAGGTTCCACTTAAACTTGAGAAGAAACTTCTTCTCAGTGAGGGTGACAGAACACTGGAACAGGCTGCCCAGGGAGGTTGTGGAGTCTCCTTCCCTGGAGACATTCAAAACCCGCCTGGACGCATTCCTGTGTAACATTATCTAGGTGTTCCTGCTCCGGCAGGGGGATTGGACTAGATGATCTTTTGAGGTCCCTTCCAATCTCTAACATACTGTGATACTGTGATCCTTGACTCTACAAAAGCTGCTTATGCTTGCCAACTGCAGCCATGCCAGCTGAAGACGTAACTGTCCTAACTGGACTCCTAGCTTTCCCACTGCCCATGCCTAGAACTGCAAAGATCAGAGCTGGTTCACTCATATGCTTGTCCCTCTAACCTGTCTCAGTCAAAATAAGCCATGGTAGCAAATCTGGTTCTTTGACTACAAAGACCTAGAAAAAAGGTCAAGACCTGGCAAATTAAAGGAAAATAACATCAGCAGAACAGAAGTGATGAGCAACGGTGCGATAGTAAATTCACTGCTCAATACAGCTGCAGCTGGAAGAGTTCACTGCTTTAACTACTGATACAGCTGCTAAACAAACAACACCTGTGAGAAACCTCAAGTAAATTTCTCCACCTGCTAGGAAGAGCAGACCTGGTCACCTCAGGCTCTACAGATGCTTGTGTCCAAAACTGTGTCTGTCCATAATCTAACATGCTGTTTCTGTGACTGTACCAAGGAAAGACTAAAATGAAAATTCACCAAGTTAATCAATATCATCTCTATAGAATCATCAATAGTAAAACTTAAGATAGGAACACAATACTACATGCTGGTATTAAAATTCCTCATCCATAGACAGAAACACTCAGCACACATTCACACACAAAGGCAAACCTTCTGATCACCCAGCTCTTGTGCTGCCTGTAACCGAGTCTCTAAACTTTCCACTTGAGATGTTATTGCCTCCTGTACTTCCTGAAAAGATTTCTGGGTGGTATTTAAGAGCCTCAGCAGTTGTTTGCTCTGATTAGGAGAAAGATCTTGAGCATGTTCAGAAATGAAGAACTGAACATCAAATGCAGTGGAGTCCAGTTGAGTTTTTTTACAGCCAAGCTCTGCAGCACTGCCCTGTGAATGAACAGAGGGAAATGACTAGCAATGAAGACAAATTCAGCACAAATAAAACACAAGTATCAGTACCCTCTTTTCTTAGCCCCTGTCCCAAGATACTTTTGAAAGACAGTTTGGCCACAGTAAATCAAAACTCCATGTCAGAATCATTCTAACACATTCAGAGACAGCATGTGAATTTATGCATGGTTTGCCTCTGGGACAGTCCATGTCCAAGTAACAAATAAGATGACCTTGAACATCTCTATTTGCTTTCTCATGGATGCCTGAAAACTGGCTGACCTTCAACTCTGGAAGATTTATGGCATGCTAGGTTTAACAGTTCTAGGTTCTAGGTCTGAAGATCCAGTGATGTTAAAATATTTCCTTGAAAGCATTCTTATTCTTGACTCCACAACGAGAAGCCCCATTTCCAACAGTATGGCAAATTCTGCCCACGGTTACGCACAAGACATTACCATGCATACTGGAATCCTATTAAAGCACCATAAAATAATGTAATTTGTATCATTCATACATACAGAGGTGTATGAACATTATTAAAAGTTTATCTGATTTGGTTTTTGTGGCTCATTTCATAGTGCGTAATGAAGATATCTTCCCTCATCTTCCATTCTCACATATAATTGATTTGAAAGCTAACTGAAATTCAGTAGAGTTCCTGGACCTCAGATATAAAGACCCAATTTTAACCACTAAAGTACCTGTATTATAAATTAGATTTCCAAAAAAGGGTCAGATTTATTGCCACAAATGTAAGCAGAACCTGTAGCTTTCTCAGTAAGCCAAACTATACCAAAAGTTTCTTCAAGACATAAAGCAAATCAGCAAGATTTTATTACTGGATTAGAAAGTAGTTGTCATCTTAATGAATTATTTCTAGCTATCTGTTTCAGTAAGAGAGATTAATAACCAGGTATAAAAAACCTAGGTAACAATTCATAGTAAGTAGCAACATTTAATAAGCGCCAACACCTGTTATAAAGAATACCTACTTTAAATAGCTGTAAACTTTGCTTCATCTCTTCCATATCATTAGTATTCACTGTGAAGTCATTCATGGTTTTCCTGTTTTCTGTGATCCAGTCTGAAAATCTCTGCAGTTTGTTTAAAAGTTCCTGGTGTGATACTGCAATCTTAGACTAGAAAGGGAAGTTGTACGTTTATTTATGTTTCTGGAGTCTAGTCACATTTTCTATCATATGAAATAGAATCATAGATGTATTTTTATATTAAGATAAAACAAAATAAAGAAAAACAAACTCATTCTTAGCCAAATTATCTTTAAGAAGGTAAAGATACCTTCTTCAAAAAGGTTAAAATGTACACTGATAGAAACATACCATTTCCAAGTCAACTGCAGAGACTATTTGTTTTGCTTGTTTTGAAGATGTATCACAGACCACCAAAAATGCTTCCTGCACATAGTTGTAACTTATCTTCAGCTCTTTAAGTTTCTCTTCAGGAATATCTCTGTTACAAAGCTTCAAAAAGTCCTCTGTCAACTTCATGTCCTTTTTTAAGATAATTGCAAAAGTAGCCAGTCCTGACTCAAATGACTACAAAGAGAATATATGTAAGATGCATTAAGTTACTAAGGAAGAAAGGCATTTAAATCTGAATAACTGTAATGATATTTGAAATCTCTTTTTTTAATCCAAGGGCTTTTCCTAGCACCCAACACTGAAGTACAAGCACAAAGAATATTTTATTTACCTCTAGTTGTTGCAGTTCACCTTTCAATATTTCCAGGTTGTTACTAATAGGCTGCTGGATATCCAGGTGGCTTTTCATATCTTGAAGCACTGCCAAATGTCCTCTCATTTTCTCTATTAACTGCTGTATTCCATTGATCTGAAAATGAGTTTTAACAGTAAGAAAAGGTTCTCCAAATAGACAAATTTTAAAATAAGCCATAAAAGTCCTTGTTATAATCATAATTTATTTCAAATTTATAATTCATTTTTCCAACTATTTTTCCAATTTAATTATTCTCTCCAGCACTTGGAAGGATTCATGCAGTTACTTTCACACAGGACACAAACCATGTTATCAGTTACGGTTACTTACTGTGCAAGTGGAAGTGTCTTCCTGGACCACTCCTTTTGCTTTGAAAACAGGCTCAGTAAAGCCTTTGGACAGGCTGCCCATATTCCCATGCTCCTGGTCATTTTTCCAAGCAACAGCTGGGTCATCTGCCAAAGCTTTCTCCTTAGCAAATTCTGATCCAAACCCCGATTGTTCTGTTGAGAAAAGAGTACAAAGCCCAGCCACTTTGCCTTTACCCTCACGTTCTGTGGTGATACCAGCAACCTGTGAGCTTGTAAGCAAACCACTTATCAGCTCCTCTAACTTGCTTGTACTTTCATCTCCTGGTGAAATTGGAAAAATCTCCAGAAGTTCAGAAGCAGTAAGTTTTGAAACAGGAGCTTTAATGTCTGTTTCACTCTTCCTTTTGTTTGGATCAGCCATCTTTTGCTTGCAGGATTCCTGCTTGAGTATATCATGAAGAAGATCAGGACTTCTGCAGTCAGGCCAAGGCAATGAAGGAGCATCACTGTCCTTTGGCTCTGTACATGGTGTGCTAACCATAAATGCAGTTCTGATAGTATTGCTTATTTGCTTGAGATTTGACTCACTAGATGTGTCATTCCGAAGGTGGGTGCTTCTAACCATTGCAAGTAAATTCTGCATTAAAATTTTGGTATCAGAGTAACTTAGGGGTTCACCCTCCTGCTTGCAGTAAACATGTCCCATTTTCAATTTCTTCTGTAACATATTCTTTAAGTCTTCCATTAGTTCATCACACATTTCTGGTGATTGTGAAATACCATCCTTTACTTGAAAATCTTTGTGGGGTCCTGTTTCCTTTTGCAATGACTCCACGGACATTTGTTTTTCGAAACCATTTTCAAGGGAAGAAGTCTCACTGATCATGCAACTTTCTCCCTTTGTGTTTTGCAATGTCTCATGTTCATTCTGAACACCATAATTCAATTCAACCCCTGTGCTGCTCAGAATTGCAGAATAAACATCACCAGTATAGGTATAACTCCCAGAAGGTAGCAATCCACTCCCACCCCTTGACTCTTTGGCATCCTCAATACTTCTTGGAGCACCTGCTATTCCACCTATTGTGGAAAATTCACTACCACTGTTTTCTGAAAAGTCCATAAGAACACTGTCAGTATTTTGACAGATAACTCTCCCAGTTTCTTTGGTTATGCTAATTTCCTTTGATTTCACTGTATCAGTTGGGGGAAAAGAGCAAGTGGTAAATTCACTTGAATACTTTTCCTCCACATTTAGCAGAAAATCCTTTTCATTCTCTATACCCTTTTTCCTTTCTTCCTCGTCCTCAAAGCAACAGGATTCAGTTTTATCCAATTCTGAATGGCCACCTTCTCTTATGTCTGTTGTGTGCTGTATTAAAGAAGCAGAAATATTAAAATTTCTCTTAAATTCATCTGATTTCAGGCCATCTCCAACATCAAGCAAAACTTGATCAGCATTTATTTTTCGTTTACTTGAAACAGGAGTTTCTCTATCAGCTCTAATTACTGATGCATCAAATATTTCCCCAAGGCTTTCCATCTGAATGGGACTTTTACTTGGCCCCATGATATCACATTCCTCCATAACATTTACTCTATTTTCTGTAAGAATTTCAAAACCTCTTCCCATCTGGCCATGCTTCCAACCAGTGACTGGATGTACTTGGTCACTAACTGAACTATCACCATCGCTTACGTAAGGCATTTCCGTAAGAAATTTAATGTCCATTCGGGATGAAATTTCCTTTAGTTGTTCCATCCCGGTCATATCATTTAATATTTTTTCCTCTGCAAATACTGCTTTGCTCTGTCTTCGCCCATTATCTGAATGTAACGTTGGCACGGTATTACTGTTTTCATTCATGCCATCAATAAAGGATTCTGAGAGAATCAAATCTGTCTGAGTACTTTCATCACCATCAGTAGCATGCTTTGCAATTAGGAAGGCTGTTACACTAACATCAGGTGTCACAGTATCATCAGACTCAGGACTTGGAGCCTTAAGCTGTCTTTTATCATTTGCTTCACTCTTACTGAAGAGCAACTTAGTGTCAAAGGTATTTTCAGACTGTATAGGCTCAGTAGTGTCTTGTGACATGTGTTTATTTTTAACAGAAGTCCCATATTCATCTTCTGTTTCTTGCTGTCTGTCTTCTTCACTTGTACATGTAAGACCAACACATCTTTCCTCAGAAACATCTGATGCAGGTTCACATTTTCCTGAGGACAGTCTTCCATTTTCATGGCTAGACTGGAATTGAAAAGTATATCCTGCCTTGTGGCCTGAAGAATAGCAAGTGTCATCAACATTCTGATTATTTTCATCAGTATTTTCTATGTCACCTAAGGAAATTAACAGCTGGTCACCTTTGCTTACGTATTGATGATGTGAATGAAAAATATCTTTTTCATCACTGTCAGAATCAGTGTCAGAGTCATCATAACCGTCATCATCTTCCTCATAGCCTTCCTCATCCTGTGAGCCTTCAGATTCATCCTCGTAAGAGTCACTTTCCACTTTCAGTTCATCTTCCTCATTTCTGTCTTGTATTTCTGATTCATACATCTTCCGTAAAGAACTAAGGCCTCCCTCACTGCTTCCTTCACCTTGCAGAATAACTGGTAATTTTTGCTCCTTCCCTCCAAAGCTCCCCGTTAGCTCTCTTTCCTCCTCAGGAATTCTTTCCATAGTGTCAGCACTTGCAGAAGCTGTATTTACATTCTCAGGTAGCCCCATGAGATTTACATAGACACTCTCTCCAGCATCAGCTGCAAGTTCTTGAAAAGAGTTAGTCTCTCCCCTAAGGGTTATCAGACCACCCCTCTCCTCTAGAATACCTAATGGAACTGATGTTCCAGACAATTCTGGCTCTTGTGTTTTATCATCCCTCAACCTCAATGAATCAAAACCATCATCACCTTGGGGACTTTCATAGGAATCATCATCATCAATTTGTGGAGTATCATAGACATCACTGTCATCATCATCAACCTGAGGTGTTTCATAGGCATCATCATCATCATCATCAAGCTGAGAGCTGTCATCTGCAGCAGCTACCTCACCACATTCATGCTCAAAGCAGTTAC
The DNA here is from genome assembly GCF_033815535.1 of Pezoporus flaviventris. Classification (NCBI taxonomy): domain Eukaryota; kingdom Metazoa; phylum Chordata; class Aves; order Psittaciformes; family Psittacidae; genus Pezoporus; species Pezoporus flaviventris. The sequence goes on along the minus strand of NW_026892579.1, from coordinate 29,830,255 downwards.
TTTCAAACTGTGTGAGGCCATCACTCTCTTCTATGGATGAATCAGAACTACTGTCACATAGCAGTAACTTTTCAAATTTAAGATTGCTTTCTTCTACTGTTAGCCTTAGTGCTGTGCTGTTACTGTCCTCCACAGGTGGTCCGTCATGTGTAACAGTGTCACGAGCCAATGAAGTCCTGCCGTGCATTTCTCCACTGTCTTCTAGAAACAGCTTACTCTGCAAATCAGTACAATTCTCCAAGGACGGCCTGTCATGTGCACAAAGACAGTCTGCTAGGGATAGTCTGTTATGTACATCAGCATAGTCTTGTAGAGGTTGCTTACTGTATCCATTATCTCCAAACTGTAGTATGTCACCACACTGCCTAACCAATTCCTCTGGAAGTCTGTATTCAGTATTTGCACTGATGGATGGACCAAAACTTCTCTGAAAATCATCTTTATTGCTGTTATCCAGTACCATTCTGGTATCGTCAGCTTGCAGTATGCAAGGCTTGTATTTGGTGCATCTTCGCAGTTCTACCCAGGTTTCATTATCTGACAAATCATTCACACTGAAGGAATCCTGTGAGGTTTTACCATTCTTGTTTTCATTATGCAAACTGTATGCCATAGAAATATCTCCTTTCTCTGTTTGTGAAATGAGATTTGGATTTGAGTTATTTGAAAGGTATTCTTCAATGTTTCCTGAATCTGCATTCTGACTACTACGCTTGCACTCAGAAACCTCCGGAAGACCTCTGAGTACATTCCTGTTAATGGAGTTTTGAGTGCTACTTACTACATTTCTAAGTCCTGCAGAGTTAGTTAACAGTGTCTCCTGCGTATATTCTGATTGCTCGGTACCAACAGCATCACAAACATCTGGTCCACACACATGAAGATCTCCTTGTGAAGATACATAATCCCTACAGCCTTCAAACTGAATTAACTTCCCATTACTAGAAGCATTCTGAGCACCCAAAAGATCACCCTGAACACTGCCTGCAACATTATTAAAGTGGGCACTACCAGCTAAATTCAGTTTAATTCCTTTCTGGCTTATGTATTTATTATGAAACTCCACTTCTGACACACCATCATTGTACGCAACACCATCACCACCTTCCAGCAACATATTTATGGCTTCTTGCAGTTGTCCATCATATAACAAAAGTCTTTCGCCAGTGTTTGCATCCATATAACTATTCACCATTAGATAAGACATGAATAGTTTCTTAGCCTGATCTAAATTATGACATATAGGGCCTTCTGCGCCAGAACGTTCATGTTCCTCCTCACAGTCATGCAAAACAGACGGCAGGAATTCATATGTTGATAACCATTTTGCAGCATTTTTACAAGGGGACTCTAATTCTTCTACATTAGGCATTTTATCTGGTAAAGTCACATTGGTCAAAACAGATACAGTATTCATGTCTATTATCCCTGACTGTGCAGCCTTATCTAGACTGATTATTTCACAAGTTTCTGGAATGTAAAGTGCAGCTATTTTCTGTCTATTATTTAGTATTTTGATTGCCAGCTCATTTGTTATCATCTCTTGATGCAAAGAAGTTGATACAGGGAATATTTCACCAGTGTGAGGCCAAATTAGGCCAACAAAGCCTCTCTGTGCTTCTAATACCAGCAGTGCACTGGTAGATGATATTAAGTTGCACTGTACAGCTTCATCAACAGTCAAGCGTTGTCCTGAATTTTGAAAAAGGATTCCACCACTCTGAACCTGATGTGTGAGGATCCCACAAGCAGTGTCCTGATCTATCATCCCTTGTTTCATGGCCTCTTCCACAGTCATTCGCTTCCCTGAGTCAGGGTCAATTATACCTCCAGACACTAGCTGAGCACCCAGCAGCCTGAACATTGTTTCCCGATCAATGATTCCTTCATGGGCTGCCCTCAAAACAGCTATCCTCCTTCCACATTTGAACGTGATTCTACCTTTTTCTTGTGGTTTCACAGGTAGAAGTCTTAGCCCTGTTTCTTTGTGTATTATGCTTCTATGAAACATCTGTTGAAGGGAAATCTTCTCAGCACAGTTGGGGTCTATGAGATCTTTACAAGTGTCTTGTCTTTCCAGAAGTTCTGCATATAATGTTGGATACACCAGGTTTCTCTGAAAAGCATTCTGCAAAGTTAGGTTTTCTCCCGTAGATGGCAAAATCAAGTGCCCACTTGAAAGCTCATTCTCTAGAATTTTAATAGCCAAAGGTTCTGAAATTAGACCTTGTTCTAAAGCTGAAACAACTGGAAGATTTGGTAATGATGACTCTGATATAAGCTTCTTTGCATAACTTAATTCCTGCAAATGCAACAGAGTCTGCTCATCAATTAAGGCATGAGCTTTAGCTTCTTCCAAATCATAACATACTCCTAATTCTGGAGAAACTATTCCAGAAAGGATCAGCTGATTCTCAAGCAATCTAATCCCAGTGTTATAGTCAATAAAACCTTTTAAAATAGACTGAAAGACTGACAGGACTTCTCCAGTCGTTTGGTCAATGACACCAGCAATGACTTTATTCACCTAAAAAGGAATACAAAAGAAAAACTATCACTATTTTCAGACTGCATGTTTTAAATTTTTTGATTTTGAATTCATGATAAGCATAAAAACATGTACTTACCAGGCCTGGAGGAATGCTGTGAATGTTAGCAGCTCAAATGCGCAAGTGATCTATGTCAGTCATTCAACAGCACACGATGTGATAAAAGATTTAAAAACAACATGCATCTGTGAATTGAAAACCTATGCTTTGCGTACATAAACAGGGTTAGTGAAAGACAATAGAAGAAATGATTGCGGAGTGAGCAAAGAGAATATATACCTGAAAGGCAAATGTTCATGCTTTAAACGTCTGTGAAAGGTTAGAATATTCAGCAACAGTATGTGATTCAAAACCATCATGCTATTCATGTTTACAGCATACAGCATTTCTGTATATACACTCAACAATATGGAATCAGATACCCTGGCACCAAATATCGCATTTAGTTTGCATGGAAAGCATGAAGTCAGTCTAGCCACATTATCTGGACTCATTACACAGACACTGCCTCTACACTTGTATGAGAATACTTGTTTGTAACATAATTTTTGAGAATTCCATATTTAAGATCCATTAAAAGACGTATTTGTAGTGTCTCAGAGCTAATCACATGAGGTGCTCTCATTAACATATCCAGATAAATTTCAAGAAAAACTGAAAGTAGATGTCTTCTAAGACATTTCGAGTGATATATGGGAGAGATTAACAGGTTATTTTATGATGTCATTTTTGCAGCAGAAACAGACTTATCTAGCAGTCAAAGAATGGCTTTTAAGAGAAGAGTTAAGAGATGAATGATTTGTTTATCTTTCTTCATGCAAGGCACACATTATTAAGACTCTTCACAAAAAAATCTGATGAGCAGAATGTTCATATGCACAGGTAAGACCACACACAGTATGCCATAGCAAATACACAAAACCTTCAGTGAATTAAATCTCAAGTTCCTTCACACACTGTTAACTGCAGAGCTTCTTTTGCTGACCATGTGTAGCTTCAAAACCATGCAGTAAACCTCAAAGAAGACTGAAATGTAAGTTTCAGTCTTATTACCTTTTCTTCCATCTTTTCATCACCCAAATACTGTGCTTCCGGCAGCTGCTTCAAAGCTTCATTGGATAACAAGCTGTAGCTCTCCTGGAGGGATCTGACTTGCTTTTCCATTTCACTTCTCTCTTCATCTGTCATTCTATTAAGAAAAAAAAAAAAAGAAGAAGATGATCTCTGAGTAATTTGTAACCTTGCTGGAGTGATCTGCATGTGGAATTGGTAAAAGTAGTCTGAACAAAATATAGCCTAATTTCAAAGATGCTTAGGAAAGCCACAATGTGCTTGTAGCTACTGAGGAAAAGGAACTACATTAATCTAGAATTTATGTTGAATTATCACTAAAGCATCTAACCTTTGCATGTCCCTTTGTCAACTGATTACTAGTCAAGATAGGGAACAGCTAGCAAGGAGTCATGAGGTACCTCAGCAATTTAGTATCTTAAACACTCTGATTTCAGACACGGATGAAACAAACTTGTGACATACAGTTCAAGTACTAATTCACTATTAATCTGTTAATAGACTCCAGATGAAAATTTTTGTTTAATGTTTTGGGTTTTTTTTTAAGAGGACAAGAGGCATATAAACCTAGCCAAAGTCTGGAAATAAACAGAACTGCATGAAGTTTTCCCAAATGGGAAGACAAAATTATAAAACTATGGAAAAAAACTAGCTTATTTGTACATGAAAAGTAATTGGAACTGTAAGATAAGGATATAATTTCTTTCTAAGCAAACTGATTCAATTAGTTTACGTTATTTGAACAATAAAAAATGGCATACTTGTCACTGTGCTTAGCTAAAAATGACTGTGTAGTCTGCAAAGCTTCAGCTATTTGTTCTTTCTTGGTTGACACTTCATGCAGGGAAATCTGAAAAATAAACAATCCGTGTTCAAGACTTAATTTCACACAAATATAACAAGAAAACCAAACAAACAACATAGTATTTCTACCCAGGACTAAACTCAATTTATTAAGAACTTGATTTTTTTTAAATACCAGCTATTCTTAGAGCAATATTAATTATTAAGGAATTGCATCATTTACATACAGATAAGTCATTGTGTTAATGTCTTGTGGTTAAATAAGCTGTTTGTATTAGAAAACTATTGAGTGAAACAAATAGATTTTAACATGTTATTTGCTTGAAATTAGCAAATCATTTAAATCCACTTATTATAGTCTGCACAGTTTAAAGCAGCTTTATATATATGTGTTCAAGATGTTGCTCACCAAAATGAGAGATAATAACCTGAAAATAAAAATCATACCAGCCAGCTATAAACCTTCACGAAATCCAATGACAAACACAGTATCAAACACTTGGAAAAAATGAATTATTTATTAATATTCTCTCTGCTATTATTTCTGTGTCATCCCCACTAAAGCACTTGTTCTGGCAGTGGAACTTGCAAGAATTTAATCTTCTGATTTTTCTGAGAAACTATCTAGAGTCTTTTCAAAGAAAAGCATTAATTTCAGCTGAATAGGGACAAATTATTAAAGGGGAGTCTACAACTTCTACACTTATTAGCAAGCCCAAGATATATTCACCATTGGTGCTAAGAGAATTCTAGCAAGGTTCTTGGGCCCTATGCTCATGTGGGTCTGGACACAACCAATTTTGTCTCCATGTGCATTGTGTCAAAGGTCCTGAACACGGTCTTGAACAGTCTCCCTCTGCAATCACCACTAGAAAGCCACAATCTCACCACTTGTGCTGCTTGGACAGAAACCAAGAGAGCAAGCACAGTGTGCACTACACTAGAAGACAATGTGAGCAGGTGAGGTAGCACATGGAGCCATGTGTCACTTGAGGAACTGTTGTCACTGCTGCTGCTGTGTGAACGAACCCTGCTGTTACTGGCACCAGCTTCACCCAGTCTGTGATTACAACCTACAGCAACCCCAGTCCTCCATGTGAAATGTATTTCAGCTATCATTAGCTATAAAACGTACATGCTTCTACAAAACATGTCACAGCACCTGGAGACACAAAACTAAGACACCTCTAGAAGGTGCTGCTGTCTTGCAGGGCTGTTTCACAAAGGAATGGAACACCCTCAGCAAACACCCATTTCCAGTAGGCCAGAGGAAGCCAAGACAGATTAACTCCCAGGTTACTCACTGAGGGCTCAGGCTGGGCAGGGAAGATGCCACCCATAGCTGCTGTGGTAAACTGAGATGCTCTAAGGAGTTGAGCACTGGCCCAACACTGACAAAGACTTGCAATGTTGTCATTAACAAGGACAGAAAATGACCAGTGTCAAATGCATTTTTGCAAATCCTACCCTAACTATTAGCGATTTACCAATCAACATGTTCAACCACAGGCTTACTTCCTCCTACAGATACAGGAACAAACTCAGTAACAGAACTAGCACTGGTCCCCTATGAATGATGTGATGGGACCAGGGGCCATTAAGACTGCAGGACCTGCCCGAGAACAAGCTTGCTTTATGCACATGCTGCTCCAGTGGCTCTAATCAGTACCAGCATGCATGACCAGAATAAAACAACAGAAACAGGCTTCCAGGAGGGCCAAAGTCATGTCTGCATGACCACACATTTGGCCCTATAGTGAGGGATGTGGACAAGCCGCTGCTCCATCCCTCTGCTGCTCAGTGTACAGGTAGACTTTCACCTACTGAATTCCTTTTATGTGTCACAAATCTGTTTTGTGGGACAAGCCTAGCAGGGGAGCTGTTAGAAATGACAGAAAACTTCACAGATGGAAATCTATGGTCAGAGTTGCAACTGCACACAACAATGTATGTGTTAAACACAAAGGTGTCAAGATGAGCCACAGCAGCAGCCTGTCGACAACTGTGGTAGTAGACAGAGGGCTCTCAGTCAACACCTGCTGAATTCCCTAAACCAGCAGTTTTAACAATCCTGTAAGAGACTCCCCAGAACAACTTTTTAAAAGCAAATAGAGAAACCTGGCCCTCAGACCGTTCCTGCCCACTTTCTCCTTCCCGGTGCCAGGGTACAAGTTACCAGACTTATTCACTGAACTATTTCAGGACAAGTGGGAAGACATACAAAGCACCATGCTACCAGGATGCACTGTCCCTCTAACAAAGGTGGAATTATGGGGTGCAGCATCAGGTTTTGAACTGACATTGTGTGGTGTCACACACAAGGCCTGTAAAAAGCAGCTTGTGCTTCTTCCTGAGTACCATGTTTGCGCTCCTAAACACTGATGTTCATTGAGAAGTTCAGGTTAGATATAAGGAGGAAGTTACTTACTGTGAGGGTGGTGAGGCACTGGAACAGGTTGCCTAAAGTGGTAAATGCTCCATCCCTGGCAGTGTTCAAGGCCAGGCTGAACAGTCTTGGATGGCATGGTTTAGTGTGAGGTGTCCCTGCCCATGGCAGGGGGGTTGGAACTAGATGATCTTAAGCTCCTTTCCAACCCTAACTCTTCTATGATGCACCCAACCCCCACTCACAGCTACGTGAAATTACATTTTTAAGTAAGATGTGGAGAGTGATTTGGTATTTATGGAGTATTTTGTTATTTTAATCAACACAAAAAACCTAAAAAGAGGAAGTGGTATTTTACTAGAAGACATGTGTATACCTGCTGCTTAGGCAAATCTGTCTTTTCAGCCTTTTCTCCTTCTTCCTTGCTGAGTGTCTTGCTGAGGTTTGACACCCACTTCAGTAAATCCCCAGCTTTCTCAACATGTTCCTTCTTTTCTTCTTCCATTGATTTCTGATGAGCATCATGAATTGTAAAAAACATGTAAATGTAAATTGTTGGAATATTTAACAGTAATGTCCATAGAAACACAATTCTACCACAATGGCAATATTATAACATAAGCATCAAGTGATTTCTTTTTATTTATCACTACATGCATAACTATGACACTTTGATGTATGAACAAAACTGCCACATAATAATAGACATGAACAAAATAATTCCTTAAATGATTTGTAATTATGATTATGGTGCTTATTCATACACACATACATTCATTTAAAAATGACTGATATTAAGAAAAAGTATAGCTTCCCAGCCATTACACAGCGGATAAAATCTAAACATCTGCATATAAAGCATATTTGAATTGCTGCCTTTGCATTACCCTCAGGTGTGAATATGTACAGAGAGCACAGGCTATCAGAATTTTGCAGTTTATGCACATGTATTACTAAATTACAATTAAGAGGAATACATTGCTTTTATGTCTACAGAAAAAAAGAACAATAAAAGTAAAATACTGAGACATTTAATCTCTTTCTGCATAGGAAAGTACATTTCTTTTTACAGTAGTACAATCTGTTAGTAGTTTGAAATTCATCAATACCTAGAAAACATGCTTAAGCCCTTCCACGTATCAGAAGTAAAAATGAAGTTATTTTAATGGATTTTTTTTTACTTTGATAAGTAATTGTAATTCATTTGCCTGCTAGAACATGAAAACAACCTAAATAAAAAAGTTACCTGAAGTGAGAAAAAATTAGGATATTTAACTTTATGATGGAAGTAGCCCACTAAAATTAATAGAATATCAACGTGAGAAAATTTACTTCTGTGTACATATTTACTGCACTGCAGATTTAACCCTTATATGCTTTACTGCCACTTTGCAAAACAAATGATGCCAACAAACTGATTTGTAATATTAAATTAAGTATCAGGTCACATGAAATACTGCACTGTGATTATTCGCAAAGTGAGAAATCCCATTCCATTTTTAACATAAAGATCTGATTTCTTGTCTCACCTAATCTACCCATTTTGCAGTAACTTTAACTTCACCAGCCTCAGTATAACTTCTCATTTACGCTACCTACATGTCAGACAAGGCCTCGGGTAAAGACTGAACACATAGTCTGCGTTTTGAAATTATGAATCTCCCTAAGTTTATCTATATATCTCAACTTTCTAACAAGTAATAGCCAATTCCAGTTTTAGCGGTTTATACTAATTAGTGGTTTGTATTAATTAGTTTTACAGTAACTCATGATTGCTTTAGAAAACACCATTTATGGTTTTCCATAAAGGCCACCACAGATCTTTTTTACGACTTGAATGGTTTAAAAGCAGGCTCCAAAATGAGTACTAATATCTTTATTCCATTATGAATTATAATAGAGACTGGAAATTCCTGTCTTCATGGGCTGAGCTGCTTCTAACAATCGCAGCCCAGTGTGGCAATCAAAAACAGCTCTCTCTAAAGCTTCTTTGTAGGTTACCTTCTTCTTTGTTTTGGGGCATGTTAAAGCTTTAACATGCAATTTTTCATCTTTCATCTTTGTAGCTGTGACAGCATCAATAATACCATTCTTGATTGCATTTTCCATTGTTAATCTGGAGTGAGACTTTGGATCTATCAACCCACCAGTCAAGTACTGATACTCCAGGCAGCGCATGCCCAATTCTTTGTCTACGGCATTTAAGTTCATAGCTTCAACAGCTGACATAACTGTGTTCTTTACAGGGTGAATGATCCCAGTGAAGATCAGTTCACACTGCTGCATGTGCTTGGCACATCCATCATCAATTAACTCCCTTTGCAAAGCTTCTGAAACGCTGTACTTTTTCCCAGTGAACGGATCAATTATGCCCCCAGTACTAACCTGAGCTTCAAGACATCGGAGGGCAGTAACTCTGTCTACCAAGTTTTTGCGTGAGGCTTTTAAGACTGGAATTCTTTCATTGGTTTCAGAAAGCCAGAATCCTGCAACAGGACTGTTTAAGTCTTTATTTGGCTGTGAACTGCTAGCTAAAATATCACCGAACTCATTAGCTGTGATTAAACCCTCCTTATATTTATTGACTAATGCTCTGCCAATTCTACCCTGATTTAAGGTCTCCTCGATATTAAACTGTACACCAGTTTTAAGATCTGTAAGCAAAAGAAAAGAATTCCCATCAGAGTCAAAACACGTGGACTCCTTCCAATCAAATTCCTGTTTTGAAAGCTCAATATAAGTAGCTTTATCAACACAATTTTTTTTATAAGCCTCATATGAAGTCATTTCAGCTCCTGTTTCAACATCTACTACAGAAATTTTGTGACTTTTCTCTGCTGACGAGCTGCTTATTTTCCTTTCACCAACTGGAAGCAGAAAACATTTACTGCTTACACTGAACACACACATTTTCAGGAGATCACAGTAGTACATCGCTTTCCTGTTGTTTGGATTGTGAAAACATTTTGCATTACTAGAAGGTTCATGCAGAAATTTTAAAGTTGTGTTATTTAGCAAGCCGAGCTGCACTGCGGTTTCTGGCAGCACACGGACACTTCTGACAGGATCAATGACCCCCCCACTTGCAATCTGAGTCTCAAGGATATTTTTGCCTTTTTGTCTTTCTAAGAGTCTAGCTTCCATAGCCTGATACACAGACATTACTTTCCCAGAATAGCAATAGCCCAAAACAGCTTTCTCTGCCTCATGCAGTCTACTCTTGAATTCAGTATCTGCAAGCCCTCTAACAATAGAATCATCAACAGAGAATTTCTGACCTGTTGTAGGCTCAATGATAAAACCAGTAGCTGCTTGGGCCTCTAATAATGCTAATGCCAATGCTTTTCCTATGATTCTTCTTTTTGCTGCTGCAGCAAAAGAAAGTATCTCTTTGCTGGATTCAAGGTACAGCCCAGCTATAGCTGTAGGTTTAGTTAAAAATTTTTCAAGACTTTTCTGAACCTCATCAATAGTTTTCTGCCCTGAAAGAAGCTGCTCAACTGTGACCCTGTCTAAAAGTTTAACTTCGGCCAACTGTCTGGCAGTGACATCACGCCGGAGACCTTGAAATTTAATATTATCATATTCCTCTGTGAAATACTCCAACTGAGTAGCATCATCATCAGTTTTCAAACTCTCTCCCCCTAAGAAAGAGCTCATCTTTGCAAAGTCTTCTTTCCTAAACCCTTCGGATGTTTTGTATCCCTCAAGCATTCTCTCTTCAGTACCAAAAGTCTTGTCATTTTCTTGGTTTAATGTTGTGACTTCAACATGCATGTCATACTGCTTGTTCTTCGCTATCTGTAAATGGGAATTTTTTGACACAGTGAGAATCTGCAGAACTATGCAGTACATAATATACTCCTAAATCCACCACCAAAGAAACAAAAGGGAGAATCTGAATGTAAATCATGAAGGAGAATTGCTAATATCATTGGAGAGCAGAGAAATATAGATAGCTAGATTTTTAAAGTGCATTTGCCATTTCAAACACTTATTCAATAACAGGAATATGATTAGACTAAGCAACAACTGTTGTTTGTTACTACATGAACTTCACGCTGTTAATCAAAGCTTATTTAGACAAAAAAGGATATATGGTGTATGTGAATTCCTATTTCCAACACAAACTTTTAAAATAATGTGTATCTTAGATATTAACAAACCTGCTACAAATGTAAAATAAAAAGGTTTGCGTGTCATGTAAGAATGAAGGGGTTCCCTTCACCAAGGGAAGAACATAAGAAACATTAGAGAGAATACAGAATAGTAATAAAGTATAACTAAAAACAAACAAAGAAACAGACTAGTAAAAACCATCACCACTGAAAGGCAAACCCTCACAAAATGTAGTGTGTACCTCCAAGGGATGCAGTTTTACCACTCCTAATTCATGTTTCATGTCTTCTCCATGTCTAATAGTTTGTCTGGAACTGTGTAGGTTCCTGCTCCTCAATGTATCCCATTCAGATGTCCCAGAGATTTGGCTTCCCTTATCAAAAGTTATCTCAAACTGTGTACTCGTTTGAGAAATGAACTCTGTAAATTGTGGGCTTGAATTTTCTTCTCCCGATTGGTTAATCCTTGACACATGGAACTGCACCTCTCCGGGTGTTGTATCATCAGCACTCACGTACAATGTATTTTCTTCCACCTGATCAGATTTAAAACCTGCTCTCTCCTGCTTCTGATTTAAAACCTGATCTCTCCGTCTTAACAAAGGTGAGCTAGGTTTTGAATGTGGAGGAAGCTGCTCAAATTCTCGAGCCGTGGTGCCACTCAGGTAATCGAAATCATTTCCTCTTCTCTCACAGCTAAATTTAAATCCACAGTCTTGGAGTTTATTATTTTGCTGAACTTCATTCTGAAACAAAAGAAACCTCTGTTCGCTCTCCCTGAGCTGCAGATCCATTTTGTGTTTCAAGCTCTCAACTGTGCGCTTCTGTGCTTCCAATTCTTCCTCAAGTCTCCTGCATTTCTGGTGATAGTCCATTTCAGCCTGCTTCCCTTGCTGCAGCTGTTCCTGACATCTTTTAAGCCTTTCTTGCAGATCTTCCATCTGTACCTTGTACAGCATGATGTTTTCCTCAGCCATATGCTTTTCCTGCTGAAGAGCAACACATTCTAGCTTTATGTCAGAAATGTCCTTTTCTGTGATGCTATGGGATTCCAGTAATTTTTCAACTTTCTTCCTAAATTCCTCTGCAGAGTGTTTAAATTTAATGGATTCTTCCTGAAACAGAATCATCTTCTTGCGTGCCATTTGCTCGTCCAGAGTCTTTTGATGGAGTTCATCCTGTAGTTTTTTTAATTTACTACTTAGTTCTTGTATATGAGCTTGTTGTAGTTGTATCTTCTGCTCACTCATTCTCTTTTCCATAGTTAGAGCATTTATTTGCACATTTAGATTTTTAACTTCCCGGTCAGTGGTTAGGGTGGAAGCACTTTGTTTATCACATTTTTGTTTATATTCATTAGCCAAATCTTTTGCTTTTGCTAGATCAACTTCTAGGCTTTTTATTTTACATATGAATTCTTGCTCAATTATTGTTTGCTTGTGCAATTGTTCATTTGTTGTATGCAGTTGTTCTTTGAAACCATCTGCTAGGGATTTTAATGCATCATTTTTCCTCTGAATACTTTGTTTTTCCAAAGTCATCCTCTCCGATTCAGACTGAATTTGCTTCATTAGTAGTTTTGTGTCTGTATTCCATTTATTAAGGTCTTCTATCTTTCGTTTCAATGTTTCTGACACATGATTACTTTCGGCTAATTCATTCTTCAGCATCTGAATTTCCTGCTGGTTTTCTTTCTCTACTTTTATTTTTTGAATCAATTGTTCTTGAATTTTCTCATATTGGTCTTGAAGATTATTTGCTTCTCCTCTGCATGACTGTGTTTTCTGTTCAGCTGCCAGCTTCTCTTTTTGAAGAGAACTGATTTGTGAATTTAAATGTTTGATAGTGATTTCACTTTTTGCCTTTGATCTAGTTAGTTCCTCTACTTCTCTTTTTAATTGTGCCTTTTCTTGCTGAACAGATTTCAACTCCTCCTCATAGTTCATCTTAACTTTCTTGAGATCTACAGCTTCTTGCATCACCTCTTCAGCTTTATCTGTGGTTCTGTGTAGCTGCCTGTCCAGTTCTTTCAGTCGCTGCAAATATCCCTGCTCTACTTGGTCTTTTTCCTCTAACTTAATTTTTAGGCATTTAAGTTCAGTATTGACTTTGCCTAGTTTTTCTTTTAATAACCGAGACTTTTCTTCTGTTGATGATTTCTGAAGCTCAATTTCATTCAGATCATATTTCAGGTCTTTAATAGTTTTATCAGCTTTTCTGTTAGCAAGAATTAGTTCATCTATCTTTTGTCTAAGCTCTTCTACCTTTCTGGCTTCTTGCTTCTTCTGGAAACTTGCAATTTCAGAATTAGTTCTACACTGGCTGCCTTGCCCAGCTGCCGAAGTTGGCAGAGAAGTTTCTCTAGTTACAGAGTACTTGCCTTCAACAACTTTCCCTCTGGCTTCAGTTTTCTCTCTCTCTTGCAGCTTTATTTCTAATAGGCTCCCTTTAAATTCAAGGTCTTGTTCCATTTGCTTTATCAGTTTCATAAGTTTCTCCTCGCCTTCTGTTTTTTTCTTCAGCTCCTCCATTAAGTTTCTTTTTTGTTGCTCTAAATCATGAAGATTAGTATCTTTTCTTCTTAGATGCTCTTCAAGGTTTCTTCTGGTAAAGGTGCTTTCTTCTATTTGATTTCGAAAAGCACGAAGGTTTTCTTCCAACATACTTCTTTGAGTCTCTGCCTGCAAAATGAGCTGCCTTACACGCTCCAACTCCTCCTCTGCATCTGCTTTCTCTTTCTCAATGTTCTCTAGATCCCTACGACACTGCTTTGCCTCTTGCTCAGCCTTGGTCTTCTGAAGACAGATCTCTTCCATGTCCTGTTGCTGCTTCTTCCGCTCTTTTTCTGCGGCTGCCTTAACTTTAGGGAGCTCCTGTTCCACTTGGAATTTTTGTCTCTTCACATCCTCCAACATCTGCTCAAGGTTTTTTACCTTTCCCATGAGTCTTCTGTTCTCATCAATTGTGTTATTTTGCTGTGCCTTTAGATCTGAGTATGCCTCACGCACCGATGCTTCTTTATTCTTTAAAATCTGTGGAAGAATGAGATACATTGATATACACTTTTTGTAATACAGCATATGAAATGTTAGGCTCTTTGAAGAGTAGAATGGAAAATACTTACTCGTGTATATACGGTATGTCCAGAAAGTAGGATGAGCAGTTCCCACCACCATCAGCCTTCAGGAAGTTACCACTAGCCAAATATGAAACCCTTCATAAAGATCCACAAAGCGAGGAAGTCCTGAAGCCTTTCACTGCAGTCAGGTGCCTCCTAGCGGTAAGCAGCACCAAACAACAGCTTGCATATGTTTTGTCTCCAAACAAATAGGTAGAGCAAACACTGAGCCAAACACTATGCACAAGAATTCCCAAAGCAAAAGTGGCCTACCATTTCTGCATCAGTTCAGCAGGAATTAGGAGGATTTTATGCTTGTAAGCAAAAATCACACAAGAGAAGTTTGGAAATCCCATCCAAGAAGCAAAGCAATATAGAGAGATACAGCCAAGATGCACCAGCTCCAGAAACAGAAGTATTTAAACTGCAGTACACCTATGCTTTGTAGTGTGCTCCACAGTTCCACTGTGTCAGCTGGGGGACTGGTAGGAGCACAGTTACTTTGCAGTGTAGACACAGTTAGAAGTATAAACATGGTATTTTGGAAAATCCTAGTGAAAACCAGTCAGCCAGTAATCTCCATATGCTGGCAGATCAAGGAAAACTCATACAAGTATTCACCGGTAATAATACAGTTGACATTATACATACCTTGTCTTCATTAGCACTGTTACAGTGTTGGTTACCAAATGTGAGCTAACATGAGCTAAGAACACACATTCCTACAATCATACAAACATGGCATGAAGGGTAAATATAGCAACATTTTCATTTAAACAAAATGTTTGGTTAGGTCAAATTTTACCATATTTACTTATTTTTCATACAATACACAAAACGTTTCCTAAAAGGCTAATGCAAAGGCAGCTTCTTCAGTTCCTCTCCATATTTCCAGGTCAGAATTTTGAACAGACCCAACAGATACAAAACATTTAAATTGGTTTCTTATAAATCTTCTTTATGCTCCCATACATACAAAATTTAATGTATTATGCTTGAAAATCAAGAACTAAAATAAAGATACAGTCAAAACCTGTATCTTGTTAGCTTTCATTATCTCTAATGAACATGGCTGAGAATCAGCTGGGTGGAGAAAAGATGGTAATTAAATAGTAATACAAAATGAACAAAAACAATTTATAAGAACTTAAAAAATTTAAGGATCACAAAATGCATAGTAATTAATATATCATTTGTATATTCATTGTTTAAATTCTGTCCAATCAATTTTAAATCACTCGACCTTGACATATTATCAGATTCAGATGTTGATTTGTGTTGGTTTAGAATCATTGTTAAATTAACTGTTTCATTTGCATTGCATAAAAACTGTGATACCTTAATATAAGTTGTACTCCTTTTTTCTTCATTGCCACTGTCTCTTTTTTTTTGCTTTTCTTTTTTTTCAAGTGAGGTTTTTTTCCCTGCTTTTTCACAGGATGTTTTCTGGACTTCAGTGTTTTTCCCAAGTCCCTCTGTGCTATGACCCTTATCTCTATTGTGCCTTTCTGCAACCAGTAATAAATCTTTGTATTTCCGACTCTGTTCTAACCTGTGTTCTCCACTCAGCTTATTCCCACTCATACTGATGTTGTCTAAACCATAAATGTTACCCTGTGATATCTTCTTCTCACTTCCTTTCTCATTGCGACTCAAAAGCTTTTTTGCTAATCCATGTTCTGATAATGGAAAATAATCCTCTCCTTTAGGAATTATTTTTGAGAGGGCTATATTTGTATTTAAATCACCAGCGCTTCCTAACAATTCTGTCCCTAAACTTGGACCATCCTGCACTGGTGATACTTCAAAATCTAACTGATACAACTCATAGACTTTTGCTGCATACTGATTCTCCACAGTATTTCCTGAAGAAACAAGCAAAATTTCTTGCATTGCACTCTTGGCTTCATTTGGATTTAAATTTGATTTTTGCAGGATTTTGTTTTCTGCTATGAAGTAACTTTTATCCAGAGATGCTCTGTGCAGTTTGTTTGTATCCCTTTCAACATCACCAGAAATGTCTGCATTGATCATCAATTGCAAATTTAACTTTGTTTTTTCACTCCTCTTGCATGCTGCCAGCTCTCTGAAAGAGGATGTAACTTTTTCTAAAGGTATTGCATGCCTTATACCTGAGTCACCTCTTTCACCACGTACTTGAAACCCTCTGTCTTCAGAGTTTAAAGTGTTACAACTATTAGTTTCTGTAAAGCAATGTTCTTTATGTTGACTTTCAAAATTAATTCTTGGTGAAAGATCTTGCTGCTTGTCCAGAACATGCTTTCCAGTTTTTGGAGTAACTTCACCTCTCTTCACTGTTAGCTCAAAGTTAATTTCTGATTGCATCTCACACTCTTCCTTTGTCAAAACGTCACTCCCTGCCTTTCCTGAAAATTTTTTTCCTGTGGTTTTGTGCATCATGACCACTTCAGGCAACTTTGATACTCCCTCTGTTTTGTGTCTCTCTCCACTGAGAATTTTCTCATTTAACATTTCACCAGGATTGCTACTCACACAAATCTCAGCTGAAACAAAACAACCTTTTCTATAATGTTCTTCTTTGATTTGATTACTAAAAGCCATTAAATTCTCTTGCTCTATATGCAACTTATATTCACTATTGCCACTAATGCTACTTTCTTGACCACTGGAAGTTAAAACTTGCTTTGATGTTCTATCAGTTTTGATTTCATCATATCCATTTACATCTAATTTTCTTCTGTCCATTTCCCATTTATTTTCTGTGTGTTCAGGTATACTGGAAGAGTTATCTTTTTGCAAATATTCCCCATCCATCATGCTTTCATTAGATGCATTTTCCTCTCCGAATTCAACAGCTTCACTACATCCAAAACGTTGAAAGACTTCAGCTGAGTTCACAGATGTCTGGAGTTCACTCCTCTGGTAAGCTCCGAGCATGACAGCACATGGAATAAACTGAGAGATCATGGAAACCATCTTATTTTTATCTTATTCTGTGCATTGGTAATGCTATTACTGAGAGTTAGGAAGAAAGACTGGTGTGGAAGAAAAATCTTGGAACAATCACAGACTTCAGAGGTCATCCCAGAAGAAAAAAAGTATCATTCCTCCTTTGAAAAGGACTAATCATTTTCTGATTTGCTTAAAGAATGACTATATAACCTCTTTTGGAGAGAAACATTTCAAGAGAAAGTGAAGATTTTAAAAGTATTTTCTTCTCAACTATTTGGAAGGTTGACTCTGCAGCAAGCGTGCATTTTGAATAATTTTTCTGCTCGATTTCGGAAACCTATTCTTGTTACAAAGATTCTACCTTAAGCTTAAATAAGGGATTCCTAGGGGTCAGCTGTCTGACCCCAGGGAATCAATACAGTAGAAAGCTAGAAGGAAGAAAATATATAAACATGTCAAAGAAACTTCAGAAAATAGTTCAGACGGCATCACACCTCCCTGTTTAAAAACTTTCTTATATGTTGTTAAGTGGACCAGAATGCATACTATGGAGTATTAAAGCCTGCGTAGGATATAAACAGTACATGCACACTAAGGTTGCCCTCATCTTAATGTCAGCTTTTATCCAAAAGATCAAGCACTAAAATATTTAAGTATTAAAATGTACTATATGCAACTACATCTCCATCAGAATTTAGTGAATCATATGACCCTTCTAGCTGGAAGAACTGCTAAAATGCATGGATGGTATAGGATTTGCTAATCTGAATGTTAATGGTGTAATTTAACACTCCTATCCTCCTGTATAAAGAATTCTAGTCTTTCATATCTGCTGCTAACTTTGTGAGTAATTCCAACAGGTATATTTCTCTTCATATGCCTGGCTGTTATTTTTGCTTAGTTAGCTGCCAGGGGATGACCTACCTCTTCCTCTTCCAGTCTTTTCAAAGAGTCACCTGCAAACTTAATGTACTGTGTCATCAAGGTCACTAAGGCAGTGTAACGAGTCCTTAAATCCATGAACTGTAGAGAAACAAAGAGGTGGGGAGAAACAGAGGGAAACACATTATCCTTCAAAGTGATAAACACTACTCTAGAACCCATCCCGATTTTGGTTCCAAAATCATGACTGTGCAATCCGAAGTTCTACTCTTGATTCCAAAGTTGAATGCAATCAACAGGGTGCACTTGCATAAGTAAATCCTAAGAATCTATGAGGATAGCCATAAGGAGAAGAAACAGAAAACAGTGTTTTGACTTCACAGTCACTTGATTTTTAGCTTCTTGTAAGAACAGGGTATAAGGAGTCTAAACAGTGCTGGTCACTATTCTTCTAACAACAGGGAGACAGATTCACCTTTGTCAAGATCCAGCCCAGATATAGTTCTAAACACTTTTACTGAGGTACATTTCTCATATAGCTTTTTTGTAATTCAACAGCAATACACTGTCTCATTATCCAGGTACTCCATAATGACCATTACAATATTTATCGCATCACATACCTATAGAGAAAAAAAATAATCTGCTTGGGCTACCCTATTTAATCACTTATAAATCCTAAATCTCATTCTTGTGTTTATTTTGTTTTAAACAAAGACTCAAAATCCCCACACATTTTCCTGTAATAAGAAACCCATTTACCTCTTGAATAATGACATCTGATGAGCTTTGCATTCTTCTGCGTTTTACTGGAGATTTTTGCTGGGAGTCAACCATAGCTCTGTAGGTCATAGTCTGCAACTCATAGTCCTGCAAAAAGAGAAAACAAGCAAAGTGACTGGCATTCCACATGCTACTGACACGTAAAAGAAAAGGACTCTAAGTATGACTTTATTTATTACCTTCACAGCAGCTGAGTATTGCTCTGAATACTTCTGACATTCATCTATTTTGCTTTGTTTCATTTCAATCTCAGAAACCAGCATCTGTAAAATATGAATCCACATCATCTGAAATTACTATTATTATTAGCATTTCTATTTTATCTGACATCATAAAATTTACATAATATGCTCATTTCCATGTGTGTACATATGGTGAAACCTATGTCCTGAGCTTTGTCAGGCTTACAGTACAGAAGCAGTGAAAAAAACCTGCCAGGTTTAATAGCTGGTGAGAGAATTTAAAATTAAATCAGGAATATATACATTAAATGCATATAATTTGTTATTCTGTCTCTTATTTAAGCTGCATTTCCTTCTTGCAGGAGACAGCCACTGAGTCTAGCTCTGCTTCCATGAAAATATTTCTACAACCATAAATACCAAGAGCAATATTGAATAAAAAATTATGTGATAATTAGAGTCCAGAATTTTAGTTATTCTTCAAGGTTTTAACTCTTTTCACAGATCACAGGACCAAAACAATCTCATCTATAAAAAGGCAATAGTCAGTGAGTGACATATACATGACACTATCTACGTTATAAATATGAAAACATAAAAGCTGGCAATGACTTAGAATTTTTACAGTTTAAGGGCTGAGGAATATAAAGATCCCATATCAAGAAATATGACTGACAGCACTGTGTTAAACTGATGTTTTAATTATCCGGTCATCCTTTGTTGCTTTTCTACAACGAAATCTCTTTCATACCTTATGCTGGTTCAACTGTTTAGCCAATGCTTTGCTATTTTCAGGATGGATTTCTTGAATCTTTCGCTGAGTATCTTCCACTTGTTGAATCCAAGTGTCCAAAGAATTGTAAGTATCTTTGTAATACTTCAGAGATTTATTAATACCTTCTAAGTCACGCAACCTGATTTTATTTTAGAAAATAAGACAAAGGGGGGAAGATGAGTATTAAAGACAAAAAGTGCAACACTAAACCAAACAGAGCTTTAAAGGCTTTGGATGCTTTAGGTCTGCTATAGATCACAGTATAAGGATACTAAAATAACGCTAACTAAACAGTAATTTAACTTCTCACACACCAAGATTCTCAGCAGAGATCCTACTACAGAAGAAGCTCTGCATATATCCCTTATTAGTGAGCTGAACTGCTTGAAACTCCATGAGCACAGGAAACCCCAAGCAAGAGAGAAAGCTCTGCAAAAGCCATTAATTCTGTTCTAAGAAGTAAGAGTATTTCAAATGTGACCTATGTGAATCAGAGAAGACTGCGCTGTGCTGAAGTTAAGTAGTTGTTCACCATACTCTGTGCCTCCCACAAAACCACAGGAGTTACTCCAAAACTAAAGCCTTTCAATATTCTAAAACGTAAAAGCAACTGATCCTGCAAGTCCATTTTTAAATCTATTTTTGACCTGAGAGTGGTGTGGTTTTTTTGAAAGTTGCTTCCATACTGATGAGAAGACTGACAGTTTTTCTTCCCTTACACCGTACTTCAAAGATCATATAAACATGACCACTTCAAAACGCTGCAGGGTAAACATACTTATTAAACAATTTCTTATAGCTTAACTTGGAATCAATACTTGTCATCGCTCTAGCACTGTTCTAAAGAAGCCACAAAGAGACTGAAAAAGAGCAGAGGAAACTCAGATTTCGTACTTCAGCACGTTTTAAAGCTAATAACCATGGAAAAGAGAAAGGATCATGGTAACTGCAGCCAATATCTGTACACATGTTTTATATAATGACCATCAGTGTCAAACTGTTAGGAAGCAGCAGAGCAAACACTTGCAGAAAGCAGCTTGTTTACAGCTCCATGATGCAACTACTGCAATCTGTCCTATTGACACTAGAAGCCACTATGTATTAACAGTAATTTTTTGTCATGTTCTATTCAGTATATAGTCCTGTGACGAAAGCATGTGGTTCACATTTGGACTGTGCGGAAATAAGGACATTTCAGTACCTTATAGATGATAAAACTACTGTTTTATCATTTAAATTATGTCATGCTATCAAACAATGAAAAATCTGAGGTGGATTTAAAGCTAGCCATTCTGCAGTCAGCTTTAAATGAGTCAGCTTTTACCCATCTTCTTTTCAACTTCCAGCACTGCTAAACTGACGCAATTAAATTAGTTAATTACAAGTGAACAACTTCAGTATTGCACCTGAGTGGCCATTCATGTCTTAGAAAACAAGGGCAAAAATGCAAAACTTTGTATGAACTTTTTAATCAACAGCACTATCTTTAATTCTCTTGTCAGCAACATCTCAACTGGATATTGAAGCTGCATGGAAACAGTTGCACACCAGAAGAAAATACTGGCACTTCACCAAAAGTTATTGTGACAAAATGATCACAGAAGTCAATGGAAGCTAAGGACTTACAGACATAGAACTTGAGTTATTAAAAGCAAGTTAACATGAATCCCATCATAACCGATGAGTAAGCTCATCAGTTTAGCCTATCAGAACTAGGGAAAACAGATGGTATTTCCACAGAACATCACACCATTTCTGAGGGCTTTTTTTTGGAAAGAAGAAAAAAAGGCAGCTTCTCTCTACTGTGTCTCATTAAGTTGTAAGTAAATAAAGTTTCTATATCTTGCCAATCTTTTGGTGCTCAAGAGTCACAGACATTTCCTGTGGAAATGTAAGACAGCAGGGGTAACAGCACAGAAAAGGTAAGAATCCTTTACCTTAGTACATTTCACAAGCAGTTCAGAAAACTCTTCTGACCTATTTCAACATCCAATTCAGATCATTCTTCCTCAGAAACAACAAAACCAGCATAAAACATGAACAGATTATAACAGAAAGTTATACAAACCTATTTTCAATTTGAGAATGAATGTTTTGCCACCTCTCGGCTAACTGATCAACTTTTTCCTTATGCCAGTCAAAGTCAAGATCACGTTCCTTGTGCATTTTAAACATCTGATCACTGATCATCTTTGCCTTCTGCAGTTCATCCTCTAAGGAATGGAACACTTGTCTTTTCTCATCTACTTCAGATCTCCATTGCTAGTATGTGATAAATGATAAATTGTAAATATCTCCGAAATTAGGACACTACTTCATAAATTAGTATTTTGCATGAGTAAAATGTACAAATGAATAAACAAAAAAATGCTTCAATGAGTATTTTACTTCTGGTTGCTCATACACTGGTCTGAAGCAATTAATTAGCAATTACGAACTGACATAATAATTCTAAGTAGCAGCATCCCCCACAGCGCATAGATCAAAACACAGACAGCAAATCACCATGCTTATCTTCTACACTACAGCTTTCACAAAATCAATAGCTAGATGCCAATCATTCTATGTAACAAAAAAGCATTACTCATTGTTTGCAATATTAAAATGAGGCATATGCAGCACACAAAAAATGATGAATTTCAATCTCATCCTTTCTGAAAGATGTCTGCCAAACCTCCTAGGAAACCCTGATCAGTATACCATAGCAGCAGCAGGAATATTATTGTGGCACATTTACATAACAATATATTTATGTTACCTTAAGCATACTTCTGAAGAGTCAAAAAATAAGCCTTGCGGCAGCATTAAGTGCCATAAGTGAACTCCCGTTAAGTGAACTCGTGGGAGTTCAGATACTCCAAAGCATTTCCAAATAGCAGGAATGCACATGCAAACTACTCAATTCCTACTGTTCCAAAGCTCTCATTTTTTTCTGAGATGTCAATCCTAATACAGACTTTTCCCCAAATACATAAGCCAAGTTTTGATAAAAGTACAGCTTAACTAAAACAGGTGTTATAAGACATATCATTTTCCTATCTTTTTTTAATTTGCCCATGAAAAGGTACCAGCCAACTCTTACCTTCAATGTACCCATCAGATTTTCAATATTGTTCTTGTCAGCTGTTACAGCCTCTTCTTCACACAACTTAGTTTCGTAGCGTTTTACTAACAATTCTGCTTCTTGGGTGTTCTTCAGCACCAATTTTATAGTTTTTAATCTAAAAAACAGTAATCTCCTGTTAACTGAACCATAAATAACAACATTCAATGCACTTGTTTTTCAGCCCTTCCATATCACTTTATACAACATTAAAACGTTAACTCCCTTTTCCTTGATCAGTAGTATCATACCAATAACTTTAATTGATTTTGAAGACTAAACTAAACTAAAACATACGTGAAGATGGCCTATTACATACTTATCTATGTAAATGGAAGACATGGAATAAACTTGGTTCATGTTCTGAATAACAACACTGAGCTCAGAGCGCAGAGCAGGGACTGAAGGTGAACCAGCAGCTTGACTGAAAAACTCTTCACATTTATCTGTGATGACTCCCAAGTCATCCTTCAGTCGATCCAGTTCTTTCTTCAGTTCCTGTAAAACGAAAGGTGATTGACAGTGCTTTTATCCTACATCAACCTGATGGATACTCTATCTATCGTAATCAGTACAGGTCTGGTCTCCTTTGCTTGTTTTATGTGGACACCATTAATTTTTTTAAAAAGGGAACATATGTATAAGAGAGAAACTAACAGCTGCCATTTACTGGCATCTCTTTCCTCACAAACACAAGCTTAATCTTTGACTCTTATCTTTCCAAGGCATAGCCAGGAATGTCTGTGGCACACTCAAAACATGTGGATACATCTCTCTTAAAATAAAACTCTTTGCCTAGGTAAAACAGCCTTTCTCAGGAGCTCACCTCTTGCTCTGAAATCCTAACCAAGTTTTCATGTACATCATCCCTTTCCACTGGGGTTCGGATCTGCTGTATTAACCGCTCCTCACAACTCTCCAGCCGTAGTCTGATATTTCTGACTTCAGAGATGTACAGATTGTAAATAGATTCTTCCTGCTCCTCTGATGAAAGAAACACACACATTAGCAAACAAAGCCATTATGTCATTTTCACCATGTTTTCTAATGAAATGCTTTATAAAGTCACTGTTCTACAGGTGTTTTCATAATTGGCTGAAATCCCATCAGTTTCAATTGGAATTCTGGCTATAAGGCAAACTTTAAGGAACCCTTAAATATTAGCTATTATTAGATCACCTCCTCAGACATGAAAAATTAGCATACATCTTTGACCATTCATCCCAGGCACAGGCACCACCCCTATGCAGACAACTGCTGAACTCAGTGACTGATTCTTTCAGTCAGATGGTATCAGGCACAATACTACAATAAACCTCCAGGGCTTTTTCCTTTATTTTTAAATCCTCTCTCTCAGATGAACATCTTTCCTTAAGTGAATTCTGTTGATGCCTTAATCAGCTTTGCACTACTGTTATTTCTTTAAGTCATAAGCTACTTGACAGTAAATCAGAACACATATCTGAGGCTTTCTGTTGTTACTGTACTTAAAGAGTCAAGACAGTAGTAACTACAGGTATTCTGTGGCGCAACAAAAATATCTTGGACATTTTCCTTGCCATAATAGTGTGAAAAAGTTTTCAATTCCATTATGAACTCAACAAAGTAAGCAAGGTGCATTTCCAGCATTCAAAAACAAGGAAGGCATGACTAAACAGTGAGCTGTAATGCACAGAATAGATTCTTTGATATAATTTTTTTTGTAGCATTCTGTATATTAAGTAACACATCAGTATTTTCACATAGCTCTATATACAAAGTTAAAAAAACTTAAGAGATTCTGTACTATGTAATTGTGCATACTGTTAAAATTGTGCATAGGCTCTCTAGCTGTTCAGAAGAACTAGGGCATTAACAATACAAATGTAAAACGAGTGATTCACTAGAGCTTGTATGCAGAGAGAAGTTGTATCAAGAACTACAATCTCTTTTCTGAGGACATTTTTCTACTGTTCTCAGCTAAGTTTTACCTCTTTCTGCAGACTTCAAAAGCTCTTGATAGTATTGCTTGCAAACATTAACTTCCCTTTCCAGCTGTGCTGTATCGGAGCTTGTAAAGATCTTTGACTCCTGGCTATCTTCCATAAAATCATTAAAGCGGGACTGCAAATTGCTTAGAACCTGCTGATGTTCACCTGGCAGCATCGTCTTTATCTGCAACAGATTATAAAACCCAAGGCAGGATTAGCAAAGACTCACACAGTTCCCTGTAACGCTTTTTATCGAAAACCAACATTGCCCAATTACTAAGATGGTAAAGTCAAAGAATCAAGGTTCTGAAAGTTTGCTTGTGCCTAAGTTGGAGTCCACTTGACAACTGATAGTTTACACCCACCACAAAATCCTTTTTCATCTTTAATGCCAGCAAATGGCTGCGTTAAGCCAACCCTACATCAGACACCATTTCTCCATCTACTGCCACATAGCAACAAGAAACCAGCAGAAGTCATACAAGTAGGGACACTTCAAGAATTATTTCAGATTCCTTCTTTCAAACAGCAACAGTGGGAAATACAGTGAAAATGTCATTTTGGGTATTGCAAATATTATTTCAACAGCTTGTGGACAGATAACACCAATGTTGTATAATAAACTACTGTATTAAATAGTGTTATGCTATAAATCTAACATTGTGTAATTCAGTGATCTCACACACTGTTTTAGCCAGAAAGATCTGTATCAGTACTTCATTTCTGACAAACTGATCCTAGCCAGTTATTTAACATCTGAAGTTACAGATATGTGTCAGAATAAAAAAATGCATTATGAAGGAATAGGTGTTCAGCTGAAAGACTGTCACTTCACAGCTGTTCAATCATTAGTAAGAAACTGTAGCACAAGGAAATAATGGGGGTTTTCATGAAAATTAACCTTAGCCTCATGAAGCTAACTGATCTCCCCAGATACTTCCAACATAAATTCAGAAAGCTAGACTCCTGTAGAACAAATTTCACCGATCATTCCTTTCGAGAGATCCTGTTCCTCTGACGAAAACAGGTGACTAGAGAGATCAGCACAATAAGGGTACAGGTAGCTCTCGTGACACCACCTCTCTTCTCCTTCCCCTAATGTATCTGTGGTTGCTTAAATAAATGAATAATGTTGCACAGTGGTAACCAGCATTCCCACACAGAAGATGAAGATGGCAGCAAATTATTGACCATACATTTCTGGGAACTGTAGTGAATGGCTACAAGGCCTTTCCCAGACATAGCACATACCGAGGCTACATTGCCAGCTCGAACTGCTTTAATTTCATTTGTCAGGTAATGCCAGGACACCACACTCTTCATATTTACATGTGACTCGTGCCAAAGGGCCAGAACATTCTGAAATTGCTGTTCAATCCTGAAACATAAAAAGGCTCCAACTTTAGATCACAGCAACACATGAAACGGGGAAAAGAAAGTTTAGTTGTTACTTTAACCCAAGCTTCATATAAATGTATTATTTTAAAGTGCTTTGTTTTCTTCCTACCTGTTAGCTGTATCTATCGCTTCTTTGTTTGGTGGAGGAACTGTAAAGCATACAGATGGAACCATGGCCTCATTACCACTTGGGCTAATGACTTTCCATTTAGCACGATGGGAGTTGTTTGCTAATATACACTCATCATCTTTGTAAATAGTTATCTAGTATTAACAGAAAAGCAGAACCATTTAATTACAAAATACTTCTACAAAGCCCCTCTGTATATGGTGTCAACAAATAAGCAACAGAACAAGAAAACCAATGTTCAACACAAGTATTTGCTCTTGTTTAGTAGGGTGGAAGAAATTAAGAACCCAGCATTCACCAGGAACATGGCAATTAATGAAACTTTAACTTAATTCTCACATCTCTAATTTATTTGAGGAAATTCAAGTTTCTAACCTCAATTTGTCTGTAGTCACAGATGGCTTTAATTGGGATGGATGTTTTGAGTATACAGTCAGGGTTCCTTGGCTTCAGCTGAATTATTGCCTTTGCTCTTCCCACAAGGCCTGCTACTGTGCTTTTATACTGCAAGAGTTGCTCTTTCTCTTCCTAAAACAGTTAAGAGAAGAATACGTCAGAAGAGATGGCTAGAGTACAGTGCTGCTTCTTTGATCCTTTTAAGCTTTTCTTTTCATGACTTCTTTTACTGTGTTTCTTAAAAGTAATACATTATACAAGTGTCCTTCTGAAGCCACTGTTTTCCCACATCTAGGACTTTAAAGATAAAGAAATAAATGAAGCTGTATTTTAAAGTTATGAAAAAGTCATTTCACATGGAGAGATACACTTATTTAACTGTAAGTTCTAAAAACCAATTTTTTCCCCTTCACTTTTAAGGAATAATTTTAACACATCTTTTACATTCAATTATAATCTACACATTTCCTGTTTAATTATAACTCACATTAATAGAATCCTTGAATTCTTACCATAGACTCCTGGACAAGGTCTTCCAGCCTATGAAGGCTGCTTGATCTATCACAACTATATTTTCTGTATATGGTATCTTTCAAATTTTTTAAATATTCCATGGCTTCTTTGGCATCACTGAAAAACTAGGATGAGATAAATATCGGGGTTATTTTTAAACAACCTAAAAAGTATACAAACAGCTACACGATGAAGCTTTTCTCTTCATCGCTTCATCTAGGACGTGATGCCTCTTTAAAAATAATCTTTTCTAGTAGCTTGATATGACCGCTTCACCACACAACATTACTCATGATCTCATGTCTAAAGTACTCTTCAAGAAGGCACACACTGTAAGACCAGTTATTCTCAGTACTACCTACATGCAAAATTAATTCAGCAGTTATTGAACCTTAGTTAATTACTGTTCCTGCAATGGAAATTTTTTTCTGAAGTGATTCTTACTTCCCTTAGAATTACAATTGCTTTCATACGTAAAGAACAGATGAAGCCTACAAACTGCAGCAAACTAGCTGCAAAATTCAGCAGGCACCCTGGAGCAACCATTTCATGCAGGAGGGGAAACGTGCTGCCACGCTTGGCAGTTCTGCGTGGGCACCTGCACCTCTGTACTAGGGTCCTGGGTAAGCACAACTGGGAAGGGAAATGTCCTGTGATAATCTTCGCCCTTTCTGTCCCTGAAACCTCATTTCTTAAATTCAGAAT
The DNA here is from genome assembly GCF_033815535.1 of Pezoporus flaviventris. NCBI lineage: Eukaryota > Metazoa > Chordata > Aves > Psittaciformes > Psittacidae > Pezoporus > Pezoporus flaviventris. Next base: position 29,802,438 of record NW_026892579.1, on the reverse strand, counting down.
TCTCATTTCTTCCCCCCTACATTCTGCTTCTATTTGGGTAGTCCTGTAACAACCACCCACAATATGTTCTCCCTTGGGCATCACCAACCACTCTCCGCTCTACATCATCTGCAGAAGCTGTACTGATGGCAGTTGTACATGACAGGGAGAGAACATGCTTTGTTCTCAGTCTCTACTTGCAGCTGTGGCACTCTGAAAAAATGCCAGGACATATTTTCATCTGCTGTGAACTGATACAACTGCAGTGAAGACAATAAAGATCTGGTAACACTGCAGGAGCACGGCTTATCATCTAGTGATTGCATTTGACAATCGTCAATTCTACAACTGCTGTGAGACAGCAACTAGCACATTTGGTAGAACTTTTTGACTATGGAAAAATCTTAAAAACATTTCACATTTTTATTTATTTACTTTCTTACCTCGAAATATGCAGCATTTTCTCTCAAATGCTGTTCAACACAGTGACAGAGCTGAAGAATCCAGCTCCATTGTGTCTGCATTGCAGCCCTATAGGCCTTTAAGGAAGAGAGATATCTTTTACAAAAGGAAAATTAAAATTAAAACACGTATATAATTACAGAATTTTGGAAACACAAAAGTAATGTAGCGAACACAAACATCAATACCTGACCTTCTCACCCAGGAAAAACAAGCTGCAGCAAAGAAAATTCCAGTTACAAGTGAGAAAAAAACCTGTCCCTACAGCATAGTCAAACATAACAAATCTTGCCCAGAGTGGCTGTGAAATCACCATCCTTACGCGTGTTCAGAATTCAGCCATTAAAAGCCCTGACACTGTTTTAAGCATGGGCTGGACAACATCTCCTTAGGTTGCCCCAGTCTAAGCTCATCTGCAATTCTGTCTCTACTCAGTCACAATAGCTGGAATCCTGCCTAGAGAAAAATCAGATTATTACAGTAACACTGAATACACAACAAAAATAACTGATGAGGACTCGCTGCAATGTATGATTTTGTGTAGCAGTTGCACAGCAACTTAACCCCTACTCGATTGATGCCTCCTATATTGTCTGCAGGGTGCTGCCACTAGAGATGCACTGCACGAGCGCTCACCAGCAGAGGGTACTGTTGACTTTCTGAAATCAGCCAAGTATCTCAATTTTTCAGTTCCGTATGCTTCTCACGGAGTTCGAGTTTTTCCATTGGTTTCAATGAATTTCAAAATGATGCATTAATACCTAGATTCTTTTGCAGAAAAGGCATCAATTTCCTATAAATCCCCCCCCCCCCAAAAAAAAGTCCCAATATAGCATTATTGCAGACATCATAACCTTCATAATCATTTTCACTGTGATGGTCTGGTTTCATAATATGCATATTTAATATATATTAAGTATATCCCACTGATAAGAGGCCATTAGAACGGCATCTACTTTTAACTCTCAATGTTACATAAAAAGTAATTTATTATTCAAAGTAAATGTCATGAGAAGGAAGGAAGGGAGGAGTTTTCTTCATGTTTCCAATTTATGCAGATATAAACTCACTGAGCTAGAGAACCATAAAAATCCATCCTCTGGTTTTTAATTCTTATACAATAAGACAACTTTTTATTGTTTCTATTTTTACCATCCACTGTCTGTATTTACTCTTTTCTTGAAGATCTACAGGGAAAAGCATTTTACATTCCCCTTTGGAAACTTGCTATGACCCTACAACAGCTACAATAAATTTTCTAATTTTCTGTATATGGTATACCTATAATATAGAGCTTGATTCAATCCTGAAGTAAATCACATCACCTGGTCAGATTTTTAACATCCAAACACTTTTCATTATGAAACCAACCCTAAACAGTAATTGGAACCTGTACATAAGTGACAAAAAAATTCTACTGAAACTTCTTTCAGTACAATAGGGAGAAACCACATAAGGACTGTTCTGTGCCTCCAGTCGGCCAATCGGCCAATGCAATTTCTACCAACAACTGTAAAAGCTGTGTGCATGACCAGAAATATCTGTACAGACCAACTCTGGAAAATTTCGATTTTAAATCTCATGAGGGTTTTATCTAAGCAACCCAAGATGTTTTTACTTTTTTTAGAAACAAAGACAGACACAACAGCGACACAGAAGAGGTAATTAAAAAGGCCCCATTATTTAGAGTTTTGTTAATTCCTTGTGAGTTAGAACTTCCCTTCTTTTCCCCAAAAATCTAAAGTCTATTAAATCACAAAACTGTTCTCTTGTTCGTAGTTTTTACTAACTTACCTCAATGGTCAGCCTGGCTGGGTGATTCTCAAGAAGCAATTGCTCAGCTATTTCTTGAACTGATTTAATAACTTCTTCTTTTTGATCAAGTTCTCTCATTAACTCCTTTTTTTCCAGAAAAAAAAAAAAAAGAAAAAAAAAAGAAAAAAAAAGAAAATGAAACCAGAAACGTTTTAGGAATCTCTTGAATTCTAAAAGAGGATTTAAGTATTCTCTCTGTGTTACACTAGCAATACATACTGCATGGTATTCCTTTTTTCTTGTTATATTGGTGTTTCTTTCACTCCAGTCATATGCAACCTCTTCCTCTTCTTTTTCATTGAGCCATATCAGCTCTCTGGTAGCACGAGATACAAAACTGTGAAGAGTATCGAGATGTCTTTCCTGATTTCTTGACGTGTTCTTAATTAAAAAGAAAACAGATTTACAAATAGCAGAATTTAAAGCTCTTCCCTTATCAAAGATGACGTACACTGAAAAGCTGAGTGTCAGAGACGTATCACAAACTTACCAAGAGTTTTGAATACTGACTCTCCAGTTTGTGCAATTTTTCTGCATAAGTGAGTTTAAGAGGGGCAGTCATTTGGATCTGTATTTGGTATATGAGGTTAAAAGACAACAAATAGGTTACATATATTAAACTATTAGATCTACTGATTTCATGATGCATCATCTAGTGATCAGAAGTAAAACTAAGACAGTTCAAAAATTCAGCATTAGTTTATGGGTCACCCAGTAAGAAAGTAACTAAAAAAATAAAGAATATGGTGCTGTACCTCACTCATTTTAGCTTCTTTAAGGCTTGATTCAAATTCCTCAATAGCTTTGTGGACATTTTTGTGATTTTCCAAATGGCTTTCAACACTTGGTAAATCTGAACCCCATTCTGCTCGATCAAGTTGAACCTTACAAACAAGAAGGAAAAATTACCCATGACCTACAAGGAATAAATGTAATCATGAGAAGCAGACTGTTTCTATAAAGATTGCTACCTGCATTTCTTCCACCCAGCTCAATAGGTCCTGGACAAATTTCATGTTCACCTCTTCTTCTGGTAAATTCTGATCCACAAAAGCTGATTTCATAAGAGGTTTCCTGATTTGCATCAGTTTGAGTGTTTGCAGAGTCCCACTGTCTACTCCTGTCACATAGCTTTGAATTAACCGTGGTGGGATGCCTGGTGCGTAAGCGGGAGTGATGGTTGGTGTCAGTCTGGAAGTAAGACCTGATGAAAGGCCAGATGTCAAGCTGGAAGAAGTCAAAGTAGGTGTTAAACCTTGGGTCATTGCAGCATTTGATTCAGGGGTTAGATTTGTTGTAAATCCTGAGTTTAAGCTTTCAGTTATTCCTGATATCATCAGCTTTGTCTGCTCTGTTGTCAGTGCACGCCCTTTGTTGTACACAGAAGAACATTCGGTCCGTATGGCCATCAGTTCATCATGAAGCTTTGCAACTCTGTTAAAATGAAATAAATAAAAATCATTTTGATGAATGCTTATGATTAAGGTTTATCATGTTGAACTAAATAGCAATATGAATTCACATGATCTCTTACACTTTAGTTGTACTTAAATATTTATAAAAAAGCATTTCTATCAGAGGGTGTAGAGTATGTCAGCTTATACATATAAAAATACCTATAACATGGAGAAATCAGGCGATGACTAGAAAATCAGCAGGGTATGGGCACTGGCATGCACCATACACGATTCCAGTGAACAATTAGCACAGCAGAAATCTTACAAGATACTACATGTTGCGGCAGATCAAATGCTTGCAGTTAGTTCACTGCCAAGGAGTTGTTCTGGGCTTGATCCCACCCAGCCCAGGATGAATTCTGAAAAACTTCAGAGCCACTTCTTCATAGAATTGCTTTATGCTGTTTAAATGCATCTTTCTGCCAAGACTGTACACACTCTGACACATATAAGCTAATGTTACCCCACTTATTACCTGTTAAGACACCTACAGCTATCACCAGATATCCTGCCTCCATTTTTAAAATCAAAGTTAGCAAATTCTAAAAGCATTTTGGGTGCAGAAATACAAGCTAACATCTTTATACTCAGGTATCACTATACATTAAAGTCATGTTCTGATGAATGTCTTCATTTTCACAAATGTGTACTAACAGCTCTTCTTGTCTTCATTTATGGGCAATGTACCCACCAGAATACCTGATAACCTTTATTTGGGTGATCAGTGACAGACTGTCAAAGTTTATCCACAAACATAATGATTTGAATCTGTTGTCCCTAACGGGTACCCATTTACTTATTTATTTATATAAATACACTGTAAAGTACCTTTGCACAAGCTGGTCTGCCTGATAGTATTTTCCATCAGTAAGAATTTGGGTGTTAATCAATTGCTGGCGGAGAAGGTTCTCAGATTCAAGAAGATAACCAGCTATCTCTGCTTCATGTTGGAACTGGAGCCCTGACTCCAATCGCTTGGTGTCCTGAATAAATAAGAGAAAGCCATTAAGCCCTGTAGCTAAACCAAACAGAAATTAACTATTAAGAATTCCTAATACTTCTGTAAAAACTTCTGATCTTGAAACAACTGCAAAGCTTTTTATCTAACTACTGACAAAAAAAAAAAAAGTAACAGAATTCACTCAAGGCAATTTTTAGTATTTTCTCAAAGAAATGCCAAATTAACAGTACATTGCAAGTAAAAGTAGCAGCTATTAACTACGCACTCAAAAATCCTAACGGGGTTTTTTTTGTTTGTTTGTTTTTTAAGAAGCCATTCCACTGCATTAAGTTCATGAACACAGACAAGTAAAATCACCAAGTGACTTACAGACTGCAGAGCATTCCGAGCAAGTATTAGCTTTTCTTCACAGCTCCGGCTGTCCCGCTGAATTCTGTTTGCAATCTGCTGCAGCATTTCCAACCTAGGTAATGCCAGAACATTTCAGAAAAATAAATAAGCATAAATACTATTTATATTTTCTATATATGTTACATGACTTTAAAAACAAACAAACAGCATCTAACACAAAGCAGAAATACATATGCCAAGTTACCTGTTTCCTTCTAAGGTGCCATTACCAAAGCTTATACAAGATTTAATCAGTGTGGGACCACAATTAACAGAAAGGAAATTCTCGTTAGAGTCAACGCTGGTTCGAGCACTAGTACTGTTGCTAAATACCGAATCACTGCTGTGATAACTATAACTACTGCTATTCATTTTTACGTCCAGAGCAAGGTCCTTCTGGCTGTTTACATTTGCTGAAAAATTAAAAGATAAATCTCCTACAAAATGTACAGCTTCTAGGGATGAAATTTCACTACTGGCTTTTGAAACACCCAGCACTCCTCCTTTAAATAGGCTTCAGTACACATATTCAAAACCCAGCAATTAATATTCTGCCAGCTCTTCAAAGGATTTTACCTGGGGCTATGTACGCTACCTTGCTTTTGGCTTCCCTACCTTGCACATTAAAGCTTTGCAAGTACAGACTAGGCAGCAACATTAGGGCGTTTCTAGGAGATAGACAAGCCAAATACTTTATTTAAGTGTCACTAAGTATCTGTAAGCCAAATAAGACCTTAAAGAAGTCCGTGCAGTGTTGCTCAGACTCTTCAATGAAAAGTTTCAAAAAGGAGTGAAGTGAGAACTCCACGGTCCACAGTATGCTACAAAACACTTCCAGGTTGGGCTGACTCCTTTAAGTGGAACTGCACAATAAAACTGGGGGGAATATCATGGTTAATCAGCACATACCAATATAATCTGAGACACCTGTACACCATCCAACCCACCAGCATTATTCCACTGCCCAAGTATGCATGTTTACTAACTGCCCTGTCCCACTAATCTGTCCTCCTGCAAATTTCCCTTCAGCTTGTTCCATATTCCGAGCTAAGTGCTTCTTGCTGTTTTGACCACAAAACAAGTAAGAAAAATCTGATGACTGCCCTTGAGTTTACATTTTAACACAGATTTTGGATTAGGGATGTTTTTTTCAGTATTTTATGCCCTGCTTTTCAGACCTCCTGAAAACCACACCCACACCATGATTCTGTTTACACAGAAGAGCACAGCAAAGGCATAGCCACACCCCTGCAGTAATGCCAAACTCTGCTAGTTGTGCAAACCAGAACTCAGTTTGGCACTCTCCTCACTGACATCATACTAATTTCGATCTCATACAGCAATCCAGCCATGTTGTCAATCTGTGTTGATACATTCAGATGTATTCACAAGACTTGCAATATTTAGGATTTGCCAAATTTCAATATTAGCCAAGGTCACATTTTTGCCACAACCAAATCCCAGCCCAGGAACTGTATCACAACCTCATTATTATTGAGATGAACTAGCGACCAATACAACAAACATGGACCAAGTTCTTCTGTCCAGATCAGCCAACAATTTTAACTTGGTCACTAAGCCAGAATCACTTAATCAGCTTTTCTCTCTCATTTTACAGTGACCACCACATGAAGTGATCCATCACCATATGACCTGTCACTTTAAGTGTTTACCAATCCTGAAATACGGGAAGGAGTTTATGTTTATGTTTGGTTTATCCTGTGCTCAGTCTATCTGAATAAAAAAGTAAAAACAAACTAATGTCATTTCTACACGTTCTCAACAAAGATAATCCAGCTTTCAGCAAGTATGAACAGGATTCCTTTTGGCAAAGGCAGGCACTAACTTTGCTTTTGGCAGGTCAGGACAGACTAACCTATGAAGTCTAGTAAGCTGTATTTCTTTTGCTCCTTTCCAGTGTTCTGCTCTGCACAAGGTGGGACAACCTTGTATTCCTCCATAGGGACTTCTTCCGCAGCAGGGAGCTGTGAATCAGCACCTCACATTGAACCTGACATTGCTCTTGCCTTTGTAAGCATGACACATACTTAACTCTGACTGTAGTTAGGATCTTCTCTGGCTAAAATCTGTCTTTCTGATGACTTCCTACACAATGACCTGGATTCTTCACAATTTCAGTCACCTAAACCAGAGAGAATAATCACCCTGTTGTCACCAGAGAGTCAGTGCCAGGATACTCTATAAGTGGTTCCATTCTTACGAGTTTCTTTTGGGTGCTTAAAGTTAAGCAGAATGAATCCAGACCCAGGTCTATACCCCTACCTGCAGGTAGAAGCCCTATGATTCATTTAACTTAGATAAAAGTTTGGGGTTTTGTTTTTAATTAATGAATGGATAGCACCTGTGTCTGCCACAGAACTCAAAAGAGGTACCATTAAAAAGAAAAAATGCTCTAAGACTGCATCAAGGTTTTAAACTCGCTCAACATGTTATTAGTGATGTTCCAAACAGTATCACCCATTCTACTACCATGGAAGACTCCTATGCACTTTGCACGTCTGAAGACTGTGCTCTTGAGTACAGCCAAGTTTTAAATAACCTCAGAACAGACTGTTAGCCCACAGTGCTATGTACCAAGTGAAATATACATTTCATGTAAAGAATGAGGGTGTTGCTTATATGAAATCAAGTCCAAATGAGACAGCAAAGTGGTATGAACATAGCTCTGACTAACTGTACAAAGAAGGTGCTTATATTTGTGTTTAAGTGTGTTGATGATCTGAGGCACAGATACTATTCATCATGACCTTCTGAAACCACCCAAGTTATTTCCATCTGGATCTGCTTCTGTGAAGTAGATAAAGAAATTCAAGCCTTGAACAAAGGCAAAATTAGTTGATCTAGAAAAGTAATGTGGATGTTACCAGGGAAGATGACATCTACAATTTTCAATACAAATTAATCCAACTGAAAAGGTATTAACCAAGCCTGACAAACATTCACTAGCATACCTCTCCACTTCAGGCCGAAGGGTCTTGTCTCTTTCCAGCATGGCAATAATAAGCTTTCCCCATTCTTTTTCTGTGTCATTTGGGTGGTAGCCTTGAGGAAGCTTGATGCGTCCAAATTCTATCCAGACCTTAGCAATCATACATATTTGTTATTTTAAGCCACAGAAAATGAACTTTATACATTTTAATGCTTGTTAAAACTTACCTCTAGCAGTTTATATAGCTGTTGAATTTTTACTATATCTGCCTCCTTTGGTGGAATTTCTGTTTCTTTAAACTGTAAATATTGTTTATAAAGTGCCTACAGAAACACAAAAACCATCATCAACTTTTTTTTACAGTGAATGTAACCCTACTTCCCAAATTCTCCCTTAATATTCTTCATCAGCTTCTGTTCTTACACTGTTCTACTTGAGTTCTACAAAAAATGATCAGTGACAAGCTAAAGATTAGCTTTTGATTGTTCATAATGTACTCTGAAAAGGTTAAGGAGTAGTACTGTTTTATACTCGATTACATACATCAACAGGCACTTCATTTGTTCAAGCATGCTTTTGAGTCAGTGAGATAAAGTGTCATTCCAACAAAGAGTTTAAGACATGACGCCTCACCTTCAATTCCACGGGATTGTTGGGAAACGTTCTGTCAGACATTATCGTGACATGATGTCTGATCCACTGCATGAGGTAGTTCACCATATTCTGATATTCAACCCATTTGACTTCAACATCCTACCAAAAAGCACAACCCAGATCACAGGTCAGAAGAAAATAATCTGAGGGCTCATTTTTGCTTTATCTTTGACTCTGAAGTGTTCACACACATAGAAAATAGATTTCTAAACCCTGCAACTCTGAACCAATATTTACTTACTCATTACAGTTCATTTAAAGCTTCCAAATACATGATTTTACTCTCTAGTTTTGGTCCTAAATAATTCCACTGGAAACAAAACATTTTCTACTTTAATAAACCTCAAACTGATCAGAATTAGAGAGGCACAATTTGTAGGTCCACGACTGAAAAGTAAGAGCTTTCACTCTTATCTTTCTCCAACTTCAGGTATTTTGGTTTAAACTTTTTGCTTTTGTCCAGAACTTGAAATGCCTGCTAAGCCTCTAAAATCTCAACCTGAAAAACCATGTGACAGAGGAGTGTGACAGATGATCCAGCTAACATTCTGAAATCAAAAACTGTGTTAATGAAGCTCACACACTGCACAAGTATTTTTCTCCTACTTACATTTGCACTAATGCCTTCACCACCTTCTGGTACTTTGGGAAATGCATCATAAAGTGATGACACGTACGTTATTACTGACTTCTCATCGGGTGAAGAAACATCAACATCTAAAAGAGCAAGACAGAACAGTACTGTATCATGTAGTTGTAAGAATGCCCACAAATATGCTACAACCTGCAGGCAGATTGGATTTTATTTTAACGTTAGGGTTTTTGCAACAAAGCCCTTTGCAGTTATCTTACCTTCAGGATCCAGAAGTCTGGCAACACCAAGTTTTTCTGCTACAAAAAAAGCATGTTCTAAATTTGCAAGGTTGCTTTGAACAGCAACGGTATTCATGTCTATCAGGTCCGGCCTGTCAAATAAAAAAAGTAATACTTGATTACAACTCTTTCCCACGTTTAAATTACTGCTGTATTAGTAAATCAAACCAAGACCATGGATAGATACAGCAACAGACCTTTCATTAAGAAAAATTTCATTAAAATCAGGTGAAGCAACTGAGGTCAGTGCTAAGTGACAAACACAAGCAGCAGGCAACTACAACACTTTCTGTTCCTTATCTACAAGGTAAATGTTTTAGCCATCCCTTTTATATATACATATATATATGTATGTATGTACGTATTTTCTTATGCATGTTTCTTAATGTACACTGCCATTCTACTATAGCACCTTCTCCTTTCCACTGCCCTTAAGGAGGTTAAAGTCACTTTTCCCTTAGGACCCATTTCCATGAGGAAGTTCATTTCTACTGCCTTTACAACTTTTAGTCATCCTGCATCAAACTTTCCAGCACATGTTAGAACCCACACAGAAACAAGTTCTGTCACAAAAACATCAGTTCAGCCTGGAAGACAGTTGTTCTCACTGGGCTTTAAGAAAGTTGTTCAAACTGCACTGAAGCCCTGCTTTTGGTTAAACATTGCTGCTGGTTCTCTTGCACACAACCCTCAGCCCATGCACTTACACCTTCACACCCTCATCCTGCTGAATTCCACTGCCAGCCACAACACTCTTGTTTTAATGGAATACTTCTCTTAAGCCAGTCTCATCTATAAACATTTTTAAGGCCCATAAGTATCATCCTGTACCAGCAACACTACTTTTATGTTTAAAATTACTGTAAAACTTCAAATTAATAGTGTCCTTTAGGTTTGCTATGTGGCACTTGGCTTTTAGATCTTGCAATTCTCAGGGCAGTGTGTTACTGTCTGTCTCTTTCAGCACAGGGTATCCTCTCAGCCATAACAACTAAAAGGAAGAAGGGATTTTCAAAGATGCTAAGCAAAAACTCAGCTCACTGAAGCTAACTAGAGTCACAGGGGTCTGAAACTGTTGATACTGAAATCCTACACTACTGAAAACCAGTCCCACACTGAAGAAAGAAACCCTAAAACAAAACCCTGTAAGAAAAAAACATGACATCTAAACTTTCGTGAACAACTCACTCCTTAAATTTTCTCATTTTCTAGAAAAACTATTTTCTTAGTTTTACCTACCAGAAGCTTTGAATTATTGCAACAGAGGGAAATAAAACTGTTAAATATTCACATTGCTCAAAACGAATGGTACCACTTCATTTGACAACACCCCAGAATTCCCTTGATCACAAAAAGGTGAAACTCAATACAAGCTTGTCTTTTAACTAACGACAGGTGCACTGTAAATAAAAATGTTTTTCTTTTCAGCCATTTAGAATCCCTGGTTTCTTTGTGTTCTTTAGAAGACAAGTCTACAAGACCGGTAACAATACTGCACCTATTATTTCTTGAAAGAACATTTAATTAATAATAAAACTTAGGTGGTGTAAAAAGAAACATAATCCTCCTAAACCATCAGGACTTTCCACTTCCAATATGCTTAGTGGGAGCATGACCAAGCTCATGCTATTCTGCTCTGAATCTGAGTGCAATGGAAACAATGCAACAAAACCAATATCATCTGTTGCTCTCAGCAGCACAGAAAATCCATGAAAAATAAAAGGCAGTACTAGAAAAGGAAACAGAGAACTCCAGTCTCTTATTTCAGCCACAATAATGGAGATAGTATGAGTAATAAAGATCACTTTCACAGCACAGTTTTGACAAGAGAAGCAGATTTCTGTAAGTGTATACTGGTGGTTTGGTTATTTTTTTTCTCCTGCCTTCTTTACATTTGTTTCACACTTGATAAAAATGGCTCAAGAATCACTTAAGATGCCTGTTTGATTGCCAGCTCTCAGAACAAGAAATTACAAGTTACTGTAAAAGCCTTGACTATTTCCAGAAAATGCGCTGCAAGCTGTAGAGATACTGACATGATAATCTCAGAATATGAAGAGGAGGTAAGGTTCTCTTCTGTATCTCACAGTGATACAGGTAAAAAAACTGATGAAAACAACTGCTCTCGAGTAATATACCTTAAATGATATATTACTCAAAAATCACAGATATCTGTGAGATGCCTCCCCGCCTTTTTAAACATACCTATCACTGCAACTCCTACCAGCATAGGGTTATTTCAGTTCCCCTTTAAGAACAAGAGAGAAATGCAATGAACACTGTTGTTTTCAGTTAACTATACACTTAACACACAGCATACCGACTTAGGTTAACCAGTCTGTATCTAAAGTTTTGATCTACCAGAAAATACTACAGAAGACAGCATTCACCTCTGTCTTCGGCTGTCTAAAGCAGAGGCTTAACAGCTGACGGAGAACAAGCCCACTGATAGTTTATAAAAGGGAAAAGGCAGGTATTATGTCTTGAATACAAAAGCACCTGGTACTGACCACGGGAAGCGCACGCTGCCAGGGGCTTGGGACTTCCACTCTCTGCAGGTCACCTTTTTTTCTTCACAAATAGTAGAGGGATACATTGCAAAGCCACAGGAAAAGGAGCTTACCTCCCAGAGCTCACTAAAAGCTTTTTTTTAGTCCCAGAATAATACATCCAAAAAACATGCCATAGGAAATCAGATTGCAACACTGTTCCCTTTGTTTAAGAGTGTTTTCTCGTGATTTTAAATAAAAGTAATTTTTATCTGCTGTAAGCTGGCAGAGATATCTGTACACTAACTAGGTACATGTGAATTTGCATTTGAGCATTCCCATGTAGTTTTCAGTGCTGCAATCACTGAACACCATCCTTCTCTGAAGAAACAAGGGAATCTGGTATTATCAAGCATAGACTGTACACAGTGAGCGTTGTGGGACTGTATAATAAAGGCTGGCAATTATTTTCCAGTATCTTTAGCATTCCATTTCTCCTTTGAACTCTGAAATGCTACTAACTGCTTAAACTGCAATTGTGATGAGTATCATTCTAATACATATTTATCTAATTGTCTTAATTGAAGTAAACATTAGATTTACCATTAGCACCATCCATCATGGCAAACATTTCCACTTTTAAGGCTAAAAAGAAAGTACATGAGTTTTGTAGAAGCTATTTGTCATGTAGTATAAATATTTTACATCAATTTGCATAAACTATTAAGTGGTTTTATACACAACCAAGAACTAAATTAAATGCACGTTAAGTAAAAGATGATGACTCTACCTTCTGTCATAATACTGTGAGTCATCTTATGGCAGATTTTTCAGTGGGCTGGGCCCTTGCCATCAAAACACACACATAAACATCCCGAACACCAGCCGGGTTGGAACATTCCATGCAAAGGAGATGCTTCTGCTGCAGGCACACCTAAGTCAAGGAGTTTGGCTTCCACATCGCAAATCATTAATCATTTCATTTATAAAAGATTGGTGGCTGCCATCTGAGATCTTAGTGTAGGTGTTAGAAATTAGACACAATTTGTATCAGAAGCGAGGGGGGAAAAAAAGGTGTGATTAATTTCAATTAGGAAGCTGACAAAATTATGATCAACAAGAAAACAAATAGCACCACATAGGGAAGCAAGTGAAATGGATAAAATGCAACCTTTCTACTTTGGAAAGACTCCTTGAAATCAAAGACTTATGCATAATAAACAAAGTTAGGCATGTGTAGATTTTCCCATAGGCAGAATCTAACACATAGTAAACCAGTAATATTCCAGAGTAATATGAGCGAGTAAGATTACAGAGTAATAGTCCACATGAAAATACTGTTAAACATGTTCACAAGGCTAACTAACAAGCCTGAAGCTATTTACATGAACCATCTAAGGTGTTCAATTTACACAGTTCTGTTTTGGTCAAAACCCTGGATGCTGCCTGAGTAATACCTAATATGAAAATGTATTTCTTTCTTGGCTTATATTGAGCAGAAGTATTAATATAGTGAGTTTCAAGCAGAACTCTCAGAGAAAACATGACTGAAGATGCAGAGTGAAACCTACATGTCACTACAGTCCATTTAGCTTTTCCACTGCTGTCTTTAGAAAATGCCTATAAAAATTAAATAAATTCCTGGCTTCATTGTTCACAGACAATTGAAAAGGACAGGTGCCAGACAGACTCATGCATTTTTTAGGGATGGGAAGACTCCTGAAACAAAGACAATGCCAGAATACAGAGTCATAAAATAAATTTATAAAAAAGAATAGAGACTTCTCAGCAGAAAGGGTTCAACATACATTTCAGAAGAGGCAAGAGATATATAATAATCTACTCTAGAGATTTCGCTTAATAGCAGAAAAATTACCAAGAAAGGAATCAGAAAATAGGAAATGTCCATGTAAAACAGACACGTTAGCTCTATCCCTTCTAACACATATCTCCTGTTACTTCCCCAGGAAATCTATAAACAAGATGATGAAGCAAAATCAATTTATTATTCAACCTACTATATAGTAACAGCTACCATTTAACCTATCCCTTAACAGAGCCTCAAAAACACTAGAAAATATTTATGCCAGCTTGTACATAGAGTCAATGTTTGGGAGGCTACTGAAGAATGTGTCTCCATGTCAGGTACAAGCCCAAGTCTTTTTCAAAACAAGCTTGCCAAAGAGCCTGTTTTGGAAAGACTGAGGCATTAACACCATGAGAATAACTCCCAGCATTCAACTAACACATACTACTATCCTTGTGACCTATGTATTTCTATTGATGCTCAATGTTTGCAGATGCAGTGCTCTGTACATTGTCAATGACCATGAGATCTACTTACAGAGTTGGAGGTATGCTTTGGTAATATATATGCCTACCACAGTTATTTTCCTGATTTTTTTTTCCATCATTGCATGGGAGCTTCAATATAAAGGGAATAATATTCTATCTTCTTAGGGAATAAAAGGCCATAAAGGACTAGCTGTGTTCAGTAACCCTGTTTCAGAGAACTTGGAAACCCGAGTTTCAGGGAGCAGACTAAAGTCAGATTTCTTTCCACACAGTCGGATCACTTACAGAGGAGGAAGAGGAGAGTTCCTCTTCAAAAAAATGTTAAGCGTGACTTTGTGGCATGAAGGAGGAACAGATGTCCTCCATCATCAGAATCAAGGACCACAATGCAGACACACAGCACAAGGTTCTGCAGCATGTTCCTTGGTGTCAAAAACCCCATGCTGAGGAATTGAGGTACAAAATTGACTCCCAAGTCAACAATATCTTCCACTATACCCTAGGCCACCTCCCTTTCAGAAGGTCTGGATTCCATACCAAATTGTGGATTTTTCTCAGATAACAATATACATAGCTAATTCAGATAATTAATTTTATCATGCATGTCCTTGATTTGATAAGCAAAGTTTAGATAAGCCTCCTGACCCACCTTTGTTAGCACAGCAAAACTTCACCTGACACTTGCCATACCGATTTAGATAAAGACACAATTGAGGCATTGTAACATCAAAGACCTATTAGTTAAACATGGGCTTCAGCTTCAGCCATGCCTAAGGAGCCCTTATCACAACTTGGCAGTAGGTCTGCAATGTAGATTTCAAGCTCAGTACATACAACAATGAAACTAGAAAGAATCTCAGCCAGTCCTTGCACCAACTTTAAAACCAGATTTTACATTCTCTTTGTAATATGAGATGGTTTTGTCATGACAAAACCAGAAATGGTACAGTAACTGTGAAAACATTTTGCCTACGGTAAAATTTGAATAGGATCAGGCTCGTAGCTGTTAACCTCAACCCACACTGCAATCCACAGAAATAATCATAAACAACATGCCCTTCCTTAGAGTGTTTGAATACCAAAGAGACTATGAAGAAACCCAACCAAATGATCTGTCTGTTCTGCTCCCCCAGACCCTAGCAGTGATGGCCTGACACACTGGCTTCCTGGTGGTATTAATACAGTTACCAAGAGGGAAGAAGGGTGAGGTATTGCAATGAGTTCAGAAGATTTCCCAAAGGCTTCTTGAGCCATCCTGCCCGAGAGGCAACCATTTCTACATGTGACACAAATTTGCCAAAAGCACTGCTAGAAGACCAAGACCTCTTGGTCATGGGCACATATGCCACCACTGCTCAGACACCATACTCTTTTGGATAAAAACAACTGACACCCTTAAGAAAAACCTGGCCTTTCAATCCAAAGTTTTACTTTTCACTTTATCTCCATTTGACCTAAGCAAGAGAATAGCTTTGATTTCATCACAGTATTTATTTTTTTTTTCCTCAGTTATTACAAAAAGAATCACAGAATGGTTTGGGTTGGAGGGTACCTTAAAGATCACCTAGGTCCAACCCCCCAGCTGCATGGGCAGCAACACCTTCCACTAGGTCAGGCTGCTCAAAGCCCATCCAGCCTGGCCTTGAACACTTCCAGAGACAGGGCAGCCGCAACTTCTCAGGGAAACCTGTGCCAGTGCCTCACCATCTTCACAGTAAGGAATTTCTTCCTAATGTCTAATCTATATCTACCCTCTTCCAGTTTAAAGCCATTACCCCTTGTCTTATCCCTACATGCCCTTGTAAGAAGTCTCTCTCCAGCCTTTTTGCAGGTCTTCCCCTTAGGTACTGGAAGCTGCTCTAAGGTCCCCCTGGAGCCTTTTTGCTCCAGGCTGAACAAGCCCAACTCTCTCAGCCTGTCTTCACAGCAGAGGTGCTCCAGCCCCCGATCACCTTCATGGTCCTTCTCTGGACTAATTCCAATAGGTCCATGTCCCTCTTGTGTTGGGACCCCAGAGCTGGATGCAGTACTGCAGGTGGGGTCTCACAAGAACAGAGTAGAGGGGCAGGATCTCCTCCTTCGATCTGCTGGTCACGCTCCTCTTGATGCAGCCCAGCATACAGTTGGCTTTCTGGGCTGCAAGTACACACTGCTGGCTCATGTTCATTTTCCCATCGACAAACACCCCGAAGTCCTTCTCTGCAGGGCTGCTCTGAATTTCTTCCCCTCCCAACCTGTAGTTGTGCTTGGGATTGCCCCAGCCCAGGAGCAGGACCTTGCACTTGGCCTTCCTGAACTTGACAAGGTTTGCATGGGCCCATTTCTCAAGCCTGTCAAGGTCTCTCTGTATGGGACTGTTGGCTTTCATTCAGCTGCTGCTTTGCAGTAGGATCCAGCAAAATATACACAAGGATCATTTTAAGTCCAGATCTGAAATTCATCAACCCAACTGCCTGGAAGTCTTCCATCTAATACCTACTAAGACTAACCACCACACAAGGTGTTAATATTGCAGGCCTGCTTCCACTTCCATTTTGATACAGTCTTCACTAAGATACATCAAAGAATTTTTCGGAGTGCATTCGATTAAACTGCAGCTGAGGTTATGTGCTATTTCTAAACCCATTAGTTACATGTATATGCATACTCAGGCAAATTACATTAAAGACATGTCTGCTTATCAATATTTTTAATCACCCTAAATGCTGTTTATCTTTTCCCAAATTGTCAATTCTCAATGTCAAGTTTGTTTCTTCTACATAACAAATACTGTTGGAAATAGTAACTACCATGCTTCTGAACAATGAGGCAGGTGGGAAGCTGGGGGTAATGCAACCCCACTCACATTTTCTTTTTGTTAAAGCTCGGTAACAATAAATTATGAGTCACAAAACAGCAAGCTGAAACTAGCAAACCCAGCTAATCTCTTTACTTAAAACATATCCCCTAGCATTTTAAGGCTTGACACTGTGTAATATTTAGTTTCTTTCTCATTCATTCCCCCAGGGTGTTCCAACATGTTACTGCAAATTGAGGCATCGCTATCCCTCCCCTTAAGGAATGTGTTCATGTCAGTACCTGATCAGGTGCAACACGTTTTAATATTGGAGGGATGCCACATGCACTGCAGCCAGGAGCTTAGTGTTCAATTAACTATATATATACAGCAAATCGTTCTGAGTAAGGTTGAAACAGCTTGTTCTAAACTAGAACAGTTATTTAGCAGGCAGGAATCTAGCTTGTTGCACTCCAAAAAACATCCACTTATTAATCCTGACAGTGCACGGAGTTATGAAAGTAATAGTTTAAAAGAAAAGCACTGTAACCCTGCAAAATTTGTCTCTCTCACTCTGTCTAGCATTTATGGAGCTGTCATGCTGCTGTTGCCTTGGGGACATGTTCTTTGCTGCAGCTTCTATTCCTCCCACATGAAGCACCCAGTGTACATACACTCTTTGTGTCCTTCCTTCGCTGTTAGCCTCTGTTCCTCTTTTGTTTGGGAATAGTAAAACCATTTTCTCCTCACTCTCTCTGTAAACCATATACAACTTAAAAACTGCAGGCATCATTAAGGTTTTGCACAAAGTTTACCAGTAGAAAAGGCTGCTTTGGATCAGATCCCCACATTTCTTTAACAGTATAGTAAAAAAACTTTTTCTTCAAACTTGTGCTCAAAATGCATCCCTTTGAAGACTCACACCACTTCCCCTCTCTGTAGCACTTCTAACACTTACCATTCTTGTTAAGTAGTGCCAAAATTTTAGACAACCGTCTGCATGTGGTCTTGGCAAGCCTTGGTATAGCATTACACAAAATAACCTTGTTTGTTTTCTTGTCTCAAACCCTTCATGTGTAAACTACAGTCCTCCTTGCTTGTCGGACTGCTGCCTGACCTAAACACAGTTTATCCACTTTTTTCCTAACCATTCTGAATGGTTGCTGAAATTCACCAGAAGTCCAGGTATAACTGGACATGTCTATGCTGAAAGTTGACAAAAGGTCAGACCATGTGCCCATGACTTTCTAATTGCTAGTCCTTCCCATTGCAGCGCCATGGCCCATTGCAACCCACACCCTCCCAGGCAACACATAAGCCCAGTTCAGGGGGCAGCATTGACCCAGGACAGCTTTCAAGGCTTCATTTACTAGAACAGACCTAACACTTGAGACTAGACCTTAAAAAACAGCTTTATCTGGAAACTGAGCCTGCAGTGCTTCCTGAACAGACACTGTTTTTCACCACACAAGCACCACTGGGGCTACTCATTAAATGCTATTATCTAGTTACACAGGAACATACTGCTCTTGCTGGAATTCCTTTTGTAAATGCTAAAAGCAAAATTACCTCTCTATTACTAACAACTGTAAGAATACAAAAATAAAATGTGGAAAGGAGTGCACACATTTTTTACCAAAAGCATCTGTTTGACTTTAATTTTATTTTATATCTTCCATACTTCACCTTTTTTCTTTAGAAGGTAAAATGAGCTGGTCAGAAAACGTCTGTTTTCTGAGTATCAGTAGCCACTGTCCTTAAAAAGTGTCTATAGATGCCATTTAACTGTAAATCTTCCAGCTATTATTTTTGCTATGTCTTAAATTTTATTTGCAGACACTTTTTCACTGAAATTGCCTGCAGTCCTTATGTACCAACTGCTCAGGGCAGTCTGAGGTCAAAAATATAAGCAATTTGTTACTTTGAGATAACTTTTTATTTGAATTTGTTTAGTTTTAAAATAAATGTATCTGCAAAGTATAACATAGATCTATAATTCTGATTACTAGCTCCAATCTGACATACGAATCCTGATGAAAGAGGAGTGGCCTTCATTCTCTAGAGATATCAACTGTTTGTATATATTTTAATAATGGGATGCAGTCTTTTTCTTGGGCAAAAGGCACATACATAAGAAAATGAGAACACAAATGAAGAGCATTTACCTAAAACACAGTCTAGTGACTAGAAATACATAAAGTGGTAAGAGCTGCAAGATGAAGACCCCAGTGTGCAGGCAGCAGTATCTCCTGGAAAATCTGGGCATTACACGCTGCTTAAAGTCAGCATCCAACTCTGAAGTTTGTCTTACAGGGTTTTGTTACATATATGATATGATGGTATGAAAGAAACATCACGTACTTTTGAAACTGCCTGAAGTCAGATCCCTTCCAACACAACATATTGAAGCAAATAACACACGTCTTCAATGAAAAATTAAATTATAAAAGGCAAATTACATAATAGATGACATACAGCATGTTCTAGAATATCCTGGGCACACCTGTAGCTTTTGCTAATGGCCTGATCACAGATCTGAAGAAACATGTAGAGGTTCAAAAAACAGTCTGAAAGTTGATACACTTAAATAAAATCGTACAATTAACAAACCTTGTAATGTTTAGTATTAAAACTGACTTTTAAATTTATAATTTTATTTGGTCTTTCTATGTAAGAATAAATATTTGCACAGAATAACAGCAAAATCCAAGGCCTGCAATGGAGCCCCCTGAGGCAATTTTTGAGATCAGTGTGGAGACCCATTTGTTTCCCAGGGATTTAACCATGTATAGGATGTTTTAAAATAGAAGCTTTATATGCTTTTCAAAAGTTCATCCAAGTAATCCCTAATCTTACCCTATAAACACAGACCACTGGAAACCATTGAAAACATAAGCAACCTTCTCACATAAGACCAAATTACATTCGCCTAAATTTGGAGGGTGAAAAAAAAAAGAAGAAAGAAGAAAGAAATTCTATATGGAGCTAAGTACCTCAAATAGAGTAATTTTTTCCTCTCATTTCTATCATTAATAAAATTACTTTCCTTGATCTAAAAAACACTGCAGTATTACTGGAAACTCATTCATATTCTTAAGAGAAGTAATAAAGAAAGTGACTGCAGGCCCTTGCAAAATGCCCTGACAACCTAACCCTTGTTGCTCAAGAGGAAAGTAAACAAATCATAGAATCATAGAATGGTTAGGGTTGGAAAGGACCTTTAGATCATCTAGTTCCAACCCCCCTGCCATGGGCAGGGACACTTCACGTTAAATCATACCACCCAAGGCCTTGTCCGTGCATCTGCTCAGGAGACTGACTTGAGTGCATGTGATCCTGCATCCCAAGGCTTGGCGCTGGCAGCAGAGGGCTGCCAGTCCAGCTGTGGGTGCACACAGGGCTGGGAGTTGGGGAGGAACCTGGCTCACTCACACCACACACCAGCTCGCTGATCTCCACAGAGATGCTGCAGATGATGCTCCTACTGTTAGTCATGCCAGGGAAATGTTGGCCTTGTCCTGCTTCTCCCACACACTTTTGGGGGAGCAGGGAGCGTGGTAAATCCATGCCCTCTTCCTGCAGTTCTGCATCATAATCTTAGCTGGCTTGCACCAAAACGTGCTGGCATCTGCTGCCTGGACAAGGAGAAAATAAATGGAGACCACTACCGTCAGCCCAGATGAAACAATTTTGACCTGCCATTAAGAGCAGGTGAGGTCTCAGCCCTGCTGACGGGAGAAGCTCCCTGCCAGCTGTCAACTGATCACTGGTGTGTACTTAAAATTTAGAAAGATTGCTTATGCCTGGAAAGGAAGTAATTATAACCTGCCACTCCAGCCCTGTCACCTAGAACTGGACACTGACATCTCCCTGCCTCACAGATGACCAATTGTAGGGATCATGCTGGACACATGTGGATTGTGTTCTCAGTGGCACATCCCAGAAAAGGCCTCTCAGCCATGGTGTCAGGGCTACAAGCACCAGGTTTGCCTGTCTGTGCTCAGGTTCACCTCAGAGACAGCGTAGCTCCTGTGCTCCAAGAGCTGCTGAGGCTCTTGCCTCTGCCCCCCAGCTGAGCTATTGCCCCTGCAGCAGTGCAGCCTACCTGTGACCCGCCTGTCAGGCCCATCACCCAGAGAAGTGCCAATGCCTGGGGCAGAGACTGAGGCTGGGGCTGCCTCAGTGCCCCCCGTTGCCCTGCTCCTGGCTGGGGTGGTTTGATGGTCCTGGCTGCCAGGCCCTGCCCTGACAGACCCTCCATGGGGAGCCCCCACTGCTGTGCCCTGACATGGGTACACGTGTACCCTCTTATCCAGCATACAGCTTACTGCCGCTCACTACAACTGCAATTCTAGATACCATGAACACTCCTGGGTACTTCTGAGCCTTATGATTATTACTGTCATAGCACTAAATGTCATCGCCCTAAAATTAGGTCTGGGCACACTTAAATCCCTTCCAGGCCTGGAAGTCACATCCTTACTCGCAGAGAGAGGATATTCCTCCTGGCTCAGGGTGCATCATGGTTCTGTAAAGAGACATATCTCCAGGGAGCGTGGCATAACTGGTGTGAGACAGGCTGCCACACTGCACCACAACTGATGGATGTGTACCCATGGACATGCTTCATGTTCACAGCACCACAGTCCAATCCCACCACCCATGCAGACACATCTGGTCATCCACCCGGTGAAGCGCATCAGCCTGCAGCACCCACAGGACCCCCAGCCTAGCTCCTGAAACCACCTGTGTTCCATGCACTGGGAGCTACTAAAATGGACAAACAGAGCATACGAAGAATGACTGCCAGAAATAAGCACATTCTCTTAGCGTTTAGCCTACTTACTGCTCAGTACACAAACCAAACTTTAAAAGAGCTCTCTGGAGTAAAACACTGTAGTTAAAAATATCAGATGACTGTTTGGGAAGACCATTCCTATCTTGTGAGCAATAGCTGGAAATTATCATTTCCGTTTTAGTGCTACAAAATGGCAAAAGAAACACAGAAGCTCACTGAAATCAGCGGAAGAGTCTCACTGGTTTAACAAGCAAGATGGAGTCCAGAAATCTGTTACCTCTCCCAGCAAAAAGACACCAGATAATGATGGCAAACATTCCTGGGAAGCACATGGGATCCTTAGGTGGAGAAGCTATGCACAGGAAGAGGATAAGCTAAATCTAAACTGGCACAGAAGCACACAAAATGGGTACTCTGCTCCTCAGCTGTTGAATCATTTGCTTTGTGCAACGCACTCCTGTCAAAGGTGCCTGTGCTACCCCACTGAAACACTGTGAATGAAGCTCACAGAGCACTGCCAGAAACACTGCTCCAGCAAAGCAGCTGCAGGTACTTAGTCATATCCCAAGGCATTAACATTCACACAGCCAGGGGACAGAACTCAAGTTTTGCATTATTTATTAACTGAGCTGTACCACAACTACTAGTTGCTGAGCTGAAAAGCGTACACTGCTGTATGGAAGTAGCATACAGTCTGAAGATGCTCTGGAAACTATTTTCCATTATTCCATCTCATTAAGCTCCTTCCTTTTTTTCCTCCCATCTCTCTGTATCTTTCACACTGTTTATTTTTTCAGATACTTGCCTGTGCTATGTTCATTCTTTTGGCTGCTCTGTCCTGAAGTAAAACAGCCTAGCCTTCTGCCAGCTATTTCCCTTTGTCTTGCCAATGTTACTAAAAGAAGACTGTCTTGCTGGCATGCACCTCCTCCCTTACTGACTACCCAGAACAGAAGCACAGCCAGAAAAAAGACCTCATTGATCCAGATGCAGCTCCATTTTATCACGCACTGCCACAGCTAACTTCTCTGGGACTCAGAACACTGTATATTATACTTGCAGCCTCTCTACACAGTGTGTGAGGAAAAGGCTGCAGCTGCATCTGCTTGACTCATCTCCCATTCTACTTTTGTGCCCTACTCCCCACACCGCATGTATGTTGGCTCTGTCTAGTCTTCTTTCTACAGTGAGCCAAGTGGTCCCACAAGAGGAGATCCAAGAATAGAATAATCCATTTCAGGGCCTATTCCCTGGAGCTGCATGAAAACACCAAATCTGCCTTACTTGGAACTTCAGAATGTGGCATACTTCAGTATTTTACAAAGAAGTCATAAACTCTCAAACTTCTTTATGATAAGCCCCAGGGCATACAGCACAAACTAAATGTGCTGTAATAAGACCCAGAAAGTTGAAAGCCTTGCACAAGACACAGGACAAATCAGCACACACTGATTAGCCCAGCAGCCAGAATGCACCCCTATGTGGTTCTCTAAGATACAAACCCCCTTACTCAATTCAGGAACCAAAAATGTACAAAACAAGAGAGATGTCACCAACCAAGAGGAAACACTGAGCACAGTGACGATCTTAAATCTTCCTCCTCTGATGGTGCTTTGATGCCAGTCAGCTTTGTCAAGAGAGACCTGTTCTCACTTAGAATCCAGAACTAGAAAACCTTTCCCATCAGTAGACATTTTTAACTGTATTTCAACTGAACATACTGTATCCTTTAGCTTCTAGCCATAGCCACCAGTGGTTCTACCAATGCCTGTTCAACTTCGTAAGAGTTTGGTCACAAAAGCATACAGCAACACAATTCCCTTCTCAAACGGAACATTCAAGCCAGCTGGTACCATTTCCATAAGAATACCCTGGAGATGCAGGAGATGCATCTCAGAGTAGGCCTGTGCTCCCAGCAGAAACACTGAAGAAGCTCTAGGTTCCAGGGAGCCATAAAAGCCATGGGAGCCATGTAAAGCCATACAGAGAAGAATACAGAGAGCTTAAGCATATCTCAGATCATGCTGTAGTTGACAGCTTTCGCCAGCAGTGCAGTTTTGGACTTTACCCTGCCTATTGTTAAAGGTAACCATGACAAAAAGGGACTGTGGAGAAGACTGAACCCTAGGGACATTCTTCTCAGCAGCTTGGAGATGTCCCATGGGGGATGTGCAGGATTCATGGAGATGCTTCTTTGAGGAAGGAAGGACACACAAGCGCTAACAGGCATCCTTTGGCTGCAAAGAGCAGTGGCAGTCCAGGAAGAGCCAGTGCCATCTCCACAACTGCAGTGCTATTACAGGGATAAAAATACAGAGCCCTCTTTCTATGTACATTAAAATTCTGTAATGAACATTTTCCAAGAGAAGAGATTACTCACCTGTATTTATGAATGATGGCATTAAACAATCTTCCATCGCGCCAGCAGGTAGTGAAATTTTCACAATGTATTCCAGCATAACCCTCAGTTGTTTGCTGCGACCACAGGAGCAGTCTCTCTTTAGCAGACATGTCCTCTGACTCTCCAGTAACATGGATATCAGATATCTAAAATACAGTTAATGCAAACATTACAGTTACACTTAACCCATAATAATATTTAAAACATTGCAGAAAACCACTCTGTGTTACTGAAAAATTTCCTGATACCTGCAAACATGACTATGATGATTATTTATCATCTTACATAAATAATGTACTGTATTAATATTCTTTCATGTCCTATCCTTATGCACTCTTAGTGTCTCCAATGAAATACAAAAATCTTAGCTTCTTCACAGTTTTCTTCAGTTAGCCAGTTTTCAGCCTCCTAATTTCTGGCAACAATATACCACTACTACATCATGAAAAATATCTTATGTTGGTAATGCCTATAATAATCTCTTTCATGTATGACACCTATTATACATAAATTGTATATAATCATATATAAAATACAATGGTTTATATGTATATAGTTTTATATGTATATATTATGCTTATGTAATACCCATATTTATATTATGTATACTTTATATAGCTACAATGCTCATCTCAGATTAATTTCTAATATTTGTTAGTCTGGAATTCAGTAACACAACAGTCATTTACAGTGAAAACCGATAACGGTTTTAGGACAAAATTTTCTGAGAAGCATTTACGAGTGACTGAAAGATTAGAAATAAAAATTTTGCCTTAAAGAAGGTTTGGTTTTGTATTATCTAAATATTCTCAACTTTATGATAGGGGAAGCAGGATAGTACTGGGAACTTTACATACAAATACTACTTTCTAGTACCTTAAATTCTCCCCTAAGGAAATTCAGTCAAATTGCTTAGAATATGCATAAATATGAAGTAGATATTTCCCTAATTTTCACATGTATTCTTTGCACTTCATGTTATAGACACTGTACTCAATGTAAATGTGAACTGCAAGGCAGACCTAAAAGAAAACATGCCTTGATAAAGTGCTATTGCATGCTGTCTTTCCTGTAAGTGACCACCTTTTACCACTTACTCAAACAACAATAGATAATATAATGTTATTACACAGAACACTAAGAACCCAGGTACCATGAGGCACACACACTGTATAAGGACCATAGCTCAGACACTACAAAAATCAGACAGAGGTGCTTAGACAGAGGCGCTTGGGCAGAGGCAAGAGGACTTGAGACAACGCCAAGGTTTGTGGGTGGGTAACAAACACCCCCATAAGCCCACCTGGAAGAGGCTTCATCACACAAGCCTACACCTAGCACTGCAGGGAGACACAGGCTTCCTCCAGCTCTGGAGCCATGCTGAGGCCAGGGATCAGTGGAGGTTTGCCCACAAATAACTTTGGGCATGAGGTAGGTGCTCCAGTTAGCTGCAGAAGAGGCTTAACTTGAGCTGTGCCAATTTCAGCAATCCTGCTCTACTGTAAACCAGGGAGCTTCATTCATGAGATCAAGTGGGACAGTCATAATGATGCCTCCTGAGCTGGAAATCTCTGCACACAAGGTATCTTCTGTCTGGGCTATTGCTGGGAGACTTCAGACAGGCTAGGATGGAAATTACGGGATCTTCTCACATTAGAAACACACAAAACACAGTGCCAGGAACAGAAATTTAACTTTTCTACCAATACTGCTATGTCAATGCCTGACAGGAGGTGGTGTGAAGCACTAAGAAGCAGGGACTAAAGGAAGTGCTTTACAAAAGCCTTTAGTTATGCTTTAGTAAAGCAATGTAGCTACCTCTGTGCTTGCTGCAATTTCTGTTTAACCAGCTGTAATACTTTCAGGGGAGATAAGCATTTATAGCTATACAGTAAATTGTAAGTAAATTTAATACAGGAAACAAATTATTTTTTATGCAAGTATCCACAAAATCACAAGTTGTGAAAGCAGGTCTTCACATCACAGACATCGTATCTGCTGGCTTTTCCTTTCCCTTTAGGTAAGGGAAAAATACATGCAACAGAGCTAGAAAGCAAAATCTTTTTAACTGTTCAACTAGCCCATAAACAACCTCTGAAGATCTGACAGCATTTTTTTGCATCCTTTTTGTCTCCAGCTTCAACACTAAACAGTTTTAGGAAAGATCAAACAGAAAAAGGAAAGAAAGAAAAGGAAAGACAAAAAGAAAAAACCCTCCATTTTTGTTTAAAATACTGAAGGGAACACATGAACATCCTTGTCTCTAAATTGGAGAGACATCAATTTGATAGGTGGACCACTTGGTGGATAAAGAACTGGCTGGATGGCTGCACGCAAAGAGCTGTGGTCAATGGCTCAATGTCCAGCTGGAGACCAGTAACGAGTGGTGTCCCTCAGGGATTGGTGTTGGGACCGGTCTTGTTTAACATCTTTGTCACTGACATGGACAGTGGGATTGAGTGCACCCTCAGCAAGTTTGCTGATGACACCAAGCTGTGTGGTTCGGTTGATACGCTGGAGGGAAGGAATGCCATTCAGAGGGACCTCAACACGCTTGTGAGGTGGGCTGATGCCAACCTCATGAAGTTTAACCATGCCAAGTGCAAGGTCCTACACCTGGGTCGGAGCAATCCCAGGCACAGCTACACGCTGGCCAGAGAAGAGATTCAGAGCAGCCCTGCAGAGAAGGACTTGGGGGGTTGGTTGATGAGAAAATGAACATGAGCCAGCTTCAGTGTGCGCTCACAGCCCAGAAAGCCAACCGTATCCTGGGCTGCATCAAAAGGAGCGTGACCAGCAGGTCGAAGGAGGTGATCCTGCCCCTCTACTCTGCTCTCGGGAGACCTCACCTGTAGTATTGTGTGCAGTTCTGGTGTCCTCAACATAAAAAGGACATGGAACTGTTGGAACAAGTCCAGAGGAGGGCCACGAGGATGATCAGGGGGCTGGAGTACCTCCCGTATGAAGATGGGCTGAGAAAGATGGGGCTGTTCAGCCTGGAGAAGAGAAGGCTGCATGGAGACCCCATAGCAGCCTTCCAATATCGGAAGGGGGCCTATAGGGATGCTGGGGAGGGACTCTTCATTAGGGACTGCAGTGATAGGACAAGGGGTAACGAGCTCAAACTTAAACAGGGGAAGTTTAGACTGGATATAAGGAAGAAGTTCTGTACTGTAAGGGTGGTAAGGCACTGGAATGGGTTGCCCAAGGAAGTTGTGAATGCTCCATCCCTGGCAGTGTTCACGTCCGGTGGCATGGTTTAATGTGAGGTGTCCCTGCCCATGGCAGGGGGGCTGGAACTAGATGATCTTAAGGTCCTTTCCAACCCTAACTATTCTATGATTCTATAAATCACACAAAATACAGATGGTATGAGTCCTGCATGTGAAGACAACAGGGAATCCAATGTTGTGAAAGACCAAATCAAAATCACTGTGAAAATTTTCTCGTAAAGTTCCAGGGAACTCATCCATAGTATAAGACTTCCTTTGTGTGGGTTACCTTTATTCTTTGGTATTTCAAAGCAAGAAAGGAAACTAAATATTTTTTCAGTAGCTTTAGTTTTTAGTCATCACAGAACAACCAAACCACAATATAAATGAAGTCAACCATCTACCACTTATCCGGACAGCGCTTCTGAAAGAGATGGTGTCATCTGGAAGTGACAGATGTCTTAACAGAAAAAAAACGAAACCCTTGTATTCTTTCCCCCATCCCTTTCAGAAAGTCCTGTGTGTGTAATCCTTAAATATCACATTTTTTCATGTATTCCAGCACAAGTGAGCTAACACTGTAATTTGCTAATAGCCATTCCTTACTGCTAAGTTCAAACCTCCAGCCTCCTTTACAGCTGACTGGCGAGCTGTGTACATTTCAGACTGCAGAGAATGCAAACACAGCATATTTGAGGGCACATTAGGTTCCACATTAGGTTCCTCTGGAAACAACTGGTTTCAGACATCAAGGCAACTTCTGAAGGTCATACTTTTATCTGTTGTTACATATAAACAACATTTGTAGCTATGGAGACAAATACAAGGAGAAGGCTTCTCACTCTGAAAGTGACCACTAGGCTCACAGTCCACATTTTGGGTAGCTAAACCATGAATTTAGCTCACTACAACAGGTTTTCAATCCAAAATCTTCCAAGTACCAGTTGGCATCCCAACTAGCCATCTGAATGACTAGGAATAGATTAGGCTGAGTTCAAAAACTAAAAGTGCTTTTCACTTATGGAGGTAGCCCATTTCAATACTGGTTAATGAACTCTAACATTAGCCTGAGACCTGAAACAGCCTGAGCTGTTCTCTAAATAAAGTGTTTCAGATTCCAAAGCTAAGATTTCAGACTTCTTCATAAACACTGTATTAATATTTTTAAAGTATAAAAATACACCAAGGGAAATGGTGAGTCAAAGAGCTATATTTTATTACACTTACAAGCTCTGCTTTGCAAGATGCCCTATTAACTTGGAACTAGCCCCACAAAGTAAGGTGTCAGAGAAAAAAAGAACACATCTTGCCTTTGACAGACACATAAGGAGAGTATAGATACTCATCTACCAGCTACACATTATCGTTAATATTTGTAACACCATTTGCCACAGTAAAGGAAAAGAACTACTAAATCAGGAATACCAGAACAGAAAATAAGTGGCCATCAGATCTACTCTTCAAATTTTGTCCTTCAAAGCAAGTTTGTGTGAACCTTTCATTCTTACATCCCCCAAGCCTACCATTTACCCACTAGAAGCTGTTACTAAAAGGATATTTGTTCCTTTAAGCATGCAAAAAAATACTGAGTTTGCATGAATTTGAACAGTTGTTTGCTAGACATCCTGTGCAAATTATCTCAAAGCCTGTGAATTCCAAGTTATGCAAGAAAAAGTGACAAAGGTTATTCTTTGCACAGCCCCTGTATTTCAGGATCAAAGTCTTAACTGGCACTAAATACTCTTTCTTCTTTCTAACTTGGAGAACTAGTTCATCCCTACAACTTCAAGTGTTTTTTCTCTGCTTGTAAGTTCTCTCTGCTTCACACAGTACAGAAAATCCATACACCTCAAAGCCTCATGCTCTTTGCTTGCACTGATTTCAGTGATGCAGTTTTGAGTACAGGCTGACAGGGTTGGACTTGCTCAGCCTGGAGAAGAGAAGTCTCTGGCGAGAACTTAGGGCAGCTTCCCGTACCTAAAGGGGGCCTACAAGACAGCTGGAGAAGGACTTTTCAGAAGGGCATGTAGTGACAGGACAGTGGGTAATGTCTTTAAGCTGACAGAAGGTAGATTTAGATTAGATATTAGGAAGAAGTTCTTTACTGAGAGGGTGGCAAGGTACTGGCACAGGTTGCCCAGAGAAGCTGTGGCTGCCCCATCCCTGGCAGTGTTCAAGGCCAGGTTGGACAGGACTTTGAGAATCTGGTCTAGCGGAAGGTGTCCCTGCCCATGGCAGGTGTTTGGAAATAGATAATCTTTAAGGTCCCTTCCAACCCAAACTATTCCATGATTCTGTGATTCTATGAACACAAAGAATAGTTCAGCTTTGGACAACACCCTTCAAAAAATACTGGATCAGCTGAAGCAGACAGAAAGAGAAAAACAAAAATGACAAAGATCTAAAAACTTATGACCTCTTAGGAGAGACTTAAAAATTGGGCTTTTTTTTTTTTAAGTCTGAAGTAGGGAAAACTAAGGGGGAGATGTGCCAACAGTCTTCAAATATGTAAAACACTTTTGCAAAACAAGTTATTAAATCAGCTCTCCTCGGAATAAGAAAAGAACTAATGAGTTTAAAATGAGCATATGTGTTTTCAGCTCAACTCACTTTTTAATATAAAAGACAAATAAACACCAGAATAATTACTCGGGAAGTATGTGAAACCACTAATAAGGCAGACCAAGAAGAACAAGTATTAGTCAAGAATGGTTTTCTTTAAGTTATCTTGCCTTCAGGTGCAGAGGTGACCTAGATGACATGTCCAGAACCCTTCCAGCCCAGTTTTGTAGTTCCATTAATGATTAAAAATCTCCTTCATTCACCAGCATTTAAGGTGGATTGCACCTGCTTCTTTTGAGTATTACAAGGAAGTAAACAATGCAAATAAAGCATAATTCCAGACTCCTGCACCTTTGCCCAGCAAATCACATTCCAGAAGACCAGCTGTACTACATAAACAGGTAAAATACACGAGTATATGATGGAAGGCATAGTTGGAATGTGTCTTGCTATCTTACAAC
Source organism: Pezoporus flaviventris (assembly GCF_033815535.1). Taxonomy (NCBI): domain Eukaryota; kingdom Metazoa; phylum Chordata; class Aves; order Psittaciformes; family Psittacidae; genus Pezoporus; species Pezoporus flaviventris. Next base: position 29,771,903 of record NW_026892579.1, on the reverse strand, counting down.
TATTTACAATTATAACTGCAGTAATAAACAGATGATTACCTAGCCATAAGTATTCTACTGAATATGCTGATCATAATTTACATCTTTTTATTTAAAAGCAACTATATTGCCTTTAACCTTACTCAAATACATGCGTTTTCTTCTTTCACGTTATCAGTAATACTGTAGATGAGAAGAAATCCACTGTGTCAAACACTATGTAGATGGATAGCAAAAAAATACCTGAGGAACTTGAAGCCAAGACAACAGTTGAGTACTGGAAGTAGATGAGTGATGCTGTTTAGATACCAGGCATTTTTTTCTAAAAAACGTTTACATCCATAAACCAGACTGGAAACTACCACAAATTAGACTGGAAGAATAATGACAATGATTGATAATGTGATACACGTAAGCCATTGGTTTTGACACAAGCTGACAATCACCAAAAACTGGTGGTAATGCCAGATGGTAGCTATTGTTTGCTTGCATTGAATGGAAAACCTGGGTTGTTTCAACACATCAATATCACAGTGGCACTATTCTCTGCAGGGAAACCAAGATTACAGCCTTGACTTTACTCTACCTGCACTGTGCTAAAACATCACTCAGAAGGGGAGTTGCTTCAGGAAGCCTGTTTCAGTCCTGATTCACTTCTTGACCTTAATGTAAACTGCCATCTGCTCTAGAACTGAACTGAAAACTAGATATTTCAGCAACTTGGTTTTCATATCATTAAGCAGTGCTTTATTGATGATAGCGGCACAAGTCTCAGTGCTGATGTAAGAGCTCAGTAGAAGTCTCTTTTTCTTCCCTCTTCTGCCTGTGGTAACAAGAGGTATATGCCTTGCTGGAGTAATAACTGCAGCAATATTAGATGATGATTATGCAGGCAAAAGCAGCCACACTTGGCTAAACAAACAAGCTTCATACTCTCTTACTTGGTAATGACGTTTTGTTCAATTCAAAGAACATCCCTAAGCTGTTCCTGAATTCCAGTTAAGATTAAGAGGGCAAAGATCTCCATGTGTATTAGGAGGTTATTTGTACTAGTATGTATCTGTATTTAAAAACTAAGCTCAGGAATAGTGTAATTTTGATTCCTGTTACTACAGTAAATTCTATAAACAACAGAAGTGTAGTTAGCTCTTTCCCGGAAAGAGTACCTTTGGCATACGCCTGTTGCCTCTGATCACTCCCCTCAAAGCTCAGATGTCCCTGTTGAACAAGGGGGAATCAGCTTTTGACAGGATACTCATATCAGCAGCATTTGACCCGCGTTTATAGACCTCGGTTGCGGTGAAGATAAGTGAGGCAGAACTGCTAATGTGGACTGAATTGGTATGCATGCATTAACGACAGACAAAAATTTGCTTTCCTTCAGATAGTCTGCAAGTAAGCTTGTACTCTGTTTTCTTTTGTTGTAAAAGGAAAGTAAGTGTACCCTCAGAGGAAGATGGAATTTCAATAATTAATATTAATAGGTCACCCAGACAGTTTAGGAGGAAATATCTTTTTTAAAAAGTCTAGAGCATTATTAACATGATTTATGCTCACTTCTATTTTAAGCTGCCTACATATTTCTATCATTCTTCAGTTCCTATTGGCCATAACTGAAACGAATTAGAAAAATTCCTTCCCTTGATACAAAGCCCAAAGGAATTACAAGACCATCAAGAGTTGATAATAAAACTTACTGCAGATACTGAACATGAACTTAAACAACTCCCTAAAATTCACTCCACCTTCTAGAACCATTTTAACATGAAAACCTCTTAAATAACTTAGGAACCAAATAAAACTACAGACAACAAACCAGCACAAGGATGCAGCAATAATACTGAAGTACAGAGGTATTACACAACCTGTGAAAACAACCAAGTAATATATTCTGTCCTTCAACTACCTGTTAGTATCACAGCATGGGTAAAGGGCTTATAAAGCAAAGGGAAGACACTTTTGTGACAGAAAATATATTATTCCAATACTTATTCTGACCTAACTTTCAAAGATAATGTACTGTGCCAAAATATTTACCTTGCTCCTGTTTGGAGGAGTCCTAAATAACGTCTTTTCTTTTGGCAACTGGGAAAGCAGAGCATCAGCAGAATAAAACCTCTTTTGTTCAAGCAGTGGATCACTTTTGCTTTCAGAAATAAAGTGATGCAACTTTGCAGATTTATCACTTTCTGGGACATCAATTATTTTGCAAGAAGTTACGTTTAATCCAGTTTCTTCATGGTTTTTGCCTAAAAAGTGGATAGCAGAATCCAAGCTGGCTGCTTTTCCATAACAAAGACCACTAGATTTCTTTAGGAATGCTAATTCTCTCCTGTTGCCATCCTCCAAATACTTCTTTTTCCTTGTACAGCTTTTCTCTGAATTCCTCTTGTCTTGCTCCTTTAACCATGTCTCTGTTTCATCAGTCTTGGCGAGCCTCTGATCATCACCATGAAAACTGTCCCCACAAAGAGAATCACTCTTTGTTGCACCCAGTAAAACTTTTGCTTTTACAAAAGCCAAAGGGTCTCTACTCACGGGCAGAGTATTACCAGCCACTGTTACTCTCCCAGGGAAGGAATCAGCCAATCCCACACCCTTGGGATAAATCTCGATGTTTTCTGAAAACCCCACTTCATATTGGCTTTTTTCTTCTTTTTCATTAACCTGGATTGAATCTGGTCCCTCCTCGGCTGATTTCTTTCTCCTTTTCCTTCTGAAATATTTTCTTCCAGGGGAATGTTTAGCTGGACTTAAGGGAGCTTTGGCAGGATCTAAACACTGTTCTTCCTTTTCAGCCCTCACACATCCACAGACATTCCCCATTTGGCTTTCAGTAACTTACAGTTGCACAGTCTCATTCGTTCCAGTATATTTACATACACTTAAATCCTCCTCAGAAAGTTAAGAACCACCGTTCGCGCTGTAATTTCTTCCAGGCTGCCCGTCCATCCTCCTCAGTTCGTAGCCATTTTGCTTATGAGAAATGCACACGCAATAAACTTTGTGGCATACTGCCCAGGCAGGGCCTGTGTCTGATTAGACACTGTGGCTTATTTCTGGCCACCAATCCTCTTAAATAAACATCACTGCTCCAGCGTTGGGCTGTAATGCTGATGGCCTTTCACAGAGATGACATAGCACTTATGAGCAATAGAAAATTCTCGCATGCATTTTAACTTCCTGTTTCATATAGTAACTTGAACAAGATAAAGTAGAAAAATATACAGGAACCTTTGAAACTATTAGCTACACTCCAAATCCAAAAGCAAGCAGCACAGCAAATAGCAGGGATTTAGTCAGGAGATTTGGTTTGCACTTCAGATGTTTTTATTACGTATCCAATCATCCACAGAAAGGAAGATTAAAGAGAAGGATCAGAGATTGCTCTGACAGCTTGTTAGGAGTCAAATTTTTGTATGTGGAGTTTTCATAGCAGCTGATGTGATTTTTCACCAATTTGCCAGCTATAAATAACCTGCTGTTTTACTACTGTCGTACAAGCCTAACAGCTTACTCAGGGCAGTGGCGCTGTATACTGGGGGCTGGATCTGACATGGCCCCTTCTTAATGAGCAGAAAAGCACATTAAAAATAAAACAGTCTCTGTAAATGACATCGCTGTGTTTGTATAAACAAACGGCTTTTATGCCTGAAAATGCACCTCTCTTTCCTCTCTCATCAGAAAAGATGATTCAGGATTTTGCAGTGCAACGGACCAAGACTGATATAATTTCACACAGATATAGCTTCCGTTTTAACAACACTTCTAGTAACAATAACATACGGTTACATAGATCACAGGTTAATATTAAAATATTAAATTATGTACTCCTATAAAAAAAAAACCTATCTTGATAAAGCAGAAATTATGTAAAATGCTAAAAAGTATCCAGCATTCCAATGAACAATTGCAAGTTTTCATGCTACATTAACTGACCTATGGAAAAACGTATTAAAGACCATTGGTAAATATTAGCTAGGAATAAATGTATTCCAAATATATCTCTGCAGATTATTAGCAGTATTTGTGCTTTTCTATCTTCCTAGAAATAGGTATTTTGGGTACTTAATAACCAATTTAACAATACTAACCAGCTGCTCCTGAGTGAAAAGGCTATCTCCTCTCTATCAAGAATTCTTTCTGCTGTTCCTTGTTTTTCCATGAAGCAAAAAGTAACTTTACAGTCACTTTAACTTTCTAAGTCACTTATGCTCTTGAACCAAAGAAAAGATCAAGGACAAAAGAACTGACAGATGGTACTTGTATGAGTTGTGAGCGCTTTTTATATAAAGAATCCTATGCAAAATCATATTCCATGTTAAGGGAAGATGACAAATGAAAGTGTGCATAACTAAAGACAAAATGACCACTAACTGAAAATCTGTAACATCGCAACTTTGTTCTTTGCAAGGGAAGAGACGGACATAACAGGATTAAACAGGATATTCAGAAAGGGGAAATTGAACTTTTGTCTAAACCTGTCTACTAAACCAAAGAAATACAATGTTCTAAAGCATCAGAAGAGACTACCGCTGAAGTCTATGAGAACCACCACAACATAGCAAAGACCTGAGCACATCAGTGACTGAGTCGGACATCTAACTAGACCAGAATGGAAGCTCAGTGCTGGCTGAAGCCAAAGATCCAGATGATCAAAGCTATTAAAAATACACTATCATTGGTTGTTGTAGGGTTTTTGGTTGGTTTGTTTGGTTTTGTTTTTTTAAATGGAAAACCCAAATGTACAAACTTCTACCCACCAATGCTTTAAAGCTTTAAAAGGACATTAGTGAAAGCCTTTTCTGGTCGCATAAACCCTTAGGAAGTGTAACATGAATAAAGGATTAGATCAACACTTGTCTGCAATTTGATCTGCCTTAGAGGCTACTTAATCACAAATAAGAGGTTAACATTCAGACATAGCAAACAAAAATTGAGCCATGAAGTAGCTCATACAGACTTGTACAGGTCTGCATTCAACCACAGATTTCTGCAATTTAGCAATCATATCTGTGAAATGCATTATGTTCTTAACATGGGACAGCTGTATTACACATTATACTGGCAATGTTGTCAAATATCTGCGTATCTCTGAGTCTGGAAACCACTGAGACCATTCATCCTTTGTACACTGAACACTGCTAATTTATGCTCTATCATTTGTTTCCTGTAGTTAGCAAATGTTGTAAGGGAAAGGTTAATCCACTTTGCCAATGAAACCATGCCTGATATCTTTTATCAGAAGCCTACCAGGAATGCATTTCAGGTAATTTTGGATCTAAGATCCCTTCCCCCTCTTCTTTAGTTTATGCAACACAGCAAAAGCAATGGAGCATTTAGTATAAATGGGACGTGTCATTTCATGGTACTAAAACAGCATACCAGATAACCAGCAAGCATTTTGTTGTACAGCCCATAGGTCACATGCAAAATGACAGAGATAAACATAAGCCAAAGAGAAAGTGAAAATTTAAGCAGCTCAAGATAGAGAACAAGTTAAAAAATAAATCCTTTCCAGCACAAACAAAGGGTTATATTCAGAGCTGTTTGAGCTGTGGACTGGCAACCACTCCTCAAAATCTGAAAGCACTGGTCAGCTTTCAGGTACCACTGAGCTACCAGAAACCATAACCTTGAATGGGAGAGGCTTTATACCCAGTGACATGGCTTACAAAACCAGGAATTTGCTCCTTGTTAGTGGTTTTATGGGCTTAAGGACAAAAAGAATCGAGCGGATGAGCAAAGTGCTCATAAAGCTGATCCTGCTACAGATATCCCACTATTTGTAGAGATAAAATCTAAATACAACTCCACAATGAGCCTTAATGCCTCTGATCCTTGATGTGGTTCAGAAGAGACCCAGAAATTCCAAGAACTCCATACTCATTTTCTTACCTGAGAGACAGCATTTTTTTCTTGAATTGCTGAAGAATTCTAGAAGACATAACTAAGAGTTCAGCTGAGGGATAAAATACAGGAAGAGTATACCCCACTAAATGCTGAACAATAGGTCTGCTGCCATGGCTACTGAAATTGCAGCTCCCAGGTGCAATACAGTTTATCCTATGACCACTTATAGCCAGAGATTAATTAGACAACTGGCAACATAGCTCCATCTTTATATCTCTGAGATCAGACCTTGAACTGTTCTAGCTATTTTAAAGCAGAGGCACATTAAACTTCAACCCTTGGGCTCCAAGGCTACAGTCTTCACAACCAACACATCTAATTACTACCCTTGTTCCAGGTTTGGAGACCTAACTGCAGTAAGGGTTATCAGGAACTTGAGAAATGGCTGGGTAGCTGCCCTTTACCTCAGACAAGTCATCTACAAACAAATCCACCCTTCCTACTTTTTTGCCCAACACAGGTAAAAGGTTAACTACTGATCTGCTGAACCAAATGAACAGTCTATAGACTGCTTTGGGGCAGACTGACAAAGAATGAATTTTGTTCACTAGTTTATGGGAAGTCAGCAGCAAAAAAAAAAAAAAGAAAAGTATTTGCTGGTTGACAGGAGAAATGTGAAGAGGTTACATGTGTCCCAAGGAAGCCTGAGAGACAGCACCCATCTGGCCAGAGAGATATAACTGTACTGTAACATCCAGACAAAAACGTTACTGACTGGAGCCTGAGAAAGCAGCACCTTGAAAAGAGGCTTGACAGCAGGGAGCTTGGGAGAGTGGAAGGAAAAGCTGGCAGTTCCTGAGTTGCAAAATGATGATGAAACTGAAATGGAAAAAGTCACTGAGTCATGACTTAGAAGCTCCAAACATTTCTGCAGGTCTAAGTTCACAAAGGCCTAATTTTGGAGGCCTGAAAATTTAAAGTTGCAGTTTTTGCTTTGTTTTGTCATGCTTTTTTTTAACCAACTGCAAATTATTCTGAATATTTGACACTTGTTAAATTAAAGAATGATTGCAGTGGGTAGAAAAGAAGCAATCACCAACTTTCACACAAATTATCCTCCTAAAATTGTGGTTACTATTCTGCTTTCATTTATAGCTGCTTATCTCCAGTTTCATCAGTGGAAATATACTGGGTGTTGAAGAACGAGTCCATTCAAGTATTAATTTGGATATTTATACATACAGCCTATAATTATACAGAATACTGTCATCTGATTTAGCATGTTCTACAGGTGCCAGGAAAATAACTGACATTAGTTATTGCATTAAGAAAATGAATTTTTAAAAGCTGCATGTTATTAAAAGCATGTGAAATGTACACACTGAAAGCCTGCCTAAATCCTAATAACATACATGTCTCGGAGATTTTCAGTACCCACAGGACAGATTATTTTCTAGTAACTCAACAAACTACTGGATTTCCCATTCCACCTTTCTGTGTCTTATATGTAATTACTTTGAACACAGAAGAATTTCTGGACTTGTGCAAATACGAAAGTCAGTGGTATAATTCAGAACAATATTTATATTTATTTACTCATGGGTAAAAAAGTCACAAAGCCTTTACCATCTCTAGGCATAATTCAGATGCAAGAGAAACGTAATCCTCAAAGGTATATCATCTTTCATTTTTGTTCATCATGTCTTTTCCCTAAAATATTCCTAAATTCCTTCCAGTACTCAGAAGGATTTTCTGTTTTGAGGAAATATTATCATTCAGATAAGTGTTATGATTCAGAGAAGCAAGCAGCCATAAGCAACAGCCAAAAAAAAATACCTGGCATCTTGACTACCTCCAAGGTTGCACTGTTATTAGAATAGACATAAATGATGGAGCAGAGGCAGTAGCATCACCCAGGAAACTTTTCCTTATACTCACTATGAAATTAACTACTTCTGCAAATGCTGGGAAAATTTAAAGAACAGTTCAGATTAAGACACCCTAACATATGTGTCTACATGTTTAAATGCTGGCTAGATCTTGAAGAGACCATCTTTTCCAGTGGAGGCAGGATTTAGTTTCATATATATGGGTTTCTAGAGCTCTTTGAAATATTCAGCTATATACCAACTGGCCTCCAGCTGCAGGTCTGGAAGAGCATAGGTCTCTCATACATCTGGTGTCTCATCAAAGAACTCCACATGCATGTGCTGGATAGTCTAGCACACCTCAGATGTTACTCAGACGCCATCTGTCTTTATGACACTAAATCAAACACCCTGGAGAGATAGTTAGTAAAATCAATGCATCAACAGCAATGTTTCACACCCTGAAGTAGAGACACAAGAAGAAAGTCGACTGACTAGAATTCAAAACTATCTGAGATATCTACATGCAGATAGCATATATCCCACAGGACCTAAGGAAGCTTCCTTCTCACTGCATATGCTACTGGATATGATGTGTAATCTCAGATCACACTAAGTACTTATGCTAGACAGCTGAACAATTCAGCAGGTGCTCTATGGTTCTACTGCAAGTGATGTGATTTGCTCCACCAGCCTCACCCACTGTATTGGCTAGGCCTCAAATCTGTTGCTAAATATCTTTACCAACATTTAAATTGCAGTTTATCCTGCCTGATCTGTGTCTTCTCAGATAATAGTGGGCTTCCCATATGACCTATGTCATATTTCTCATACTTACATGGATGTCTCATAAATTTCCAACAACAGAGATGTTTATGTTTAGTAAAATGAATGAGTCTCTAGTAGCTGGTTAGTTGACTCACCCTCTAGGCTACATTGGCTCTGTAGACTAAACCTTTATCATTCAGATTATCAGATTATAGGGACAATTTAAACACAGTGCATATAAACACGGCTCCCCATAAGCATCTGGATTTAGGTGTCTTAATTTCAAACTGAATCTCATCATAACTTTACCAATATCTACAGGATTACTCCATGCATAAACACAGTTGTTATCATGAAGCTTCATCCCTTTGTGAAGACTGCTGTTAGTTTTCTCTGTTCAGATTTTCCCTCATTCATAATCTAAGTGAAGCAAAAAAAAAATGTGTGAAGTGTATGCACAGTCTTTGGAAGTGCATTAAACAGTCTGAATCCAAATTTGCCATATACAGGTGTCAATGAGACCAAGTCGCCATATACTTCAAAAGAAGTGGCATACAAGCAAATGCCAGGCTAGCACAGATTAGCACAGAGGGTGTCTCTTAGATCACTTTAAAAATCCCTTTTGCATTCAGTGCAGGTACTGCAGACATTAATAGCAAAAAAGACAATTTTTTTTTTAAATCCTGTTCTTCAGTTATTTCATGTTTATTGATAAGGCTTATTATTTAGTACAAGAACCACTACTTGTGGAAACATTTCTTTACTGAGAGGGTGCTCAAAGACTGGAACAGACTGCCTAGAGAGGCGGTCTATGTCCCAAACCTGTCAGTGTTTAAGAGGCATTTGAACAATGCACTTAACAACATACTTTAGCTTTTGGTCAGTCCTGAATTGCTCAGGCAGTTGCACAAGATGACTGTTGTAGGCCCCTTCCACCTGAAATATTCTGTTCTGTTCTGGTAGATCTGCACTGTACTCGCAGATATTTAGTTACTAGAGGTCAGGACAGAGTTAAGTAAGTTTGCTTCAGCTACAATTTAAATGCTTCAAAAGATTTCATATGGAGCTGGCTACCTGAGAGCGGAAAATCCTTGTTGCACCATATCACCTAATTAGTTACAGTTATATAAATGTTTTTCCTTCTTTTACAACTACAACTAGTAACGCTATAGTTGTAATGCTAACTTTCATCATTTTTTATAAGCAGCGAAAATTGTGTCAGATGTCCTCTGCTTCAGCTAGAAAGAAAAACTAACAACTTCATCCTACAAAAAAATATTAATGAGGTGTAGAAAGAAAGCATACATCAAGTAAAGATTTCACATCCACTAATAGCTTCTATTAATAAGTTGTTAATAATCTTTATTTCTTAAAACGCAGCAACATTCAATCACTGCCTAATTCGGTGGGTCATGTTTAAATATATTTAAGCCTCGCCTTCTTTCTCCATGTGAGAGCAAAGACTGGCATGACAAGGGAGATGTGAGGGAATTTCAGGTCCTTACTAGTGGTGAGCAGTTAGTGATTTCTCCTTCACCCTGTGCACTGGCCTGGGCTAAGTTGTGCTCCCTGTTTAGACCAGGGCCGTGCTGGCCCTATTCATGTCTTTCTGTTCTTCATTAGGATTTGCAGAAAGGCAAATTAGATTCTAGCTGCCTTTCTGGAGGCTTTTTTAAGAAAAGTTTTCCCAGTCATAAATCCAGTGTGGGATATTCCTAAGTAAACCATGTTTTCTTCTGTATGATCATGTAATTTGCTGATCATTTAAAATGCTTCCACAGCAGGGAGTTCATCGCTAACAATGCTGCAGTCACTAAATGGGAATTATCTGCCATCTGAATTACATCATCTACAGCCACAGCCATTATGAAAGCCTCATTTTGAGGAGCAATTTAACACCACACACTGTAAGGTTGCATTATACTGTACACAATAACACCAGTGTACAACCACCAGAGTGCCACCTAGTGCGACCCGCGTTACCATCACTAGTCTAAAAACAAGTGCTGAAGTGTTATGAACTGCTTAAAAAGGCTGAGTTGTACTTGCTAAAATACTCCTATCAGCAGAGAAATTCAGATCTGGAATGAAAAAAAAAGTTTTAAAACTTTTTAATGTAGCTTAATAACTCATCAAAAGAAGTCTGTAGAATAAAACAAGACAGTTTGTCCAAATGCTGGAATACATCAGCTATTGTCCCTAACGACATTCGAAACTGATTTTCCTTTTTCTCCACAGACATTACTTTAGCAAACAAACAACACCTTCAGACTCAGTTTACATGATGAAATAAGTTATATCATCAAAACCTTCAAATACACGTTACAGAAGAGACATAATCTATATTTCTGCACAGTCTATATGAAGCCCTGTCTAAGTTGAAACATTCATCATACTCTGCACAAGAATCTGACCAAGAACATACTGTCAAGCAAAACTAGGCTTACCTGAAAGTGCAAAATTATGGTCCATATCAACCCCAAAGTCAATTTGGGATTCCCATCTGTTATGTCATCATTTCTGATGTTAACCAGTTTCACCTGCCATTGTGGAAAGAAAATACATAGAAAGTTGAAATAAATACCACAGATACATAGTGCGTTACACAGGTGTGACTATAAAAGGTACATTAGTCACTGTCTGAGCCTACTCTGTTGGGTTTTTTAATTCTCAAAAGCAGAAAGGAATTGCACTCTGGCTGCCAGCAGCCTTCCAGAAATTGCTCTCTCCCACCAACCTGAGAAAATGTCTCAGCTGTCACCACACCAGCAGATCCACTCACTCCCTGTGACAACTACCCTTCACCTCAGTCCTTGACAGAAGGAGAAAGGACAACAAGAATACGATGATCTGTAACTGGTGCATCAGTCTCAAGGCAGTGCTCTGACCTGGGAAGCTATCACTGCCTTTATTCCCCCCACACTTTGCAGCACCAGAGCAGGGATTCAGCCGCAGGAGAACTGGTCTGCTAAAACACAACAGTCTGGCTTTACAAGACCAAGGATTTAGTATCCCATTTAAATAACCAATGGTTTACAATTATTACCATTTCTGCTGCTGTACTCATTCATGGTACTACAAGCATGCAATGGTTAACAGGATTAAAACAAAGGCTGAGATTACTGTCACTCCAATAAACTCACATCCAGACTGAGATCAATAATTCTCTTTGTCTTCTTTTATTAAGTTTAATTTCTCTACATGTTATTATGTATCCATATAGCCTAGCAAATAAAGATGACTCAGCTAAAAGGCATTTTTTGCTTATGTCAGCAAAGTTACATGCATATGCTTTTTAACATATATCCTGCTACAACCGAACAAGCAAAGGCATGTCCTGCTTTTGATCTGCACACATAATCTTAATTATTACCGGGGGCAGGGAGAGGACACCACCAAACCAAAAACACTCTTTGGAAGAAAGACAGAATATTCCATGGTTCAAAAAAAAGAAATTAAAATCAAATCCAAATGTCCTCCTCCCACTGCATTATAAAAGCTGTTTGTGTTTGGCAAAACTATCTTGACATATCTGTAAAAACTGTCTTATTTGACATACTTGTCAAATGTTTTATTTGACAGTCAAACATGGCTTGCCTTTTGGGTTCTGTCTTTCCAAGTCAGGCTTCAAAATTATCAACATATAGGATCTCTCTGCCTTACAATCACAATAAAGCATTGTGTTTGGAGGTTATACAGCCAACCTGAGCAAGTTACTTCCTAAATACAGTTTAGAAACACCTAACAGGAGGATGAAACCTTTATCAAATGCAAGTCCCAGTGGCAACTTGCCAAGACAACCAAAGCCCTACAAGCATTCTGTACAGTGGAGTACAGCCATGTTCACAAAACTGTGAGCTTAAAGACAATACAAAAAAACTCGGATCACAACCAATGGCAGATGATGGAGACCTGCAGTTCCCAGTAACACGTGCACATTCATAAACATGAAGATGACCTGATCCTACATCTCCTGCGTCTTAATACACACCATCTATTGTGCATAAATAAGGCATGGTGCAGCCTGTCCAGAGGTCTCGCTGCATAAAAATGGTGCCGTGACTGGTATTTCAAGTAGCTGTCCTTTCACTTCATTTTGCATTTGTTCTACGGCTCACTTAGGTTAACATGAAAGGTTCACTTTGAAACCAGCAAAGCAGGATTGAATTCTCAGTGCACACATATCCCATCACTGACCCAAAAGGCAACTTTACTCAAAATATGAAAGGACATCTGGTTTTATAACCAAATTAAGTATCTGTTGTTGGTTTGCCACCTCATAGATTTTCAGACCTTTTAAGTAGCAAGTAAAATTTAAAAATAAATTAAAATCAACTGATCAGGGAGCAGGTTTCCAGCATGGGTTCATTTGGGTGGGATGGATAGCAAGGCACAGTTTTTCCTTCCATGTTTTAGACATTTTTTACTACTGCTGTTCGCAAAGGAGAGAGCAAGGACCCTGTAAATGCTTAAAAGAAATTTAAGAGCAGAAAGACACTCGCAGAAACAGAAAACCACCCAGCAGTGTGTGTTTCAAGTGTTTGGCTTAAAGCAAATGCAAGTGAAATTAAGCCTCAATCTTCCACAGGTGACTCTGCTGCCTCTCTAGGACACCAGTTTTTCTTTCATTCAGGATCAAGGCTTGAAAAAGTCTTCCCAAAATAAATATAATCAAAACAAGGAACTCCCACACAAGGTTCTAATTGCTTTGAATCTGCATTTTGCACTCAAAATTCGGTTGTGAACAAAACCGCATACCAGCTACTGCCTGGGAGCATGGAATATAGTTAACTTTACTACAAGCAACTCGCAAAGATCTGAACCCAGAATTTTCTACTCTTTAGCATCATATACCACATGGAGTGTGTTGATATTATTGCTCAGAGAAGGGTGGTGTAAAGTTACCTTTGCCAAGCATGAGATCAAGCTGAGCCTACACCAGCACCTGATTACAGCAATCATAAAGGACCAAGCAGGAGGCATTTATTTATTAGCCACAGGTAACAAAATTTTCATTATCATTTATTAAACTTTCCACCATACCTGGCGTTTTTTCAAATAGTCAAGTGCAATTTGGACGTTCTGGAGTCTGTGAAAACGCATCCGACCTTTTTCTCGGGGCTAAAATTGGAAAACAATAGTTGTGAGACTTTCTTGTCAGACAAAAGAACAAACAGTCTGATTTAAAAGATACCATGTAACACATGTGAAGCTCTGCAGTTTTAATGAAGCCAACACCTTTGGTGGAAAAACGTGCTTTAACTATTTACTTTTTTAAACTGTAGTTGACAATTTTTAGCACAGTGAATGGCAGGAGGGATCAGTGGTCCCAAACTGCAACTTTGATCCATGCAGGCTGATAGCTGTTTCCCTGGCACATTTAAGTACTATTAAGGCTAAGAGGGCTAAAAAAGTCCCTACATAAATCTACCTACAGATGCTAAACTGCCATTTATTATTATAAAAGATTCACAGTGTACTAAGCAAAGCGAAATATAAGTAATGTCATGAACCTTCATTTTGCTCTGGTAAACTCTGTGATGGAAAAGCTTTACCTCTGTATGCAACTTTACGATTTAATGTTGCTTATTAGCGGTACGACTGCATAATCATTATGCTAGTGATACATCTTTTGTTTAAAGCCTCTAATAAAGATAATACCTTCCTCAAAACAGAATAATACAATATATACAGCCCTAGAGTGTAAGTTTAAACTCTTGACTTGGGTAGTACATCATAGAGCATGAAAAAAAAGTAGCAAGTCATTCTTTTCAAAGCAAAGTCAAAACCAGCAAGAAGAAACTGCAAAATAAGCACGAGTGGTATGTTAATGGAAACATGGCAAAACTGCATGCAGTTAGTGTAAAATCACCAAGAAGAAGAATCACACAGAAAAACCATACTTTACTTAGCTGTCACAGATCAGCAATGGGAAAGCAGTTAAATTTATGTCATCGCATCCAAATCCTTCTATTATTCTTCCTTATTTCAGATTTTTCACAAACTTTGACAGCAATAAACTGAAGCAGACTATAATTGCTAGGGATCAGCCATGAATATGAGTATTTTCTCAATCACTACGAAACACACAGACAAGCCCATGCCTTCCTCAACTGCCATTTTTTCCCCCCTGTAGAGTATCAGATACTTGCCAAAAAGAAACATGAGAAATGGAGCTGAATAAGAAGCATAAACTAAGACACAAATGATTTTAATTTCCATTACAGAACCTTCTATTTAGCCCCTTGTTTTTCACACCGATAGCCCAGGATTCAAAGTTCTTCAGTCCTTGCTACCAAGTAGCCTCCCTGGATGGAACAAGGGACTGCAGACCTGGAACTTAGTTTTCCACAACAAAAAGGGTATAATAAATCCCAATCTATGTATTCAGGTATAGCATCTCAGAGGGGAAATATATTTTTTTCTAATATACAGCATTTTGAGTTATGTTATGCCCCAGAAAAAAAACACACAAATTCCACTGAAATCACAACTGCAACACAACACACAGGGAGGTAAAGAAGGCACTTGGACCCTATGACAGCAAGTTGCTTTAGCAAATGCTGGTAACACGAGGTCTACAGAGGCATGAAACAGCTCACTTGGACTAACATGCACTCAGCATTTTGCACTTTATAAGTAGGTATTTCCCTTCTGGATGGTTAGAATACAGTGAAAGGATAATTCAGCATTTGTTGCGAGAACGACAAACCCTGCAAACAATCCATATACTTAGCAGCTGCTACACAGTGCTGTCATGTAACTTTGACTATCAACAAAAATAGGTATTTCACTTGATAAATTCTAAATATTTTTGCATATCTGAATTAAAATATAATAAAATATTATCCAGTATAATGTCAAATACACCTTGGGTGGAGTAGACTGGTGCTTCGAATAAAGAAAAATCAATTTTCTGCCACTGACTTCACAAAGAAGAGCCTTCAAGCCTTTGTGCAAATTACTTTTATATGGGCAATACTGTTTGCAAGTGAAAAAAAATAATCTTGGTTTAACGGAATTATGGTATTTCCCTATTTGTTATTAAAAATCTTATTTTGTCATATCTTGATAATGTTGTTCAGTACACATTTGTGCCATGGTTTTGTACAGTTTAATGAAATAAAAGAAATCGTGAACATTTGCGTTTTAGCTGTTCACAAAAAGGTTGAATATAAATTTGTCATTACCATTCCTCCATCATAAACATAGGTATCCTGGTCTACCAATGTGAGTTCTTTTGTCCTTTCTACAGCACACTACTGCAGCACACCAAACTAAGAATTCACATTAGCAGACACCACACTCCAAACACTACGTTAGTACAGTTATGGGGGTCGGCACCTACCCCCTTATCCTCATCCTCCACATCCTCATGCTGTTCAATTGCGCATGCTTCTGTTGAACTCACCAACCGTAAGGTCTTCAAAAAATCTCGCTCTCTTGGCTAATGAATATAACAAACAGGAGACAGGACAGCAAAAAACACAAGACAGACCACAAATGAAAAGAAGAGCATGAAAAGAAGAACATAATGAAGAGAACAAATACCAAGCAAGGGAAGTAATGCTCACAAAGAAAGGAAATGACACCTGAGGAGTGTGTTAGACAATTTCAGGGACATTTTATCCTTGTTATTTGTAAGTTACTCCCCTTAATGTGAAGGGATATTAAGCATCAAGTACTTGTTAAAAGAAAACTGTAAAGAAAAGGAAGAACAGAAAAAATAGCGCATTACCCTACAGAGAAAGGAAGTCTCACTGACCATAGGAAATGAAGAGAACATTCCCCCACAGAATTCACAGTGGAATATTTTACCAACAGAAATACAACTTGTGTTTTTGGTATCAAGTCACATATTATGGAAAATACCAAAGAAACTGCCTGCAGTCGATACGCAGAGTTAACAGAGCAAATGTATACGTAACAAACTGGAATCACTGCATTCTGATCAAAAATCTTACCAAGGTGTCTCCAGAAAGGACTTCTAAAAGCGAGATCAAGTTATGTCCATCTCTTAGGTCTTCATACAAGTCATTCACATGTTTTCGAACCTGCACAGATAAATACAAAAATTAAAGATCCTCATATATACTTGAGAATTCACACTCATATTAACATGTATCTTTTAATATACAGATAAACCTCAGATATGCCTCAGAATGGCTTTTTAAATTTATTCTCTTTCGTGACAAATTTACAAACCCGAATTAATTGTAACAGGCAAAATTCACATCTATGTCTACACTCACACATTTCCATCACATCTTATTTCATTTTACTGAAAAGGAAAAGAAAAATAGCATGAAGTTATAGGTAATGAATGCATATAGCAATGAAAAAAAAATCAGTATCTGACAATTTAAATGATACCAGATACCCACCTATTTCAGCTTAAATAACGATCCCATCCTATGAATTATGAAAATATACACTAAATGTACATATTATCTATCAACAGTATGCATGTTCACTGCAGTCAGGCCAGAAGTTAATGCACTTTCTGGCCTTAAACTTATTGCTAATCAAAGCATACCATCTACCAGTTAACATGTTTGGTCACCTCACATTTCCCAGTATTTTGTGTGTTTTCCCAATAGCTCACACATCCCCTTTCATTGAGATACACCATACCAAAGAAATATGACATGAGATTGATCTAGTGAAGCCAAGGACACACACGGCCCTTCCCACAAGCTGTGCTAGTGACAGAGGTTAATGCTCCATACAGCTCAGCAGCACTCTACCACCAGCAGTCACCAACCCAACTGATTCCCTCCTGTGGTACCCCCCAAAATAGATGGCCAGCTTTTGCCAGCTGACCTCATTCAACGAGATCAGGTTGAGATGGGTTGGTAACCAGCAGGCCTTTGTGACGCCAACCATGAGGAAAGGAACAGATGTAATGAGAAGCAAGAGAGATGAAAGTTCTAGCTTTTCTGACAGGCTCAGCAAAGCTGGGAGATTTCTGTCCACAGGGCAGCTACTTGTTTCTTAGCATTAGCTCAAATGCAACTTTATCTGAATTTTCTTTCACAATTTCAGCCAGCTGCTCTTTAAACATGAAACAAAGGACCTCATTTCTTGGAAGCAAAAAAGTTCCATCCAGGGCAGGGGTTGAGGGTTTTCCAGTTACAATTTAATGTAGTTGAGAGCTTTCCAGCTACAATTTAATGTCAGTTCCCTGGCACCAGATCAGAAATCTCTTAAACTTACAGAGCATAAAACATAACATCAGAAATTTCTTCTGACATCACTACCTCTGCCAGAGATGAACTGTACTTCCAATACAAGATCTATGGGACCCTTATCTGACTGCCAACATTTCTGCGTGTAAGACAAGGGCAGTAGGAATCAACCCAGATCATCAGGTTCATACAATAGCTCTGTTTACCTGACTTTCGGAGGAATTTCTAGATCCATCTTGTTGAATAAATAACGGTCTCCATACCAGTGAGTAGTTTCATAAATGCTTTTTGATTCAAGTTTTCTTACTTAAACTTTTAAACAGGAAATTACCCTGCAATCTGTTTTCACAAAGACCATAGCCTTAATTGAGAATAACATCAGAGCATATTTATGCTTGTGCTGAAGACTAGCCAGAACAAGTCATCTACAAGACTGTTCCATAAGGAATTACAACTGATATTTTCCAAAAAAAGTTTATGCAGACTCTGCATATACACAGTCAAGTTACATACCAGTACTCTTATACACAGGTTTACATGCTCACACATATATGCAAATAATATAATCTTAACTTAAACTGTGATTAAAAAAAATATTATAATCCTGTAAAAAATTCATTTAAAAAAAGAAAGAACCAAAAGAAAAATTCTCTGGTATACTGAAGTACTGTTCAGCTGAGCAAAGAAACAGAACAGATGTTTTCTTACTACATCAGTGGTGGAATGAAGGAAAAGGGAAACCATGTAGATATAATTAAAATCCCTGATACGAGATTTGATTACGCTAAACACTTAAAAGATGAAAAACACAAGGGTCTTTAATTTTAACCCAAAACAACTGTGACTTTTTATTTTGCTATTTAAAGAACTATGTCAAACTGAGTGGCAAACTCGTTCCAACAAAAGCAGGCAAGTTTTCTTTACAATAAAGCCCTACAGAGGGTTCCCCACTCCTCCCTGCCCCATCAGCCACAATGTGACATTCTCTACCTCCCTTCGGACAGTAGAATCCCAAGCCAGAGCAGAGCAAGAGCACAGGCTGGTGACCACAGGCATGGAAGGATATTGGGTTAAAGGACAGAGGAAGGGGGTGTACATATAAAAGTCACTGCACCAGCACAGCAGAACTATCTGTGCAGCACCAAGCCAATGCCTACACTCTTTTCAACATCGAAGTCACGGGAGTTGCCCAATGTGCAGGTGTCTGAATAGTAGGATGAAAAAATACTACCATTTCTAATCTGTCTACTTTTATTTTCCATTAGATGAAGGATAATTTTGTTATCCTGCTGATCCATCTCTCACAACACACATTTATTGACCTTCTGTTTGTTTCTCATTCTCTGAGGTTTCCAAAGTATTACAGAGACAACCATCTTCCCCAGCTTATCTTTCTAGAAATCACAGATGCTTCAGAGATGAATTCATACTGTGTATGAAGAAGGTGGCATAGAGCTGTCAAAACAAGAAAACCAGCAGTACTCCTTAGATGTCTGACAAATTCCGTGAGGATTAATTACATAGGTCATACTATGTTGGTATGCTGGTACAAGACAATATAATGAGGAATTTCCTCCAATACTTTGAGCAGCAGATGTGCACCTAAAAAGAAGTATTTGGGCAACTGATGTGCAGCAAGCATGTTCACTAAAAACAGCAGATCACTTATTTTAAAAGGAGTATCTTGTGCTTCCCAAGAGACCCTACACTTCTCTACACTTGAGAAAAAGCTTGCAAAAATCATTCCTCTCTAGCTAACACCTGGCCAGGTCTTGCCTCTCAACATATATAATGAATTCTTTGACCTTTAAACTCACAAGAAACTAATATTACTATTTCATCCCTGTTCTGCTGTCACATTCAGGCTCCTTCGGAACACAGTACCACAAGTACTAGATGCACATGGGAGTCCCCGGATGGATCTGTGGGATCTGCAGAGCCCCATGGCATTTTGCAACAGTTCTTGTGACTTTATAATAAAAGTGCAGATTTGTCAGCCCTACATTTTGCAAGGTCCACGTGCAAAGTAGGTTACATGCTGCCTCAGGCAACTTTTTGCAATATGCCCATGTGAGTATGGTAGCTTTGATAATTTGGGCATGAGAAGAGATTCTTTAAGGAAGACGTGGGAGATACTGCATGGCTGAAGGGCATCTGACAAATAACAAGGGAAGCAAGGTGGCTCCATCAGTCAAAAGGAGACAGGAAGAATTTAAAGCACTGTTTCAGAAGTGATTCATCTTCTAATCATCATCCTCTGGCAGGTATACTATAATGTTTGTGGTAAGGAAAACTCCCATCTCCCTTGACATAAGCATTTGATATTTTGATATCATGCTTCTCCCATAAAATTAAGCTTTGCAATCTATTGTCTTAGTGAACCTGCACTATCACAAGTAAAAACAGCTTTTAAAACAGCAGCAGCCACAGGGCTGCAGTCTTGCCCCCACACAGCAGCATATGAGGCACTCGAGAAACAAAGACTGCGAAGATGGCAGCTGCCTCCCAAAGCTAGCAACCCAACACTCTGCATAACTCGCATAGTTTTATCATACAGTTCAGCTGACATATCTGGCTGTCCTTACAATCAAGTTGCTATCGGTTCCAACCTCATGTACCCATTCCATTCTGCTTCTGCAGTTAAAGCCTGGCTTGCCGGGCTTGGCTTCCTCCTCTGCAGGCTGGCATCACAGCAAATCTGTCATCGCTACCTTCAGTCTGCCTGGGACTCCTTTCCACCGACAAAGAACAAAGACATGATTCAGCTGCCTGGGCATACACCTTTAGGGCCACTTTATGTTTAGGGAGTATGCCATTTGGCCTCCACTTGCTTCTCCAGAAGCCTGAAGTCCTGCTGGCCAGTTCCACACTCATGTCTGTCCTGAATACCCTTACACATCAAAACCAGCCCTAGATGTCCATATTTAGGGAACTGAACCTGCACAGTGATCTCTATTTTTGCCATGGGTCACAGCAAATAGCAAGCCATCTTCCACAGCAAGCTTGTTTCTTACAATTTTTTCTTGCTATTATTAGTTGTCTTGTGCTGATACTGGAACAAGATCTAGAGTTTTACACAAAAAAAAACCCACAGGCTGCTTATTGTTGTATGGGTAAAAGGAGACGGATGGTCCCTTCTGTTTCTTCAAACAAAACTAGCTTGGTATTGAAAATGATAGAGAGAAGACACATAGGCTGGAGTAAAGTAGGAAGGTTGCTCTCTCTAACACTGCCATACATCGACTAGGGCCTGTTTAAATTAAAAGAGAACAAATTTAGATTAGATAGAAGGAAGAAACATTTTTTTTACAATGAGGGTGGTGGGACACTGTAGTAGGTTGCCCAGAGAGGTGGTAGATGCCCCATCCCTGGAAACAATTTGGGCTGGGCTTTGAGCAACCCTAGTTGAAGATGTCTGCTCATTTCAGGGGTGTTTAATGGGATGACCTTTAAATGCCTCCTCCAGCCCAAACTAGTTTATGATTCTATGATAACACAGAAGAATCAAAAACTTTTCTTATTCAGCAGTAAATGTGGCAGGAAAATAGGGTTGTGGCCCTTTCTGTGTATACAGTAGTGCACATCCAGCATACATGTAGAAAGACCTCACTGAGATTCAAGTTAGGGTACTGCATATTCCAGACCGTTACCTAAAATGCAAGGGACCACTTTCTGGATTGAAACAGTGGAGGAAGGAGCAGAAACAAACATTAATGTGCTGCAAAATCTGAAGTCAGCTAAAAGGGCAGGAGAGAATATATAATTAGATCAAGCAGGAATAACTAGAAGTAACTCCCATGTACCAGAGGCCACCAGGAACTCCCTGAGGGAGGTGAGGCAACCACTGTGGCAGGCTGCAGGGCTCAGAAACAAGGCAGAGTTTTGTGCTCACACACTTGTAAAATTATCCATATTTACAGGGTAAAGAAAGCAGACTATTGTAATCAAGAACCTTTCTTAAAACATCAGGAGTTTCCTTACCTATATTACAATTAAGCTGATCATTATGAGAACATGCCAAATTAGACTTTTCCATACAGTTTCCAGAACAGGAAAAAGAAGAAAAATCTGATTCACATTTATTTTGAATAACTGATATTCAGCTGACAAGCCTTTATAAAATCAGTGGCATCCCCAGGCATTAACAAGAATTACAATATTATGGATCCAACAGAGGCTTTTTCAGACCACATAGCCTGGGAAAGTCTTTTCAAGTACTGCTCTCCTCTCTTCTGGAAGCAAAGTTAATTAAATGCCTAGCACACACATAAAGCATTACTGCTTTTCCAGAGGAAAACGGGCCAGGGCTCAAAAGTTAGAACTGTAAGGGGTGTGTTTGGGAAAAAAGAGTCAGGCCTTAATTACCACTGAGGTCACTGATAAGTCCAAGCGACAGCTGGCACAAGGCCACCATGAGCTGCACAATAAACTTCAAGTTTATTCTTCAAGAACCTGATTCAATGCCTATGGAAAAAAGAAACCTTAAGACTCCCATTCACTTCAGCTGCAGTAAAAAGCTTTTCTTCAAGATAATAGACACAGATAGTTAAGAACTCCTATAATTACACTGTTCCACAGAAAATGCCATCAGCATTAAGACTGCTGAAAAACTCCTGTGGGTACTGCATGAGGTCCTGACATCCTGATGAGTTTCCCTAATGTTTCAGTTTCCTAAAAATGTACTTAAGCTTGTTTTTAAAGGACAAATTTTATTAAAAGCTTATTCGTGAGGAAACAGTTTTCTTTCAGTTTTGAAAATCTGTATGGTTTAGTCCTTTCACCTTTGAAAACTAAGGAATCACAGCAGGAGTTCAACTGCATGAAAACAAATAATACTATGCCACAAGAACAAAAAAAAAAAAAATCTCATATGAGAGGCTGTGTTTATGTACAAAAACGCTAACATATACAGCATGATTTATGAGAAACACTCCAAAATTCTGAGCAGGCTGTAACAAGATCCATGCAGCATGTAATTGTCAAAATATCACGTTTGTCAAAACATTCCCACATGACTGATCCACCAAGCACTGCTGCTTCTTCAGACATCTTCAAGATTACTTATTTTGCTCTTCACATTTCTTAGATTCCCCCATGTAAAGTACACAAGCATTGCTTGATAATGCTGCAGGGCCACTCCACCTTTGGCAACTTCCATCCCGACAGGCTGCGAGGCACAGAAAGGCACTGGGCTGCAGCGCATGGCCAACCAAAAGATCAGGGAGCCAAAGCGGTTACATGCAGATTGACATCCTCCCCCTAAATCTCTCACGTTCTTTAATCTCCTTACTTTAAACCCAAATTTCATTTGGAGGGGTGAGGAGGGGAACAGACTCCAAAGACACATACCCTGGTTACGATTACTGTTTTGCATTGAATCCTATGATAAACTTCACCCATTCTGTTAAAAACAAACAAGCACATACGCTCTGGCAGGATCTGACCGCTGGGTAACCCGGCGGCAGGGTCCCCCCGGCACAGCTTTCCCTAAGGACAGGGCAGAGCACAGACAGGCTGAGTGCTGGGCTGCAGATGGCGCTGTTTCCCAGCTCCGTGCTAGCACACTCCAGCACTGGACATCCACTGCCCAGGACTCACAGACTTCCTCCCCCCAGCCCAACAGCACGGGCCCGCAGCCAGGGCTGGAAGAGAGATGGCACAAGGGGAAAAACTTGTGCCAAGTCTCTTCTGTGGGCCTGTTCACTTTCAAGCAAAGTCTGGCAAATCTAGTTTTAGGTCCAGTGATCCAAAACTCACTTTCACTCTTTTCTTTTGCTTGCCACTCTAATAATCCACTCCGCAGGAAACATTTCTTGTGGTTCTCTGAAAATAAATAGTTCTTTATTTCATACTCAGGAGTCATTTTCCAGCTGTTTAATTTTGTTCCTGAGTATTAATTCTCCTAAACAGCAGACACAGCTAATGCTACTCATTTAATTTCATAACATAACTGTACGATATCAAGTACTTTCACTAACTCACATTTAAACAAGTCTCCTGTACCAAGTGAGTTCAATGCCCTGATCTTGCTTTAAAACAGATGTTTTCTAACTGAAGATTCATCCTTTATTGCATCCTTGGAGTCATCCTTCACTTTCTGATCTGGCCAATGCTCAACACTTGATTAGCACAAGAACTTTATGGTTTTAACACCCTTCGTGTTTTCCACCCCTCTACAGCCCTGTCCTTGTACCTGAAAGCTTGGATGAATCGTATTTTTATCTTTACATTAATCTTCATGTTCCTTGCAAACAACTTCATCATCCGATTAATCCATTGCTTTTGCATACTCCATTTTGCATTTTGCCCCAGCTTTCAATTATTTCACATATCTCTAGATAACTTTTAATAAACACAAGAAAAGATACTTGTATGGCTTTGAGGTAAATATACTGTTGCTCAAATAAATAAAAAAGACCATTTCTAAATCTTGTCCTACCATTTTTTTCTTATTATCTTCCTTTATTTGGTTACAGGAAATATTCCAATATTCTCCTAATCCCCAAATCAACAAGTATGCAAGCTGGTACATAATCTTACATTTATAGCAAACAGTAGGACATAAACATGTGTATCCCTGAATCCTATTTTGGATATTGGTAGCTGTGCAATATCTGAAACACCACTATTGTACAGAACAAGCTTAACCAAGTGTCCCAAATGTCAAAAAATCCTTCTTTCCATCTCCTATGGAAAAATAAGTCTTGTTTTTATTCCAGCTCACACATCTCCAATCTTTTTGAAGAATGGGCTGAAAGCTTCTCTCCAACCAACACTGGTCCAGCCACTCAGAATTTCTCCACAGGTCCCATTCTGCTTATCATCATCACAGCAGTACCTTCACTGGTTTTAATACTTGTACAGTCTTGGTCAGCTGCCTGTAAACTTTCCATATTGGGATCAGCAAATCCATCTGAGTGCAGCCCATGACGCATAAATTCACAAGCTCCACAGAAATGGGTACCTACTAACATAAAATGGACATCTACTCCATTACTGCCACAATTTAAAGTCCTAAAATATTAAAGTTACAGAGATGTCCAGCCAGCTTTAATATCTACTTCACCAAATCAACCAAATCATCATCATTATGTGGACAACTCTCAGTGAGCATGAAGGAGAGATGCTATATGTGACATATGTCATGGGAGGCCCCATGCGACTCCACACATTGCTCCCAGCCCATTAACACTTCTTGCGACAGTTGTGATTTTGATGCCCAGCATATGCATCTCTCTTCCCTGTTTTGTACCTCAGAAACCCTTTATGATTTCTCCTCAGTGCAGTAATCTCTGTTCAGATGCATTTGTGCAGAAGACTAAAGATATTTTTAAGTATCATACAAAAGCTAAAAAAAAAACAAACCAAAAACCAACCAAAGGTCATTATAAAACCCTCTCAACATCTCTATCATATTTTTTAGTTCACAACCTGCTTAAAGCCTCACTTGTGACATTTATTCTGTGCTATTTTAAAAATATTATACTTAGAAAGGCTTAAATGTTGGCTATGTAGCCTTCATTAATCTGTATTTATGCCTTCCTAAGCTTCACATTACATAGCAGCCCACTGAAAGAGAGCATTCTCACTGGAATTGTAGGACTGATGCAGATGGAAATCATTAATTTAATGAAAATAAAAGCTTTAGTAAAAAACTTGGCAGTGACCAGTGCTAAGTTAAATATTATTTTGCCAGAGAATGGCTGGGTCTTATGAGGCTGTCTCAGAGTAATACAACTGTAAGGTTAAAAAGGACTGAAAAGATCACCTCACCTGACCCAGTGCATGCCAGAGATGCTTTTTTTAAATTATTCTTGCCAATTCAAATGAAGGAAATGTCATATATCGTACATACACTTCATTGCTTTGCCACACTTACTTGCTGTTCATAGAGGGGGATTTTTCCCTGCTAATCTTCAACCTAATCTTCTTCTGTAAACTAAATTGAATTTTTTGTTGCCTCTCCCCTTAGAGCCTGACCTCAGACAGTACTTGTTCACCAGAATCTGCACAACACCTTTTACATCCTGAGGACACATTATCACACCACCCCTCAGTCTTCTCTGTTTCAGACTAAACAAACTTAAAATATCGCAACCTGTCCTTGATCTCTGAGAAAACTTACTTCCAAGTGCTTTAGTACAGATGGCTATAAACCTCTTGTCATCACAAAGATCTGGAGTGGCGCAGCCAGGTGGAGTTTCACAATCATGTGCCCACAAGCACACTCGTGAGTCCAGGGCAAGGCAGAATTACAAGATGTCTCCTTGTCCCCTAAGCACCATGCTGGCCCACAGGCAGAGTACAGAGCTCATCTGTAGTTTCTGGAGCTCCCTGGGCACAAGCAAACGCAGCCCAGTGCAGGCGATGGACCCTCTAAAATTGGTGGTAGGGCAACCATGACACTTGTTGCTGATGACATGACAAAAGGCCTGAGCCAGAGAAAAGTACAGCCACAGTGTTAGAGAAGCAGGGGTATCGCTACAAGGATGAAGTGACAGAGCTCAAATCCACACTTGAAAGTGCAGCACAGGAAGGACAGCAGGTGCTTGGATGCCATCTCTGCGTGGAAGAGAGATGGGTCATGATTTACAGCATTAGCCTCCCAGAGCCAGATGCTGCCACTGCAGCACCTGATTGATGGCAGCCACAACAGCAGCCACAGCCAACAGCACTGGCTCTTCCTAGTGCCAGTCTAGCTGCAGCTATTACCAATGGCAATATACAAGCAAACTGTATCCGGGATCACTTCGTTCAGATTTTGTAAAAGTAATGAGTAATGCTAGTAAGGGTACACGTGGCAGCATGTCAAAAAATGTAGATACACCATGTAGATAGCTTCCCCTTCATCTGCCTGATTTAAAAGACCAGCTGTTCCACAATCTTCCGCGGAAGATAAATTACCCTGTGAAGTCTGTAACTCCCCGTTCTTTTCTTCTGCTTGGGAGAGAAGTATTATTCTTACCGTAACTGCAGACTCCTACGAGTCCCCTGCCCTCTCTGAATTCTTAAACAGAATGATAAAGTGTTATAAATCACTTCAATTAGTTCCCAAGTACTGGATGAATAAAGCTGTGCAACCAGAAAGCACATAACTTATCTGAATATTCTTCCAGCTGCTTTTTCCTTATCTGAATTACACCCTTGTCCTATTAAAAACTGTTCCATCAGGTCAGTATTTTGTAGACTGAAGAGGCTGGAATAATTCAAACTTTCTACAGCATTCAAAACAACTTTTTTTTTCCATTGGTAACACATCCATACTTCTCCTTTCTTCTTCATATTCTGACATAATTACAGAACCTTTCTCCTGTAAACTCTTATGTCACACTGTAACTCCTTCTAGACCTTTTTCTTGTCTGATTTAAAGTTATTATGCTTTACTAACTCCTTTATATGAATCTTTAGTCCTGATGCCCTTATTTCCACTTCTTGTATTGCTCCTTTGTAATTTCACATATCTCTGAAAAGCAGCAGTATATTCTATATGATACCTCCTATCTGTCCTGCTGGTCTGCAGCCTGCCTTTGTACCTCCAAAACAAACGCTTTCAATGACTGCCAGATCTTTTGCATTCCCCCCTCTCCTCGATAATTTCCGAAGAAGACCCTACCTATTGCTTTCCCCAACTCTGCTGTTTAGAAGTTCACTGACCTCTTTTTACTTCTCCTTTCTCTGTGTAGAGAGGTGAGCCAGGGATTTTGCAATCACTTGCTGTTAAGTTACCTTCTTTTTCTAAATTTTGAAGCAGTCCCTCCCAGTCAGTCCAGACCTAACTAAACAGGAGGTTTGCTAGCGCCTTGCTGAAGGTCTCTTTGGGCTGGCACTCCTCTCTCAAGACACATGTCCACACCAGAGGCAGCCACCCCAACTGCTGCAGCTGGCAGGGAACAGAATGGTAAGTGTGCCCTGAGCTGGTTTGCACACCTGCTTGGGGATGAGCTGAGCTGTGCCACACAAATGCTTTTCTTGCATAGGCTACTGAGAACACCTTTGCAGGTGTTCAGATGCAGACCTCCACATCTACTCATCTTGTCAGTTACGATGATGAATGGTTTTTCCCACTGCTATAATGTCCTGTCCTTCCTTTGTTTAATGACCAAAAATACATGCTGTCAAGTATAACTTAAAAGGGATGAAGTTTAAAGTTGTTCAAAGTATGCAAATATAATGCTCACAACATCAAACTCGCCTAATAAATGAGCTTTTGCAGCTTAAAGCTAAAGGAATACACTAACTCTGACCAAAGCCAATATACTCTACACACGCCTAAAGCAGGTAGAGTATGAGGCTGGCAGGTTCTGGTTAATGTCAAGGTACTCTAGGTAGAGGAGAATTTTAAACGTTATGTTACTATCTTTAAATGTCCCTGTTCACAAGCGCCTTAAAAGACTTTAAGAGATAACACACACTTCTTTGTAGGAAAAGCATGTTTATTCTGATGCCTTCTTAGGTCCTCATGCAGTCACATATACATGTCACTTCCAGGCAAGCCTACCTTCCCAAATTATAGGAAATGTTGCCACAGATCAAAATATTTAGGTAATGTTCATATGTTTGAAGTTGCTCACTGTGTGGAGTCCACACACTGGGAACAAATACTACTCCCACTGGAACCAATGGCACAGTTACACTGGCCCCATGAGAGCTAGATCAAGCCATAGGATTTCTAAACTGATATATAAATGATTATTACATAAAGATACATCAAAAGTATATAGATAAAAAATAATTCCATGCATAATTTAACAATTCATTAAAAAGCCCACACTTAATTGCCAATGGTAAAATTTTCTCACTTCTGATCTCTTAGGAATAAATAACATTAAATGTATGCTGAGAGTTAATTTTAAACAATGAACCCACAAAAAGAGAATGAATTAATATATTAACATATTAGTCTGGCATAGGAAACATACTGATCCTAGAAGTTCTATTTCATCATACAGTAATCTCATTACTTAATTCTCCTTATAATCACTCTTTCATATATGAGCACCTATATAAAACAGTTTAAAAAACAACTGACAATGAAAGGGATCATAAAAGCATGCACTCAACTGGTTCTGTAGTGCTGTGTGCTATAAAAATATCAATGCACTCAAGCTGTCATATATTTCATACATATTTAATTTACTGTTTTCAATTATTTTCTTTCCTGCCCTCAATTAGACATGAAGTCTGAATGCATTAAAGGGGATCAAATAAACTTGAAATCTGTGGCACACTTTTTATTGACTTGGATTTATTTGCTTGCAAAGAGATTTTTGTGATGCAGTTTTTCACTAGCCTGGAAAGCTTTGTAGTATATACTCCTCTTTTTCAGCCTTAACTTCCAGTATTCTGTCACTACTTTTCCTCCTCATCCCCTGGTTACCTTCTTCCCTCATCTAAACTCTGATTAAACACTAAAAAAGTCCTGAGTTTGCTTGCTGACCTGCTTTGCAAACTGCTTTTGCTATAGATTACACTAAGCACATGAAAGATTCTGTGTGGTTTACCTCCAGATGGAAGATCTTTGAAAACTCTGTACACAGTGAAGAGTGAATGAGCTACAACGGTGCATATTTCCAGGGATAACAACAAAACCAGTTACTTCAGTTACAAGTTTCTTCAAACATTATTTTTCTTTTATTTTTTTGGAAAAGGCAAGTATCTAAGAAAAAAACCTTCAGGACCTTTCAGCATAGCCCTGAACATACAACAGGAAAATCATTCAGGAGAAAAACTGAAATATTTGTCTGTCTACCAAGCAGACAATAGGCCTTGCTGAACAATTGAAAAACAAGAGAGGAGGAAATACTGCTACTTCAGCACCACCCAATGCCTAAAGCAAGCTGCGTTGGAAGAGGGATTTTTTACAGGACTCACTCCCAACGGGCTGCAGCAGCTGTCACAATTAACTAGGAGGAATACATAGAAGACTCATTTAGATGCAAGAGCACAGCAAGCAATCTTCCTTTTATTTACCTAAACATGGGGGGGGGGAAAAACCAACCCAAAGCCCAACCCAAAACATGCTTTTTCCAAGTAAGTTTCAAAAATGAAAGGCGTTAGATTGAGATTCTTTTTAAAAGTCACTACCACTGACTAACACCAAGTGCCTCAGCCCTCAAAATAAGCATGGAGCTAAAAAGTGTTCTTTTCTAAAAGACAAGGAGGTGAGGAATTTTAAATAACAAATTAACTGTGTGGCTAAAAAGAAGATACTGCAGAGTAGTGCTGTCTAGAATGATAACCATTAGTGTCAGTAAAGTGCCAGCTTTCAGCAAGGGAGTGACTGTGCTGTATCAGGAACATCCCTCTGCCATTAAGGGCATACCTGAACATTTCACAAAGCAGTAGACCTAAGCAGCCATTTGCAAACCATGTGCTGCCTGAAGGATGCACAGGAATCAATAACTTCAGGTTTCTACTCTGAATTATTCATTCAGCCTTTGCACAACAAAAAGCTGCACTCTCTCACTCTCTCTAATGGACAATCACTGCAACACACTACGTGATTTTGAACACAGCTTTAAAACAATACCTTTAAAACCATTTTGTCCTGCTACTTATAAAAGCCTTCTTGCTGATAAAACCTTTAAAAGTGACTTCTGGAATAACTAATGACTGTGCAGGGATGCTGCCCATTGCTCCTCTCTCCAGGGTGTTTCTTCTAAGGTCCATCTAGTCGAGGGTCTCAAGCCAATCTGCACTATGCTGGGCACTTGGTGATGGGGCTTCCTGCCAGTCAGTGCCAGTGGGGAGGACAGCCCTTCCTCTTCAGAGCTGCTCAGACATTCCAAGGGCCCATATAGCTGCTCAAAGGTCAGTTAAGAGGCTCTCTAAAATCTTTTCTTCCATGAAAAAAGAAGAAATGCTTTCCCTTGGAGATAAGATACCTGGTTGTTAACAATATTTTCCCAACAGAGCGCTAATCTAGCCAGTCCCTGTTTGCCTTGCCTTTAGCCCTACTTTCTATACATCATAACTTCTGATAAATTTTAAGTATTTAAAAATATCCCATTTAATCTGTCAAGCTTAAAACCTGGCACTACAAAAGTCTTTTCAAACTGGTTTGAGAAAGGAACTGAACAACAAAGAATTCACTTTTACTCCGTTTTCATCTTCGACTTTTTATTTTCCAATTTTTATCTCATCTTTTCTCCACATTTCATGCTTCTCTTATTCTTTCCCTAGGTTTGGGGGTTGATATTCAAAGGACTGTCAAAAGAATTTCTGGGCTTTCATGAAAGTTGGATTTTTTTCTTTGGATGCTTTAGGACCATGTGAACACTACACTAGAACAAAACCCCTGTCTTACACAAATGTCTCATAACATCAAATGTCTTGTAACAAGGGTTACTTACTGCTACAGCAAGTACTAGAATTTAACATCCTGTTTTGACAGCAGCAAAGTGAAACACTTGCTGGAAGCACAGGCAGGTTTAGAGAAGTTAAGAGAGATCTTTACCCCACTGCCACTCTACACCGGCATGCGAGTTTCTCCTTGGAAGCTCATACCACAGCAGCAGGCGAGTCTGAAGTCCAATATCACACCTCTCCAGCCCATATGTCAACAAGTGAAAGATAACATTTAAACTGGAGCCTCGCCTTCAGACATTAAACAGTAGCCTTAGCAAGTGCAATGTTCTAATCAATGCTCTTATCAGTTATGAAGAAAAACTTCAGCATTTAAAAAAATGTAGTGACAGTCCACTTGATCTTAAACTGGAATTCAAAGATAACTTAAACAGCTGAATTTTGCAAATAACAGATTACATACCTGTCTCTCAAACTATGTATATCTCAAGTCATTTGCAGGAAATATTTCTGAAATGACTATGTTTCTAGTTTGAGTCAACTGAACTGCCAAATGACTAATCTTATACACTAAATTTTATATACTATGCCCTTACATGCTTTGAATCCAGTGCAACTAAAGATGGGGAACAGAGGGCAGAAGGGTAAATATTTCTCAGCCATCTTGTTTCACAGAATTACACAATGCTTTGGGTTGGAAAGGACCTTAAGAGCATCTAGTTCCAACCCCCCTGCCATGGGCAGGGATGCCTCACCCAAGACCATGCCTCCCAAGGCTGTCCACCCTGGACTTGAAAACCAACAGGGACAGAGCATTCACAACTTCCCTGAGCAGCCCATTCCAGTGTCTCACCACCCTTACAGTAAAGAACTTCCTCTTTATATCCAATCTAACCTTCCCCTGTTTAAGTTTGAACCCATTACCCCTTGTCCTATCACTAAAGTCCCTAATGAAGAGTCCCTCTCCAGCATCCCTATAGGCCCCCTTCAGATACTGGAACGCTGCTATGAGGTCTCCACGCAGCCTTCTCTTCCCCAGGCTGAACAGGTTCAATTTTCTCAGCCCATCTTCATCCGAGAGGTGCTCCAGCCCCCTGATCATCCTCGTGGCCCTCCTATGGACTTGCTGCAGTGTTTGTTTTACTCAGAAAATCCCATAAACACAGAATTTAATTAGAAGAATGACAGTAGGCTTCCACACCTTCCCCCAGTGAATGATGGTAACTAATAAAAGCATCAGGCTGCTGACCTGGAAAAAACTATTTTGAATATAGTGCTATAAAGGAATACAAGTCCAGTACTTTCCCAACGACTGCAGAACAGGAGATTAATTGAAATGAGCAAGGAAAGAACTAAACAGGCAGGGAAAGAGTAAAAAGAGATGAGAAAACAAAATAGAAAAGATGGAGAAAACCAAAATAGAAACCAGGCACAGAGAAAAGAAACAGGAGAAAGAGAAAGTAAATAACATAAATAGGATGGGAAAAAAAAAAAGAAAAAAAGCACTCCATCCCCATGCTGATAGCCAGGTCCCAGCCACACAAATAATCTGATGTTTTCCATGACCTCTCATAATCACCACAACCACCTTCATCCTTTCCGCTTCTTGTTGAACCCTATGCAGTGGCAAATAAAGCACACTGACCTCTTTTGCAGCCAGTGGAGTGAAAGCACTTCCAGGACACAATTCATCTAGAAAGACCTGTTCTCAGCCACCTACAAGAGAAGTCTGGGTAACTAGCTCAAATAAAGCTATTGAGATGCCTGAAACAAACTAATTCCCACCTTTTTGTCTGCAACACTGGCAATGAATGGGCAAGTAAGAGTTTAATGAATTTCTGATTAATTTCAAGGTAGCTGAAAACTAGACTCAAATTCAACTTAATGCAGAGACCAGGAGAGGTCTAATGGCTCTCTAAAAATGCGCACTCATTTACTGTGCTACTTTTTCTATATTCCCTCCACTATACTGTATTTTCTAAATGTGCCCTTGTGTCCTGAGAGCACATTTGAAGGATGTATTTTAATTTCCATGCAAGTCACTGTTCTAAAAACAATGCTCTAAGAACAGCAACTTGACACCTGTATCACCAAATGCTTTCAAACTGAGTATTTCCAAATGATAAAGCTGTTTTGCTACATAAATTCCACGTTAATGGAAGACCTATAGTCAAAACTACAGTTGAGAAAGTTACTGATCTGTACTGAATTCTAAAGTGAGGAATGTGAGATGAAAATCAAGGCCAGCAGTACACACACATATATCTGTACATCTATCTATATCTACCTGTACAGTCACTCACACTGAAGGTGTGAAGATGAAGGCCTAAGGCCACTGACCTTGGCAAGCAAGTCAAAAGGATTTTGTGTGAACTCTTCACCCCGATTTCCTTGCAGGTTTAGAGCCTAAATCTTTTTTAAGCTACTCCAAAGAGGTTAACAGTATGGCAACGATGACTGTGCATGTTTCAGAAGCATGTAAAATGATGGTGTATGTAAATATGATTTTACAATATGCTGCTCTTCTGTAAAAACAGACATCATTTTTAACTTCTATTAAAAGATTGCTCTCCAAAAAAGCTTCAGATAGGCTTTTCCATATCCCACAGAAAATTAAAACTGCATCTTTAAACTGCATCTTTAATACATAAAAAGATTAGTAGCCTCTACAAACATGGTAACAATTGCCCTCAATTAGAAGAAGAAATGCCTGATGGTTAACTTGAAGATTGCATTTTGCTGCCAGAGCACTGGCAATCTTCCTGTATTTTTTTTTTTCTTTAAATCTAATTTGTCTGAAGTACTGGACAACGGATTCATTTCTTACATTGTGAGGTAAAATTCAGAAAGCAATGACTGCAGGTCTGCAGCCTCTTGTCTTCTCTCATTAGCAAGCAGAAGACTTCTGCAAGGCCATGCGGCCACTGAGGCATTTCAAGATTATGGTGAGGAGATGTCTGTACAGAAGGGGTCCTTGGAGCAGCTGTTTCTACACAGCATGATTCCTTTGGGTCTAACAAATCCAAGACGGAAAACTTATTGGATGAGCAGTATTAAAAGCCATTCTTTGACTCCAGACTCACCCTGCCCACAGAAAGGTTGCATGCTGCACGGAGGCTGATGTCAGGACCACCGCTTATGGCTCAGTTGTGGTGGGAAGGACCAAAAGACCACTCTGGAGAGAGGTCTCTTGCTAAAGACTAAACTGGACCAATCTCACATCTGGGCCTTGTTAGAACCCTATGTCACACTATTTCCAAGAGCTACACAGATTTCAATTTCTTAAAGTATGTGAAACCAGAATTCTGCATCTTCTACAGGTCTGAGGAGCCAGAAAGAAACAAACAAAACAAAAAAGCCAAACCCAAACAGTTCATTTTAAACAACCCTGAAGAAATTCAGTTTTTTGGTGTCCAAGATTTCTCAAATATCAATAAGAACAGCTACAAGTAGCAAAGAGATAAGTTGTCCCTCCCCAACCCCCGTATTTTTCTCTAAATAAGAATACAAGCAGATCTTTCCAACAGTGTATAAACATTATACTCATCAACTAAATCTCAACTCTGACAGACACAGATGCATTTTTATTTAATGTGACTCTTACTCCCCCCCTTTCCCCACACTACTCCCGGGGGGGCAGGGGAAATCAAAGCAAGTTATGTTAAGTAATTATACAGTCTGCTTCTCCAGAGAAATATCTGGGCTAGACAGTTGGCGCTGAAAGAGCAGATTAAATTTTGAACTGAAGGGTCATGCAGTGAAGGTGAACTCACAGCCTTTAGCTGTCTGTAGACTAAAAGCTGTACATGCTGTCAAAATTATGTTATCTGTCCCTGAGGCAAGGTTCACTACTATTCAAAAGAAAGATATTGAAAAGTGACTTTTGTCCCTAGAAAACCTCTATTTCTAATCCACGAGCAGCATACTGATGCCACAGGATGATCCAGAACTCCTCAAGGTCATTTCCCTGTCCTCAACATGGTACCTTAAAAGAAATTCACTCTCTTTTATTATTATTTGCCTTAGCTGTGGTGCTACAGCCATGACACACTAATGCCAGATAAGATTCAAGCTTTGTAGAAAGACATCATATCCCTTAAATTTTGACTCATTTTAATTTCAAATGCAAGTATTCAAATAAATCCCCTTGGGATATCAGACAGCAGCATTTCAACTCCCCCATGACTCCTCAAAGACGAAGTACATGCACAAATGTCAAAATTTAAGATCATCCTTATTATATGTAACACGCATGCATCCTGAAATCAAACAGTTAGTAAAAGACACAATCACTGCTACAGTAATCAGTCATCCAGATATGGAAATATCAACTGACCTTCATGAGATGTTGATTTATCCATTTTGTGAAGGTTTTCTTTTGTACTTTGTCCCGCTCATCTAGAGGCAAAAAACAAAAAGGTTTAATGGATCTACAAATGATGCAGGTTTTTGTTTGTTTTGGTTTGGCTTCAATTATGGAGAGTTTATAAAATTAGGCATTCAAATAAGGTTTAAAAACAGAATAACCTGTGAAGATTCCAAAATGTCTAATCAAAATAATAGCATGCAAATGTTTTTGCAGTACATCACAGCACGTCATGGAAAAGTTTCTTGAGGAAAAGCTCCGTGTGAGTTTTTCCAGGACACCAGCCCTGTTGGTACAGTAGCAGCGCTACTAACAAAACTACAGCTTCCTAGAAGTTAAGCGTCCCCTAAAATGCACTGAAAGGATCAAGCAAACTTTTTAAGAGCTATGAACACTACTTCCAGCCTCTAAAACTCAATCAATTATTAAAGTATTTAGCAATAGAAAATCTCTTACTATACACAAGCTGGCTCTTTTAATCCCTATGCTTTGCAACTGGAATATCGTCCTTGTTCCAACATGCAAGGATGACCTACAGCTTCAGTCAGAGAAAGGACTCTCTTTCTTCTAATCCTCTATAAAATAAGTAAGGATGTCCCATATGGGACCCAGCCCTTGCAAACAGTTTGCTCCCTGGTGTTGCAGTTAGCATCAATGACTGCCCACGAAATATTAAAAAGAAGCAATGAAAGCAATAGACACAGGGTAAGAAAGCATCCCACCTATGGATGGGAAGAATGCACATGTGTTCTACCAAGCCACGTTGGAGAAACCACCACTCCAGCACAAGAGCTATCTCCACAAACCTACATATGGTCATTAGCCAGTACAACTGCGACAGAGCCTATTCACAGTCCCAGAGCTCCCTGGAGTAGGAGTTGTGGTGCATTAGGACCAGGACCATCTGTGCAAGCCTAAAATAGCGAGATCCCTTAAGACCCCATACAACAAAACTGCAGCTGTTTCACTGACTCAGGCTATTTGTAGTGTGACTGCGAATGAGCAATGAGCTCAGGTAGCAAAACAAGACCCCTTCTGCAGCTACTGCCACCACCAGAAGGTTGAATGAGATTATGTATTTTATATTTTAAAAAATAAATACTCTTTTCAGACTGGTCAAAGGTAACATAAGTAATAAGATAAAAATTAAGGGAAGGTCCATATTCATGGACTTTCAAGTCTCTAGTGTGATACTGAGGTCATTCAAAAAGGCATGAGATCATACAAGAGTCCACTCTGAGCCAAACTGAGCACTGTGTGCTGTTCCTACCAGTAGCCAGAAATGAGTACGAGAATTCAGGAACAAATGCAAAAACAAGACAAGCAAAAGCCTTGTGAAGCCTTTGTATACTCCCCACATGTGACTCACAGACTTTCTACATGCTTATACATATCTTTGCACTTAAGAGTCATAGATGTATTTTTTCTGTTGTTTTTTGTAATCCTTTTTTAACACATCTATAACTTCTGCTGATACAGTTCACTGTGGCAATGAGTTCTTCAGGTAATATGTGAAGGGTATGTGTACATTCAGCTCTGTACAGAACAGCTGCTGTGCCCTAAATGCCTTTTCCACACCACCCAAGATCTTATCTTCCAAGCTTCTGGCATACACTTTTTCCCTGCTTCACAGCTCCACGCTCTCTTATTCTAGCTGAAGACCCCAAAAAGAGGTGTAAGAGACAAATTAAAGAGCAAAGCTGCACTATAGGAGAAAAAAACATAGTGGATTAAGAAAACCTTTTGGTATACATACATTTGCTTATAGCCTTGATCTAGCAAGACAGCATTTCTGACATCAGTTACTTATCCTAATAAGGTAGAAGCCCTTGTTTGGTAGATGTAGGGAACAGAAAAATCTCCAACATCAAAGAAACCTAGAAATACTTGTAACTGTTCCATTATGGGTACCTGTTTTAAAAGAAACACAAGTTTTCTCAATGTTTTAATATCCCAGCCCACAGTGTGTCTTTTTTCCTAAGGTAACTCCAGCTAGTTCTGACTAACCACTACAAAAGTTTATACTTTGTGAAGTGTTACTGTGACAACAATAAAAAAAAAAAAAAAAAGAGTTAAAAATATATATATATCTCCACTTCCTTTTATCATTAGAACACGTAGTCACCATTAATTTAAACTCTACTTTCAACTGAAATGCCAACATACGTTAAATGACGCTTACTACCCCTATTGCATTTATACATGCATATATTACACAAACACTCACAGAAAAACTCTGTACCTGACACACAGAAATGTGTGACAAGGAGGAAAGCTGCCACCTGTCGTGCTATGCAAAACACCAGGACTGAAGAAAAAAAGGAGA
Source organism: Pezoporus flaviventris (assembly GCF_033815535.1). Lineage (NCBI taxonomy): Eukaryota > Metazoa > Chordata > Aves > Psittaciformes > Psittacidae > Pezoporus > Pezoporus flaviventris. The sequence goes on along the minus strand of NW_026892579.1, from coordinate 29,734,250 downwards.
AAAGAACAAAACAACACGACAACTGGGATGTTTAATGAAAACCGCAAATGCACACTGTGAGGAAAACACGGTGCAACAGTATTCAGTTTGCCCAAGCTCTGAGAAGCACATAATAAATCAGCCCCCCCCCCCCCCCGATGAAACAGAAAACAGGGAGCTAACTACAGAAGAACTGCCAAACTAAGGAAGGAAACCCATTGAAAGCCTCTGGAGTGAAGCTTTCCCCCCTGCCCTGCCAACCCAGCACCGGGCTGCGTTACTGACCCATGCAGCACATCACTTCCACCAGCTTCGCACTCCAGTCCTTTTCATCTTCAGCAAATTCTCTCATTCTTCCCTTCAAAACTGCAGGGCTGCTTTCCTCCTCAGGGAAAGGAGAGCCAAGGTGTGACCAGGGCTTCTCCTAGCTTACACAAAGTAGCAACTCCCCTTTTTAAAAAGGCAGAGGCAAACAGCCCATCTGCTGTCACTGCTGCAAAACTGCCAGTCCTCTGGATTTAAGTCACAAGAAGGAGCAAACTAAGCATCACCGTTTGTTTGTTTTGATTTTTTACGTGCACTAATACATATTTGGGTACAAATGTTGACCTTTTTAAACCAGGAAGTCTATTTTTCTTCCCTCTACTGAGAGTAAGTATTAAGGAAAGAGCGTCACCATGAAAACAGCAGGACCAGTATCATTTAAGCCAAGGTAATTTAAGAATGCAGGTGAGGCAGTAGCTGCAGAAAGAAAATACATCTTCCCAGATCACCTGATCTGCAGATCATCACAATAAACCCTCAAGGGTTAATTTATCAACCTGAGTTTCTCTGCTTTTACCTGTTACTGCAGACACATTCATTGCAGACATTATTCTCACATATCAGACACACCTAATGAAAAGCATCTTAAGTTTTAAGTCCTTGGAAAATACCTCAAAAGAATGGCTCCAGCCTTAACAGACCACCTACTTTATGAACCTACACTGTAACACAGCAGTATCTAAAGAGGCTCCAGATTAGAAAATTGGGACTTAAAAACCAGTTGCTGCAACTAAGGTATCTCATTACATATTCTTCTCATTCCTAAATCCCAAAGACAAATTCAGAGGCCAGATCTGTCTAACACCGATACCCCCTTCCATGAATCCCTATCATTTGCATGGATCACAGTGTCTGCAAATTAGAACAGTTTCTCTGGAAGACAGGTTTACTGCCAGGATTACACCAAAGGCTACACATGGCATTGATGCCTCTTCAATACTCTCCTGGGGAGACCCACAGAATCATTAAGGTTGGAAAAGACCTTTAAGATCATTTGAGTCTGACAGTAAACCTAGCACTGCCAAGTTCACCATGTTCCCAAACACCACATCTATGGATTTTTTAAACACCTCCAGGGATAGTGACTCAACCACTTCCCTTGGGCAGCCAGGGAAGTCCCTGGGCAGTCCCAATGCTTGACAGCCCTTCCCATGAAGATTTCCTCTAATATTCACCTAAACCTCCCCTGGCACAACTTGAGGCCATTTCCTCTTGTCCTGTCACTTGTTACTTGGGAGAAGAGACTGACTCACACCTCACCGGAACCTCCTTTCAGGTAGTTGTAGAGAGCAATAAGGTTCCCCCTGGACCTCCTTTTTCCCAGCCTAAACAACCCCAGGTCCCTCATCCATTCCTCATCAGACTTGTTCTCCAGACCCTTCACCAGCTTTGTTGCCCTTCTCTGGACCTGCTCCAGCACCTCAATGTCTTTCCTGTAGTGAGGGGCCCAGAACTGAACACAGGATTCGAGGTGCAGCCTCACCAGTGCTGAGTACAGGGGGATGATCACTGCCCTGGCCCTGCTTGGCCACACCATTTCTGATACAGGTCAGGATACCGTTGACCTTCTTGGCTGCCTGGGCACAAGCTGGTTCATGTTCAGCAGTTTTCAGGATGGGAAAAATAGCACTTCATCTTCCTCCTGCTTCTGTCAATGCATCCACTACCAGCTGCGGTCAGAAGAGGACACTGGTGAGGCAAAACCCGTGTGTCTCACAACCAGCTGCTGCCCTCACAAACTGAAATACTCGGCAATTGGCATCATCTGACCTGTATTTTCACAGAAAATGTATCCCACCCAATTATTGTCTCCTCTTATGACATCTGCATTGATATGGCAAGGTTCTTTCAACTGAGTGGCTCCTGTTCTGTATATTCTTATCAGGCAAGCCATCAACTCTTACAAAGCTGCATTTTACGTTATATTAGATCATACATGCACATAGTTATGGAAGTAATTTAAATTTACTCCTATTCAAGCTCTGCATTGTTAATTTCAATAGCAATGAAACGTGAACCTCAGTTTAGGTCTTCCCTTATTTTTTCTCATTTCTCCATTATTCTGTGAAGAATTTAAGCCTGTCTCCAGCTTCCTTTCCTCTGAAAACCAATTAGATTTCTTACATGGTGGGGTGAAAGGTCACATATACAGCTAGTCTGATTACAAAGATCAATCAGAATAAAAGTTTTGCTCATTTATTCTAAGATCTGATGCCCCTTCATACTCTACTTTTATTAAACTGCAGACTACATGCATCAAGAGCTGAGAATGAACTAGAAATTATGTGCTTTTCCTGGAATTACAGCCAAGTAAGACCAAACTCGGACCTCACTGAAGTTAACAGATAAGTATTTCCAAGTAATGCCCCCATTGGCTTCTATGTCATTAGCATTCAGTCTTCATGACAAAAAAAAAAATAAAAATAAAAAATTAATGTTTAGGATCTGTAATAAATTTTTCAAACACAGTATTTTTATTTCTCTTTCACTAAATAGTATCGCAGATTTTGCTTGTCAAATAATCTCTGTGGGTATGCATTTAGCTATTAAAATGCAAATATTTCCTGAAAAATATGTGCTTTAAAGAAATGAGAAACTGAATTCATAGGCAGAATGTGAATTACACTGACTACAGATGTAAGTGCAATGAAGACTGGGAAGTGTTCAATTTTATAGAAGTTTCAGGAAAACACATACTAAAAATGAGCAATACTGAAAATAAACTGGGAAACTTCAGCATTTCATTTTGCATTACATTCAGTCGTCCCTTAAGTGGGCTTCCCAATGAAGTTGTCTTGACTGCAACAGCTGCAAGCAGAATCCAAAGATATCACCCTTTCATCTATGATATACTTAATGCATATTTGTTCACCCATCTCCAGTGACCCGCTTCAGCAGCTTCCCAGCCTTACAAGTGAAGCAATAAAACAATACTGCAGATTAGTTCATGGAGAGAAGACTTCAAATGTTACTGAAGTTTAAATGTGATCAGAAACTATACTTATCCTGGAAATGCTGCAATTCTTCGTAACTAAATACCAGGATAATGTTTGATTAGCATGTAGTTTGTTAAAATGAATAGAACAGACCACAAAACCTAAAATTAATTGCTTTGTTATGTTAGCAGTATACTTGCAATGGATTGAAAATGCTTGCAAAATAAAAAAAGTCTTTAGTCACACATAAACTGTTCTATTTGCTCTGCTATCAGCTCTTGTGAGAGGCTTCCCAAAACACACTGTCTGGAAAATAAATTGCTACCCTGCTGTAAAATGAAATGCAACATTTAGACTCATATCCCCAAAATAATCTGTTGATTAGATGGGCTTATCAGGGCTCAAACACAGAGTCAACAAAATCATACCACTAGCTGCACCATCCCCTCCATTTGCATAGACACACCAGTTGTTCACATATTGTTTCTCGTACAAAAGACCCAATTTCATATGCAAACAATTAAGCACAGTTTCCCTGAGTCAACAGAAGGCAAAGATCTCACAGAACTCCATGGTTCAATGAGGAGAAGACTTCCCTGGAGCACAGGAAGCTCAAACTGCCCATATGGCTTGGGTACATTTCCCTCCTGGCCCCAGGGGAGACCTCAGGCGCCCGCTGATGAACTCTGGACACTCTATAAGAATCTACTTTGGATAACTGTAGCAAAGCAGCAGTACTTGGGAGCATGAACTCACCATCTAAGCCACAGACAGATTTTTCATCTTATGAAGATGTGGACTGCTGTGGCTAAACTCTTCACAGTTTCCAAACTAGCCACTTCCCAGCTATATCAGATCATGCATGACAGCATGAATGTCAGGTATGTGTGACTGTAACTTCAACATCCATCGTGAAGACTGATATTGACTGATATTAAGATATTTGCTGAAATAGAAAAAAGGCATAACACAGAATATTGTTCTCTGTTAGCACCATAGTTTGCTAGAAACAAAATAAGGCTCTTTGATACTTTCAGAGGTCAGAGTTTAATCCTAATTGCAGATGAAGAAGCAATCATAAAACTCCCAATGACTCTGACAGAGCTATGACCACCTCAATGAAAATAAAGACCACACAAAAACTGAACTGTAAGAATGACTGGTTCACCATTCAATTTGTGATGATCTGTAATACACCACACCTCAACTCTAGAGATGCAAGCAAACATGAAACCACAATATGTAGGAAGCAAACACTTTGTGTCCTGAAAACATTCAAAAATTTGCTAATTGCACACCCATCTGGCTCAGTGAGAAACTGCACTCATCAGATCCTCACTTGGACCTTCTTTCTGCCAATACTTCTTTACATCTATGCCGGAAGCAAGATGAAGAATTCAGCTGGCCTACTCCTGAAATGTGGGGATTAACTCCACTGTGTAAAACCTCTGCTGCATAAAATCTACCGTCCTGTGCAGAAGATGCTATGTAAATCTCCAACTACTTTAACAAGAACTGTACTTCTGGTTTGATTTGCAGAAATTTAAATATTCCCACACCTGTATGGAAGAAATATTGTTATTTGACTGTGTGCACATAGATGAAAATCAAGAGGAAGCCCAAAGGATTATTTTGTACTCACAGGACCTTGGTCAGCCATCATTTTGCAGTGTTAGCGTACTTAAATATCTAATGTGGGGTATGAGACACGAAATGAGCTCAAAAAACATTTTTCTAGTGTCTGCCAGTCCCATAGTGCTCCAAAAGGTTTACAAACATAAACCAAACGTGGGTCCCGGCCCCTGAAAGTTTACAGCTAAAGTATTAAATGAGAAATCAATAACAGACTACAGGAGAAATACAAGGAAATAATGAAATAACAGTGGTTCCCTTTAAGCTTGTTCCATTTATTTGATTTCTGCCTTTATGAGAGAGAGAAGACCCATGTGAAAACACCACATCCAGCAATCAAGACATCTAAAACATGCACACAGTAAAAAAAAAAAAAAAGAGAAAAAAGAGAAACATCTCAGTAGACATTAACCTGTCCTGTGAGGTGTATCACAGCACCTCCTCACTTGTGGCTGTATCACCCATTTTGAGGTTATCATCCCAACAAAAGGCTTCGGTTGCTGGTTGTGGGAGTTTTTTGTTTGTTTGTGGGTTTGGATCACTACAGCAATACACAGAATCACAGAACAACAGGTTGGAAGAGACATCAAGAATTATCTGGTCCAACCTTTCTCTGCAAAAGCATGACCTAGACTAGATATCCCAGCACCTTTGCCCAGTCGAATGTCAAAAGTGTCCAGTGCTGGGGAACCCACCACTTCCCTGGGGAGGTTATTTCAATGGATGATTGCTTTCATTGTGAAAAATTTTCTCTTGTGTCCAACCGGAATCTCCCTAGGAGTAACTGTGCCCATCATCCTTCCTCTTTTCCATGTATCTCCTTGTAAAAAGGGAGTGGCTTTGTAGCCTTTTGTAGCTATATCTTTGTAGCCACCCTTTAAATAGTGAAACACAGTGACAATGTCTCCTCTGAACCTTTTTTTCCAAAGGCTGAACAAACTCAATCTCTCGTCCTTTCCTCACACAACAGGCTTCCCAGTCCTTCAATCAGCTTTGTGGCCCTTCAGTCAGCTTTGTGGCCCTTCTCTGGACCCTCTCCAGCCTGGTCCACATCCGACCAAAACTGAACACAGTATTCCAAGTGTGGCCTGACAAGCACTGAGTAGAGCAGGATAATGACTATCTCTGCAAGTGATACCATTGTTGATGCAAACCAGCATCCTGTTAGCTTGCTTTGCTGCCTGCTGCACACAGTTCACTCATATTGAGCTTGCTGTCCACCAGGACCCCCAGGGCTCTTTCCACAAAGCTGCTCCCCAGCAAAGCAGATCCCAGCCTGTGCTGCACTCTGGGATTGTTTTCCTAGGTGAAAGACTTTATACTTGTCTTTGCTGACCTTCATAGGGTTCTTGTTAAACCCACTCTTCCAGCCTATCCAGGTCAACCTGCAGGGTGTCCCTCCCTTCCAAAGCACCCCCTTTCCCACTCAATTGGGTACTGTCATCAAAGTTTGCCAGGGTGCACTTGATCCCATCTTCCAGATTATCTATGAAGATATTAAGCAGCATTAGGCCCAATATTGATCCCTGGTGGACCATAAGTGACAAGAAGTTTTGGTACAAATTAAAAATATGTATACAACAGCTTGTATATTTTAAAATGTTGATGCAAATTTTAGCAGAAATCCCATACTGTAAAAATGTGCCTAACCAAACAGCAAAAGGCTTATGAGACTAAAGCCTATTTCACCAATCTAGTGCAAACTCAGGTCACTGCAGTAAGCAGCACTACAGTAAGGAAACTGCAGTTATTTTCCCTAAGCCCCCAGAAGCCAGTGGAGATCTACACTGACTTTATGTATGTCTGTTCTTTGATCAAGTCCTGCTGCTCCACGTTTTACACTCATTAGAGAAAAAGCAGAGGGATACATTCAAGAAATCCATGGAAAGGTCCTCAAACAAGAAAAGGCCCAGAACAGCACTGCTTTTTCAAACTGTTCAGCCAGCCTTTGAAGTCCTGTGCTTGCAGTGACTGTGCTAACGCCAGGCTGCCACAGAGCGTGAAGAACTGGAGGGAGAGCAGTAACGTTTCCATGTGACACACATAGCCTCTGAATAGCACGGTTTACCCCACCACTTCCTCAGCGCAAGCTATGAAACTTTAATGCAGCACACAAAGTGCACGAATATACTCACTGGTAGAGCTGAGAGAGAGCTTGAAAAGAGGGGATACAGAGAGAGATCTGTGATGCTGGGTAGATGCCAAATCAGGAAGTCTTGCTCTCCCTCTGATCTTCACACTGTTATACTTACATTAAAAGAGATTAATTTGGTTTGCATACAGTGTCGAGATAACCAGAACAAGAATCAAGATCCCTGAGCATTTAAAGAATAAAATAAACCAGCTGATGTTTACAGCAGAGCCATATATGAAAGTGCTCCTCATTCATCTCCACCAGCACACTCACCCGTTGTTCTCCCTTCAGTTTCATGAACAATAACAGATTGTCCTCCACAACAAAGAAAAATAAAAGAACTACTAGGCTGTTTTCTGTGTTGCAGGAAGACAAAGAACACACACACTCTGAAACTACTCTCAGACTTCCAGAGATTTAATGCCAGCTCACATAAATAACACAGTAAAATATTGAAACAAAAGTATCCCAGCCAATTTCATTTGAAGACCTGGCCCAAAGAACAGACATCACTTTTAAAAGAAGCCTACAAAAACAAAACAAACAAACAAAAAAAAAACAACAAAACAAACAAACAAAAAAAACCAAAACAAAATCTACACAAACAAACAGAAAAAACACAAACAACAAAACACTGACCACTTTTGTTGATTACCATACAAAACCAAAGTGAAAGTTTTCACTGAGCTGAACTGTTTCACATACATTCTTTCACCAGGAATATCTATAGTCTTAATCCACTTCATAAAGACTTACTAGCAAGGCAATATTTTCATCCATGTAAAAAAGAAGCCAGTCGGTTGAGCTGTCATGCTGAGATGCGCAAAATGATGTTTAGTAGGAAAATAGGAAAACTGTTTAAGACTGAGGTGTGCCTGCTTTTCAAATACAGTGCTGCTATACAGAATATACAGCTGTACAAACATCTGGAAAAGCAGCGAAAGCAGCTGGAAACAAATGGGGGGTGAAGTAGAGAATTACCTGGGCAGGCAGCCCCAATCATCAAATTATCTTTCCTATCTTAAATTCTCATTCTGCAATTCAGAGTCTGAAACATGCAAACTTTGCAGAGCATTTATCCAGCTTAAGCATTTCCCCATTTAATGCAGACTTACCACACATATTCACAGTCTGTATCAAAATGTGTCTCTAACTTGTTCTGTATGAGCTTTGGTAGGATTAGAAAACTCCTGCTCTTTTTGAAACAAGTACCCTCCCTATGCAAGTTAAAAAAACATAAACCACAATTTCTCTATGTGGCTGTGCTGGTGCTCTGAAGTTAAATGTAAAAGCTGTGAACTCAGGATACAGAGAAAGGAATAATAGTGCTAGTTTAGTCCCATAAAAATTATCTTGAAATAATTGCCACTCTTTCTGAAAGTGAATTTCCACACATAAACGACCAATTAAAATGACATCTTTCAGTCAATGATCCATTTCCTTCCCATACCCATGGCAGCATGTTTTGATTTAGAAAATTTACAGTATCATTTGATTCATCCATTATAATGATGCAAAAATGATTTATCAAGTCCTGCAACAGTACTAACTCTTGTTGAATAAGGGGTCAGTGGGGCTAGAGGATGATGATAGGGCAGACACCTATTTCTTCATTAAACTTACTAACCACCTAAATGCCCCTTCCCATTTGCTCTAACTGCACCACCAGAACCAACTTGTTTTGGATTTTACTCAGTGGTAGAAGCACCAAGGCAGTCCTGAAGGAGACAAAACACCTTTGCTCTTCTGATCCCCTGGAGTTTGGGATGCCTAAACACACGTCAATAAGTGCCCTGCCCTCCTTTACACATACTCAAAGGTCAATGGACTGCTGAGGACTTCACATTAATAGCAGCCCCATGCCATCCCATAGATAAGAGAGGTGCCACCATGGATGGAGATTTTAAGGTTTCAAGGACATGAAAAGATCACTTCTGAGAAAGCACTACACACAGAATGGCAATGTAAGAACAATGCACAAACTAAGTTTTGAAAATGGCACTGACTGAAGAACAGGAAAATTTAAGGAATGAGAAATGATAAGGCAGAGAGAGCTGTGAGTGGTACTGATGATAAAAATAAGAAGCCCGTACATTTTATAGATGAAAAAGAGGACTGAAGGACAACAATACAGCAAAACGATGATTTCAGTGAAAACTTATGTTGAAATAACTGCTTAAGCTTGGCATCTGGAGCAGCAAAAACATAGAACCTATGGCAGTCACTACAAGCGTCAGACCTCTCTGGAGGACAGCTTATGCTGCACACATAGAAAGGCAAGGTTTCAGAAGCACTCTGTAGTCTGAAACTAGAGAATAAGAACCCGAGAGGAGTCACATGTTTCAGCTGTAGCAACTGGTAAGTGCTCTCAACAGTGACAAAAAAATAGAAGAAGTGATTGAACTTGAGGAAATTTGTGAAACAATACGACAGGAAGTTTAATTTTGGCTGTATTTCACCCAAAGGGATGGCAGGGCAAACAGAAGATACAAATGATAGGACAAAACATAACTCAAACAGCTTTGGATGTCACAAGGATGGATCAAACTGCTCAAAAATACTGAATGTATTTAAAGGTTAAAAGACTGCAAGCTCTAAAACTTATAGCCAAACTATCATACGAGTAGCAACCAAAAGAATACAGCTACCACAAGACCTTTGGTGTGTTGGAGCTCTAAAGATTTGGATCAAACACCTACACCTGCTTGGCTTGCAATACGCTTTGTCTATATAGTTTTCAGAAATTCCTTCTCCCATCTGATTTACCTTCACTTTTTACAGAATAACCACTTTCTGAGCTGCATAATGAACAAGATCTTTATCACAAATATAGACAAAAAAAGTCAATCAAATTTTGCTTCCAGACACAGATACTACCTTTTACTCAACAGCAAAGAAGCTTCAACTATCTGAAATGCTTGTCCCCACAAGCTGGGTACAAATGAAGCCCTAGTCTGAAGGGGCTTCCAGCATCCTTCAGATCCTTCACATCTGGAGAACTGGAAATATATACGAGATCTGTGTATCTTGTCATACCTTTACATCATACTTGGACAAATTTCAGTGTAAGTTGTACTGACACACCAGCTAACGCAAGCTTGCTTTACAAAAACCATTGTGCCAAAGAACCCCAAAAGGTCCTTCTTTAGCTACCTAGCCAGAAGCGTAAAGTTACTCAGATTTCACACTAACTATAACACCAAATAAGTGCACTTGTACAATACCTCTCTTCTGTAAGTCACTACTCACTCATGAGCTCTATCTCCCCTTACTCTGAAATAATTAAACCTTTTAAGCCTTTCATCCCCAAAAGCTTTGAAAGATTTCTGTAGCCAAATTTTCAGTTACAGCCTTTCTCCCATGTCTTAAAAGCCATACTCTGTATTCTCAACTCAGCAAAACATAAATTATTCACTAAAACCTTGACAGCCAATTTCTGTTCTCAGAAGACGAAAAATGTGCATACGATGACTTCAGTGGTAGCTGATTTTCTTCACTCCTGTAATTCAAATCTCTGTTATATTTCATCTCATGGGATGATGGAGAACAATATGGTAGAATGGAGAGAATCAAGTTTTTCTCTTGGAACTCTGAAACACATAATAATGTACTTCAAGCTTAGTTTGTAGGTAGAGAGAAATGATGAAAAATGTAACTAGAATGCAAGTATTTCAGAAGACCCCAAGTCCTGGGAAGAACGCTAGATCAGAATACAGACATGTAACTGGATTGCAAAAATCACCACCAACCTAGCCACTGCAATGACTTTATTCTATGTTAGCCCAGCTCCCTCTAAATCCTTAAAGACTTATATTCAATAGGAGATTTGTGCTATATGAAGAGATGAAATACAACCTTAAGAAGTCTAATGTACTCTGAGACAGAGAGCACAAGCACGGTAGAGCCAGGATGGCAGGCTGAGTGACACGCCACCTGCCTGTCCCAGGCAGAGGGATTGATTACCACCACCAGGGTTGCCAGACCAAAACTTGCCTCTCCGGCCAAGCTAGGATGTATTTTTAGTCTTTGCAAATATTACTGGACTATAAATGGATTTTGTTCTAATAGCTTTTTATTATTATTGCAATATAGAATTAACAGTGCTTTTATACACAGATATTTGACATCTCAAAAGCAGAAATGATCATGAAGCCTCAGGAACCTTGGTTAGCCCATGACCTGAAGAACTTGCACACTGACACACTCCAGCCAACCGCCAAGTCAAGGAGGAGGGTCCCTGGCACATGAGGACACGTGGCAGATGAAAGGAAACCAGGTGATAGGAATGACTGCAGAGGAGGAAAGGGGCTCCAAGAAGAACCCATGGCAGGAATCAGGCAAACCTGAAAGCAAACCAAGTGTTCAGCCATGGAGAAGATTTGCCTTCTCACTAATGCTGTTGTTATTCAAATAGGAAGGAAACACATACAGACAGCTGGATAGACAAAGCCTATAGACAGCTGATAAAGCCAGACCCACTCCCTGAAACCAAGAGCAAACTTCTGTGAAGGTTAACAGCACAAGGACTGGGTTGAACAGGCCTTGTCTCTCTCTCCTCTATGTAGCTCTGCTCTCCCACGTCATCACAGTACTGAGGGACAAACTGAAGTCTTGTCTTACTTGTGCAGCAATACATACAAGAACCACCACAAACAGAGTTTGTTAGGCCAAAATGGATGGTTTTGCAGCTTGCAGACATGGCCAGGGCCAATCCAGCCAAAGGGAAAATGGAGGGGTGTAAAGAAAGTCACTTTATGGCACCCAGTCACATAGGTCAACCACTGAGCACCAAGCTCCCTAGCTGAACTGTTGTATTATCCAAATTACATTACTAAAAGCAAGCTCAGGTGCCATCTAAGAGTCCCTACAGGTCTCATGGTTCTTTAAAGGGAGGAGCTTTTTTTATTAAAATGTTAAGAGCATATGTAAGCCTCAAATAGTTACTGCCCAAGATAAAAGGATCAAATGAGTTACTGTCTGAAATTACTGTAACAAAATAAGATAGAGTCTACCAGTCACAAGACACTGGCAAGATGTGAAGTACTTGATTTTACAGTACTGCAGTAGCAGGGTGACTACAGCTTGGGGGGAGGGAAATTTATTTGCAACTGAGTGGGATTTTGTTAACAACTGGCTTGTTCTACACATTAAAATTGTTCTACACCCACTGCAGCTAATTGAATTTCATGAAATTTGTATTCTTTCATATGGATGTCACTTTCATATGGATGGTGCAGCTACAGAGAAATAACAGACCTGATTGAATTCTCTACAAAACGGGCAAGATTTTTTGCTAATAAAAATGAAGGTATGAATGGAATTTATCATTGGCAAAGATGCTCCACAAAACACAAACAGATGTGATCCAGGAAAGCCCCAACACAGAGATCTTCTGGAACTGTCCCCATGCTAGAAGGGGACTGTGTATTTCTTACACCTGTGTATTACCACAAGCAGTATCAATTTCTGTGAGTCACATGAAAGAATACTAGATCCACAATTATACAGACTGTACACCTGAAACAAGGCATAACTGGGGCAGAGCTGCAGCAGAGATCCATGACTTACAAACCAGGGAGCTGGGCAAGATCTTTCAAGCAAAAGTCCATGATGCTTGTACTAGAAGACATTCCTGAAACACTACAATTCTATAACTGAAGAAGTAGATTACTGAGCATTAACAATCAAAAGGTAAGGAATGAAAAAGCTAACAGGCACCATTATCTTTGCAAAGGCAAACGTTTTACAGGCTAATGGCTTACTGAGGATGTATACCATCACAAAAAGGCAAAAATATTAATTAACATTACAAAGCTTAAAGATGGATCAGAGGCCAGTCTCCCAGACAGATCAGTATTTTGTCGGACTAATTATGCAGTGCTGAGGATTGCCTCCAAAATCCCTGAGGGATACATGACACTGAGAGGAAGCTCATTCAGAAACCCTGGATTTTGAATTGTTTAGAATGGCAGTCGCAACAAAAATTCTACTTTCTGTGAAAATATTCTTTATAAAGGAACAATTTTCTTAAGATTGGCTCTGACAATGTCACTAGGGAGGTTAAAAAAAAGTGAACCCATGTCCGTCTTTAATTCTTTGCTTTGGGTGTACTGACTGAACCACATCAACAGGATTCCAGATGTATTTACAAGCATGATTCTGTTGGGGATATGCCTTTTTGTTGGGTTTAACATTTTTTTCTCCTTCTTTATCACACAGACCACAGCAGAAACATTCCTCAGTTTTCAGGGACCCATAGACACTTTAGGTGTGATAGATCTTGTCTCCCCATATGCCACCCAGAACAGCTGCACAAAGCTGACTGACTAATAAAGGGCAAGAATGTCACCCTATGTTAACAGCTCCAGTTACAACACAACGTTAGCAATTGCTGAAATACTCAACTCTAGGCAGCTTTGCTGGGTTACAGATGTATAAGCTAGGCTTCCAGATTGATGGCAAATAAAGTGAAAAACACAACCATAGGAAAAAAAAAAAAAAAAAAAGAGAGAACAGAATCGTTTGGGGAAAAAAAAATACACTCATGCTTGCAGTGTTAAAAATAACACAGATGAGTCATGGTTACCAACAGCAAACAGAAGCTCATGCCCTGTTCAAAAAGGCTGGCTTAGACATCTTCAGAAAGAAGAATTATAAATATACAAACACACCCACATTCAAAATAAATCTCCTTGAAAATAAAAAACCCTAAAACTTATATCAGAAATAAAGTGATGATAAATGAAAGGCAGTAACATAGCCATTGGTCCTTAGCTGTACATATTTCGAAACTGACAGTACAAGTACTAGCTAATGGCCACATTAAATGTTTTTACAGCATTTTGTGAACACACTGGAAAATCTGTAACTCACACTGAACACAGCTAAATAAATAGCTAAGTAAACCTGAGTCTTTTATATGAAACTGAGTAACAAACACACCAAAGCTATTCACATATTTTCCCTACAGACAGCATGTCCTCTCCTCATGCCTTTAAGCACTGGATAAGCAGTTTGTTACTGTACTCTGGAACTTGGCTGCATCTGCCCCACTGCTTGACTGGGCCCTGTGTTTGCACCACAGCATGAACTGTATTTCACTTTCCTGTCTTATGCAAGGGAAAGTTAGGAGAGGAAAGATAGGAAAAGGATAATAATATTTTACTGTATTTCTTTGTTAGCTTGTTTATACTGTGGTAGTCACTGCTTGTCTTCCATTGTGCTATGTACTCAAAAAAACCACAGGAACAGACAGCTATTGCAAACATCTTTTTTTGATTTCTTTACTTTTAGGAAACACTTCTGCAAGAACTGTTTTAAATGAAAGCCCTCACAGAGATAAGGTTAAAGGAAATACATGAAAATAACCTTACAGCTCTGTTCGCACTTGTACCACCCAGTTTATCAGCAATGAATACAGAAAGCAAAGCAAGGTGAAGCAACTTGCTCAAGAGCACGTGTATTTAAATCAAAATATACGTAACTTTTTAATAAATATTTAATATATGCCAAATATTAAATCATAAACATAATTTTAATATAATAAGAATTAAATGCCAGGTTGTTATGCAATGGGGTCAGAGAAGATAAATATAATTCCAGAATAAAACAGTGAAGACCCTTCTCCAGAAAACTGTCCCAAAGAACTTCTCTCTCCAATACTAATTTTAACATAGTTTCACTACCCTAGCAACTATGGTGAAAGACCCATAAACAACAAAATAACAACTGGTTTGGGAAGGAACTGAGATGGAAAGCTGAAGTTTAGCCATACATACATCCTCATTAATTTGGAGGGCACCTACAAGGCCCATGCTACCTAGAAGTCAGGCACAACTCCTCTGAATCAGCTCCCAGCACATATGTTGATCTCTAGGATATTATTGGCAGCTTTGCTACAACTTTAAATGTGCTATTTCAGAAATGCTGCTCTTTTTTTGTTTGCTTTAATGATTGTCTCTCACAAGAGAATAAACTGAAAAGAGAAGAAACAAGACAATTTTTTAAAAGTACTTTTAAACTAATCTTGCCTAAATTGATGAATACCACTGCCTTATGTTATGCAGTTTAAAGTGAATGGGCAGACAACTAGATTACAGTGGATTAAGACCAATGGAAATAAACCATTCTGGAAGCAGCCCCTCCACCCCAAGGAATCCTGTAACTGCGGGTATAGGCAAACCCTTTAAATCCGGCAGTTAAATTTTAACGAGTGCTATTAACACCTAGTTAGACTGTTTTAAAGGCCCACTCGTGTACTCTTTTGGTCAGATCTAACTGTAAAGATCCGCTGAATTTTTTACCTTGGATTTACAGCTTTAATACTATCAATTCCTATTTCAAGTCTGACCACTTGATTTGTAACCATATAGTCTTTTAGCAAGGACTTCTACCTTACAACTGAAGAAACAGAGTGTTAAACTATTCTGCTAAGAGACACGGCCTGCTCTTTCTACCGGCCTGCTCTTTCTACCGCTTGCCTGATTAATTAAATTATAACAATAAAAAGGCCTTTCTATCTTCTGCACAGAATAGCCACGAAAGGATGACACAGACTGTCTGCAGTTTCAATGTATTTTTGGACAGAAAAATTGTGTGCAGAAGAATTCTTGCGCTCAGCTTCCAAGGCATATTCTTCAAAGCCCTTTATTCACCCATTACTGCAGCTCGTCTCAGTCCTCTTCTGCAACTATATGGCCTTCTGTGGC
Organism: Pezoporus flaviventris; assembly: GCF_033815535.1. Lineage (NCBI taxonomy): Eukaryota > Metazoa > Chordata > Aves > Psittaciformes > Psittacidae > Pezoporus > Pezoporus flaviventris. Next base: position 29,718,537 of record NW_026892579.1, on the reverse strand, counting down.
TTTCCTTTCCTTACACCCATCTCCTCCTAAATATCCTGTTCTTATTTTCCCGCTTCCCTCCACCACACTGACTATTCTGCCTTTTATTTTTTGCCATTAACCATCTCTTTGTTGTGTTTTCATTCTTTTGATACCCTTGTCCCTAAGCATCCGCCATCTGAACAGGATGCACCCCTTTTCCTCCATGTTACATGAAAGTCAGCAGAAGGAATGGATACACAAGAGACAACCTGGATAATGTAATGTAATTGAGATGCATCTAAATGTCACAGCTTCACCTATAAAATACGTTTAATCCCATGTCCTAGAGGTGTGTGAGAACAGCCGTGCTGTGCCAAAACCAACAGAAAAGCTCTTGAAGACAGATGTCACATCTTCAGCCTAAGTTTTATAGCCATTTTGTAGCTGTCTTAAAGTAATCCTTTAATTAATTCTAATTAGTTTAATGGGGGGGGGGGGGGGGTCATTTTTAAAAAGCCAATGTTCTCCCATTTTTAACAAGTGGTTTTCATGTTTACAGTATGTTAAATTTAATCTGTTGATTTTAGTTCACTGCAACAGAACATCATCTGGTTGCACACATGCTGTTATTAAAGATCATGGCAGCAGAGTTTCCAACTACTAAACAAACAGATTTGTTTATATTCATTCTTTGCCACAAAAGCTTAACTATTTTAACTTATGACCAGTCAAATCAAACTCTAAACCCAGCTTTCCTCTTTGTAGAACTGGATAACACAATTTTCTTTGCCTTTTTCAGCAGCTTTTGTTCTGTAAGTGCACTTATAAACACAAGTTACAGTTCTCTTGCACTTTTCTAGACATGAAAATAGCTTTCAGTAGAGGAAAGCATCTGGCATTGTTCCCCCTGTTTCTCACCATCAGGGATTTAATTAGCACCATACTGACATGCGGTGTCTGCAGCATGGCTCAGCCAGTAGCCTGCCAAGTCCCCTCTACAGCATAATGCAGAAGAGTAAAAGATAACAGCCCTGCTTGGGGCCCAGAAGTGATGGGGTGAACAAGCCACCCAAGACAGTGCAAAAAGTTCAAGTGACCTTGTCTCCCTGCAGATAGAAGGCAGATCGCACCTGGCAGATGAAATTAGAACAAATGCAAACCTGTTCTGGTTGAAGTAATTGAAGGAGAAATGACTTTATCTTGGTGCCAGAAAGGGGCATGAGAAAGGACACGGACCATTTGAATGATCACATCCATCTTGAGCAAAACCAAGAGGGAGTCTAGGTAACTACTGTAGCATTTCTGTGTTTGTCTTTGGCTGTCTTACAACACTACAGCCGAACTGCCTGCCGAAGAAGAGAAACTGGGGAAAGAAGGCCCCTCAGGGGCTGGTTGTTTATCAGGTCCCAGCTGGATGCATTCCAATAAGCTGCAGGTGAAAGGCTGAGCCATGTACACCTACCATTTCATCTGAACACTTTTATCATGCCATATAACCTCTTGTAACAGACATCTTAAATTACAAATGAAATATGTAATGACATCCCCCATGCTATGTATATGAATTTGCATATTAATGCAAGCTATTTATATTCTGTAGTGATTACTCCCTGTAATAAACAATATCTGTCTACACAGCCTACAGAAAACAGACTATTCTGATACTGAAATGTACAGAAATAGTAAAGATAGAGTTAAAATTTCCAATGCATCTATTTCTGTTTCCATTCAAGAAAGATGTCTTGGTTCAAGACCAGATTTCCAGAAGTGTGATTAAAATGCACAGCCTGCCAAATCTTCCTAATTCTCTTTTTAAATTTTATCCCATCACTCCACACATTCCCACACACTCCATTTTCTTCATATAGGACACAGATGCATCCTCAGCTCCTACCTATCCAATTGGTAATGTAATATAAATATTTAAATAATGATGGGTGTGCCTTGCATCCACACAATTTCTTTGGCAAAGTTAAACCACCACTAAAATTGAGGGACTTGCAGCACTGTTCAATGGTAGTAAAACAACAACTAACCAGGCCAAAAATTATGAAAAGAAATTGACTATCATGTTCCAGACACAAGTAAGTTTTTCCCCATGCTCTCATATAAAAACATTAGGAAGATTCATATATTTTTTAAACTATTTTCTCCTTTGATAAGGTCAGCTCCTGCATCAGCTCTTACGCTCCATGTCATACACTCAGCCCTGCGTAAGGAACATATTAAAGTCAGCTGTGTTCTTCCTCTTCCATGGCAGGTTCCAGCAATAATTTTACATGATGCATACAGCACATTTATCATGTACACTAAGATGAAGCCACACTGTCGCTATTACTTTTGAACTGTTCTTCCCCAACTTGTGCAGTAATAACCTCTTTCATTGCTTTCAACTTTTGAATCTTGTTTCCATCTTCAGGATTTGTATTACCAACATTTATCTACTACCATCCAAGCCAAAGTCTTACTGTTCATACTATAAACTGGAATTCTTATGAAATAATATAAAACCAGAAACACAAGCCTTTGTAAGAACAGCCAGTATTGTAAGGCACAAAATAAACTGAACAGTGATAGTACTTTATTTTAGAGGACAACATACAAAGGAAAACCCAGAGAATTCTAATCCCAAGGGTGAAACAAGGAGGCATCACTCAGATTTGTGTGACAAATGCAACAGAAAAGTAAAATATTCATGACTCAATTATATAAAATCATAGAATGGTTGGAACGGACCTTAATATCATCTAGTTCCAACTCCCTGCCATGGGCATGGACACATTCCACTAGACTAGGTTGCTCCATGCTCTGTCCAACCTGGCCTGGAACAGTTCCAGGGATGGGACATTCACAGCTTCCTTGGGCAGCCTTTTCCAGTGCCTCATCACCCTCAGAGTAAATATCCTTACATCTAACATAAATTTTCCCTGTTTAAGCTTGAACCCATTGCCCCTTGTCCTATCACTACAGTCCCTGATGAAGAGTCCCTTTCCAGCATCCTTGTAGGCGTTCATCCATTTTACACTGGAATAACTCCTTAACATTATCCAAACATGCTGTGCCACTGTGAAGCATTAGCGTTTACTTGACTAAATACTGAACAGATCAAATTATCTCAGTTAATATTAACATGAACAATGAAATACTTGTATACTTTTATCTTCTTAAAAACTTAACAGTGAACAAAAATACTACTGCCTGGGAACTGACAGTGATTGCAAAGAGGAAAGTACCACTACCCTTGTAACAACAGCTGTGCAAAAACACAGACTGAACTGCCCAGAGGCTAAACCCATGGCCATGGTATGATGAACATCCTAAAATTTAGTATTTTCAAAAGGACCACCAAACCCAAAGATAAGGACCTGACAAAATACAGGGAGTGAACATGGTGGGTGGGTGGGTAACATGAGAGTCCAAATTCCCAGTATCTGACTTCAGCTGCATAAAACTCCTGGGAAAACAGAAAAGTTTAGTTATGGCTTTCAGTTATAGCCACTGGAAAAAGCAGACTGTGACAAGCAGCAATGCTTCAGAACAAGGGTCATATATAAAGTGAAAACTAATAGCATCAGTTTTTAGTAGTGCCCTTTACAAGCAGCTAAGAAATGGATTGATGACTAAGGCAATAAAAAGTAGTGACAAGCATAAAACCACCATGGATTTCAATACTATATTTAAATTATATTTTTATGTCAGTGGAATACTACAGATGAAAATCTTTCATATTGACAGCTGTGGAGCAAGAGAAGTTGTATCTCCCTGATAATGAAAGTTAAAGACATAACTTAGAGACTTGAGAGTCTCGAGTCCTTCAGCTCCCACTTCTGTTACATACACATTTGGTGTATCAGGAGACAAACAGCAAGGAGGTATCCAAAATACTTACTGCCTAAGAGTTTTCCCTCCATTGGTACATGTCTACAGCTTTGCACTTCAAAAACTGAGACCTAGCAGAGAGACATCTTCCATCATGAGTGTTTTTCAGGAGTTCCTCTCCTCCTCTTTTATTACTTTTATGTCTCTGTCCATGGCAGGGGGTTGGAACTAGATGATCTTAAGGTCCTTTCCAACCCTAACTATTCTATGATTCTGTGATTCTGTTTTTCAGAGCATGGTTCCAAAGATGCATTTTTTCCATAAAAGCAGACCATTAGCTTTGTGCACCATTAAAACTGGTATTTGTCTGAATGATCAGCTATACAGTTTTCACAGACATTTATCACAATCAAACAGCAGTGGTGAAAATAAGATGAATCCATATTACCACTGCTCTTTTTGGGAGCAAATGCTCTCCTCCATTAGAGGAAAAAAAAGGATTCAGAATTACGTAGGGAACTACTGTGACCCCCAGGTCTATCATACATCCAAGCTTAAACAGAGATGATTACAATAAAGACAGGGGAGAATAGGCTTGGGAATACAGTGCTTAACTGTTGCTCAACTGCTTCCAAAATAAATATTCCGTTGGGCAAAGCAAAGGCATTGCAGCTCGACAGGAGGGAGAACAGCAGGCATCAGCAAGAGGATGTAAGCTGCAGAGCTGCTCATCCTCCTAAGTGAAGCATACAGACTTTCTACAATAACCTGAAACAACATAAGAAAAGCAACATAATTATATAGTCACCTACTTCAGAAGCAGAACAACTGCTAAGTCACATGAGTCTACCTTTCTGGATTAGCAGACAGGGAGCAGGCAACATCTGATGTGACTGATGTCATGTTATCACAGGATTTGTACTTGTACATTTCTGCACATAAACAGTTAACAGATGTATAGAGTTCACAAATGTAGAGAGGTCATGTTTGGAATCTGCTACAGCAGCCAAGAAGGAAACAGGATTTGAAAGCAATCTTGGAAGATATAATCTTCAATATCTTTAAGCCTCTCATTCTGGGTGCCAAAGCAAGCAAGATGGAGTCAGCAGTTTGATAAAAAAGAGCCAAGCAGCTACACTTCAATGTGTATTTGTGTATTTGGTATAAACTTAATGCTTAATTCTTAAAAAAGGAACCCTAAAATACTTTTGTGAATAAAAACAAAACAAACCAAAACATTGAGTTCAACTGAATAAATTCACCTTCTCTTTTACCAATCTCAACACTGATTATCTATCAAGCATGTCAAACAACCAAACACTGATTAACAAAAAATTCTTAATGAAGTTTTACTATGAGGGCAATTGCCAGTACATAGTGCTATGTCAGTGGGGAATGACTTTGTGAAGAAAATACATTAAATTATTCCAATTTATTTTTTAAAGAATCCCTAAACCCCCTAATCCCATGTCCTATTATCATCTATTAACATGTTATTCCACTCATTTTCTAGAAATAAGATCCAAAAACACTGTTCAACAGCTACATTAAGTAGAATGCTGGGAGGTAGGGTTAATATTATTAGACTCCTCTAAGTTTTAATCCAGCGGAAACCTGGCATTGATCTCATACAGGTCAGGATGATGGAAGGGATGCAGAAATAGCTAGAGAATGAGATTAATTCCATGTTCAGGAACCTGATCTGAGCCTCTTGAGCCATATGTGAAGTAGCAATGCCAGAATGCAAGATGTGTTCCTACTAAGAAAATGGATTCAGCATATAAATAAATCAGAAAGAAGTTAAAATAGCCAACTTTTCCCTTCCAGTGATGAGAAAGTGGAAAGTGCTGAGGGATTCTGTCTTGTTACCTAACTACTTTTAAAAGTCATCCCATTACAAAACAACCAGAATTGGCATTGGGAAGCACAGTTTTTACAGAAGTCACATTGCTAGCAGCAGAAATCCTGCAGCTGTGCAGTATGAATAACAGGGATGTGTTTTCCCAGGCTGGCCACCTTCCTGATTCACATTCCCTCAAACTTCACCCCCATATCTTGAAGAGCACTCTTCCAAACCACAGGACAGATGAAAGTAGGGGCAGTATCTGAAAGTTTAAGCTGCTTCTCTTTTGTTTTTATTAGTATTCAAATTCTATTCAAATTGCTATTAGTATTCTAACACAAATCACCTAAAAGATCACCTTAGGGAAAGGATGCAATTGTTAGCAATCTAATACTCCCTTTCACTTAAGCAGCAAGGTATCACAAAGAGCATCTGCAATAGCCTCAAGCAATCTTCCAATTAATCTATTTTTCTAAGGCTAAAATAAAAACACTAACAGATAAAAAAATGCAGACCTCCATGACCACCACTGATGAAGACTTACACTAGGAAACAAATTACTTTGGGAAAACAACAGAAAATTAAAGGTTTAATATTTAGTGTAAAAGACGTGATTTTAATTCCAAACTTATCTTCAATACAAGTTGATTCCTCCAGACAAAAATGAAGTGAAAAAATGGACTACCACTGGACGGTCAATCAATGCCAGATTTGTCAAAAGAGGGATGAAGCCAGCTCCACCATCCTATAACACAAAGACTTGCCAGCAGCACCCGGACATCTACAGTGAAGAACTGTTACCACACCTTGAGCAGCTAAACTCAACTGTCATGCTGGATCATGGAGAAGAGGTAGCCACTCAAGCAGATATAATCTAAACTACTTGGGGTTTTAATTTCTGCACTCTAAAGCATATACTAAAGAGAATATCACTGATAATAAACTGAAAAGGTTTATCCAACCTTTGTAGGGTTAGGACAATGTTCTCCAAGTAGGATAGTTAAGCAGTCAACTTGGCTAAGTAGAGAATTGAATATTTCTCAAGCTGGAAGAGATGGAAACGGTGGCAAAAGACCATTTCTTCACCATACCTGAACCAGAAGTTAAAACAAACAAGACCCCTATATCCATAAATCATCTTTGAGGAACTAGACAAGGATTTTCTTCATTAATCAATTATATTTGTGTAGTCAGGAAAAAGTTACATCAGCTGGTTAAAATTATAGCCAATATGAAAAGGAACCTCTGACAACTAATACACACGCTCAGTACTACCTTACCAGATTGCTGGTACTGTTTATTCAGAACTGTGCAACCATGTTTAGTATGTGCAGTTAACAGGTAATACACATCAAAATATAAGTACATAAAAGTGCCACAACACTTTTTCCTATTTATTGCACTTTGACACTGGCTCACAGTGCATTACTATTTAGCTTAATAATAAAACAACCATTTTCAAGGTGAGGTGTTTTTTTCCTTTTAAATTCCTGGTTAGAATGACTTAGGCCATAGAATAGAATTGACTTACAGGAGTAATCTACCTCTTCTAGCCAGTCCAGTCTTCCTGATGTTGTGTTCCTTCAAATAAACTGGAAAAAATCTGACTGAAATAATAAGAGTTACTTCACCAGCCATAAGATCACACTGTTCTTGCACTACAGCAACAGATACTAGACTCTGCAAAACTATTTTAAAAAGTAGCAATATCATGAGATTAACAAGAGTAATTATAAGAATAAAATGAAAAAAGACAGGACAAGCCTGTTTTGAACTTCTGCAAAGTATTATTCTACAACTCAGTTTGTCTGGTTGCCACAAAGCCTAACAAAACCTCTTTATGAGGTGCTCATCCACAGTCCAACAGAATGCAAGTAGCCAAGGTTGATCTGAGACACACAGGTACCAAGGAAATGGAAAGCAACAACTACAAAAAAGAAAGGCTGAACTATGAAAAGGCAACATTCACTTCAAGCCTATGTAATCATCAGACTTGGAACAGAAAAGGATGACTGACTATCACTATGACTTTCTGTGTCAATCTTATTTATTGTGCCTTGGCTCAGGATGTAAATCAGTTGCAGAGGCAGGAACATTCCAGTCCCCAGAATGATGGTAACAGGCCACAAAATGATTTCCCAGATGCAAGGAGAAAGATTTTTGTAGCACATCTAGTCATGCAGAGTGCTTTTTCCAAAGGTATGAGATAGGTCAGTTCCCCTTGCCAGGAAGCACTGTCTGGCAGTCTCCAGCTTTTCCAGCTCTCCTTTAGCCAACAGTAAGGCCAAAATAAATTTGTCATTTGTCATCTTTACCTGCCAGCTTCTTCCTTCCCATTTTCCTACACTTTTCATTAGTGTATTGAAAATTCATTACTGCAGACAGCAGAATGGGAAATTAGAACGTCAGAATTCTCTTTACTCAGAAATGCTCAGTATCAGTGTGCAACAGCAGGACATAATGAACTTTGCCATTCTGCACTGGCATGGCATCTTGTATTTAACTGATCAACTTCCAAAGTTACTCTCTCAACCAAAAGTTGAAGTGTACATATACATACACAATATAAATTCCCCCTTTTCCCTTGCCCAAGCACAACTATGGACACAAATGATTTTGGAAACATTTCAATTCCATATTAATTAAACCTTAAAGCATGTTTCTATGAACAGAACTACGAGCCTTCTCACTAAGGAGGAAAGAGAAAACAGCCATGGACAGGAAACATTTCACACAGCAATAGCTGGTTTACTCCAATGCTCTCAAACTAATGACAAGAAGGAGAAAACTGCTATCTCACCCTGAAATCTAGTGCAAACAAATCAGTTAATCACAACCACCATGTAATTTTAGTATAACCCATATAGGGCAAGGGGGCTATCATGTTTACAACAGACATAGGTGTTTGTTCCAGAAGGAAGGCAGCAGTGGGGTAGGCCCGCAAATCCTGATGTACCTATCCGGACAACACAACTATTTCACCTCAAAAGTATTTGAGCCATGTTTTTCCAATTTTGGAAAGTCAACTGTTTTGTCAATTGTTACTGTTCTCAAAGTATGACTACTTTTCAAACTTCAGGCTATCCAGCACCATTAAAATGGTATTACTCTCAAACCATTTAAAAAAGTAAAAAAAGACCACAGCTTCTTGCAAACAGTCTTAGCCGAATTAAGGAGTATCATCCCAGATTATCACCACCGGACAAAATACAGACTAAATAGGTCAGTGTAGTGCATGCGCTCTTTCTGCTTTACTATACACTCTTTATTTTGCACTATGAGGTTATTTTCAAAAAGCCAGCCAACAGAAATAGTTTTTCATAGTTTTCCCATTTCTTTTTCACTAGAAAACAGTAAAATCAATCTTTACTCTGGTGCCAGGTATCTGTCAAACCACTAGAAAAAACCTCAGTCAACGAAGTGTTGAGCAATTCACCTTTTATAATGAAACCCACTTACAATTTCAACTTCAAATAAAGGAAATCATGATAGATCTCTAGCAGGGATTACATTGTGGCCCAGAAGTTGTTTTTCCCCAGTACAAAGCAATTGCACTGTAACAGAAGTACTACAAGAACATCCAGGAGGTGTATTACTTCGCAGGTCTTGGAAAACTCACTACTAGAAGATGACACTCCTAGAGTTTGAATTAGAGATAACGTTTTCTTGTTTCACTAAGGAGGTTTCTCCCTTTTATTATTTATTTTTTTAACCTGTTTTCGTCTCTGCTTCAGATGTGTGTTGTTGTTTTTTTTTTTTGAAAGAAAACTTCTTTCAGGAAAATCAGATACAACTTTGCAGCAATACAACTGAGCTACTACTCTCTCACAGAAAAGGATTTTAGTCATCGATTTACGCACCTGAAACATGTTGCCATGGAACCCCATTAGAAGTAGATTTTGTTAGTGAAGAACATTAAAGGTCCTGGTAATTTTTTTCTCTGACAGTTAATGACTATTTATTATCAGAAGGGGATTTAGCAAGCCTCTTAACTTGCTGAATCACACATCTATGGAAGGTCAGCTGTTGTTCCTGGACCCAGCAATCTTCAGCTGGATCCTCAAATCCCCCAGGCTGCAGATGCTCCAGGAAATTACTCTACAACATCACTTAACCTTTACCAACTCTTCACATTTTATTTGTGCCTGCCTATTAGATTTATAGTTTTACCTGAGTTAATTTTACATCCAAGCTAAGTTTAAATGAAAACACCATATAGTATGAAAGTTAATTAAAAAAATCATATGGTAAACATTTTCGTGCAGAAATTGGAAACTCTGTTATAATAGAGATGTCTAAAATAAGAAAGTACAGTTATAAATTATATAAATTTAAGTTGGAAGTTGGAACTTCCCTCAGAACTAGGACACCAGCTCTGAGGAACCTGGGGAAATAATTCCTGCCTACTTAACCCTTGTCTAATGCCAACCTCCACTCAAACCAAACATACTCCTTCCTTTGGAAATAGATTTTCCCAAATTGCAAGAAAATTTCTGGTTGTTAAAATTACTTTTGAGTTTAGCTATTTGCTAACTTCAGAATTACAAGTACTTAAAAACATAAAGGTTTTTAACTACATGAAACGCAAACCTTACAAAGCTCTTTACAAACATACCTCCTCATGCAAAAGGGAAGGTGAATATGAAAAAAATGTGCCAGTAAGAATGACTGTCAGCCTACAGAGATGTCATTCATAAGGACTAGTGGCAAAATGAACAATTCCTGGTGTTCAACTGCTTTTGTCTCACATACATGAGCCACAATTATAAAAACTATCCCAGGAGAATTTTCAAAGGGTCAGAATTCACAGTCATAGGCAGATTTGTTTCTCAGGAAGGTGGCAAATGCACATCTGTTTAGGTTAGCAGAGACATATCATCATGTTTCCAGGGCTGGAGTCTTCCATGTTGGAGACTTCTTTCTTCATACTCCATTTCTGTAATAAACACCCTGATGCTCTTTGAACATCAGCTGCTTCCTGTGCTTAAAATTCACCATCACCACCTACTTCTACAGTCCTCTTCTTTAAGTTCATCATGCTAATGAAACAAGCTTAGGAGACATCCGGTTTTGATCATCCTAATTGTAACACAATCACGCTCTCACATTACCTCAAAAATAGCATGCAAGACCACTTCCTCAAAATAAAAGTTTTGCTCTCCCACACCATTACCAGCAGACTGATATCAAGTGTTTAGCAGTCATTTCAAGGCTGAATCCACATCCTAAAATTTATACACCACATTGCCTGGGAGTGTGTGGCTTTGCAAAAAGTTAAAATAGAAGTTTCTCAGTTTTCCCCTCTGCCAAAGTCACTGTGTTTACCTCCGTTGTGTTACAGCACCTTAGTCATAAGGATTCTTCTGTTTTCAGCAGAGGAAGTCTTAACCCATCAAGGTAGATCATCTGCTGATGACCCACTAGCAGACTTCATTGCTCTGTAGGCTACACCCACACTGCAGAGTATCCATGTTCTGCAATGGGCTGCAAGATTATTCAGACTGAGGACCTGATCTGAGCACATTACAGCCTTCTTCCACCTTCACCTATGTTTCCCTTCCTTGAAAACCAAGATTCAAATTGAAAGGAGAAGTAGGAGAAAAGACAAAGTATAGTGTGTGCTTGGGGGTCACCCCAAGTCAGGTCCCAGATAGGTTGTGAGGCAGGACGTGGAAAGTACTCTGTAGTCAACAGACAAAGTGGTTCTGAGTTTAAGGTCCCACACACATAATTTTGACAACTCAGTCAAAAGTTACTCTTGACCATGACAACAAAACTGCAATGGGCTGATTTACTAACAAGTCTTCTGTAACAAGCATCACACAGGTATTTTTAAAAGTCCATGTCTGAAATAATGCTTATGCACTATTTTTTTATGAGTAAGGGCCTTTAAAAACACCTCTCAGCAGCACTAACTTCACATACCTTCTTCTGAAAATGATTCAGGCTACCAGGCTAGCTACAGTTTTTTACGAAAGAAAAGGAGAATATATTGTGGAGTACTCCTACCATTGACAGCAAAACATTTGTTATTTCATAGAGCAAGAGTAGCTTTAGGCACCTCAGTCTTAAACTATGCATCATAGCAACTCACTGCAAAGACATTTCAAAGGCAAAAAACAGTTTTAACTCAAGCTCAAATACCACCTCTGTACTCTAACTTCAAAACACTTCTCCAGAACAACTCCTACCTACAAGAAAACAGCCAGTGCTCAGTGACTAGGCAAAGGGAATGAAGCGATGTTATCCAAAGTCTTGAAATGCTCCTGAAATTCCTCGTTATATCATCATGAAGCCCTTAGAACATTTAGCAAAACTACATCAGCTTTTAGAGGTATAAATGTATGTTGTTACAGTTTCTTGAGAAGGGAAGAGAGCAACTGTTTGTTTCTTCACTTCCTTTCTGTAACAGTAGTCCATGGGCAGCCTTTATATTTGTAGCCTTCCTAGGAGAGCCAATATAGCCCAGATTTTCAAACCCAGACCAGCTCCATTTTACAGAGAGGCTCCTTTTCCAGACCTAAGAGGTAGGAAGGAGGAGTGAAACACCTCCCTTTCCTCAAACAAAGAAAAGCAAAATCACTAATTCTGCTAACCTTCCACAGTCTCCTCCCTCGTCCGTACAGCTGAGCACAGATGTTCTACCTTTGCCTCATGAGGCACTTGGACACTCAGGACAACACAAGTCTGTACATACATGCATACCGATACACACAGAACTTCATTCTCCCCATCTTTTAATTCTTGGTTAGTTGTAAACTATTCATGCAAACTTGCAATAACAAGACTTGCAAGAACAGTACTATAACATTTATCAAGGACTTCAAGTGATGACTGAATTTAAATACCTCATTACAGCAGCGATCTGTTCAGCCCGTGTGGGAGGCTGCCTTTTTATTTGAGAAACTACCGCACTCCTATTCACAGCTTTACTTCTCACATGAGAAGACTCCTATATTGCATGGTTATTTACTTTCTCTTCAAACAATCTAGACAAATAGAAAGAATTATGGTCAACTAATTTTCTTAACTAATTTTTCCTATTCTCCCAACAAACTTATGTTTGCAGTGACCATGCCAAAAGGAGTTTTCAGCTATGCAATGTAACTGTGACTCCAACGTGGGAAAAAAAGTCAGAAAGAAAAGACTTCTCCCCTTTCCAATGAAAACATCAGCTCTTTTGGAAGTGTCTGCAAGTCACTTTATGTGAGTACCATGTCAGCAATCAACACTGGGTTGCATGAGGTCTTAGTCTTCTAGGGCTTTGTGGTCACACAAACTCAAATGCTTTCCAAGCATTCTACTTTAGGAAGAGATTTAATTGATGAATGAAGACATTCCGCATACTTGAAAAGATTAAGATAACCCACAAAATACAGGGGGGTATAAAAGAAATGATTGTGAATTTTGTAAAGTAAGCATTGCCTTTGATCTTATCTGCTACAGTTCCAGTTACTCCACATCACTTCTGGAGAGCCTGTTTCGCGCTGCTGGGTATGGAGGAAAAAAGTATCCATGTGATCTCAGCATTTCAAGCAGGAGGTGATCTCTGCAGGTTAGGTCCCACAAGCATTTTATGCTACTTCAGATTACAGAAAATGACTGAACAAAAGAAGGTAGATTATGATTAAAAAAAATAAAGGAAAGGGTGTACAAACTTAGTATATATATTACTTTATTACTTATAGATATAAGTAATAGGATATATATTACTTAAAATTAAGGTTAGCTCTTCCTAGTCTGCCATATTTCCAGTACAGTTTAAAATGGTTCTATTATTTTAGTGCTCCTGCTACATACAGTTCCATAAGCGTAATAAATAATCCACAGTAAATATTAAGCTTTTCAGGACAGCATGATATTTTGAGCTCAGATCTAGGTATTCATTACAGCTTTCAGATCTTTTTCTGCTCTTCTGGTCTTCTAAACACATTCTATTTTGCTGAAAAAGCAGTACTTTTTATCTACTGTTTATTTACGTTTTCTGCTGATCTTGCTACATCTTTACATTACTCAGACAGTGCTGGCAATTCCTTTTAATTACGGGGCTCCACTGCCTTGAAGAAGATGAGCATAAAAATTTGCCCAACATCAGTAAATCAACCAGCTCTCTCAAGCTGGAGAATGAGATGTTTTTGCATGTGCTCTGATTTCAGATTATTCAGCCTAAACCCTGGGCACCATTATGTTCCACATTTTTGACATAATGATCTACAGTATGCTCTTTGGTCAGCTTTCTTTTTCCCCCTTGCCTCTACCACAGAGTTAACTGAAGCTGAAATTAGTGTTAACTCTTACTGACATCCTATACATTTAAATCATCTTCTAGGAGTCTGATAATGACTATTCACCTTGTCTAATTTGCCAGAGGGTGCAATGCAAACCAGTGCAGCCCATTAGCTGCTAACTCATCATCTTCATATCACAGTGAAAACAGTGACTGAGCAGTACTCCAATTTCACTTTGCATCTCATATATTATTATTTATGGTGGCTGCTCTCCCTTGAGCTAGGCTAACCAGCCAAAAGGTAGTGTGAACAACTGAAGTTTTCAAGAAAGATACAACCTGACCTAAGACAAATTGAATGTGGCAAAATGACTGGGTCAGAACCTAAAATTAGGTATCCAGAGCTAAGTTAGTGCAAAGAAAATCTGTATATCCTATGTTCCCCCAATATTATTAAAATTAGTCTTTTTTTCAACCTACAAATGCCATTTCAAGACTTTATTTTTTTTTTCCTCTGAAGAGAAAAATCCTTTTACCATAAACTTATCAACCGAATAACGCGAATGCATGTATGGTCATTCCATTCCAACAATCACAGTTTAATGCTGCAGATGTGTGGTGCACGTTTATGTGTACACATGCACATAAATATGTGCTCTCTGAAAGACTTCTGAAGCAGCCTGAAATCACAGATCATCTGCCTTAAGGAGATATTTTTAGGGGTAAAAAAGTCAATTTTCCTAAACTTGAGAAAATAAAATTAATTTCTTCCATATGAAAAATGCTGCCAAAATCCTCTTTCCACACGAATCATTGGTATTTATAGAAGTAATAAGCCTTGCCTAAGGGAACTATATTTTCCACATTTCACTACTTCCTATTTAGGACAAACAAATGAGGAATACAACACTCCATCAACGCAACCAAGCAAAATTACTTTTGCATTTTTCATAGTCAGCTCTGCCAAAGAGCACAGGACAGATCATAACAGCACACAACTTGTAACCATTTCACAGTCTCCCAGATTTTTACTACACTGCAATTCTGCAGATACTGAGCATAGATAAGGCTTCCACTTTGAACTCTATTGCAAATTATTAATTATTCCTTTTTCTTTGTTTGGTGTAATGATCTTATGCTACCTTTTCAGCCAAGTATCCAACTTCTAAATGCTCATCTATAACCTTCTTGACCATTTAAGCATTGCTTGGCTCACGTAGTAATAGCATCAAACCTTAAATTTACATCAGGTTTTTTGTTTCAATCCTTCCTGAAACGTCTGAGATTCCTTATCCCATGCACTGGAATACTCCCTTATGAAATACCCATTTTAAACACAAACTGAATTTGTAGTTGCAAGAACTAACTTATAAAAACATCAGGAAAGCCACCACATGAGTAGCTGCTTCTCCAAGCAGATGAAATACTTTCCCAAACAAATAAAAAACGTAACAAATTAAATAACCCTTTCATTAACCTGGAATCTTTCCCCACAGCTTAGTATTCAGAACAAAATTTCTTGCTTTAAATATGCTCATACAATTCTTCCAGTCTTAGCTCATGAATTTGCCTAGAAATAGGACATCAGAATTTAGATTGCTTAACTAATGTGAGCAGAAGCCAACTATGACACTTATTAAAGCCTAGTAATTCTAAAAAACTAAGCTTGTAAAAAAATTTTTAAGACAGTTTTCAGACTACATCTACCTAGCAAATTAAACACCAGCCTGGTGTTCCTGAGCACAGGAATTAAACCCCACAATTCTAGGAAGTTTCTGATGAAGCCATCCCTAGCTTGCTTGCAACCCATGCTAACTGTCTGTCTCCCAGACAATTCTCAGGCACAGTTCAGGGTGAGCATGGGTCATGCAGGATTCCCAGGAGAGCTTGCTTGCAGCCCTATCTGGAGAAAAAGAGAATTTCAAAGCATGGATGCAGGCTCTTCCATGGGCATGGGCATCAGTATCATGGAATGGTCCCGACTACATTAATTTACTAGCATGGATGTAACCACAAGACAAGTAACTTTTACCTCAACTTTTTAATCCAGGTTTCGAAGTACTGCAATGACTGCTCTGAATTTCTTACCTCTAATCCTTGCAAACATCAGTCATGCTGTCTGCTGCGTTCTGGGAAAGGAAATGCCTTCCCAAGACAAGTGGGGTACTATGAGGCCAGGCAATGAAGGGACATGGAGCGTTATCAGATATATCACAGTTACTCTGAGGCAAATGTCAGATGTGCCTAGAAGCACATTGAAAGAGTGAGTTAGTTACATCCCATTTCACCACTGAGCTCAAGTAGACACACAAGGCAGCTAATACAGATTAGCTCAAGCATTGTAATCTCTCATTTTATCTCAGTCTAGAGCAACTTCTCCATTTTGCAACACAACACAGCAATTATTACAGTTCTTTCAAACATAGACAGGAGATGCATAAACCCAGGGTGCTTGTGAGGCTGGGTATATCCAAGCAATAGAAATGATCATGTGCTCCACGTCTCACTGAATTACAATGTGCAAAGCTGATTATACTCTACTGCAAGCAAGTCAGCATGAATCCCACTGCACAGGACTGGCCAACACCATCCTCTCCAAGAAAGATATGCGAGAGCCATTTCAGCTGCATTGGTCAAGAAGCAGCTGAAACACTGCTCTCCTGAACTGAACATCTAATTCAGCAGCATATTGCTTCTGCTGCTTCACAGTTTACATCACGTTGCTGCTGTGCTAACTCCAGTTCTCACCTACCCTGGAAATGTGTGGAGGATGCAGCAAATGGTCTCCTGGAGTGAGCCCTGGTGTTCAGCTGGAGGAAAAGGTTAGCAGACAGGTGGTATCTTGGCCAGATTAACTAGGTTATGCACTTTAATATTAGCTATGAAGACAGCTGTGCCTTCCTAACTTCTACATACCACAATAAACAGAGGAAGAAATAGTCAGTAAAAGAAACCAACATCCGGGGAACATTAAACCTCTTTCTATTTCTTCTATGCTAAATGTGGTTCTAAAGAGAAGGGAAGCTTTAGATGAAAATCCATCATTCAGAAATGAACCACAGGGAAATTTCACGGTCCTCATGAAATGCTGTTGCTTGGAGATTCAGGTAGAAATTTGTTGCTGAAATAGCAGCTATCAAAAATAGCTCAAGTGATATTTGACTTGGCATAAGGTCATGAAGGCAACATTCACAGACACGTGAGGGGAGATTCACAGATTCCAAAATTGCTGGATCCCAAGCTGACCTCGCAGCAACAGACTTTTGACTGCTAAGAAAAGCTTTAGTATTATGAGACAAGGACAAGATGCAGAAAATCTGCACTGGGTGGCAAGATGAAGTGTAATTAAAAAACAAAGCAAACAAACAGAAGATCCACACATTGCTTTAAACCAGCAAATAGTCAAGGGCTGTCAGTAACAAACTCTGCGTAAGACTGTGCAAGGTCCTGCAAGAATCTCTTCCGTCCTTCAACTGTACAACTCCAGTATGCTACAAAGAATCTCATCTAGCAGATAGTCCCCTCCTCTAAACTAAACTATCCTAGGCCTACACCCAGCAGCTCTTATCCAGAGTACTTAACCAGCTAACAACCACGTAAACTGCTGCAGCAGCTGCTGCAGATACTCCAGATCTGGCTGGAGCACTCCCCATGTTACAGTGGGACATCAGACCATGACAGGCAAAGCAGCACACCAGAAGCCACAGAGACAGGATGAGTGCATCTTCTACCCACCTGAACAACTACAGACTTTTCTCTTCTGGGCTTCAGAACACTGCAAACCAATCTCTGTCCCATTATTTAAGGAACATGTAACAATATTGGAAGTAACCACTCTATGGAGAGGATATTAAAAAATACACTGTATATGTAAGGAGGGGAGCGAATGAGCGATTTAGTCTGTACAATTAAATTCAGCACCAAGGTGTTCTATTAGCCCATGATGAAACCAGTGATGGCACTACTGGAGACTAGTCAGTCTTGGAAGCTCTCTTAAGGCCTCATGGCACAGCCCAACCCACCTGAGGGATCCAAAATGCTGACTGAATATGGCTACTGCTCCCAGGCCTGTCCTGCTCAGAGGCTGCGGGGCTGGGGCCATGGGCAGGGTCTTTGCTAGCCTGGTTATCACACTGGGATCCCAGTCCCTCACAAAGCAGCCAGCACTCACTGCCCCCTAACAAGTTCCTCCGAGCTTCCATCCTCTTATCCAGATAACAGATGAGAAGGTATTATGGAGAAGGGAAATGACATGTATCTTCCAAATCCTCACTGTTGTTTTCATAAAAACTGCTCCAGCTTCCTGCCACAGCCTAATCCTGATGGAATTTTTATAGTTTCCTATCACAGATCACTGCATGGATCCTCTGCTCTCAACGGAGTGGAGGACATTATCAGTACTTTCGATGAAGACATCTACACCCTCGAATGGCAGTGTCACAACCTCTTTTAGTATTCTTGATGTTGACAGCTCCACATTTTATATGTGTCACCAATGTTGAATACGTTAGTGGAATTTCTTTGGCTGGAAGTAGCAGCGTACCATGCAGTGGAATTCAGCTCAGTGTTTCATCCTGTTCTCCAAATTTTCTATGAATATAAACATCAGCAAACAAAAAGCAAGGCAAAGACCAGAACCTACACTTTTCTGCACACCAATCTACAATTGCCTTCCTCTCAGCCTCCTTACTCCTGCAAGTTCACACAGTAACTCAGCCTTACGAGAAGAACATTCTATTCCTAACTGAACATCCGAAAACTTGTGTCATTCTGGGTTGCAGATAATCAAGACTCTTCAAGCTCAGAGAGGGCTAAAATTATGTCTAATTCTCAGACAAATACTCGAATCACTGTTATTCTCATGCAAATTCACACAGAAGCAACATTCAGTTTTGTATTAGGTTTCCCTGGTTAGTAACCCAAAGAAAACATGCAGGCAGTTTGCTGTCTGACCCTTGGCATACAATGAACCCTAGGCAGAAGACGACTGCAATTCAGTATTTCTGAGAAGACACAAATATCCAAAGACCTTTTAAGCCAAACACTGATACTCCTCATAAATTCAGATGCCTAAAGAAGTTGGCACTGGTTGAAAGCAACTAACCTGGACTGCTGTATGGAATATCCCAATTTAGGCAAGACTTAAGACTGTATTTTCCCTTTCTCTTCTATGTGGCCTTGTTACATACACCCTTTCTGCTAAACATTACTGAGTTTGCATTAAGGCTTTAGCACCTCTCAGCCTTCATTTCTTGGCTGCACTGGACAAAGGAGTTTTCCACACACTGGGTGGTCTGAATGGTAGGTATCAAATCAGCATAACAACACATTGCAGAGCCTTTCTTCCAAGGATCATAGTATTTTCCAAACATTACCTCATTATTTTTCCAACTAGTTATACATACACATGAAGCATGAGGTCTCCCAGCTCCTAAGACAGCTCTCTTCCCAGCTCCTTACTGTCTTGTTAAAGTTACTTCTTAGTACCTTTTAAGTTGAACGACGAATTTGTTCTACAGCTATTCCTCCTCCATCCTTCAAGCACACGTTTGATCTTCTGTCAAGTCCTCATACTAAGGCAACGTCTTTATCTCAGTTCTTTACCTCTTCTAAGATTTTCTGAACATCTTTCTGAGATCCTCATCTCCTGAACAAAGTCTTTTACAGGTGTCATATTTTAGTCTACTCATAAAGGTGCACAACAAACAACAAAAAAGCACCAACTCCACACTAAGCAGTATTTAGTCCATCACACTTCAAGAACAACTGAAGAGTTTCTTCAGGCATTTCATAACTATTCCTACAGCAACAACGAGTAACAAAAGCAACTTATTGCAGCAATGATTCCCTGAGCAGACATGACAGTTGCCAATTACTATGCCCAACTGTAATAAAATCACTTATCAGCCCTAAAAACTGAACTGTTCCATACCCCTTTCTGATTAAAAGTTCAAAAGTATGCAGGGAAGGGAGAGGCTTGGTTCCTTCCCCTCAAGTAAACAGACATCCATAATTGAGAAAGGGCACTGCAGATACCTGTCAGAAAGCTTCAATCAAGCTCTACCAAAGCTGAATAAGCAAATTAATTTTATGTCCACAGAAACTGCATCATTAACACTATCTTAACACACCATTACAATGCATAATTTTCACACAGCAGTTTTTCAGCTTCACAGTAATTACTAGAATGGCTGACACCACACAGGACGTGATATAACACAACCAACCAAGAAGGCACAGGAAGCCAAGATGGTGTAAACCACACTCCCGAAAAAATGAAAAGTTGCCATGCACGTACCGTGAGGCCAGGAGAGCGGACAAAATTACAAAGAAAGAAAATAATTAGTAGTAGAAAGGCAATTTAAACAAGAGAAACTATGTGAAGCAAAAGATGGACCTGCAGGGAGCTGCCAAAGTGCAACAGAGGCCAGCAGCTTTCTGGGGTAAGCAGGGCCTTCCGTGGAGGGTCCATCAGGGCAGGACCTGTCAGCCAGGGCCCATCCCACTTCCCCAGCCAGGAGCAGGGCAGCTGGAGGCACTGTGGCAGCCCCAGCCCCAGGCACTGAGCACTGCTCTGGCTGAGGTGTCCAGGCTCAGGTGTCTGGGTGAGCTGTCCAGGCTGAGGCTGGGCCAGGACATAGGCTCACGCATGGGCCAAGCTCAGCAGGTCCCATGGCCGGGCAGGGCAGGGCTGTGGGGAGCTGCAGACCAGCCCTGCTGTGGCATTGCTGGGACAGGGGCTGACAGCCACAGCAGCTGGCGTGGGGTCCTGGGCCATGGGCAGCTGAGGGACCAGGCAGGGACAGTGAGGACCATTACTGCCCTCAGGGCCCAGACAAAACCAACACGAACAGCAACTATGATACCAATTAAATCATACAAATAGCTTTACCCTGACGTCAGAAGTGAAAATGGGCCAATGGGTGAGATAAAAAGCTCCGGTTGCAGATAAAACAGTTGTCATACTAAAAATATCAGCAGTAACTGACACACAAAAATTCCTGTTTACAAACTTTGTAGGAAGAAGCAGTTAGATCATAAAGGATGCCACTCTTCATAAAGCAGTAAACAGTATCCATCAGGAAATGTTCAGCACAGAGAAGACAAACCGGGAAACACAAGTATGTAGTTACCGAAGTTAATAAAAATGCCATTACTGCCTTCCAAATCAGGGAAAGAAAAAAAATTACTGCTACTTTTAAAAGCTTAAGTCTTGAAATCTTCATTCAGTATTTATGCTGATTAAGTGCCTCAAGATAAAATTTAACAGATACTTATCTGCAGGATTACGGAATACACTGTCAATATGCTGGACAGCATCGGGGATCACTTGTTATTAACAATGAGGAAGGCACTCCTGATGCCATCTTGTTCAAGTTTTAGAAGTATTTTAGAAGATCAGTATGAGGCCATCAAACAGCTGAAAACCTTACTGAAGTTAAGATTTCAAATGTTGTAAGTGATGCTAGATTTCAAAATCACTATTTAAAATAACCAAGATATATAATTATAAAATAAAGCATAACAGGTAAGTCACACAGAAGCAGGAGAAACTAAAGCTAAAGCAACACTACTTAAACATGTAAGAGTATATGTTAAGATTAACAATACACACACGCCCCTATTCATGTTTTATTATTTACTTCAGTACCAGAAGGCTACTATTCTAAATGCCCAATGCTAATAAATAGACACATGCTATAGAAGTTTGCTATGCCAGAAATGTTTCCCTTAGTGAGACAGAAGCCCTACCCAAGCAATGGTTGGAAAAATCAGAATAACAAATAATACAAGAGACATAGCACCTATCAAAGAGAATTTTGTTACAAATCAGACAACGCACATGTTCATGGATGGTCAGAATCAGGGAGGCAGCAAGACTAGGGACGCTATCGCAAGAGCTAAGTATCTGAATAAACTCTTTACTGAGCAAGAACCTAGCTTTTAAGACAACAAACTGTTGCTCTTTTCCCCAAAGCCTCGTTTTACAGAGAAATTACCATGTTCCATCGCGTGAAAGACTCTCAAAGAAGAAATTATGTAGCCGCACAGGAAACCTAAATACATCAACAAGCAGATTACATAAATCAGCTACCGTCACCTTGCTATAAATTCAGAAAGACCTTAAGGTATCAGAGAAGAACGCTGCTCACAAAAACCTACACTAAAACACATCACCATTCTCCAGATCATTTGCAAGAAATAAATTAAGAAACTTGAGAAATTACTGATACAGTTCTGATTAGTTTCACTGGGAGTGGAACTGAAAAGTGCAAATCAAAACAAAACCCCTAAAATACTGGGAAAGATAATAAGAATATAATGCCAAATCAAACAACAAATCAAATTCCTCCACAACTGTTTGGACTCAGTATACTGAGTTAAAAAAAAAAAAGGGGGGGGGGGGAGGGAAGGGGGAGACATACAGGTATGGGTGTTTGTATCTATATATAATGTGTGTGTGTACCTGTATATGTGTGTGTGTATACATATATATATATAGGTAAATGGACGGAAAATTGACATACATTTCCAAAACCTGACCAAAACCACCTAGGATATACTATGCAACTCTTCTGTATCCTGAAAAACCTCTTACAGAATAATTAAGTCATGAATTTTGGCTGCCTTCCAGTACAAGGAGAAGAACGGTGTGGGTTTACAGAAATCAACAATGCATTCTGCATTTATTAAAGATCTGGAGAAGGCAGTAAAAAAAACAAATGTGATCTTGTCTGATCATACAGATGTTTTCAGACTGGGAGAACTCCAAAATTTTAAGATGTAAAACCCAACCTATTAAAGCTGGAAAGATTATTAGACAATGAAATACAATAAAAAAAAAATACTGGGAATGAAAAGCAGAAGCTCAGCATCTCTGAACTACCAAGACCATCAGTGGAAAACTGCCTTCTAACAGCACAAAGATCAAGAAACCTTATGTAGCTGGTTTTCTAGAATTATCTAAAAGAACAAAAAATGAAATATGAAAAGGAATTCTTAATTACATATCAGACCTATAACATAAAACAGTAACGCAACAAAGGTACCACATACAATCACAGTCTTGTATCACAAAGTAGTAGGAGCACTGAAGTGCATGTACAGTCATTAAATGCTTTAGTACTATGGCACAGATAGAACTTAGACATGTAAAGAGATTGCAGGAGCTGAGATTTTTGATCACAAAATACAGAACTAAGAGCATTTTAACTGAAATAAAAAAAAAAAAAGACAAAAAATGTTAGAACTCTCACTTATTTGCTACACCCACAAAATCAAATTGCAAGTAGATGTCATTATCTCACATAGCAGCTAAGCCATTTGTCAGCATTAACATCTAGTCATTCAGATAAATACAGTGATGGCCGCTTTATTTACTCAGAAGGGGAAAAAGGCAAATAAATCAACTCAAAATTATTTATCAGCTGAGTCATTAGTTAAACCAATACATGGAAAACAAATCTTGGGGGCTTACGCTGCTAAAATACAGAAGTCATCTTAGTGCACTGCATAATTAACCAACTTGGTTGCACCCAGAAGGGAGGGAGCATTTGGCAGCAGAAGTACAAGCACAGGACCGCACTGACTCTCATCCTGAGCAGCCATGCTCACAGGCCCAGGTGAGAGTTGAGTGCTGAAACCAAGAGCAAAAAAAGGGCAATCATTTCAAAGTGACCATGTCAGTGTCTGTCCCCTGGGGATTCTTCTTTCTCTCAGTACTTTCACTGAGAGGGATTAAATACTACACTTGAAAAACTCTCACAGTAGGACACCAGCATATGACCTGAGACTCAAGTCCCAGTCAGGCTTTATCCCGAGCCTAGGAACTCGGGTTCACAGCAGGTACCAGAACAAGGGCATGCAGACCGAGAAATCTCATTCCACGCACATACACTTTTTTACATTTGATTATAGTAAGGAAAAGCTCAAAGGTTTCTCTATGGCTTCAATCACAGTTCAGAAAGTAAAACCCATGCTGCTTTCTAGGAACAGAGCTAGTGCTCCGTGGGTGCTCTCTGCTCCAGCAGCAGGCAGGCAGAAGTCTTGAATCGAGATCTCCTTCTCCTTTTCCACCTAGAGTGGGAAGAGCCCAGTCTGAGGAGAAATACAATTCACTTCTTTGCAGACTTGGCACAGGGTGTGTGCAAGTGTGTGCCACAAGAAGCCCCTCAAAGCAAGCCAATCTTCCACCTGCATTTTGTAGATTCAGGCCCACAAGGAATCCCATCTACAGCTAAAATTTAACTTGAAAATGATAGAGGAAGGAAGAACAGGGAACCAAGGACAGAGTAACAGGAGTTACACTGGATATTTTAGAAGCTTTTTTAAAACAAAAAAGCTTCCCTGCCCTGCTCTTGAGGTATTTCTTACTAGGAAAACAGAAAAGGGCATGTAACCTTCCATGACTAAGTATGCCCAGAAGGCAAATGACAGAAGATCAGAGGTAGGTAGACTCAAAGTGTATTGGTTGGTGAAATACAAAGAAGAAATAAAAATCCAACAACCAGCACAACTTGTACAAAGACCCATCAACATTTCAGTCATACATCTAAATCTCCAACAGACCATTCACAGTTTTGGTCATTGAAATGACTACAAAAATCTAGGCATCAAATTCAAAATACATTTCATGCTCAGAATAAAGATCATAGAATCACAGAATAGTTAGGTTTGGAAAGGACCTTAAGATCATCTAGTTCCAACCCCCCCTGCCATGGGCAGGGACACCTCACACTAAACCATGTTACCCAAGGCTCTGTCCAACCTGGCCTTGAAGACCACCAGGGATGGAGCATTCACAACTTCCTTGGGCAACCCATTCCAGTGCCTCACCACCCTCACAGTAAAGAACTTCCTCCTTATACCCAATCTAAACTTCCCTGTTTAAGTTGGAACCCATTACCCCTTGTCCTATCACTACAGTCCCTAATGAACAGTTCATCCCCAGCACCCCTATAGCTCCCCTTCAGATACTGGAAGGCTGCTATGAGGTCTCCACGCAGCCTTCTCTTCTCCAGGCTGAACAGCCCCAACTTTCTCAGCCTGTCTTCATGTGGGAGGTGCTCCAGTCCCCTGATCATCCTCGTGGCCCTCCTCTGGATTTGTTCCAACAGTTCCATGTCCTTTTTATGTTGAGGACACCAGAACTGCACACAATACTCCAGGTGAGGTCTCACAAGAGCAGAGTAGAGGGGCAGGATCACCTCCTTCGACCTGCTGGTCACGCTCCTTTTGATGCGGCCCAGGATACGGTTGGCTTTCTGGGCTGCGAGCACACACTGAAGCTGGCTCATGTTCATTTTCTCATCAACCAACACCCCCAAGTCCTTCTCCGCAGGGCTGCTCTGAATCTCTTCTCTGCCCAACCTGTAGCTGTGCCTGGGATTGCTCCGACCCAGCTGTAGGACCTTGTACTTGGCATGGTTAAACTTCATGAGGTTGGCATCAGCCCACCTCGCAAGTGTGTCAAGGTCCCTCTGGATGGCATTCCTTCCCTCCAGCGTATCAACCGAACCACACAGCTTGGTGTCATCGGCAAACTTGCTGAGGGCGCACTCAATCCCACTGTCCATGTCACTGACAAAGGTGT
Organism: Pezoporus flaviventris; assembly: GCF_033815535.1. Classification (NCBI taxonomy): domain Eukaryota; kingdom Metazoa; phylum Chordata; class Aves; order Psittaciformes; family Psittacidae; genus Pezoporus; species Pezoporus flaviventris. The sequence continues at coordinate 29,693,094 of NW_026892579.1, read as the reverse complement.
TGAACAAGTCCGGTCCCAACACCGATCCCTGAGGGACACCACTCATTACTGGATTGATGATGATCCTTCACTTTCTAAAATTACTTAATCAAATCCTTTCATTTGGTATTAAACTGCAAATTACAGAGGAGACACACATGCCCTCCAAGTGTAAACTTAATTCTTTAAATTCTCTTGAGTATTATGTGGTTCCCAAAGCCAAAAACTGCCTCAGTATGACTATTAAAATACTGAGGCATAAACATGCATTGTTTTTAGGGCACTAATATCATCTTTATAAATTAGACTGTAACTTAGATTATGACTGTTTGATGCTTGCAAACTACAGATTAGCTGCTCAGTGCTACCGTAAACCCACTATCAACAGTATGCTGGATGGCTGGATTCAGTGCAACACAAGATATGAAGAAAATGTATATCCATGAGAAAGCAGTAATAAATGTACAATTTAAGTAGAAACACACTGCTCACATGAATCAACTTGATTTTATTTAATACAATTCGCAACAGCAACAAGCAGAAAATCAGAGTTTATGCTTATATTCTCAGAGGTAGGCTAGATCTGGCCTCATAAGGAGCGTATGGACTTGATTAACATGAGCTCTATTTTAAAAAATTGAAACACAACAATGCAAAAGTATCCTGTTGAGCACAGTCAAATTGTAAGGTAATTTCATCAAGGGACCTAATCAACTTTGGCTTTCTTCCTGTAGCTCCTCTGTGTCTGTTCTTGAGATATTTTCTCAAGATTTCCTGAGCCAAATGTCACTTTAGCTTTAGTGTTAACTGGACATCAGAAAAACTTCTGCAAAGAAGAAAACCAAAAAGCCCTCCCAGAACCATTACAAATGTTTCTCAGCAATTGTTTTGTTAAAAATTGAATGACGAGGGTAGAAGCCATAAGCCTGAAAAAAAAACATTTCCTTTACAATACAAGAAAATGTCAGTATGTTCAAGATATGTCCTTTTCAAATTCTGATACCAGGTTTCTAAAATCATGATGAATTTTCCCCTGGTAAGATTTCATATTTAGAATCTTTCAAAAACCAAGTTTTATATGCAGAACTGATCTGTAATTCATGGTATTATAATATGTTTTCCAGGATCAGGTTAGGATCTGGACAATGTACAGTCACTGTGAGAGAATTTCCAAAGCACAAACAGCAGTGAAATACCTAATTTCTATTGAAAGCCATGGGGGCTAGCAATCAAACTGCTCTGTGTGTTTCTGCAAATATCTTACTCTAAACCAGGACTATCTTAGCAACATTACCTTACTCCCAGAAATCATGTACGCCTACACAGCAGTGGCTTCTCCAGACAAATGCTGGAGTCATTTCCCAAATTCTAGGATGTAATGTAAACCCTTTATCTCTACATTAAAAATTTATCTAAAGGCAAAGTAATTTAAGGCATTAAATATTTATAAATGTCAATAACTAAGTTCCTGACTCCTACCAAAATTAACAGAAGTTTTGTTTGAGTAAAAACCACAGCATCTTTTGAAAAAGCTCTTTTGCTAGCATTGCTCAGGATGCTTTATTACCATTGTTAGTGTAAATCGTCTGTCAGAATAACCACACAGGCTTTCTAATGCTGTTTCTATCCTGCCTGAGACCTCGTCACATGAGGAACACCCAGACTGTAACCTGACCAGGCAGAAGAAAAGTCTGCAAGCAGGATGACAAGATACCCATTTCAGTATCCAGCAAAAGACTTGAGGGGGCTTCTCTGTTCGCCTTTGCCCTCATCAGCCCATTGCCTGAAACATGCCTCTGAAAGATGTATAAAGAGCTAGACTTTTACCCATGTTATGAACTAAAACATATGCACATCTCTAATGCCAGTATACAAGAGCTCTACTAATTTTAGATCCAAGTGGTGCAAAGTGTCATAGCTGTCAGATAGCTGGATACCTGTATCTCAGGCCAAACTAATTTAGTTTTACAGCACAGTTAGGATATGAACCCCACTTAATTGCTGATCTGTAGTTATATGCATTGGAGAACATGTTATTAAGTACTGTAATTTCACATATTAACTATGAAACTGAACAGTGAAAATACATTTAAGAGAAAACCAAGTTCAAAAGGGCCATGTGGCTATAATCAAGAGCAGATTTTGGCCTATGCTACTGAAAAGCCCATCAGAGGCTTAATCCTCCTTGTCTTACAGAAATAGTTACACTAATTGTGTAATTGCAATGTGCAGAATTTAACCCTGGATGTATATGCCTAGAATCTTCGTCCTTTCACAGATTTATCTGCTTTAAAATGTACAAATCCAAAATGTTGATAGGTTAAACTCCACACCAAAATTAAGTATTCACCAGGTATAATGAAATTAAGTCCAGAAACACACTAACTTGGTTTTAATGCAGCTAAGACCAAATCAGAATACCCTAAAGGATGACTGATTTCAGCAGCACTATGCCTTATTAAAGGCTGAGATACTACTCAGGCCCCAGTCTTGGGAAGAGGCTTGTGTGGGTGAATTTCTGGAGCCAGTGTATTCCCACAAAAGCACAGGAGTCTGCCTACACAGATCAACTTGTAAGATCTGGCTATTAACATGCCCTTCAGGATTTGACCCACAGACTGAAGTGTCTTTGTAAGCATTGTTTCACCTGTTTGAAAGCTGGGCTGACTGAAAGCATTCAGTGCATGAATATTTGCACCCACTACAGAAAATCAAGGCTTTGTTAAATTAAACTGCATTAATGATGTTTTATGGGAAACATTTCAGGCATGCAGCAATAAGCTGCATTCATATTTGACATTTACAGAACTTTATTCTTTTAAGCCTGAACTGATAAATACTTGCACTTAACTTCAAGCATGTGAATAAGCCTATTTTTATTTTACAGAATGCTTAAGTCCAAATACATGCTGAAGTTCCCCAGATCAGGCATGTTTTGAGCAGTGCAGAGGAAAAAAAAATAAATAAATACAATAAAAAGAATTTATAATCTGGTTTCAAGCAAAATATCACAAGAGATCAGCAAACCAGATCACAGCAAACAATTAGAAACACCTCAACTGAAGACAAACTAAGCCAAAACAAGCCTTTTAAACACATTGATGACTGAAGTTTATTCCTCCCACCTCCCATACTTCATAACCTTGTGGTTTTGGCTATAAAAAAGGAATTATGGAATATTCCTGTGAGCTCTATTTAAAAGATGTTGCTGACTCAATGGGAATTGGGAAGTACCAGAAAAGCAGTGAAACCGACCTTTGATGTCGGCCCTAATTCACATACCAAAGATACTGGAATCAATGGCCAAATTCTGCCCGCCTTAGTCATTCAAATAGGTACCTTTTAAAGCTATGGAGACAGAACTGCAGTTTATGTATACCACCAAACTCAGCTTCAAAAAGTGCTGTCCAAATCTTGAGGCCTTTACCCAGACAAAACCTTGCTGAACTGGTTAACATTCAGGTTCTCATTATTTTATTCCAACAAAATTGACACCTCTTCAATTTAGTTCAAGTGAAGTGCTCACACAAGTCAAATCAGCATGATCTGGTTCATATTTAGGATGAAATGCACGCCCCCAAAAATAAAAAAAATAAAAAAATCCCATCTCCAAGTAACTGGAAAGTGAGAACTTACTGCTTAAAGGAGAAGGGAACATTGAAACAGAGTAAAACTGCAGGTTTTACATTTTTAAATGGCTCAAGGAGTCCATTAATTTTGTCTGACTTCATGCAGCACAAATGCCATTACGTTTCTATGCCTAACTGAAGGTACTTCTTGTTGGCTAAAATCCTCTGCTCCCAGGAGGCTAACCTGCTGTAGGAAACATGCTAGGAAGAGGGGAAATGACAGCATCACCGTGCTGCAGACTTGCATTGTGGCAAAGAAAGGATTAGGTGACATTGCAGCTGGATAATCCACACGTACCCTCCATCAGTCAGAGAGAAAAAAAACAACTGTCCTACGTGAGCAAGCAAGTGATCAATTCTAAGGCTAGAAACTACCAACAACTGAAAAGATGTTGTAAGTTCAGGCTCCTCAGTTCAGACCATAAATAAGGAAATTGAGAAATTCACAAATTCCAGAGCCAGAAGTGTCTGCCATGCCCCTTCCTATCTTTGCTCTATGAAGGCATCTCTGAAGAAGAGTATCCCTGGACTAAGTCTGATACCAAACACATTCAGGAGCCTCCAAATTCCTAAAATGCAGCAGCAGCTTCATTTCCAGATGTACAAAAACCTTTCTGAGCAAATGGCTCCTTCCTGAAGTCAGCTCCAAAGAGCTGGGTGATAGGCATCTATTTTTTATCTTAATTCCAAAACTGTACCTAAACAATGTCAGAACAGGTTTTCTTGATACTATCCTCAATCAATCGTTAAATCAAATTACAGTACCTCTGAACCCTAACAAAATACATCAGATGACCTGCTAGCTCTTGTCCATCTGCAGCATCTTTGTTCTCAGAATAAGGAAACAGAACTGTTTGCCATGCTCCAGCTGAATGTGTAGTACTACAGGTGTTTTTAAAGCAAGAGAGAAATGCCAGTAGTGAAACAGAATGTACGAAAGTTTAAATAACCCAATCTGAGTTTCATTATCCCCAATCCCAGACCTGCCCCTCCTTCTCACATAGACACAGGCTATAATCATGCATCAATCCAAATAAAACTTTTACATGATAGCTTTCCTATCATTGACACCAATTTAGTCAAGTCCCTGAACTGCAAGGCTGTATTTTTTGTGGACAGTCATCTCAAACTGAATTTTCTAATATATCTGTTTCCTACAGAGCCAAAATCATCACTAAAGGGTCTTACATGGCCCAGCTAACCCTATGTATTTTAAACTTTGATAGCTTGCATGATTGTAAGAATGTTCTTGAATAGCTGTGATTTATTCAATACTAACTCTGAGAATTAGCTCTTTTCCAGAAACAGCCATACTGCAGCTATTAGCAGACATGCCCATTGCAATAATGATGCCAAAGGGAGGCAGCTTTATTATGTAATTGCTCAAAATCTTGCAGGAAAAGAAGGTTGTTGCAATTGATATTATATAAAGGTTTCTCACCTGAACTGAAAATACAAACGGGTTTTACCTGGAATGAGCTATACAATTTCAGAGGGCTCATATATGCAACTCGTGAATCTTGGTGCATTACTTCAGATTTATACCTGAGTAAACATTATGAATGCACTGTAGTTAATGCTTAAAATTGTGAGCTTCAAATATTTAATACTCAAATAACATCTGTATGGAACAATGCATACCTATGCCATCTGAGAGGTGGAATTTAATATTTGAAAAATTAAATGTATATTAAATACCACTGGACATTTTCTTACTTATCAAGAAGACTGCCACTAACAACAACTTTATTCATTTTTGTCCCCAGGCAATGGTGAGATAAGTAACAAAGTAGCAAGACTAATGTTTATAGATCTTTTTAACCTCCTAGAGAAATCAAGCAGAATTTTTGAACTGTTACTCTTATTAACAAATACTTGCACAATTTCTCACCTTCCTATTCAGTTGCAAACAAGATGTGAAACACATCAAACATTTCAGATAAAATATAGTAGACATTTTACCACCACTATCACAATAAAGGCTTTGCCTTTGAATTCTTCAAGGTGCTACGAACAAAGAACCATTTTTTTCCCCTGTGAATAAGTAGCTTGATTCAACATGATTTCTCAATCATCCGAGATAACATGACTTTTTCTTCCTCCACCAAACTGCTTTAGAAGTACTGCCAACAAATTACTATATGAATCAAGAAAAAACACCATGACAGCCAGCAACTGAGCTGACCAGGAATCAGAAACCACCACTCTCCTCCCATAGCAAACAGCTCTTTTGTGCCATCTCAGATTTAGCAAACAGTTGCCTAATTATGTACTGTCACAGCCACAAACAGAGTCAGCAGACAGAATTTGGAGACATACAAATACCCTGGTTTCAGCTGTTAAAGCAACAAGGTACTTGGAATTGCACGGTCGTCAAGATTCACAGCCTACTTTGGCTGCGGAAATGGGCAAGAAATAAATTTTCATTTTTCTACATTTTAAAAGGGCTGATTTTTTTCTCTTCTTAAATCAATCTGCCAAAACGTCTTACTGGTGCGGTATCATACGATCCCCAGCCTTTCAAGACAGGCAGTGTATTCTGTACAGCTGACTCTGCTAGTTACAGTACTTAACAGCTGTGGTATAGATAATTTGGCACCCTGATAATGCCCTAAATGAATACAACAGCATTCTACAAATTGTAAAAAAAAGGGGGGGGGGATATTGAATTAAAATTATGGACTGGAGCTTATTTTAAAAATGTATAAAATCAGCGTGGTTTGCATTTGACTTAAAGCAGTGTTTACAAAACAGGCAAATCCAGAGAAAAGGCACTCCCTCTTCAAAGCCTATATTGTAGCAATTCTTTTCTGATTAGATCAGCTCCCATAGCAAGTCATCAGAACAACAATTGCTGTAGTGAAGTCATTCTACTGGGACTCGGATGGGAAATCATGACTGTCTTAGAAACACATTTTTAAAAATGTGTTTTCCAGGTTTCCAATATATCTTAATTAAACCAACTCCAAATCTTTACCTTTGCTCCCAATGTCTGAATACAGTATACACTGAGCAGCAAAACAAAGCATACTAAATATGACACTAAGACCTATGACAACAGAAACTGGATCCTTCCAAATCATTTCAGGATTTGGCTGTCACCGAAAATAGCATGTGAATGGACCAATGTTACCACCACAATATCATATACTCACACAGTCTACTTCCATTAAAATTTTGCAAAAATTAGTTCAGCTACATATAAATTGACTTAACAGGAGAGAATGGAATAAAGATGTGCTTCTGAAACGGATCTATTACAAACCATAATTTTTTTCTCAACTGAAATGAACTAATGCATTTCAGTCCAAAAATAGTGCACATGCTCCATAGCTGCATTGACACAATGGGCAGCAGACACAAAGGAGTCATTAATCAACACTATTAATGACACATGAAATCACAAGTGACACAGGTATAAAGTAGACTCCGACCTAACAAGTTCTCATGTCAAAATAACCATCTGTTAGAGGGTTTAATTTTCAAACTAGTACCACTAACAACCTGGATTAAATACAATCAGCTATTGGTACCTTCAAATCAAGCTGTCTTCAACTATGCCACTCCCATTCCCATCAGGGGAAACCATTTAACCAAATTCTTTAGAACTGACTGGAAACAAACAGCTGAAAAATTCCAGATATAAAAATCTAACCTCTTTCCCAAACATTACAAAAGGACTCGGCACTGCAAATGTCAGCATATGCTGTGACATGCCGTAAAAACTATTTCTGGGATGAAGACTCCATCGGAATAGTTAACTCCATCCCTTTCACACTTGAATTAAAATCAGACCCACAACACTTCTGATGAGCATTTTCAGATTTAATATTAGCAAATGTACTGCGAACAGTAACGAATCACATCTCCCGAACCATCTCTTGGTACATTTCTAGCCATGTCATTTACATTTCCAGCAAGATAAATTTAGCTGTATGCATCTTTGCTGTGACAAACGCCTTTTTCCTCATTTTCTGATGAAAAGCCACACGATCTATGCTCATGCTCTGCCTGCCCACAAAGAAAAACCAAAATAAAAAGGTCAAAATACGCAAAGGCTTTAAATGCAAATGCACACCGAGACTTGTATCACCGTGCCCGCATTTCACTGGGGAAAAAAAAAGACTTCTAAGCACGGGATTGCGCGTCTCGCCCTCCGGAGCCCCAGGGACGGTATTTTCGCTTACGACAGAAGAGCCACCGCCCGCTGACGTCCGTTCCGCCCGCCGGGACCTGGGGCCATCCCCGTCCCCTCATGGCGGGGACACCGCACCTGTCCCCGCCGCGCTGTAGCCTGCGGGGCTACCAGCAGCCTGGCCGGGTGCGGCAGCCGCGCTGTGGAGAGGGCTGCCCTACCTTTGTATCTCTCCAAGACATCTTCGTAGGCTTGCAAGTACTCCTGCTCCTCAGCGTAGAAATACGCGCCGGGTGAGAGATAGCCAGCCATGGCCGGGGGCTCACCCTACCCGCTGCCCAGCGTGGCTCCAGGCAACCCGGAGCCTGGGGGACAGCACAAGAGAACACTCAGGGCTAGCGGGAGGCGGGCGGGGAGGAGGGCGCTATCGGCCGCCGAGGAAACGCCCCCGCTGGACGCTCGGGTTTCGGTAGCCGCCCCTCGGAGAGCGCAGCGGGGCGGCCCCAGCCCGGTGGCGACTGCCGCCTCCCCGCCGCAGCGGACCAGCCCCGTCCCCATCGCCGTCCCCATCGCCGTCCCCATCGCCGATGCACCTCCTGCGGCACCGCCCAGCCCAGTGTTTCTGCCCCGGCCTCCCCCACGATGAGAAGGGTGGCGGCAGCCGGGGCGGGGACGCGACTACCGCGGCACAGACGGGGGCGGCGGGGGGCACCGGAGCCCTGCGGCACGGGGGGTCGAGGGCAGGGACCCTGTGGGCAGCCCCAGCACTGCCCGGTGCGGGAGGTGCCGCTATGCCGGCGGCGGGGAGGGGGTGCGACCGGGGCGTCCCGGGCGCGGGTCCCGGCCCTGCCGCAGGTGCCACCGCCGCGCACCAGCCCCCGATCGCGCCTGCGCCCCACCGCCGCCTCCCGGCCCTGACCCGGCCGCCGGGTCCGCACCGAGCGGTCCCTCCTGCCCTGGCCCCGGTCCCCCACCCTCGCTCTGCCTCTGGAGGGCGGCGGCGAGCTCCGCGGTGGGCGTGCTGGGCCGAGCCGGCTCCGCATCCTCCCTCCTGTGATTGCGTTCTGCGGCTGGCGAGAACTCGGCTGCGCAGAGCGCCTTCCGCCACCGCGTCCCCCACTGCCCCTAGTAGCGCCCTTACGATGCACTACGCTGGGAATCAGAGTCCCGTGAAGGGACCCACGGAAGCACATACAAAAGAGGGGAAAAGGGAGGAGTAGCGGTGCCCGGGAGGACGGAGGACCGCCGCGTCTTCCTCAGATTCATTAACAGGCCCTTTCCAGCTCTCGCCGGGGAGAAGCAGACCTCCGCCCTATTTTCGACAGCATTTGTCGCTGTGCCACTGTCCCCGGCATGCCGGGCGGCTCCGTCCCGGTGCCCGTGCTCCCCTCCCCATCCGAACGCAGCCGCGGCTCCGCACGGACAAAGACCAGCGCCTGGCCCCTGGGGGCGGCAGCGACCGCTCTCCGTACTGCTGGCGGTCCGGCCAGGCGCCAGGGGGCCACCTGGGGCCGCGGGGAGCTCCCTCGGTTCTCCCAGCCGAAGTGCCGGCAGCGGACGAGATGGCCAAGGCCGCGGCTGCATCCCCGCGCCGCCGATGCCTTTCTCCCGAAAGTTGAACGGGCGCACCTGCACTCTCCCACACGCACCAGTTCCCCCCGCCGGAAAACGCGGCCCAGGGAAGAGCTTAGTCACCGCTCGGAGGGGCCGCGGTCACCCGGGAGAGGGACTGGGGGTCCGTCTGCTTTCCCGCCACCGCACCAGCCCCGGCCGCGCCTTACCGGCGATGCGCAGCACGGCCCGCTCGGCGGGGTCCAGCACGGAGCCGCCCTGGATCTTCCGCTTGGACCGCTCATGTTTGGGCAGGTTCCAGGGCAGCGTGTCTCCTGGCGCCGGCGACACCGTCCCCGACCTTTGGCTGTAGTCCTCCTCGTCGGAGAAATCGGCGGAGGACGACATGGAGCATCGGTAGGACGCGTTGCCGGAGCTCTGCACGGGGAGACAGACAGACAGACGTGTTGCGTGGGGAGCGGCTCGGGACAAGGGGCCTCCGGGTAGCACCGGCGAGTACCCGCCCCGCGTGGCGTGGAAGAGCATCTCACGGGAAAAGGAGGGTAGGAGAGAGGGACGCCGCTCACCATCGCCGTGAATTTGTGTAGGGAGAAGCGGTGCGTGTGCGGAGCGCTGAGGCGGTCCTCCAAAGAACAGCCGGTCTTTAGTGGGAATGCATTTGGAGGGATGTGCGAGCACAGCCGTGGCCCGCGGCCGGGCCACCAGCTCGCGAATGAGCCTCCCAGTGAGCCCCAACAATAAACCCAGAAGCGGCGGCAGCAACCCAGGAAAAAAAAACAACCTTCCGGGCTGCAAATCCATAGTGTTTGGCTCCCCCGCCAGGACACGGGGAAGATCGGTCGTCACCGAGCTGTTACTGAAAGAGGTCGTGTAAACCCGGCTCTGGGAAAGACCCAGGCCCGCGGGACCCCGTGCCGGGCGGCAGGAGCTGTGCTACCGCCCGGGCAGCCCCGGCGGACCCCCCCCACCCGCGCTCCCAGGCATAGCCAGGGAGGGAGGGAGGGATATGATTGCTCAGGGAAGCCCCTTTGGGTATCGGGGCACACCGGGCGGCTTTCGGTCGCACTTTGCCAAGGCAGCTTCGGCAAACAAACGCCCGATCCTGTCTTATAGACTATATCCATCTCCAGGCTTCCCAGTAATTCCCCTCTCCCTCCCCCCCAGAAAGGAGTGCTTCCAGAAACGTAAACAAGCACTGATGCAGTGCAGGGATTAGGCTACAGACATTTCTAGCTTGCTTATTTAGAGTAAAGTGGGAAACGGAGACGTCAGAACAGTAACACTTTATGTTGAGGATTTAGGATACGGTGTTATACACGGGCTGACAGGCCGCGATGGGGGGCAAGGTGCCGTTTCCCTGCATTTTCTAGAGAGAGTTCAGAGGGGGGCCATGAAGATGCTCAGAGAACTGGAGCATCTCTGGAGACAGGCTGAGAGACTTGGGGTTGTTCAGCCTGGAAAAGAGAAGGCTCAGGGGAGACCTTACAGCATCTTCCAGTGCCTAAAGGGGGCCTACAAGAAAGCTTTTTACAAGGGACTTTTCACAACGGCTTGTTCAGCCTGGAAAAGAGAAGGCTCAGGGGAGACCTTACAGCATCTTCCAGTGCCTAAAGGGGGCCTACAAGAAAGCTTTTTACAAGGGACTTTTCACAACGGCTTGTAGTGACAGGACAAAGGGGAATGGATTTAAACTGAAAGAGGGGAGATTTAGATTAGCTACAAGGAAGAAATTTCTTACTCTGGGGGTGGTGAGACAGGTTGCTCAGAGAAGTTGTGGATACCCCACCCCTGGAAATGTTCAAAGCCAGGTTGGATGGGGCTTTGAGCAGCCTAGTCTAATGGCAGGTTGGAACTAGATGATATTGTAAAGCCCCTTCCAACCCAAACCATTCTATGATTCTGGATTTCTGAGTAGAGAGATTTGTGGTTTCTCCAGGGAACCCGTCTAGGAAATGATGGGTTTGATTTGTGGCTTCACGTGGGACCTATCGTGACAGTCTTTTAAATGTGTAACCTGGTGCTGGTCTAGGTATGATGTTAATTTTTAGGGATATCCTATTCTCAGCCTAGAGAGGTGTAGTATGCTTTGTTAGGCAGAGACAGCCTTCATTCAGCCCATCTAGATTCCAGACTTTTTTATGCTAAAACAGCTGCTATCTTAGGCTTTTCTTATAGCCCTTTTGTTTGGTTGGTTTTGAGGGGTTTAAAATGTACCTCTACTTACAGAAGAAATTTGTACTGTGACTGAGATCTGATAAAACTTAAAATTTATTGTTGCTGTCTGAACCTTTTTACATGAGGTGGACAAGTGAATCACTATCATTACGGTGGGGGTATTTTACCCATTTTAAAACTCAAAGCCTGCATACCTTAGTGTAACAACATGATGCACTCTTTGCTATGTGTAAAGCTGCTAATAACATATAGTTAAATAACCCACTAAATTAGAGGGGATGTCTTATTAGTGGTTGTTCCTCCTGACCTCCTTCACTTCTATCCCAATCCTCTTTTCTCCTTCTACAGTACTTCATGCTGAAGTTCAAAAGGGGAGAGGGGGAGGGAATGTATATATCAAACCAATTAAATGAATTCTCATTTGCTGAATTGTGATGTGGAGAGAGCAAGAGCTAAGTGCAGAAAAACAGAAATACGAGATGTCTGATCCCAGCTCTGATTGCCTTCATAATTAGTTCTAGTGCCGGGAATATTTTGCTGCCAGTTTATATAATAAGATAAAACTCTCTGTAAGCTCTCAAAAAGCAGCATGGTCACATACAGGTGTCTTCCCGACGGGAACTGGAAGTGCACAGCTTGCTGCAGGGCACAGAGGGCACTTTGCTGTATGAGGTAGGGCTAACAAGTCCCCTGATGTGCTTAGTAAGGGATTAGGTTTCTTGTGGCCTATCCTTAGCTCCAGATTTTTGCCATGAAAGAGAAAGTGTTCCTTTTAATCCCAGCTCTGAACATCCTCTTCTAGGCCTGTATCTTCTACTGCCTGCTCAGCAACCCTCAATATCTTCAGATCACACCCATGGAGACAGATTTTACCTTCTAATTTCTTCATCATCTTCATTTCTAGTCTGTAACATGAAAATTAGAAAGAGCCCAGACATGATGTTGTGAGGATGCTATGGCATTAAGTTAGTATTTATGTAGCAGCTTGGAATATGTATGCACAAAGCACAAGAGCAGTTATTATTGAGGCTTTGAAGAAAGATCTCTCAGCTCTCTGATTTATCTTTGCAAGTACACTACATTTTTTAACCAGGAGGATTTCCTTTTCTCAAAAGAGGCCATAATAGCCCATTCTTTTTTTTTATAGTAACAACTTGTATAGTTCCTCCTGCACTTAGAAACTGAAAGCATTGTTTTGTGATGGTTCCATCTGAACATATCCTCCATACTCTCTACTGAGATGTCAATTTTAGGGAAAAGAAGACTGTCCTGTTTAGCTGTGCTACAGTACTGAAGTTAAGCTATGTGAGGAGACCCCACTACCGTATTTTTGAGAAATCAGACTGAACAGGCAATGGTAGAGCAACCTTTGGCATCTGTGTGTATTACAACTCACCATCTTCTTCTAAGTTGATCTTCTGCCTTACTTAATGCATGCAATAATAAATGAATGAACAAACCCCACTTTAGCTCACTAACTCTTCAGGAATCACATTATCTCATTTTCAGAACAGGGTAGGAAGTTCAGAAAGGAATTTTTCATAAGAGCAAAGTCTAGCAAACTCTCATCTAAGAAATGTCAACTTTTAACTTAATTGTAGTCTACTTTTTTATTCAGCGTGGAGATGCTTCTGAGTAATGTGTATGCAGAGCTATGAGAAAGTAAGTATTTTTAAGAATCTCAACTTTGCTATTCCAGAGACATTTACAACGTACTGAAAACCACTTCTCTTGAGTAAATTAACAGCTTTGAAAACAAGTCTGTGATTGTTCTCCTTTTGGGCAGCCACTCTTCACATGCTTACCACTCATCCCACTGGATGGTTTGTTTCCAACTGTAAGTCCATGATTACAGCAGCACATTAATGGGTTCGAAAAATACAAAATAATGCAGAACATGTGTACTATCCTAAAAAGGGCTCCTGTCCAATTAGGGCAGCATGAGAAAAAAAAAGAAATGGTTATAATCTGTTAAAATCAGAACATGTAAGTAACTTCTGTTCTTGTTCTATAAAGCACACTGCTGTGTGCAAGTGAAAAATATAACTGTTAATAATACCAATGCTTTTTTGGGTTACATGAGTGAAGTGCCTTTTATATCCACTAAAATATTGATCAAATACATCCTTACTTAGCCTGCTCTGGGGCTCGGAAAGGGTGAGGGCTTGACCTTTTTTAGCTTGAAGGCCCATAAGGCCACAGCCCAGATGCTGTAGCTGCTTATTCTATGCCTCTGATTATGCATTCCTTCTGCTCATTAGCCTAAAAACTTATGTGTAACCCTATTGTTGGCCAGTGGGAAGTGTTGTATTTGCAAAGCAGTTATGCATATAGCAGCTTGGGCACTGAAGCCTGTTGGTCATACATAAGCAAATCTAAGCAGAGTTTACTCTGCATTCAAATTACAGGATTAAATTTAATGCATCATTTCACTGGCAGTACCACAGGGGGGTGCAGACTGCACACGGAGTCCTCACTGCTGTATCCGGGGAGGCAAAGTGCTCAGGAGAAGCATTTAGGAGAGCAAAACTAATTTCTGCCAGTATTTATAGTTTTCTTTGTAATCAGGTGATTTGCAGGAGCCACCTGAGGGACGGACTTGCTACTGTGCTGTAAAAGCGAGCTGGTTTCCAGTAATGGGGATGATTTCAAAGATGTACTATACTTCTTGTAAGAGATGAATTTGGCCAAGTACCAAGGCACAATTTCCTTCGAGGAGGGCAAGAAGGACTGTTTGTCGTTGGTGCAGCACCACAGAAGATCAGGTGGAAACTAGGTGGAAGATGGTGTAGCTGGAAAAAGATGTAAGGTAACACACAACACCATGTTATCAGATAAGCCACTGCTGTGTAGGATCTGATGCCCTCAAGAACAGCAGTGGGTTTTGCACGGTCATTCCTTGAAGCAAAAGCATTAGCAGAGGTCAGGTTTTAAACTTGGTCAAGCGGTCCAGCTGGCAAAAGCTGCTGAGAGGCTGATACTGAATTATCATCATATTGCAAAACTTCCCCAACTCTATGGCACATCAGAGATTATGCTGGCCATATCTAATGATATATATAATGAAGTATCTTGCACTTTTACATCTTATCTTTGAGAAGATTTTCCACTGCAGTGAGTCCTTTCACACTTTTTTTTTTGAAGCTGTTGAGATGTACAAGTCAACATTGCCTGAAACTTAATTTTCAGTTTAGTTATGAGTTATTTATATCTCACTTGAACTAAACTATTTCAGAATTCCTGAAATACATTTTCTTTTCATTATGTTTATTGTAGGCAGTGGATAAATACGAACAGAAATTAAGTGTTTGAATTATGGGCTGAGTGTGTTTCAACAAGATTCCTCCTAATTTAGAATATTTTAGAATACCAGTTGACTGTAACAGGCTATTTTTGTCCTTTAACATCCCAGATTGACTGGTATTAAAGTGGATCAACTTTTAAAGTATAATAACTTAATAAATTTCAGATAAAATCTAGGGCAACTGAATGTTCCCATTAGTAAATCTTTACCACTTTACCCTGATTAGATGATAATGCAATGCAGAATACAAAACATCCAACATATGTAATCAGGCTATGCAAGTCCCTTGGGACTGCATGTTGTCAGAAACGGTCAAAATCTGAAGCAGACACACAAATGAAAGTATAAATGAGCGCAATGTAAAACCAACAATGCTAAGTTTAAAAAATAAAAAAGAATACCACCAAAAATCCACCCATGGAGACACAGCCATATTAAATAAATATTTTTTATGCTTCTGTGCCAATCATTTATAAAGTAACATGCAGAAAGCTGGAAGGCAAATACACAAAATTCAGAACTCCTGAGCATCCGGGGTCTGAGCCTATGTTAAACTACCTTTGTGAACTGGTAGGCTTCTCAAACATCAAGACAAATTATTGCTCTATAGAGAGATTTTCCATTCTTTCTTTTTAAGGGTATGAGAAGATGGAAATAAGCATTCAGTGTTTATTCTGTCACATGCATTTTGAGCCCATAATTGTATTTATACAAGGAAATGCTGATCCTTTCATAGGCTTTCAAAAGGAAATGGGATCTTTTCTGGATGCTAGGTAGGTCAATCTCTACCATTCCTCCACTTCTAAAATAACCAACTTTCATGAAAGAAATAGGTTATTTGAGGACATGAAATTAAAATGGATAGAGGGTAGATCCACATATGTACTTGCTTATTGCAATACAGTTTTATAACATCAAAACTGTGTTTACTGGATAACCATCTACTTGCAAGTCTAAAACTGACATGATGTAAAACTGAGGTTTTGGTAAGAACTAAGTAGTCAAAAAAAACCCTGGTCATCCAGGATGATGCAGCATCTCATTCTTCAGAGACAGAGGGTACCCCTCAAACCTTCTCCTGAAATTGGTCCTCAGTCATCCTTTCATAACAGTTGAAAGCACTGGTTTCTCTTGAATCCTAAAAGAAGTGAAGCAGCTGTTTACCTTGTCCTTATTGTCTTAAGAAGCTTGAAACCTATGCACAAACCTTCATCTCCCATCAGCCAGCCTAGAGACTATTCTGCCAACAACCTCCTAATTGTGGAAGTGGTACAGGTTTAGAAAAATAACAGTTCAAGATTTCTTGGTATGGAATGAGGAAGAGGGAACACAGCACTCTGCATCAGAGCACGCAAGGCTCTCTCTGGGGAGAACCATGTGCCTCATTCTGATCCCTGCTCCGATGACTGCTTATAAATTCTGCTTTAAGTAGTAATTGGGTAAAATATTGAAGCAGCCCCTGGATGAGACATGTGCAATGGAGGCAACAGAAACCACCATGTAGTTCATGTATCAATTTCAAGTCAAATTTCATCAAATTTCAAGTACTTATTGGTGGAAGTGATACCATCTTCTAGTAGCTATAAAAAAAAATTAGTGAATATTATGCTACAACAAGTAGAGTTTCTGTTTAATTTTGTTCATTTATGGGTGATCTTTTTCAAGAGCAGAAAGTTGAGAGATGCTGCACATTTGTAACTCCCCCTAACTGTGAGATGAGCTGATGGATCAGATACTGTCGAGATAATGTACATGGATCTCAGCAGCTTCCACCAAGGAAGACAGCCATTGTAACAGCAAAATAAGGCATCGAAAGTATGTTGCTCTGCAAGGAAAAGCTGCTCGTTGTTTTTTGTTTTTCAAATGAATACACTGAAAATCAAGGCATACTTCATTCAGTGTAACCAAGAACTGTACGTAAGTGGGGCCAAGTAACATTCAGCTTAAACTAGCTGTGTTGTGCCCAAGCCATCAGTGCTCTTGAAAAGCTGCTCTGAATATCTGGGGAGAAGTTACAGCATGGGTAACAGGTATTTGAGTTTAATGCTAAAACCATCAGCAACATACAAGTGTTACTTCAGTTATAATTATCTTTGTTTCAAAATTAATGCTTCATAAATACTAATACCTAAAATGTCAGGATTTCATGATCTCAAAATTGTGAATAATTTCTGTAAAAGAAATGCATCTACCTTAGATAACTGCTGTATATAACAAACAAACAAACAAACTCCTTCCCATTACCTAAAAATAAGTTTTGTATTACTTTTTAATTGCAGCTATCTTGCATCCATTCAGATCCCCCCAGTCTGCCAGACACAAAGGAGAATAATGTGACAAAACAACTAAGATTTGAGGAAAGCACAGAGGTATCTGCTTACTATGCCTTCAAGGCCAACCATGTAACAGGGGAAGAGTCTGGAATAAGAAATCATATATCTTCAAATACTTCCCTCAGCCTTCTAAACCTCTCATTGTAGATTGCATTATGTTATGTATGTTTTAATAGCAAACCAAATTATTCCTGCCATAAAAGGTGTATCAGAGTATGAAAATACGCTGGACAGCAAGGAACAAACTGAAGTTCTAAGTAGCTTTTGAATCTCAGATAGGCACAGATTGTTTTCAAGAAAAAAATAAAAGGAGGACTAAGAACTTTTTTTTAAATGACATAATGTACATCTAAACCAGTAGTATTGATATTCTGCTTTTAGTAACAACTGACTGATAGGTTTCCCTCCTTATAAAATGAAACATTAATTTGTTCTTTTCAAACGGTTTCAATCCCATGTTTTAAAACAAAGTTTCAAGACTTGATCCAGCAATCAATCAGCATTTAACTATTTGAAAGCACAGTTATTATAATTACACAACACTAGTAATACTGTTAATAATTATCACATTCTTTTCTCTTACAAAATCCATTTTAAGTTGTCTTTCATCGTGTTTGGTTGAAAATATTCCCTGCAATTTGTACCAGTATCGGTAAGGTTGAATTTTCTTGAAAAATATTAGTCAAAGGCTGACTGAGACGCCTGAGAGCACGATGATGAAAACATCCAGTAGTTATTTGTCAACACTAAAAAAATACCCCAGTGATTTTTTTTGAGAAGACTCTAGCTTTTGGGATGGATACTTCAAATATGAATGTCCTTTAAGCTAGACATAAGCTTTTTGCCATCTGCGTTAAAAATCTGTCTACGTTTGCCAGAGTGATAAGTCTTTGAGACATAAATATGGCATCAGGAAGTACAAAGTAAACCTTTTAAAATCTGGGTTTCATCTCACTGCTCTGCCAAGAAAGCTGCTCCAGAACCTACTACTCTCTTGGTTACAAGTATTCCTCCTCTGGTTGCCACCCAAAACTTATTCCTGGTCTTTTGTTTTCTTGCAACCAGCATTATTCATTTTCCTGAATAACTTTTTTGCTTCCCTGGTGTGTTCACAGTCTGCACGGTACCTCCTCTCAGCCTTCTTGGTTTTGCAGAGCAAATCAACTTTTAATCTCTCTTCATCTGCTAGCAATCCTTCTTTGCAAAGGTAAATAGTTTGATCTAACTATTCCTAGGGCCCAGGTGACTAACAACATGATTTTACCAGATTGTTATTTTTTTTTTAAAACAAGTTTGAATTTATCAATTAAAATGTCTTCGGGGTCAACCTCTGCAGATTGGCACCCCCTACAGAAAGCCTTTCAAGACTCTCCAGGGTCTTACAGCTGCTGCACCAATACTCTGCCACCACAGACTGACCAAATGAATTCCACCCTCGCAGCTCTTACCTTTGCTCTCTGGACACCTACCATCCCCAACAAGGAGCTGAGCAGGACCCTTCCAGCTTGGAGATATGGAGGCAAAACTAATCTTTCTGTCTGCTGGTTACCTGCTGTGGTTGCAGGCTAATAGCAGTGCAGACAAGAGCATGGAGAGCAGGGGAAGGCAGGCACCAGACCTGACAGGCAGGAGACTTTCTTTTATGCTCTCCGTGACTCGCTCAGCCAGCAAGAGGAAGAAGCTTGAATGTAGAGAGGACAAACACCGGAACCGGTGCACTGGAGGAAAGGGCTGGAGAAATACACCAGGACCAACACCAACAGCCTGAGGGACAAACACAGAGTCTCGCAGAGTATGGGAGCTGCAGCTGGAATGTATTCAAGGAAGCAGCAGACTCTGTGGATAAAGACTAGAGGAGAAACGAATTGTAAGGTAACTGCTGGGGCTAGCAACCATCAATGCTGGGAGAGCTAAAGATATGACATGCTGGCATGAAACTGGTATTGCCTCAGCAAAAGGCTTTGCATGAAGTACTCTGATGAATAAAGAGAGTAGGAACTGTGTGAGGAAAATGTCTTTAAGAAGAGAGACATGAGCCGAGGAAGGTACTTAGGGAGTATGCAACCAGAAGCCACAGGGGGACAGAGAATTCAAAGAGACTGGTTGAACAAGTGCCTCAGAGCAACAAGATAACTGACCAGGTGAGGCTGGGATGGGTCGTGCAAGGCTGTGGCATGGAGGATATAAGGACTGACAAAGCAAGAGGAGAAAGGATAAGGCCATCAGAGGAGTGAGGAGTGGGAAGAATAATGGAGCCAGCGGTGGGGCAGAGGCAGGTCAGGAGCAGGCTGGAGGAGACAGCAGACAGAGCCACGCTTGGGATGAATAAGCACACAAAAGCACATCCCCCTCAGGAGCTTGGTAGGAAATGGAAATTTCACTCCAACTCTGGCCATTAGCTGAGAGTTCCTCTAGAATAGAATACCTCTTCCTCTGTGGTACTGAGTCATATGGAGGAATACAGATAGCGTCACTGAAATGTAATAGCAGAATTTTCTGTCTTGTAGTTCTAGTGTCAAAAACTGATAAGCCACACAATGGAGCTTTGTTTTAAAGTTTACTTTTTTTTTAAACAACACTAGGAAATTAAACACAAAGTTCTTGTTAAAATGCTTTCCTTAAGGTTGCAAAGTAAAGCACTAAAACGTTACCAAAGCCAAGATTCAAGGTTCACTGTGCAACCTTAGTTCAGCCTGTTTGTTTGTACATCATCATGCAGCCATAATGATAATATTGTATACTATTACATCCCCAGTATTTTGCTTTCATTTAGTGCAAATGCTAAGTGATACTCACTCTGTAAACAGTTGTTCAGCATTTTGTTTTGTCATCCTTTGTCATCACTTTGTGTTCAATGGGCAGCTCCAGAACTTAATTTACTTCATGCTATTTAAATGCTGGTGTGAAGAACAAATTACTGTTTCACAGGCTGGTTTGTGGTGCTTATTACTACAGTAGTATCTGACTGTTTCACAAATACTAATGATCTTTCCCATTACACAGGGTGCAAACTGAAACCAGGAAGTCAATTTTGTAACCTAGGTCAAATTGAGATGTCAGGGATCCAATTTTATGAGTTATTGGAATTGCATATCAGTACTTCTCAGACCACAGCACACAAGGAGCTCAGTGGTGAGTAGCAGCTTGAGAACTTTTATAAACCCAACTACATGCTTTGAGTCAGGAACTTAGAAACAGGAATACAAAAATGTTTTAAGCCAGTTGTTCAGCACATTCACAGTGGCCTTGTGCGCATCCTTCAATCTGCAAGGCAGCACTCACTGCTTTTTAAAGAAATGAGAGATCCTCTCCCTGCAATCTTGTTTTATTCATTTACAGGCTTTACAACTTCTGCAGCAGAACTCCTACACATCAGAGTCATCCTAAGAGCACTTCCATCCTATGATGAATACAGAGTACATCCTGTGAAAAACCCGCACGCTACCATACAGTTAAATTCTGTATGACAGCGCATTTGCATAATTGACTGAATTAAAGCCGCACCTGTAACCTCAATTCCAGAGCTTCCTTACATTTGAATACTTGCCTTTGCCAAACTATTCTTTTAACATAACACCCATGTATAGCATTATCTATAAATACAAATGGATAAGGGAGTCCCTTGCTATATAAATATGTACTGTTTACGTGCCACAGTAGGATGTGACACAATACAAATCTGAAGAGTGACTCCTGTGGCAGTGAAGGAAAAGGAAACATCTGCATTTAGATTCTATAATTACTATGCATCTGTGAGACAATTACTGGTCATTTTAAGTTCAGCAAACACCACCACTGTAACAAAATCAGAGCTGATTAATATTTGTTTTTACTCTGCCTTCAACTGCCATACAGAATTACTATTTATGATCACTTGCATAAAATATGTTTTCATGCTAGCACAGTTTGGCTGCTTGGGTTTATGTTATTACTTCCTAAGAAGGGTCACTGGGATTTAAAAAGGAAAAATTCCAAACAGCTAAAAATAATTTCCCAGTGACGCTGCACTGCATACATGTAATATTATTTTACAATGAACACAAAACCCCAGTTAATGCAAATCATGCCAAAATAACAGTGGGAAAAAAAGCTATTAGACATTTTTCAAGCCAGGGCTTTACAACTCTATTTTTCTGATATAACAGTTGAGGAATATTCAATTCTAATTTAGTAGCAACTTAGCTTCAGCTCCAAGGACCAAGGGTGCACTTTGACTCTCTTTCAACACTTTAGATCAAACATAGCCAGGCCGGTTTAAGCTCTCATCCTATTTTCAGTAAATAAGCACTTCCCACAGGAATAAAAACTGATACAGACAAAAATTGTATGGAATCAGCTTACCTATCAAGACAAAACCTATGTTAGAGGGCTTTGCCTGCAAGTGTAGGATGCTTTGAAACTGTGTATAGAAAATGCTATTTTCAACCACACAAGCGTAAACCTAAGTAAATATACTCAAAACAAGCATAATCTGACAAAACAGGGCACAATTAATTCAGATTACCTTAATTCTCCAAATAAGAGCTAGCAGTGAAGTCAGTTAAGGTGCTCTGTATGGGGAGTTGCACTGTTACTGCTATGCTTATCTCTATGTATTTTTACATAGATGTGTCATCAGTAATTATTTGCACTACTGCAAATAACTGTTTCTTTTGCGCTATGCTAAATAGCTGTAGTAACTCATCCACAGGAAAAAAAAAATCGCTAAAAAGACAATTTAAAATTCCATATCTAATTCTTTAAATGTTACCATTATGTTTTAACAAACAGCGGGTTTAAAGTTGTAAATACATCTGTAGTGCAACTCATGGCAATACACCTTTAAGAAATCCCTTCAAAAGTCTAAACTGCCTGGGAGGAGCTGGGCAGGAGGAGTGGAAGAAACTGGCAATTGCTACAGTGCAATAGATGAGCTGCAGGGTGGAGAGGGAAAAGCAGCCCTGAGGAAATGAGGAGCAGGCAGCAAGGGAGGAGGTCACAGAAGCTCACAGAGCAGTGGGAAAATGAAGTCTTTGTGCACAACTGTTTGTGAAGAATTTATCAGGGAGGAGTTATTTGCTATCAGAAAAGTAATTAAACACAACAGTCCAAGAAAGAGATGTAAACAGTCTCTTGGTAGGTGTGTGTATGCTTGGAAAGAGAAGAGGTACCTTTGAAGTCCACCTAATGACCACTGAAGGCTTTCTCTTTATTTCAAAGATGACTAGATTTAACATTTATAGTCATATCTGCAACTAACCTACACACCTAAAATAGGTTCTGTAAGGTATTTTAAATATTTAACATAGCTAGATGTTTAAATCTTGTTAAAAAACTTTACAAATCAATCACCTAATAAACTCTCTTGAGCTACTCAAAATGCCCATTAAATATCCTTTAGGTCTTTGTCCTGGTTTCAGCTGGGATAGAGTTAATTTTCTTCCCAGTAGCTGGTGCAGTGCTGTGTTTTGGATTTAAGATGAGAATAGTGTTGATAACACACTGATGTTTTAGTTGCTGCTGAGCAGGGCTTACACTTGGTGAAGGACTTTCCAGTTTCTCATGCTGCCCTGCCAGTGAGGAGGCTGGGGGTGTACAAGAAGCTGGGAGGGCATATAGCCAGGACAGCTGATCCCAGCTGACCCAGGGAATATTCCAAACTGTATGATGTTATGCTGAACAGTAAAACTGGGGGGAGTAGGCTGGGGGGCTTGCTGCTCAGGGACAGGCTGGGCATCAGTCAGCGGGTGGTGAGCAATTGCATTGTGCATCACTTGTTTTATATATTCTTTTATTATTATTTTTCTTTTCTGTCCTGTTAAGCTGTCTTTATCTCAAACCATGAGTTTTACCCTTTTTCTGATTCTCTAACCCATCCCACTGCTTGGTGGGGGGGGGGGGAGCTGCCTGCCAGGTTAAACCATAATAGTCTTGAAACAAAAACTGCAGTCCTTTTTTCCCTTTATTGTATTAATTCGTGTGTTCCCTGCATTTCTTCATCATGGCTGTGACCATTCTTCTCTGACAGAGGATGCACACACACCTGTGCGTATGCACATATGCATAGAGTCTGGTAGCTCACAGCTTCATCACACATTTTGAAAATATCAATATTAATAACGTTGTTGAAGGCAAAAAATGATATGATAATATTTCGCCATACTTGCTTCTAAATGTGATTCACAGGAGACTAATCAACACAAGCAGGTGTCTCAAAAGAAAGAAGCTATGAACGCAATCTATGGATTAAGTAGCTAATAGTTAGAATTAACCAAGTCTTGTGCAGGTTGATAACTAATTTTTTTTATGTCACCTGTATTGGGTCCTTCAAATAGCATGTAAAGTACATCATGGCGTTGGAAAACTAGTAAATAACATCAGACTAAGAAGAAATGGAAATTAACAAAATGAAATTGCAATTATTTAAGGAGACATACTAAAAACTCCAGAAAAGCCCCCTAGAACAACTTCATCTGTATGAACAATTTTATTTCTAGTAAGCTAAGTGTCAGCTAATATCCAGACTTCTAGAAATGATTTGGTATCAGGTGTTTAAAGAAAACCTAAGTGGTTTTTCTTGCGCAATTGCTTTTCTCATTAATTTTCAGGCTTAAACGCATAAAAGCAAAAAACTAGGATAGCTGAACAAGACCATGGATAGGACAACTTAGGTTTCACATGCATTAGAAGCTGATAAACTCTGCTTCAAGCTTGCATTGCAAGTTTCACTTCGCCCATGGCAGTGGTCTCAGTGGAACCAAACAAATCAGCTCACATCAGTAGATTTTTTACATGTGTCCTCCCAGACACCTGACCTTCCTTTCTGTTCCCTTGTAGTGACTTGTAGCAATGCTGCAGCCACCCCGAAGGAGCTAAATTGCTTCAGCAAAGGGCAGTCTTTAAATAATTATGAACAGGTTCATTAGGAGACATGGAGGGATACCTACAGAAGCAGTGCTTCTGAAATCACTATTTGTCAGTTTATTCTTTGTAGATTACTTCAGAGATGCATTTTTTGTTTTTTACACTACTCAGTACATAATCATCTCAAAATATGCTGTCACTGCAGTGCTGGGGCAAAATAGACCAGTAAGTTTGGATGTGCGAAGTACAAGGCTTTTGAGTAGAAACAGGGATTCCACATTGCAAAGTGAAGGAACAAGGTATATTTATGCCCCAATCTCTGTAATCTCATCTGCTGCATGTCTTACAGTGATCCTGTTAAGACAAACCCAAGTGCAAATTTTGGTACTGCAACTCATGATTTGAAATAATTCTCTGTGGCTGCATAATTCAGGCAATCTAGGAGCCCTTCAAACTGGTTAACAATTGAGATGTCAAAAGACACTGCTCTGACAGCATCTCTTTTCATCTCTGTATTTAGACATACAGGTGAAATTATAGTCTGGTAGAACTGTATGTCTGACTGACCCCACAGCTCAGGAGACAGATATGTTTACATAAACTCAAAGCCATCTCTTGGTTCCAGGACAGCACAGGAAAGAAACCTGTTAATAACACACAGAGTTTTATAGTTTTGCTTCAGAGCAGACCACTATTTAAAATACAGATAATATCTGCAAAATGCTTGTAAACAAAACCACCAGTTTAAAATTTGCCCTGGAGAAGTACTGCTAGGCAGCAGCAAGCTCACACTAGGAGACTTTTGCACATCCTTTCACACCTTTGGGAAATTTAACTACCCATACAGAATCAGCTACCTGACTGTTGAAAGGAGTGGTACATAACACTCCTTTGACTTGCATGAAGTCATGCTAAGTTAAAGAACACAGTTCTGTTTCTCCTCAAGAGCTCTCCACTGTGTTCAAAAATTCAAAGCACACTTCTATACTCTCTTTGCAGTGAAGCTTATGTAAAGCTGTCAACCTTTAGAGAATGTCAGCACAAATAATACAGCCACCAATAACAGGGTGACCTACAGGGTGCAAGATATAACAATATGCCATAAAAGGGGTAAGTTACACACCATTATGTTGATGTTGCACTGCAGTATGGTGAATAAAATAAGGTGAAAATAGCTATGTACCTGTTACCTGTCTGGTAAGGACCAGTATTAGGACGAAATGTATCTAATGTCCTCATTTATGACCTAGAAGGTGTAAAGCAATAATAAAATTTTCAGAGAAAACTGATGTTCTATTTCCGCAAACATCTGCTCATGTAGATTTTCAAGTAGAGCAATTATTGTGTTCAGAAGGATTACTCCAATGCACACAATTGCACTTAATTTAAATCTGACAAGATCAGGGACAATACTGGAAAGATCTCAGGTTGCTATGCAGGAAGTGAGAAATAATCCAAGCAGATGCAGATAATTATAGCCATGGCTAGGAAACTGCAAAACAAGATTTAGACACCACAAAATCAGCCAAATACAAATAAACTAAATTAGCAGGAATAAGAAAGTCTAGACATCCAGTAAGACTTTTAATGAGATATCTGAAATGTCTTTGAGTATGTAGCTTGTACAGCAACAAAATAGGCTAACATATTTTCAGAGTGATTTCTCAATTTCCTGGAGCAAAGAAAACCCTTTCCATAAGGCTGGTTTATAGTTACTTTGGAAATACTGTTCTCTCTTGTCAGAAAATAGGGACAAAGAAGCACAAGTAGGAAAAAAGCAACAAGAATGATCAGAGGAGGACTGTTTTATGAGGAGAAATTAAGTCTCCTAGTTAGCAGATATGATACATATTTTTTTCATGTGATGACTAAGCAGGACATGGCCATAGCTGCCTACAGATATTTCCATAGTGTAAACATCAAGACAACAGATGATTTATTTGAAGTGGTTCAAATGGGCAGAGTTAGGAATAACAGGAAAAAATAATGGAAAGAAATTATGCAGCTTAACGAACATTTCTAGCACTGAATCATAAAACTGAACAAAGATAGAGGCCAAAAGCCTCTCATCTTTGAGACATTGGGACTACATGGAATGAAGTTGCAACAAGCTGCAGGATGGATGACACTGTGACTGTGTGGAGCTTCACAAAGCTGCAGTCATTTGTCATGGCATAAGTCTTATTCACCCTGTCACCACGGCATTAATAATATATTCAGAATAACTTACAATGTCCATGAGAAATGAATTGGTGACTTATGTTTTCTGTAATCTAAGACAGATAATGATTTATTCTTTTTTTGTGGAAATGTGAGTTCATTGAGGCTGTAGAATAAAAAGCTATCAAAAGAACCTTATCTGGTTGCATAAAAGATAAACTGCCAAAAGATAATGACATAATGGCAACAGCACTTGGACAAGTTTTCTCTGAATCAGGGATTTATTGTTGTTTTAGTGTTAGGTCTTGTCAGACACAGCATAGACCCATGAAATTACAGGAAAGTGAAGTTATGTAGTAACACTGCACATGTTCTATTCTTATACTTTTTTTTCTTTGCTGGTCCTGAAGTCCCTGACATGTTACTGACTTTTGGGAAAAGCAGGGTTTTCTTAGCTTCACTAATCCATTCTTCAATGCCTGTTTTGCTGTTTACACCATTTCCACAGGTTTAGCTCTTCAGCTCAGCACCACTGATGCTCTTTTGCCCATGTTAGTAAAAAGTGGCAGTTGGTAATAGCCTCAGCAATTACAGGCAGGCTTACGTTCAGCATAGGCTTACCATGGAAAAAAGTTAAGAATGATCAAACAAAAAAGGGAATCCAAAAAACAAGAATGGGATAGAAAGGCATAGAGGAAATGATGGAAGAGATGAAGGAAGGACAACAAAGGGGGAAGAGAACCAGAAGCAAGTGATGAATAGTGGACAGCCTGGTGAAAGGAGACCTAGTAAGAATAACAGAGTTAGACAAAGTAGTCTAAGAGAGCAAGATAGGATGGGAGTGAAAGAGAGATGGTTGATAAGAAAGGAAGAACAGATCCTTTAAAAATAGCAGAAGAGAAATCCACCAGAGGAAATTAAACCATAAACAGCATAAACATAAGCAGAGTAAAATAAAAACTAAGTAGAAGCATGAGAGAACAGAGGAAATTGCAGCATGGTGAAGTGAAAGCAGAGAAACAAAATGTGTCTGCTAAAAGGTAAAAATTCTGGCAGTTGTTGGCAGCTCTTTCTTTGCACAAGTGTTTTGCTCTCTCAGGCACACATTTCCATTAGGGAATGCTCTTTCTCAAACCAGCTCCAGCGCTCACTGATAATTCTTGGTGTTAACTGATACAAATCTAGGAAGGTTCAGTCAGGTTGGAGCAACCTCAAGATAGTCTTTTTTAGGGTATGCTCAGTCGTTACATTTTTATTAATACTGGCTTAATAGAAGTAGTTCAAGCTCCTCAACATTGGCACAGATAAGTTAGTCAGCAAATATATCAAAGCAATGAGCTTTCTAAAAGGAGCAATGAGCTCTCTAAAAGGAGAAATGCAGTGTATCTGCAGGAAGGATCCTTACACACATTTACGTTATGAACTGTTTCAATGAATTGTCATATTTCCTCACTAAAAGTAGGTTATCAATATTAAAAGAACAGACCAAGCTGTGTGGTTCGGTTGATACACTGAAGGGAAGGAATGGCATCCAGAGGGACCTCGACACGCTTGTGAGGTGGGCTGATGCCAACCTCATGAAGTTTAACCATGCCAAGTGCAAGGTCCTACACCTGGGTCGGAGCAATCCCAGGCACAGCTACAGGTTGGGCAGAGAAGAGATTCAGAGCAGCCCTGCAGAGAAGGAGTTGGGGGTGTTGGTTGATGAGAAAATGAACATGGGCTGGCAGTGTGCACTTGCAGCCCAGAAAGCCAACTGAATCCTGGGCTGCATCAAAAGGAGCGTGACCAGCAGGTCGAAGGAGGTGATCCTGCCCCTCTACTCTGCTCTTGTGAGACCTCACCTGGAGTACTGTGTGATGGAACACCTTATCCTTGGTGCCATCTTAAGGCATATCAAGGATAAGAAGGTTATGAGGGGCAGTCAACATGGCTTCACCAGGGGGAAATCATGTTTGACCAATATCTTAGCCTTTTATGAGGAAATAACACGGTGGATGGATGATGGCAGAGCGGTGGATGTGGTCTACCTTGACTTCAGCAAAGCATTTGACACAGTCTCCCACAGCATCCTCACGGCTAAAATGAGGAAGTGTGGACTGGATGATCAGGTAGTGAGGTGGACTGTGAACTGGCTGAAGGAGAGAAGCCAGAGAGTTGTAGTCTATGGGGCTGAGTCTAGTTGGAGGCCTGTAACTAGTGGAGTGCCTCAAGGGTCAGTACTGGGACCAGTATTATTTAATATATTCATCAATGATTTAGATGAGGGAATTGAGTGTACTATCAGCAAGTTTGCTGATGACACTAAGCTGGGAGGAGTGGCTGACATGCCAGAAGGCTGTGCAGCCATCCAGCGAGACCTGGACAGGCTGGAGAGTTGGGCAGGGAATAACTTGATGAAATATAACAAGGGAAAGTGTAGAGTCCTGCATCTGGGCAGGAACAACCCCAGGTTCCAGTATAGGTTGGGGAACGACCTGTTAGAGAGCAGTGTAGGGGAGAGGGACCTGGGGGTCCTAGTGGACGACAGGATGACCATGAGCCAACACTGTGCCCTTGTGGCTAAGAAGGCCAATGGCATCCTGGGGTGTATTAGAAGGGGGGTGGTTAGTAGGTCGTGAGAGGTCCTCCTTCCCCTCTACTCTGCCCTGGTGAGACCGCATCTGGAGTATTGTGTCTAGTTCTGGGCCCCTCAGTTCAAGAAGGACAGGGAGCTGCTGGAGAGAGTCCAGCGCAGGGCAACGAAGATGATTAAGGGAGTGGAGCATCTCCCTTATGAGGAAAGACTGAGGGAGCTGGGTCTCTATAGTTTGGAGAAGAGGAGACTGAGGGGTGACCTTATAAGTGTCTATAAATATATAAAGGGGGAGTGTCACGAGGATGGAGCCAGGCTCTACTCAGTGGCAAACAATGATAGGACAAGGGGTAATGGGTACAAACTGGAACACAAGAGGTTCCACTTAAACTTGAGAAGAAACTTCTTCTCAGTGAGGGTGACAGAACACTGGAACAGGCTGCCCAGGGAGGTTGTGGAGTCTCCTTCCCTGGAGACATTCAAAACCTGCCTGGACGCATTCCTGTGTAACATTATCTAGGTGTTCCTGCTCCGGCAGGGGGATTGGACTAGATGATCTTTCGAGGTCCCTTCCAATCTCTAACATACTGTGATACTGTGATACTGTGCAGTTCTGGTGTCCTCAACATAAAAAGGACATGGAACTGTTGGAACAAGTCCAGAGAAGGGCCACGAGGATGATCAGGGGACTGG
Source organism: Pezoporus flaviventris (assembly GCF_033815535.1). Taxonomy (NCBI): domain Eukaryota; kingdom Metazoa; phylum Chordata; class Aves; order Psittaciformes; family Psittacidae; genus Pezoporus; species Pezoporus flaviventris. Next base: position 29,663,696 of record NW_026892579.1, on the reverse strand, counting down.
AGCACCTCTCGGATGAAGATAGGCTGAGGAAGTTGGGGCTGTTCATCCTGGAGAAGAGAAGGCTGCGTGGAGACCTCATAGCAGCCTTCCAGTATCTGAAGGGGGCCTACAGGGATGCTGGGGAGGGACTCTTCATTAGAGACTGTAGTGATAGGACAAGGGGTAATGGGTTAAAACTTAAACAGGGGAAGTTTAGGTTGGATATAAGAAGGAAATTCTTCCCTGTTAGGATGGTGAGGCACTGGAATAGGTTGTCCAGGGAGGTTGTGATGCTCCATCCCTGGCAGTGTTCAAGACCAGGCTGGACGAGGCCTTGGGTGATATGATTTAGTGTAAGGTGTCCCTGCCCACGGCAGGGGGGTTGGAACTAGATGATCTTAAGGTCCTTTCCAACCCTAACTATTCTATGATTCTATGATTCTATGTGTCGATCAAGCTGAGGAGCAAAGAATGATGAGACTTGATACAAGCTTTGTTAAGCAGAAAGATCATAAATACTGTATAAAGTAGAAGAGACCTCAAAATTGTATCTAGTAATGAGTTTTAATATCAATTTGGTTCAGTACATAGAATATCTGATAAATCTGAGTGAGGAATTTCAGTAACATGCACATGTTCTATAAAAACCTGTTAAGTCACGTCCCTATAAGACTATCAGGTTAAATATTCAATATTCTTATAGGAATATTGAATAAAGACTGAATAGTAGACAAAAACCAAAATTCAAAAACCCTTCTTCAGAACTAGATTATTTTTAGAGTTATGCGTCAGCATTAAATACAGACTAACAAATTTATAGATTCACTGAACATGAGAACTGAAAAGTTTTATAAATTGAGGAAGAGAATATGGATGGCCAAAAAGTTAGAATTATATTACATGCCTCTATTATACTCTTTGAGTGCTGTTTATCCCTCAGGGTAGAATACTTACAGGTTTTCGAGTCGGGGTAACTTGAACAGAATGATAAAATTCTGGCTGAACTCGGCTGCTTTTCTTGATTTTTCTTTTTCTTACAGAAGTTTCCTGCTCACTTAGGTGATGAGCTTCCACTATGGGTTGTGTTTCCTCAAGGCGAGGTGCTACACGTCTTCTAGCATGACGAGGACTTGACCTAAAGCCCTGTAACAGAAAAAGCAATCATTGTGTTTAACATCTCCCAGAATGAAGCTGTGTAACAACAGAAAAATCACATAGGATGGTAATAACAACTTAAGTTACAAGCATGCTCATCCTAAATTTATATACTATCTATACAAACTGCATGTAACAATAAAGAGATGTTGCCAAGTGCCATTAATATCACATTTGTTTTCTGTTTCTCAATTATATGTGTTATTGACACAGATAGTAAGAGTAACTCGTTTGCTTTTCTTTATAAACTCATGCTTTTAGTTATTTATTACTAAACAGTTCTAATTAAAAATTTATAATTAAAATTTTCCAGGTTAATTCTTGGCCTCAAGAGAAATTGTTTTAGGGAGCATGAGCTGGAAAAGGTGCATTTTTTCCTGAGAATGAAACCAGAGAAAAATTGGTAGCTGGCAACACTTAATGATGACTAATGGTTCTTGTTAAGAGTTCTAATGCTGCTAGATATGAAGGGAGACTTTACCATTTGGAATAAATAATTAAGACAGAATGCTGCCCTTCTCTGCCATCTGAGATATACATGTATATTTGGCCAAATTAATAAACTCAGGAAAAGCTGCCCTTCACAAACGCTTTTTAGAGGCTTGCAGTGAAAGTCTCATAATCCAGAATGTCTCATAGCCCTACAGAATTTAATTCCTTTAATGGCAACATGTATAATGCTAGCCTGCTATTGCTACCTGCAGAGCATTTACAAGGAGCATTCTCTCATTTCACTGAGTCCCCCTCATGAGCGTGCACCAGCCTGCCATGCGTCATTTGTACGGGATAAAATGTTAGCTGATATCAAATTTGGCCAGGTTGTAAATAAGAACTTCATTCACTTAGTCACATTAGCCTTCAGAATAAGTGAGCCAAATCTATGTCCTTCATGACAGTCTGCAGTTTAAGGACTCTACTCCCTTTCAAAAGCAAGAATAGATGCAACAATTCCTAATTTTCTACCTTCTTTTATTTTTCTAATAAAATCATAGAATCATAGAATAGTTAGGGTTGGAAAGGACCTTAAGATCATCTAGTTCCAACCCCCCTGCCATGGGCAGGGACACCACACATTAAACCCTCTCACCCAAGTCTCCATCCAACCTGGCTTTGAACACTGCCATATGTCTGCTGAAGTCCTTATGCCACAAACCCAGCACCCAGAAATGGCTCATCCATATAAAGAAGCAAGCTTCTACCAGGGGAGATTTTAGCTAAAACTGCAGAAATGTATGCTATGAATCTAAATACCCTGAGTTCTTGCCAGCTCAAAACTAGTGGGAGCAATACATTTCCATATAAACCTGCTGTTCTTTTTTCACCCTACTCTTAGCTTTTGTTTTTTTGTGTGTTTTCTTTTGGCTTTTTTTTGTTTTGTTTTAATTGGGAAATCAGCAGAAAAAGGTTATGCTAAAATGTTGTTACATTGGTAAATTGAAGCAATCAAAATTCAGATGTATGGCTCTGACTAAACTGGATTTACTCCTGTAACGTTCATGAAACTGCAAGGGGAGAGAATGCAGTCTGTTCTGGACACTCTGAGAGACATGCAGCTATTTTCATTATTTAAAGGTGTGCTCCATTAAGTAAACAGACTCCTAAAGAGCCAAAACACACAAACATGTATTTACATACACATGCTAATAATTACTACAGATAGACATTTGCATGCAACAGATGATGTGAAAAGGTTGAAGTGCAAAGGTGAAGTAACTTTCAGGTAACAACCTTCTACTCCTGAACACTGGATAGGAGGGACAGTAATAGAGCCCAACTCTGCTTAGTCCACCTGGGGAGTTCATGTACGTGGCGCATCACGGCTACAAAATACATAGGATGGAAAGATACGGCCAAAAGTTCCTGAACCCTTTTGTCTCATGCCTCCTATTCTACTGAAGCAATAGTCATTCAGACTACAGGTATGGCCAGACTTCAACTCCCTGTATCTTAATTGAAGCAGGACCTTGTCCGTATCAGCTGACACAAGCAGCATAATGGAAGCCACTGAAGCCAGCAGACCTGCGCGGGTTTAGGAAGACCTCTAAACATTCAGAGATGTAACTCTGTGAGACAGATACTCTGCCACACTATTGCAATGGGAAAACTTATTGCCACATTTTCTTTCTACACTGTGAAATCCTAACACATGCTTAAAACGTATCATTCAACATGATACTAGGCCTATTCAGGATGACGGGAAAAATTCAACACGGAGAGCCTGCTATTACAGAGCTTACTTCTTGTGGGAATTTTCTTTCACAAAAAATATTAGTGTGCATCTGGGATTATTCCATAGTAAAAGAAGATATTCTTTAGGAGACCAAAATACCCAGCAAATCTATTCCGAGTTCAGAATTCAGAAGTGATTTCTACACATCAAATTCATTATGATTCATTTACAGATGATGGCTACTGGCTGAAGCCTGGATATATATCCTGTGCTGCAGCTGCTCCCTCACCATACTCCCATCCCCATTAGCTGGATAAAACATTTTGGGAAAGCATGTTTATGTAACAGAAGAATTTGGTAGAAGCTAAGCAGCTCTAAAAGTGCTTAGAAATGCATGCCAAATAGGGATTCAAGTATGTGGGTCTGTCTCACTGAGTAACTGCACCTCAAAATACTTGAAGGTTTACTGATTATTACGTTTCAATATGAAAAAGTCACAACTTCCAGAAAAAGTCTCTTTATACACAGTGCTTCTCCTTTGTAGTTTATATATTTTTTCACTTTTGTTGTTTATTAATAGCAAGAAAATGGGATCTTTATCTCTTTAAGAGCTCATCTGCTTCTGTTTGCTGAAGCTTATTCTTCACTTGAAGTCATAATCTGCCCACAGTATCACAAATGGTTGCTCTTGGGAGGATTATAATGCAATAAAGGCAGAGGATCATGATTTCAGGTGGAAAATTAATTCCATATCAACAAAGATGTTACAAGGGCAGAGTCCTGAGACCAAAACCCAAAATGCTTACTCATCCCTGCAGTAAGACTTTGCCAGAGCAAAAACCTAAATCTGGAAAATGTCACAATTTGGTAATCAAACATTTGGTAGTCAAAAGCTGCTGCTTCTGCCCTCAGTGCAAAACTAGAATGACCAGCAGTGCCTTCTCAACAATGGAATGAATAGATGCTTCTTGTGTCAGCTGTGTTATTTATCCTGCATTTGAACCCAAAATTGAAAACTTACCAGATTAATACAGCAATCAAAAATTTTTAAAAGGCAAAAATTGCACAAATATCTGCTTTAGAGGTTAAATCAATGCACAAAGAGCAGAAAACTATTACAAAATACTCAGGGAGGCACAGTACACCACCTGAGACCAAATCACTGAGAAAACACTAGAGATTTTTGAATCACACAAGCAACTCAGTGAGGTTGCTCTAACACTGTTAAGCAATCTGTAGTTTCCAGTATCATGTGAATGCTGTGTCACTGGACAATGACAGATCTTTTCTCGTTCTTGGCACTGAGAAGGAGTTGCTCATTCCTAGACCGTACTTTCTGACTCATTTTTATGCCTGTAAAATTCTGAAACAAGGCAAACCAAACAAGACTTCAAATACATATTTTTAGACAATCTGTCTTTGAAATACTAAAATAACTGCATAAATATTTACACTACAAAGTATTTTTCCTTAAAGAAACAACTCGGATGACCACCAGAAGCAGTTTTAGGTATCACAGAGGAAGACGAGGCAAACTGAAACTGGGATTGTCTTCTCTCCCAAAGCATTCATGTGCATCCTTCCAGTTTAGAGTCTGTTTGAATCCACAAATACTGATCTTCCTAGTTATACTCTACAGTCAGCAGGAATAGAGAGGTGTCTCTGGAGGCTAGATCAGGGCCAAAGCCTAGTTCACCTCTCTCAAGGGAGGTTTTCTGCCTGTGGAAGGAGGCTGGGGAGATCACCCTCTTTTAGATTAAATTCATCCTTTTAAGTCTTCTCTGAAAGGTTTTCTTGGGTTTTTTCTCAGGAATTGTGGTAATAAGGAAAGGACCTGTTATGTTTACCCTTAAAGACAAACCAACAGTGAATTTTGCAAAGCCTGGATGCTGCATGCCAGAGCACACAACCAACTGGCTGTGTAAAATGACTTCCACAGTAAGGGGTCTTGTAAAAAAAAATACCTTCTTATCCAGCCAAGTTTGAACTTCACACCTCTGATTCAGTGACTGATTTCTTGTGTCTAGAAACACAGCATGGGATTGCTCTGACTGAAGCTCAGCAGACCACCACTCTCTGGGTTCCTTTTCAAGCCACTGCAGTCAGATGAATCATTCCCTAATGGCATCTATTACTCTCCACTGGCCATAAAGGGGACCCAAGCCAATTACTTCACTTGTAGACATCTATACTGTAAGTATTCAAAATACGACAGGATGTATCAGACCCACGACGACTAGGTTTTGATCTGCCTTCAGTACAATAGTCATCATTCCATGTATATTTATCATCAGATTTCCTCTTATTTTCCTCCTACATGAAATAATTCCAGTCTTTTCCAGTATCTCTTTTTTTTTTTTTTGTCCTTATTCAGACATCACTCTTACTGGACCCCTGTAATTCACCACAGTACTCTTCTAAATGTGTGCTGCTCATTTATATAATAGCAGAACATTTTTTTCTTTCTATTTAAATATTGTCCATCCCAGGTTTTCACTGAATTGCCAAAAGTAATTCAAAAGGCCCTTTCTGGAGACCATATACTTAAATATTAATAAAATGGAGAAACAACTTTTCTCTATAACATACCCCGGCCTTGCACTTATGAACATCATGTGTGTTCATCTGCCCCATTCTTCAGAATTTCTTTAGTATGGTCTGGTATTTGATAACCAAGTACGTCATGATCTGCAGTCCTTGTTATATTTTTGCCTATTCCCATTCCTAGCCCGTTCATTAATACAATAAACAGAATTTTGAAACTTCCTAAAACCTTGTCTGTCATTTACAGACAAGAAAATTTTGGATAATCTGTTGAACCTTTTTCTTTCACGGTCTTAGTTTTTATGTATTTCTTCCTAATTTTTTGACTGATACTTTAGTAGCACCATATGAACACATCTTTGCTATCCCATGTGTGCATTATTGCTTTAGTGACATGAGTCTTTGACTCCTCCATTCTTTCAGTGTATGATTGTATTATTTCACCAGATCCTTTCCTTCTCCATTCTAGTTTCTACTACCCCTACTGCCTTCATCATACATTATTATTTTTATGCTTTGTAAGAAACCATATACATTCTTAATTTTTTCCAGTGTGTTATTTTATGTAGACTATATTGAGTGTCAGAATTCTGATCTTGGAATTCAGCCCTTCCAGCCAGTATGTGTTTTCAGAACCACTAAACACTAACTTCAAGAGAAGTAAGAGTGCATTATCTGATGTCCAGCTGAAGTCAACAGAAATCTTTGCATTAACATCAGTGGACTGGACTGCAGCCCAGTTTGCACTCTGGCAGAACTTCAGCAAACCACAGAAGAAGTGCTAGCTAGCAGTAAGACACAATTCAACACAACTGGAGGAATGACAGCAGAACTCAACTGTGTTTGCAGAGTCTTTACAGATACTTGAGTGAGTCCCATAGATTAAATGCACTTTTGCGGATGCACTAATGAATATTGAAGCCAAAGGGAGCTCAGACAGAATATCCAACTTTGTGTGCTTGGTTTTAAGGTTTTTGGCAGTGGTTGTGTATGCATGAAAGTATATGCAACCTACAACACCTTAGGGCCTGGAAGCATAAGTATGTGTAGTATTGTCGTGGTTTAAACCCAGTCAGGTAACTTGTTCATTCTCAGAATGCTGGATTCTCAGCTGTTTTGCAGACAGGCTGAAATAGTATTAAACCCTATAGTTGAGGTACCTACTTGAACTAGAAAGGCAGGTTCAATTAAGCAACTTTATTGTATCAAATTCCCTTGGCATGCTGAAGGAGAGAAATTTAAGAGCCTTCCTGCTGCACATATAAACATATATATGTGCATCTGTATTGTACAAACAGTTCTAAATTGAAAAGTGACCAAGACTGAATTATTTCCCTTCTTCTCCTATAGTGACTTCCATCCCAAATATCCTTAGCTTACAAAGAAGCAAATAAAACCCCAGAACATTTATTTAATTGCCAGTTCTGCAAGTTCAACCCAAAATCCAGGATTCAACTTCAGTCCTCCAGCTACTTATACATCCTCTTTAATAGTAAAGATTGCTAATTAAAGCTAGGTCTTAGCAGGAAGATTACCTATACTCATACAGCATATTACTTCACAAATGTACAAGGAGGATGCAACAACATCTGCTCTTTCCTGATTCTGTCAAGTCTCAAAACACAGACTGCAACTTTTCCTTTTTTTTTTTTTTTTTTTCTCTTGTTTGTATGGTTCTCTTGGCTTTTTGATTTTGGTGGTTTTTTTTAATCTTACCTAAGGGTTACTCCTAAAAAGATCTGAATCAAGGTTTAAAACATCATATGTAAGATTTTTACATGCAATTTCTCATTCCACTCCCTCATTAACAAGCTTTCACTGATGCTGCTTTGCATGCTGTATGTTTATTTTAGGAGATATTATTCTTATCTTCTAAAACCTAAACTCTAAGCAGTGCTGGAACCATTTCTCAGATACTGAAGCCTGTGACTTGGCATGTGTCGTATTCCAAGATAAGTCCACATGTTCAAAGGGATTAACAGCAATTGGTTTTTATATAACCTGCACAAGATTACTTTTCCAACTGAGTTCAGGAAATACGTCATCAATAACCTGCTTTCCACTTCCTAAGTGGGCCCCCAAGTGAACCTAGGGTTTACATGTGAATTTAGAATACAGTTTTTAAGAACCCATGCTGCATTACACTGCTGGTTTACACAATGTTTGGATTTTCCTATCAAAGCAGGTAGGCTGTAACACTGGAAAAATCTGAGGATGCGTAAGCAAATAGCTGAATAGCGTGTCCAGTCATGCTTCAAGATACCCTTTAAATACTCTTTCCTGTCTAAATCTATAAATCACAGAAGCTGGCCTGTTCTCCAAGCAGTTCTATCGTTCTCTGACAAGAAGGCTTGCAGCCTTCCACAGCTGCCTTGCCTTTGCAATGGCTTGTCCCAGTTCCTTCCACCATTACCTCAGGGCACTGCAAGCCTTCTGTAGAAACTAAACAATTATTTAAGAACAAAAATAAATCCAAGTACTGCTTAATCAGTGGTCTGCAAGGGAAAGTTTAATTTAGAATGCACTAGCACACTCTCCAAGAATGTCCCTATTAAACCCCTGCTTCCTCTTTTCTCCATCTCATCACTTTTCCTCAGCTAGGGCAGTGTACAGTATACATCAAAAATCTGCCATAAGGAATTAACTTTCAATATTAAAAAAAAAATAAGGAGGAGAATAAGAAATAAGTGCGCAGATTGCTAAACCATGCAAGTGTTGCCTGATATCTGGTACAAATAAATTACTCTCCTCTGCGCAGGGTGTTTGTTTGAAGCACAAACTGGTAATACAATTTATGCCACCACAGCGCGTGAAGATCAATCTGCAGTTTGTCAAGCATAAAACAGATACAAAACTGATGAGAGACTTAACAGGCATATATTTAAAAAAAAAGATACCTAGGGTGGAATTCAGATATCTATTAAGATGCCTAGATTCAGATACCAACAATAGATCTGAATGGGTCTCTCCAGAAGCAACTATTCTGAGCTCCTGTTGTAGCCAATGACAGATTTAGTGGATATATTCAGTGAGGCCTGAAGACCCCTTTCAGCTCATCCTGAAGCAGACACCTACACCAGGTCAGCTGAGTAGCTCTACAGACTAAAACTGTAAATGCCTACAGAGAGTTTATAATGCTGTATAAGAGGATGCTGTTTCTGCAAAGTCACTTTCCAGCTCCTGCTGTACTTTACATGCAGGAAGGTAGCGGCACCAGATTAGGTGCCTTGACCTAGTTGTATCATTTTGTTCTCTCTAGAACAAAGGAAGAAAATAAATACAATACCTCAGTTTGCTGTGATTATGTATTTCAGTATAGTTAGCTAGCTATCAATTTAGACAATCATAAATTAAGCCTTATAAGAACTGTGTTTCACTTCCAGTCTGCACTGTTCACACTGCCATCCTGAAGACAAGTGCTAGATTTAAGCAGCTGAGTGGACAGGGGCAATAAGGACATTGGCACAACTTGCAAGAAACGTGTCTTTGCCCAAATGTCAACCACAGTTAGTTTCCATAGCTGATGTAGTGTTTTCACACTTGAGCCGTAACTCATGTTTCATTTCCACTGATGAGTCAGGAACAGGAAACCTCTGACTGTCCTTGATGCAAGACAGTAGGGCACAAGGGAGCACAGCAGGGGCTCAGACACTTTTGATGGCAGAAGTACCCAGATAACAGGTACCCAGACTTGCAGGGAGGGGAGCTAGAAGCACAAGCCATCAGACCAAAACCAAGCCAGCTTTGCTAGCACTAGGTGAAGATCAGCTGTATCAGCTGTGGGCCTGATGACCTGCTTAAGGATCTCTGCCACACAGTCCTGAGCCCTTGCCTGGAGGAGCTGGAGGGGCCCAAACACACCTTCCTTAGAGCCCAAGACCTCCCCAGGCTGCTGAGTACAGGGGGCAGCTGGAGAGGTCACAGCTTTGGATGGTAGCTGCTCACATTTTACATGGCCAGGCCCAATGGGCCCAGCTCAGCTGAATAGGATCCTGCATGGAAACAGCAAGATAACTTCCCTCTGTGCTCTGTGTGGTTCTTCCATAGCACATCAAAACATGCCTCCTTAAAAAAGCCTGGGAGTGGAAGAGAGTGTAGTGTTTCCATGCCCTGGGCAAATGAATGTAACAGCCCAGGAGCAAAAACAGCCCCCAGGGTCATACTACCCTCTTCTTTCATTTAATACCCTCAGCCTAAAGAGCTGAGCAGTTTCTGATGGGGCATCCACAATCTGATCTGTCACCCTAATAATCTAACCACAGCAACTAGAAATCAATGTAGATGGTGACTTTTTCCTGAGTTGTATGTGATTTATGGACCCCTGCATGATCCTTTCTGTCTGTATAAAAACAGTTTCTACAGCAGATGTGGTAATACATGTGCTCACCACAAGTATGACCTAAGCTGTTTTAATTCAGTTTCAACCTGAGGTTAGTTTCATCTAAAACCAGTAGCTAGACATTCTCATTCTGTACATGTGTATAACGTGGCTGCTAACAAATGGATGGCAACAAGGCACACTCCACCTGCATTCCCCCTGAAGTCAGAGTTCTGCTTGCTGGCAAGCAGCTGCTGGCATGCATAAGGAACATGCACTATAACCAGCATACAACCACCAGAGCTGAAACCTCATCTAAACCACACATTTCTAGAGATAACAGTACATACTGAGAATCCTGCATGTGTAAATCCTTAGATGATAGCTAGGAGGTTGTTGACATTAACTGCATTAATGGGAAACTAAATAGGAAGAATAACTTTTATTATGTACTAGATCTATATGCAGTGGTTGTCCCTATCCTGCTAGAGAACTCTGAGGATATGTTCACTTATAATGCAGGTCTCACCATGCAGTCTATCAAGACCTTACTACTGATGTGGACCATGACAGGATGCCAGTACTTTCTCAGTTGACTGATGGAGCCAAGAAGATCCCCTCAGCATTTAAATGCTCTGCAGACTGTGGGAAGCTAGAATACAGATGCAGGCAACCAGCTGGCTATAGAAATATATCAGGCATTTCTACACTACACCATAGTAGAGAGTAAAGGTACCCAAATTAACTCCTCCGGAGTTAGCTCAAATGGTCTTGCTGCAGCAACTGGAGAATTGCCATATATTTTGTGATACAACTGCCAAACAGGCTGTTTCTTAGTATAGAGTGATGCTTGCTAAACTATCTAAAGGCAGCACTGCAGTGAATAAAGCTGACTGACAGTGATGGGCAGACAACATAGAGTAAGCAGAATCTCAGTACCTAGTCTGCCATCTAACAGCTCAGTGTGGTGAACTGTCTAGGCCACGTTACTGGACATGTTAAGAAAAATAGATAGGAGTTGTCCTTCTACAGTGTAAACTGTATTTATAGCTCTGCATTAATTCATAATTGTTTTCATACATTTAAGAAAACAATTTATTTTTGTCTCTTATTTATTCTCCCTTGAACCTGTTCCTTAACTCTTAGACAGTTAATGGAAAAACAGTTTAAACATCCTGGGGGAAAAGCATGTTGAACACAAAGGTAAAATATTTTCAGGCTGATTCAGCTCCACAAAGACAATGAGACAGCCTTTCAATAGGTGAATTAATGTATTTTTCTGGCTAGTCCTGTACATTTCTGTAGCTCCTTGAATGCACTCCCTCCAATCAAACGAGAGACTAGAATTCAGCTTGGAGGGTCTGCAAATTTCTCTTTTCACTGGATCGCTACATATCTGGAGCAGTTTATAAATAACTGCAATGCTCAGGATGAATTATGTTGCAATTCTTCAAAGATTTTTCATTATTTTTTGTAAGATGTCTAGAACTATTTTTAGGCAACTGTCTCACAATCAGCCTCAGAAGGGGGACGATTATGGTAAAGGTATGCTTAGGGATAAATTTATGAACACTTTTTCTGGGCATCAGTTGTTGGCAAAGTCAACATATACATCTACCAGATATTGCTGTTGATAGCTTCACATCCATTGTACCATAATGGATGATTTAGCAAATTCATTGGCTCTTAAAAATTGTCATCAGTCTTGGCTGACCTATTTCACTACCAGCCTTGTCAAAACAATAGACTGAGTATATATATAACTCAGTTAGTGAGTGACTGTTTGGTATACTTAGAGTAAAATATGGAGTCTGCAAAACTGAAATTACCAAATGTTATTCCTTTGCTACAGCTGTGGTTAATACAGCTGCCAGCCCTCCCAGAGAGTCTTTCCACAAAGTGTGAACTCCTGTTTGCCTTACTGGTGTGCCTAGTCCCACCAGACATGCACCTGGGTTACATGAAGTCAGGACTTACAGCGGACTGTAAAACTTCTATGGATTTGCTTCCTAGTAGGTTTATACCTGTAGGTCTCAGTGGAAACATTAACAGGAAACTTGCCCAAAATATATGAGTCAAAAATAAATAAATACAAAAAGATACCATACAAGTCATGGCCACCCACTGACACCAATACCTTCAGTTCCTGAGATCACAGTACTTCTAATTCAGAAGGTAAGATAAAGGAAAACTGAAGGAAAGAATCAGAGGAAAGAATCAGGCTAAAGATGTATAAATCCAGTGATTTTTCCAAATAGTATAAAACCCATCAAGTGTCCCTTCACAATCTCATAAAACCAGTTCAAGATCCTAAATGAGAAACTTCCTTTTCACAAGTTCTTACCTCAAATCCAAAGATTTTGAGAATTATACTATTTGGTTTAATTCCTTCCAGCCTAAGGGCTAAAAGCTTACTTCCTTTTTAATTGAAAGTTAAAAAAAAATCTCACATAATCTGAAGCTTCAATGATAAGGAAAGCTGAAGTTTCGACAATAAGGAAAACTAATTCAGAGAGAAGTGGCAACACAAACAAACTAAGCAATGCCTTTCAATTGTAAGGTACAGAAGACATTGACCTCTTTGTAAAGTGTAAGACGCTAAACACTGAAATACATCAAACCCCAAAGTACTCAGAGAAAATTCCTATACTTGAAAAAAAAACCACAACTCTGCAGAAAGCATGAGAAGTCAGTGAATCACTGATAACATTCACATTTTTGAATATACAAGGAAAAATAATTAACAATAATAATAATACCACCAACAATGGATCATAGTCCCTATTTTGATAAAACTCTTATGAAGTTATGCACTGTTTTCATCAAGCCCAGACATTTCATTCAACAACTGACTCTCAAAATAAAGAGAGACTAGTGCAAACAGCTACATCAAAGTCTGATTTGTCATGTAAGCAATGAATATTGCCATTGGAAATTTACTTGTTTTCTTTTTACAGCCATGGCATATCTAGGTCTCCCTTGGATTAGAAACATTAACTATTCTGGGTGTGATTCCTATGTGACTTCATGGAGTACCTACAGTACCTGGAGGATGGAGAAATCTTAAGAGCAGTTATAGTCCTAATGAACTTAAACAATTGCAATAAAAAAGAATGTATTAAAGAATAGGCCTAACAAACTTCAGATGGTAGTAAATAAATATTAGTGGGGAGATGAAGAGGCTGCTGTACTATCGCAGTAAACTCTCACATCTTCTTGCTGGTACATTTTTCTGTTATGAAGCAACTCTAATAAAGATAGAATTTTACCTACTTCATATTCCTAATGATTCACACAAACTTACCTCTTTTTGAGGCAGGGGGTCAAGCATTTAAGTTCAATCTAAAATACGGAATATCTGCATAGACTTTTGCTATATAATAACGAGGCATGTTTTAGAATCATAGGTTAGGGTTGGAAGGGATCTTAAGATCATCCAATTCCAACCCCCCTGCCATGGGCAGGGACACCTCACACTAAATGATGTCACTCAAGGCCCTGTCCAACCTGGCCTTGAACACTGACAGCGATGGAGCATTCACAACTTCCTTGGGCAACCCATTCCAATGCCTCACCACCCTCACAGCAGAGAACTTCCTCCTTATATCCAACCTAAACTTCCCTGTTTAAGTTTGAACCTGTTACCCCTTGTCCTATCACTTCACTCCCTAATGAAGAGGCCCTCCCCAGCATCCCTATAGGCCCCCTTCAGATACTGGAAAGCTGCTATGAGGTCTCCACGCAGCCTTCTCTTCTCCAGGCTGAACAGCCCCAACTTTCTCAGCCTGTCTTCATACGGGAGGTGCTCCAGCCCCCTGATCATCCTCGTGGCCCTTCTCTGGACTTATTCCAACAGTTCCATGTCCTTTTTATGTTGAGAACACCAGAACTGTACACAGTACTCCAAGTGAGGTCTCCATACTCCAAGTGAGGTCTCTTTTGCACAGACATTCAAAATCAAGACCTTCAAAAATGGACTATTTGTGGATTCAATTCACTGGTGGGATATATATTTCAGAAGAGTTGAAAAGGATCATAAATACATCCTCAAATCTATTTAGTATTTACTCTCCCATAGTATGGGGTCTAATTTTTTTAATGTGGAATTCAGTTCTAAAGGAAAGGAATTAAATAGTCCTCACTGCATATAGACAAAGACAATGTAGGCACGCACCACGAGAGCTGCCACTCTGGCAAAGAATCTCAACATAAATTTGCTACACATCTATTTTTCCAAATATAAGGCTTTCCTGGCAGACAGCCAATCATGCAGGAATTGCCAACCGCTCTGTAGATAGGGCAATTATAATTCTCTGTGCACTGCCTCTAGACCACCTGCATGTTCACGTGTGATCTATGTCAGATTTGAACCCACTCCTATTTACTATCAGCCTATTTTCATTATCTTTTATTATCACTAAGAAATGCCACTTATCACTGCACCTGACAAACTGAGCATAGTAGAAGCTAGCAGATGGACCTTGTGTATAAAACTTGAAGTTGAGATGCTATGCTGTTTGGGAGGGTGGGGAGGGGAGAGAAATGGGGATTATGCAAAGCCTATATGCTTTGCTTTCATGAACGTGTTATTGGAATTGGAAGCGCATAATGTTTTGTGCTGATATAGAATGAGAATGTCTAACTCTGTTTCAGATAATGCTGCGAATATTTTCATGGGTGTATGCCTGCAATTTGTTATTGATCAATTCAGTTAGGTTGATTAAAATAAGGTTTTGCTTGAAAAAGAACTGGAAACTGAGTCATCATTTTCTCTTATAAATTGAAAGTCTATTATCAGATAGTGAAGAGGAAATCAGCTCCACACCACTTACTTAAAAGGGCAGTTTAGACTATTAGCACTGGTGTTAACCTGTCTAAACGAAATGTAGAAAACTATGAGAGAATATAACAGTTCTTACAGGTTTATTCCAGCACATTGCAGTAAATGGAAACTTCTATGAAATATTTTAAATTAGTCTATTTCTAGCTGGGTGATATGCAAATAACCACATGCTGGAGTAATAAAAATAAACTAGTGAATTTGCAAATTTCCCTTTTAAGATTCACCATACAGGACAACATAAATTTTAAAAGGGCACTACAAATCAAACTTCACCTCTGCCTAGTCTCAAGAGTAACATAACTTTATGTGGAAACCAAGTATTTCATATTGGAGGAGCTACATAATGAAAAAAATCTTTTGACTTATGAAGGGACATGTTTGTTTCTTGGTTTTAGTGCAGCCCTGTTCAGTCAGTAACAAAATCAGACTTTGCATGGGTTAAAGATAGGATGCTCCCTAGATCGTCTTCTTTTGGTGACAGTGCATACAAATTTCAAAATAGTAAGGAGTTTAAAGAAAATTGCCAATGTGAACCATGTTACAAAGATGTATTACATGCACGCTACTTCTACTTCTGAAAACGTAGGGAAAATTGGGTAATTTTCTCACCCACAAGCGGGTAAAGAAGAATGCTAATAATCTAACCCAAAAAGTCATTTTTGTGCACAACTCTCTCAAGGCTTCCAGAATAAGAGGCAATACCATGAAGATATGTCTTAAATCAACAGCAGGAAGCCAGGCAAGAGAAATATCTAGACAGGAGCTCTACAAGGCAGCATGGAAACAAAGTAGATACTAGATCAAGTATTATTTTCCATATCTTCCCAGCAATTATCTTCTAATTCAGAATCCCTAGAAAGTGACTGGGTTTCACGTTATACTTTTAGCACTGGCGTCTAAGAGTTCTGATTCCCCTGAACTATGAATACAGTCATGAAATGAGGAGCCTCGTGAGCAGGCTTGTAATCTGGATCCTTCCTGGATCTCCCGCGGCAGCGTCCAAGCTAGGCAGGCAACTTCCCTGACAAACAGCGAGGCGCAGGTGAGGGCTGGAGGCAAAGCGAGCAAGGGGAAGCTCTGCAGGCAAAACCCACTAGCGCTGTATGTATTGACAATGCAGGCTGTAACTGGGCTCGGGGATACTTTTTGGACAGAGGGAGGTCTGGCACGTACAGCAGGCACAGCTCTTTCTGAAGGAGCCAATTGCTTTGGAAATGACAGGAATCAGCAGGCTGGTTAGGGTAATGTGAAGGAAGAGCTCACACTTTGTGTGGGGAAAAATAAACAAGAAATGAAGGAAGACATTATAGATTTCATGCAAAATGAAAAGTTTGCTACATGATTTTATTGACAAAAGAACATGACAACATGTACTCAGGTAAAGAGAACAACTTCTGACCTTGAAATTGCGTGCTAAATAAATTACCTCAGAGCGAAAGTGATGCGTTCTCATGACAGCATCTGGAAGAGAAGCAGAAAGACACACAGGCTCCACCAGCTCCACCTCGGATTTCGCTCTGGCTAATGATTCTGTTTACTCGCTCGCCCTTTGGCGCATATCCTTGGACGGGGTCTGGCTCTCCCGGAGCAGCCGGCAGCTCCGCTCGGCATTTATATTTAATTAATCGAGAAGAAGTTGAGCATAAAGTTCTGCTGCACTTGAGAGCCCAGGGAGGCCTGGGGGGCTTCCCAGCCCCTCGCTTCTCTCTCCGGCCCAGGTTTCGCCAAGGGATGGGTGGAGACAAGGCTGCCGCAGTCCTGGGCTCGGCATGGATATTCTTTACAGCCTTTGCCCGGCTAACCTGAGGCAGAGAGGCCCTCCGCCAGCAGAAACCGCGGGATGGGATGGGATAAGATGGGCCGGGAGCACAGACACAGCACCACCCTACCCCCCACTCTCGGGTACCAGCAGGGTCTCTTACCTCGGCTCCTTGAGCGACCCGAAAAGACGGATTTGATGGGATGCCTTCCTTTCTGCAGCCTGCGATGCCAGCAGCAGAAGAATAAAATCGTGGCGATGGTCCCCAGCAGCAGCAGGAGCAAGAAGAGGGCGCACTGGATGCTGTAGGGTCTCAGCAGGACCAGGAAAGCCGCGGCAATCATGGCTCAAGCGCCCGGCTGCCCCTGTCCGTGCGTGGGTCTGCGACGAGCGGCGAGGGGCCAGGCAGCGCCGGGCAGCCTCTCCCCCCAGCAGCAGGGCGGGCATCGCCGCCGGCACCGCGCTGCTGGAGCTGGCAGCCAGGCGGGGGGCGGCGGCGCGGGGGATGAAGAGATGAAGAAGCGTGAGGTAAAGGAGCGGGATGAAACCCAGGCCGTGACTCAGCAGCAGCAGCCGCGGCCGCGGTGACTGTTGCGGTGGGATTTCCCCTCCGCGCCCGCGCGGCAGCGAGCAGCGCGGCGGGATGAGCGCCCGCGGCACCGGCCGGCCGGGCGGGCGGAGCGGGGCGGGGGCCGCATGGCGGCGGGGCGGGGCGGCGGGAGGAGGAGGAGCGGGGGGTGCCACCGCCGGAGGGAGAGAGGGAGGATCGCGGCGCGGCGCAAAGCAACCCGCAGCCGCGGGGACTGGGCCGGGGCGACAGCTGACATCACGCACCAGAGCTGCTACAGAGGGAGGCGGAAAATGGCCGCTGCCAGGTACCAAGGCAGCTTCCCGCGCTGCCGGGCTCACCTGAGGGGAGAGGGCCGGGCGGCCGGGGCGCGGCAGAGGTCGCCCGTGCCGGCTTGTGCCCGTTGGCAGGGGGGCTCTGCGGCGGCGCCGATCGCGGTGTGGTGTCCTCGCTGTCGCGGGGGCAGGGGCTGGGGAGCGCTGGCAGGACACGTCCGAGAGGGCCCGCGCGTTTGGCCGACCCCAGGTCCTGGGACTGGGATTTGGCCAGAGCCCCCGCCGGCTGTCCCGGATGCGAGGTGCAGGGCAGACACCGGTCTCTGGGCGGTGTGCGGTGCGAGCGCTCGCCAAGGGGATTCCTGCGCGGAAGCCGTGTGGAAGTTGGGTGGTGCAGGGGGTGCTGCAGCGGAGGCTGTGGCGGGACCATACCCTGTGTGTACCCTCGTACTGCAGTAAACTGCAGCGAGCTGCGGCCCGAGCTGAGGCGTCAAGCGTGGCGCAAACCTTCTGGCGCGTGCGGGTTGCTAATGCGGATAGTAACAGGGTTCACCCATGTCACTGCCGCTGCCTCTGTAGCTGTTACTTCGGTGGCGCTCCGTACTTCAGACCGTTTCAGAGGCCTTGGAAGTTGCAGTTCTAATCTCCCTCGTACCACTGAAAGCCAAAAAAAACTCAGGTGCTGAAAATACATCCAGGTACCGGTTTATGGTAGTGTGCTTGCCTGTGTTACTGAGGGAAAAGTTAGGTTAATTCGAGACAAAATCCGTGCTCTTTTCATGCATCTTAATGTGAGCAAATAAATCTGAGAAACATTTTCGAAATTTCAAGGTCAGGTTGGACAGGGCTCTGAGCAGCCTGATGTAGTTGAAGGTGTCCCTGCTCATTGCAGGGGGATTGGACTAGATGGCCATTAAATGTCCCTTCTAACCCAAACCATTGTATGACTCTGTGACTCTATAACTTCATAGAAATGTTGAAAATCTCTATATGTAAACATTGGAATAACATTGAAATGCTACTGCTTTATGACTGCTATAAAACTATATAGAAAAGCATATGTGAAGATTTGAATTAACTACAAAATATATACAAGCTGGAAGGCGAGAGTGGGAAACATATCCGTGGTAGCTGAAGTAGAAGAGGGAAAAATGGCCTCTGGAATACTAATAACATTGTAACACTTCACTGTACTCACATTAATGTGAGGGAAATACATTTTCATTGAAATATTCTCTTGATACCAGGTTGGGGGACTAAGTAAAGAGAGCAAAAAGAGAGTTGGCTTTTAGGTCTGTAATATTTTATTCCAGGAATTTTGTATCATTTCACACTGTACGCCAGCGTAGTGAGCCAGAATAGCCTGTCGTGTTGCTCTGTAACATGGAAAGTTGCTACGTTGCAGCCTGTGATTTAAAGCTTTCCCTTGCTGCCTGGGATCCGACAAATGCTATAAGGTTGTCTTGCATCACGTGGTGGGATATTGAAATCTTTCCTAATACCGCAGTACACTGCAGTAAAATGGTTTTAATGCAGATTACCTGGAGATCATTCAAATGGTTCATGTTCCCTCAGTGTAACATGAAGCAAATCAGAGTGATCCTCCTGGCAGCATGCTGCCCTGCTGCAGTGTTGATTCGCTGCAGTGCGTTGTAGGAACGGGAAACTTTTCACTATCTTTGGCTCTGCACTGATTTATTGTTTCAGAAGGGGATGGTAGAGGAAAGGTACCACGGCAGTGACTGCACGGTAAATTGCAGAGAAGTGAGAGGGAACGGTTATTTTCACATTGTTCTCGGGTAACAGTGCGCAGAAAACGTCTGACAGACAAATCTCTAGTGTTAGCTTGTTGGTTTAAGGTTTATAGCTTTTCCCTTCTAAAACTGAGGGCTCACTGGTGTCTTCATGACAACTGCTTAGTATTTGTTTTTCAAATGCAAAAGAGAGTACCATTTAGTACAAGAAATGCTGATGTGTGTGATTTTTTCAGAGAGCTACTGCTCCAGGCTTCTGAGTCAACTGTCTCACATGTACACCAAACTGCTGCTATGGCTTGCTTTATATTCATTGCTGCTCTGTTTGTTAAATACTGCAGGGTGTGGTAGTGTGGTTAAAACATTACTTCTATGGTGAATAAAGTTTAAGTTTGGTGAAGTTATTTCACATTAATATAAGCAAACTACTTGTGGGTAGATGTTGGGTTGTTGTTTGTTTTTTTTTCTCAAATAGTAATAAAGAGAAATTACAAGAGGCTCTACATATACATCTTTTTTAATCTAAGCTTCTTTACAGCATGTTTTCTAGGGAACTTTTCATAAATCTTAAGGATGATAAACAGAAAAGAGAAAAGGAATGAAGAGAGAAGGTTAAAAGAAAACCTCTCAGCTGAGATTTGACCTCCGAGAATCCCAGAGGTGAAGCTATTTCAGAGAAGAGGAAGTAAAAGAAGGTAACAGAGGGTTGCGACTGACTGTGACAAGAGTGTGTGGAATGGCATGGGAGGTCAGAAGACAGATGTAATTTATTGAGAGGCTGAATTAAGTAAGTCCAAGAGGGTTTTGTAATCTTAGAAGGCAGCCATCAACCCTGAAATAAATAAGGGGTACTGTTGCCATTTCAGAGTACGCATGACGTGGAGGTGCGAGAAGGTGGGAGGTAGCATCCTGCAGATGTTTGTTTTGATGAGGATCCGAGGGAAACAGGGCAGCAACAGAGTCACAGGCATAACTGAAGTTTTTGGCATGGAAGCAGCCTTTTACATGAGCAATGCTGAGGGAGGAGGTGGTGATAACTACTTTGGCAGAGGGATGAAAAAAAAAGTTCTGCTTCAGAGACTCCACAGCAAACAGGCGAGCAGCAAATGTTTGCAGTGGAAAAGGACAGGACAAGAGGGTGTTTCTCTGGTTGTAGTCACTCTAGAATGCAGTTATTTACCAGTTTTCCCAAGTTGCATGACGGAGAGGAACAGCACAGAAATTATGTCAAACTTCTGCAGTTTAATGGAAGAGTTGAGCTGGAAATGTGTTGTAGCAGCAGCCTTCCTGCAGGGACACAAGGCAGAGTTGACCTGAAATATTCTTTCAGCTAGCTTTTCATGATAACCTGTTCTGACTTAGCAGTCTTGCCCAGCAAGGCAGAGGTACTTTCATCCCTTACCCTTACCATTGCCACGTATGCAGAAGTACAGTACAATCTATGGAATAGTGTATTCCGTGTAAATTTACGTGAGGTTCGGCAATGTTTTTTAAAAGAAACTCTGAGTACTGTGGGTTAGGCTGGAAGGAGGAAAAAACAATCGTAAAAAGAAAATATGATGGTATTTTGAGTGGAGAATCCATGTCTGCAGACATCTGCTGACCTCCCTCGGTGTGAGCCATGGGATTCAAGGGCACTCCACAATTCCTTGCAGGCAACTCTCTGCTCCTGCAGATTCAGGCTCTGTGGACATCATTCTGCAATTATAAGGGCCCCTGTATCAGTGAGCCAAAAGAAAGAGGTCACATGCTAGATCTGGTGATGTGGACATGAGAATAGGAGATGATACATGATATGATTTCAGAAGAGTTGCTGAGGAAGTGAAAAGATAACTTCCTTTCATTGCTATGTAGCTATGCTTTAAGAACTGTGTTTCTACTACTTAATTATAATTAAGTAAAATATTCTGCTTAAGTGACTCCTTAACTGGTTAGAAGGGTTCTTTAATCATCTAAGACTTCTTAACAAAATATTTGCTTTTTTTTCTAACCAAACAGGAACCTAATCTACTTTTTGATTTACTAATAAAAAGGTAAATACAGTAGAAACCAAAGAAGCAAGCAAACTAAATACAGAAAATATCATTGTATATGAGTATTATGAAGTTTATGCTATGAAATAATTGACCATCCCCCTCAATATTCTACTTCACAGGTTACATGCTGTCCTAGCACTTTAAGCATGATATATGAGAAGATGTGGGAGTTTGTGGTAGATGATTAAAGCTTATAAAATACATTCTTCAGCTGAGAGAAAAAGAATTTCTAGCTTGATACAAGCATCACATTTCAAAAAAAATCTGTAACATGAAATGGTATGTTCTAAATTCCCTGGGATTATTGCACATCTTTGTTCTGCCAAGCATGTAAAATTGTTAGCGCCATACAGTGCTTTGTATGTTTGGAAGGCATGCTAGCATTAGTTAATCCTTACAGTATCACTAAAATTAGGAAAATATGTATTATTATTTCAGATCCTTTGAAAAAGAAGATAAATTGTAAAGGTTGTATGATTTACCCAAGACCAAACTGTGTGATTCAGTGCTGCAGCCTAGGTCCCTCCACGACTGGAACATCCTGCTGTCTGCAAGTGTCTTAGGTGATCATGTAAAACCAAATTCCTGCCTGCTTAGTATATGTAGAGGTAATTGTCCTTATTCTGCCGGTTCATCAACTCACACAACTTGCATGTTTTGATTCCCTCTGTTTATTAGACTGAATGTAAATCGAAGGGACTGTGAGCCATGCAACTGTACATTCATGGCTTACAGTATTGGTGGAAAAATGCTGGCAGTGATTCTGTGGGCATAAATTGACTTTGCAGACAGAGAAGCTGATCTTGAGCCCAGATGGAAATATACTGCTAAAACTCCTATGGCTTTTTTTTTTTTTTTATTACAGCAGTGGTATGCCCCTTTGTCCTTGGTTAAAATTTGTTCTGTATTCATTTTTGGCAGTGTTTAGTGTAGCAGTTGTCAGTCTGAATGTGGCCTTGCATTCCAGAGGGAATTGCACTTCATTAGTATTTTATGTGTATAATTGGAAGTTGTTTAAGGATTGTTTCAGACCGATATACAACACTGGTTGTTCAGCTCTTATTAAAGTAAGGTGAACTACATACACTAAAAAGACAATTTTACAGGAGGGGAAAAAGTAGTTCTAATCAGGTTTGAGGTTGTCTTTGCAGAGAAATGCCTTTCTGCCAATTCTTTAAGCGTACACAGAGCTCCTCTTAGTTGTAGTAATAGTCCCTGAAGTAAGGTGACAATGTATATGTCTCTTGTTCTAGCTCATGACCTTTAACAGTAATGCAGATCTTTTTTCTTTAACCAGAGATCATGCAGTTCATTCCCTCCTACCAACATGCTGCAAAAACAGAGCAATTGAGGAGGAGCTTTGGAGTAAAAGAGCAGGCATGACTTCTAATCTATCTTCACTCACCTGTGACAGCCAGTTAAGACATATAAGTAAAGAGAGTTAAAATGCCACTAGATTATTAAATACCGACTAGACCTCAAGCCTGGGATTTCCTACCTGCTATTTCACCTCTGTGCTCTTAGAGCTGAAGGCAGAATGTCACCAATAGCAATGCTTTGGAGCAGCACAGTTTATTGAAAGATAGCAGATAACTTATGCCATCTTATAAAAAGAGTAAGATTCATCCTCTTATACACTCTTATATCAAGTTATCAGTGGGTTTCTTTGAACTAGTCCAATCTGAAAGCACATTAGTTGCATGTGGAAAGTATGTCTAATTTTTTTTCAGCCTTTAGATGTTTGACTGCATGAGCAAGTGCACAGGTTTTGCCCCTCAGCGCAGATTTGCATGTGGTCAAACTTTCCCTAATGATGTTGCCTTTCCATAAACATCTTTAGACAGATTAAGTGAATGCATCACTGGTCTTTAACCTTTATAATTTGGGAGCTGTTAAGAGGTATTATGTTGAATTGCCCAAGCCAGGTCAGAATGAGTATAGCCAAGTGGTGGACTCTACAGAGCCATGCTGACTTGTTTCTCCTCCCAGGCTACTTATTGCTTCTAAGAGTTTGGATATATTAACCTGCATGGAAAGAGCTTCCATGTGACTATTCAAATTCCTGTAGCTTGGGTGTCTCATCCAGCTCAATAAATAAACTGATTTTGGTTGGTTTGTATGTTAGTACATTTTGTTGAGCATGTCATTTGTGAACAAGCCAATCGAAATGGTATTGGTTTTCCATCTGTTGGCTCTGAAATAGCTATGTAATAAAGATACTAATCTGTGATGTAGAATTAAGATAACTTCATGTGTCTTGTAATTTGGCATCTTCATGGGGATCTTTCACTGAGTATGGGATTAAGATTAACAAATGTAGGTGGTTTATAAGCATGTGAGGTATCTAAGCTATTTAAACTCAGTTCAATCACTGGGGGCAAAGAACAATTCACTTTCATGAACTGATGTGTTTAGTACTATTTGAGGTGCCTGGAGTTATTAACCACCTTCATCAGCCTGGGAGAGGGTTTAGTCCCTGTGTGGGACATGTGCCCGTCAGAAGAAGCTGTTGGAGGTCAGGTATAATAATTTATGGTATCTAACATTGCACTACACATTTATTTTTAGGCAACTGAATTGAGCCCTAGAGCTTTTGAAATAAGCTGAATTGTTCTCCAGGGAGTTTTAATTGTGTTCGTTAAGGGCTTGACTCTTATGACTGTTGAGTTGCTGAAGGCTGAGGCATCTCCAAAGGGATGGCAGTTGAGATAAAAGACCTGTGGGAGATTTGGATTTCTGGACTAGCAGCTGAAGGCCAAGCAGAATACCAGAAGACACTGGCACTAGATACTTGCATATCGGAAGCCAAACTGATCCCTAGCTCTCCAGTGACTGCAGTAGTAAATTAGACACCTGGTGCATCAGTGACACCTAAATGTAGGCATTTTAATCTAGAACTAAATCCTGCACTGAAAGCAGTGCTAGGTTACAGTCTTGTAATTTACTAAAATGAACACTGTTTCACTGTTAGTTGAATGAATTGTTAGTTAGAACAAAAGTTTAGTACTTCTAAGGCTTACTAAATATAATTGCTTAATAATGAATTATTCATCCTTTCCTATCATTCAGTATGACAAATAAAATTATTGTTTTGATACAAAAATCAGAGCTTTTCCAACAAACTTCAAGCTTTTTGATTTATGCCACAGTCCTGCAAAGGGCTTTGGCGTATTTAGATACTAATGTTATTTTATAGAACTTCTAGGTTGCTAAAACTCATGGAGGGCACTACTGTGAAAAATAATAATGGCTTCATGAATACCCTGGGTCACTCAAATAGATTCTGGTTTGTGGGACAAGGTATGGGCCAGATTCTGCATATAATCCTGTGGATTGTAAATGCTGCTGAGGCTTTGAAGTCAGCAAGACTATCTGCATAAATAAGGCCAGAAGATGTTCCTTTACCATGAATAGGATCGCTGTTTAGATAAGTATCTCAGATTATTTCATAGCTGGTCACACCAGGAGAGTGCTTTATCGTCAAGAAATGACGTGTTGGATAGCACTTGCAAAAATCATGTCATTTTATCCTTCCTGTGGAAGACAAGTGGGATCATTTCTGTGCATTTATAATCTTGAAAGTTGCAGTAATGTTCTCATAGATGCTTCCCCAGGTTTCCAGATTAATTTGGAACACAGCGATACTGATGATTCTGGAAAATCTGTACTCTGTATTTCTCAGCTGAGAGGAGCAGATTTGTGCTTTTAAGTCATATTTCCCCATGAAATGACTAAGATATCACATTGTAAATCTTTTGAGTGGTAACAACACTTCTGCTTCCAACAGTGCCTAATTCTGCTGAAATCATTAGTAAACCTTACACTGGGTATCAGGGAAATAAGATTAGAACCCACAAGAAAGTATGTAACATTCTTCAATATGGTTATGTTTTCCATCATATACTTGCCGCAGAGTGCTGGGGATTTTGAGACTTCAGCTCAGCTAAAGAGTTTTACACCAACATTGTATTTAGTGTCCTGACAAGTTCAATGTAAAATGCCACAGTCTGAGTAACACAAACCAAATCTGTGACTACAATTTATTATGCTGAATTGGAAATAAATAGTTTTGAGTGATGTAGATTAATGTTTTTTTTTCCTCAAAGAAAACTGGGATTATCAAGGGCTGGACTTAGAGGGTAGATAATATAAAGTGTTAGTACTTTGTTAGGGATCTGTGTTACACAGCTGTGGTACAGTTTCTTGTTTTGCTGAAATCAATGGCATGGCCCTATTTTAAGACAGCAGAATCAGACCCATTGAGTGGTCATACAATCTCATGTTGTACATTTGTAATACTTTACACTGCATTTACTGAAAGGAAAGAGAATTAATGATCTCAGCAAGCCATCTGCCAACTCTGGCTGAATGAAACAGACTATGTCAGTCAAAGGGTGAGATATGTCTTTAAAGGACTTTTGTGGTTTTTGTGAGGGTTTTTTTGTTCTAGCTTTTGGGGTTGCTTAGTAACAATATTCTGTGTGCAAATGTGTGGCATCTGTGCAGAATGTGAGGTGTTAACATGTTTGTAAAAATTAAGAGTCCAATTAATGTTTTCTCTGCAGAGCTTTAAAATTAAATGGCTCCTTCTTTTCTTTTTTTTCACCCCTTCTACAAATAACCTGCTTTAAGAAAAAGTAAAGACAGATTTCTTAGAAGAGTGAAAAATCATAGATTTGCATTTCAGTACTTCTCAAATAAGTAGCAAGTGTTTTCAAATGGAGAATAGAGCAGAATTAAGTAACTCGCAAAGCATAAGTGGCTTTCAAAGGTCATTTAATTCTCTCTGTGGTTAGTAGCTGCATGCAGGGTAATGTTTGTGAACCACTATATATCTTCCAATTAAACTACTGAACAAAGCACTCAGTGTCAGAAATCTCATATGATGGCTTGCAGAACTGTATTAGAAAGATTTTAAATGGAACCAGATGCACATTAAAAGACCTCATCCTTTTGGCTTCCTATAGCAGAAGGTCTGCTGGAATCTATCCTACTATTCAAAATCAGAAAAACCTAATACAGGATGAGGACCGTGGCAGCTTCTGTAAGGAGACATACCTCTGGATAGTCAGCAGAGAAAAGCAGGCTCTCCAGAGAGTAAGTCATCTGCTGTCTTCTAGATACATGTCTTGGGGTGAGATGAATCACCTCTCTTTCTGTGGTGACTGAGGCAAGTATGGCTAGACAACCTCTCACTATTAAGGCAGTAAAAGTTTAGTAAGGTCAATACCAGTTCCCAGGGTTTGTTTGGTTTTGGTTTGCTGCGGGTTTTTTTTTCCTAATGGTACAGTATATTTTGCCTTTGGTCTGTTTTGGCAAATGAGACATTTTAGAGGGAGGCATCTCCAGCAGTCCTGACTCAGACAAAGTTCACATTGACTCCAGAGGGAGAACAGGGTGAGAAAACATGGCAGGACTTAACTTCCAGTAAGTGAAGTGTTTTACTGTTCCTTTTCCTCATTAGAGACATTTTGTTCTACCTTTCCATTCCCTTTAATCACTGGCTAGAGATGATGCCAGCAGACAGTTAAGTATTATCCCCAGGGCTCATGGATTGTCACAATAAATTCTGTGAAAAGACATAGCTTGATTAATGTCTACTGCAGAAGCTGAAGAAATAGCTCCATGACAGAAAAATACTATCAACTATTGCACTCTGTTCCTTTTATTTCGCAATGTAATAATTTTATCATTTCATCTGTAATGCAAACAGTTTTTGCTGGTGCCCAGCAGAGCTGCAGCAGAGGAGAGGGGGTGTAGCCAGTTACTGTTGCTGCCTCACAACTGCTTTCCTGCCTTGGTCCCTTCAAAAGCAGCAGGAGCAACAGGACTGAGCACAAGCCTCAGGAAGCTGCTGAGTGGCTTTCAGATTCATACCAGGAGCTAAAGGAGTGCTTCAACCCCACCCTTCCTCCTTGACTGTCTGTGAAATACATTCCTCATTTCTCTCAGCATCCCGTGTAGCTTGTACTTTAACTTGGCAGCTCTTGAGGCTCTTGGTGAAGTCAGTTTAACTGTTTACTAGCATGTCCTCCCACTGCAGGCAAGAATCTTGACAGCTTAAAAGAATTTTACAGATAACTTAGACAAACTGCTGAGCTCCAAATCCTGATACGACCATGGTGAAAACTGTCCCTGGCTTTGAGTGATGGGATGGATTTTTGTGGATCCAGGTGCTTGTCTGTTGTAAAGACTATAGGGAATTTTGGTTGCTGTATGCTTCACAGCATCTACCAGTAGCCCTACACTGTTGTCATGGGCTCCAAACATCCAGAAGTCCACATGTGCATCTATTTCATTAAGCTGTATTGCATGTACACAAGTCTGATACCTTCCAAAAGCTGTTGAACTTACTGTCAATGTGCACAGTGTTGGCGCAGTGTGTATGTGAATATCCCCAGTGCCGTGGGGAGTCATCACTTGCCCTCCATAATGTGAACAGCCTGTGTATTCAATCTGTCCCTGGAAATCTGGGGCTTGCTTGCTAACCCTGTGAGTGCAGACCAAAAGAATGTCCATAGCTCAGAGAAGATTTGTCTCAATACAAAATGAGAGACAACATACAAACTGCTAGAGGAGTACAGGGAACCATTAAAAGAATACAGAAGTCAGTCCATCAGCTGTTAGCTGTAGCACACTGGCAGCTCAAACTTTGCTGCAATCCTGTTCATCTTATATGGGCTTTTAGGAGGGTAATGAAGTAGCTCACAAGTGCCAAGGGCCAAGGACAGGAAAGCTCAAAGTACTTCATTTGAGAATTGAAGAACTGTGTAATGGGAATTGCTGTTTTGGGTTGATCAGAGGTGGAAGTTAACATCTTCATGTTAACTGACTGGGGTACATACTCAAAAGCATTTTGAAAAAGAACGAAGAATATTGATGCCCACTGTGATTTCATACACCAAATGTTTTAAATCCTGTATACTGTTGCTAGGGCAAATATTCTGTTTCATTTTGGCCATCGCCTATCCCTAGTGAGGTCAATGCTGAAACTTTTCTTTCTTTGGGTTCTGTTTTGTCTGTACGTTTGTTCAGTTGAATGATCCTTGTCTGAGGTATGAGACTTGGCGTGGATCAGTGGCAGAATGAGGCCTATGGTGATTCATGCTACGCATAGATATTCAGACTGCTTCCTCTCCATAGATACTCAGACTCCATCCCTCTCTATTTACATGGGAGGAATGTTCCCAGTCTTTCTAACTGTCTTTAAAAAGATTAACATGAATTCTTGCAAACATAGTCTTCTTTCTTTATCAGGGCAGTACTTAGAAATCCTGCTACTAGCACACTCAACACATTCTGCATAAAAGCATGATTTAATACTCTCTTTAATGGTGGATTTCTTACACCACTTGCCTCATTGTATCAGTAAACATGTTGACAAGAACGCAGCTGTCTTTAGCAAATTAACAAGTTCACCCCTGTGTGAAAAGCCAGCTTTGTTGAGGCGTAGCACAGACGTGGTGAATAGTGGTGAGCTGGACTTCCAAACAAATTAACGTTGCCTCTTGAAGCACTGCAGCCAGATTTTCTCACTTCGACATAATAGCCCTGCGTAATTCTCCCTTCCTAGCTCTGAGTTTCCTTTTTGGCAGCTGCTACATGAGGCACTAGATTTGTTTCTGACTGATTGAGGCCAAGTAAATCACAAGTCATGCTATCACATCTGGGAATTTATGAAATTTCAGCCCCTTAGAAGTATTTTACCTCTATGAACTGACAGGCTAAAGCATATGTTTGCTAAAGAAAATATCAAGGTTTGACAAAATCAGATTTTCTATTTATTGGTTTATCTGATTTAATAATTTTAAAGTATAAAATGTCTTCAAGTATAATGGAAACACTTAAATAAACTGATTACATTTCCAGTAGAGTTTAATAGTGTGTGTTACATTTCACACTTTTGTATATGGCATATCAGCTTAATTAGAAAAATGAAGCACAAAGTACAACTTGTTCCTTTCTCCCAGTGCAGAACTTCAGTTCTTTAAAAAGCTCAGAAATGACCCTTTGCTTTAAAAGTATTGTTTTATTTAAGCAAAGGATTTAGTTTATCCCAAAGGATATTTGGCAATGGTTCTCCTTGTTGCTATTACACTTCATGAAGCAGCTCAGCTCTCTTCCAGTCCTGTCATTTCTTTTGTATGTCAAATTTTCCACTGCCAGAATGTGTCATACCTCTCCCAGTCAGTTGTCCTGCGTTATTCTGAGTTGGGTATCTGTGGCTGCAATTGAACATCTTGCTGTCTGTGACATGATTAATACAGCTCTGGAAGTCATACATCCCTCTTAGTAGCATGTATAGCTAGTACTTTCCTTCATTCTAGGGATTTTTAGCACACCTGTATCTTTCAGTCAGAGGCTGGACTGAAAACTTTTGTTAGGGCAAATGTCACAGTAACAGAGATCTCAGACAGGAGATAGATTAGGTGTCATAGTAGCATGGAAGCAAGGGCTCTGTGAGTGCAGGCTGTTCTCTGTGCATAGTCTTGGAGGCAACTGCCTGATGTACGTGTAATAAGAAACCCATCTCCCATCTTTCAGGGGAGATATAACATGCTGCTTGACTAGTTTTCATTTCCTTGTCCAGTATATTTTCATATAAGATAATTACCAATATCCAGGAATAGGAAGGTTGTTTGGGACTTTTCCTGTGACATGACACAATAACAGCTATTTTTCCAATGACATCCTGCAGGCAGTGTCTGTGTGACGAAAAAAACACTTAACAATGAAAAAATTCACACTGTTTGATTTTGTAAATGATAATTCACTGCAAATTGGAGAGACTTCATGGATACAGGACCTTCCCAGTGATGACAACAATCTAGAAAGACTTCTGAAACCAAATGAGCACGTGCTAGTAAACTGGCCTGTGGGAGAAAGAAAGACAGAAAGGCACCTGGTGAAAGTTGTGTACATGAGTGGTGAGTGCAGTTCCGAAGCATTTGCCTGATAGGAAATTTTAATCTGGTTGTTTTGCTCCCTGATTTTCTGTGCTTTGGCCTTTTTTTTTTTATCCCATCACTTCAGATGACCCCCAAGAGCTGGTGGAAATGATGCAGAAGATATTACGAGCAGATGAAATTACAAAAATACAAGTCCTTGGAAAAGGCAAGAGGAAGAGGATCGAAATGATATTTTCAGAAAGTGAGGACAGTGACCTGGATAAAGAAGAGGTGAGTTTCTGTCTTTCTGTGCCTGATATTGGTAGGTCTGTAATGGAATGAAATAGACTGTAATTATTGGTAATTATTGGTTATTCACAATATAATACAAAAATATGTATCATAAATGTAGGCATCTTCATGTAGTACCTCAGCACAATAACCTGTCACATTAATTAGGCCAGCAGATTTTGTCCTTTGCTATTTAAAGAGAAAAGTCTTGTTCAAGACTTGGCTGCTCTGTAGCTCTATTACATTTCCTCCCATAAGACAGAAATCTGACCATTGCCTAAGAAAGGAAAGGGATCAGGTTTTCTGAGCTTTGCACTGTGCTGAGATCGGCACTGACAAAATAAAGGAAAAGAAAACATAAAAGTTACAAACATATTTTTCAGAAATGCTGAGAATGTCAAGTGCACGGTGAATAAAAGTTAATGGTATACTAGGAGATACTGTAGTGAAAGGCTCTATAGGAATGCAAAGGCACTATTATGCTCCTGTTTTCAGGGGAAGGTGATGAAGCCTATAAAGAGAAAGAAATCATTGCAGGCATCTGCTCCTGCCAACATCCTGAGTCAGCTTGAAACATCTTTAATTAACAAACAGGTAAACATCTCATCTTCAGCAATTTCAATGTATTAAGCAAAAAGCAAACTGGAATGTATTTATTTAGGTGGGTGTAAGCCTTCTGTTTTAGTGAAATTGACAGTTCTAAAAGACACTACCTTGGAAAATTAGTGAATGGAAAACAGAGAGAGACCTAACAGTTATGTATTACACTGACATTTCATTTTTACTGTTAAGAGGAATGGTAATAACTATGTTCAGAAACAGCTATTACTAAAATGCATTCAGTTTGTTTATACATTCTGTGTACAAAGAGAATATTCTCTTTAGCCATATATTTTAATGTTAGTTTTAATGCATTAATTTCATGTTGTTATTGCTCTAGATAGCAGTTTGCCTGGGTTTGTTTTTCAGAGAGAGCCTTATGCAGGAAGCAACTTCTTGTACAGTGAAAGTAGCAGTGAGGATGAAGAGCCTTTATTTCAACTGTCCAAGGTAGAACTGTGTGCCAAAATAAAAGGTCTCAAACGGAAGCTGACAGACACCATGAGAGAAAACTGCCGCCTGAGGCAGTCGCTGGTTATGCTTCAAGGTAAAGTCAGGGGAAGTATTTTGATGAAGAGGAAAGCCTGAAGGTCATGGAAAAGCTTGATTTATAAGAGGCCATTTGGATGGGAATTATGATGCTCAAGCACCTGACATGATCAAGGCCTACTGTTAGCATCGAAGTGTTTGATATATGGCAACATTTAATTCCAGCAGCACTTGGAAAAAATGTCTTACGCAGGGGCTATGCAATCGTAGAAGTGGAAAAATCTGTCTAAATCCTGTCAGTCGCTCCCAAGAGAACCTTTCTGTATGCTGTATATAACCATTGGCTTAGCTCAAACACTCCACTGACCAGTCCAAGTGACTATTTACTAGCAGTCTTTCTTCATCTACTGAAATTTTATTTATTCTGGAAGGATTTAATTTCTAATTACTTTGGTAATTCCTCATTATCGGTAATCTTGATTCCAGGTGCAACAAATGTAGTCCTTTCCCAGAGGTTCTTTTAAAAATGAATCCTTCATCAGTTAGTGATCATCTCTGAAGCTCTTCTTACTTGTCCCTCTCCCTTACACTGGGGCAGCCAAGACTGAATCCAAAATTGTAAAACATTAGTGAATGAATAAGGTTTAAAGAGCTTTTGCTCCTTCCCTTGCCAGCTACATCATACCATCCCTAGACAGCCTAGTATCTCCTTTTTTATTCTTGTCTGATTTTTCAAGTGCCTATCAGTTTCACTGCCCACCTGATCCCATTCCATATGTTATTCATCTTGGTTTGAATCATTCATCTCCACCTTTTTGAATATTATTTTTAAACATTCTATTAGCATCTGACATCTTCTCTGACACATTTAGGTCCATTGCCTTGCAGTGTAAGCACTTGTATTAGTCTTTTACAGTATTTTCTGTACTTTAGTGATCCTGTATCTTGCTGATTCTTTATCCCTTGCATCCTTTTTGCTCTGAATTGATTTTTCTTAATGGACTTAATAAAAGTTTGCATTTGAAATTAAATATTACTTGAAGAAAAGGGTATTTAAAATATATTCTTTATAGATTAAAAAATAAAAACAAAATCTATGCAGTCTATGCAACTTCTTTGAAGAAAAAAAAAATCAGGCATAACATTATTTACCCCATATTTGATACCTTTACAGACTTGTAGAGATTTTGAGATAGCAAAAAGAGAAATATCGTGCTTAGTACCATGATGGGTGTAAACTACTGGTTCCTCTTGGCCTTGCAGAGAACTGATCTATACTATTCTAGAAACAGAGGCTGGCTTTTCATGGATGGGGAGAACAGAATAGCAGGTAAACATTTGACAGAACAGGAAAAAAGTATATTAAAGCCTCTTTGCTGACTAGTTTGACTCTCTTGCATTGTAACAGGAACCTAACTGCAAAAATACACATGCTTATTTAATTAGAGTCTGAAAACTTCGATTACTATTTTACTCCTCACTTTCCATTTGATTTCAGTGTTGCCACAAGCAGTCACCCATTTTGAGGAACTGGTAGGGATGGCTGAAGCACTGCTCAAAGGGGGAGTGACATCATCTGCATCCACTCTGCATTCACATGCTGTCTGGAAAGCATCTAACAATCCATTAGCAGATTCATATGCAGCTATGCACAGTAACTCCAGCTCACCAATAACTTTGAATGTTGAAGATGAGGAGCAACAGACAGAAAAACAGGTCAGTTAAAAGGTAATTTCAGGCATAAAAATTAACCTCATACAGTACAAATTTTACTGCTATAGTATAACCAATATAAAAAATAAGCATCAGTAAAAATCATTTGATCATTGTTCTGTTGATGATATGACTAATGAGCTCCTCATGCAGAAGGCTCTTTCCATGGGAAATACCAGACTTAATTCAGTGTGGTGCTCCACTTTAAAACTGGTTTTGATTGCAGTGGCTTTGCACATCTGTGACTGGGGATGCATGAAGAAAATACTGAGATCCAAGGATAACTTCCAGGCTAATGTTTTAGATGCCAAAGGGGACCAATAGTGTTTCAGAGATAATCTAAGAAAAATACCAGCAGTCTCTTTAAATGGTTAATAAGTAAATGGAGAATGCTATGTTCCTGCTGTAGTGTTAGACACCAGTAGAAATACATGTATGCATGTATACTGAGTGAAGATCCCCTGTTCTCTGTAATTATAACAGAGCATCATTGAGAAATCAGAGGCACAAAGGCCGTACATGAAAAATAGACGCAACAAAAAGAATAATTCTAGCTTCTGCATTCAAAATTTACATTCTTATGCACTGAGTCATGCCAGTTGGTGGAAATCATTCTTGTATGTTGTGGGGTTCTAAATCCCAAAGAAACTATTAAAAATTATCAAGGTGTGATTTGACTGACTATGGCAATACACCAAATTTGACCTACTATCTCCAAAGAA
Source organism: Pezoporus flaviventris (assembly GCF_033815535.1). Lineage (NCBI taxonomy): Eukaryota > Metazoa > Chordata > Aves > Psittaciformes > Psittacidae > Pezoporus > Pezoporus flaviventris. The sequence continues at coordinate 29,629,592 of NW_026892579.1, read as the reverse complement.
ATTAAAAGTCCTAATTTTCTAAGCAACCTAACCTGACTTAAAGGTATCTCAAAACTGCCCGTTAGAAGAGTTCAAATGCTTAGGCTGTACAAGTGCTGCATGTAGAAGTCACTGTTAAAGCCTAGGACCAGATGTCACAGTTCTTAGGGCATGTCTGCTCAGAGGCAGGAATATTAGCTTGGGCATAGTGCCATGCTCCCAAGGCTGCACAAAATCTGTGCCAGAACTGGAGCACAGCCAGCCCACGTGGAGTGCAAGCAGAAGGAGTTAGATACGCATGAACATGTCCTGACTCCACTAGTGAGTAATAAGGATTGCTTGGAGAAGTGTTTGCTAGGATGAATGGGGTCCTTACCCTCTCCAACATTTGATTCTGATAAAATCAACCTGCATGTATAGTTCCAAACACAGTGTGCTGTGAAAGTTTAGTGTTGATATCAAGCACACAGTTTACAGAGATTCCATTCAAAATTGTGATTTAAAAAAAGAAAGTTAAAAAGATATTTCAGAGGTATACTATATAATATTTCTTGAGAACTGCAATAGTTATGCCTATAACCAATTTTGTTTTCCAGTTCAAGATCGAAAAATGGCAGATTGCACTTTGTAACAAGAGCAAACCTCAAAAGTTTATAAATGACTTGATGCAAGCACTTTATACACATGAATACATGGCTACACACAGCCTGACAGGTGCAAAGTCCTCCTCTTCAAAGGATAAAGCGGCAAAACCAGCTATGAATCAGAATGAAGTTCAGGAGATCATAGGTGATGGCTTGTTAACATTACTCAATGTGGCACTGACTTGACAGAGGGCTTTCTCTGAGGGAGGGGCTGTAATGCTTAACAGCTGGTCTGCTCAGGTGATGTGCTGTTTCATATTTCCTTCTGCAGCTACATACATTTAAACCATCTGTTACAAATGCTGGCAGTGAAATGCTAAGCAGCAGTATTTCTACTGTGTGAATTTTGTGGGGTTTATTTAAGTGGCTACTCAGGCACAGTGGTATTGTAAATTTTTTTAGCCTTTGAAAGGTTATCTACAACAGTCAAACTCAGATTATGATGCTAACAGATAGGGAAGGCAAAGAGAGGACACACTGAGGTCGAATTTAAAATGATGTCTGCTGTATTCTGAAGTTAGTGAATGTTATGAATTCTGACATTTTAAATAGCGCTGGAGGCAAAATGAGAGAGTAAGTACAGAAGACAGGAACAGTGATCAGAGAAGCAAACAAAATTTGTTTTGTGCTGAGGTTTAAGGCGGAAGAAGTTTGGTGCATAGGAAAGATGCAGATGGAAGTAATAGCTTTAAGGAAAACTATTTTGTGAGCCTATGAAGTCTGGTTTTTATTTGGTTTACACCTACAGCTTTATACTTGAGCAACATAGCCTAAATTCTGTGCTAGAATCCTTCTCCCATTGCCTTTCCAGGACTGCCTGTTCTCCTCCCAGCTTATCTCCAGCTCTTCTACCCTGGTCCAGTTTCATTGAAGTTGACCAGCAAATTCAAAAGTTACCAGTTATGGAAACATCTTGTCTTGAAGAACCTAGCTAGAGAACAAGGACCAAAGTCCAAAGAGAAAAGGAAGGGGTGAAAATATCTTTAGAGGCAGTAAGATGAGACAATTTTAGCATGATGTATAAGAAACCTTTAAAAGATTTCATGGGATGAGAAGAACTGTTGGACTCAATGGTCTTTTCCAACCTAAATAATTCTATGATGCTAAGAGCTATAAATGACTTCTAAAGGTGGATTCTGGGGAAGGGTCTAGGCAAAGCTGAGAAGGGAAGCAGAGAAGATAATCAGGATACTGAATACAGCATGCTGCAGAGAATTCAGTGACAGAGGGGAGCCTATAGAGAATTCAAAGAAGTCTGTTAAGAGAAATGAGAATACTCTTGAATTCAAATAGAGAAGTGTCAGCATTATACAGGAGAAAAGGAAAAATAAGAAGGAAGCCTGGGAGTTTTAGACTGGAGAAAGTGAGTTAGTAGATCAGATTATTTAAAGAAGATAGAAACTGTAAGACTTAAAAATGAAATGAAAGGGGATAAAAAAATCAAGGGAAAGGGTGCAGGAATCGCATTCCTGATGTTGAGTCAGTCCTGTTAGTACTGCATTCAAAAGAAGTTAGCCAGGCAAAACAGAAGGGAATTTTTAAGGGAAAACGACATCACCTGCAAATGAAAATTAATTAAAAAGCTCTGTAAGATTCAGAGGCATGAGGACTGATAAGGATAGGAAAAGGACTCTCTGATCAAGAACAGAACAAAGGGAGGGAGGATGAGCAAACACAAGTCACTGACTACAGGAAGCCCTTGTGGCCCTGGAGTTCCCTTTGAGTCTGCCAAGAGCAGGCACAGCAGTATGGAAAGCGCAGAGCTGGCACATGCAAAACCTATGAAGTAGTGTGTGAAGACAGCAAAGTAACTGGAGCTAAAGCTGAAGTAGCTGGAAATATCAAAGATGCAAGAAATGCATTTTAGGTCACATATCGATTGTTTCCCTGATTTGCATTCCTCATATATATTGTCTGTCTATTTTGCAGGAATCACAAAACAGTTGTTTCCAAACACAGATGATGCTTTAATTAGACGAATGATGGGACAAAAACTGAACAATTGCACCAAGAAGCCGATTTTAAGCAAAGATCTTAACTCAGGTGCTTTTCAGAAGCATAGCTTTTGGTAAGTCTGAAAAAAAAACCAAAAAAATGTAGTTTGCAATGTGTAATTTGTTTTATTATCCTGTGGTAACAAAATCTAAAATTACCATGAAGATACGTGTTCGTACAGGCATGGCCAAGTAGGTAAATACTTTTTGTACAAGGTTATGAAAATGTGTAATACAAAAAGCAGTCCAGCTTAACATTATGGTACAGAAAAAGTTGTACATTCTAGACAAAGCAGCATAAGACCATTAAATTATAGGAATGGAATACAGAAGTAAACACATGGAGTTACTTTGATCAATGTGTCTAGTTTAGCTTTGGCATTATTCTCTGTAGGATCTCCAAAGACCAGTCAGTTCTATTTTCATGTCACCTCTTACACCTCAATTAACCCACAAGTAAAGATAAGGAAAATCACACCTCTTTTATACCTACTGATAAAAGTACTGCTGGAAAGCTACATTAGCAATCTTTTACTGCCAGATGAATCTGAATTATTGGGACAGCGGAACTATTAAATAACCTTTTCTTATTATGGGTATTCTTATCTTTCAGTCTGAAATTGCTGAACCCATCCCTCTCATCAGTAAAGTCAGCTATTTGCATAGTACTGTTCCCACATACACCAAATGTATGCATCACAGAATAGTTGAGGTTGAGAGGGACCTCTGTAGATTGGCTAGTCCAACTCTTGCTGCTCAGAACAGGGTCACCTAGACCAGGTTGTTCAGAGCTGTGTACAGTTCTCCAAAGATGGAGACCCCACCACCTCTCTGAGCAACCCATGCCAGTGCCTGGTCACCCTCACTGTGAAAAGATGTTTTGTGATGTCAGATGTCATTTCCTGTGTTTCAATTTGTGCCTATTGCTTCTGGTCCTGCCACTGGGCATCACTGAGAAGAGGCACCATCTTCTTTACACCTTCCCATCAGATATTAATAAACACAGATAGATCTGCTTGACCCTGTTTGAGGTGAAACAGTGCCAGCACTCTCAGCCTCTCCTCAGGAATAGGATGAGATTAACAAGGAACAGATAAGAGATTAAAATCGGTGAGACAGGGAGAACAGATTTTTCCTTACTTACACTTTCCATATTGCAGTAGTATTTTATTCTTCCTAGTTCAGTTATCTTGTGCATGCTTTAAAATCTGTATTTGCAACTGTAAGACACTTCATAACAACAACAAACCAAAAACCAACCAATCAATCAAAAAACCCACCCCAAGGTATTTGACTATGTTACGACACAATTGTTTGAAAAATAGCAGTCCTTTGTTACTAAAATTCCTCTCTAATGCACCTGGTAATACTCCATGGACCATAAGTGGTCTATGAATTACTACTTGAGAAATACTCACATAATATCTACTGGAAGAATCCACATACACAGGCTTTCCCATCTGGAAACAATAGACAAATGCACCAACCTGGCTAAAATACAGTTTACTGTCTTGGTGCTTTTCACATAGAGATGAGAAAGCTTCGTAAACAAAGATCTTCTGTATTTGCAACATGCAGTGTGCATTGACTCACCGTAGTATTTTATCTTGTCCTTGACACACGTGGGAAAATAATAGCACAGAAACCCAGACTGTATTCTTTGAAAGCACTAATCTTAAATATTTTATATTTTAAATCTTTATCTCATCAGATATATCCATAAATTTTGCTAATTCCTAATCTTCTCATGTACAGACACGGTATTCCTGAAGCCTTACAGAAGGATCTTGAGCTAGCAATATAACAGTTCTGTTTGGTTTTTTTTAATACTGCCCGTAGACCTTTTAATTTAAACTTGATATTTTAAACATGTCTTTATGTCTGTTATTGCTAAGTACTTATGTAATATCTAGTCCAGCATCCACTGAAACCAGTGCAGATATTGCCTGCATAGTCTCTCTTGAATAAGATGCTTACTTGAATGCCTTTGTAATGGATTAATTTTACATCTGTTCATTTCCTCATTGTAAAAGCATTTAAGCACCCTGTAAGTAATTAAGATAACAGTGGTGATTCCTTTAACTCAGATGACACAAGTTTTCTCTGTAAGAAAATGAGAATTTAAAAGTGCTCATAATCTCACTGTTAATGCCTTCAGTTCACCTTCCAGCAATGAAGTACAGAGGGGTCAAGAGAAAATCCTGTTATGCAGTACCTTTAGTAACAGTTTACACACAAGCTACTAACTGGTGATACTGCAGTTTTGACCTTCTTCTTTGCTGCTCCTCCTTCCTTGCCCACCTCCTCTGCCTTTCTCCAGAATACAATTGCAATTCAAGAGAAGTGATTTGGAGTCAAATCTAAAGAGACAGACAAGTCACCATCTCAGAATCATAAGGCTGAGGTGAAACAAGGAAAAGGGGAATGTGCCAATGCAGTTAGTTAACTAGTTAACTCACTCTGCTGCTCAGAAACTAAGAGCAATAGTAAGTGCACATTTAATGTTAGCATTTCAAGATTAGTTATAAATTGTCTCAACAGTGGTTCAACAGCTGTTCCTCAGGGCATCATCTCTTCCACTGTTCCTCCCAGTACACAAGACCAGCAGGATGATGATTCACCAGCTACTAATGCACAAGTGCAGCAAAGTGACAGCCACCTGACTTCTCCACCTCCCACCCCACAAGGTCGGGAGGAGTGTTGCAAGCCCACTTCTAAGGCGGAGTCCTATCTCGCCAGCAGCTCACCAGCGCCCTCTCCCAACCAAGGTTGCGGACAGGATCTCAGGAATTCAGACAAGGAATAACAGAAGATACTTCATACCAGTTCAAATTCTCAGCGGAGATTATGGAGTAGTATAAAATAAAAAGGAAATAAAATCTAAACGGGCCTAGCAGTGGTGGACAGAGATACTGTAAGCAGAAGAGAAGCCTGAGAACTATTTTCTCAAACAAATGAAAATCCCACAACTTAGAAAGAAAATAAAGGCATATTAATATCTTTGGCTTTAAGATATTATTAAATATATGCATGTTATGCAGTAATTCAGAAAACGTAAACTTGCTCTGAAGAATATAAGTAGAATTCCCCTTAGTTAGAAAAAAACATTATTTAAAATAATGCCAAAAGAATGTATAAGAGGAACCATAATCCCCTTGCCCTCACCTTGAGAGCTGATGGAAAACTGCTTTTCTGACAAGAGAAAACTCTTGCATATTAATATTAAAAAGATACAGAGGTATAAAAAGAGAATAGAAAAATTTCCAAGTGAAATGAACCCTACGAATGGCTAGCATAGGGTTAGAAAGCACAGGGCCACATGAGCAGAGAAATAAAATAGGTATTTAAGGATGCTGTTAAACATTCTTAGGGCGATGAAACTGCAGCTCTCAAGATGCTTGCAGGAAAGAAGCAGCTCATTTTTAACCTCTGAAAGCTGGAAAGGCAATGAAAGAAGGCATGTTCCCTCTTATCTTGGAGAAGAGTCCTCCAGGATAACCTGTTTTGTTGTGGAGGCTGTGGCTTCTCTCACAGGCCTGCTGCTGCTGGAACTTTACTGGTTTGGCAGCTCTCACTCTCCCTTCTTCCCTGAACATCAGGTCCATAGGGTAAGGTTGCCTGATCCCCCTAGTCAGGAAATGGAGGACAATTTCTTGAAGATGACTAGTAAAGGGCTGAGTTACCAGCTTCTACTCCCTGTCTTTCAATGTTAGTATGCTACCTCTTGCTTAGAGAGAGGGTGGAGCATTCCCGCTTGGACTGGGACCAGAAAAATCCCAGGAACTGCCCAGTTCCTCTTGAGATCTGACACCACTTGTCCCAGGGAGCAGTTGGCAGTTACACACCCTGTAATTGCCTGAGAAGGAAGAGCAGGGGGGGAAGGTACATTTTTTTTGTCTCTGACTGATTTCAGGTTTACAGTGGGTGGTAGAATGGGAAGGAGAGAACACTTGGATTATAGCTTTTATGCTTGAGTGTACTTTCCCCAGAACAAAGAGTACTAATAGTTGAATTGATTTTAAATATGACAAGGAGGCAACTAAGCAATCTAGATGAAAAACATTCAAAACTAAAACCGACAAACACCCCCACAATACAAAGCTGGAGAAATCTATCTTGATATGAGGAAGATTTCTGTAACTCTGGAGATCTGAGTTACAGAAATAAATTAGGAATAGTATTAGGCTGAATGCCAGAAAAAAAATGGGTAAGGTTAGCAGCCAAATCTCGCTAAAGGGAAGTGCTGCAAACCTAACTGTACTAGAACAATGCACTCATGAAATGCACTGTGGAGAAGACTGTAGTGGGGGCTGGGGTATGAATTAAGTGATCTGCTAGCCTTTTTCATGTCTCATCTCTATCGATTTCTTCTAGATAGGATCAGGATGAAAGCAAGTATGAAATACATCTCATGTTATTAACTACCATCTATAAAATGTAACAGAAGGATGTTTGCTATTATGTACATTTTGTATATGTAGCTGTATGTACAGCATATAAGAATGTATATAGTTAATCATATTTTTGAAGCAACTTTCTATCAAATAAAATGAAACATTACTATGTCTTAGTTCTGTTTTACTGTCCTTACTGTCTTCTGGGTCTTTTCTCACATCAGCCTCTTGTACACTCTGACACATAAGCTTGGGTTGTCTCTTGTTTGCTTTTTATTTTCTCTTTAATAAGTGTTCTGAAGCCAGCTTCTGTAAAGCTGGTAAGTTTTAGCTGTGGAAGAGGTTGACCCATCTTACAAGGGCTCGCTAACCTTAAAATTGTTACAGCTGATATAGCACAGTTGCAGCTGTTCTGCTGCTCAGGAGGTGCAGAAGTGCTTGGGCAGGCATACAGAGCCACACATGACTGGCTGTTCTCCCTGTTGCTAGTGCAGCAGTGCAGGTCATGATGTTCTGTGTTTTTCTGTTCTGCTGAATGGGTAAGTTGTCAGAGGAAAACCAGTGAGGCTGGCAGCTCACCACAAAGAGTAAAGGAGGATTTTCATGGTAGGGTGAAGGGGAAGGGAGACCAATGAGTGTTCTGGATAAAAAGAACAACAAAGAGAAGGGGACATTTTAATGTTTTACCAAAGAGTAAAGAGGGAGCAAGCTATAAAGAGCAGTTCCTTCCTCTTTCCTAAAGTATGACTGATGTTATTCCAATGGATAGAATAGCTTTTACACAACTATACAGTTAACAGAATCACAGAATCCTAAGGGTTGGAAGGGACCTCAAAATATCATCTAGTCCAACCCTCCTGCAAGAGCAGGGTAACCTACAGTACGTCACACAGGAACTTGTCCAGGCGGGCCTTGAATATCTCCAATGTAGGAGACTCCACAACCCCCCTGGGCAACCTGTTCCAGTGCTCTGTCACTCTCACAGTAAAGAAATTTTTCCTGATGTTCACATGGAACATCCTATGCTCCAGTTTACACCCATTGCCCCTTGTCCTATCACTGGACATCACTGAAAAAAAACTAGCTCCATCATCCTGACACTCACCCTTTACATATTTGTAAACATTGATGAGGTCACCCCTCAGTCTCCTCCAAAAAAGAGGAAAAGCCAAAAGCCATTCTCCTTGCAGTATGACAAAAAGGAAGAAAATACAAGTTGTTTTCCAAAATGGCCCTGGCAAGTTCTGAGAACACAAAATTGAAACCTAGATAATCACAGATGACGCTTCAGAAATTACAGAAGGGGAGAGAAAGAACAGAAGAGTCTAATGCTGCTTCTCCCAAAATTTGCACCAAAATCTGTTGTTGATATATAAAGTGTGGTGCCACAAAGGATAAAATGTTTCTTACACGAGTGACAGAGAACACATTTCTGTTACTCAAATTTGGAGAGAGCTGACGGCTACTGCAGAAAACCTAACAGCTATATGACTGTACAGCTGAAAAGGTAAGTAATGCTAAAACTAATAATTTGAACTATTTGTTTCTACTGTTGCATTTTAGATTAAATTTGAAGATTACCATGGAAAAGAATGTGGTTGTTTATTATGAACTGCTCAGTAAAAATGTTTGCTTTATTAAAAGGGAAAAAAATTGAGATATGTGAAGAACGTGATAAAAAACTTACTGAAAGGGTACCCTCTTGAATAAATTGGGGGGGTTTAATGCATGTCCCCTCTTATTATGGTATATAGATAGGAGTAAAAAACAAAACAAAATACCAGACATCCAAATTTCCTAGATCAAGAGCAGCATGCATTGTTGACACAAGAAGGAAATAAATGTTTAGAAAGGCAATGTTTCAATCACTTTTATGAGCAAGGAAAGAAACAAGGTAGTGAAATATGTTTAAATTCTATAAAAAAAAAAATCAAGGGCACATAATGAATTTATGGAATTAGTTGCTACAGAGCATTAGAGGGTTCATACAGACAGTTTGCTCAGAAAGAACTTCTACATCTTATGTGATACCCATACCTTGTTTGAAGGTTTGGACTTGGAGATCCTGGCTTATGAAGAGCAAACTGTAAGCACGCCATGCTCTCCTAGGTTTGTCTGCCCTGCATTTGGCAATCTACTGCCTGTGTTGAAAATGCTTACTGTCTTACTGAATTAGTGAATGTGCTGTGCATCCAAGAAGTCCAGCAGGGTACATTTTCTCTCCTCTCTATGAAATAAACTCTGTATAAGAACTTTCCTAAGCTAACCCAAACTGGGAAGCCCATGCTTTCCCAGGAATTAGCTGAAATACACAAATTCAGAGATTCATAGTTTTGTTAGCATATTGGAAATGCTGACATGGTTGCATGGCAATTCCCTGACTACTTTTTTTCCTTAACTGTACTGTTTAAATAAAAGGAGGGTTTTTTGGATATGTCATTAGAAGAGTAAGCATTTACATGATTTACTGCTGAAACATTAATATTGAAATGAGTGCCATTTTCATTTGGTATCAGAGTTTGGAAAAATAATGCCACTTTGCTGCTCTAATAACCTGTTACTATTGCACCTCATACTATCTGTCCTCAAGAATCAAAAGTAATTAAGTGCAAATGCAAGATGCAAACAGAATGGCTGCTATCAATGTACTGTTAGCAAATTCAAGTTATAATGCAAAATATGAAAGTTCAGGCAGCAACAATGACCTTAGTTTTCCAAGTGGTAGTCAGGTTTCTATTATTTTAATAATGCCATAAATGCCACTGCTCAAATCAGTATTATTATACAGTCCAACAGTAGTGATTAAGTTTTATTTGTTAATGAGTATGTAGCCAGTATATAAAGCTAGCATCTCAGTGTGTCTATTTTCTATCATAAAGCTATTTTTTCATTCACCTATGGAAGGAGGCTTAAAACTAACATTAGTAATAGTAACTGTGTTTACAAGAAAAATAAGTGCACTAAATTACTGCTGACATTAAATACCACTCGACATGTCCTGATAGTTGTTTATTCATGAAGTTGCTGTAACATAAATTTAACATGCAACCCTGAGTTCTTTCTCTCCTGTGTATAATGGATTTGATAAGCATGCACCAGTGAAGTGCTTTGTTTGTGTGCAAGCCTCTCTTTTTATATGGACACACAATTCAAAGGTGATGTTTACATTGTTCAGTTTACTCAAGGCCAATGCAGCGAGTAAAGATGATTCATGCCAGCTTTTACTTTGGGTGGCTCAAAGTAATCATACATTGAAGCAGCAGAGCAGTATCAGATACATGGCAAAAATCATGGACATGGCAGCCCAAGCGATGTTTCCATCATCCTGGCAGTCAGGGGAGATGAGAAGGGCACTTATAACACAAGTAAATAATCGTTTGCAGAACTGGTGTTGGTGACAAGGTTTTGATTTGTATGACCACTGGACACTGCTTGCAGATCACCATCTGCTTGAGAGAGATGAGATCCACCTCATTATGCAGGGCAAAATTGGTTTTGCCAGTATGATGGCTGACTGCACAAGGAGTATGAGGAATAACCATGATAAGTTAGTCTGTGTGCAGCTGCAGGAATGTTGGGATCACAGAGATGTGGTGGATGGCATCCCTGACTGGAGTGTTACAATGAAGGACAACCAGCTCCTTAGGATGGACAGGCCAGGAAAACAAGGAGGGGAAGTTGCCCTTTATGTGAAAGAGCATCTGAAGTGTATAGAGCTCTGCCTGGCAATGGACAAGGAACCAAATGAGGATTTATGGAGAGTGACTGAAAGAGGACAGGTAAAGGTGATCTAGTGTCTGCTGTAGGCTGCCTGACCAGGAAGAACAAGAGAATGAGGTAGGCAGATAGGAGCAGCTTCACATTCACAAAGCCTTGTCCTCATGGGGGACTTCAACCACACAGATAGTTGTTGGAGAGACAACACATAAGCAATACAGTGCCCTGCTAACCTCCTCTTCCAAGACATAAAGGAGTCAACAAGGACCAATGAATAGCAGTGATTTGCTGGACCTCTTACCAACAAGGAGCCTGTTGGGAACGTGAAGCTGAAAGGCAGCCTTCGCTGCAGTGACCATGAGATGGTGTAACTCAGGATCCTGAGGGGAGGGAGGAATGTAAAAAGCAGGCTCACAATCCTAGCCTTTGGGAAAGTGAATTTTGGCCTCTTCAAAGACCTGCTTGGAAGAGCCCCACGCGATAAGGCCCTGGACTTAAGATGGGCCTGAAAAAGCTGGTTTGTATATTTAAGGATCACCTCCTCCAAGCTCAGGAGCAGTTCATTCCAGAGACTAGAAAGTCTGGTAAAAATGCCAGGAGGCCTGTGTAGATGAAGAAGCAGCTCTTGGTCAAACTCAGACACATAAAAAAAGCATACAAAGGGTAGAAGCAAGGATGTGTAACCTAGGAGAAATACAGAAACATTGTTCAAGCATATAGGGATGAAGTTAGGAAAGCTAAAGCCCAACTGGAAGTGGATCTAGCCAGGGATATCAAAGCCATCCTAGCTGGGACAAGAACAATAGTTTCTGTAAATACACAGGTGACAAAAGAGAAAAACTAGGGAAAAATGGGCCCTTTGCTGAATGACAGGTGACCTGGTGACACAGGATGTGGAAAAGGCTGAGTTACTGAATGCCTTCTTGCCTGAGTCTTTGCTATCAAGACCAGCCTTCAGAAACCCCACAGACTGGGGAAAGGCTGAACCAAGGAGGGGTATCCTTGGGGGAAGAGGATCAGGTCAGGGGATACTTAAGCAAACTGGACATACATGGGCCCTGATAGGATGCACCCAGAAGTGCTGAGGGAGCTGGAAGATGTCATTGTAAAGCCACTCTTTATAATCTTTGCTTAGTCATAGTGAGTAGGAAAGGTGCTTGAGTACTGGAGGAAAGCGTCACCTCCATCTTCAAGAAGGGCAAGAAGGAGGATGCACAGAACTACAGGCCTGTCAGTTTCACCCTGAGCCCCAAGAAGGTGATGGAGCTGCTAATCCTGGAAATCATTTTCAGGCACAAGAAAATTATCTGGAGTGACCAGTATGGCTTTATGACGTGGAAGTCATGGATCAGCTTCTCAGACTGGCGTAGTAGATGAGGGGAGAGCAAAGAGGCTGTCTGTCTATACTTCACTTGGCATTGTCTCCCACAGGCTCCCCGCAGCCAAGCCATGGATGAGCAGGCCGTGAGGTGACCTGAAACCCGCACAACGCCGCACAGTGAGCACAGGCAGCACTCGCTGCCCGCCTGCGACCTCCGCCTCGGCGAGCCCTCCCCAGCACAGGCGATTTTCCCGCCTTCCCTCCCTGCCCGCTGTCAGCCCAATGGCCGCCACTTTCCGCCTGCCCCGGAAGCGGCGTGTAGCTTCTCCTCCTTCAAGCAGGAACCGTGAGCATCCCAACCGAAGGTGGCACAGGGGAGGCAGGAAATTATTGGAGGAAAGAGCCCCGAAACGCCGCCGCGGGGGAAGGGAGGGCTGCGCATATGGCGTTGTCGAGGTAGCGCCGGCACCTGCCATCGGGGAAGCAGGCGGGCAACTACAAATCCCGGCAAGCAGCGCCGCGCTCCCGCCCCACCCTCCCCTCCCCTCCCCACCGCCCCCGGGGTGAAGAGGAAGCGGAGGCGCGCCGGGTCGGTGCGTCGGGGTGTCTTCGGGTGCTGGTGGGGCCGTCGCTTAGCAACCCAACCCCCGCGGGGCCGCTGGGCGGGCGGGCTGGCGGGGAGGCCGCCGCTCCCCCGAGCCGCAGCGGCCGAGCGGCCTTGCGGCGGTCTGACTGACCGGGCACTGTGGTGCCCATGCGGGTAGAGAAACGTGAGTCAGCAGCGCCGGCCGCTGGGGCTGAGGTGCGGGGGCGGCCCCACGAGGGCCGCCGCTCCTCTGCGAGCCGCTCGCGGAGGTGTTTCCGTTTAGAAGGACGGCGCTTGTTTTGAAGGAAGAAGCTCAGCCGTTGGGCTCTGCGGTGGTTCAGGAGTGGCCGGAAGCATCAAAAGTGCCTGCAGCTACTAATAATGCCGGAGCTCACTTCGCGGCTGTTACTGAATTGTCCTGTGTTCTACTGGTAACACAGCGCCGTTAAGCGGGAGCTCCGATCTGCCTCTTCAGATTTAAGCGCTGAGCTCTGACCTTAAAGCCACCGTAGGAATGAAACGGAAAATGCTGCATAGTTAAAGAAAACTTACGAAATAAATTGATGAAGCATGTTTTGTTTCTGTTTAGGTAATGGAGTCTCATAACTCCGGCATAGTTTCCAAGAGTCCGTCAGCCTCTGAAAGTGAAGATAATGATATTGAGTTCGTTGGAGTAAGTAGACCACTTGCTGGAAATGCACTGCCTGTTGTGGTGTGTTCTTGGTAGCCCAGTGAAACAGGAGGGGGTCTTTGTGTACTGTGGCTATGGTCTTATTTTCAATGGAAAGCATTACTTTTGAATTTAAGGAGAATTTAATTTGTGAGCCTTTATGGTGGGTAACAAGCTTATCTTAAAGGTTTATGTACTTGGTTTGGGGATTTGGTTTTTGGTTGGTTTTTATTTGTTTTGGAAGAGTGTTAAATGATGTCAGTCCTATATAGAGAATGTAGACTTGAGTGTCCCAGGAGGTGAGTGAGGGATTACAGTGATCAATGACGCATATGAGAAGCCACCATAGCTGACTTTTTTGGTAATTAGATTGCATAGCATTTTACTTCATGAGTAGCCCCACAGAAGTTAATGGAATAAAGCACTGCTCGTTCTGCAAAACTGGATGAACTTTGTATATACTTTGTTAAGAAGAGGAAGGAAATTATGTGTTAGAGGCCTTAAACAGCCTTCAATTGTGAAGCACTGTATAATAGCTACAGTACAACACCTAGTCTGATGCTGACATGTGGCTTATGTGATGTAACTTTAAGACCACTTTAAGACCCATATCTGTTGAATGTCCAAGCAAAGCAGAGCGGTTTTGGTGCTGCCTGTGTTCTGGCCTCAATATGTCATCATATGGAGGTGCTGGATGGCAGAAAGATGATTTTCCTTAATGAGCAAATTATGCGAATACGATCAAGTGGTTAATTGATGCCAGGACTAATAATTGCTCGTTTCCTATGGATTTGTCTTGTCCTTAATGCTGAACAATAACTAGATTTTTTTATTATTATTATTTTGTATGGTGTTTGATTAGAGTTGATTAAGTTAAATGTACAGACCTTTTCTGCAGGGGTATTAGGTGCTCGAGTATAAGGGATGTGCATATTTTTGTGAAAATTACAAGCAGTTGATCTGAGACTTCTTGGTCTTTTAATTGATTTGGTCAAAATTGACTAATGAGTTCTAAGTTCATTATATACACACACAGGCATTCACGTGCAGTATGATTGTATAAGCTTCATTTTCCTGAAATACTGGGCAAAGAAGGAGGAAGCTAGTGTAGCTTTGAATGTGTAATGATAGAGGGGCTGCTGGAGCACCGAGAGCAATAACTGAGACCTATTAAAATCAATGCTTCTGTTAACTTTTTTTTCTTGTTTTCATCTGTGGATAATACGGAGAATCTGTGGTCACAGAGATGATTGCTTCTGAGCCATGCTGCTCTATATAAGAAGATGATTGTGCTTAGGCTAGTTTGTGTAGGATTGATGTCTTGGGATGAAGAGCTTACTGTTGTCACTGATGAAGATGAGGGAAAAGATGTGTCACCCTGACCACCACCTAATATGGGCAGTGTGTCCTTGGATCTCCCATTTGCCCTTCTCAGTGAGGGTGAACTTGGACTTTGCAAAAGAATTTGTAAACTACCTGGTTAGCTTTAGATCATCATTTCCATATAGTAAAGTATGTAGGCTTCATCATAAACATTGTGTATGACTGCTACCTCGTCACTGGTGTGGGGTTTTTGTTTGCTTGTTTTGGGGGGAAGGGGTTTTGGGGTATGTTTTGGGGTTTGTTTGGTTGGTTTTTTGTGGTTTTTTTTTTGTTTCGTTGTTTGGGGTTTTTTTCCAATTCAATTACTTGCCTTAGAGTTTTGAATTCTTACTGTAGGACTGAGGAAAGTCCTGATTTGATGGAGCAAAAGCTCTGCTGCTGCTAGAGTTTTTTCAGCCTTTGCAGTCAGATTCGCTCTCATTCAGGAAACTTAACTGTTCTTCTGTAATTCCCACCTTTTAATTCTGCAAAGAAAAGTATTCTGGCCACTTAAAGTCATTAAAGTTTTGCATACCAACAGAAAAATATATCTTCAATGCAAGCCAGTGTTCCTAATGGCGTGATTTCTTAAAATAGGACAGTCCCCCATTCTGTTTCCTTGGTAAGGGTAAGGCAAGAGTGAAGGGATTCACAGGTTTAATGGGGTCTGTAGCACTTAAGTAGACAGATTATGCATGTTGCCACAGTCTGCTCTGAAAGCATTGGACTCCTGAATTGTTTGGGTTTTTTTTTTAATGGTATTGATCCACTCATATTTTTTTTCCTGACATTTCTTTAAAGACAAAGCTCTTCATTATGCTGCTTTTTTGAAAGAGCTTTCCGTGATAAAGTTGGTGCCTTTTCTAGGCCTTTGCTGCCCTTACCTTTGTTACTACATGTGGGAGCTCAAGATAATGCATAGTTCTATAAAGTGTTTAAATAACTTCTGGCTCCTCTGTTGTGTTACAATGAATGGCAAACAATGTTAAGGAGGGTATTTGTGTTTAATTTCTGTAAACGTGTTAAATGCATAGGAAGATTATATATCTTCCAATATATAATATATATTGTATACTATATATAGTATATAATAAAACTCAACTGGAAAATTGAAGAGCTATGTATTTAAAAATTACTTGCATTTTCTGATGCAATTTATGCAAAGTTTTCTTCACTGTTGGTGATTTTTATTTCAGAAGTAGAAATTCAAAGAAAAACATGATTCCATAGGCTCTGGCTTGTTCAATAATGATTTCAATTTGAGATCCAGGGAAGACAAATATACTTCATCTACCTTGCAGCCTTGACCTTTTACAGTGTTTTGGCTGCATTTCATAGCAAAAGATGCATACTTTTTCTGTCCTGAAAGAGTTGGAGCAGCCACTTAATTTCTTGCAAATGAATACTTCATTTTATTTCAAACCTAAAGAGGACTTCTGGCCTATTTTGGGAACTGATGATGTTAGAAAAATTGATTCATGAAAAACAGTTGCAGCTCTTTGAGCTCCTACAGAGGTCTTAAGGAGCAGGTCAAGTTTTTAGTTTTCCTTGTAGTTGTAGTTTTTCAATAAAAATATCTGAAGAGCAGTTGACCCTGGGATATACCAAAATCAAGTGATTTGCTGAAACATGTTACTATGTAAATATTTTGTTTCCTTTCCCCCTGGGGTGTTAGATATTGGGCATGCAGACTCAAATATTTGCTTCTCTAGCTTTCAGTTACATTACAGCTGGAACCGGATAAAATTGTAGAGTTGTTACAGAGCATCTCTGAAACAGGACTTTTATTTTTGCTCCCAACCCAAGTCTGCCAAGGACTTGAATTTTATTACCTGGGAGGTTGCAGAAATCAAAACTTTCTAAATACATGTTGGTTCACAACATTGGTCAGTTACTCAGCAGTCTTAAAGCTGGAAACCTGCAGGAACAGAGATTTAAAGCACAAATAGTACAACTTGTGCCAGGGTTTTTTAGTGCACTTTAATGTGAGCTTTTTCCATTATAATTAGTGTGTTTACACATGTATACACAATTATTCTTATGTAATTATTTTGTCAAAGATACATTAAGTTTGTGGTCACACATATTGAAAGCTAGTTTCATTTTTTCTGTTTGCTAGTGTGTGTATAGTTATGCAGAAATTTAATTGTGCTTTTTAAGCAGCTTGGGTATTTGTTCTGAATGCATGTCAAGCTAAAACCTGAACAAACAAAAAAGCCTTACATGACATGCCTGTGGGCCAGGTGTCTGTTAGCTAGGCCTTGTTACCCAAAGATTGGTTATTGGTGTATATTTGGTGTATGTTGAATTACTCATCCTGTTTCATGTTCATTTCACTTTTTCAGGAAGGACCCTTAAGGCCTGTACTTGAAAGCATTGATCTTGTCAGTAGTGAGGATGAAGACCCTAATAGCAGTTATTATGTTCATGTGAGTATGTTGTAATATATTTTGGGACTTCTCAGCTGGTAAAATAATTAGTCTGTATTTTTCCCCATCAGTTACTTTTCATAAAAATACTTGTTAGAGGTATTTTTAACAAGTAATAAATAAAACAGTATTGAAGTCTTTTGATTTTTACCTCCTCTTGATTGGAAGGTAAGAATGCCAACACTTCATTTTTTTCCTGAGGTGTTTTTTGCCTTCTTGAAAAGGACTTGGACTTGAGTTGACTTTCAGTGGTTTTAGCAAGTGTGTTGAAAAAAAATTCAAATGACCTCATAAATTGGTGTGTTTGGTTTCTAGCCTGCAAATGTCATATGGGCTATTCCCAGGCATTTTTCTTCTAAAATAATTTGTAAGGAGCAGTTCATAGATTGGAGGATCTTATTCTGATGGCAACCTCACCCTCACTCTTCATAATTCCTCTAAAGAATGTAAGAGTCAGAAGCAGGTCAGTTCAGGTATCCCCCAAGCTTATTGTGCCTACTCTGCAGGGCCTTTGAGGGAGAAGGTGACTGAGAATGACTCTGCTAGAGCTGTTTTTGGCAGCAGTGGACATCTCTTGGCTTATGTTTTCCAGTGTTGCAGTATAGGATGTATGAAACAAGCCTGGTTCTTAAGGAAAGGTGGGACTTCTGTACATGCACAGGCTCATTCCTCAGGGATGATTGCTAGTGTTGATTGTGCAGCAGGAGCAAACTACAGTGTATAGCCTTGATGCTAGAAAAAGCTAATCTGCCTTTCTGAAGATAGCAGGCAGTGTTGTCTAAGAGCAAGAATGATATCAGTTCTCAGTTTTTCAGGTGGGCTGCATGTTGCCTTTCAAAGCTTTAGTGATTTTTGTTCACCTACTTAGAAGAATTTACTTATTTTTAATTTGAAACTTCTATGACACCCGGCATAATCATCTATGTGCTTCAGGGAGGCTAATGTTGATGTCGAATTGCCTTGAATATGTAGGGGGTGGGGATTGTTTGTTTGTTAATGGAAGTTATAGATGCTGGTAAATAGGAAGAGAAAACTAGCAAGGTAGATAATGGAATTTAGGATTGGAATTATGTACTGAATTGCACCCTGATGCTTGGGCATTGCTTTTCAATGTATTAGTACCTGTTACTTAACAGTAACCAAATAAAAGTTTAAGTTTTCCATTGCAGAGAAATACTAAGCGTAAAGATCACATTGACTATCAGAAAGAACGAGTTGCTTCAACCTTGGATCGTCTGGCACGTCATGTAGAAGTTGAGAAACAGCAAAAAGAAGAGAGAAACAAAGCCTTTAAGGTATTGGATCTATCTTACTGTGGGCTTTTTTTATTATGTAGAATTAAGTAAAATTGCATAATACAGGCCTTGTAGTCATGAGTGCATTTACTTTCACAGTTAAGTAAATAAAATGATGGGTGAGTAAAATAGAGGGTTTTTTTGTTTTGTTTTGTTTTTTTACTTCTGGAACATCGTTTGAAACACAGTGTGGACTTTGTCTCTTCTGGGTTTAAACCACGACAAGTGGCTTTTACCTGATCAGTTTGCTAGCCTTATTGTAGTTCCTAAGGGGGGAAGGGGGGGGGGGGGGGGGGGAGGGGGAGTAACTTCATGTAAGCCAGCGGCAAAAACTTGCTGTCTTGTTTGTACATACAGTGAAGGGACCTCAGCATCAGTTACTCTGGTTAAATAATTGAAAACTAACAGTTATCACAAACCACCATTGTGCTTTTGTCTGAGATTTTGGGGAAGCCATTTGCCACATGAAATCTTTGTATCAGGTATTATTTGATAATGGGGTAAATTTTTTTTATGCATAAGGCAGAATTTTAAAGTTGAATTCTAGTAATTGTGCAACTATTTGAAAAGGTTCATGTTATTATGAACTGGGAGACACAGTCAGTAGTCTTAAGGGTAAGGCTGCTGTCAGTAGGCCTCAGACTACTTGAAGGAATGAGCTTACAAGAACCTCATGAAATTCAACAGGGACAAATAGAGTACTGGTAGAACATGCTGACTTTCCAGGCTAATTTTCTGAACACCCATAATGATTTTTAAGGTCACAGAATTGTACTATAGTTGCAACTTGTTAATAGTCTATGCAACTTTAATGCAACAGAGTAAAAGGCTGTTAGATACAGTGCAAAGTAGCCTTCAAGTCCAGAGAGGCCTTCTCCTGTTTCCTCCGCTTACTATCTGGCAATCTGTTAATGCCTCCACATACTTTCTCAGCTATGAAATGGAGTCAGAGATAGCTATGTAGTTTTTAAAGCAGTCCAAGAATGAAGGCTAAAAAATCCTTTTGTTAATTTTGTTAATGTATTTTCCTGCTGGGTGGCTCCTCAATCCTCATCAGGTAAAGTGACCTGCAAAATTCAGATTACATGTTTTCCACTTCAGGAGAAGGTTGACTCCCAATATGCTCATGGGTTGCAAGAACTAGAATTTATTCGGGCAAACAGTGACACAGAAGCCGCAAGATTATGCGTGGACCAATGGTTAAAAATGCCAGGTAAGAATAGGAAACTTAAGGTTCTGTGATACATTTTTTTAAGTCCTGCATCACAGGATAGAATGTGTGATAATTGCATTAAGCAATACCGACACTGAGCTTGCAGGTGCCTCATGCATAACCAAATTTTACAATATTAACTGTGCTACAGTGTGGCATTTGAAAGTTCTTTAAAAGTTATTCTTTCAGTGTTTTGCTGCTTACAAAATTCAATATACAAAGTCTGAAAGCCGCTAAGGCGATGTTAGCTAC
Organism: Pezoporus flaviventris; assembly: GCF_033815535.1. Taxonomy (NCBI): domain Eukaryota; kingdom Metazoa; phylum Chordata; class Aves; order Psittaciformes; family Psittacidae; genus Pezoporus; species Pezoporus flaviventris. Next base: position 29,609,736 of record NW_026892579.1, on the reverse strand, counting down.
TTTTATAAGCAAAGCTGCTAGAAGGAAAAACATCACTGTTGAACTATGCTCAGGAAAATATCTACATAAGTATAATGTCATGATGTTCAATCAGTACAAAATACTGCATGGAAGACCTTGAGGAAGGTGTCAGAAGTGTTTGAAAAGTAATCCTACTGGGGATTGAAGAGACAGATTCTTCAAATGAAAGAACAGACTTACTGTAGCAGGATTGAGTTACAGTACATTGTTAGCTTGCTTTTAAGAATTATATAGCTTGATTATTTTTTTTTTTTTAATGTTTTAGGGCTTGTGTTTTATTTTGTTTTCTTAAGCCTCTGTAATTCAGATTCTAGTTAAGTGCTTTGTTTGATAACACAGGTCTCAAACCAGAAAGTGTTAACTGTGGAAAAAGGGGTATTTGCAAAAGAGCCCGTCAGATGAAAGTCAACAGCAGTCCCATGGCTTGCCCTGTGATGCACTGCAACAGAGAGTTTGATAATGGACATCTTCTCTTAGGTCACCTTCAAAGGTAAGGACATAGTGAAAGAAATAATGAAAGAATATGCTTCAACTTAGTATATCAACATCAAGTCCATTATAAGCTACCTATAGTGACAAAATTCTGCTTGGAGAGCAGGTTAATAAGTTAGACATTTTATGTAAATAATATGATGAACTTCCTGGTTGGTTTTTTTTTCATTTGATGTTTTTCATTCATAATCGATTCTCTCCTCTTGAGCATTTTTTAACTTTTGAGAAACAAGATTTCTATTCTTCAGTTCTGTTACATCTTCATCCAAACTTGAGAAAGAGCAAAATGTATATGACTTGATGGTAAGATTAAAAAATACCCCTATTAAAGGGAAAGAGGAGCAAGAGCTATAGGCCAGACAACTGTTCATAGCTGATTATTGCTAGTCAGCACTCACTGTGTCTGGGGTCAGTTTCAGCAGATACTGCCTTTTAACTACTGAATGTGGGGAAAATGGTAAGGAGTGAAGCTGTGGGAAGTGTTGTGGGTTAACCGTAGTAGTCAGCTTCGCCCCAGAGGGCTGTTCACTCACTCGCCCCAGTGGGGTGGGAAGAGAATCAGAAGGATAAAACTGTGAGAAGACTCTGGGCTCAGATAAAAACAGTTTAGGTAAAGCAAAAGCTGTGCACACAAGCAAAGCAAAATAACGAATTCTCATTGGCGGACGGGGCTTTATCACACATAGTAGTTACTTGGGAAGGCAAACACCATCATTCTGAACATCCCCCTTTTTCTCCTCCTTCACACAGCTTTTATGGCTGAGCACAATGTTCATGGTATGGGAGACCCCTTTGGTCAGTTGTTGTTGGCTGTCCCAGCTGTTTTCCCTCCCAGCCTCTTGCCTACCCCCAGCCTTTGTGCTGGTGGGGCAGTCTGAAAAACAAAGGCAGCCTTTACGCTGTGCAAGCACTGCTCAGCAATAGCTAAAACATCCCTGTGCTATCAACACTGTTCATAATTCCAAAACACACCCACTGTATAAGCTGCTACAAAGAAAAATTGACTCCATCCCAGCCACAACATGTGCAGGGAGGTAAAAATCAATAATTTTTTAAAATTCCTCTGCAGGAAATTGAGGTTTTGTTAGTCCTTTTGCTCTTAAAAATGGTATGATTTGTCTGCGAAGTGGTCATTATAATAGGGAAGCTGCAGGGAGAATCAGCTCTGTACAGGGTACTTCATCTGATATGGTTAATGACAGAGGAAATGAGGAATTTTATAGTTTAGGCCCATTTGATAGGGTTTTGTCTAACAACTTCAAAAGACAGATTTTATCCCCCTCCTTATTTCCCCCCCCCCTTCATTAAAAAGAACGGTTTTGACTATTTAGAGGGGACTACTTTGTTAATTATTTCTTTCTCTCCAGGTTTGATCATTCTCCTTGTGACCCAACAGTCACATTACGTGGGCCCCCAAACAATGCTGTTGCCTGTGTGATATGCTGCCAAATATTTTCAACCTCTCAGCAGTACAGTGATCATCTTTTATATAAGGCAAGATCATGAGGATAAGTAACTCACCTGACTGAAAGTACTAGGGGGGTTTCAAGATGTGTATCTATGAAGAGATTTTGATTTTTAATCCTTTTAATCTTCTTTCTCCCCTCCTTTCTTTTAGTCTTCAAGATATTTTTTCTTATTCTGCTGTTTCAAACACTGTATCTTGACAGTACTCCCATTAGGTCTAGACCATTAGACTAGTGTACTTTTGAGAGGACTGTAGTTCTGTCTTGAACCTCTTGTCCCTCTACTGGTGCTGTCATAAGGTATTCCCTTTTTTTTGCATCTCCAGAACTGAAAGATAAAGGCAAGAAGTTAGGGTGAAATAAGTCACATAAAAAGAGAAGCAGCAGAAGGAGATTTGGGAAAAGAGAGGCAATAGAATGAGGAGAACAAAACTTGACTGATTCAGATGTAACTGTTTCTTCTGTTTCTACGTATTTGCTGCTACTCACTAGTTAGCTTACAGAAGAGAAAAGGATAATCTAGCATTTGAGTTTTGATTTTAATATAAGCTAATGGTCTTCGGGGATTTTATTGTTGTTCCTTCCTACCTTCACTCTTTTGTTTTTTTTAATAATGCTCTCTTTCCCTTCTGTTTATAACTTACCCCGGTAAAACCTCAGTTCAATGACAGATGCTCAGGTATTATCTTCTGAGTGCATTGTTTCACTTAAGCAATTGTGTTGAACTGGATAATGGATAGCATTTTCAAAGTGTAGTGTTTTAATAACAAATGTTGTTGGGTATCTGTCTAGTCTGCAGAAGCTGTGTTAAATTTAGGGGAAGTTTTAAATACACTGAGTATCAGACTCCTTTTAGCTAGTAGTAGTAACTCTTAATGCATAGTCATACCTGACAAGCTTGAAATCTTACATCATAGTTTGTACTTGATCTTTTCCCATTGCTTCCAAGTTGTGTTGGCAAAGGGGTGGAAGGAGTTAACTTTGCTGAAAGTCACAGACCTGTCAGGCTGCTCAGAGGAGCAGCATTTTGAGAAGCTGGCAGTTAGTAAGTGTAGGGAAAAACTGACATGAGGAAAACCAGCTGCTTTGGTGATAGAAGGAGCTTTTTTTGAGAGACTGGGTAAAGGGACTAGCTAAGAGTTGATGTAGCCCGTAGTTCCTGGGAAAGTTGCTTGCTCCCAGTGGTACAAGAAAGGAATGGAAAAGTTGCCAATGATGAGCAGCTGAGTTTGACAGTGGCAGTTTGGCCAGTCCCTTGTGTTTCACTAGCTGAAGTGCATAGGAGTAGGCTGTAGGTAAACATAGATGTGGTAAGTGAAAAACTAAAAGTGGCAACATTACTACAGAAGGGATAGAGGAAAGGAAGGACATGAGGAAAACTGGGAGTAGTTTCGTGACTTAGTTTTTCCTAATTAGATCATTTTCTTTTCCAGCTAGGTGAAAATGACGGACACATAAAAGATCTCCCTCCGCAGCTTATTCAGTGTTTTGCTTGCCCAGACTGCTTCCTCCTTTTCACAAGAAAAGAGGAATGCTTGCAGCATATGTCAGGAGAGAACCACTTCCACCAGGATTCTAAATTGAGTGGTATGTTGCTACTAAGGATGCTGCTTTCATTCCTTCTGATAATTGATCTTTATGCTATGAAATGACATAATTGTGCTGTGTAAAAAAGCTTAAGGTTTTAAAGTTTGTTTTTAATGGATTCTTATTTTTTCTTTTAAGGTCTCAAATGTGATACAGTTTTGTAAGAGAAGATGCTTTGAAATCCGTATTTTTGTGTAGAAATGATTCTTCCATCACAATTGCTGTAATGAGAAGGAGACCTTCCTTTACCTCCATGCTGTCAGGTCTCTCGTATATGCTTCTCATCCTCCAGTGACTCTGTACAACTGCTGTCCTAAATAAGTTTACATTTAGCATGTTGATAGGAATTCAGACTGAAACGTAAATTTCTTTTTCAATTTCAGTCAGGCTGGTTGTGATGTTCCTTCCCCTTACTGTACTCTCTGAAGTCTGGAGGCTATTTTTCTTGTACTTGTCTTTGGCATTCCTGATGGAAAAGACCTGTGAAAGTTTCTTCTCCATATAATTGCAAATTTTTCCTGCTTAGATGGAACATTGCTGCTTGTCTGCCTTGCACTGGCCCCATTGCTGCTGAAAGCTAAAATACATGTTATATTGTGAGCTGGTAAAATCCTGAACTGTAGAATCATAGAATAGTTAGGGTTGGAAAGGACCTTAAGATCATCTAGTTCCAACCCCCCTGCCATGGACAGGGACACCTCACACTAAACTAGCTCTGTCACCCAAGGCTCTGAACACTGCCAGGGATGGAGCATTCAAAACTTCCTTGGGCTACCTGTTCCAGTGCCTCACTGCCCTCACAGTAAAGAACTTCTTCCTTATATCTAATCTAAATTTCCCCTGTTCAAGTTTAAACCCATTAACTCTTGTCCTGTCACTGCAGTCCCTGATGAAGACTCCCTCTCTGTCATCCTTTTAGGCCCCCTTCAGATACTGGAAGGCTGCTATGAGGTTTCCACACAGCCTTCTCTTCTCCAGGCTGAGAACCATACTTGCTAGATTCCACAGAAGATACCTGTCTGATTGTGGTCTTGGAAACAGCCTTAATGACCATCATAACTATACTGACTTCTTTAGCTTTGACATAAGCAATAGGCATTAAAGCATTTACTTTAAACAAATGAGATACAGATGGTGTTGACTTTTTATTCAAGAAGCTACCACATTGTATGTAGTGTAGCTTTCAGGATAAGCCTACATGGTCAAAAGTATTAGTATAGTTATTTCTCATCTTCATAACTATATATTCTGCTTCTTCCCTCCCACTGAGTGTCTGCATGAAGGGTACAGTAAATAAAGGCTTTGAAGGAACCTTTCTGCAGGTCAAGTCAGTACTGGCATCTTCATGGAAGTGACAATCAGCTGCACAGTACTTTTATTCTCAAATAGATTATTAACTCTGAGTGTGCTGACTGTAGGTGCCTTTAAAACTGGGTCTCTTCCAATAGAAAATTTCTTACACTGCTGATACCTGGAGGTAGACAGGGAGTATGTACTGGGAACATCAAAAAGTCCTGCACCTAAAAATTTGAGGAGAATTAATACTGAGGATGGGAAAGAAAGATTATCAGAGTATGTGGGAACTTGTTAAATGAATTGCATATTTTTTTCTTTTTAAACACACTATGGCTTTAAACAAAAGCATGTGTAGTAGGAGTAGACAGATAGTGATAGATAGGGGGGAAGATGGTCGATAAGAACCTTCTTGAGAGAGAGATCTGACCTGACCTTCTAGAAGGAGGAATAGGTAAGTAATGTCAGCCATTAAGTATGGAAAAAGCAAGATGCAAATTCAGACATGAAATTTACAGAAGAATTTAAAAAAGTATTGCAATTTTTACTTTATGCTTCCATTGCACAATTACTGTCATTCAGTTGACCCATGGTAGCTTGCTTTCTGAACCCTGTGACAAACGGGTTCCTGTGTAACCTGCTCTAGGTGGCCCTGCCTTGGCAGGGGGTTTGGACTAGATGATCTCCAGTGGTCCTTTTCAACCCTAATGATTCTGTGATTCTGTGTTTAACTATGTCATCTGAGAGATGAATTGCTGTGAAAGAACTCTTTAACATGTGGGTGCACTTCCTGCCATTCCATATTATAGGTGAAATGAAGGCTGGCCTTCCTCTACCTTTCCCATCCTATGCAAAGAACCTTCTGATATCTCTGTGCAAAGAGGTCCCCTTCCAAGTGAAGTGTATATCCTGCCACCAGACACTACGCTCACATACGGAATTAACAGCTCATTTCAGGTTTGTGAGAGACGGCTGTCTTCATAATGTGAATATCCATAGATAGGTAGACATATTCTTAGTGGTGCTAGTGGATTTCAGGGCATCTAGGACCATATAAATTTGATTTCCTGAGTAAGCCATCGAAGAACTGTCCCCTTTCCATGTCTTTTGCCTGCTTCATCCCACACAATTCGCTGCAGAATGCTGATTGGTGTCTGTATCCTTTTTGTTTCTTTCTGTAAGAGAGCAACAGAACTTGGTCTCTGTTCCACTAAGTTAGCAGTTTGTAAATTGGCAGTGTTAGATTTCTAAAATATATTGAGTCAGCAACATAAGCATCAATCTAAGCTAGTTTTGGAAATCAGCACCTAATTCTCTTCAAAGTGCAGAGATTAGATAGGTATTGCATGTTTTTCTTGGCAGGCTAGTAGGCGTGTTAAAGTATAAAGAGGGCATTATTCCATGCAATAGTTGCTGCACCTACTAAGTAATATGTTAGAGTACACCTGAAAGTTTTAAAATGTTTCATTGTAGGTTATATCATAACCTCTTTAACTTTGTTTTTTAACCTATTCTAGAACACGCTGTTATAATTCTGGGCCTGTGGCACTGTCAAAGAGGAGCATCTCCCAGGTTGCAGAGATCTTTAAAACAGAAGGTTACTGTGAGAACTGCGATAAACTCTTTGCCAATCAGGATCAGATCATCCAGCATAAGCAAACCACTCGGCATAACATTAAAGCTGTTACTACAATGGCAAAGTCCATCTTGATGTTCTGTCATATCAATGGAAAAAATAAAAATCAGTCTAATTTGTGGCATGCTGTGGATAGGTCACGACCACTGCTTAAAAGACACTTGACTTCTGATGAATCTACTAGTGAGATGGGCTCTACTCCTTCAAAACGGAAGAGCAATTTAAAACATGAAAATGAAGATCATGTAGCAAAGCAAAGTCAAGGTAGTGCCCACAAAGTAAAAGCCTGGTTTTGTGAGTGCCTTCGAAAGTTTTTTACAGAAGAGTCAGTAGAAAATCACATTTTATCAGCAAATAGGATCTGTCACAAGTGTGCTGTGTGTGGAAAGCTTGCTGAAAATTCAAGCATTATCCGCCTGCATATGAGTCGATTCCATGGGGGAGCGCACTTGACTAATTTTCTTCTCTGGTGTAGAGCATGCTCTGTAGATGTCAGAGAAGAGGATATTATGGGACATGTGACTGAATTTCATGGTGGACATAGTTACTATTATGAGCAAGAAGCTCCAGAAGATGAACCTATGCCATCTGCTTCTGACACAGCATGCATTTCTGCAGATGAAAGGAAAGACATTCCTAGTCCTATAGAACTCTCCCCTGAAAAAAGCCCTATTCTGGGAAAATGGCAATGCTGCATTTGTGAGGAGATGTTTGAATCTGAAGAAAGTGTTAAACAACATTGCATGTCCTTAGAAAGCCATTCATTTCACAGATACTGCTGTGGCTTATGCAGAAGTTACTTCCGTAAAGAAGTAACGCTACTGCGACACTTCCAAGAGCATCATAACCAGGAGATACAGACTAAATTCTTCTGCGGCCTTTGTGGTAATATCTTCTTTGACACAGAAGAAGAATTTCTAATCCATTATAGGGAGATTCATAGCATGGACTATACATTTGTGCCTGAGCAGGCAGAAATATCAATAAAAAAAGAGGAGGACTTCCTCCCAGTAGAAAAAGGAGACCTTTTAACCTGTGGTTGCCGAGCAACTTACATCTCCAAAAGAAACAGGAAGAATGATTATGAGAATTGTCAGAAAGCCATGCTGCAGAAAGGCAACTTGTGGTTTCGATGTTGCACTTGTTCTGCAACTGCACAGAATTTTGCTGATTTGAACAGACATCTCAACACTCACACATTAAAGAAACGTAGAGAAGAGATGTTTGTTGTTAGATGTGCTGCATGCAACAAAAACTTTGATGATCTTCAGGGCGCACATCAGCACTATCATGTGAAACACTGCTTCTTGCAGAAACCTGATCTATCAAGTCTTGCAACAGAATTTGATAATGCACTGTTCCAGTTCACAGCAAGTGGGTCTTGTGTGGACAGAAAACCTCACCAACTAAAATTTCAGGCATCTCCACCCAAGACTTGGGAAAGACCACAGTTGTCTCCTCAGCAGGGACAAATCCAGAATGAAGAAAGTGAGAGCTCCACATGCTTTGAAGAGCCTGAGGAAGGTTTGTACATTTGGGTTTTTCTTAATATCGTCTTAAGCATGCTCCATTTCAATGTCAGTATAAGTATATAGCATACCATTTGCCTACATCCAGCCTATAAATCAGTTCAGAATTTAATATTTATTATTTCTCATTTTTGAATTCTCGGTATTTGAGTTTCCAGAACTTGGACTCAGCAATTCATTGTTATATGCTATATGTATGAAGGCTTTAAAAAAAGACAAAAAGTAGGCAGATATGAGCACCCTGGGACCAAAACATTTAATTTTTAAATTGGTTAGGAACATAATTTGGTGTTTAAAGGAAGAGGACAACCCAGGACCCCAAATAGAGATCTAACTCCTAGAAACGTAGAAGTGGTCTGTAATACAGACACATTCAAGAGGAACTTGCCACCTCTGTATGTACAAATCTTTGAGCCTGGTAGTGCTTCCTGCGTGGGCAGTCCTATTATAAGATCATTGTGTGAGTTTCATTAGCTTGCCAAAAAATAATTTCAGCTATGAATTTATATTCTTAGCACATATTAGGGTATTTTTTGCCTTAAGCATGCACATTTTTTTTGTTTTTGAAGTTCATGTCACTTCTAAGAATGACATCAAGAATGCTGAAGGTGTACCTTGTGTTCAGAAATTGGAAGTGGCTTTAATTACTTATGATGTTATAATGCTTTTGATTAAAAGGTTCACATTAATGTAGATATGCAACAAAAAGTATGTCTCTAAACATTTTACATGCATTTATACATGCAAGCAACTTAATGTCAAAGACTTAACCATAGTCAGAGGTGCACAGTTGAATATTAAAGGGACTATCAAAATGTCTCAGTGCAGGACAGCAGCTTTCTGTGCCTGCCAGAAAACTATCCAGCTCTACACCACCAAATAGCTAGATTCTACTTTGTCTGATTTGTGTTTTATTAAGTGCTACTTCAGCTGATTTTAAAACCATGCAATTACGAAACAGGATCATGTTTTGTAACTTTTAGCTTATAGAACAGTTGAATACATGAATTTGCAAAAGCATATCTTAAGTTGATGTATGTTGGTTGACCACAAAGTCATCCTTTTTATCCCACTGAAGATGATGAACTTCCTGATCTTGACTACCTGAGTACCATGACTCACATTGTGTTAGTGGATCTGGACAACTGGGGAAGCTTATTCACGCAGCTGCCAGCTAACCTGAACCAAGGGACATTTATCTGGGGCTTTCAAGGTAAGAAGTGGTTGAAGGAAACAGGAAGATGATATTAACAAGTCTACACAGAGGAGAAATTCTTTGAGTGAAGAAAAGGGGCTAGCAGCCACTAGGGCCCCTTTAGTTACTGTGTCACAGGCACCATGTAATAGAAATATTCTTAAGTTTTCTAACTCAGTCTTAACCTCCTCTGTTCTTACTGTTTCTTTTAGCATATTGTTCCACAATTGCTGAATGGGTTAGGAATCTTTCTGTCTTCCCTGTTGAACTTACTCAGGTGACATCATACTAGCTTTTCATCATTATCGGGACAGCCATAATACTCAGAGGCTGTTTTCTTTCAGACTTCCAAGTCGTTGTCACAATGTTATTTTTATTTTTAGTTCCAAAAGGCATGATTTTACATTTTTTAATTCTGTTTTGTCTCTGGCTTGCTCCTTAAGGATGTCCCTGGTCATCCTACAGGTATATCTCACATCTGGAAGATACCAGTAATGGTACTGGGTGATGGGTGGAATTCACATTGTTATGGGTTTGGAAGAAAAAATTTTGCTAAGTCTGTCAATAGCATCCCTCTAATTTGGTACTTTTCCTTACCTGACTATTCTTGTCCACCTCATGTTTTTTCTACTGGTTTTCTCTGTGTCTGCCTTCATAATTATTTTGCCTGTGGTACATTAAATACTTCAGTAAAGTCTAGGTAAGGGATGGTTTGAATATATATATATTGCCTGAGACATAAGCGTCATCTTAACAGACTTGCAGGAGTTGTCAGGTGTGTTTTATGCTTAGTAAACACTATTGCACTGCACCACTTCTTTACTTAATGTTCTTGATTATCTCTTCCTTTCAAAGATAACCAAGACCATCCTGAAAACTGAGAGTTTTCATTCTGCAGAGGCTGGACAGGAAGTCCTGTTGATGCCTGAATCACCCCACAAACACCCCCTCCCACTTAGAAACAGGCATTCCAGATAGCTGATGAAGGCAGAGCAAGTATGTCTGTAAATGTGAAGTTCTTCAATGAGCTGTGCTCCTGGACCTGTAGTCTACTATCTGGTTGTTAGAAGTTCTGGGGACCAGTCCTCTGGTCTTTTGTGTTAAAGTGGGTTATGCTCCTGAGTGTTGTGTTCTGCTCAGACATTACCTGTATTGTCATTACCTAGCTTTTGGCCTGTCTGCACAGTAACAGTATTCTTGTGCATGCACACAAAGCCACTGAAAAGACTGATCTTGAGAGGTTGGATTATTCTGGATTCCTACTTCATCCTTGCTGCCTGGCTGCTCCATTTATTTATATTCTCTTTTCTGTATGGCTTTTGTTTTGTTCTTCTCTCTTGTAAGGCTTTGCCCAGCTTGACTTCTGGTCAAATTTCACTTCACCTCTGCACTCCTTTACTTCTAAGCCTCTTGTGATTGAAGATTTAGGTTGGTTTTTAGTTCCTTTGGGTTTTGTTTCTACAGTTACTGAATCCACTTGGCCTGGGAAAAATATTTTTTCCTTTTTCTACAGATAAGTGACTATTAGGAATCTGTCTTGAAGAAATGTCAGGCCTATTTGACACCTGAAGTCCAAAGCTACTCTGTCTGGGTTTTATAGAGAATTATTTAGTAAAGGGTAATTTTACACAGTTATGTCAAATTTTCCCCACTTGAATTTAGACACTTGCTTTCAGTCATACTTTGTTATTCTATCTAAGTTACTCAAAACTGGTTTGTCATTAACTGATCTAAGTTTGTTTGTTATGACATGGTCTTCTGTGCTGTTACTATTTTCCAAGGCTAAAATGCTCTGTTTTGATTTAGAAAAAAATTGGTTGAACCCAGGAATGTCTGAACTGTGTTGTTGTCAGAAATGTCTCTTCTCTGACCTATCTGAGAAAGAGAAATAATCCATAGTATGATCTTGGTGTTACTAGTCTGTTGTAGGAACCTCTATTAATACGACAGGCTTACCCTGTGTGCTAGTTAAGACAATGCTCAAGGATATCACACAGTATGCTAGAGATTGGAAGGGACCTCGAAAGATCATCTAGTCCAATCCCCCTGCTGGAGCAGGAACACCTAGATAATGTTACACAGGAATGTGTCCAGGCGGGTTTTGAATGTCTCCAGGGAAGGAGACTCCACAACCTCCCTGGGCAGCCTGTTCCAGTGTTCCGTCACCCTCACTGAGAAGAAGTTTCTTCTCAAGTTTAAGTGAAACCTCTTGTGTTCCAGTTTGTACCCATTACCCCTTGTCCTATCATTGTTTGCCACTGAGTAGAGCCTGGCTCCATCCTCGTGACACTCCCCCTTTATGTATTTATAGACAGTAATAAGGTCACCCCTCAGTCTCCTCTTCTCCAAACTATAGAGACCCAGGTCCCTCAGTCTTTCCTCATAGGGGAGATGCTCCACTCCCTTAATCATCTTAGTTGCCCTGCGCTGGACTCTCTCCAGCAGCTCCCTGTCCTTCTTGAACTGAGGGGCCCAGAACTGGACACAATATTCCAGATGCGGTCTCACCAGGGCAGAGTAGAGGGGAAGGAGGACCTCTCTCGACCTACTAACCACCCCCCTTCTAATACACCCCAGGATGCCATTGGCCTTCTTGGCCACAAGGGCACAGTGTTGGCTCATGGTCATCCTGTCGTCCACTAGGACCCCCAGGTCCCTCTCCCCTACACTGCTCTCTAACAGATCGTTCCCCAACCTATACTGGAACCTGGGGTTGTTCCTGCCCAGATGCAGGACTCTACACTTCCCTTGTTATATTTCATCAAGTTATTCCCTGCCCAACTGTCCAGCCTGTCCAGGTCTCGCTGGATGGCAGCACAGCCTTCTGGCGTGTCAGCCACTCCTCCCAGCTTAGCGTCATCAGCAAACTTGCTGATAGTACACTCAATTCCCTCATCTAAATCATTGATGAATATATTAAATAATACTGGTCCCAGTACTGACCCTTGAGGCACTCCACTAGTTACAGGCCTCCAACTAGACTCTGCAAACTCCAAACACAGGCACATGCTGACACAGCACAGCCCATGTCAGTGCCACTCCATTTCTTGCAGGAGTTGAAATTTCTTCAGCAGGGTTGCTGCATGTAGGCTGCTTTGTGGGAATCACTCCTGGAGCACTTGAACTGAGAAACCCACAATGAAGAGTTAAATGGTGATTAAAATGGGCCATATTCATATCGGAGAATACTTGAGCAGTTTATTAGTATCAAGTGTATTGTTACAGAGCCTGGGTAAACTAAGGCTCCCAGACACATCTGGACTTATTGTTGTAGGTGCCCTCCCATAGTAATGGTTTACAGTGTTACTTGATGTATGCTATTCTTGTTATTAGGCTGTGACAATACAGTAACATCCCTGTCTTCTTCTGCTCCCCCCACCCAGCATTTTGCAAACAACATTTCTGATTGTATTTTTGTATGATGCATTTGCATTATTTCTGTTATTCCTATTGCTAACACAGGCTTAGCTTTGCTTTGAGTTCCTCCATTGTATTCCCTAGGCTCTCTATTGTTTCTGTTCTCAGATATCATGTCTCTAACCCATTTGTGGTATAGTCTGACAGTTCTGTCACTGTTTTCAGCTGTCCTAGTCAAATATCTATGTTGTACATTTATGCCGCCAAAAGCGAGGTCTGGCGATTACAAGTCTCCCAAATAGCAGCGTCAAAGGCTGTCACAACAGATGAGAATGACTTGTAAAAAGCATTTTCCTCATGGAGGGATACATATAATTTATTACTGTGTAGTCTGTACTAAGTCTTTGAGCTTTGAAATGATTTTTGTTATCCTCTTATAGCCATTAAGCTGAAAAGGTGGGGGAACAAGAGAAATTTAATGAAGATTGCTTCTAAATCTTTGTCAGACTGGCAGTGGGCAGGTTGGGAAAGCACAGTGTTCTGCAGCCCCATGAGCCTTAGTTCCACAGGTGCTCACATGAAGTGTGATCAATGATTGCTTTCACCTTCCATTCAAAATCCTTTCTCACATCCAGCTATTCTATCGTCTGGCAGATACAGCAACATTTTTTCCTCCCCACTGCAGACCCATTATTTCTTAGCAATTGGGAATGTTATGAAATTCTTATTCACTCTCTTCAAATAGTCCTTCCATTTGTTTGTCTCCTGTTTTCTCCTCTTTTCTTGAGAGACTTGCTGCTCCTTTTCTTTCCCTTGCAACCTGTTACAGCCTGGTATTTTTATCTGTAGCAGGCCTTTTACTTGGCTCATCTCTGTTATCCAACTGTTTTCTCAGCCAGTAATTACATTTTTTCAGATGCCATTGAGAAAATTGCCATGCTTATTTTTTTCCCCAGTTGTAGCTTCATTTTGCTTATCTCTGACTGCACCAAGTGTTTGTCAGGACTCTAGCATTTGTTTCAGCTGTTGCTTCAGTTCTTGGATTCTTAAACAGTTCTGACATGTGATGTGTCAAGCAGTTCAGTCTGTTGAAAAGAATCTTGGGCATTACAGTAGTACAGGATTCCCTTAGAGAAACATTTCTGTTACTTGTACTGTGTTACCAGAGCTCCTTTGCTTCTGCATATTAACCGTAACTGTGCTTGTAACTGGGGAGAAAAGTGCATCCTGTGTCTAAAAGCACATAATGTCTAGAAGATAAGTTTTTTTGGGATTAGAAATAAAATTCATACAAAATTGAACGAGATGCTAGCTACTTTTTCCCTCTTTGCTTTCTAACCCAAGAATAAGGGTTCTTCGGGGATTTTGGTTATGTGTTTATCTTTCATGTTGATGAAAATACTGATTTCAAAGCAAGATTTATCTTTGCTTTTCACTTACATTCTTGGTTGATGGGTCATTTCTGTTTGTTTTTGGGGGGGAGGGGATGTTGGTTGGGTTGGGTTTTGCTTTGTGGTTTGGGGTGTTGGTCCGTTGGTTTGATTTATTTATTTTTCTTCACCGTTTAGGAGGCTACAGCAACTGGAAACCTCCAGTGCATTGCAAAGTTTACAATTACCTTAAGAGGATTGGGTGTTTCTTCCTTCATCCACGTTGTGGTACCAGAAGGGAAGCAGCAGACTTTGCTATCTGTGTCCATGTAAGTTAGTGCATGCTTGCTTTATTGTTGTACTTCTATACCCAGAGAAGAAGGGCAAGTGATATGTGTTATTGATGTTAAGTACTAATTACTAGGTGATTGCACAGGACTCCTATGTCTGCTACACAGAATAATAAACCTGGTACTGAATTGAATGAAGACAGCCTGTTGAGATATGATTTACGTTTTTTTTCTTTTCCTAGGAATAAAACTTAGCCCAAGTAGGACATCAGTTTGTTGTGGAGGGGAAGGAGGCTGGGTAGGGAATGAAGAATAAATCCCCCACCGCAGATCTTACAGTTTCAGAGAAATGTGCCTCCTTGCCTCTCTCTTCAAGTAGCCCAAATCTAGAGCCATTTTTCAGATGGAGTTGAATGGGTGCCAGTTTCAAAGACCCTGCTGGGCTAACGAAGAGCACTGCCTCTGTTAAGTAGACCTAAGGCTTTGACTGGGTTGGGAGTGGTGCAGGTTGAAGGACAGGAATCTGGGATGCCATGGAGTTCTTAATATAGTGAATATCAGTTAGATAAAACTACTTGAGAATGTAACTATATGTTTTGCAGCAGTGTTTGTATATTACATTACACTTTTTGCATAGCTCTTAAAATGCACTGCACAGGTGATTTATGTGAAGCTGATTCTGAAATGCTGCTCTCTAAGAATTTGTTCCATATTCCATCTGTACTGTTCTGCTAGCCATTTCCTCTATCGTCATATGTATAGAATAAATGCAATGTCAAGCTATTGAAATAATGCCCTTCACAGTGGTATAATGTGCATTGGACCATAAAAGTGGAGGCAAGATGCTGTAGAAAGCATTCCTATGAAGATGTGTCTTACAAAAAGCTCGCCAAACCCCACAAGATAAAAACATGATCTCAGTTCAACATTTGTCATTTGTTTCCATATAGGCTGGTCGTCTGGATGAGCATCTGCCCAAGCAAATTCCTTTCACTATTCTTTCTGGAGACAAAAGCTTCCTGGAACTGGAAACTCAATTTAAAATGACTCAGCGGCCAGCTCGTATCCTAAATCCCCACCATATTGAAGGAGACAAGATGTATGCCTTGCTAAACAGCATTTCTGATACCACAAAAGGTAGAAACTAACATTAAACACAATCTTTCCAGTCAGTAGTTCTTTCCAATAAAAGATTTGAACGCTTCGTGCTGTAACACAAGCTGTTGCTTTGATTCTTGTATTGTACTGGTATTTCAATGAAATATATATCAGAAAAACAATTTTCTTGGGGCAAGCTTTGAAATCAGACTTAATTAAGCATTTTTGTTCAACATAATGACTGTCCTTGCTTTATTCTTTATTATAGCAGGACCCAAACGGTTGTTTCAGCCTGAAGACTCCTTTCTAGTTAGATGGAAGCTGTTTAGTGCACTCTTATGTGCGTTATTTGTCAATTTGTACTCAAATCTGCTTTGCTTGATTTGTTCTGGGTCTGAAACAAATGTGAATCCATTTGGAGGTGAAACATCAATGAAAACTTTTACATTTTCTGGAATGCCACATTCTAATTTATGGCATGCTACAATGATCACACTGGTTTTAGATAGGATAATCAAAGAGGTTTGAGCTAGCTCATTTTCATGCAAAGGATACTAGAGCTGAGATGAGTTTTAATAATTCTCAGTATTTTAACACTTTGAAGTAAAGGTTTCCTAGAAAACAACCTGGCATTTCTCTGTAGACACGATGCTTTTCCTGGTTTCTTGTGGTTTTGAGGGCTTTAAATTGAGTGCATGTTACAGAAGGTTGAATTAGCCCTAAGCTGCTTTCACAAAAATACACTGCTAGTCTTGATGCAGGTGTATGAGAGCTATCATATGGTGCTGCTGTCCTACCAGGAAGACTGGAGTGGAGTGTTAGTGCTGAATGGTGAATTGGCATCAATCAATTAAAGTGAAAAAGAACAGTTAAATGGTTTCCTGAGGTAAAAAAAAAAAAAAAAAAAGATCTGGGGGGGCTGGAATTGATTTATCTGCTTCTGATACAGAAAAGGTGCTGATAGTGTTTTCTGGTCACCCCAGTCATTCGCTGGTCTAGATTTTTCAGCTGCAGTATGGAGATGTGATTCCCAGCTAGAAGGAGCCATACCAGTAAAATTTGTTGGCATAGTGAATTACAGAACTGTAACTTCCACTAGTGCAATTCATTTTGCTCAAAGGGGAAGATGACTTTTCTCTGCAGTTATCCATAAAGCTACACATGGAATCATTGCATTTCCCACTATGAATGTTTTCTTTGTAGAGCATATTTAAATTCCTAGATTGATAGATTTCTTTGAATATAATTATAGCTATAATTGTATATTAATGTGGGAGGCTGGTTTTGCTTCAGGACCTTTGCATATTTTCAGAAGGAAGAGTTGGAAGTGAGATGGAACTTGCAAGCAGTCAGTTTAAGTCAATTTAGCTGCAAGTCAGTTTAGCTATAGGGGCTTCCTTTCTTGTACAGTTTATTGTGTGATTTGACAAGACCAGATGGTGAGGAGAGGGGGATGACCCTTTTGCTATGCAAGGGTACTCCAGCTCCCTACCTGGGTAGTTTGCCAGTATAGCTTTATTTGCCAGGGTACACTGGCTCAGAGGTGATGACTTTGGTCTGTTTTCTGTGTATAATTTACACTCCAGTAATTATTTTTATATTGGTTTTGCTTTCAGAAGATTCCTAATTTAACCCATCTTTTGATGTCCTTTACTATGTTAATATTTAATTTACTGTTAGGGTGATGGGCACTACTGGGAGGCCCCAGAACTTAAGTTACTGTTGTGCATCCCACTTAAGTTATGCATGGGGTTGTTATTAAAAATAGTACTTTGAGTTGGAAAGTGATAGAATTGAGTCCCTTGGCTGTTGGCATTCCCTGGCAAATTGTAAGGAACGGAGCTGTCTTGAGCCATCCTTGTTTCCCTTCTCCAGTCAGTGTCAATAGGGGGAGACCCAACAGTGAGAGCTGCCTTTGTCCTCTTCCTGTATTAAACCAGGATGTTAAAAAATTCAGTTTTGCTAACAGGCCTATGGTTGCTGTGTAGTGGGATGATGTTACCAAAAGCCTGTGAAGTTTTCAAGAGATAAAGCTACCACGTAAGACACACTTCACTGTGTGGTTCAGCAGCACCAGCAAGCATTTGCAAGTCTTAGTGTGGCAAGGCCAGTATTGGTGGTCTGAGATGGAAAGTGCAGTGTATCACAGGCTGATTTAGCCTGTTGTCCTGTTACAGAAATGCAGCTCAATATAAGGAAATATAAATAACGCTTGCTTTGTGACTTTCTCAAGCCTATGGCTATTATTCTGGGAGAAGAAATAAGTGAGAAACAGTTACAGCAGAGAACTATGTTGAAAAATGTAAGGCAGTTGTTGATTTTGCATGAGCTGCAAAATGAAAAAGCTATTTCCCTGAATCGCCTTCACCAAGCTGTCATTAGCTTGTGAGCAGCTGGGTTGTGTTTGAATTGTGGCACTATCTGGCACTTACACCTTGTGAGCCATTTTACTGTGTCAGCAGAACTGCTGTGGGAAGAGTGGTACATGCATTCATTTTAGAATAAATAGATACAGTTCCTGCATATGCTGCAATAGGTTATCAACTGTATGTTACCTTAGGAAACTATTGGCTGTAGTGGATGCATGAATTTCCTTTGAGGTATGAAAAGAGTAGGCAAGATATTTATTCTTATTTGTTCTCTTCTGCTGCTAAACCTGAGTTCATAAATACAAGGTTTTTTATGTTGAAAGCACAACACATGATGGGAGATACATGCATGTTAATCAAGTGGCTTGAGAAGGGTAGAAGAGTTTTCAGTGTGTCCTTTTGTAATTCCTTTGCAAAGAAGTTTGTAGCGTGCAGGAAACTCCCATTATTCCCTTATGTCTTTGCCCTTGATATCTAGTCATGACAGTACTGCTACAGCTTATACTTTAAATGAGTGCTGGATGATGTTGAGGGCAAAGCTGATGGTAGGTTATGGGGCATCAGACTGATCCTGACACAGACAGGAATGCAACAACTTCTTGATTCACAAGAGTGATTTTTTTGTAAGTTGGTGGTTCTAACTTAACTGTATTTCTCACAGTCATGTTCAAATGACATCCTTTAATGGCTGAGCTCTTAAGTAAAACAGACTTTTTTTAATAATAAGAAGACCAAATTTTTTTTTAGTATCTCTTCTCCTTTCTTTTAGAGCCATGTTGTCTCATGAGACTGACAAAATCAGTGATGTAGTGGTGTACTGTTGTCTGGCAAACAACCAACTACACCTCTTTCACTCACTGTCCTATGAAGTTTGTTTCCACTGTGCTCAAGTGGAATTGTCAGCCTGCATCTTCAATCTGCTACTATTGCCTGAAGTGTTTAAATACTACTGAATGCAGCTTCTATTAGAGTTTATATTTGAAAGAGCAGTATTTTAATTTGTCTCAATGAATGCTGCTAAGCTTCCCAGCTCCCACTTTCCCCAAAAGCTTTTGGTCTACATACAGCCAACAAAAGAATTTAAGAGAAGTTCAAGGATTCATTGACAGAAGACACTGAGAATAATTCCTAGCCTTCTCATTAGTCAAGTTTTTGTGGGTGTTGAGGTCCAATATGAATACCACATCTGACCATATGGTGACCACAGCCTATTGCAGTAGGGAGAGATAGGAAAGTCACCTTTGAGTTGTAACCTTGTGTTTATCTACAACAGGAAGCTTTGGTATGTCAGTGGCATCTCTTGTGTGCATCTTTGAACATATGTATATGCCCTAGGGAGAAAACAGTGTATTAGGAACCAAGATAATGAGTCTGAACAAGAATTGTAGCCAAGTGGATAAACTCGAAAGACCTCCCCCACCAAGATCACACAAAAAAATCTTCAAGGTTTAGTTTAATTTGGATGTGGATTTGAGAGGTGTCTAAGATGAAGGTTAAATGAAAGTCTGAATGACCATCATGATATTCATGGTATTGGCTTGAATGAACAGGTGAATGAGCATCTGTATGGAGAGATGCATACTGCGAAGCTTTAGTTTGCCTGGAGGAAGAGAGGTCTTGTGTATTTGTGACCACTCAGCAGGGAGTAGCTGTACTTGCATTTACAGATGATGTTACCTAAATGAGGAAACAGGAGATTTGAGCAGTAAGTATTGGGGAGAGGTATGTAAGAAGGATCCTGCTGGGACTGTTGAAGAAGGAATAAAACAAAGGATTCTGGAAGCCACAAACAGTATTTTAAAGGCAGTATGATCACACAGACTGAATGTGATTGCTACTGGAGGTAAGGATGCGGTACTTATCTTGAGGTTTTGGCTAAGTAGTTACTAGGATCCTGAATGAGGTAACTTTAATGGTATCCTTAAGGCAAAGTAGAACTAAAACTTCAGGAATCGGCTGTAAAATGAAAAGATCCAGTGGTGGAGAGACAGCAAGTTAAGTGTGATATTAACGTACATTGGGATGGGAAGGAGGCAGATGAGATTCGGAGTTACTGAAAAGGAGAGTTGTAGGAGAGAGAAGTGATGGTGTGAGACTGCACACTGAAGCATGTAGTCAGGTCTTGAGAACTTGCATGGCAGGGAAGAGGACTAAGGCTGGGGAAGGGAAATCCAGTCTAGTGAGGTAGAGGAACTGGTAAACCTGATGGAAATTAAGGGGATGGTGCTGACCTGGGAGGCTGCAAGAACAGTCTCGGATATAGGTGGGGAATTACACTGAGCCATTTGGGCAGCTAATCCAAATTCAAGTTGTGGCGCTTTGATGTCAGAACAGCGGGTGGCGCTTGCATGCCGTGAAAGTTTACCAGGCTCTTGCCAGAGCGGGTTTCTATGAGAGACTCATGAAAAGTCAAAAAATCACTGTATTTACTCCCATCTATAGGGTTAATCTTTCTGATCTGAGTTGTATGTTCGTCCAGAATTTGCTTTCCTATTTTCTTTTTTTTTTGTTCCTCCAGCAGGAATTTGGCAATATGGGAGGATAATAGTGAGCAGGAGGATTTCTTTGAGAGAATATGTACAGTCAGAGTTTCTTAGCTGTTGTTTATTTAACAAAATGTACCAGAGAAGAGGCCATATCTTAAGATTTCTTGGTGGAGCAACGTGGCAATTGCTTTTTCTCTGACCCCAGAGGAGTTTGGAGCTACAGAATGTGCTAAGTATTTTAACAAGAGAGACAGAAAATGCCCAGTTTCTCAAAATTAAATGTTCTTATTTAGGCTTCATCATCAGAAGGTGTCAGCAGTACCAGCAGTATATGCTGATGAAGTGTGGGCTGGATGAGGAAGCTGTGAGGTGGATTGAAAACTTGCTGAATGGCCAGAACATGGTGGTCAGTGGCATGAAGCCCAGTTGGAGGCCAGTAACCAGCTGTGTACCCCAGGGGTCAGTACTGGGTCTGGTGCTGTTTAATGTCTTCACTGATGGCCTAGATGGTGGAGCAGTGTGTACCCTCACCAGGTTTGCTGAGGACACAAGCCTGAGTGGCAGCTGATACTCCAAAGGATTGTGCTGCCATCCAGAAGAACTTGGACAGGGGAGAAATTGGATGACAGGAACCTCATGAAGTTCAACAAGGAGAAGTGCAGAGTCCTGCACCCGGAATGGAACAACCCCAGGCACTGGAGGTCAACTAGCTGGAAAACAGCTTTGCAGGAAAGGACCTGGAGGTCCTAGTGGACACCAAGTTGACCAGGAGCCAACAATGTGCTCTGCTGGCTGAAAGTTTAAATACCCTGGGCTGCACTAGGAGGACTGTTGCCAGCAGGTGGAGGGATTGGTCTTTTCCCTCTTCTCAGTACTAGTATGGCCACAGGTAACAAGTTCTGAGCTCCCCAGTACAGAGTCTGTTTGACAGTATTAAAAAACAATCTGGACATACTCCTAGGCAGCTGGCTGTAGGTGATCCTGCTTGAGCAGGGGGCTGGACAAGAGACTTCCAGAGGTCACTGCCAACCTCAGCCATTCTGTGGTACTTGCATAGAGTATGTTCTTAAGTGTTACCTATGATCTCCTTGAGAGCAGAGTTCAGTTGCAGGGTAGACACACTGAGTAACATTAGATCAAGAACAATGGCCTGTCCCATGTGGAAAACCTGTCCCATGGTTTCAAGTCTTCTGACTTGAAAATGCATCTCTTCCATCAGTTGGCCTTTCCTTCTCTTCGGATGACAAGTGCTGAGTTCCACACTAATACTTCTTGCAGTCTGGCCCCTAAAGAGAGCTGATTCCTTATTTGTTGGAGCATTTCTGCCTAGGAATTTTGCCTGCGGACAGTTTTTCTTCTGACTGTTACGGTCTTATTCCCGATTCCCATACAGCCATATCAGAACATCTTGAAATTCTTGTCTTTACTGCTTTTGCGCCTTTAGTCTTTGCTTTGTGTAGGTTTGGGGAGTAGGGAGGTGAGAGAGGGGGGGAAACACTGAGGACAAGCATGTTTTAGGCTTTGGATAAGGAAAGTCTCAGTGTAATTTAAGATACTGACAAGCCTTAGTGTGAAAAGCTCCTAAATAAGATTTAGTACTTTCTTAGGCACTCAGATTTCAGAGAATTCAGTGACTGCCTTCATGGGAAGTTGAATGTGTATTAGTATAATTGGGTAGAGGGGAGAGAAGTCTTGCAAATAATGACCAGTGAAGGCAGAGTGTAGCTCATGAGACTTTTAACATGCTTCATAAACACATTGACTCCAAGCTGATTTTGTTGTTGTTTTTTTCCCACCTCAAACTAAGAGAAAATCATCAGTATTAATTGTATTCAAGTTTCATAGTTTCTGGCAGTGGAATGGTGGTGTCTTCAGCTATGCTTTAAGCAAACCTGCTCTCTGTGATGCTATAACTCTCAGGCAGTATTTACTTACTGCGTATCAGGTGCAGTGATAAATCATGAGCCAGGCAGCTTGGTTTTGAAATGTTTAAATGTTTTGCATGCCAGTTTGCATATACGTCTGTTCCAATATGAATGCGTACCCCATGTTATTACAGGGGTGTAATTAAGGTGGTGTGACTAGCAAACATTTTGGTAAGATGAGGCCTGCATTAATACATGTGATGAATCCTAAACTTTCTTAAGGAACTTGGATAATAACTCTATACCCTGTTTCAGCATTCATAACTGTTCTATTTGACAGTAAAGTCAGCTTAGCTGCTGATCTGCTGCGTTCTGAAAAACGAGCCTCAAGTTAGCCTGTTGCCTGGGTTGGGGAAGCCAGGAGTGAGGAAATGCTGTCTCCTAACAGCGGGTCAGTGGGTTGCCATCATGGCTGCTTCTGTGGTGAACGTTCGCTGACTCTATAACCAGTTCCAGGAATGCTGACTTCCTTAGTTCGTATCTGAAAGAAACTCCTGGATTTCTGACTGTTCCTGTCCTTTGCTGTTTAACCATCTATGCAAGATGCCAACCAGAATAATATTGCCTTCTGTCAAGTTGCCTTAAAAAACAAGCCTTCAGAAACGTGTGGTTTTATTTGAAATGGTAGCAAACCAGAGACCGTTTTGTATGATTCCTTACTGCGCCTGCTTGCAAGAACTCAATTCTTCCATTATGCTTCTGCCAAGAAATAAGTTAAAGAGAGATTGCCTCAGCTGTTATACCTCTAAACAGGTACAAAACTTTTTAGAGCATTATGGGATGTCTTCCAGGATGGAAGATTAAAAGGAGGGTTAAAAAGGGATAAGCTAGTTGTGCAAAGCCTTTTCTTTGCACTTTCCCTCCTTTTCAGAAGTGATTGTAATGACCTTTTTTTTTTTTGGCATTGTGTGGTTTTTTCTTTCTTTTGCTTTGGAAGATGGTGTAAAAAATAGTATCTCTTCTGCCAAGAGATAGTAGGCAGCTGCATAAAGAATTCACAGATAATCTTCCAAGTGACTGGAGAAGGACCATTTTAACTGCAGTGTATATCCACCTATTTCTGACATCCTTGTGGGCTCCTGATCTCTATTTGATACAAGCTGTTGGAGTTTGTATTCCTGGAATTGGGAAAGTCAGCAACATTGCTGTTCTAAGAAGATATATGTGTCAGAGATTTTAAAACAAGTTTTAGCAAGTGTACTTGTTGCTCTGAATACCTAACTTGGGTCATTTAAGATGCACAAGTCACACAGTAATTAGATGTCCATATTGAAATGTTCTTTGCTTTGTTCTAAATTTAATCAGAAGCACACTGGTGTACTAATAAATGTGATGACTTTAAGGGAAGCGCTTCTGTTGGTATGACTGTAGGAGACCTAGTTGATTGCAAATACTGGAAGACCTCATTACAGAGACCATCTCCCAGAATAGCAATAGCCTGTAGCAGGAGAATGAATACATTATGTGACTCATTGACTTGTTTCTCCTTTTTAACCTGTAGTTTACTGAGACTGTTTAAAGCAAACAAAAAATCCACCTTTGATACACTGATCTCTACTAGACATTTCCAAATAGAGCTGTCATTCTGGAGCGTTATGAAGAGCATTAAGAAAGGGAAGGGTGGTGGAATTTTGCTTGGGCTTAGCTATGATGCATTAGCAGGTTAAACTAAATGTATTGACTTTTTTCTTCTGTGAGACTTGAACAGCATCTGCTGAACTACACAGTTGAGTTGCAACAACAAAATACAGCCAAGATCACGTGTAGGCAGGGACACTATAGGACTTCTTCCCATAATTAAATCCTTGATACTTTGTAGAAAGTAATGTCTTTTTTTAACTATTACAAGAAAGCAAATGCAGCAGACAGTAAAAATAGCTCATACACCTATTATTTCTTGTTACCACTTTAAAATAATATACAATTGTAGCAGTCTGCCTCTAGATTTTAGGTAGAAAAAGAAGGTAGCTGAGAAACTGTCTCTTGAGTTACTGTCTTAAACTACCACTGTAATGTATTTTTATCTTGATTTTCAGACCATGACGTGTACTTCTTCAAATGCAGCCTACAGTGTTGTTACAGTAAGAGAAGTGCAAGAGTGGACTGTTACCTTTTTTTTTTATTTATTAGAAGCAGTGTGTAACTTATGCTTCATTTGTGCACTTAAGGTTCAGATAGCGAGGAGGATGAAGATCTCAAACTAACAATGAAGAGGAGCTTAGAAGAAGCAAATGAACAGGCAGGTCTGTTAACTTTTACTTTTCTGTGTTCAGGGGTGCTGTTAATTATGGAAGATACAGAAACAAGAATACACTCAGTTTTATGGCAGGGGTCCTCTTAGGAATAATCTCTAAAATATGCTGGGAAATCCTGAGCAGTCAAGAACACTGTGAGTTATAAAGATAAAAAATAATAATTTCCTAACCTCAGAAGTAGGCCACAAACTCAAAATTGATATTATTGGTGCACCACAGGGTATTGTTCAATTAAAGACTTGTCTGAGCTCACTTTGTACCAGTTTAATGTGACTTGACTCGGAACAGAACCACTGACTAAATAGTTGAACTTCTGAATAAGTAGTTCAGAATTAGGTATTATATCTCGGCAAAGCACTCTGGTCTCCTAAAGAGCTGTAGATTTATGCAGAAGTTTGAATCAGCAGCACAGCTATCTGCTCACATCATATCTTGCCTTATTTGAAATTGTTTCCATCCTTTTGCTGTTGTGCTTAGTGGTGGTTCATACAACATAGTCATTAATTTTTGGTTACAGACTACAATGCACTTTGAAAATAATCTATTTTTCAGAGGCTTGACTCTGCTCTTCCACCTGATGGAAATATAATTATCTAAGAAAAAAAAAGCAATAAAGAACTCATACAGAGTCAAGATAAAACTGGTATCTGAATCTTACATTCCCAGAATATATTCAGTTATACGCTTACTAGCTGTTATTAAAACATACTCATCTACAGTACTGAAAGTCTGCTGTGCTCAGGTCCCCCTAGCACAGTGTATTGGTATCAGGTAGAGCTGTGGCATTTCGTGCACACAGGACATCCCAGT
This sequence comes from Pezoporus flaviventris, assembly GCF_033815535.1. Taxonomy (NCBI): domain Eukaryota; kingdom Metazoa; phylum Chordata; class Aves; order Psittaciformes; family Psittacidae; genus Pezoporus; species Pezoporus flaviventris. The sequence continues at coordinate 29,584,557 of NW_026892579.1, read as the reverse complement.
TCCGATGCAGTGCTGAAGGCATTTGACCTTATGAAGCAGCCCGGCTTCAGCTGTGTTCACTGCGTGGTTAGTGGCAGTTCCCTGTAATAGCAGGGTAAGAGGAAATGAGGCGGCAAAATCAACCCCAGAAAGGGGTAAGCAGGAAAAAGCACTAGCAACTTCTGGAGGAGAAGAAAGCAAAAAGCAAGTAAAGGAGGTGGAAAAAGCTCCCTCAGTAGCTCCAGGGAGTAGAGAACAATGTGGGTATTGCTGTGGAGGTAACTGCATGCTATTAGCAGCAGAGTCACAGTTTGAACTTTATGCTTGATTCTTGCACATGCTCAGTGGCTAACTGACAAAATATTTTAATGGAGCAGTTGTCTGCAGGTGCCGTTCTGCTTTGTTTTGGTTTTGAAATTTCTTTTTTTGCTTCTGTGACCATGTAATACTTCGCTTTCAGAAACCAGTATACCTTTTTATCAGTAGTACTAGATTTACACTAAAGTCCAGGTGAATAAATACGGGTCTGCTGCCATGACAGAGCATTCATTGGTACTCTTTTTTCCAAATCTAGGTCTTGGATAAAATAGCCCAGCAATAATTAAAGCTTTAATATCTGTTATGTTAATATATATAATTACTGTTTCTTCTGTTGTAAAGACAGCTTTTCTAATGGGATGTGCTTGTATCCTCCTAAAGCAGAAGATTAATAATTCAAGAATGACACTGTGTCTGAAAGCTGCCTTAATTTTTCCATTTATACCACTGGTATTAATATTTACTGTACATATAAGCCTTAGGATATTTAAATCACAAACACCAAACAATTTAGTGCCCAAAACAACCAAAATGTAATGCAGAAACCAAGTGTCTTTTTTAATATTATGAAAGGTGTTTAACCTAAATCAAATGCGTGCGCGCGCATACATACACACACTATTAAAAGTGTTACAGCCCTGATCTAGACTATTCCACTGCTTAAGTCTGGCCTTCCTAGCAAGAGTGACAACAGTGGTGCCAACTTAGAGTGTAGATACAGGAATATCTATTGATAAGGAGCTGGAATGAAAATACTGAAACTTCTCTGCTTGGTTGGTGGTTTTGTTTTAATACTTTATTTTTCTTGGTGGGTACATACGGGTTCTAATCTTGGTATTACTTTGATAAGTAAATATGTAGTTGCATTATACTCTTAAATTAATCATTGGGCTGCCCCTAATTAATACAGTGGAAGGTTGTAGAGGTTGTTCCTGTATTTTCAAGTGTTGAAAAGATTGCATAAGGCAGGAGGAGGGAAAATACTTTCATTCTGTTTATGTTGTTTTGCAGTCTCCTGACATTGCCGCACAAGTTGACGACTGTTGCTTTATGTAGTAATATTAATGTAGCTGTGTTTAGTACTATTTATTGACCGTAGTTTGAGGTTATATTTGGGTTTTGTATTTATACAGAGCAAGATGCAGAATTTGAAGAAGCTATCAGGAGGAGCCTTGAGGAAATGTAAATGAAGATACTTCAGTGCACTAACACCATGTCATCAGAGCTGCTTACCGAAATGGAAGCATGTTCATCTATTTCCAAAGGTTCAGAAATACCACTTCAGAACACATCTGTATCTTTCATTGTTACATTTATAATCTGGTGTCACCTGTCATGCTGATGAATAGCTGGAGTTTATGGATATCTGCTGCAATATATTGTGTATGATAAAAATATTTTTTAAGTTTTTGCATATTCTGTTTCTAATGGGAGATAACTAAATCTCTCCAGTCTAGCTGTACAAGTTGTTGCCTAATTAGTAGGCTGGTCTTACTAGGTATTTTGGGGTATTTAGTTGTTCTTTTTTGTTTAAATTGGTTCTCGTATCTAATGTTTCTGTCATTGTCTTTACATTTTCATTTGGTCTTTGCAACGGATAAAAATAGTAAACTCCAATTATCTCAGATTTGCCTAGCTAATCTTGTTATAAAGAGAAGCTTAGATCCCAGGTTTATAAATTGAACACATGGCCTAACTCTTGCCCGTGGCTAGTCTCACCTTGTGGACCATAATTTTGCCTATGTCATGTTTGTTATAAATGTCAGATGCAGGACCACAGGCTGTACAGTTAGCATGATAACTTTATTTTTATAAATGTATCTGTTTTCAATAGCAGTGTGGTAGAGAGCTGGATTTGGTGGGTTAAAGTTTGAGAGGTTCTGTGCCTCTCCCTGATCTGAGGATGGAACAACTTTTTAATGGAACAGAAGCTAAATAAACTTTCTAGTTTCTGTTTGAAACAGACATGAGAGAATTTAAGGTGATATAAAATGATGTAATATCATTTTAGGTCCCTTCTGTTCATGAAGAGGTGGCCTTGGATAAATGAATGTAAATGTGTTAATTATTTTTGTACTGTCCTTAGTTTAAGGTGCACAATTATTTGTGTTTTAAAACTGTTATCTGTCACCTTTCTCAGTTCCTTTGTTTAAAAATACCTATGCAAGCTGTCCAGCTTTACCAGGCTATTGTACTTCAGTTAGTGATTGCTGTCAATCAGTAAGAAATCTCAGTGTAATAAAATGCAGCTTGATTATTATTGCTTATCAGCCTGTGAGTTTGCTTCTAACTGCTGTAATTCTAAATATTTGTTATACAAACAAGTACTACTTGTGGAGAGTAAGATAAGGGCAAGGATAGATTTTTCTCACTCTTGATTCCAAAGTCAGAATAGCTACAGCTATGTGTCTTCATGGTTGGAAAAGCTGCAAGACTGGCACTGCTTTATTTCCAGTCATGATTCTGATGTAATTGCCATTTCTGAAACAAGTAGAATTAATGAAGAGTCTAATGAGTTACGTCAATGTTCTTTAGCAGAAAATAGTTTGAAGGCTTCCAGTGCTTTTAACTCTGACACCCAGGTGGTAGAGTCAACAGGACCTCTTGATGTTTTTCCCTTCTGCCTGCTGCTTACTTTCCCACTGCAAGTTTCGGATTCGTCGCACCCCTGTTTAAATCTGGGTGTGAGCTTCATAATGTTGCTGAGGAAGCACTATTCAGGAAGAGTTTGAGTTGCCTGTAGCTACTGACTCAAGCTAAATCAGTTCCAGATTTTCCAACACGAAGTTCTTCTAATAAGCAGTGGAATGAGACCGAAAAATATTCAATTTCAAAACCATCTTGGTTCAAGTTATAGAGGCTTTTGGGTAGATGGCTTGTTTGTTGTTTTTTTTTTTTTTTTAGTGCAGACCCTGAAGTTTCAAATTCCTGTCACATGAGATCTTTCTAGCTTAGAAAGCTCTTTGCTTGGCTTAACAAATGCTTAAAACCTGGGTAGACTTGCGCTCTCCAGAGTCTGCGAAGTTAGATTTTGATCATGTGCTTTATTCCTCATAACGCTTTATTCTGTCATATATGTAAAGTTTTCTTGTACCTGATGGGCCATGACTTAATCAGCCTTGTGTGCACACACATTGCCTATACTTGAAGCTCCAGTTATTAAACAGATTGTATCAGCCTCCTCATCTGTTTACCAAAACAAGTATCAATCCCCAGCCACTGCTGCTATGGCTTTTATAAAACAGCTAAACAGAGGTCTAGTCTCTGTATTCTCTTTATGTTAAAAGTAGTCTCCAGAATTATCAACAGACTGAAATTTGTCCTCATTTCCTTTGGTCTCGTTTGAGGTTCTCTTATCTCTCTGAAGTTTTTCTTTGCTAAGTTTTCTGCCATCACAGGCTTGTGATACTTCTGTTTCCAGAAGAACAGAAAATTGGGTTCTTAAAACACTGCGTGTACAGACATGTGACTTGTGGCTCACCAGCATCTTGCGGTGCTGCACCTTGATCCTCAGCTGAAAAAAAGTGTCTTGTAAGTCGTTATGTTCCAGGACTTAATGTTTCTGGCTGGGGAGTCTTGTTCAACTGGCTTAAGTTTTTGAGGTTTGTCCTGCATATGCAGGGAGATTTGTCAGCATTTGCAAGCACATCTCATCTGTTAAAAGGAGCCTGCCCAGCATCCTTTACATTTGTACTGGTTGATCTGCGCAGCCCTCCTTAGAGAATTTGCTTTTGTGGTGATGTTTGAGTTCACCCTTCATTAGTCCAAAGTAACCCTGTGGAGCTTTTTCATATTTACCTTTAATGAGGAAAAATGTCTGATCTCCACCTGGCTACTACCAGCTGTTGGCTTTAATGCTCTTAATTTCTGCCCAGTGTATGTGCAAGTCTTACAAAACTGAAATGGTGACAAGTCAAGATTGCTGTAAGGCTCTTAGTCTCTCTGGTGCTTTTTGTGCCATACTCTTTCATACAAACCAAAATCCCTCTTTCTGGTCATTTTCAGAGATGAGATGCCAAACAAGTCAGTGCAGCTGTTAGGAGAGTCGCTGGAGCAGCACAACATTGTGCCTGCCTGATGGCTTCTGAAGCTTAATCATATTTAAAGGAACTAAATAAAAAGTTGAGAAGAGCTTGCTGTAAGCTGCTTGCTTTGTATGGGTTTGTGGGTGGTGGGTTAATTTTCTCAGCTCTTCAGGGTACACAGACACAACCACTGCTGCTCCTATAGTGGTCACAGAATGCAAACCTTTACCCACTCTTTACCAAATATGGTGAAGTTTGTGAAGGTATGAAGTTAGGCTATTTTCTTTCTTAAAAGGAAAGTGTTCTATCATCTGCTTGTGCTGTCCTGGCAATGTTTACAATGACTGCTGCAAACCGGAGGGAGGTGAGGAGGATGGATTGTTTCAAAACAAGTTCAGAAAATTGGCTGACATTAGCACAAAGATACTTTCTGGCAATTCTTTCCAGCTAAGCAGCTTTATTAAGATCTGCATCTGCATGATTTCCTGATGCTTCTGAAGATCAAGTTTCCTGTTGAAATTCTTCATTCAAGTGATTTAGAGCTTGGTTGTAACAATGTTGGTCAAATAACATGGTCTGAGATACAGTAAAGGTGGATGTAAACAAGTCAGTTGTAGCAAGTACATGCAAAGTGTGCACTCAGATGGCAAAGCTCAGTGTACATGGAGCTTTAATGAGAAGCTCCTTTTGCAGATCTGTGCGAGTTCACTTTGACTGCAGTATCCTCATTTCTGGGAGTCCTTCTGTACGTTTTTCTTTTGCGCAGAGCCCCATTGACAATCAGCCCAGCATCTGCAGCTGGACAGAATTCACTGGCTCACTTCCTCTTCCACATTGCTTCTGAGCTAGAGGACTCCAGTCAGACTTCTGACAGGCTTGGGACTCCAGAGCTTGTCTGCGCACTAAAACAGTGATGTGAATAAGCAAAACCAGGGCTAGCTTGGATTAGCATTGATAATGATAGCCTTCAAGACACAGTAGCACAGGTTCCGTGGGTGCTAAGTGAGAGGGCAGCCCACTGTGAGAGTGGGTATATATTCTGAGTGAAAAGGTACCCTAAAAACTCACATTGATCTATCTTCACTGCTGCTGGGACAGCACTGGGGAGACTGCAGGGTGGCTTCGATTGGCTGTCCCAAGCCATGGCTGCATCCTTCTGGGTGTGGGAACTTCTGTGTTTCCAGAAGACTTGTGCATAAAGACGTTTTTTCAGATGAAGTTCCTGTAGATGAAGGGAAGAATTTCTGGCATGGCATTTCTTGGGTGTGGACTTTCTCTTTGATCCTATTCCATGACAACTCATATGTAAGTGTTGGGGTATGTGTCAAGGTATATATCAGGGTCTGGAATAAGGCAAAGCTGGAACTAAGGTACTATTTAGCAATGTGACAATTTGTAGTGTTTTTGCTGTAGATCAGAGTCATCTCCATGGCTCTGGGACTTCTACAGATCCATCAGATGCCTGAGCCCTGGGAAAGTTGCTCTTTGTGCTACCTCAAGGGACCTTGTGCCTGTGAAAGAGACTCTTCTGTACGTTGCTGTTTCGCAAATGGCACCCATTTTTTTACAATGTTGTATTTTAAAAGAGACATCCAGCAACTTCTCTGCTGAGGTGGCAATGCCGAAACCATGAGACAGGCACCCTCTGCTCACATTATTCTTGCTGGTGCCTGCAGCCAGGGCTGTGGGCACCAACATGCCCTCATGTTCATCATGTTCAGTACATGAACACAGCTGTGGAGAAGATGAGGAGAGGGGGACATGGACATGATAGCACCAGCAGTCATCAGGCCATCACTGCTTTTCACCACAGAGAAGAGGAGAGGAAATCTGTGCTTTGTTTCAGATGTGGGGTCTGTTGCCTCATGGCCTTGAAGGACCTGGTTTCTGCCTTTGGTTTCCCCAGACTTCTCCTAGCTCAAGTGTAAGTCACCTCTTCCAGAGACAGATTCCAATCTTTCCAGTCCAACTGTCTGCCATTTTGGAAAAGTGGTGACAACTATCCCTTTACATACCTCAGCAAGACAGAGGGGACAGGGGACAATCTAGCCCTCCAGAGAACAGAGCAGTGTTCATGGTCCTTCCAAGTTTCTAGATGGCAAAACACCCCGGGCTGTAAGACACTGATGTCGAGGCTTGTCCTGGAAGACCATTTTTGTTTCTGAACCCGTGTTTTTGTTCTGTGGTTTGTGCTATTCTCACTTCTAGGGTGAAATGCCATTTTACTGTCAAAGAGGGTAAGTCATACATGATGTGTTTGGAGCAACTACATCTGTTCTGTGCTGTGTTTCACTGCAGCTTCTACCTGTGTAGAATTAAGTCCCTGTGCAAGTTCAAAACATGTTCATGGTGGCTTAGCTACTTTGATTTCTGCTTTTTAAACCCAATCTAACTTAACCAATTGGCACGGGAAGAATAGAAGGATCCCAGGAAAAATAAATGGTTGCAAACTGTTTGTCATGGCTACAAAGGGTTTCAGTTTGGGGTGGGAAGTGGTTTTTAATCATCTTCTACAAAGACTGTAGAGAGATGGATGGAACAATTGTTCAAAAGAAGTTATTCCCATGAGCTCACAGGCAACAAGCCTTACTCTTACTAATCCAGCTACACAAAACAAAGGAAACTCAGGCAATTAATTTAACGAGAGCGCTTGGGACATGATATCATTCTGAATGGACGAGCCTGAGAAAACGGCTATTTTGAATCACAGTGGGATAAGCACACAAACAGTATCCCTGTGCAACAAAATCCCTCTCAGCTGCGTGCCAACAATTAGTCTGTTAGAGCCGGGGGTATCTGCCCAAACCTGGACTTTGGGGATAAGCAAATTCCTCTTTAAATACTCACTGTAGTAGCAAGTAAAGCCCAAGTGTGCCTTGAACTGTTGGAACCAACGCTCCCAGCAGGAACCTGAAGTACAGGGGATTCTGTGCAAACTGTTGGCTAAGCTGGTGGGTTAAGCACTTGCCAGAGAGAAGGCACCACTTTGTACAGTCAAGTTTCATATGATCTCGGAATAAATCATTGCTAGGAGTAGATCCACTACCCTGGCTACCATGAAATAGAGGGATTTTTCCCTTTCTGGCACAGAGAACATTAAGCACTTTTCTTTCCAGTAAGGCTTTTTGTACCACCTTGGATAATAACAGATGGTGGAACAGCTTCTTTTCTGCAGGTAGTCAGGGGCCTGTTATGCTTGACACCTGATAGATGTGCTGTAAATGGCAGTATCTCAAGTACCTTGTTTTTAGGAACACTGTTCAGGTTCTGCCTTCAGCAAGGACTGTCTCTGCTTTACTTTTCTCCAGCGTTCCTCTCCCTTCCAACAGACTTCTGGATTTTTAAAGCACTGTTTTCCTTCACCCATTTCTTGAGTTTTCAGCTTTGTAGCTCACTTTTTGAATAGCTTTACATGTAAGATTTGGGTGGTGGTGGACTTTGTTTCCTTTAATGACCGATGTTCTGAGAGGCAAATCCTCATACTAACAGCTACCATCTCGAACAAGGTTAATACTGTTACTGAAAATCTCACTGTTCCTCTCTTAGCTTCTGGTTTAGCAAGAGGCAGTTTGTTGCTTTGAGCTGGGCTGGGTTTTGCTGTTGTTGTCACGCTGGGGACTGGGGACATAAGTGGGGCAGTTCTGGGGTCTCTGCACCCCAGGAAGCTGCAGGGTGCTGCCGTGGGTCAGCCTGGGTGCGCGGGGGTGGCCGGGCACCGCTCGGGATGGGATGCGGTGACACCGGGGTGCGAGCAGCAACAGGGATTACTTGTCCCTCCCGCGAGTTTAACCCCCGTGTGTGACCCACCGGAGCCCCGCTCCCTGACGATCCCACCGGCCAGAGCCAGCGGTTCTGCCGCCGGCAGCTCCGGCCACGACACCCCGGACCGGGGCTGTCCATGAGGCGCCCCGCCGCGCTAGGTGAGGCGGTGCCCGCGGGGCCACAGCCCGCCGCGGAGGCGGGGTGGCCGCGGGGGCAGGCGGCGGGGCGGGCTCCTTCTTTGGCCATGAGCGAGGTGCCGGCATTCGGCCGCCGCCTGCGGGACGCGGGGAGGGAGCGGCCGCAGCGCGGATCCGCCGGCGGCAGCAGGCGGGTGCTATGGCCCAGGCCAAGATCAGCGCCAAGGCCAACGAGGGGGCGCAGCAGCAGCAGCAGCAGCAGCAGTCCGGCGGGCAGCTCCGAGGCCGCTTCTACCGCTCCACATCCATGGCGGACCGATCCAGCCGCCTGCTGGAGAACCTGGACCAGCTGGAGCTCAGGTGGGGGCCCTTGCGGCGGCAGGGAGCCGGTGGCTCCGCTCCTCACGGCGGGCGCGGAGCCTTCCCCGGTGGGAGGGGGACGGGCTGGGTGAGGCTTCCTGAGGTGACCTAGGAACAGGATCCCCCGCACCGGAGGCAGTGGGGGCAGGCTTAAAAATGGCAGCTGCTACGCTGAGGTGAGGTGGCGTGTCCTGGAAACGCGAGAGATAGGGGCATGTGTGGATGTATGGGAACAGACGTTTACCGGGGGAAGCGCAAAAGGGGGTTTTGATTCGTTACGCTTTAGGGCTCGGGGAGCCCTCAGCACACGGGGGATGGCGGGTTGGGTGAGGGCAGCAGTGAGCCGACGGAAGCCGTGTCCTTCATCCCGCTCCGCAGCCCAGTGGCCCCTGTCCCGCACCTGTCAGGCAGGTGTTTCACAAGGAGATGCAGGAAATACGAGGATAAAACTCGCTGTCATTTGGGCTCTCTGAGGCTCTTGCAAGCCTTTCATCTGCAGCGCTGACTGTGGTGGAGTGTGGTGGTGATGTGTGAGGCTTCATGTCTCCCCAGCCTCCCTTTGTGCTCCCTGGTTCATCTACGGGTGTTCTTGTCACACGTGCTTACGTCCACCTCCTCTCTGAGGTTACAGTAACCCACGTAACTCTAACATGAGTAGCATCGCATCCTGCAGCTTAGGTGCCTGTTTCTGAAGTAGCTGCGAATACAGTGTGTACTCGCTGCGCCAAGGCGCGTCTGGTCTCCTCCTGATACTTGCCAAATAGTCCCATTTGATTTTTCCCCAGCTCGGCAGCGTTGAGAGGCGATTCCTTGTCTTTAATCATCTCCCTCATCCTCTCAGCTCTGCCTAATTACACGGTGTCTGTCCCGAGGTGGCTGGATGCACGGGCGCTGTGGGTGTACCACTGATTCACGTCCTGCCAGGACTGTTTCAACACGCCCTTTCCTTCATTACAGCTGCATATTGATCAGCGGCTCTCGCAGAACCACCCACCGTATTTCTAAGACTTTTCTGTAATTAAGAGAGCCCTGTGGGACACGGGAGTTGCGTTCTCCCCTTTCTGCCCACATTGCTTTGCAATAATCGGGAGTGGACTTTATGTGCTATTATATTAGCTTTCCTTGGCTCGACTGAATCTTCTTGAAGTCCCTCACAGACTTCTCTGAATTTGACTAAACCAAATCACTGTCTGCAAACAAGTCTTGCTGCTCACATCCAGGTCTGGAGCATGAATATGTAAATGCAAAATAAGTAGCAGGATATGCAAAGATGTCTTTCTCATTTGCTGAGTGTCTTTGAACCAAAGCAGACGGTTTGGTTAACCAGAAATTACACCCCAGATTACACCACCCAGTTTGCTGTGGGTCTTTCAGACAGGCATAGTTCTAAACAAGGAACAGTTTACAAAGGAAGAGTCAAACTACTTTGATTAAAGTCACTGAATTCTTGTATTTTTTTCCATGCCCAAGTAGCCAACACGCCTCGTTTCAAACTTACTTGAATGGCAGGAGGAAAAGCTTCCACTTCCTTGTTCACCAGCCAGTTTAGTTTAGCTATAGACCCTTGAGATATTGATTGTAAATGTAAGTGAAAATTTGTCGAAGTGAATAACAGCCTTTAATTAAACCCCTTGACAATCCTCAGTTCTCGAGTTGTTTAAGGTTGGCTGATCCCCGAGGCAGCCCTCATCCCTTTGGAAATGCACTGATTTGAACAGCCTTCACTTCTCTCCCTTCCCTTCCACCCCAAGAGCTGCTTTTCTGACAGTACCAGAGTATTTTTGTACCTCCCTGCCCGCTGTTTACAGAGGGACCTTTTCTCTAAGGAGAGTGAATGGAAAAGGGGGACTAACTTGGCTGCCAGGGAGTGAGCTCATCACCAGGGGGGCAGGTGGCACATTTGTCCCTTGTAAGGGCTTGGATCTTCCTGTTGCCCTGACTGCCCATGAGTGCCAAGACATCTCAGGAGCAGCTGGAAGCAGGACCAGAGTCTGTGTCTATGAGTCACTGTGTTCTGGTGGCTCAGTGAACACGCAGTCCAGGGCGTAATGGTACATGAGATAAGTCAGACTTTTGCTTGTTTTCTTTCCTAAAACCTTATTTTTTTTTGTGCTTTCTCTCCTCCCTTGGAACAACCACATTCCCCCACCATTCACGTGTATGTCTCTGCTCACCTGAGTGCAGAAGCTCAGTCTAAGAAGCTGAGGATGTCAAGGCAAACCCCCCCGTGTTGTCACTGCCCACTGCGCACAGCTCCTTGTCAGGCAGAAGGCCACACCATCCTCAGATGTTTCTTTCTGCCTTTGAACACTTCTTCGCACCTCCAGCTTAACAGAGAGCTGTTTAAGTCGGGAGTTGTGTAAAGGACAGAGTTATTGCAGCTGTCATAAGAAAGCAGGTGTCCAGTTTCTCATCTGGAAACAAAGCACGGCCGGTCCACCTGTTCCTCCGGGGAATGTTCTACTCATGGGAATGGCATGTGGGAAAGAAAGGCACTACGCAGCTCATCACGCTCTGACCACGCGAAACCAGAAGTCAGGAATGTTTTTCTAGTGTTAGGTAATGGGTGGAATATTTAGTTGATGTTCAAAGTGACAAACACACTCCAAGTAAAAATACAGCTGGATGTTTTCATCTGTTTGTTAGAAAAAGACCATGTTGCTGCATCAAGATAAGTGATAATTGGGCAGGAATATGAGTGTTCTGTGTTCTTTTTGCCTTCTATTCTGTGGCTAGTTGTTTTTTTGAGACTTGGATTGTGTTTCCACTCTGTTCCACAGCAGAGGAATATGGGTGGAAACTGTATTCTCTCTTCCAATCTTTGTTCTTTTTTCCCCACCCCAGGAAAGTAAAGATTCACACAGACCTATGAAGCTAAAGCACATTTTAGGGAAGAAGTTAGGAAAGAGGCTACAAAGTGTGGACCTGGCACTCTTGGCAGGGGCAGAGGAGGGAAAGGTGTGCAGTCCCTGTAGACTGGTGTCTCTCTCAGCTGTGGCCTGAGGAGAGGCCAGTGGGACCCTTGTCCAGAGGCCTTGCTACAAGACAGGGCAGCGAAATAGAGTAGGGATGTGGTGGGCATCTCACCTCGACAGAGCCCCCAGCATCTCTCTGGGGCACTGACCATTTTCCTGAGGCTGGCGTGAGTGGTTTCTTTGTTCTTTGTTTTCTTCCCCCTAGAGAGATGTTCTGAAGTGATCCTGTCTGGTTGTTTTGTGACCCAGGTCCCTAGCAGTGCCAGCTGCCCGTTTCCTCTGCTCCCTTGCCTTGTCTTTCTCAAACCATCTCCTCCTATCTTCTGCTCAAGCTGCAGCTCCTGCTGGCTGGCTGTTGAGGTGCTGTGTTTGCTGCCAATACACTATGTTACCATGCTGTGCCTCCACTCTGCCTTCAAGAGCTCTCTGAAACCCAAAGAATTTATTTTTAAGGCTATTTAGTCCCATCATGCTGCTAATAATTGGTCAAAATGGAAACTTTTAGAAGGGAGAGCAGAGGGGAGTCCTGTTATGCTGCTTTCCTGTCCCTTTGCCCCCATGGCTGGAGCTGCAGTGCCTCCTCCACTTGCCATTACACAGTGCCGGGGAGGTGCTCATTTTGACTGCTGTTTGTGGAAGCAAATACACCAAGATCAGAATCCCGGTGGACTTTAGTTACATTGCAGTTGAAGAAGTGGTTAAGATAATTCCCAAGTAGCAATTACTGCAAATAAAATAGTTCTCAAGATTACGTTACACGACTTTCTGTAAAATAATGTCAGTCAAAGTTCCAGTGGGTAAATAATGGTGGGGCTTTTTCAGTACACAGTCATGAATTCTGATAATTCGGCTTTTCAGTCCTACCTCACATAGCAGTAGCTGGCTTTTGGAAGCAGTGATGATCTTGTAGGCACTCTCTAGAATTGCACCAATTCAGGATGCATCTCTGCAATGCAGTTCTTCTGCATTCTTCATAGTAGCCAGCAAAGCCTGTGGAAATCAGGGATTGATTCATGTGCTGAAGGCAGACCTTTAGTTTTTAAGGCAGTACAATAATATACTGAATCTGCTTTAATAACACTATTGCAATTTTTGATTTTAAGCTCCCCAGTGGCCACAATGCATTTATAAAACTGAAAACACTAGTTTTTTTAAAAAGACACAGTGAGGCATTTATGAAAATATTGCTAGACTTGATAAATTACAAAGTGCAGACATCTGAGACATGGAATGACTCCACCTGCCTCATTGCTCTTACTAACTCCAAAGTAATAATTAAAAGCATTTGCTCTCGGCAAGCATTTGCATTGCATTAACTTTTTCCCACTCCTCCTCAGAATGAACATTAAAGGCAAGGCCTGAAGCTTGTGCTTTCACTGACTAAATTAGGCTAAATATTTTGTAAAACAGTACCATTTTGTGAGCAGGCTGCATGTGAAGTGTGACTATTTATATCCTCAGATGCTCCCATTCTTCAGCGTTCTTTTGCCCTCTTTTCTCTTACTGCTGTTCTCTGAAGTTACCTGCCCTCAGCCAGCCTCTGAGGAAGGGAGGGAGGAGCAGCAGCTCCGTACCTGTCACAGGAGCAGAAGCAGCAATGAGCCACCACCATTTCAGGGCAGGCTCATGTTGAAGAGCACAGAGCATCTAAGAGACTTACCGATGGTTTGTTTCCCTGTTTCTGGCCAGGTTTAATAAACATTTCAGGACAGATGGATTCCTGTGCTGCTTACAGCAGCTAGACCTCCCAGGCTGTGTGCTGGAAACAACTGAAACTCTCAGCGAGGTTCACATGATACGCTGCTTTTCTGCGGGGTCTGGGAGTGCAGAGTTGATGGGTTTGGCACAACTCTTGCAGCCAGTTGCAGCTTGACAAGCCCTCTGTGAGCCCCTGCCCTCAGGCCTCTGGGGCAAAGCCAACGGAGGGAAACGTTTCCATCTTGTCCTTGGCTTCCAAAGTAGATAGTTGCCAAGTGTGCTTTTCCATATTACTTGGCTGAATGCAAAATCCCCTCCTTAAAATCATGGTGGGGAGTAAGGCAAGAACTAAAGACTTGCCCTCACATTTCACGTATAGCATTTTCACACTGCCCATGGCCAGATGGGCCTGTACCTTATGCTATGAGGAGGAGGAGGGCAGACTGGGGGCATTCAACCACATAGCTTCCGAAGACCAAAGTTGTCAGGGAGAGCAGTTCCTGCTGGGCTTTCCCTTCGCCCTCACTGCATCATGTGTGATGGGGACTTGGTCTGTTTCTCTTCTAGTTCAGCAGCTGATAATAGTTGCCAGTTACCTACAAGACTTCTTTTATGGGGCTATAGTACCATCAGGCTCTGGATATCCAGACTAACCATGGAGTAGGACAGAACAGCACTGTCAGTAAAACAGAAGATGTAAGTCTTACTGAATTATTCTTGGTTATGGTTTTTACAAATTCTATTGAGTCTTGAAAAGTGAAGGTAAGATACAGGCAATGGCCATGAAATTGGAGAGGCTACCTCATGGATAATTAAGAACTGACTGTACTTCTTAAGCTGAAGCTTAAAAAAACTGTTCTTGGCAGCTATAGAGGTGAACAGCTATTTTATTATTTAAACATTTTGTTTGGTTTAACCGTGCTCAGGGTAGAGGCTTTCCGTGACGCAGCATCTGCTATGGAACAAGAGAAAGAAACCCTGCTAGAAATGATCCACAACATACAGAACAGCCAGGACATGAGGCACATCAGCGAAGGTAAACAGCTGCTTTGCCATACCCTCCCAACTGACTTGAAGTCAGACAGCCTGTGCCTTAGGGAGCAGCTCTGCTTGGTGGGTGCTGCTGGTGAAGGTACAGGCCCTGGAGCCAGCTCATGATTCCCGTATCCTGGGATCCCCTTTTCCTTGACTTTGTAACTTCAGATACTGTTCAGCCAGATGGTCTGCCATGAACGATGCTATGGTGTATATGTGTGTTGTGGTTTAAGCTGAAACCAGGACGACAGCCCATACTCTCTTCAACTGGCTTATTTTCAAAATGAGGGTAATACAGCTTAGCTGAGGGAGGGAAGTTGACGAGAATGATGATGCTTAAATACAGATGAAAAACCAGCATTTTAATGGCTTTGAGTTCTGCACAGGAGTGCTACACAGTGTACAGCCTGCAGGAACCTGATGATTAGGATCATTATCATGGTTGTGTGATATATGGCATTAAATACGTTCCCTAAATGTATGTTTTATATCAGGTGCTTCAAATTGCTGGTTCATTGGCTTTTCAGGAGCTTACGTATCAAATATGCTGTGTCCGTGGTTTGGGGAAAAATTGTTTTCAGATAATAGAAACCCATTTTTTTCCTGGCCCTTAATTGCAGCTGGTAGTCAGAAATCAGTTTTCTCTTTATGGCCTTCTGGGGTACTGCCTAAATCTCTCCCTCACAGTGGCACAGTTAACACAAACTGGCAAACATGCCAGTTTGGTTAATGAATAATGTTTTCTGGTAATACTGTATGCTTTGCTTTAACATGGCACAGCAAGTGGTGTGTTGGCAGCAGAAAATCATTGCTTACATTCTTAGGAGAGCTTAATGCATCATTTCAAATCAGAAGATGCTTCTGTGAAATAAGCAGGACTCGGGCAAAGGCAGAAAACTCATTTCTGTCCCCTGGAAATCTTGTTGATTGCCGCTTAAAAAAACAGCCTTGCTTATTGCCAAGTTGTAGCACTTTGGTTGTCTTGAGGGGAGAAGGCTTAAACAGGAGAGATTTAGGTTAGATATAAGGAAGAAGTTCTTTACTGCGAGGGTGGTGAGGCACTGCAACAGGCTGCCCAAGGAAGTTGTGGGTGCCCCATCCCTGGCGGTGTTCAAGGTCAGGTTGGACAAGAGCCTTGAGCAACCTGGTTTAGTGTGAGGTGTCCCTGACCATGGCAGGGGAGTTGGAACTATATAAGCTTAAGGTCCTTTCCAACCCTAACTGTTCTATGATTCTATGATGTTATTTGCACAGGAAAGTATTCCCCTGTAATGTAGAATGTATTCTTGGTTTTGATGTAGGTGAGAGGGAAGAGCTTAATTTGACAGCTAATCGCCTGATGGGCCGAACCCTCACAGTGGAGGTTTCTGTGGAAACCATCCGGAACGCCCAGCAGCAGGAATCCCTCCTGCATGCCACCAAGATGATCGATGAAATCGTCAATAAACTTCTAGATGATCTGGAAGATGCCAAAATCCGCTTAATGTCGCTTTACGGTGCATGCACATCTGATGTGCCAGCGGGACCCATTGATCAGAAGTTTCAGTCTGTGGTGATTGGGTGTGCCATTGAGGATCAGAAGAAGATCAAAAGGCGGCTAGAGACTCTGCTTAGAAACTTGGAAAACTCTGAAAAGTCCATCACATTGTTGGAGCATCAGAAATCATCTGTTCGACAGTCTTGCAACAGCAAACAGGATTAAACCGTCCTCTGGGCTAGTTCTGGCAAACCGCAGGATAAGCAAATCTCCATAAAAAGCACAAAGCAGCTAAGGAAAAACAGATCTCTGTGCAAGCATGCACGTATGTACGCATGCACAGCACCAAAGTATCTTTGATTGCAAGTTGCGAGCATTTAATGGGTTTTGGTAGCATCAGCATTTTCTTTTGGCAATAAAGAATGCTCCTCTAGAGTCGATCCTGCTCTGCTGCAAGTTTAATAGTGCTTCTGCTGAACTGTCAGGAACTGCCAAAATCTTTCCTCCATTCTCCTGGGTTGGTTTTTTTAAGCTAAAGTTGGTTTGTCCTGTCATGAGATTTCAGCTTTTCTCTACTGTATACATAGTGTGCGAACCAGACTTTTGGGGACAAAATGTGGCAATAAATCCAAAACCATTAATAAACTGTTGATGGTATTTTCATAAACCACACTGTCCTGCTCATTACCACATACAGTTTGAGTGATTGTGCACTGTTCATAAGTAGATCAGAGTACTTCCAAGAGACAGACTCATACCTCCCATTTGTAACTGAGGAAGTGAAAAGCAATGCATCCACTCAAAGGTCACAACCAAGGCTAGAAATGAGCGCCAGCTCTTGCAATCCACCCTTACACATCCTGCCCAGAGAGGCTGGTGGCCTCCCACCACCTGTAGTTCAAGGTTGCTTTGTAATTTTAACATAAAGGGAATTATGTTTTATCAGCTACTATTCTGCACATTCATTTTGCATCATCACCTGTGAAGCTGCAGAGCAGAAAAGTTGAATTCTCAGGTGGCAGATACCATATTCATTCCTTGTGTAGGATGGGAGGTGCCAGGGCTGTAAACCCCTCATATATGTAGAAGCACGCTGTGGTTCCAGGAACCTGACCCACACTTCTTGGGAACCCCAGGAACTGTGAGGGCACTGACACTGCGTTCTATTTGCAGAAACGGCACTTCAGATGATGCTTTCAAAAAGCAAGTCACAGCTTTGAGATTGGAAAAACTCTCCATGAATTTGGTGAGATTAATTTCATAATTCCACTTTAAAGAATCACTGCTTATATTCATGTGGTTTAGCTCCTTGTGAACTTTAACAAGCAAAGTAAATTTTCCGGTTGTTTAACAGCATTAAACACCTTGAAAATAATACACAGCAGAGACTGTTCTTGGAAACTGCGCTGTGAAGTAGTTATGTCGAACATAGCTTAGTGATGCTTAGAATATTCCTTTGATATTGGAGGGCTTTAAGGCCACTGTAAGATTATTCAGGCCAAAAGCATTAAGGGATTTTTGTTTTCCTTTTTGATCCTCTTCCTGTTTTTTATAGCTCTTGTACAAGTGTTTTTGTTCTCAAGGACAAAATGATCACAACCTCTATGATCTAGGGGTAAGGTAATACTGCAGGTTAGACTTAACCTAAGTAAGTTACTTCCTTATTTTTACTATTCTTTTTGTCTGTTTGCCCTCCACTTCCCTAAACCCCGTATTACCTGACCCCCAGGAAGTCTACAGTACAGCCACTGCTACCCTATCCTATGCTTTAGGCCTGCAAGTTGACATGCCACATCCAGTAAAAGATCCCATAGATTTGAACAGCCTAAGTTTAAAACAAGTGACACTGTCCTTAAAGTTTCTTTCACACAGTTAATGCCTGTAAGACACAGGAAAAGACACTTGTTTTCCTCTTTAGAACTCTAGTGGGGGCTGCCCAGCTTCCCCCAGCTGAACATGGTACAGCTGCGCAGTACATAAAACGTACCCAGATACCATCAAAGCTTCACTTTTCTCAAGGTCTTCACTCAGTCGTAGTTAAGCACTTCCCTGACCATGACCATGAAAATGTGAGTTTTCTCGTATTTCCAGACTCTTTCTTGCCTAAAACATTCCAATTAATCCTTACTAGGGTGTTAAGCAAGTAACTTGTTCTCCTGTGTGAAAAACCGCATGCAAGAGGAACCAGGAGTATATTGCTTCCCAGATTCCCAAGACACCCAGACGAAGAGGCAGACTCATACTTAGTTCCATTTTACTAAAAAAAGAACACAGAACCACACAAAGCCGCAGCCACCAGTAAGCGTTTACCTGTTTCTTTTCAGAAACCTCATCAGGCACCTTTGATACATGAGTAATATTTTAATGCCACTTACAACGTCTACAACCATTCACTTGTCGCTGCATTAGCCAGACCAAGCGTGGAAAACAAAGTGACCAGAAAGCACAGAACAGAAACCCGTATTTCATATTTGAACTGTGTGGTGAAGGGCTCAAAAATGGCCCTTCTGCTAGGTGGGGGTGCCTAATGTGCTGCTCTGGATCCTAACTGCTCCCAACATATGGACCAGGATTGGGCACACAAGTTTTCTGAGCAGATTCAGGCTGCATAGGTACAGGGTTAGAGCAATTTTATGAAATAGGCTGACAATTGAATGTGACCACAAAAGAAAGACCTGTATCAGACCAAATAGTGATAAAATAAACACGTTTAAGTTAAGTTGCATGATAAAACTAATGCAACTTGTAACAAGAGAATTACCTCTGGGGATTTTACAGGACCAGCACACACAAAATATTCAGGTTTAAACATTTATTTTCCACTTGAGGATGTATGGTAAGTTATGTTATATTTTTAGAAAAAAAAAGTCATTACATATATTTGAGATCATGACAGTGATAAAACCAGTTCTGAACATTGTGTTTTGACCATTCAGATTCATGTGAACTTGCAAACAAGAGTAAGTCATTCATTAGTAACAATGCACCTTCACTCTTGCACTGACAGCAGAATTCTCCTGGTCCAGATTCAGGTTTTTCTGATCAATTTTATTTGGTTCTGCTGAACCACATTAATCTCAGGAATAGAAGGAAGAACACTCATCCACAAATTATTTATCGGTATTACCCTACTACCAGAAACCTGAGAATGAGTTCAGTAGTGGGACTCACCTGGCCTTGAAATGATTGATACAGCACTTCTGTGACACAGAAGTGTTTGAAAGTTTCTCTTAATTCTATTACAGCACCTTTCACCTTACATCTAAGCATTGCTGCATTTTTTCTTCTCTAATTTTCATTACCTGTTTGAATGCCTTATTTCACACAGAAGTATTTTCTTCTCTCAATACTGTCTGAGCATTAAAAAGAAGATAGGCACAACTGTTGCTTCCTACAGGAAGATGGTTAAGGTCGTTTTGATGAAACCAAGCTTGTTGCTCTCTGGTTTATGCACTATTAGTGTGCAGGTATTGCAGCTTCAACCAGAGGTCTATGATTACATTTAGAGAAGCAGCAGGGGTCTAAGTAGTGCCACTGGAATCCAAGCAGCATGTTTGTTAGTTTGCTCTATGACCGAATTCCCACAGAGGGTGCTGCAGCGCAAATCATTCATTCAGTTATTAACTGGTAGCTACCAACTTGAAGAAGATGAATTAAGAGGTTCAAAGTGCATGTATGCTCAGTATTGTGCAGGTACCCCTGTGTAACTACAGGGAGCACAACGTGGTCAGCTGCTCAGTTCCCTTTAGTATAACATAGAACTGCAGAAGTGACGCAAAGGGAAAGCTATGTGTTGGATACATTGTGTAGCCCAGTAATGGAGGGGAAAAAAAAAAAGATGACACAATTTACTGAATCATAAAAAAATTAAACAGGAAATCAACTGACAGTATGGTAATTCAGGCATTCTGACTAAAAAAGGTAAGCATTTCTCCAAAATTGTCTGAAGTGGAGTATTTCATTTTCTAAATTAACCACACATGCCCCCATGCACAAAAATCCTAGTGTGATCAGTCTTACAACTCTGAGATTCCTTATTTCCAGTTGGAAACACTTCCCTAGCATTACGGCTTTGCATCATCAGGAAGTGATGTTTCACTTCCTGACAGAACAGCCATTCACGGAATAGATACAACACAGAAACAACAGGGGCTTTGGTGTCATGCTTACTTCACCAAGGCTTTAACAATTACTGAAACATTTGGTATTTTAATGAAATGCTTTGAGCGGAGAAGCCAGTGTTTGCAATAAAAATTGACGTGGGTGCTAAATGTCTAGGCGTGCCTTTGCATCCAAAAGGCTAAAGAAAGTCCCTCCCACTGAGGAGTGAGGTGAATACCTAAAGATTCCTGCAATGCAGAAGTCATCTGGTTTCCATCTCCACATTAACCCCAGTAGGATAAAACAATATTTTCAAGCAAAGCACATGCAGAACACGCCCCAGGAAAATGCTAATGGGACAGTCTCCACCTCAGTCATTCTCATTGGAGAACAATCAATGCACAGTCACAACAAAGACTTAAAATGGGAATGGAATGGAAAGAAATGAAAGCTCACTGTTACTCAGTGCTGCAAGTCTGTATTCCTATGTTATAATGTGTGTTCTGAATTTCAACATATCCTAAATTTTGCAAGTCTGTCAAGTCTCCACCTATAAACATTTCTACTCATTTTCAGTCCTTAAAAAAGTGGTTTATAATGACACACCTTAAATACAAATGGCTTATGTAATAATATGATATCTACAGTATAACACGTAATAGTACAAATGGTCATTATGTGTCATACAGACATTTTTCAGTCCTCTGTACAAAGTCAAACACGGCAAAAAGGATGTTTCAGACACACTGTGGCTTGTTTCAAGAAAAATGAATTAAAAAAGGTGGAAGTGGCAGACAGACAACAAAATGTGAAAGTTTCCACATTAAAAACAGTTGTCGAAACTCTTCACACATACACTCTGTGCTACACCCTGAAGTTGTAAGGTGGCCGGATGATGTACAATCGTAAGTCTTATGCTAAGTACCTTACTTCTGAAATTGAGAAGACCAATAGACTCCACCATGTATACGTACATACAGGGATTAAACACACTTGTTAAAAAACAAAGGCCTTTATCAGGAGAAATTATAGGAAACATTACAGTGAAGTACACACAGTTTGCTGCACTAGCGAAGGGGATCAAGTGCCTTGGAGGCCACCTTAGTGCCAGCAACAGGAGATGCTCTAACAGCTGGTCAAAGAAACAACAGTACTCGGTAGAAAGTCTAACATAAGTAAATGTTAAATACAGATTTCAGAGATCTCTGTTGTTTGTGCATAATTCACCAACCACTTCTCTCCCTGCAGGCAGTGGGAAAAAGCACATTTCAGTTTTCACACTCACTGACTTAGTAACAAAGTAAGTCAAGCTTTCTACATGAATTCACACAGTGAAAAGTCCTTCCTCCAAAAATAGATCACTCAACCCATTTTCACTCTCATACACCACTTACAAAACTATTAAAACTCTGAATTCCTTCAAGCAGCATATTTTGCATTTGTCACTGGCAGGTTTGTTGTAGAAATCCTAGAAAGTTAAAACTATACCATACAAAACCATGTAAACAAAAAGGATACTTTTCACAAGGCATGCGTGCTCTTGGAGAAGATTAAAAAGTGTTTATTTTTGGTCAATAAAAGATACCTTGCTTAGCATTTTTAACAGCACCATGGTGATTTAGGAGCCTAAGCCCGTATTATTTGAATTTAGATTTGGACTCCTAAACATCTAAATCAATTCTGTAGTGTTATTTAAGCACTTTGAACAATTTTTGCCATGTCTCTGATCCTGCAGAATCAGATTTTGTGTAGCCAGCAGCTAACTTTGAACGTGAGATGACATTCAAGAATGTCTCACAAATGTAATTCAGTCACCCAGCTGCAAGGTTTTTGGATCCTCCACGACTTAGTTTATGATATCTATGAAACAATTTTCCAGGCAAGATAACTGGCTTGTGACACAATGTTGCAAGTTCCTTTTTCATAGACAACACAGGATACAACAACCGAATTTGAAGAGAAATATGATTATATGTTTCTTCCTAATTATCTATTAGTGTCAAAGACCCTGTTACTTGTTCAACTGGTTAAGACAGAGAAAAACAAAATTATAAAAACATCTGTAGCACTGCATTAAGTAAAAAGGAGCATTTTTGGCACCATACATTTTTAAATCTAAGCTTTTAGGCCCAAAGTAGAGCAAGTTAAATATACACAGTGGTGGCTGGGAAAGCCTCATCTGAAATGCAACATTTTGAAAGGGAACTTTTTTTGGAAGATGCTATTTTATGCTCACTGGCTGATCTCCCAAGTAACAAATACACTGGAATTTAGCCTAAATATTCACACCAAATGTTTACATATACCTCACCAATCATATGTAACACAAATATATTGCACCAACAGAACTGCCAGAATCTTTATAATATAGTCAGGCATAAAATATAGCGTCTTTTGATCTTCATATATCTTCTTAGTGTCCTGTCTAACCAACTCTAATGTTTGTTTGAAATTTAGCTGCAAGGTTGCTACTTTACCTTTGGCCATAGTGTTACGATGTCCTGGTTTCAGCTGGGATAGAGTTACTTTTCTTCCCAGTAGCTGGTGCAGTGCTGGGTTTTGGCTTTAGTCTGAGAACAGTGCTGGTAACACACTGGTATTTTAGTTGTTGCTCAGCAGCGCTTGCCCCGGTCAAGGCCTTTTCAGTCTCATGCTCTGCCAGTGAGGAGGGGCACAAGAAGCCAGAAAGGAGCAGAGACAGGACATCTGACCCAAACTAGACAAAGGGGTATTCCGTACCACAGCACATCATGCCCAGTACATAAGCTGGGGGGAGTTAGCCAGAAGGCCTACATCGCTGCTCAGGTCAGGCTGGATATCAGTCAGTGGGTGGTGAGTGGTTGTATTGTGCATCACTTGGGTTTTCTGAATCCTCAGTTATCTTTTTTTTTTTTTGTTCCCTACTATTATCAGTATTGTTACTGTTGGTGTTATTTCTATTATCTGTAATATTGTACTTTAGTTATTACACTGTTCTTATCTCAACCCCTGGGGTTTACAGTCTTTTGATTCTCCTCCCCATCCCACCTGGGAAGGAGGGAAGGATGTGGCAGTGAGCAAGTGGCTACGTGGTACTTGGCTGCTGGCTGGCTTTAAACCACGACAAACGGTCTGTACCTATACTTGTAAGTATTATCCTTGTGCTAAATGCGCTTTGCAATTCAGCAATACCTAATTCATAGCTCTGGAAATAATTCCTTGAAAAAGAAGCTTGCCTAATTTATACGAAGTGCACGGGCAGCCGCGGTTCTGTGTTTTGCCACCAGGTGTCTCACTCCGAACACTCAAAACAACTGCATCAGCAAGGTTATATAAATCTACCCTCTCTCAAGGATCCCATAGGCACAAGATTTGCTAAAGCACTGGTAAAAATACCTCTACAGCTGGCTTTATTCTGTATTCAATTGCACAACTTCATCCAATTCACTGGCTTGTTTTTTTTTTCCTCCCAAAGTGGTCTAAAGTATGCTGCAGTTGCTGAAAGGACTTTTGTTTTTCTTGGTCCTCTGTTTGTTTGGTTTCAGGTTGATGACATCTCCTCCATTAAGAGTGCTAGAATTCTGGTTGGAGTCACTTCCACCACCTGTGTTAAAAACACCTACAGAATTTAAAGACAAGAAAAGTATTTGTATTTCTTTACTTCTTGTTGCACAATATATTAACACTTCAGACACAACTCTTACTACTGCATAGTAAGGCACCTCAAACCCACTCTATTTTTTTAACGGCTTTTCCTACTTCTGAGTCAATTTTGCAGCTAAACTTGAAGGAGAGCCAGTTGGAATTACTAGCCAGGCAGTATTTAAAGCAGGTTTCCATCTATATAATTGAAGGGCAGCATATGCATTCATCTGCACATGTGTATTCTACTAATAGCATGGTAACAAAGTTACGGTTAGTTGAGTAATGTAATAAAAGAAAAACATGACAATTTTGAAGTTGGAAACTTTGCTGAGATAAAGGTAAGGAAAAAGCTTGAATAAAAAGGGGAGTGTTTTAAAAAGGAAAATAAAGGAACTAACTCAGAAATGCTTTAAAGAAGGACTATGGAAGTTTGGTATTCCCTTAGAAAAGGCAGTTTACAAACACCTTCTGATCACATGCCAGATTCTTTC
This sequence comes from Pezoporus flaviventris, assembly GCF_033815535.1. NCBI lineage: Eukaryota > Metazoa > Chordata > Aves > Psittaciformes > Psittacidae > Pezoporus > Pezoporus flaviventris. Next base: position 29,560,575 of record NW_026892579.1, on the reverse strand, counting down.
ACCGCGTAAATCCACACGAAGATGAGTAACACTGATACTAATTAAATTAAAAAGTCCAGCAAGCACCCCTTCTCAAGTCCTTACACAATCTTTGTTTAAAAAAAAATTAATAAAAGGGTGCTTGCCAAAAGTTTGCTAGAGACTTTAGAGTATCAGTTTAACAGTTGCGTAACTTTAGAGTCATAAAGTTATTTTACAGAAGGAAAGAAGACAATATCCTAAGATAGGAACATAACAGACTCTGATTCACCTTGTATTAACTCCATAAGGAAACAGGTAAAACCATAAGCTGTGATGGCACAAAATAATGATTCTGGTTTTTTTTTGTAACAGTATACATACCAATCTTGTTACTGCTTGTATGTACTAGTTCCGTATCTTCGGCTGTCTGTTGCTTGAGCCTTTGAAGATATTTATCAGCTAAGTACTTAAAAACTGGAATGTAATAATAAAAAAAAGGTATGCTTAAATATAATCTTCATATCAATACTAATGTCTCTGTATCAAAATTCTGTGTGGTGACAGGTTTAGCATGATCTGTTAAGTGATGGTCTCTCAGCATGCATGAGTACCTAAGCAGAATCCAGGTTAATCCAAGAGTCTACCCACGTCTTACACCCTGCAGTACTGCTCTTGAACAGCACATAGAAACATCTCAATACTTCTATAATAAAGCTGGCAAATAACATTTTGCCAAATGTGCAAATTCATACCACCTGAAACTTTTTAAAGTTATATAGGAATTTAACATACTTCTTTTTTGTAAGAAGTCTTAGAATAATAGCAGTCATGTAAGGTTAAGTCTATTAATAAAACTTGGCAGCAATATTGCTCTAATTAAGTAATGCTACCCTAGTTTGTATTGGGGTATAAAAAGTCTACCTAGGATTCTGGGAAAAAAAAATCTCCATCCAACCAAACCAAAAGCTGTAGGAGAATTTTCAGAACCTATATGTGTTATGATTATTTATATTTGTAATTAATAACTCATGCAAAGATACAGAAACATTTTACATTTTCTCTTCCAGATTCATCTCCCAAGGTAAATAATGTTAACAGAGAAGAAACAATTAGTTTACTATTAAGTCTGCCTGATTAAGCAAAGTTATCAGAGACTCATATTTATTCAAACCTACCCCACAAAGATAATGACCAAAGTCTGTAACAGTAGTATTATGAAATTAAATATATACACTTAAAAGTGATACTTAAGAACTAGTCAAATATCACTTTCAAGAGAGCCAATCTTGTAATGTACTTTATTTAACTAAACTATTAAGTGTTTCTATCAGTTAATAACAATTACAGAATAGTCTGTTCAACAATATGTATATTGTAGTAATTGAACTTACACTTTTTGTTTTTGAAGCTCAGTGCTTTTATGACAGTCATTAGGGACAAAGCAGCCTTAACACATTGGCACTTCTAAATATTAAAGCTGTGCACTGGTTGCAGAAGAGAAAGGAAAGATATATACAAGGAAAAAGGCCTAATAACACTGATACCAAGTAATTCCAGCTATGTTTAAAGTGTGCCGCTAAGGGAAATCAAAAGGCCAACAGCATGCAACAACCTGCAAAGTAACAAAGCAGCTCCAAACTAAAGAACTGTTCCCCGCTGCAGAGCAGAGGGCGGGACAAACATTGCTGCACTTCATACCTTCAGTTACGTTTAGGTCTTCCTTCACAGACGCTCGGTAGAACCTTAACTTCAGCTTTTTTGCCAGTGCTTCTGCCTCTTCACTGCACAACACAAGAAGATTGTGTAAATACTAATTTGTATTATTTGTCAGCATTTATTCTTACAGACAAAATGCTTCTTGGCAAGTTAAGCATGGCAAAGTGGGTTGAGAAACTCAGTCAAAAAGTAGGTGTCCCTTAATTTGTTTACAGTATTTCCACTATAAAAAAGATGGTATTTTACATGCAGTTTCTCTATGACCAGAAATAATTGCTTTTCAATACTTATTGACTTCATTAACTAAAATTTCCTAAGGATTCAAAGACAGGTGTCAGTGAAACCAAAAGGAAAAAGGCTGTAATTAACAGCACTAGAATCAGAAAAATTACTACTGCAAAGTCAAAACAACCAAAAGAGTAATCCTTAAGTATATTTTAATGAAGCAGTAGACTCATCAGATGAGTGCAGAGGTGAAATGAAGGATTACTTTGTGAGGTGAAAGAAAAGTTAAGGAAAAGTTGAGGAAACTTATGAAAATTTCACCAAGGGAAATCACGTCATCAGACAGATGGTGATACTGAGGCAGACGGAGTATTCTGAGAATGAAACCTAAGTGACATACCATGAATAAAGAAGGAGTTCAAATGCAATTTTGCTTTTCCTTTGAAAAATCCTCAGAATTCTTTGCAGAGGGAGTAGAAGCTGATTTATGTCATCAATGATAGCAAACAGAGAATAAAGAAAGCCAGTGCAGGAAACAACAAAAAGAAGAAATAATTTAAATCACTTAGGAAGATGGCAGAAACAAAGAAGTGGAGAATGATCGACTTCATCGTGCAATATTTTCTACATGATATGCTGTGGTAAATGAAAGTTAGCATTTGTTAGGCTGATTTGATGGCACGAATGAAATTGGTCATATATACAAAGGCAGAATGAATCAACAGTAGCATTTGTAAAGAAAAATACAGTGAAGAAGGCACAACACCATGCAGTTGGAGAATATTACCAGGTATGGATTTCTACAGAGTTATAATGTTTTAATTAAAAATGAACAATAAAAACAAATTAAAGTGAAGCAAAGAACATTGTTACTTTTCTAAACATCCTGTTTAATACTTCATCATCATTTTAGCAAGCATTCACTAGGCAAATTAGACAACGTAACTGCACTGGTGCATAACAGAGTTTAACAGTATCTGTAAATTTTAACAGGAGAGAAAATTTACAGGTTTAGAATTTCTGATTAAAAAAAGAGAAAAATGACAGAAAGAATCTTATCATGGCATAACCAAACTCGTCGTGTTATTCCTCTGTTTTTCTGGCTGACACTTCAGAGGAAGGCATGAAGCAAACAAAAAGCTCCTAGTTTTGCAAGCACATCTGCCCAAGCAACTACACTCATGCAGCATTACCTGTCACCTGTGCTCCTAGGGCATGTTTCAATGCAGGGTATAGATTTGACAACCGTAAGTCTCCATCACAAACTCCCATAAATATATATATATATTTTTAAATGTATGCATATAAGGGGCATATATTGTGCTTTAAAAACAGTAAGATAAAACTCCTACTTCTTTATGCAAGAGTCATCAAGAAGATCAATCTTATTCTGCACAAGAACTGTGGGAATGTCTCCAACTTCAGTCACAACTTTTTCCTTCCAGGCAGGGATTGCTTTGAAGGACTCTCTGTCAGTCGTAGAAAACACAAGAACACAAGCCTGGGCTCCTAAAAATATACAAATCAAGTACAAATACAAATAAATACACATCAACCAACCAACAAATGAACAAAATTATCTATGAAGTATTTCTAATATGAGGGGTTTTCAAGTTTCTCCCATAAAAGTACACTTTTACCACCACAAGTGGTGACTTGTGTCAAAGCAACGGTCATATACTACCCAAATGAAAATAGATCGCCATATTATTTTGATCATTATACCCATCCTTCATGATGGCTACAGGCCTGTTACCTTTCAAGCTATTTCCAGCATGCTGCATATATGCAGGGGAAGGAGTAGGATGGGTGTGGAAAGGCTGGAAAAAAGGGAAAGAGATGTTTGCTTATTGTTCACTGTTTTCCAGACAACGGTGGCCAGGTATTTTTCTGCATGCAGGATCGGTAAAGCACACTGCAAGTTATTCTTTGTGCTACAGTAATTTTGATGTTGAAAAGCAGAATTTTTTTTTCTCAGAGGGAGTTGTGATTACTTCAAGTAAACTTTTTCATAGCTTTTTGGAGAAAATAAGTGTATTTCTAATTCATACTCGTTCAATCACAGCACTATGATAAATTAAAGAAAGTGTTTTATACCATTTTTGTTATGATTTTGTAACAGCCTTAACAAACAACAGTTTAAACCCATCAATACTGAGAAGTTACTTTCACAGCTGATTAGTAAGTGGATTTTGACACTCAGTAGCCCTTTGTTATCCTCATGAAACTACTTTTCTTTGCATATGAACACACAAACACTATTGTTTATATGCCTTCAGCATATTTGCTCTTTAGTAACAGAATGTAAAGGAAATGGACAGCTGACATCTTTGAGACCAGTGTCATCTTGTGGTGAGTATCACAAACTAATTACACATAGAATGAAAAATTATTTCATCAGCATGAATTTTTTTTGTATCTCTTGAATTTCATCAAGTATCCCCCATTCCTGTATTCTGTTTGTCTTTGTATTTCTGTGACAGAAAGCACTCAAGGTCTTTTATTAGGTTTCCTTTTATTTAGCTTTTAAAAACCAAGTTCAGTCTATCTTTACAAAACTCTCCCTATGTTCTTTCAAATTCCTTCACATGCTACTAGGATCCTTCTAGTACGAATACAGAATAAGAACTACCCTCAATTTCAAATCAAGTTCTACCAATAAAATTGTAGTAATGTAGTCTTCCATAATTTTCATTATTATTTGTGTTCTAAAATTCTATGTGTTTTCCCTATTGTCCACACCATATTGTAATGTATGCAATTATTCTAATCCTGTGAGATAGGTATAAAATTAATTATTCTTTCCAAACCAGGTTAGTTTGTATTTCTTGATGCTGAATTTAATTTAACTTGGCATCTGGCAGACCAGCTTAATAAAGCTTCCCAAGTTCTTTGCTCTACGAGAAATGAGAATATTTATTAAGACTCTCACCATCAGTAAACGTCACCTTGTTCAGTTTTTTAAGACTAAGAAATCTATTGTGAAGTTACCACTCTAAGAGACTTCGACTTCACCTCTCTCCTTCCACCCATTCCTTCTGAACTCTAAAACATGGAAATAACCGGGCAATAATAAGTTCAGAGGGCAAAGTTCTACCATATGGTAGTTAATAAGGGGGTGACTTACATCATCAGACTTCCTTATTCAATCTATATATAGTATACATAGAATGCAATGGACAGGGACAGTAAAAATAACTCAGTCTTTTTCCTAGCCATTGGGTAATTAGTTTGTCAAGAACTGAATCATAGGATCTTTGCTAAGTTGTTCATATTTCCCATGTTAAAAACCAAAAAGGCAAGATTTTCACAACCACTGTTATATGCAAAGAAAGCCTAAGCACGTGATTTGTAAACTGGCTAAATAGATGGACTGCCTTTATAAGACTGAGTAATACCACTTCTGTTTCATGAAGTAAAGACTTTCTTTATCACTCTGTTGTGTTAACATGTTCAAGGCAGCCTGTACTAACAAGAGAACTATCCTGCCTAGTAAACTATCTTTCTAAGATGACTGGTGGGTTTTTTCCCCTTGGATTAATTTCTAAGTGCCTCAGCCATAACTTTTGGAATATTTACAAATATTTCTTACAGAAGTAATAACACACTTCCAGAGGGAAAACATAACTTTGTGTTTGACTGTTTGAATGGCTATGTTCTGTGCAGTTTCTGCAGAGGCATTTGTCTCATTTTGGTCTATGATTTTTAAAGGGCACTGCTGATCATCCTGCATAAAGTGGCATTTAATTAAGACAAGGATTTTGCATGAAGGGGAAAAACATTTAAGAATTGAAAAAAGGCAAACTAAACATGCTGTGCACAGACATGGAATAACTAACACAACACAAAGATAGGAAAATATTTCAGAGATGTGCAAACAAACTGGGAAACGACAAACATGGTATTTTCACCTCTGTAGTAGGCTTTAGTTATTGCATCAAATTCTTCTTGACCTGCAGTGTCCCATAACATTAGCCTGACATCTTCATCATTAACTCTGAAATAAACAGCACATTTTTTTAATCCATACAGTGAACAAAACTTATTCAAAACAACATGGAAATACTTCAATTTCTACAACGGCAGAATAATCCAAGTCAAACTGAACTTGATTTAAATATAATTTAATTTAACATTAATGATGGTTCACCTCTGTAACATACTACAGCAGGAGTCCCTCAAGTACATTATAAGCTCTTTACTGACAATCTGTATTACATATTCCTCTTCCTTTCCTAGACATCAAAACAAAACTTAGGTACTTGAATAATGGCCCTTTTGTCTTTTTAATCATCTTATAGGCTTTATAGAATTTTCTTACTTCTCATTTTCCATTTTATCAAACACAACTGGGAATGGCCTGCTTATATTGCATACAGACTAAATCTATAGCATATTTCTTTTTCCACAGTAATTTTTATCTATATTGACTAATAAATTTGTATTATCCTTTCATCAAAAGCACCTCTATTTCTTCCACAATTAAAAAACCCCAAAAAATTAACAGGCAGTAGAATACAAAGGAAACTTGTTAAAACTCTTTAGTACAACAGAGGTTCTGAATTTTAGTTAGAATTCTAAATCTTGGACAGAAAACAGAGTGATATAATTTTAGCCCACATGCAAAGAGAAAACAACTCCCTTTACTGTGCTTCAAAAGCAGCAGGCCTTTTTGTCTTCCAAGCCCTCATATATCTCAGGATGGCAACAGAACAAAGAAAGAAAGGGAAAGGTAAAAATCAATAGCACAGCAGCTGTTTAATACATACTGGATTTGTCTTTCCAGGAAATCTACACCAATAGTTTTCTTGTAGTCTTTTGTAAAAATCCCTTTACAGTATCGCTGAATCATGCTGGACTTCCCAACAGCTCCATTTCCTACTACTACCACCTTAATAGCCACCTCCATATCTTCTTCCAACATCTTTGTGTCTCAGGTGACTCTGGCTTATTCAGGAAACAGCTGATTCTGTAAACAAAGTAAACAGCTATGTGCAGGAAAACAATGTGAAACGAAAGCAAGAGGAAAGATGATCACACACATCAGGAATCGCGCAGTACAATTTATCTCCATCTCTGTCATGGGCTGCTTAAGTGACCTTGAGCAACATCCTTTCAGGTAGCTGTAGACAGCATTAAGGTCCCCCCGAGCCTTCTCTTCTCCAGACTAAATCACCCCAGGTCCCTCAGCTGTTCCTCATGTGCTCCAGACCCTTCACCAGCTCCGTTGCCCTTCTCTGGACCTGCTCCAGCACCTCAATGTCTTTCTTGTAGTGAGGGGCCCAAAACTGAACATAGGATTCAAGGTGTGGCCTCACCAGTGCTGAGTACAGGGGGATGATCACTGCCCTGGGCCTGCTGGCTATGCTGTTGCTGATACAGGCCAGGATGCCACTGGCCTTCTTGGCTGCCTAGGCACAAGCTGGTTCATGTTCAGCCGCTAACCAGCACCCCCAGGTCCTTTTCCACCAAGCAGCTTTGCAGCCACTCTCCCCAAGCATGTAGCACTGGGGTTGAGGCCCAAATGCAGGACCTGGCACTTTGCCTTGTTGAACCTCATACTACTGGCCACAGCCCATCAATCCAGCCTGTGCAGATCCCTCTGCAGAGCCTTCCTACCCTCCAGCACATCAACACTCCCACCCACCTTGGTGTTGTCTACAAACTGACTGACAGTGCACTCAATCCAGAACATTGATAAAGATACTAAACAGAACTGGCCCAAGTACAGAACACCATTTGTGACCAGCCACCAACTGGGTTTAACTCCATTCACCACCACTGTTTCGGCTTGACCATCCAGACAGTTTTCTAGCCAGCAAACTGTACACCCAACCAAGCTACAGCCAGTTTCTACAGGAGAATGCTGACCAGCTCTGCTGACCCCCTCATCATTTTTTCAAGAATCAAAAACTCTACCATTTCATGATCAATACGCCCAAGGTGGCATCCAGCCATCACATTGCCCGCAGGTCCTTCTCTGTGCAGAAATAACAGGTCTGGCCTTCCCCAGCTGGCTCTCTCACCAGCGGTGTCAGGAAGTTATCTTCCACACATGCCAGAAATCTCAGGGACTCTTTCCCTTGCCCTGTAGACCAACCCACGACCAAAGAACCCCAGATTCTGCTGGTGACACCAGGCTCGGAGCCAGGTGTTGATCTGCGGCTCTGCCTGTTTCTTCCCTCTTCATTCCCTGCAACTGGCAGGATAGAGGAGGCCACTTCTTGTGCTCCTGATCCCTTACCAGTCATCCCAAGGCCCTGAAGTCTCTCTTCGTTGCCCTTCTTGTTACAACTGCATCGCTGTCTACCTGTTCAAAGCTGGGCTTCCCCTCCCTTTTGCTGTGCCAGGATATCATCACAGTAACACTTTGCATCTGCAGAGTGGCAGATTTCCCCCCAGGAGGTAAGTAAGCCCCTTTCAAAGGGGAAAATACACCTTTTTTTAAGACTTTGCCCTCACACAAGCGCCCCGTGCCGGAAGAGCTGGGCTACCCGATACCCTCGCTCCCGCTCGCTATGCAGATAACGTGTCTGGTTGCACTGAACACCAGTGCACGAACATTTTTATCGGGTATTCGGCAAACACCGCTAACCCCGCGCCAGCTCTGCACCAACGGCTCCGCATTGCCGGGACCTGCCCGCGGCCACCTCCCAGCCCCGGCCGGGGGGAGCCACCGCCACAGACACACCGAGAGCGGGGGCTCTGCCCCTCTCCCGCAGCCCCGGCCCCTCCACCGCCCGACCCGCCGCCTCCCCAGCCCCGCACCGCTCCAGCGCCCTCCCGCCCCGGAGCTCCCCCAGCCGCCGGCCAGCGCCTCGATTCCCTCCCTCCAGCCTGCGGCCCCACACACCAACCCGTTCCCTTGCAGGAGCAGGGCGGGCTGCGCTCCCTCAGAGGGCTCGGCGGCAGCTCCACCTCAGCGACGGCGAGGTAGGGAGAGAGGCAAGGAATGGGGGAAGGAGGGAAGGCGAGAGGAAACCGCTCGCTGGGGCCGACCCAACCCGGACGCACATCCCGGCTCCCCCGCCCGGAAGCGCCGTCAGGACCGGGGGAGCCGCTCAGGGAGGTGCCTGCCCGCTGCCCCCGCCCCCGCCGCGGACCCCGGCTGGGAACGGGTGGAGGTGGAGGCGGCGGCGGTGCAGACTGGTCAGCCCTTCCTTGGGGTTTGGCTTCGGGGCCGTTACTGCCCGAGAGAGCAGTGGCGGATGCTATGTGCCCGCCTGGCTGTGAGGGGTCTCGGCTGGGTTCCTAAGGGGAAATCATCTTCCCATGCCCCACGTGCCTTCATCCCTGCTTCGCTCCCTGTCCGGCGGCCTTTCTTCCTCTCCGCATCTTCCGCGGGTAACGAAACAGTGTGTGAACAACCGTGGCCATTCCTTAGGCTATTACTGAAGGCAGCTACTCTTCATGTGGGCAGTACCCGTGGGGTTTTGACCAAGGTGTGGCCGTGCCCGTTCTCAGCCCATTACCGTGGCACATGGTCTGCAGCTCCCACACTTACCTAAAACAGAATATGCTAGGTTTTAGTGTAATTGTAGGCTGATAGTCTATAAAGATCTGAAGATCTTCCATTGTTAGGTTTGTGGCTGGGTTTTGTGGGGTGTTTTTTTTTGGGGGGGGGGGGGTGGTTTGGTTTGGGCTTGGGTTTTTTTATTTGTTTGGTTTGGGGATTTTTGTGGTTTTCTTTTGTGGTGTTTTTGTTTTTTGTTTGTTTTGGGGTTGTTTTTTTGGGGGGGTTAGGCTGATAAAAGGTGCCTCCCTGCCTAAAAATCCCTTTGCAAAGTGCATCCTGCTACAGGGAGTGGCAGCTCTCAGTGCCCCCACAGCACTCCAGATACTCAAGTATGGCCAAGTAACAGTTGGGTATTGCCATGTTAAGTTGCTGAAAACTGCCTTGCACACCAGCAGTCTCTTTGCTCCTATCCCGTGCTTCCCAGCAGGGGAGGTTTAGATTGGAGAGTAGGGGAAATTTCTTCACCAAAGTGGTTGTGAGGCACTGGAACAGGCTGCCCAGAGAAGTGGTTGAGTCACCATCCCTAGAGGTATTTAGTAGATGTCTAGATGTGGTGCTCGGGGACATGGTTTAGTGTTGTACTTATCAGTGCATGGTTAACAGTTAGACTTGATGATTCAAGATCATCATTGGTCTTTTCCAAGCTAAAGGATTTTGTGATTCACTGGAGTCAGTTGGTGCTGCTTGTGCCTAGATAAACACCTTTTGGAGGAGCGCATTCGCAGCTACACCTCAAAAGAATAGTTAAATGTTAGGCATGCAAATTAATGCTTTCATTTTGTTAATGCTGATCCCCCTGCTAGTCTCAGTCTATCTGATGCCAGGGCTTGTGTGTGCCAAAAGGCCTTGAATTAGAGAGTCCTCCTATTAACTCCAAGACAAATTTGTTATCAGCCTAATGCCCAAGTAATTATGTCAGAAATACTACTTTGTGTACTTCACAGGTTTCATCGCTGAGGCACGTGGCTGGATTAATCTCACCTAATCCTATACTGCAAGCATTCATGGTGTGTGGTTTACCTTTAGATGGCTGTCAGGTAGCCCAGGTGAACCACTCCCTCAGTTCTTCCTGTTCACTGGAAAGGGAGCCTGTGGCCACAGCTGTACAGGATTAGAAGAGACATATCCCATTTTAAGTGCCCTAATTTAGGCAGCAAGTTAGCGACTGCTGTAAATAATTATAGTTTCTAATTTTCTGTTCTTTGAATTCTATATATCATGTAATGCTTTCACAGAGCGTAAGGCTGGGACATGTACTGTGACCTGTCTGCCATGCTGGCAATGTGCATGTATTTCTTTGTGAAACCCCAACAATCCAGTGAGGCTAAACTGTTCCAGCACGTCTTACATGGGTATATTGACAGCAATTCAGGAAACTCTTCATATGATGTCCCACCAAGGAACAAGAAGAATGGAGGAACTGATACATTCAGAGATATCAAAGCTTTAGCATATATGTGATTTGGTGACTCGTGGTGAGATCAAACAGCAGTGTGACTTGTTTGCAACTAAAACAGTTTTATCTCTTTTTCTGTGTGTCTGAATTAAAATTCCAGTCACTGGATCTTACTAATCTTTTCACAGAGATTGACTAGCACCTATTCTTGGATATGTTTTCCATTTGCAGGTTCCAGGATGAAATCAGCTGTGAAACTTCTCTTCAAGAAACGGGATATCCCAAGCCCTGCAAGACACCTATCATAATGTGATAGCATTATGATATAATGCTATAAGCATTATGATACGATTTTCAGCATCAAGACCACTTTCTGTGACATTCCTTTGAACACTTTCCGGTATTTGGATGTTGCAAGCAGATACACCAAATTAGGAAGCATTCACAGAATGGTTTGGGTTGGAAGGGACCTTAAAGATCGTCTAGTTTCACCCCCCCACCATAGGCAGGGACACCTTCCACTAGACCAGGTTGCTCCAAGCCCCATCCAACCTGGCCTTCAACAGTGCCAGGGATGGGGTAGCCACAGCTTCTTGGGGCAACCTGTTCCAGCACTTCACCACCCTCGCAGGGAAGACTTTCTTCCTAATGTCTAGTCTAAATCCACTCTCAGTTTAAAGCCATTCCCCTTTGTCCTATCTCTATATGCCCTTGTAAAAAGTCCCTCTTCAGTATTCTTGTACTTTCTACCTTCTACTTTGTATTCCCCTTTACAGACCCCTGTAAGGTCATTCTAATCCCTTTTGCTGTACTGTTTCAGCAAGGTCTCCTGTTCAGAGAGTTCTCTGTATGTTCTCCTGTGATTACTGCTTTCCAAGGCACTTTTTTAAATATGAGCATATAACCCACGTATTTTTTCCAGATGTATTATGGTGCAGTTATCTACAATGAAATTATTTTGTTTGACTGCAAGGCAAATCAAATTGATCCATAACAAGAAAGTAACGTCATCCTTTATTAAAATCATCTGTTTGTTAATGGGAAGCTTGACATGAATTGTCTGATTAATCAATAAAAATGTTAAATAGCCTTTCACCAAGAGTCCTTGGGAGTCCAATTAGAATCACTGTAGTTGCTGATATCTCCACAATCAAAATTATGTTTTGAAATCTCTGTGAGCCAGTTTAATGCATCTGCTGCATGCCCTATTTTTTTTTCTACATAGTGTATGCATTTCAGGCAGTACAATCCAAAGAGTAACTTCTTGACATGTTTTCTGTGCAGATATGCTGCCCATGGTAGGGGGGTTGGAACTCAATGATCTTAAGGTCCTTTCCAACCCTAACTATTCTATGATTCTATGATGGACTTTCAGTCACTATTTCTGTTAATGTGATAAAAATTCTTCCATTTATAAAATTTATATTTTACTATATTAAATCCTTTTAAAGTTTGATTTTAGATTCATTGCTCATATAGAGTACCTAGGAATTGAGTGGATGGATGACTATGTCATCAGTTCCCACCAGCTCCTAAACTTACAGGGGTGACAGCGGACCTTGCTATAGCAAGTTATGCAGTGAGCTGCAGTGATGCCCTGTGTCAGGCTTTCTCTCTTCTGTACTCCCCTTCTTGCCAAAGAGATCAGGCTAGTACTTGCTAAGAGAGACACTTCCCCACAATTCAGTAACTTGGACTTGTCAAAACATCCAGACATTTGAAGAGTTTGAGTTGGAAGCCAAAGTTTGCCTCTCAAATCTGCTGCCACTGACAGTTTTCATTATTTTTTCTTCTCCCATAATAAAAGCCTTGCAAATTTGCAATTCTGACCTACCATTTTCTTCTGACCTACTATTTCTGTTGTTATCACTTATTTTTGTAGATTTTTATGTATTGTCCTTTCTGTCTTCAGACTTTCCAGGGGGGACAAGATGAGGAGCTACAGAAGTAGAACTTAGTTGGGGATAAGAAAACAAACCATTCTGATTAAAATTTGCTGCTGAAGGTGGCTGAGGAGAACTTTCTTAATGGTGATTGGAAAGCTTAGTCATATTTGTTTTATTAGTAATGCATTCCCTAACTTAAATTTGTCAGGATATACAGACCCTTCTGAGGTATTTTGGAGAACACAGTGCTTACTGTAGTCAAGCAAACTATTGGCTTATTTTTACTTTATTTTCAGGGAGTGTTGTTGGTTGGAGCATTACATCTGAATTTCCAGAGTTTAGAATTGGTCGAAAAAAGTTTCAAGCTCAGTGTTTAGGCACCTGAGTTCATCTAAAAGCATGTAACAGAGGCTATGTGAGTTTTGCGTATATTGAGGAATTACAGCTTGCCTGGGAATCAGTGGAGCTGAAAAATCTGGGTAACCTGGAAAACTGTTACCTGTATATGTACTTACATGCATGCATACATACATGTGTATCTTACGGTACACGTGCATATGTTGGTAGAAATATCCTGTGAGAATGCTTTTGTTGTTTTTTTTTTTACTTCTGTGTATTTGGTGAATAACCGTTTTGACAGCATTTCTGGGAAGAATTAGGTAGAACAGAAGCTAGGTGTAAGGAAGGTGACAATAATCCAGTGAAATTAAAAAGATTTCAAGTAACTGGAAATGTCCAATAGAAAGAGAAAGGAAGTATGAGCAGCAGTCATTACTTTGGGGAAATGAGCTTCAGGAGAAAGTCAAAAGGACTAAGAAGGTAGAGGAAAGCAGACACTTCCATTAGAGTACTTGCTATGAAAATACATGCAAATAATTAAACCAAAGCTACGCAAAGACCTAAGCTGGGAAGAGTTTTTCTTGCTACCCACTGTCATTTGTAAACGCTGTTCAGACTTTGTGCAGAGCTGTATTTTAATCCTCTTTGTATTAGAGGAAAATATTCCAATGAAGTGGAAAACTTTCCTAATAAACTAATGCCATTCAGGAACTGGAATCACAAGAGTGCGGTAAGTTATAGTTAAGTGAGGTCGTTCTCAGGGGCAATTATTGGTTTTACAAAGATAGTAATTTGCTTTTTTTCTTCATAAATACATTGTCATTCGTCAGCATTTAGTTTCCCCCGCATTTTTCAAATTCTCTTTTGAGTCACTGAAGGTTTTGTAGGAAACAGATTATTTGAGAAATACCTCGTGTGACCCTACATATTTTGTGGCACAATCATAGCAGTGAGTAAGATGTACTTAACAGTGTAATAGCATGTGAAACTTGCAGTGGCTCAAGTTAGAGAAAAGAACTCATACACATGTCGATCCTGTAGCTAGGCATGTAATTTGCCTGGTTGCCAGATTTTTATTATTTGAGAATTTTTCAGGGACTAGAGCCATTCATAATTGTCACATTGGTAGAAGTGGAAAAAGTCATTTCTGTGTACAATGACTCATATGCATTCAGTCTATTTTTGCAGTAAGTTAACGTCTTATGTGAGACTCATGTGACCTGATTTTAAACCTGTTCTGTTAGATAGATGTTAATATACGGTATTGAGTAGTCAGGATCTTTGCATCCTTGTTTTTGGAAGCATTAGTTCTCTACACCACAAATTCTGCATGCTTCTGGGTGTCTTTGCAGACACTTGTTGCTAGAAAGCAGTTTAAATATGGACTGCCACATTATGTGCTGTTTTTCCAGTTAAGTCTGGGAAGTTTAGCCCATTTCAGGCAAGCAATACCATGAAACAAGCTAAATGCTTGAGATTATCATAAACCAATTTTATTTCATGAGATACATTTCTGAAATTGAGATACTGATAATCACCATCAGAATAAAGCTTTGGAATATTGTAATACTACAAAATAACACAACCATTTGGCAAAACATGTTGCTATGGTCTACCACAGTCATGAAGAGACTTGTATTTACTGTATATTACAAATTCATTATGTGATATGTCAGTTGAGTGCTGCTGTGCAATGCCATGTGTCTTGTACTCAAAATCTATGGAAAAGAAACTGCTGAACTCTGTAACAGAGATTGTGGATAAATGTTTTGAGATTAGTGCAGATCTGCAGGTATTCTATATTAACTTGATATATTTACATAGACATACAGTGATCTTTTAGCAGAACATATAACAAAATGAAAGTATACAATTATTAAGATGTTACCCTTTTCATATTTGCAGCTAAAGGAGACCTGCAAGGTATTTATAATGTTGTGACCAGCCATGGTGGATTGTATGTTAGATGGTATCTAAGAAAGTGTTGCATCTGCAGTCTTTTAGTGCTTTTGGAAATATCTGTCCAAGAAATCAGAAATCACAGTGGAGGGGAAAAAAACCTGAAACCCATGAAACAGTAAGTCACTCCGGAATAAGCTCCAAGACTTACATAGCCTGTTTCATCTTTCACATTTATACATTGCTTATTTATATTTTAGAGCTGGTTACAGCTGAGACGGGGTTAGAGGTCTTGCCTCAGGTATTCATATCAGATGTCCACATGCATTTCCAGATTGTCACAAATCTCAGGAAAGCTCACCAGTTATTTTCCAAAAATACCTGTTGGAGTCAGCTGTATAACTTAACCTTTCAGTGGAAAAGACACATTGATAAAATGGATCTCAACTAAAATGTCACTGAAAAGAGGAGGAAATTACTGCATAGCTTTTCCCTGTGGGGCATGGTAACCTGGTATAGCAGTACAGCTTGCCTTACACAAGTACATTGTCTATAGCTTCTGTCAACAAAGGGATTGGCTTTCTCTGCCCGTGGCTCTGTTGAAGTGAATGCAGCTCATGCTTAACTTGCTAGTGGCACAGCGAGTCATTGAACTACAGCTAAACAAGCAGACCATGGCTTCAAAAGGAAGCTGTAAGTAACTAATATGTGAAAATCCACCACTGACTGACATGTCAAAATAATTTAGGCTGAAAACAAATAATCCCTCCTCTGATATCAGTTGGGTTGGGAATTATATTTAGCCAAGAATAACTATATGGTTATTTTGCTAGATTAGAGATGAGATTTCTTTATCTTGAAAATGTGAATGTTTGTACATGAGGGTATCACCAGATCCAAATTCCAGGGCTACCTCTTAGCAGTACTATTCATTTGGGGAAACACTGGATTTCTAACATTTCCTGAGTCCACAGGAACACAGCACCCCGCTATTAACAAATTCACCTTTCTAAATTGTACTGTCAGAAAGCTGAAGGAACCTGTTCTTCAAGCCCAGGTTGTATTTGAGATCCCACTGTTAGCTAAACCCCTTCTGTGATGGCACCTGAGGTTTCTGTCAGGCTCAGTAATGAAATAAAAGCTCTGTTTTTTCCCCCACTCTGTTCCATACACTCTTGCTCCCAGAGGGTACTGAGGATTTTGGTTTTATAACTGGCTTACTTTTCAAGCCTTCCTCCCCCTAGAAAAGCTAATGAAACTCAGTAAGTGCCAGTGTGGGTCTGGAAAGTCTGAACAGTTGGAATAACTAGTGTACTTTAGGTTTGTCTGTTAGACCTTTGCTGCATTACAGCCTTCAGTAATAAAAGCGAAGACATATTAAGCTCTATAAATAAAGTCTTCTCAAAAATCAGTATAATGTTCTTCAGGAAAAGACTTTTAAAGGGACAACTCTGACAGTGTTCTACTGAATATCTCCATTCCCACAAAGGAAGAATAAAAGTTTACTAGCCAAATGGCAAGGATCAAAAGACCAATATATCTCTTTCTCGTTATAGGAGCTTTTTAAAAGGTGACTGGGAGACTAGGGAGTGCATTTTTATTGTAGAGTGGCAGGAGACAATTAAAAAATGGCTCTATTAAATGTTCTTGCTAGCTTAATTAAAGACATATAACGAAGCACTTCATCTGGCTGGCTTTTATAGCCAGGGACAATATTACTATTGTCTTTTAAGTAAGTAAGTCTTTTAAGTAATTAAGTCTTACTTAAGTCTTTTAAAGAGAGAATGAAATAAAAGTATTGCATCTACATGTTGTATGGGGAGAAACTGTGGCATGAAGAGGATTGATTATCTTGAAATTTTGTGTGTAGAAAATTGAAAGGATTATTTTTGATGGCTACTTTAGACTTAGAACTTTGTTATTTTATCTTGCAATCAAAATAATTTTTGTGCTGCTTATTGTCGTGCATGCTTACTGATATTTGATACCTTCAGGTAAATATCAGTCTTTCCCAGTACCCTCCTGGTGCTTCCAGAATGCATATTCTTGCTCATCATTTAGACACCACCCACTAAATGTACTCAGTAACAGTATTGATTGTCTTTTCACTATGCTTATACATAAAGAAGAATCTTTGACAGTGGAAACAAAATATTTACATCGCTTTAAAGACCAGTAAATGCATTAGAAATAGTTTAAGGAAGTTAGGGCAGGTTGTGGCATGCCTATAAAGAAAGAAACCAATGAGTTGCATTTTCATGATGGACTAAAAGAAGGCATTATTGTGCAGGAGGTGGGATCTGAAGGTTGTGTAGCTAAGCTTAACTTGGATGGGAAGGTTCAAATAAGTTAGGAAAGTTTGGGTTTCAGTATCATAAGGCACAAGGGAATCTGAAATCTCTTTTTAGCATTGACTCATGCTCCTGGCAGAATGCTTTAGCATGCAGTCTATGTATTTAGGTGAAGTAGATTCAGATTTTCAAATCTAATTATCAATTGGAAAAAGGCCAAATAAAAAAAAAACAACACAAAAACGACAAAACAAAACCACCAAAAAAACCCAGAAATGCAAGAAGGTATTTCCAGTGTGCCAATAAAGTTACTTCATTGGCAAACCTCTTTCTGTTATTTTTCATAGTGTCAATGAATGAAGATTTTGTTATGTTCTAATGTTTTAGTAAACTGAGGGCTGGTAAAAGTGAAGCATATGTGAGACAGAGAGTCCTTGGTTTGCTTAAACATTATGCAGATTATAACAAAGTCTTCAGTCATTTACTTCAGGATTTTCTTCTCTGGTGTCCTCTAAAGAAAAAAGGAGCATAATTTTGACAATGTGTCAGACTCTGTTTTAGCCCCCTTTATGCAGAAGCTTAAATTCTGATGGGGAGGGTAGTCGGGAGGAAAGAAAAGTAACCTTTATTTAGTGTGCTGATATACACCATTAGCTCCTACAGACATCACTGGAAGCTAAGCAGGGACTCTGCCTCTGAGGAGCTGTCTGCTATTCATCCCCTCTCACACTTAAAACAGGAACTGTTTGTACAAGTGTAAGGAAAAGACACACATGTAGGGAAAGAGCCGTTCCAGGAACATTCAAAATTGTTCTGTGGGTCTGCTTTCTTCCCACATTGATTACAGAATCACAGAGTGGTTGAGGTTGGAAGGGACCTCCAGAAGTCATCTGGTCCAATCCCTCTGCTCAAGCAGAGCCACCTACAGCAGGCTGCCCAGGACTGTGTCTAGGTGGGTTTTGAATCTTGAAGAATGGAGACTCCACAACCTCCCTAGGCAACCTGGGAGTTGTTTCAGTTTGTGCCCATGTTAACTCTGGTCCTGTCACTGGTCACCACTGAAAAGAGCCTGGCTCTGTCCTCTTCGCAGCTTCCCTTCAGGTATTTTTATATGCATTGGTAAGATCCTCCCTGAGCATTCTCTTGTCCAGCAGGAAGAGTCCCAGTTACCTCAGCCTTTCCTCATAGGAGAGATGCTCCAGTCCCTTAATCATTTTTGTGGCCCTATGCTGGTCTCTATCCAGCACATCCATCTCTCTCTTGTACAGGGGAGCCCAGAACTGGAGACGGTACTCCAGGCATGGCCCACATGTGCTGAGTTAGAGGGGAAGGATCACCTCCTTTTATCTACTGACAGCAGCCCTTCTCATAAAGCCCAGGATACCATTAGCTGCCTTTGTAGCGAGGGCACATTGCTGGCTCATGATCAGCGTTGTGTCCACTGGGACACCCAGGTCCTTTTCTCCAGAGCTGCTTCCCAGCTGAGTGGCCCCAGCATGTACTGGCACAGGTGCAGGACTTTGCACTTCCCATTTTTTGAACTTAATGAAATTCCTGTCAGCTCATTTGTAAGAAATACATAAGAAACAGAGAAAGAAGAAATGAATTAATTATAGATGAGAAATTATTTAGATAATGAAAGATTAATAGAGGAAGGATATATTTTTTGTGTTTCCCTTTTCTAGGGCAGAGCATCTATGCCTATGTCATTCCTGACAGACATTGTCTTGTTTAGTTTTAACAAGCTCCAGTAATGAAAACTTGACAAATCCCGCCAGGCACTTCTTTACCATGAGGAGGTTTTTCCTGATGTCTACCCTGAAATTTTCCTTGCTGTGATCATTTCTTTTCCTCCATGGTGGTTTTTGAAAATCATCAGGTTCCTACTCTTCCCTATCAGTTTTCTCTTTATTAAGCTAAGCAACCCCATTTTATTATATCTTTGTGGTTTTACATCTTTGATTGTACTCATCGTTGGACACTCCATTTTTTGTGTATGTTCTTGAAATACGATGACCAGCTGCAAAACCATATTCATGGCCTTACTGGTGGACTTGTGGCCTGGGCTATTGGTGATGCTGCCACTGAAATTCCACCCAAAACCTCAACAAAAAAAAAACAAAAACCAACAAACAAAACCCCACCCTAAAAATCACAAAAGAAGCTGAACTACCTTGAGCTGAACAGCTGTGCAAAAGACCCACTGTGCTCACCAAATTGAGTGAAGCTTCATCCAGCTTTCATCATAACAATGCAAAAGACATAACAAGGCAAAACACAGAGTCCTGGAGGTTTGGTTTGGAGTAGAAAATCTCAAGCTTGCTTCCTATATCTCTAAAATACTATGTATCAGCTAACTGTGATTTCAAGCTGTGTCATTTCTTTTGCAGTCCACCTGCAGAGGACTTCATAGGTACACTGCATAAAAGCAAAGGTGGGCACCTATTTTAGATTTATCTTTTTTACCACCTCTCAGTAGAAAGAGAGAGGACTCCTGGAGGGTGATTAATCTTGGGATAAAGTAAGTATCAAAAATACACCAGAGAGCTTTTGCTCTCTAAGACCTCTCTCCCTCTCTAGTAACCACTGAGGCAGCCAAGTCAATTAGCTTAAATGAGACAGTTAACCTTTATATGGTTAAATTATGGGAGTGAAAGTAATTAGCAACAATATTCCGTTTCAGAAATTCTTATTACGACTGCAAAAAAATCACTAGTGCAAAAGATGACCTCATGAAATACTACACTGCTGACTGCTTTCTCCAGCGTAACTGAACAAAAATGCTTGTAAAAACAAAATGGGCACAGCTGTGGGCTATCTTCTCAATAAACTGTAAACACCTACTGCAACTAATGACCTGTGGTGAATCTGCTAAAAATGCCAAGGTTGAATCACCACAATCTGAGCAAATTGGGAGGTAGGAATTGCTTGGTTTTGCAGAGATTAAAAATGAATACAAAACATCATGTTGAAAAGATTTGCTTCAGTCAGGCATCTGCAGGATGGACTCAGAAATGCGTGATTTATCTCAGTTTACACAATCATCACCATTGTTTTATACAACACATAATCCATGGATATGATTGTTCAATAAATTACTGAGATTAAGAGTCCAGTAGATTTCAGAAATAAGTGCACATCAGTTGTAGTCCCTATTTTGAATCAGTTTCTTTTGGCATGTTTAGCCGTACCCTGTGATCTTCATATGAACAACTTACAAGTAATAAGCAAGTGCTCACTGACTCACACATACAAAAAAATACCTTGGATTTAATAACCTCTTAGGGTAAAGATTAATACATTCACTGCTCCACGTACAGCATGCAGTGTCTTTGCTGCCCAGGCAAGCATCAGTCACAGCTCCCTGCAGTGGATGCACAGGGCTGCTGAGCTGCTGCCAGCTCCACCAACACGCATGGCACTGGTGACCTGACCCAGAAGCTCCTGACAAGCTTTGCTCACTTTTTTAATTTAGAATTAAGCACCTTTCCCCTCTTCAATCCTTGAGCTGCTAGCAATCCTGGAATTTTCCTTTTTCTTGTTTCTGTACAGGTTCACAGCTCATTTTCAGCAGTCTGAGCAGAGGTGCAGCTGTGGTGTCAGAGCTATCTCGTGTATTCTTGGTGCACAGACTGCTGAAGTCCTTGGTGATGGGGGAAGCTTACAGCAGGGTACAGACAGAAAGAGAGGGGGTGCACTAAAAAGGATATATGTTATTAAGGTGATGGGAGAGAGTGAATTTGGAAATGACGTAGACGTTATTATTCAGGGATGAAACATGGTGGGATGGCTCCTATGACTGGAGTGTTGGAATGGAAGGTTACAGGCTCTTTAGAAAAGACAGGCCTGGCAGGCGGGGAGGGGGAGTTGCCCTTTCTGTTAGGGATATGCTGGAGAGTATGGAACTCTGTCTGGGGACAGGTGAGCAGTCCACAGAGAGTTTGTGGGTCAGGGTTAAAGGGAATGTAGCTATGGGAGACGTTACTGTGGGGATCTGTTACAGACCGCCTGATCAAGGAGAACCTGCGGATGAAGCACTCTATAGACAGATAGGAAAAGCCTCACGCTCGCAGGCCCTTGTTCTCATGGGTGACTTCAACCACCCTGACATCTGTTGGAAGGACGGTACGGCCTGGCACAAGCAATCCAGGAGGTTCCTCGATTGTGTGGAGAAAACTTCCTTCTTGCAAGTAATAGAGGAGCCGACAAGGAGAGGTGCCATGCTTGACCTCGTGCTCACCAACAGGGAAGGGCTCGTTGGAAATGTGATGCTCCAGGGCAGCCTTGGATGCAGCGATCACGAGATGCTCGAATTCAAGATCCTCAGGACAGTGAGAAGAGCGTGCAGCAAGCTCACTGCGCGGGACTTGAAGAGAGCAGACTTTGGCCTCTTCAGGAACCTGCTTAGTAAGGTTCCATGGGATACAGCCCTAGAGGGCAGGGGGGCCCAAGACTGTTGGTTGATATTCAAGGATCACTTGCTACAAGCTCAGGAGTGTTGCATCCCAACCAGAAGGAAGTGCAGCAGGAGGGCCAGGAGACCTCCTTGGATGGATAAGGAGCTCCTGAGGAAACGTCAAATGAAAAAAGAGGCTTATAAAAGGTGGAAACAAGGACAGGTGGCCTGGGAAGAGTATAGAGATGTTGTCTGGGAAGCAAGGGACCAGGTTAGGAAAGCTAAGGCCCAGTTAGAATTAAACTTGGCTAGGGATGCTAAGGATAACAGGAAGGGATTCTACAGGTACATAGCAAATAAAAAACAGACTAGGGAGAATGTAGGCCCCCTCAGGAAGCTCTCAGGAGAACTGGCTGCACAGGATTTGGAGAAGGCTGAGGTTCTGAATGACTTCTTTGCCTCGGTCTTCACTGGCAAAGGCTCTGACCATACCACTCAAGTCTTGGAAGGCAGATGCAGGGATTGTGAGAATGAAGACCTTGGGCCCACTGTAGGAGAGGATCTGGTTCGACACCATCTTAAAAACCTGAATGTGCACAAGTCCATGGGTCCTGATAAGATCCATCTGCGGGTCCTGAAGGAGCTGGCAAATGAAGTTGCTAAGCCACTGGCCGTCATATTTGAGAAATCATGGCAGTCAGGTGAAGTTCCCAACATCTGGAAAAGGGAAATATAACCCCCATTTTCAAGAAGGGGAAAATGGATGACCTGGGGAATTACAGACCAGTCAGTCTCACCTCTGTGCCTGGCAAAATCTTGGAGCAGATTCTCCTGGAAGGCATGGTAAGACATATGAAAAACAACAAGGTGCTTGGTGACAGTCAGCATGGCTTCACTAAGGGGAAATCCTGCCTGACCAATCTGGTGGCCTTCTCTGATGGGGCTACAGAACTGATGGACAGGGGTAGAGCAGTTGACGTCATCTACCTGGATTTGGGCAAAGCATTCGACACTGTCCCACATGAATATCCTTGTCTCTAAATTGGAGAGACATCAATTTGATGGATGGACCACTCAGTGGATAAAGAACTGGCTGGATGGCCGCACACAGAGTTGTGGTCAATGGCTCAATGTCCAGCTGGAGACCAGTAACGAGTGGTGTCCCTCAGGGATCGGTGTTGGGACCGGTCTTGTTCAACATCTTTGTTGCTGACATGGACAGTGGGATTGAGTGCGCCCTCAGCAAGTTTGCCGATGACACCAAGCTGTGTGGTTCGGTTGATAGGCTGGAGGGAAGGAATGCCATCCAGAGGGACCTTGACACACTTGCGAGGTGGGCTGATGCCAACCTCATGAAGTTTAACCATGCCAAGTACAAGGTCCTACACCTGGGTCAGAGCAATCCCAGGCACAGCTACAGGTTGGGCAGAGAAGAGATTCAGAGCAGCCCTGTGGAGAAGGACTTGGTGTTGGTTGATGAGTAAAAGAACATGAGCCGGCTTCAGTGTGCACTCGCAGCCCATAAAGCCAACCATATCCTGGGCTGCATCAAAAGGAGTGTCACCAGCAGGTCGAAGGAGGTGATCCTGCCCCTTTACTCTGCTCTTGTGAGACCTCGCTTGGAGTATTGTGTGCAGTTCTGGTGTCCTCAACATAAAAAGGTCATGAAACTGTTGGAACAAGTCCAGAGAAGGGCCATAAGGATGATCAGGGGGCTGGAGCACATCCTGTCCGAAGATAGGCTGAGAAAGTTGGGGCTGTTCAGCCTGGAGAAGAGAAGGCTGCATGGAGACCTCATAGCAGCCTTCCAGTATCTGAAGGGGGCCTATAGGGATGCTGGGGAGAGACTCTTCATTAGGGACTGTAGTGACAGGACAAGGGGTAACGGGTTAAAACTTAAACAGGGGAACTTTAGATTGGATATAAGGAGGAAATTCTTCCCTGTTAGGGTGGTGAGGCACTGGAATAGGTTGCCCAGGGAGGTTGTGAATGCTCCATCCCTGTCAGTGTTCAAGACCAGGTTGGACAAGGCCTTGGGTGATGTGGTTTAATGGGAGGTGTCCCTGCCCATGGCAGGGGGGTTGGAACTTGATGATCTTAAGGTCCTTTCCAACCCTAACGGTTCTATGATTCTATGATTCAGGGCATGCACCAGTTACACAGTGAAGTTAGGAGGAAGCTGTCCTTGCACATCAGTTCTTCCATGACTGCTTAACTCCTGGATTCTGTGGAAATTTCCTTTGCAGCATCTGGTACTGATCACTGTCATAAACACATTGCAAGAGATTGCATTAAGTAGGTACTTGGCCTGCTCCTGTATTTGCAGCTCTTGCACTTTGTATAGATGCATATGTATGTGTAAAAAGACCAACAACCTATGTTCTGCATTGCCCTGGTATTAGTGAGTAGAAAAGTGTAGAAAGTGATTGCAAAAGACATCTCAAAGGCTGCTGATGTTTTTCACTAATTAGTTCAACCTTTCATTTATCAACATTACAGATGGAAAACAACCCACTTTTACTTCATTTGTAGAAGGATATCTATCTGTTCCCATCTTTATATCCTATTTTTATATAACTGATGTCCTTGGTGATGATTGCTATAAAACACTATTGTCACTTTAATCTAATGTCCCACTTACGGGGGTAGTGCACAGCAGTCCTCTTCCTGTAGATTTATCTTTTCTGCGTTGGTAGCTTTTCCTGGTTGTCAGTCACCTTAGCATTGGTAAGAGTTTTTATCCTCCCTATTTATTATGTTGACTTTTCCTTTAGAGCTTGTCTGTCTTGCATTTGAAAAATATACAAGACTGATTTCTGTCCTAAAACATCCCAAAGCTCAAACCTTTTGAAAGAAAAATGTCAAAAAGACAAGTTTCTGTCACTTCAAAAAAGGACCCAATTATTAAATGTTTTCATTCACATGTGATTTGTAATAGTTGAAGCAATGCTACCTTCAGTGTAGAATAATTATGGTGATGCAAAAATGATGGTTATGTGAAGCCTGCTAACTGGATTGAGTTAACTCTGCCTCTCATCCATGGAACTTTCTTGCTTCTCGCTAAGAGGTCTTCAGAAGAACCATTTGATCCTCTTTATTCATGTGTGACTTTTCACCTTCCTTTTTGCCTCCCTACAAACAGGAGATACTATTTATTATTTTAGATCAGTATTACAGTAATGAAGGGAATACCTTCATGCAAATCAGGGTAGACTCTTGCTGTGAACCTTGGAAAATTCCAGGCTAGAACAAGCTTCGCATGACATTTCTGAGTGTGATTAGGAAGGTGCACGGGCATTTCAACAAAATGAAAAGGGTAAGCTGATTGGAAGTTAGGACAAATGGGTATGATCTGGTAACTAGAACTGAAGATTGTTTGAAGGTGGTGTTTTAGGGCAAGGACTATGAACAAGCATGGAGGATCAGGTTGCTAAGGCTCCTTGTGTGAACTGAAAGTTCACGGGGGAGTAGGGTTCAGTCATAGAAGTCTGAGACTTCAAGCTTACATTGCTGCTCTGCCTTTTCTTCTTACAATTTCATGGCAGGGATCCAGCATGGATGAAAGGAGACAGAAAGTGTTTGTTCATAACAGCTCCACGTACCTAGGAGCTTAACATTTGAAGGAAATACTCAAGATACTGCTTATCAACCTCCCTGTGCTGCACCTGTCACTCAGTTGCACTGGAAGAACAGTCTGTGTGCTCACAATGGAAACTGGAGTACAAACTGGTGTTCAAAAATACTTAAGTTTTTTTCTCAAAGTCAAATCAGTTCCTCGATGTGCTTCACAGCATGGCACATCATCATGCAGGGATAAGAGAAAATGCCTATACTAGCATCATTGCTTAATTTATCATAACGTGAAGCTATGGTGTGAGAAAATATGTGAGATATGGAATATTATATAGAACTGAATTCTGATAATCGTAATTCTTAAGGACCTTACACTATAATACTTTCTTCTGTAAGACATACAAGAGAACTGAGAAAGCAATATTGTGACAGAAAGTGTTTCCCCATTAGACAAAATGTACTGTAAGTATGCAAGATGGGCACTGTATCACCTACCCCATTCCATGAGACATTTTGTGGTGAAGACAGGGACTCACTATTTGAGAAGCAAATACTGTCCACACAGCTGATCTCTGCTGAGTGCCTTTGCAGACAGTTGCTAATCCAACTACAGAAGAAGAATTCTCTGAGTTGGCAGCAGGAAATGGTGGTGAATGATTTCCTAATTGTCGTGGTTTAAACCCAGTCAGGTAATTCGTTCGCTCACTTCCCCCCCCTTTCTTGCCCTCCCCCTGCTCTCGGAGGGATGGAGAGGAGAATCAAAAGAATGCAACTCCCACGGGTTGAGATAAGAACAGTTTAGTAACTAAGGTATAACACAAATCACTACTGCTACCACCAATGATAATAATGATAAAGGAAATAACAAGGGAAGAGAATACATCATCTCACCACCAGCCGACCGATAACTCGCCCCCCCAGCCCGACCAAACTCCGACCGATACCTCCTCCAACCCTGCAGTCTCCCAGCCCTTCCGGCTAACTCCCAGTTACATCCTGGGCATGACGTGCTGTGGTATGGAATAGCTCTTTGGTCAGTTTGGGTCAGGTGTCCTGTCTCTGCTTCCTCCTGGCTTCCCCTCCTCCCTGGCAGAGCATGAGGCTCACAAAGTCCTTGGCCAAACCGAAACATCTCTATCAGCTCTGTTCCCGAGCTGAAAGTCAAAACACTGCACTGCACGAGCTACCAAGGAGGAGAAACATGACTGCTACTGCTGAACCCAGGACACTAATAAAAGTAGATTCCAAACACTATAATAGAAACCAAGTAATATAGATAGCTAAAAATCTCAAAGATGGTAAACATTCAATGTTTTGTCTGCAAATTGGCAACTGAGTAAACAAAAGCGACTGAGGTAAATGAGTGTGCTCACCAGAGGCAAGACAGCAGAAATCATGTCACTTTTGATAGCCTCAGCTTGGGTAATCAGTGTCCAGGCTACACTCGGTGCATGTACTATCCTTCTTGAGGTAGTAAGTAAGGAAAGATAGACCAAGGAAACAAGAATGGGGAAAAAGGGTGAAGTTCTTATGCATGAAATGGAGGGCTGTAGGCTTGCTAAGGGAAAGAAAAGACAGTAATCCATAAAAAAGCCAAATTTTATGTGTTCTCCTAATCACAGAATAAGTGCTATATTTCTAATGCCATGGAGAGTTTTGGAATTACACCAAGTCCCAGATGTGTCAGGGAAATCTTCTTTAGCTCTCTACACCACAGCAGATAAAATACTGGTTTTGTAAGACCTTAGTTTTATAAAATTTGCTTCAAATTCAGTAGTTAACTTGACAATATTCTCTAAAGACACTTAAATACCCTTTTCCTCAAAATAATGTATTGTTCAAAGGTTAGAAGTTCAATTTTTTGGGATGTTGGGGCAGCAATCCTCATAATTCAACTTGCTAGTCAGAACACTACCAACCAGGAGTTGATGCTATGCCTCCTAGGCTTCAACCACTGTAAATGCCTGCAATAAGAAATAGCAATACTTTGCCTCACAGGGTCAGGATGTAGGTGTTTTTACAACATTAGTCACAGAACTTACTGCATATCAAACTATACTGGTGTATTTTGAGATGCAGGACATCTTTCAGACATGTTGGTTTATGCATATATAATAAATTGCTTCCCCAAGAGCATGGCTCCTACACTCCACTGCAATGCTAACAATATGCTAGAAAGCTAATTTGCTGCATTTATACAAATGTTTTCAGCTAAAAATGTATCCAGTATGTATCAGGTCTATTCTTTTTTTTTTCCTTGAAAATAATCCAGTTTCAGATAGCTGAATAAATCTGAGTGACTCGGCTCTAGTCAGGCTTGTGTAGCAAGCACAGCTGGACTCCAGACACTGACTCACTCCGCAATTACCACTACCCAGCTTGTTTTCCGACAGGCTTTCTTCTGCCAATAAATCTTCCAGTTTCCTATAATGTACTGTCAGGCTGAGATGATGTCAATGTAGACATAAAACCAAAATCTATGTCCACGCCCATAAGGAGGAAAATAAGGCAAGGACTTTGAAACTAACTAGCACCAATAAAAGGAAAAAACACAACTGGGAAACATACAGACAACTTTAGAACATCTTTGTATAGATCACAGTGGAAATATTCTGCATCTGTGTTTACCAGGCCACTCTCTTTATGTCTCTGTATTTCTGTTGCAAGCAGAGAGGAAAGAATTTGTACTTCTGTAAGGCTATCCTTAGTTAAAAGCAACAAACCAACAAAATTTGACTTCATAAGATGTTACAGCCAAACTACAGGGAAAAATCCCTACTTTGGGTAAATATAAGAAAATAAACAGTATTCTCTACCAGCCCCAGTCTTGCTGTCATATATGAATAAATAATTATTGATCTGAAGGACTGTTTGCAACGTCGTGCTGCAAATTTTTAGCTATGTGATAGGTTCCATGTTCTTGTGACCACAGTGTGTGGGCTTTACTAAGTTTTGGTACCACCAGATCTCCCTTTTACTTCAAGTTTGCTCCAGAAAATTTGTATTTGAGTTTAACTGAAGGATTCCAAGATCCACTCTTTCCTAAACCATTTTAGTTGTATAGGTGGATACAATGGATATAATTCTATGGCCTGTCGTATTTAGACAGTTTAAATATATTTCCTCTGGCTCTAAAATCTGTTTTAAACAAAGGAGAAAAAGTAAATCATAGCGCATATTTTTTCTAATTGTGTGACAAGTCTCTTTCTGTAGGCTGTCAGCAAGCACCTTACAGTCTACCCATCATGAGTAGACCACATTCTAAAATAGACAGTTGTGACTGATGGAAAATGATCTGTCAATCACAAAAACAATAGAGAAATTGTACTGCTGAATTTCCAGAGCTATCTCATTTTTTAAGGAGTTTTTACAGATATCTGAAGATTCTAGACAACTGACTTCTTAGTTCTATGCAGCATGGGAAAGGCAATATCCCAAATTAAAACTGTGGCTGACAAACCAGCTATAAGAGTGCCTGAACAACAAAACCAAAACAATATAAAAATCTGATTTGTTTGGCAAAATCTCAGCCAGGCATTTCTTTTCAGTCTTTTCAAAGTTCAAAAATGGCTGGAAGAATGACTTCCTGACATTTCCTTTGGCTGCTCCTGAAAACTCGTCTATATTCAGGCTATTACACTTGAACTTTGAAGAGTCTGTCATAGCAACCTTAAAAAAAGAAAGTTAATGAGTGTGCAGAAGGATAAATGAAGTGGGGAGTTATGCTAGTCTTTTGCCTCTGAAGCCAATAATCTATATTTGTAATTATCTAAAATGTCATTACCTCCCCCCTCTTCTTTTTATACATCACTTCACTAAATTTTCGGTAAAGTTCTTTGTATAATGTTTTCCTTTGAATTTCAGTCCTGTCAGGAGACCTATGCCTACATCTGGAAGGGCAGAGGGCTGGAGATGGGAACTCTGCTCCTCTTCCCTAGTCAGTCTGAACTCTTTGGATAGCAAGGTTGAGATGAAGCCAGAATGAAGAATGGGGTCTAAATTGCTTCAGCTACAGCTGCTGAACGGGGAGTGCCTGAAGACATAGAACAGGTTAGTAAGTCTGGTGCTGGTGAAGATACGTCTGGGAAAAAATAGGGCTGGCTAGAGGGCTTGAGCGAGGGAAAGTGAACTATGGTAGTGTCATCCAGGACACCTGGGTGGCTGGGGATGGGGTTACTACTATTACTCCAGTCACTGAATTACTGCTGCCTGCAAGTGTCCACTTTGAGCTGGGTGATCTGTGCAGGCGGTAACATAGGTGCTGCCTATGCAACAGACAGAGCAGAGAAAGGAAATACTACAGGGGCAGGGAAGAAGAGCATCATGACTTCCTGGGGCCCAGAAACTGCCAGAGTGGCTTGAGGTATTGTGGGAGAACTGGGATGGGAAATGAGGAGACTTAGAAGGTAGGGAGGGCAGTCTAACCAGCATATTTCTGAGAAGACCTGGGGCTGTCCCTCCTTTTTTGAGACTGCCTGCTGTGTTCTCTCCTCCTCCAGTTTTGGCTTTCTCAGTGCCCTGTGCAGAATTTGGAGGCTGCCATAGGCATACAAAGCAAAACCAAGATGTTCCCAGGCCTGTAAATGAGTTAATGCTCTTGGCTCTGGGACTAAAACCTGCTCCCTCCTGCCAGGCAATGAGATCAGTCGGTGTTAGATGAGGAGGTGTAAAATGGAGGTTGTGCTGCCTTCTCACCACTTGCCACCAAAGGGCTACTGGCAGTGTTGTTGCTGCTGTAAAACTGTTTTGTGGTAGGAAATCTTCACTTCTGTGCAAGAGGTCCCTGAAAGATGACACAAGTGGATTTTTAAACCCATGAGTTACTGTTACATAAAAGCACATTTCCAGTCATATGATTTTCTTATTGTCATTCTGGTTCCACTAAATATCCATCTAATTGAACTTTTAAATCAAAACCAAGTGTAGTTTTTCTTTCGTTACTTGTCTAATAGTTTTTTTCTACTAACAAATATATTATTGTTATGTATTACCTATTCGTACACCATATAGAGTTTTGACCTGCGGGTGCCCATCACTTGGCAGCTTTCCTTGCAAGGTAAATGTGGACAAGTGTGTGTACTTTCTACTATGCAATCAAGAGAGGGTGAAACTGGGAGAGTACGCAGGCTGCCAGAAAAGAGGAAGAAGAACAAGGAGAAATGCTGGCAGTGATTTTCTGTCATGATGACTGCCATTGTAACCACTGTACCTGCTTGACTGACCCTTGCTTTGTTGTACTTTCAAAGCCTACTTTTGCCTAAAGTCTGGTCTACAAAAGCTTAGAAGAACTTTCTCCTACTAGCATGGAATATTAAATTATTGCAGAGATTATCATATTCATCAGGAATAGGGGAAGCACTCAACACCTCCACATGTACTCAACACTCAATATATAATTACATATCTGCCATCATTTGTGCCCATATTTAACTGTATACACTTCACTGAGAAGACAAAACTGCAGGAACTGAAGTGTGTAATACCGTGCAGATACCCATATAAGTAATGGGTCTATAAAAACTAAATATGTATAAAGAGAATACAGTCACTTTTGAAAGCATCTGGGACACTATATGCTAGAAAAAAATAACGGTGCTACTTTTTTTACAATGTATCAACAGCACCTAAAATATGACAGTAAGCTATACCAGCTGCATTCATTTAGATTCATTGTCATCCAGCCTTGCCATTTAACTGCTACCAGGTTTGTTAGAAAAATGTTATGTCCTCAATATATCTAATAATCTTGGTGTTTTGAAAGCAGTAAATTGTCAGTGGCTGTGCAATTGATAATCTTGGTTTCCTAATTGGAAGTATAAGCATAGGGATTTCTTCTACTTAGTATGGCTATATTGTAAGCAATTTTAAAGGTTATTTAAAAGCTGTTAGGATGAGTCTCAGCTTCTGGAATTTGCTATGCAAAGATACCATGTAGTTTTCAAAATAATGTGTGTACCAGATGTCTACATATTCAGATAGGTGACCTGAAGAAAGATGGTCAAGGTACTGATGCTAATAGTTATTCTAGTTCTGTAGTGTGAAAATAAATCAACAGTTTTATCAGCAAGACCTGAATTTTAAGGGGTGTCACAGAAGGAACTGATGTCCACACTGCTGGACAATGAGGTTGGGTTTTTACATTCTGAAGCTACATTTTGCTTCCAGTGAAACCAATGCAGTTTTAGACAAGACTTGATAGGGCAAGGAGCCTTTATTTGAACTTTTCACCTTACTTTTTGATAAACTAGTTGGTGCTGCTTCTTTATCTCAACTTCCACAAAGCCTCAGCCAAAGGAAATGCTAA
The DNA here is from genome assembly GCF_033815535.1 of Pezoporus flaviventris. Classification (NCBI taxonomy): domain Eukaryota; kingdom Metazoa; phylum Chordata; class Aves; order Psittaciformes; family Psittacidae; genus Pezoporus; species Pezoporus flaviventris. Next base: position 29,529,073 of record NW_026892579.1, on the reverse strand, counting down.
AACAAGATGAAAGTAAAATAAAGACAAAATACTAAGAACAAAGTAATATATTTAGTTCCTAGTAGGAACGTGACTGAAGAATTAGCTAGTATGTTAACCGTCTTCACTTCATATGTCTTACTCAAGCAACTTCCAATTAAGTTGGAATTTTGCTTGCATAAGGAATGTATGAGTTACCTCTAAATCCTTATGCTGGTATCAATTCATAATGGGGAACAGGATCCAGTATTAAGTACAAGGGGTACTCTTTTCCCCTATCTTGCAAAAGTTTCCACTTCTGTGCATCACTTGCATTTGAAAAAGATGACAAAGCCCAAACCCAGAAAACAACAAAAAAATTCCACACCAAACTTGAGGTAAACAAATGGAAAATAAATCAGCTACCAAGGCACCTAAATTTAGGCAGGCTGGATGTCCTTTCGGAGGCCAGCAGGATATCCACCTCTTTCCAATTACTCTGTGGGAAACTATTCCATTTAAATGAAAAACTTACAAGGTAGCTACAGGTTTAGTGGCTAGATTAGGCAGGCTGGATCCCACCCTGAGGTTTATTTTGGGGGTTTTCACTTGTAATGGTGGAAGTGCTCTGAGTAAGTCTAACAGATTTATTAGCAACTGGAAGGTGGGTCACCACTTACATTTAGGATGGAATTTTGCAGGCTGTTTTACACAGCAACTGGGTATTTGAAAACTTAGTGTCTGTCAGTACTGAACAGGACATTTTTTCACGATCAGGTCATAGGCTTAAAAAGGGGAAATCCGCATGGCCAAGTCTGTATTATTCAACAGCCCTAAATAAACACCAACAAGGCAGAGTAAAATACTTAAGCTGCAGAGGGTTTCTTTTACTGGATACAAAATAATATTTTAAAGTTTTCAGACAATAAGAGATTTAATTTGGAAAAAAAAAAAAGATTTTAAACCTTTTTTTGCATTATTCTGAATCCTAACAATTAATTCTTTGTGTGATTAAAAAAATAAAAAAGGATAAATGCCCCAGAAAAATTATGGACAGTCAGAGATCAATGTGATCAGATAAAAGCTGTTTATTACAAAGCATCTATCCTTTTTATACTGTTGTCTGCATCTGCTTACAATAGCTTGCTGTATTATAATCGGATACATATTCTTGTAGCACACAGCAACTATGGCTACATATACAATAGCTTGCTGTAGTATAATTGGATACATATTCAACAGCTTGCTGTATTATAAATGGTCACATATACAATAGCTTAGTATATTATGCTTTGATACATATTCTTGCAGCACACAGCAACTAGTATACAATTGATCAAATAAGGGTATGGGAACTTAACCTTTAGAACTTGCTAACAGTTCACTATTTTGTATCTTAGCACATTCTAGTTTCTTCTTATCTTGCTTGCACCGTTACTTTTGCTTCCTTACCCATGTCCTCCTTCATCCTCGGTTCATGTTGAGCTCCACATAGGCACTTGCTGACTTGGGAATGTGGCCATTCTTTGCTAAAAATCCATCCACAGATAAAATTCCTATACATAGCTATGTCTAGTTTTTATATTGGATAGTAATAATTCGGAGGTTAAAGAAATCTTTCAGTTACCTACAGATTACTTGATAAGAAAGGATCTTACTCTTTACTGCTCAGTTAATCTCAAGAGGGTATTAGAAATGCAGCCAAACTGTAATACTATATGTAACAAAAGCATTTTCTTCTTGTAAATTGGTTTAGTGGCAGTAAATTCCAAGAAAAGAAAACATCAGTGTCCATACAGATAGACTGGAAAATGTCTTTGCCATGTTTCAGAAGCTCACAATTTAAATATGGTAATAGCAGACATACTAGGAAAAAGAAGGATGTCCTTGTACAGAAGAATATATGAAGTCTGCAAATGAATTCTTTCTCAGTCCTGATGCTGGATAGTTCAAAACTTCCCCTGTTTGTTTGGAGATGATAGAGCAATAGCTGAGCTCCAGCTGTATTTACACTGGTGGGCCAGGATGTTTGTGTTAACTGGCTGGTTGCTGCTGCTGCACACACAAAAGAGGCCGAGTTCTGCTTTTCTTTCTCATGGGAGAAATTTGAATCTCTCACTCTTCCCTTTACCCAGCCTCTAATTTCTCAAATTTGCAAGTCCTTCTTATCTTTGATGCTTCAAGCCCTCTATCGCCGATTGAATCATCAAAAGTTATCAGAGGAATATTAACAAGAGAAGAAAAAAAGCCAAAAAAGGCCAACCGCCCCTGAAGCCCCAGCATGGTGGGCAAAATTATATAAAGCACATGGAACATTTTATAACAGAGCACAAGAGTGGCATCCTTTTGGAGAAGCCTAGCACAGTGACACACCAGATTATTCCTTGATATGTAGCCTGAAAAATTATGCTAAGGGATTGAAAATATAGGACAGAACAAGGATGCAGTCAGCATATTTCCTACAGCAGCCTAAACATACTGAAGAAGATGCATGCCTTGAGAGGCAGAGCTGGATGACAGACCTACCTGTTAGGATAAATTTAAGAAGATTGTGAGGATGTACCTAGATTTCCTCTGCCTGTGCACTAAAAGTCTTAGACATGAGACTTGGGAATAAATCCAGGATCCAAAAGCCCTGTACTAGTGGAGCTAGAGAGACTTAGAGTGTCACAAAGGATGTGACCATTGTCAGTCTCCACTTAAATAAATTAACACTGAGAGACTGAAAGTGTATTTTGACTAAAATAGCCCCCTGAACCTCTCTTCACTGCATGACTCATGCTTTACTCATTTCAGAGCCTGCAGGAATTTAAAGGCCAGCTCATAACATTTGCACTGCTATTTATAGTAAGTATAGAGGTATCTGTGCATTATAGTCAGAAAAAAATTCTCAGTATAACCTGGATGACAAACATTTACAGAAGTAATAACAAGCATGAAGCACAGAACTACAAAACAGACATACAAAGAGAAATTGGGCTAGAATGATACAAATACAGTACAAGTGTAAACCACTCAAGACTTCTGAAAAAAACCCCACCAAAATCCCAACCCCAAAACAGATCAGTAAAGGAATCAAATAATGGAAAAAATCTGTAAAGAAATATTTTGAATAAACAAGAGTTGAAAAAAGTATTCAAGAAGAATATTTTAAGAGGTGAAAACATGAAGAAAGCAAGTTACGAAGGTAATATGTATTAAGACTGAGTTACATGAGAATTCAATCAAGCTGATGGAAAGGACATTTTCTGCTAATCTCTGCATTCGCAGAGATCCAAACATCCCCAAAATGATGGATGAATGCAGCAGCTTGAAAGAGAGAGTAGATACTGGTATCAGTATTGCCATATTTACCTTTTTATTAGCAGCTGGAGTTATGCAAGTAAAGAACCAGGCTGTGACAGATTAGCACTGGGCACTCTGCTAGTTAGTATAACAAAGGTGGGAGGAGAAGCTGTGTGCTGATATTTAATGCAAATAAGGATTGGGGGTTTTGTTAATTGAACAGCACAACAGTTTGGGGTATGCTAATTTGCATAGTGTTTGGATGGGATGATGGGGACGGTTTGACAGGTGACCATATGGATGTTGTTTTAAAACATTTGTGAGGTGGGTTGTTGCAATGTTGATGATTCTCTCAAAAAAAACCCAACAACTTAAAAAATCAAACCCTATGGTAATGTTTCTGTGGAAGTGGTGAAAATACATGTATAAAAAAATAACCAAAATGCTATTGTGGAAAATATTACCATCTATAGGTTTCAATAGATTCCCCCCCTTCATAAAGTTTTGCATTGTAGGATAGATTTGGGTCTAGTAATATGTTGGTTTTGCTTCTTAATTTCTGCCAAAGTAATCATATGACTTTTTGCAACAATGTTAGTGTAAATAGCTAACTGAAATAAAACAAACAAGCAAACAAACAAATGGGATAGGTCTTCAGTTATCTGAGGATCAGTATTCAGCATTAGAGGGAAAAAATAGTACTAAATCAAAAATAATCAGCAGGATATGGTTCAGTAGAAGAAACACTGATGGACAACAAACCATGGTTTTGAAAGGTGTGGTCCTGCTCATGTGAAATGAAATGAAAATGAAAAGTATTGCTCGTTTCTGCAGAGTGCTCCTCAGCTTTGTCACACTTCCCCCCCTTCTGGTCCAGGTCGGGCACAGAACTCTGTACACAGCAAATGTGCCAGCTCTTACTGTACTCCTTGACTTGCCCTGGCCGGTGTACTGCCAGGCTCAGTGAGACCTCTTGGGTACCAACACACTGGTCAAAGGGAAAAGCTTTGCCTTCTTGCAACTACTAGGTGGATTTTGGCAGATGCACTCCTACTCCTGAGCAACTCGTGAAGCAGCCAGGCGGAGAAAGGAAGAACCCATATAGGGATGAGCACTGGCTATTCAGAAAAGGTTGCTTTGGGTTAAAGTTGCTTTATATGTGTGTATATATAGTTACTTTGGGTTAAATATATTACAAAAAGATAAATATATAAAAAGATACCAATAGCTTGTTTTTTTCCTGGAAAACTACGAAGCAGCCCTGCAGAGTGGGAATGATTTTCTGCCCTGTTAAAATTGTTCATCTGGTCCCTTGGCTGAGGTTTAAGTTAGAGTAAACTGCAAACTTCACAGTCTGAGAATGAGCATAGGAGTATTCTCCGTAGGCAGTCTGGATGTGGCCACCTTGTTCTGAAGGGTAACTGGACTGGGTTATCCTGCACTATTTGAACTCGGCACCATGTTCAATCTGCTAGCACAGAGGCAGGCTGCAGTTTCTAGGCTGGCTTCTGGAGGCAGTGTTTGTTAAAGCTGCAGCTGCATTACCCAGCAGTGTCTTGGGTACTGCCCGTGGACATGAGTCTAAAACGTGTCCTGGTCCACGATCACTTCATTGCTCGTAAGCAAATGCCAGTCTAGGTTACTGATTTTCCTCACTTTGTGGGCATTAACAGTATGTCAGTCCTGATTTTCCATCCCTCTGCACTCCGAACTTGCTGTAAGATCATTAACCAAGTTTTCTGTTTGGGGAAAATTAGCAAGTGGCATTTTGAGGTAAGGACACACAACAGAACACGGCCTCAGCTGCAGCAAAACAGGCAAGCCAGTAGCAAAAATGGCACATCCTGCGGTCATCTTGGAAAAATTACAGAATTAGAGAGTTATAGAACATGCAGAGTTTATGGGATCATGGTATTCAAAGACAGTTACTCAGGGCTTGCACACTGCGCTCTTTCGCTTTCAATCCAGTTTGGCAGCACTATGAAAGGCTGGAAGAAAACCACAGGAAGAGCATTTGTCTCACTTGGTGGCAAACATTTTTAAAGACTTTCAGTAGTGAAAACCACAACCTGACAGCAAGTTAGCTACGGTGCATCACCCGCTGTCAGAATACCCACACGAGAAGGCCCCTTTAATCAGCTTAGGTGCCTGCGTACAAAGGCCCGGGCACCACCGAGCGCCCTCGGAAGCGAACCCCCGGCGGGAACCTCCATGCTGGCTGCGGGCACTCCTTCCCCTTCGCTGCCGCGAGCCAATTGCAGCTCAGGAGGCGTGGTCCGGGCGGGCGCGGAGGGCGGAAGTGGGCGGGGCCGCCCTTGCGCGGGAAGCCGCGGCGGTTGGACTGCGCGCGGTTGCAGGTGGGGGTTCTGCGTTCCCGCGGCGCGGAGGGCGGTTGCCATGGGGACGCGGGGGTCTGTCACTGCGGGGGGGAGGGGCAGGGGCAGAACCCCGGGGCAGTCGGTGGCGGGCGGGCTTTGGGCGAACCCAGGGGCAGTGGCGGCTGTCTTCCGTTCTCTACCCCCTTCCGCCCGGTGCTGCCTTCGGTTGAGCGCCCGTGTTGACCCCAGGCCCGCCGGCCGGTCAGATGGAGTTCTCCAGTCGAACGAGGCTGAGGCAGGCGCGACTGGCCGGGGACCGGCGGGAGCTGTACCCTCACAGCCTGCAGTTCTACCTGGAGCCCCCCACGGAAAGCATCTCTCTGGTGGAGTTTGAGAGCTTTGCCATCGACCGCCTGAAGCGTGAGTAGCATGCTGGGCTCTCCTCCATCCCCACGTCTCTCCCTCGAGTTCCGATTCTTCCTATCGTGGCTGTATGTATTTTTAGCGGGTTTAGGTGCTCGTTGCCTGTTATTAATGTGAACTGTCAGCCTGCTCATGCTGAAATGAACCACCTTTATAGAGGTAAACGTGCTGCTTTAGGTGTTTCAGAGAGCTATGATTGATTTCACGAGTGTTTGGCATATAACCATCAGGACTGTATGGTTGTGGTTTACAGTGGTGGGTTTTATAAGCATGTTTCCCTTTCTAGGTGTTGTGACATATTTGATGTCTCAGCACAGTGATTCATGTTGTTGTAGCTTGGGGCAAGGGTTCTCCTGACCTCCTGGAAACCTCTGAATCCAAGGTTTCCACCATTACGGTGGAAACCAATGTTCTGAGACTGATCCATCAGTTTCCCTTTCCTTGTTGGCTGTCTTCCTTTCCTTGGTGACTATGCATCCCAGAATCGGCTGAGCTGTTCAGCACTTGTGAATGACACATTATCTTCTGTATTTCTTACCCCTTAGCTCCCCATACCACTAAAAGCAGTTCCCGTGGCCTTACTCCAGTTTGTGCATTTCCCAGGACATAATACAGTTACATTTCTTCTCAATATGTTGTCTCTAATATGAACCATTTTTCCCCAGTGCTCAAAGTAGTTGAAAACCTTGGTGTGAGCTACATAAGAGGTAATGACGTATACAAAACTAAGCTGGAGGCTGAGCTCCGGAAACTAAAGTTTCCCTACAAAGTAAGTAAAAATCAAAAAAGGGAACTCTATTGCACTTTATTTTCTTTACACTGTTCAAGAATTCTGAATAAAAGTAGAGGTGATGAAACCTCTAAAACTTAAATTCTGCCATTTTGTCAGAAGTGTAGTTTTTCTTTGAGAGTATATATTTCTTTAGGATACCCCCTTTCTTTAAAAGTCTTGCATTTATTGTCTGAAAGATGAGTATTAAACAGTGTTTTATTGAACATCAGTGATAAATTAATTTTATATTTGATCTGGAAGAGATTATCTGAAATCTGATAGCAATATGTTCTTTAGGCTTTGGCTGAGGATGATTATGAAGCAAGAAGAAAAGACCATATATCTCATTTCATACTACGCCTTGCTTACTGTCAGTCGTAAGTACTTTTTGGATTATGTTGTACTTTTACTATTAAAGTCTACACAGATACTACATTTCTTTGTTACAGACATTATGGTTATTTTAGAGTTGCATGGCTACTAAATAGAAAGGTAGGTTCAAAGAGAGCAGGTTTTTTTTTCCTAGGAACCTGATTACAGCTGTGCCAAAAGGGATACTTGAGATCAAAATTAATATCCAGATTTTGTAATACTTAAAAATGAAAGTATAAAGTTTTGTGTCTTGTGCATAGAACATTAGTTTGGGTCTCTTCCTTTTGACATCTTTTGTAAGACTAAAGCACACCAGTATTAAGGTTTTATTAGGCTTTCACAGTGATTGAGAATTTAATTTAGATTAACTGCTGCATATACTTAAACTGTTGATTACTGACCAAAGAGCTGACTATGTAAATAGGCTTTATATTATTGTCTCGAGAGAGAGCCTTACTTCTGGCAAGCTAAAATTGCCATCTGAGTTTGAGGTTTCCTCTACTGATTTTGCATTCATTGTCGTGGATGGTTGCACTGCAATTTTTTGTCATGTGAAATCTCAAGCACAAAGTTGGTCCAGTCGAGTGCATTTCTTTTGCTTCAGCTGTAGTTTTTGTGTTGTCAGTGTTTTATGCCTGTTAGCAGCTTTGTTTTGCGTTAAAGTGAACTCCTGACTCCTTGCCCTTGCAGTCCTTTTTTGGAATTAAGCCTGGCAAATATGAAGTTTATACTGTTTTGAATTGTTAATTCAACTGCATTTCAATTTATAATATAGTTTAAATTAGGTGAGTGTGGTAGATTTCATGTTATGATACTGTGGTAGCTGACAGTGCTGCTATGGATAGAAAAAGATTTATAAGCAAAAACACATAGGGAAGGTGAGGAGGGACTGTGCTATAAGTCAAGATATGGAGCTGAAATGGATGGGGCTTTTCCTTGAAATGGGTCATGAGACAGTTGAATGTTTGGGGCAAGTGTTAGAGAAGAGACCAAGGTGTCTAACAATATGATAGGTGTAAACTACAGATCACGTGATCAGAACAGGAGGTAGCAGAGGCTTCAAAAGCCTCCAGATGGAGGAAACCTCACCATGGCAGGCCCTGGGTGACGTTAAACACCCTGATGTTTCCTGGATTATAAACATCCCATTGTATTGCCCTTTCAAAAAACATCTGGGCTGTGCCCGTCTATCCCCACCATGTGTTGCATCACTATATTGCTCTGGAATCTCCTGATTCCAAATAACAGATGCAGATAATTGGACTATTTTCTTTTTCTCTGCAAGCTATATTTTTATAAAAAGATCCTTATCATTTGTATAAGTGCTTACTTGACTTACTGAGTGCTTGATTATGAAATAAATAGGAGACATGGTTCAAACCCTGTGTTTCAGGGAATTATCGTAATAATTAGGCAGGAGAGAGGTGAGCAGCTTGTTGAAAGTGAACCACTTTGCAGAAATAAATACAAGCTATTTTTGGTCACAGAATCAGAAGGAAAGAGCCTGGCTTTATTGTCTAGAGAGAAAGACCCCTTCTTAGGGAGGAGGGGCCTTGGTTGGAGCTCCAGGGCACTCTGAAAACTACTTGCAAATGTATTTTTGTGTTCCTGTTTCTATACAGATAGTTTGATGCAGTGTTTCAGTAAAGCAGCTTGATAGTCAGTTTCTACTTAAACTAGCTTTTTTTTTTTTTTTTTCTTTCTTTGAGAAGGTGGACTTACTGCTTACTCATAAAATGGAAAATAGTAACTTAGGCACTGTGAGGTGATCCTGTGCCTACCATTCTTCATTCTTTCTTGAGAAGCAGTTATTTCAGGGATATTTCTATGCTTTAAAACTGGCATGTTCCCCAAAAGATAAAATTGGGATGCAAAGAGAATGTACTGTTCTCTAAGCTTTTATTGTATTGGGTCAGAAAAATAAGCTTCACACAAATCATTAGGTTAATTGATGAAAGCTATTAAGGTAAGTATGTTTGAAAGTGTACTTGAATAGACAGAGCTGCAAACAGGGCTGAATTGAGTTTTGTTTTCCTGCGGCACCGCCTTTTTAAGTTTCCACTTGGCCAACAGTGCCACCCAGGGGTATGAGTTTACATCAGCTGTTTTTCTAGTCTGTATTGTATTGTTTTGGTTTGTTTTTCACATGGTCTGAAGTGTCCAGCTGCACCGTTCTTGTCAGTTAAATTTGTAATGTTCTCTTGTCTGTCCTTCTGCCTTCTGATATCCGAGAATTTAAAGCTTATTTCCATATAATGTTGCTAAGATACAGTATGTAGTCTTGAGTGAATAGTCTCATCCATACTGTTATTTTGCATCTCTTTGCGCATCTTGCAATGTCACATCTGTCAAGACCAGGAAATAGAATAATCTCGTTTCATTCACTTTAATGGCAAACACAGCTCTAACTTTGTTAGTCCAAAACATCTGCAGTCATGCTTCTTAGTGTACTGGCTCTTCACAAGCCTTTTTGGATTGAATGCGCCTTCCTGAAGGTTTCCTGCCTTTTCTTCCAAGCTCCTCCATTTGTGGGTCCCATGCCAAAGCCAGCATATTAAATGTTGTGTTCACTATGTTTGACATCTAGTTTATAGCGAAAAAGAGAATGCATAACCAGAATATGTTATTTTTAATTTTTTAAATTATTTCCTTGCAGTGAGGATCTCAGGCGCTGGTTTCTTCAGCAAGAAATGGACCTCTTGCGGTATCGCTTCAATGAACTAACTGACAGTTTAAGACAGAAATTTCTGGAACACGTTAACTTATCATTTGAAGCTGTAAGTATGTTACTTTCTGCATTTGTGTCATGTTGGATGTGCCTGTTATGTTTTAAAATTCTCATTAAGATAGCTCCAGTACTTCCATTCAGAAAATAAAATTTGAAGTTATGGCTTTAAAAACCCAACCGCACAGAACTTCTGAACCTGGAGAGTCATGTGCATGCCACAGAAATGAGGATTAAGTGATGTAATTATGTGCTGCAACAAGAGAAGATGGGTCTGCTTACAAAGGTAAGTTAACAATGTCTACAAAAGCTGATAGGTATTTTTGAATCAAGATTCTGAAAAGGTTAGAGCTAGTCTGTGTTCTTCAGATGTGGCATTTGTATGTCCATCAGGGCAAATTCACTCAGGTCACAATTACTTTGCCTTCTTTTATGTGTAAGTGATGAATTGTGTGATAATTCACCTTTAAGAGTTTCAGTGATAAGAAAGCAATAGCTGTGTTTGATTCCAGCCTAAAGTATATGTGTAGTCCATTCTCATCAGTTTACTGACTGTATTTGGAAATTAGTTTGGTCAACGTATGTCTTTATTCATAAACTTTACTCTAGAAGCTTTGCAGTCTACTAACTGGCTTCTTGCTATAGTAACCAAGGCAGTGGGTCCCCACAGTGACCTGGGGACTGTGCACATTGTACCATTTCATAAAACTGACATATGGAAAACTATATGAAGATAAAAACTCAGCTGTTGAGGGCATAATTAAAATATAATAAAATATGAAAATCCTGTATGGCTTGCACAAGAACATAACTTACTGTGTAGTTGTCACTGTGCGTTAAAACCAATAGGTTTCTACTTTGCAAGTATATTTTTGACACATGGTTGTATGTTTGTGCACGCTCAAAATAATTTCAATTCTGCTGTTTTGTGCATCTTATGTGAGTTATTGCAGCTATAGATGTATAACCAAGAAAGAGATTTAGCTTAAAAAAAACCTAAACCAAGCTGATATTAGATATGGTAGTTAAAAATTGCCTCCTGTGTTGAAGGATTTATGTGTAATTTTAAAAGAAATTATGTACAATTAAATAACAGGTTTATTGGTACATGTATGTGTATATGAAGTCTATGTAAGTTCTGTTATTTTCATTCACTAGACTATTTGATTTTTGCCCATTAAATACATGCTACGGAGAATGCAGAATAAAAGTTGGGTCCAAAATTCTGTAAATGCTCTTACTCTACAGGTGTTGCTTTTCATTAGAACTTAGATTCAAAGCTTTTTTCCCCTTGTAACTTAAACTCATTTTAGTTCTTTACCAACTTATGAAAACCCTTGAAAATACTAAAGCTGTAGTCAAATGACTGTGGGTTTTGAGATGCTTTAGGGATATTACAAATGAGTTCCTGCTGTTATATACTGCTTCTTTTGTCTTGAGTGGATTAATTGAAAATGTCTATTGCAGTTTCTATATTAATGACTTCAATAAAATTTTGCACTGTAGCTATGAGCTCTTTTTCTAGAAAGCTCCAGCTTTGCCTGTAGCTCTCAAAGCAAACTTAATAAAAACTAATGTACAATCATCACTACTGAAAAAAAACTTTCTCGTAAAATACTGTTTAATTAGAAGAACTTAAATATTCTAAAATATGTGACTGACACGCATGATGTATTCCTGGATTAAAATATCTGACACCAGTGCATGTTGATGGCTAAAGGTAATTTGTGCAGTGTTGAGAATGAATTTGTCTAGCTAAACAGTAACACACAGGCTTTCCTGGGTCTTTGACAGACTATTAGAAATGTCATTCTTTGGTTCAACAGACCTTTCAGCGAGCGGTGTGTTTGTGGAGCTAGATTTCCATTGCTTATTCCCCAGTCTCATATTGTCCTGTCACAGTTTCGGCATTCAGCCTTGTGAGAATAAATTAATGTTTGCAGGTTGCTGCAAATAGCTAGGAGTATGGATTGGTTCTGTGCTATTGAATGTGCTTTCAATATGTCAAAATGATTAAGAAGGTATTGCTTTCCTACGCCTGTTGAGGCGACAAAGCATCATTTCATTGAAAATACACTTCTCTGCTTCTACTTCCCTCCCTGCTTTCCAGTTCCAGTGGGAATTTAAGCAAAAGTAATCCCTCCTTGCAAGATCATGTATAAAACATTTGAATATTACTAAGGATTGAATACATGTCTGAAACAGGTGTAAACTCTATGGTGCTGTATAGGTGCCCCTAAAACTAAGGCCACTGTAAAAGCAATACTCTTTTTCTCAATGTTGTTTTTGTAAAAGGCTTTATAAAGGAAGTGAAGACCAACTATACTCTTCATACTTCTCTGTCAGAAGTTGCAAGTTTTTATGCCTTATTGTGCATGCATGAAAATCAAACTTTGTGCAACACCTGTCAGAAAGGTGAATGGTCTTCAGGAAAAGGTATTAGTGCTGATATTATAATTCAGTTTCTATACTGGTAAACAGACAGAAATTCTCTGTGGGATTTTAATTGCTGAAGATATCCTAAGAAAGTCAGTGAAAGCTCCTTAAAGAGAAGACGGGTGCCTTACATTTTCTAGATAATGGTTCTGTGTTTCAGAATTGTAATCTGAGATAGGCCAGAGCTGCTGAAGTTTAGACTACTGTGTAGACTGGCATAGCTGTGTCTTCAGTTAACAATCCTGAGAAACAATGTAAGAAGCAACTCTCAGTATTTAGTAGAAGAACTGTTCTTTTTTCTGTGGGGAGGAGGTGTAAGTGGATCACTTTGTACAGTTCTGTCACAGTTATCTTCATTTACAGCACCAGCAAAGTAACCCAAACAGTGACATATCTGTCACTTCTCTCCTTTTCATGTTTGCTTACATGCGTGAAAATTTTGGCAGGGGTTTTGCAGAGTAGTTCTTGAGATTTTATGAATCATGGCTTGAAAGTTATTGCTTTGTAGAATCAAGAAGTCTTCAATCCCACTGGGGGATAATATTATGCAGCTGTTAAGATATTTCTTTCTTTGAAGACTTTAGAACTCAAGGTCTTACTTAGCAACTTTTTGGGAAGATTGAAGTTGTAAGCAACTATAAGTAAAAAATGCTGGACTTTCTGAATTTTTTATATGACAGCCAGCTGAGGAGAGCTTGAAATGACAGTAGGTCTGATCTCATGATTAAAGAGAATTTTAATCAAAGAGCAAGAGCTTTCTGAAACTAAAAATAGAAATTAAATTCAATGAAAATGCGTTTAAATTTTTACGATAGGATTTCTTCTGTCCTGTGACTAACATCTATATTGCTGATGGAGCAAAATACATGGCAAAGGGTTTATTAAAATAACTAAATACTTGCTCTTACTGAGAGGATGTATTTAGCATCTCTGACAGTAACTTGCTTCAGCTTTTGCATTTTGGCCAGTGTTTGGGGCAGTACTGCACTATTTTCTTTTAGTTAAAGTATTCTGTGTAGTGTAATGGGTGCCAGGCTCTTAATGAGAACACCAAACCTCAATTTTTTGGGGGGGCGGGAGGGAAGTGGCATATATTGCTTTAATGAAATGCTGTTTTGCCTGCAAATAGTATAGAAAATAATACAAACTGGTGTACTTTGTCTGAAGCTAATTGTCTTAACTAGTTAATTTCCATAATTTCTGATTTATTTTCTAAACAGCTTTAAAGCTTTTGGTATTTCATTAGAAAAAAAATTATTTAAGATTTGTGCTGCTCAGACACTCTTAAAGATTTTTAGCTACCTTAAAAAATTAAAACATTCAGTTTTGAAGATTATTTCTATCTTAACAGTTATTTGTACACCTTCCATTGCTTTCCCCTCAAAATTACTGTATTGAGAATTTAAACAATTCAGTATTTAGCCTGTTTTTTTTCTGAAAGAAGTTGTGTTTGAACCATGGTGTCAAAAGTGATGTTTACAATATAGCCTCCTTTCCAGCAGCAAGTAAGGCACCGAAGAAATGTAACTTTTGAACTTTCACAGGAGTTACAAGTTTTGAGGGCAAACAAATTATTTTAAGTACATACTCACTCATTCACTCTGTGATATATTATTTCGTAGAATTCCCTTCCATGTATTTTCCTGGGAGTGGTTAGGCTTGACTTGGGAGGTTTTAGGCTTGGCCTGGGAGCAGCATTTGTTACATGACATTTTTACAGTACTCTTAGGAAATAATATTTTGATAGCTATTTACTAGCTTATTTAAAACACAGTTTTTCTTAGAGCAGTGTCGCCTAATTGATAGCCAGTTGTGGGGTACTTCTCTTGATGTTACCTGTTGCTTGAGAAAACAGGTATTTGAATGTTGCTTGTTCATGTTTGTTAAAATACTGCTGTCTTGCAAAAAACATCTAGTTCAGCTTAGAGCAGTGCACTTACAGGAAGTTTAGAAAACATTCTCTTCAGTAATTCTGCAGTTGCCTTGTTCAGTAAAGCTTATTTTTGCCCTTATTTGACACTTAAATTTCTGGACCTCAGTCTATAATACTGTATTCAATAATACTTCAGGGATGGATTGCTGTCAGGTGTCCACCAAATTTTGGAGAACTGCTTAATGGAGAAGAGACGAGATAACAGTCTTGCCTCAAAACTAAGCTGTGATGTGAGAGTTCCATGCTTTTGATGCGTCTTTGTCCTGAGAGAAGTTCTACACTGCCTTTCTTGACACTTTAGTATAGGACATTCAATATAAGATGATTCCGATGTATAATTGTTTCAAATTTTTTTTTCTTTTAAATAAACTAGAAACACTTACTAATCTGTTCCCCATTTCTAAAGCTTGCTTATTTTTCATCTATACTTTGAGAATATTTCCTTTGGTATGTTGAATGGTTTTCTATCATAGTAACAGGAGAATTGTGGAATGGTTCTGAAGGTCTTTCAGAATATTTACAGTCTATATTTGGGGGAAAAAAAGAAGAGTTTTAAGGGATAGTGCTGTCATCATCCAGATAAATACTGAAGCTTTTTATGTATGGTATGTAGTTTTCAGCTCTCAGGGCACATTAGTCTGTGTGCACAGGAAATCCTTAAGCAGCACTCAAGAGAAGTAAATGCTGACATTTAAGGTCACAGAGCATCAAAGAGAATATGCAAACACAGGTGTGCAGCTGAGATTTACATCAATTTAGGAGATTAAAGCATTAAAATCTTACTATAAATGAGTAATTACAGCAATGATGCCTGACAGTAAAAGCCACTAATACAGATTTTTAAGATATTTAAAGGGAAATCTAATTAATATTTTAAATACTACAGTTATTAGGTATTAGAGAAAGTATTTTAATCTTCAGTAAATTCAGTATATGAAAGAACTGTATGAAATAAATGGTTTTACAGGTAGGTGAAGCTTGGCTCTAACTAGAAAGTTGTTTTCTTTCTTGCCATGAGCTGTGGGCATCTGATGTTTTCCTTTAAGTTAGGAGTGCCTGATTTTTTTCTGCCGGATTGTGATACAAGACCTGTTTGGAGTCAGTTAACATTATGTCCAAGCCCCACTTTTTCAGGTAATTTTATCACTGAGATTGTCTGTCTGTGTGGTTTTCCACATGCCCTGCTATGTATGTACCACCTGTTTATCCCCCTGTTCCTACCCAACCTTTCCACTTTTTCCCTTTTTTCTTGTAGTTGGTTATGCATGCCCATATCAGAAGCCCTTGAGTGATTACACTTATTATTTGTTAAAATAGTGCTGTTAGACCTTCAATGTATGAGATAAATCCTGGTTTATTGATTTGATGTTCTGATAGCATTTTGATATAATCGGAATATTTATGGCAACTGCCACGAGTTACTATTAAAAAGCTTTCAGTGTGTCTAGGTTTGAATAAAACTGCAAGATACCTGGATCACTGATGTTCCTAGGAATTCCTGAATTAAGGTATTGAGCTTCCTATTGTTCACATATTTGGTCTTATACCTGACACTTGGGAAATAATCACGATGATGATGATAACCAAAGCTATAAAAATAGAGTAAATCTATTCTTTCCTTCACTCTGTATGCAGCTTATCTTTTTCTTGCCCTTCAAGGCTGTGTCTGTCATATTGCATAATAACTCCTAGATCTTAATCTGGATATTTGCATTCTTCTGAAATATAAATAGGCATCTCTAATATATTCTGCTTCTTTCAGTAACTGCTTTAAGATATTTAGGAAAAGTGGTGGCAGTATTCTCTTTAGAGTTTTATTTACACTTTCTTTTTCTTCTAATACATGTCAGCTTGTGCTTTGTAGCATTAAAGGAGAAATTGGGTCAAAAGTTGCCTAGTCATACTGTTAGCTTTGCTCAATAGTTAGAAGTGGAGTCCCCTGGATTGACAACTAACTTGCCAGTTACAAAAAATTATCTGGAATAATGTTTCCTTAAAAGGAAACTCTATTAGCACAAGTCTATCTTTCTTTTCATTCCTTGTGACTTTAACTTACATGTTAATTTCTGTAATTATTAACACTTCTTTCATTCAGTGAACTTGGCTTTTTCCTCAGCTGTTGCTCAATCCTTCTGTTCCCTAAAATGACAATGAACAAAACGTCTTTATTCATTGCCTTTTCATAGAACTTTTCTTATAGGAACTGTCACTTGTCTAATTCATTTTTAGATAACTGCCACATATTCTAGGACCTTTAATTTCTAACTCCTGGAATAGGTCTGCCATACTGATTTTGCTGTTCTCTCCTGTTTCTCAAATCGGACAAGGCTTCCTCTTCCTATCACAAAGTAACCTCTAACTTACACATCTCAGCATCTTGCATTCCTATTTCCTGTGTACCGTTCAGCAGAACCAGGCCCTAGTTTTGCTCTTAAATTCTGGGAATTTCTGCCATGCCATAGTCTGCTTCATTGAAACTGATCATGCACTTAGGCTGTTCATAATCTTTCTTTTGAAAACATTTGAGTTTTGAAGAAAATTTAACAATTCACTGTTTTCTTCCAACTTACCCTTTCTGTGTTCTGTTTCTGTGGTGAGGGCAGTAGAATTCAGTTCTTCAAATTGTCTTCTTTTTCATGGATGTTTGGTATGGCCTTAACCCTTACCTGATAGCTAAAAACTTTTGCTGCTGGCTCTGTTTTCTGTTAGTTTTGTATTTCCCATTTTCCTTTTTGGATGTTCTCCTAGCTTATGTTTAGTATTGCAAAGATATATGTTTCCTTAGAACGCCATTTACTTTTTGGTAAGAAAGTCAGAATATCAGAATGTCAGAAATATCTAATCTGAAGCCCCCAGTCTTGAGATTCAGCCTTTTGTCTGCTTCAGTTTGCATAGTTTTAACTGTTCAAGACATACCACTTGTTCTTGGACATCAAATGAAAGATCTGTCCTTTCAGCAGCTGCAGCTGCAGGTTTCTGTACGTGGATGAGACATCTGATGTTGATTTGGAAGGTCCAGTGAATTTCTGGTTCCTTTCTACCTGGTTCTTGTGAAAACCTGCTGTTGAATTTCTTCATCTTAACCAGTCGGACTCTGTCTCTCTCTGGGGATTGTTCAAGGGTCTCCTTTTCACGTGGACCAAAATGTTCTGTCATTGCTTTCAAAATGCTACGTATTTCTTCCTGTTCTGTCCACTAAAGGGTGTTTTTTGTTGTTGTGGTTTTGGTTGTTTGTTTGTTTTTTTTTTTTTTTTTGTTTTGGTCTTTTTTCTTCCTCTTTGTATTTGCATTCTACTTATAAGACAGACATCATGCTTTCTTGTTTCTTCTTTTAGCCTTTATTTGTGTGTGGTGATTTGTCATTTCTCTGGGTGTCCTTTTTTTTTTTTTTTTTTTTAGGTGCAGTGTCAGCTAGCCAGAATATTCCACCTGAACCATTACCAATTTTAAGATGACACTCAGGTTAAGTGAATGTATTCTTTGCATCTTCCCCCCCTCTTGTTTCCCCCTCCCTCAGATAGTATCATATAGTGACTCCCAAGCTGGAGATGGGCTGGTCGCACAACTGCTTTTCTTAGCATTCCTGGTTAGTCAGCTTTTGCTTTGTACACAACTGGCTCAGATTTAAAACCTGAAGTGTCTCTGCTGAAATGCAGTTTTCACGTTTAGACCAGATTCTCTTGTCTGATCCCATTCTCTAGAGCCTTTCAGGTGTCCCCAGCCTCATAGCATTTAAATATGTAACCAGCACCTGGTTTAATATGCAGGTTAGGAACTAAAATATTGAATTTTAGTTTAAAATTAAATAATGGGAACTTGGTTTAGTATGTCCTTCTATTTTTTAATTAAATTCTTCCATTCATGGCTTTTCCAATTGGTTTTGCATCCAGGTTATAGGATATTCAGTGGAACTATTTGGTCGTTTGCCTGTGAAAGTGTCTTATGAGAGTGGCTTTAAGGGCTTCTGATACAATATGACACCTAATTTTTCCTTATACATGAGGTCTGTTGCACTATCATAAAGGCAGTGAGAGTGACTGAACACAATTTGTTTTTTGACAGATCTGTGTGGGCTGTTAGTTGTCTCCTGTGTTTTTCTTAAGTGCTGTCAGATGCATTGATTTCTTGCTGTACCTCGCCAGGAATTTAACCTGATACTCTGGAATGTGGAGTGGAATAAAATGTAAAGTTTTATCCTAATCTGTTTTTCAGTGATGTTCTGGTCATCATCTTGACTGTACAGATATCCTGTGATCTCTGTTTCATCTTCAGACTGTTCATTCCTTAAACTCATTTCCTCTTTGCTGCTTCTACACGAAATTAAAATTAGTACTTATTATCATGTCTTTATCTGTGGTATAAAGATGATGTAAAATTAAATTTAGATTCCCTGCAATGCTTCTGTTCTTTTATCTTCCTGCAGGGCGCACAAGAAATAAACTTCAAAGTGCAGTATATTTCCTGAATACATCTTTCTGTGTTGCTGTTTTCTCTCCACAGAGCATAAAAAAATCCTGTTTAAATTAGCTTAGAACTTCTTCACCTCTGAAAACTCTTGAAATATAAAAAAATATTATGAGTTCTTTATACCTTCTAGGTTAGATGTCTTGTTTTAGGGTAACTGCCAGTTGTTGCAAAATTAACCATCTTAATTTTTTTAATGCTGTTATAAAGCACATTGTCTTAAGAAAATGCTTTGGACTGTAGTAACGGGGAATAAACAGCAGATGAGAATAGTCAGCTGGGGGAGCTAATGCTCTGTAGTGCATCTATCAGCATCTGAGATGAAAGACCAAGAGCAAAATGCATTAGTGATATTTTTTTTTCACAGAAGCTCTTTGATGTTGCAGTTGAAGTGCTTTTCTAGCAGCTTTAAGCAGTACAAATTAAAATTCTTTAATTTCTATTTTTATGATCAGAGCACTCCTATGAGAGACTTTCTGATATCACTGTTACGCTTTCTTCAACAGCATTTATCTCAGTAGTGGGGCCGTTGTATAAATATTTGTAGGTTAGCTTCTTGGGGAAAAAAAGTGTTTTATGGATGCCTTTATTAGGTGTGGGAGATTCTAAAATCAGATTTGGATTAATGAGAATGGGACTAGTTTGTGTTTATAGTAAGGACAGATACCGGTGAAGAAAAAACCCCTCAATATTGTGTCTGGCCACTAAAAGGCTGTGACTATAATTATTCATTTTGGTGCCAGGTGTATAAACCAAAATGTTGTTCTCCTTGGGTTTATGGGATTTCATTTTGTAAGCATGAAATAATATTTTTTTCCCTTCCCAAACAGGATGAGGAAAAATGCTTGAAAGTGGAAACAGTCTGCAACCTAATTTTATTGTGTTTAAAATTAAACCAAGCCTAAGCAGTAACTGTACCCAAATAGGCTGCAGTTTACATTTGTTAAGGAAATGGTTCTGAATTTTATCTCTGTTTCTAGCTGCTTGAATCTTCTGTTTGTCCCTTTCCTTGAAAACCAGTGATGCTTGTCTTAAAGGTGACAGCAAAAGTCAGAAGTGATGCATAGCTAAGTGGGAAATGGTGCCTAACTGCCAAAGTAGAAATACGTATTCTATCACTTAGCTCTGCGCTTGTAGTCATAATAGAAACAATATTGTATGTGGAAACATTTCGAAACATTTTATTTTTTTTTCCTTGTTTGTGATTGTGTTTAGTTTTTGTTTTGTTTGTGTTTTTTTTTCCATGCTAGAGTTTGTTCAGTAAGACAGCAAAACATATACCATTAATGCTTTTACAAATGTAAAGGTTACTGTTGTCCTGCAGAACTTGAAGGAAGTAATACATTTCTCACTCAAGTTTCAGGAAATACATTTAAGTGAAACCAACAGGGGCTTCATCATAGAATTGACTGTTCCTTTTTTATAATTGGTTTTTGTTCCATATAAAGAAAAAACCCCTCACTGATACCTAGGTTTGTGGCTACCTCTTGTAGCTGACTGTAGTTACGTATTAGGGGAAGAAAATCCTAGGGGGACCTCTTTCATCAGAAGTATTAGCAGTGTGGGAATTCAGTTAAACCAGTATGTCGTACTCTTCAGGTCATTGTACTGCAGTCCGAGGATTTGGTAGGCCAGCTGGCAGGTCTGTTTGCAAAGTAACGTCTTCTACAAAGCAGTGTTATTAACTGGCTGCAATCCAGAACAACTGGGTTGATTTCAAAGCAACCTGAGTATTCTAGTGAGTGAACACTGTGAGCAATGGGTAGATGCGGAGTGAGGTTTGATTAAAACATCTAAGCTTAAAATGAATTGTAGTATCTTCTTACAGATTTTCAAAATAAAGCTCAATTCACAGGACAGTATAAACACATCTCGTAAATCTAAGAGGGAGAAGTTTGCTGGAAGGAGTGGAAAACATACGCTTGCCATTTTTTTGGTGCACTGTTAGGGTGGATGAGAAAAAAGCTCTATTTATCCTTCTCTAATGGATCTTTGAACTGTAAACATGACTTTGTTATTAGTAATGGAGAAAAGTAACATTTTGCTGCAGTAATTCTAGTTGCATGTATTTATTTGCACATATGGTGTTGATGTTCTATAAAATTGTGAAATTAAGCAATAGATGTGATTGAAGAATATACAGCTACTGGGGATGTCCCTTTCACCTTCATAAACATAATGAACAAGTTTGTAAATGATGCAAAATGCTAATTAAAAGTTTTAATATGGTAATCATCTCATTTTGATTAGAAACAGATGTTGATTATCTGTAGAGATCTGAATGGACCTTTAGAAGATAGCTCTTACTGCTTAAAATTGACTTGTGAAACTAAACTAAAACACAAACTGTACAGTTAATTATGCCCCATGTAGCACACTAGAGCACTATGATTCTTACTAAGTAGCTTTGTGTGGTTTATCATTTGAGTTACAGTGGACTCTAAAGGTCCTGTTTAAGGTTGAATCTTTCTGTGCTGGGGACTATGCACAGTCTTTATGGTTTAAAGTATATCCTCTTCCTGCTTTGAAAAAATGAATGTGCTTTGAAATGAAAATGGCAAAAAAGACTGCAATAAAAATGAGATGATGAATCAAACCATGTTGAAAACAACCAGACATTTGGAATACAGACTGAATCCTGACACAAATGTTCTGCTGTAACCCTGGATTTCTAAAGTGATATGAAGTGGCAGCTGTACCAGAAACGCAGTGGATAATAGGTGTCTTCAACACCACGTTCTTCAGCTTACGACAGAAGAGGTGGGAAGGGCACCCACACTTCTTGTGTGATGATGTGCTCTAGCACTTAGTAGTTGACCAGGTCACATGTGCTGCTTTTTGTCTAGTGGCTTGGAAGTGATAAAAGAAGAGCAACTCCTAACATGGTCCCTATAGATCCTTAATTCGTAGCAATCAGTAATTTTGGATTCCTGGAAGAAACATTGTAAAGACAAGGAGAATGGTGTCATCAAGTGTCTTCTTCTTGTTCTTTTCTGGGCATAAAGAAAGAGAAGACTGGGAAATCAACAGTGCTTTTTGTAAAATGATGTCCATATGTTGTTCAAGAAGAAAATAAATTCTTTGGACAATGAAGGCATTATTTTGTCCTGGCTAAGGTTAAAATTGTTTCCAAAATTAATTTATTCCTCACATTCCTGCAGTGAATGCAGATGGTAACTTCAGAAATGTTTGTATTGTTCCTTAGTAAAGCAGCATAAAAGCTTGTAGGATAGTTTGTGGAGGATATAAATACACTGTAAGTAGAATTTACTAGGTGCTGTTTTGGATGTGAGTTTTATAAAATGGTGTGCAAACATTGAAATACTCTTCCCTGCTAATCCTGTGATTGAACCTAGAGAAACATTTGTTAATAAGTTTGCAAAATTGAGTCTGATGTTAGCATCCTTATCTGTGAACAGAAGAAAACTTGTTAGCATATTTCTCATAAGGATCTTCCCTTAGCTCCTCAGTAATGTGTGACTTTAATATGTATGTAATATAACATTTATTACTACATGCATACGTGTATGTATATATGTTGTAATTGTTTTGTTTAGCTTCCCTTTTCATGGATGTAGGGCAATGTTTGTCAGGAATGTAGGAAACTGGACCTGTGTCTCTGAGTTTACTCTGTGATTATAGTAAGCATGAATTAGCTGCATACTTGAGGAAGATCCATAAAATGTCCTTTCCATGCCCACTCCTGACTTTAAAAAAAAACCAAACAGCATTTCAGTCAATGGATAAGAATACATAATCTTCCAAGAACAGCCCTTTATGTTTTAAGGGATGCCAGCAACCTGAACAAGAACTAAAATAGGAAGTTGTAGTACCATCGGAAATAGAATTTTCTTTTTAATGCATTGTGCCTGGCTAAAATGGAATTGATATCCCTTAAGAAGAGTCATCAGATTTTTGAGCCTCTGAAATGTTTTAAAGTCCATGCTTGCTTTAACTGGTAGCATGGCTGGGAATGATGTCCTTTCCTAATCAAGCTAGTGTTCGTTAGCTGGCTGAATACACTTTAAAGTTATATTCTTAAATTTAATGATATCTAAGTTAATATTTTTGTATTCTAGTTCTAGTCTAGTTTGCACTGTGATGTGTGGCAATGGAGAAGATTGACTAGGAAATGATTGTTTTGTCTTTTTCATACTTGAAATGTAGTGTAGTATTGAGATGCTTTTTGAGAAGGGTGTTGTGCCACTTGAGTACCAGCTGCTCAAGCAAGTTGTAAGAAGTTCACTTTGTAAGGACACCAGCAATGTGTGCCTATAAACACCTGAAGCTGAGCCTTGGAAAAGTAATGGGCTTGTGCATTGAGTTCTTGTTCCTTACTGGGAGACCTAGAAACAGCTGAAGTAAGCAGTTGTGCATATATAGTAGTACAATGTGTGCATGCATCTTCATCTCTCCATTAAAAAGGAGCAGCGTTATAAAATGTATTTTGAAGTTTTTGGACTGGCTCACTGCCAGTGTTAGTTTAACCAAGGCTTACATATTAAATTATTCATATTTTAATCTAAATTTATGTGTCTTTGTGTTTCTGGGACAATTCTGTGATTAAAAGTCCATGTATAACCTGCATGTATAAAGCAAGAAAACTAGAAATAATGCAAGTTGTCCCAAATCTGCTTCCTTCCTTTCCTCTCATGCCGTCCCTTTTCATGTTGTGATTTTTTCCTCATTTTTTTAAGTCTTAGAAACTTAAGATGAAATGTTAAAACTGTTTCAAGCTACAATACATGACACACTGTCACTGAAAAGGGAAGATCCTTTTCCCCAGTGTTACTTTTTGCTTGTGCAAAGTAAAGAATGACTTGGTGATAAGCAGTGTTTGTTAACTAAACTGGCAACAAATGAGGCAGGGAGTTAATGTCTGCGGAGTGAGTTGAACCAGTTCAGTGTGAAGGGTCAAATGAGCACCAGGTGACACCCTCAGAAGAATTCTGTTTATTTATTTTTAGAATTTCCTGTATTTTATCTGGGAAGCATCATTGAGCTCTGTCAAAAGTTACGCAGTCTGTTTATCTTTCTGATCTTGATTAGAATCTTAAAAGCTGTATTTAATTGTGTCTAATTTTTTAATGATTACCGGAAAGTGTTCTTGCAGGTGCCATTTTAGAAATGAGCTTATTAAATGTACAAACTTTAGTGTTCTTTTTAAAATAAAAAATAAAAGGAAGGGAAAAAATCCCTTTCCAGCTTCCATGAACTAAGTAAGAATGGGGTGCATGTTTCGTGATGCTCTGTATGCAGAGGTACAGGCATGACCCAGCTGAAAGCTTCAGTCTGAGTTTGGATTATAAGGAGCTTATTTTCATTGCACTGTGTCTTCAGTCAGTTTTATGCAGTTTTTCATGAAAATAGTGAAATCATTAATGCCAATACCAATTATTTTTAATTTTCCAGTCTTTGGAAAAGCAAGTTTTATATTTAAATACATTCTGGAGTCATCTCCCAGCTTTACTTAGGGGCTAGGAATATCCTTGTTTCTTCTTCCTTTCTCTCCATTAGCTAAAAACATGAAGGCAATGTGAATTTGGTGAAAAGGCAAGGAGCAAAATGTTGGTAGGGTTTGCCTGAAATTTTGCCTGTGATAAGGTGCATGAGGCTGTAAGACATAAATTATTTAACAGCTTTATAATAATATTTATTTATACGGTAAATATTGCTTTGCAAGAACGTACGTTTGTTTAGAAGATACACTCAACACAGGTCATAACCATATCTGTAGTTGTGGTCCGTTAACCTGTTTTACTGGAGGTTTCACTAGGATCACTTTTACCCCAACAGTGTTAATTTTTTTGCTAGTGTGATGCAAGAAAATCTCAAATCAGTGTGACTTTACATCTGAACAAGACTGGTATGGTCAAATGACTAATAAGATTCTAGGCAGCTTGTGAAGTTTGGAGTCAGTATAATTATTTTATATGTATATTAAGGGGTAAAGACACCTTGAAATTAAATGTAATACTGAATTAAATGATTTTGTGGATGAAAATGAGCTAATTAGTTTTAGAAAAACAAAGGATTCCTTGCTTTCCCCCCTTCTCATTCTCCCCCAGTACTGCAAGCTTTATCTGTAAAGCAGTGACTGGATTGTTTTAATGCCTGTCTGTAAAAAAACGAAAAGAATCCTTGGCTTGGATTTATGTTTTATTTAGTGAGATATCCTAGACGAAATAATGCAATTGTAACCACTCTAGCTATACAATATGTTTCACTGTTTTCATTTGAAGACAGTTTCATCGATGGTAGGCTGGGCTCTTGTAGGCAATTGCTACTGAGAAAGCATAAACCTGTTCTATTTGAGAAATGGAAGTCGCTATTCTGGAATTAAAATGAAAACTTTGGTCTGTACTAGGTGAAAGGCAAGCTTGCAGGCTCACGTGGTGACTTAGATTTGTAGTTATTTAAACAAGAAATACATCATCTGGAAGAAGTAGCAGGGTTTTGATAGCACTGTGTTAAATTTGTATATAGTTTCTGCATGTCATGTTTGAAAAGCGGGTATCTTTTGAAGACTAACATGAATGAGATCATTAGTGGGAGTATTTTATAGATAGTGTTTCCTTAAATTACTTGCACAAACACATTTAACTATTTTGTTACAGCCACTTTGCTAAAGAAAAATGTTCTCCATACAGCCCGTTTTTCTCTGAGCATTAGATTGTCACATGTGGAAATATAATGCTACTGTGTATTTCCTCTGTCTTCAAAGTTGCATTCTTCTGCCTTGCTGGTGGCTTTATTATTATTCTTTAAAGTTGATTTTCCTGAGAGTACTACAGTTGCATCTAGATCAACATCAAGATGCAGACAGGGTAACCATAAACCTTCTAGACATCCCTGCCTTGGCCATTTCATATGCATCCATCAAATCAGTTTCATAGAGAGCATTTGCTGAACTACTCCTCTAAGTTTGAAGTGAAAGAGTCCTTCCTATGACTTCCAAGAAAAGTGGGGTTTTGTTCTGTTTCATTTTCTCGGTCTTTCAACTGAGAAGAAGGAAAAAAAAATCAAATGCGTATTTAATTGCACAGAAGTGTTGGTCAACAAATTAGGTATTCTGTCCCATTCAGAAAAGAAACTGAACTGTTCATGCACATTTCCTTCCATGCATATGAATGCTACTGAGTGTCTGTTTTATCTTGTGTTTGGAGCCTGGGTGGGTATCTAGTGCATGCGATTGCCTTGCCTTCCTGACGAGTCTCTAAAAGCCTGTCTTGGCTGCAGCCTTGTATCACCTCTCCATAGTTATTGGAGCACTATCACACAGTGTGTTATACTTCAGTGACACCTATGTCCATCTGTGTTTTGGGAAGGTATTCTGTGTTTCTTACCATTTAATCCCTTTCAGTCAGGGACTACTTCCATTGTACTTTATCAAGAGCGTATATTGTGCAAATATTTAAGACTTAGTTGCATGCAGTTAAGTTACTAGGTATCACTGCTGGATTACCAGCCTGTATGATCTGTTTTATCAGAGTAGATTACTTAGATTTATTTTTTTTTTATTATTTCTTACTTTTTTCAGGTTTTAAGGACTGAGCTTAATAATGATTTAAGGCAGAACAAATTGATTCCAAATTTTGTTGTTGCTATTTTCCGTTGTATAAAACCCTGAAATGATTTATTGACTAGTAAAATCATTATAATGTACTAATTTTGTATGGCTTTTCTGCTGCATTTGGTGCACTATTAAGTAGCAAAAAAAGTATAACACATATAGTTATGCCTATGAGTATTTTAAGTTTTTATGTTATGAAGTATAGCATTATCCATGGTTTTTCAAGCTAGAAATTTTGGCTTAAACAGTTCAAGTTGTTAAATTAGAGCATTGCTGCTTAATTTGCCCAATTCAAGAACTGGAAAAGCACTCACATTTATAGAACAAGAAGTATACCACAGATGACATGTTGTGGGGTTTTGTTTGTTTTTTGTGTTTTTGTTTTTGTTTTTTTTTTTTGAGTCTGGATTTAAAAATGAGCTGAAACTCGTGTTTTTGTCAAAAATCTGACAAAGGTGTTTAAGCCGTTACTAGCCGCGATTGACTCATCAGGCTTTATTTTAATGCATATAGTAAACCTAGACGTGAGCAGGGTTTATCACAAGTTTTGATTTGTTGGCTTTTACAAGGTTGACTTTTACAAAATGTGGTTTTGTATTAATGCTTAAAATTATTATATTTTAAAATCTGCACTATGCCTTCAGAAGGAAGGTTATTTAACACTATTGATCACTAGTGTTTTGCTGGTTTCTGCTTAATTATTAGTGATCGCTTGCTGAATCACTGAAAGGAATGATATATTCACAGATTAAGTAATCTTTTAGCTTGTGTTAATTAACAGAAAACCAAAACAAACCTTATTATGAAGTATTTCAAGTTTTAAAACAAGCTCTTAATTTTAGATTAGTGAAGACATGAAAAATGAATTAGCAAATGAGCTGCTTACATCAACCCCTGGCTTCAGTGTGGCTAAAGTAAAAGAACAAATATTCTATAAGGTAAGTAGAAACTGCCAAGTTCCCCAGATTTGCACTCATTCTCCTTCACTTAAACTTGGAGTTATTATATTTACATGACATTATTGGTAACAGTTAAGCAAAGTGTCTCAACTGAGACTAATAAGAATTTCTCTTCTTCATGTCAGTATAAGGTAGAAGGGAGGGACTGCGAGTGAAGTGAGCTTTGGACTACTGTTACTGTCTTCTGTCCTCTTATGCCATCCTTTATCTTTCACCACGAAAATGGTCTTAAGTTTTAACGTTTCCCAGACAATTGACTTAACTTGCCTGGCTGACAGACCACTCAGTTTGGAGGCATTCTCAAGCATCTGTTGCTGAAGCTGGGTTTGGTTTGAATGTATTAGTCTGAACTTCTTTTTGCTAGAGAGCAAAGGGAGAAGCAATGTGTCTGATGGAAACCCCTGACTCTTTTTCTGGAGTGAAGTTGGTTGGGTTCCAGATCTACTTCCAAGGTATGCAGCTTTTCATGAATAAAATATTTCAAATTGCCTGAAACAGAAGGCCATTTTCAAGTATCAAATCCGTAAGTGATGCAAAGCTACATAATTGGTCTAATAGTCATAGATACAAGCTTTAAAATAGCTTATTTTGCCTAGCTGCATGACCCTCTCCAAGTAAACAATTTCTTCACCAAAATAATGATCAGCTATTCCAAAATCAACACTTAATTTCAAACCATTTGCATTTTGCCTGGATAGAGTGCTAAGACAGAGAATGACTTAAAGCTGTACTGATCCATCTTGAATCTTAAGGTTGTAAACATTGTTACTGCGTCATTTTGCTATTCTACAATGTGGGGTTTTCTTCTTTCTCAGGTTGGACTTTCAGAAGCTGTGGATCTGTTTAGAACCAGAAGAGTGTTTATTAAAGACGGCTTTGCATATGTGCCACTTAAGGATATCGATGCAATTGTTTTGAGCAACTATAGAACAAAGTTATCTAAAGCACTGGCGGTAAGTCTGATACTGGTTTTTACAACTTTTGTTGCATTGTTTAGTGACACTCTTGGACAAAGACCTTTTTGATTTTTTTTTTTTTTTTAAATGTATGTGGTTCCATCTGAAGAATACCAGAAACCCTGTAAAAAATGCTGGCAGTACTAAAAAATTTTGTTATGAACTGGAGTTTCATTACTTTAAAATGGAATTTAGCATGTGATGTAGATGGTAAATAAATGTATCCTAGAGGATTTTGAAATTGTTTCCTACATAGAGAGTAACATGACTTTTTTTTCATTCACAATGTGAGCCCCATGCACATGACTGTTTTTCTCTTTGTACCGGTATTTTCTCGCAGAAGAGTTTGCAACATTTGTTTTGTTGAAACAAGCAAAATACTGATTTGTGTTTGTTGGTGTTTTTGTTTTTTGTTTTTGTTTTTTTTTCTTTTTTTTAATAGAACTAAGTTGGAACATGTCAGGGAAAAATGAAGTCTTCACTGTAGGAATGCCTCAGATCTAGTTAGGACACATAGTAAATACTGTATGTGAACGTTCTGTTAGTAATTTGGTGATGAATTTAGGAAATGCTAATTTTACAATATGAGACTCTTCACAGGGTTTAAAAGTTGGTGATCATGTAGAATGCACAGAGCTTTAGTCCTAAAAAAGATGGCATTGCATAGCATGAAGGCAGTTCAGATTGCCTTTAAAAAATGTTTTCAAAGCCTTACATTGCCATGCTGCATTAATATCAAGGTTGACCGTGAGCATTTAGTAAACAAACACTCTGAAGTAAAAAGGCATTCCTTTAAGAAGCTGTCAGTATGCTGATTTTATAGTTTGTTAATTTTGAATATAACTAGAGTCTATAAAATTATTTAACGTGAAGTCAAAAATAGTGATACTCTTATGTGAACATATACATTAATACTCTAATACAACTGTAACGAGACATTTCAGCTAATGCATAATGTTATTGCTGAAAGCTGATAATACTTGGGTAGGATTTAAAAGGAATGAATGTATTCTATAGAAATATGGTGAAGTACACAAGGTTATCAGCATCTATTTAAAATACTTTTGGGAAGCTTCTGGAATTTGCCTGTTGTGTGAGTATCTGTTGTAGAGTTTAAGCTGAAAAGTCTGAAAAACAGAAGGAACTGTAATGAGTTGGCTGTCTGACTTTTCAGTTGGAGAAAAAATGTGCAGCTTTTTTTACAAACTCAGTTTATAATTTTGTTTAACCCAGATGACTTCATTAAAGCCAATAGCTGCTTTATAGTGAAGGAGTGCTCTATACTGCCCTCTGTAGTCAGGGGTTAGAAACTGTTAACGCTCTTGCGAGTGTGGAAAACTATCTTCTATAGAACTGCTGTGTTTTAAGTTATTGCAGTATTTCAGGTTTGCATTAGTTTTTTAGTTTTAATACGTATATTTTGCTAATGAAAGTTTGCCATATTTTCAGAGTAAGAAATAAGAGAGAATTAGTGGTTTCTGTCCCATTTCAAAGCTCCTACTTGAACTTGTGGGGTCTTGATTTACTGATTTACAAACTAATTTAGTTTGAGAAATGACATTTAATAAGCTGTTTCAGCTAATTTTAGCCAGCACAGTGCACTGCTGAGAGATGCTGGGAATATTATTGAGCCTTTTAAACAAAGGCTAAAAATCAGAGGTCAATCTAACGTTCTTCTGTTACACCAAATAGGCATAACTGGATTTGAAGGCCTAACGTGGTAGCTGGATAATTGGTGTAGTTTTCAATGAGACAAAACTGTAATCATCAATTACTGTCAATCAATTATTGAAAATTCTGTGAAAGTGTAAGAAAACAGGGCGCTTTCTTTAAAGAAAGGACTATACATAAGGAATTTTTTTAAAATCTGAAGACGGTAACCATTGCTGTCCCACAATATAGAAATCAGGAGGATATCTTTAATCTTTTCCTCAGGCTTATCTGAAGAGGCGTATTTTTAATGGAAGTTGTAACACAGTGGCACGTTTCCAGTATTGTTTGTAAAAAGTAGTTGTTGAAATACTATTTGATCTAGGCCTAAGTTCTGCAAGTACAGCTATTTTAGAGGTGCTTGGTAATGCTTTTGCAGCACATGGATGTTTGTATGTGTCTGCTGCAAAGGGAAAGTCAAGAAAGAGAAATGTGCTCAATTACAGGCACTATGGTAGTATAGAGGTCTTTATGACTTTGCACGGAAGTTGTGCATCATGGCCAGATTTAATTAAGAAGTAATAGACCCTTCTTATTTAATTTGTCTCTTAATTAATGTATTTGACAACATTACCACTTTGGTAAGCATTATTTATGTGTGCTTTTGGGAGCATGTTTTAGTATTTTTGCAGCATCTGGCTATTTACAGTTTGTTCTCAGCACTTTCTAATGGCCAATCCTTGTTTTATTAGAATTTGAGAATTAAAGATCTTAAGGGTGTGATAAACCAAATTAGGCTTGAATTTTTTTTTCTAAAGAAGGGGTTTGTATTTTCACAGGGTCATAAAGTTAGGCTAAATACTTGTATCTTCTGTGGGGTAGTTTGACTTTGGCCAGTACTTCTGGCTCTGGCAGTCTCTTACAAGCTTCTAAGGGACAAAATACTTTGAATATAGATAGTGGAAAGATGACCTTTCAGGCACATAGTTCTGTGGAAACTTTTTTTTACAGCTCTCATTAGTAGTTCAATTCTTCAATGTTAAAACAGTATAGTTTTCCATTTTGGGTTGTTTATGTGGTGTTATTTGTACTGTGATGCATGTTTTGCCTCTCGGACATCGTTTGTTGCTGTTCTAAGCAATCACACACACAGGTTTTTAGGAGTTATCCCTACTCAGGAATGATTTTATGATTAAGGCCTGGCATGTCTTTTTCAAGGTCTTCTGAAGCTGTTACACTTGATGGGAGTGTGCTAAAGCTACTCTTGTTCTCCAAAGCACAGAAAAATTCGGGTGGTTGCCTCACCTTATTACATTACTCACTACATTTCAGGCTCACGTTGCCACCATCCTGCATGTTAGAGGGTGATTCTAACAGGATTATAAAGGAGGAATATAATGAGAGTGAATTGATGTGTTGATACTGAGCTTTCAGAGAACAGTAAATAATTCATAGTGCTGACTTCTGCTTTTAAAAAAAGTTTTATGTTGACACTGACACAAATTCAGTTTAGTCAGAGTTATGCTTTAATCGCTTACTAGTCAATGAAGCAGTCATATGTTTTGTTTCATCCCTTAAAAATAAGTTTGACATCTCTACTGGCAATTCCTTGACGCTCAGTAAGAGGGGGAGTTAATATTGTCAAGCCTTCTTGACAACTGCAAAGGCAACTGAAGAAGTTCATTTTATGTGCAAAATCAATACTACAAGGACCTTCTTGCTGTATTCTCTGATCCATTTGATAGTAAATAATTTCTTTTGTGCCATTAATGATGATTAAACTATAGAAAGCTTAAACATTTTCTGTACTTCATGTAAGTTATAATATTAGCTCTACAATTGTTTTATAACTTAAAGCAAACTTTTACTAATTCAAATTGCATTATATTTTTTTTTCCATGAGGGTTTCACTGTGTTTACACTAATACACAAACATTTCTGCAGTAATGCTGTGCTGCATTTTGGTAATTTTAGTTGTAGTCATCTAGTGAGTTTAGATTGTGAAATTATTGGCAGGCCTGGATCACCTTTTTTCTGAGGATAACTGTTCTAATTTTTCATTTCTTGAAATCAGAAGATTTGGCTTAGTGTTGTGATTGAGATGCACAGACCTGTATCAGAGCTGTGTTATACTGAATACTGCACAAAGGACTGCTCTGGAAAAATCTCAAGTGGAATAGAAGGGGGAGAAGATAGAAGAGGCTGCTGAATTATTGCCTGGGACTGGCCTTTATCAGCAGTGTCCTCAAAGAACTGAGAAAATGACTACTATTATGTTGGTAGTTGTCTGACTTGTTTGAAGAGGAGTTCTGCCCTGTGTGGATAATTGCTAAATACTGAAAAACCTGATGCTGGGCCACCTCCTTTAGTGTTTGAATCAACTAAATTGAATCACTGCATCAGCCTTAACAAAAGTTACAGTTCAGAAAGTGTTTTGTCCTTAAGTTGTAGTGCTTGTTGAACATTACATTTTAAAGCTATAAGCAAATGACACTTGGAGGATTGTGTGCAGTTCTGGTGTCCTCAACATAAGATGGACATGGAGCTGTCCAACAGCTGTCCAACAGCTCCATGTGGCCTCACGAGGTGACAGTATATGGCAGAATATTATAGCAGAACATCATACAGGATTTTAACAGTCTGCAAATTAAAATATTAACTGAACAGAACACAAACTGATTGTCCTGGGTTCAGCAGTAGCAGTCATTTTTCTCCTCAGTAGCTGGTGCAGTGCTGTGTTTTTGACTTTTGGCCTGGGAACAGTGCTGATAACATCAATGTTTTTAGTTGTTGCTCAGTAATGTTTAGCCTGACCAAGGACTTTGTGCATCTCATGCTCTGCCAGGGAGGAGGAGAAGCTGGGAGAAAGCAGAGACAGGACACCTGACCCAAACTAGCCAAAGAGGTATTCCATACCACAGCACGTCATGCCCAGTATATAAACTGGGGGCAGTTACCCAGAAGGGGGAGATCACTGCTCGGTCGGGCTGGGTATTGGTCGGCAGGTGGTGAGCAGTTGTATTCTCTCCTCTTGTTATTTTCCTTATTATTATTATTGGTGGTAGCAGTAGTGGTTTGTGTTATACCTTAGTTACTGGACTGCTCTTATCTCAACCCGTGGGAGTTAAATTCTTTTAATTTTTCTCCCCATCCCTCCTGGAGCTGGGGAGGGAAGAAGGGGGTGGGGGGTGAGCAAGGGCTGCATGGCTGAATTGCTGACTGGGCTTAAACCACAACACTGATACCATAAGAAATCAAGATTCCCATGTTAATATGTACAGTCTTGATAGCATGTGTTTCTTCTGAATTGAAAGTCTCTGCTTTTTTACTTTGCAGTATGATCTTGTGTAATATGATAAAATGCCTACAAATCAAATTGTTGGGTTTTGAGGACTTAGTAGAAAAAGAAGACTTCACTGCTATTTTCTAATTTTTGTGGGTTGTTTTTTGTTTGTTTTTGTTGTTTTGTTATTTATTCCTTTCCCTATTTGGCATGTAATCTTCAAAACTGTTAGAAATGTGCATCAAGTTGCTTCTAGCTTTAGTGATCTTTGTGATGATTTGTCTTTTAAAATTAAATATTAGACAGATGTGCTATTTCAGTTGATTTATGCTGTATTTTCAAAGAACCTGCTAATTTGGGAAAAGTATCAGTATACATAGCACTATCTGCGAAACATTTTCTTCCTAAAACACCTATGTTTTCAAGCAGTGAAGCAGAAAGCTTTATGTAGTGACATTAATGTTGAGAAAGTATGATTGATTATGGTCTTGTCACTTGAAATTAGTTTCAGGTGTTGTGTTCCCAGTGTTAAAGTAATTCACTGTAACATAAATGGATGATTTTTATAATATGCACATACAAGGTTAGTGAAGTAATAACTTTGGCAGTGCAGGGTAAAGTGATTACAGTGACTGTCCTCTGAGTCTCTCATGAAAGTTTGTTGTGAGAGTGTTGGCAGAGAAGCAGCTGATACTCATTTCTGAGTAGTGTTGCATGGTAAGGTCATTGTCTAAGGCACAGGTCTGCTTAAGAAAATGGTGATATTTTGAGTAGAAGTAAAATCAAGGGAATTGATTTTTCTGCCTATGTTTGTGCCAAAGGGAATTCAGACCTGTACACAGAATGGTTACCTGTGAGACAGGGAAACTTGCTGTACCTTCTTTCTGCCATGGCCTCTGAGTTTTCCTGTTGTTGGCTGTTTTCTGAAATCAATTCTTCTAGTGTTTTATCCTCTGTTAATTGAAGTATATGTGTTTCTTTTAGAGACTGCTTAGATTGCTAGCATGAAGCAATTATAAATAATATTAGGAGGTTAAATGAAATTTGACTATATTCAGTATTTTTCTACTTCTTCTATCTGCTTCTCGCATGTACTACAAAGTCCCAAGATTTTAAGTGCTAAATTTGCAGCGTAAACAATTGCTGTGGTCTCTGCATGATCCTGTTTGGTTTCATTTATATGGAAATACTTTCACCTTCAAATCAATATGGGTGCTTCGGGATAATAAAACTAATGAAGCAAAATGTGCAGGATTTAAAGCATATGGAAAGCTTACTTAACTGTTGAGATGTTCCCCAAATTTCAGAAAAACTATTGGAATAGAATATATAAGAAGTACAGCTTTATTTCTGTGTTGTGCGATAGATGTGATGACCCAGAAATGCATCACTTAGTATAGTCTATTATAGTCTAATGCCACATGACAACATGTGTTTTAACATGTGGGTAACAGTAATTTGAGAATGAGGCAAATAAGAAAGAACTGTAATGCCATATGTGGTTGGTAAGTGAACAGAAATCTGTGTTTCAGGATGACACTGTTAGAAATTAAGAGTTTTCTCCTGATTATATTCTTAGAAACTAACGTTTTCTCCTGATTATATATTCTTAATGGCCTTTGGTGACCCATAGGCAGTTGCTGTGTGATAGCTGTAGATATCTGGAGTTGGTTTACACCCGAGTTAATGACAGATTATTTCATCAGCTGTGTTCTGGCTTTTTCTTGGAGAAAGCTGGTAAGTTTCTGGAAGCTAACTGGTAGCAATCAAGCTGATGTTTACTTTGGCCACCAATGGAGCAGGACTTGAGTGACACAGGGAGCTATCCAAACTGCCTGTGAAGCTGTATCTAGGGTGTTTCTCAGCCTTCCACTGCTTCAGTGTGGAATGAGACTGATTTGTGTCTCCATTTGTTTCTTGGGGAAAATTGATTCGTGTATCTCAATCATGCTAGCTGAATCTGTTTGGTGGTAGCGGGGACTTGGATTTCTCACCCATCTGTATATTAACAGAGGCTCATTACTGAAATCCAAGTTTCAACCACTTACCATTTTTTATTGGTGGTTCAAGAGACACAATTTATCTACCACTGCTATGTACAGTAAATCAAAAACTTACCTTGAAATTAATATATTGAATCTTGTCTACAATGTTGTAGGATTCTGTAAAGGAGCATAAATCTTACTGTGCTTTGTCTAAACCACTTCTTTCAAGGGATGTAGTTGCTTTTAGAACACAACAGTTATTTACTGGGCTTAATAAATGGATTCTTAAATTCATGATTGTTGAGAAGCAATATTGCTGCCTCACTGACGCTTTTGAACAAACATGGTCTAATCCTGACAGTTACATTTTTATAACATTTTTAAGGAGTATGCCACTTTTGTCCTAACTTTCAAATTGTTTATGGCTTAAACTTTGCATGTATCTATGCTAAATTTTCAATTCCTATAGAATATAAGTAATATGTTCATTCTTGCTTGCCTCATTGTCCAAATTGCTCTGGTAATTCATTTAATCACTGCTGTTAGCCAAATTAAAATTTCTCCTATTTGAAAGCTTTGTGGCATACATGCCCTTGTCCAGTTGTTAAATTTTGGCTAACATATTGCACACTTTTATAAACCTACTGTACAGGTTCCCAGCAAGTTGCACCTTGTTTAGAAATAATATTTTATAGCATACCAAGTACAGATGCTTATAGGACTTTGTCGTGGTTTAAAACCAGTCAAGCAACTCGTTCACTCACTCCCCCCCTTCTTTCCCTCCCCCTACTCCCAGAGGGACGGAGAGGAGAATCGAAAAGAATGCAACTCCCATGGGTTGAGATAAGAACAGTTTAGTAACTAAGGTATAACACAAATCACTGCTGCTACCACCAATAATAATAATGATAAAGGAAATAACAAGGGAAGAGAATACATCACCTCACCACCAGCCGACCGATAACTCGCCCCCCCCAGCCCGACCAAGCACCGACCGATACCTCCTCCAACCCTGCAGTCTCCCAGCCCTTCCGGGTAACTCTCAGGTACATCCTGGGCATGATGTGCTGTGTTACGGAATACCTCTTTGGTCAGTCTGGGTCAGGTGTCCTGCCTCTGCTTCCTCCTGGCTTTCCCTCCTCCCTGGCAGAGCATGAGGCTCACAAAGTCCTTGGCCAAACCAAAACATCATTGTTATCAGCTCTGTTCCCAGGCTGAAAGTCAAAACACTGCACTGCATCAGCTACCAACAAGGAGAAACATGACTGCTGCTGCTGAACCCAGGACAGACTTGCTGTTGTGAGTAGTCACAATGGAATCAATAGGTTTGTAGCCATTGAAAGTAGTGTGTAGAGCAGCATAAGATTAAGCATTCAAGAATAAAATGGAGTCATGCAAGTTATTTTGAGACCTAAATCGAGCTGTAGTGTCTTAAGTTACAATTACAGGTTGAATTAAGAATTTGGATTAACAACAGAAATGCTTAATGCAAATTTATGTAGCAGGCAAAAAGAAATAGTCTGAATCACTAAAAACTGTGATGACCACCCTTACAATTACATCATTTTTTTTTTCCATTTCTCTGTGAAATCTGGAGAATTGCTGTTCTCCTGAGTAGAGTTTTATGATATCGCATATGTAATGTTAACATGTTTTTCCCATTCCTGCTAATGATAAAGATCTGTTTTTTCCATCAGAAAGAGAAATGGGAAATGACTATCAGTAGCTCAAAGTCAGACATGAAATAAACTGGACAACTGATAGTCATATCAGATGACACTTGGTTAATTAATGTATAGAATCTTTAGAGGTTGGAACACTTCTTTAAGCAGTATGTGTAAGAATAAAGTATGTTCAAGTCTCATCTCAGAAATGCCTTTGCCAAGATATGTTTAAAAGAAATTCTGCTGTAAGACTAGTTTATAAAAAAACCCCACATTAATTTTACTGGTTACACAACTAGTTTGAACTCTTTTAAGAAAAACTGTAGCAGTACATTGTTTTTTTTTTGTCATACTGGATAGTTATTTTTTAAACTGTTTTAAATATAGATGAAGTGAGTATTTTTAGAAATGCTGGTCACTGTTGCTGTTGCAGCAGTTGTTTTCTGGGTGGTCTCATTGTATAGCCTTCCATTTTACTGCAATTTCCCAAAGGGAATCTCATCTGTTAATGTATTTCTTCTGCAGTTAATTGCTAATCTCCATTTTTATGCTAGAGAGGAAGTGGTAATTTTTTGTGGTTCTTATAAACAAAGATTATTTGTCAGAATATTTTTTCCTGGTAATAGGAGAGCAAGGTATGTGTCAGAGGCAGTGGAGTTGAGCAGAATCTTTATAATTAAACATACTCTGGCATCTTATGAGCAGTCTGTACAGGCTGTCACTGAAATTGCTGGGGTTCTGTCTTCCTGAAATCTTGAAACGTGATATAATCAGCCTGCAAATACACAGCTAGGGTAGTTAAACTTGGCTCTAATAGTGTTGGGCCTGTTGGTGTACAACCTGGCCCACTCACTTCCCAGCTGTGGCTTCATTTCATACCTCTGGCTTGTGAAGAAGCAGATCCTTACTTGAACAATGACTTGCCTCCAGGAGATCATCAGGTGCCTCTGAAGTGCCTGTATGTTGCTGCCAAGTTCCTACTGGATCTTCACTTCCTTTTCTCCTAGAGCCTAGCAACGTACCTGCCTGAGGAGGGTACTGGTTTGTCCCTGAGTATCTTTACTGCAGGGATGCATTTAAGAATTGGGTAATTGGTGGGTGTCTTATGCTCAACTGACAGCCCCTTCAGCTCTTTACTTGTTAAGTTTCTCTTGGGTACTGGACACAGACTGTGAAAGCTGTGGGTTTTTTTTGGGGTGGTTGGTTAGTTGAGGCTTCTTTTGGTTATACTGCTGCTGGATTATATCATGTTATTTTGTAGTTCACTCCCAAACATTTTTTGCTAAATTCCTGAATTTCTGACCTAAAGGGAAATACTGAGCTACCAGTGCAAGCTACCTCTCACTAGGGAGCATATTTTCTAGTTAATTTTCCACTCCTTATTGAGGAGTGTAGCCTTGCATTTCCACAGGAGGTGTACTGTATTTTATATCTGTATATCCAGTTTTGTCATGAGATCTGTTCAGCTTGAAGAAAGGTATGAATTGAAAGTTGGATGCACAAATATTACTGAGTGAGCTTTTCTTAAGAGAGGCCTTGTGCCGCTGTGTTCCGCCTTTATATGTTTCGCTTAATCTGTCAGCATTTCAAGCCTGCCTATACTTAGAAGCAGGGGAGTCCCAAAAGATCATAGTAACTTCATGTGGAGCACTTTGACATTGTTCTGACCTGAAATGTCTTTGTCTGAAGTGTTTTCTTTTCTCTTGACGTGTGTAAGGAGGAGGTGGTTTTGTAGCAATAATCTTTACATTAGTAGGCACGTCTGTGTGAGTTTAGCTGGGCTGGATTTTGTTATTCTTTTTGGTTCTTCTATTCCTCTGAAATAGAAGACCAGGAGAGGTTTTCCGTAGCTTCTGCATGAGTTAGGTATGTTTGCTAATCTGTCAAGGTTAAGTATACATGTAAATGTTTTGTATTGGTGCATCTGCCTGAGGGAGTGGGCATGAAAGTGTACTGCAGTACAGATGTTTTGTAGTGAAAATGGATTTTGAAAGACAACAATGGATTTATTCAGCACCCAAAGTCACAGGAGAGTTTCCACATATAAGTGAAATTTTGTAAAAGCTTTTATGTGCTCTGTAGATTTGGAAAGGATACTGAATCAGCTGTTCAGTGTCTGAGTTGTAGAAATGCAGAAAATGAGATGAAGTATCAGGGAAGAACAGACTGGTGAAGATATACATCTTCAATTTACATGTTGCTTGTGAAAGAGCTTTTTAGCTATATTTTTTTTCTGTATTTTTGTAAACAAATTCATGTAAATACTAGGATGTTTCTGTTTGTAAGAAATGATGTTTAATTAAATAATCCGTAGTCTTGAACAAATATCAGAAAGGAAAGGGTTGGATTTTTATGTTGTGAGTTAAGCAAAATGACATGGTTTATTAATGACTACAGCCTTTGTTTATATATGTACATAGGAAAGAAATGGATTAAATTTGGATGTAGTGCGTACATAGGAAAGAAATGGATTAAATTTGGATGTAGTGCTTAGAACTTTTTAAGTAATAGAAAACCCCATGAATTTTCCCTGTTGTTTTCCTACTTATGCTGCCAAAATGAGGTGAAGGTTGCTCTGTTACCAGCTTTGTTAATCCTGAAGGATTTGTGGGTTTGTTGTGTGTTGGTTTTTTTTTCACCTCTCCATCCCTTTGATTTGTAGACAATAAAAATAAAAAATTCGCAAATCCCAACACTCCCCCACCCTTGCTTTAAACCAGAACTGCAAACCAGAAGAATCGTTTTTGGAGTACATGAGAAGGTTGAATTACTTCTTTAAAAAGTGAAAAAAACCAGCAGTTGTCAAAGTGAATGAATAAAACTATGAATTGATTCTTATTCCAACTGACAAGCTTTTAAAGTAGTTTTTGGAAGAGTTGAGTCTCCAGGCACGATTGTAGAATACCAGCCATAGAATCATAGCACCCTTGTAGGCACTCTTAGATACTGGAAGGCTGCTATGAGGTCTCCATGCAGCCTTCTCTTCTCCAGGCTGAACAGCCCTGACTTTCTCAGCCCGTCTTCATATGGGAGATGCTCCAGCCCCTGATCATCCTCGTGGCCCTCCTTTGGACTTGTTCCAACAGTTCCATGTCCTTTTTATGTTGAGCACACCAGA
The DNA here is from genome assembly GCF_033815535.1 of Pezoporus flaviventris. Lineage (NCBI taxonomy): Eukaryota > Metazoa > Chordata > Aves > Psittaciformes > Psittacidae > Pezoporus > Pezoporus flaviventris. Next base: position 29,489,199 of record NW_026892579.1, on the reverse strand, counting down.
ACTGCACACAATACTCCAGGTGAGGTCTCACAAGAGCAGAGCAGAGGGGCAGGATCACCTCCTTTGACCTGCTGGTCACGCTCCTTTTGATGCAGCCCAGGATATGGCTGGCTTTCTGGGCTGCGAGCGCACACTGAAGCGGGCTCATGTTCATTTTCTTGTCGATCAACACCCCCAAGTCCTTCTCCACACAGCTGTTGTCAATGATATAGCCAATTTTGGTTTAAAGTATAAGTTTTATTGAACTTGAGTAAGCGATAGCAGATAAAACAGCGCTGGGTGCGCCGGGGAGTCCTCCGCTCCGCCCAAGACACACATACGGTCTCTGGGAGGTGGTCCTTTATACTTTTCAATTCAAGGCCCCAGCCAATCCTGCCACCCCTCCTCACTCGGATGTTGACATGGCTCTTCCCCATTGGTTCCCTTTGTTGGAGAGGTCTCATCATCGAGAAGTTTCGAGAAGCTCCCAGAGGCTTTGAGAAGCGTCCACTACCAGCCTCCTCACCATCGCAACCCCCACCCCTCAAACGTTGCAACAAGACACAACTTCGAGCCACCCAACCTCCCTCTTTTCTCCCTCACAATCCCGTGCAATAATACAACTGACCTCCCCCCCATAACTTATGGAGTACAACAGTTACAACACAAAAAGGAATATGGTTCCACATAACGACAGCCACAGAGAGCCTCCCTCCCCCCAAACTTCTTGATGAACGAACCCCACACATTACAATTTCCCCCCTTTTTCTTTTCATCATTTTTGTTCATCAAATCGTTGTAACACATCTTGGCTTAATAGCAATGAATTTTCTTGTTCTACAGGTTCATATTTCGTTCCTATCAGCATTAGGTGAGCTGCTTCGAGTCTACTTCGTGCAATTTCTAGTATTTTATTAAAAATACCTGGTCCAAATGTTAATCCCAATATAATCAATATCAGGGGACCTGCTATTGTTGACAGTAAGGTTGTAAGCCAGGGGGATTGTCTAAACCAAGGTTCATCCCAACTGCGTTGTGCCTCTCGTTCTTTTCGTCTTTTTTCCAATCCTTCTCATAATTTAGTCATAGTATCCCGTACTACCCCTGTGTGGTCTGCATATATACAACACTCTTCCTTAAGTGCTGCACATACCCCTCCTTGTTGTAAATACATTAAATCTAGTCCTCTTCGGTTTTGTAAGACCACTTCTGACAGCAACCTAACGGATTTCTCTAAAGCCGTTATTGATTGCTCAGTTCTTACCAGGTCCTCATCTACTGCTATCCTCAGTGCTTTAAATTCTTGGCTTTGTTGTATCAATGAGGTTACACCTGTGCCTACTCCCACGCCCCCCAAGATCATTAAAGTGGCTATTGTTAATGCCGTAAATGGCTCTTGTTTAGTCAGGTGGTGTCCCTGAGTAATGTATGCATCGTAAATAAAGTTCTCAGGTGATAAAAAATTTTAGGGACTATTGTTACTTGAACACGAAAGTCTGAGGATTCATTAAAATGTTTTAACAACAGGCAAGGTGTAACTCCTATAGCGGAGCAAACCCACTTGGTGTTATCAGCTGGTACTAACCATTTTGCAGGTTTCTTGGGTCTTTTCGACCCTATTTTATCAGTATTGGCATATAACCTCTTTTTGTGTTCTGGAATTTTTCCTATACACAGGCCTTGTCCCATCACTTGGGTTAAGGTAATTCCTGGTTTTTCTGTGTCCCACATACACTGTGCCAGGTTAGTACCATTTATGCGTCTAGGTTTCCTGGTTACTCCCACAGCCTCCTAAAAGGGTGGTTTCACCCCATAACACAACCAACAGTGTTCCGTAAGATTTGGATTAGTTTTGTTCAACACCAAGTAACTAGTGTGCATTAATTTCCAAAGGGGATTAATTTCAGGGGTTTCATTAGGGGTTGGGTTGTTCCCAAGGGTTTCATCAGGAGTTTGGGTGATTCGAGTAATCTTCATTTCAGGAGTTATCGTTATATTGTCTATCTTAGGAATCCTCGTTGTACTATCCATTGTTCCTTCAGCCAATCATCAGTTAATATCTGGTTAGGGCCTACTGGCAGTGGATCATTTGGGACTACTTCCTTTTTTATGAGAATTAAACCGCCCTTATCTGTCCCTGGTTCCGTATACCTCACTCTCCACACTCTTCCAATTATCCATCCTATGTCTTCAGGGCTGGTGACATTTAAGAAGAGGTATTTACAGTTTCCACGTCCTCCCCACCCTTGTGGTGGTCTGCACCCATATGGACCCCACTGAACCTTTAGGTACTTGTCTATACCACTACCCGGTATCCAACAAGGGGCTATAGTCTCACAACCCCAATAACTGCAGTAATATTGATTAGGGTAGTTACAATATCCCTTTCCAGGATTCGAACTAGGGCACATATAGAATCCCAGGTACTCCCAGCATCGGGGTCTCGGGACAAGCTGACAGAGAGTAGCATTAAAGCTTGGTTCTCCTGGTGTTATTTGGGTTGCTATAACCTGTTGATCTTCAAATCGGAGTAGGGTCCACTTAAAAGGCTGGTGGGGTTGGTAGTTCATTCCCTTAGCCCATGTTTGTAGTATACATATTATAAGTAGAATAAGCAGTATGTCTAGGATGTGCCAAAAAGGGTGGAATCTTTTCCATTTCTTTGTTGTTAATAGTTTTGGATCAATTATACTAATATTATCCCTCCAATTAGAACCTTGGATATGCTTTTTATAAGGGACTTTCAAGTCCCTTTGAGCATTGAGGCGGTTCTTCCAGTACTCCCGTGTAGCTCTAATGACAAGAGTCAGTTTTCCACAGTATTTTACCTCTCTACCTCGCTCGTTGACTTGGTTGCTTCGAGCCACGAGGGATAACATCTTCTCGGTAGCAGGGGTAGTCTTCAGGAGAGGGAGTGCTATTTCGGGTGTTTGCCTCCGTTTATATAGTTCCCTTACCTGGTTCTTTTTTTGAGTAATATTTTGATATATTCAATTTATATATATATAACTTGATGTATTCTATTACCACCGTTCTTGGCACTCCTACAGACAACTGATTTCACACCAGTCTCAAAATGTTATTGTTGTTATTACATATCCTAGTCCCCTCTATGTCCATTTAAACCTTCTTGAGGGTGACTTTCAGATCTCCAGGTGGGCTCACAACTTCCCAAGACTGGTCCGAGTCTCTGATAGGTCCTTTTACACGGCTCGCATGAGTCCAACCCTTCTCTGCTGTCCGGATGGCGGTTTCTGTGGTGAGTAAAACAAGATAGGGTCCTTCCCAACGAGGGATTAGTGGGGATTCCTTCCAAGTTTTAATTAATACCTTATCCCCTGGTTTTATAGAATGAAAGTGCATATCTAAAGGAGGTCGTTGAGATATCATACCTTGTTTATGTAACTCCTCTCTTCGTTTGGTTAGATGAATTAGGTATGGTTTCAACATTATGTCCTCAATTATTGGATGTTCAACTGGCATTTCCATATTATAAGGCATACCATATAACATTTCAAAGGGAGAAACTCCCAAATCGGACCTGGGTTGTGTTCTGATGTTTAACAAAGCTAGTGGTAGACGTTTAGTCCAGGAGAGTTTTGTTTCTATCATGATTTTAGTTAATTGTTTCTTGATTTCTCCGTTCATTCTTTCCACCCGTCCTGAGCTTTGGGGATGCCAAGGGGTGTGATACTCCCATTTTATGCCCAGTTGATTTCTCTAATTACCTTTGAAGTAAAATGTGGGCCCTTATCTGAGTCTATAGCTTCAACAATTCCATATCTTGGAATTATAAGTTCTAAAAGAATTTTTACCACAGTTCGTGTCGTTGTCCGGGAGGTGGGAAATGCCTCTACAAAATGGGTTAGATGATCTACCATCACTAAGAGGTATTTGTAGTTACCAATCTTAGGCATTTCAGTAAAATCAATCTGTATTCGTGAAAAGGGTCTTACAGCTAACTCTCGAACTCCTGGAATTGTTTTTCGTTGATGTTGTTTGTTTACCCTTTGACAAGTTAAACAGGATCTTACTATTTCCTTTGCTGTATCATATATTCCTATACACATATACTGCAGGGCAAACTGGTCGACAAGGGCTTGGGTTCCCCAATGTGTTTTTTCATGTATTCTCACCATAATTTGGTGAGCTAAAGTCTTTGCGACAACTTGTCTCCCATCTTCTAATTTCCATTTTCCTTGTTCTTCTTCTAGACCCATTTTAGTCAATTTTTCTTTTTCTACTTGAGTAAATTTATGTGCATCATTTATTTTTTCAGACTCCATAGAGGAGTTTTGCATTATTTTTACAACCCCCAGAGCTGCCCGTTTTGCCTCCATGTCTGCTAAATTGTTTCCTCTTATTTCGAATGTTGTTCCTTTTTGGTGTCCTTTTATATGGACTACCACAATGCTTTCAGGTTCTCGCAGGGCCTGGAGGATTTGAATTATTAGCTCTTCATGGATTAGGCCTTTTCCTTGAGAATTTATCAATCCTCTTTCCTCCCAGATTTTTCCAAAAGTATGTACTACACCATATGCATATTTGGAGTCTGTACATATCGTGCCCCATCTATTCTTCAACAGTTTTAAGGCCTGTAATACTGCATATAGCTCATATGCCTGCGCGGACCAACTGGGGTTCAGGGGTCCTGATTGCACAACGCTAAAGTTTTTCCCATCTATAATGGCATATCCTGACTTCCTTTTCCCTTCTATCACTCTTGAAGAACCATCTACAAAGAATTTTTCACCTCCTATTAATTCTTCTTCCTCCAAATCTGGGTGTATTTACTTGTTCCTCTATATTACATATACAATCATGTGATAATTCTTGAGTTGGTTCCCCATATAAAAATTGGGCGGGGTTTTGGAGGCTCGTGCTTTCTAATTCCAATTTAGGAGAAGAAACTAGAATTCCTTCGTATTTGAGGAGCCTAGTATCAGTAATCCATTTGTCAGCCTTCTGCTGTAGTACTCCCCGAATGTTGTGGGGTGATAATACCTTTAATTCCCTCCCGAATGTAATTTTTCTGGCTTCTTCTACCAGAAGCGCAGTGGCCACGACGGCTTGTAAGCAGGTCGGCCACCCTCTACTGACTGGATCTAACAATTTTGATAGATATCCTATAGGTTTTTTCCGTCCGGCCCAATCCTGCGCCAAAACCCCATACCCGGTACACTTGTCTACGTTTACAAACAAATAAAAAGGTCTTTTCAGATCAGGTAAACTTAGGACAGGTGCATTGACTAAATCCTCTTTCAGCTCCTGTAACTGAGTCTTGTCTCATTTGGTCCATTTTAATAGGCCATCCTTGGTTAATTTTGCATATAAAAACTTAACCTTTTTACTATAGTCTTCTATCCATTGCCTACAATAACCAAGTAAACCGAGCAATTGCCGTACCTGTCTCTTAGTAATTGGGGCTTTTAGAGATAATATACCAGTAACTCTCTCTGGATCTAGTTTCTTTGTTCCTTTGCTGAGCCAGTGTCCCAGATATTTTACTTCCTCCTCCACAAACTGTAAATTTGATTCAGATACTTTCAACCCTTTTAAACTTAAAAAATTTAATAATCTAATACTTTCTCGCCGAACATCCTCCTCTTGTGCTCCCGCTAAAAACAGATCATGAACATACTGTATTAATGTCACACTACTCGCCTTTTCGTATTTTTGTAATATCTGCTCTAAGGCTTGTCCAGATAGGTTAGGGGATTCTGTGAAGCCCTGAGGGAGAACTGTCCACCTTAATTGCTGCTTCTGATGTGTCTCAGGGTCTTCCCATTCAAAAGCAAAGAAATCTCTACAATCCTCCTGTAAGGGACAAGCCCAAAACGCATCTTTTAGATCTATTACACTATACCAACAATCTTTGGGATTTATTTTGCTCAGGATTGTATATGGATTTGCTACTACAGGGAATCTAGAAACAGTTCTTTTATTTATTTCTCTCAAGTCATGGACCAACCTGTATTTTCCATCTGCCTTTTTCCCAGGTAAGACTGGAGTATTAAAAGGGGACATACAGGGCTCCAACAGTCCCTTTTCGAGTAAACGATCTATTTCAGGTTTTAACCCCCACCGTCCCTCTTCCAAGAGAGGATATTGTTTGATCCTGACAGGTTTATCCGGGTCTCTAATTATTACCGAAAAGGGTTCGATACCCAGTTTTCCTACTGTATCAGGATTATACCATACTTCCGGATTTATCTTTTCTCGGTCGACTAATCGAAGGGGACATAATTTTACTTGCAGTTCCTCATCTTGAACTTCTAGACTAATTCCTAATTCTATCATTAAATCTCTTCCCAAAAGATTGTAGTCTGCCTCAGGTACGAGTAGCAGTGACCCTACCCCAATTTTAGAACTTGTTTCAAATATCACATCTTTAATTACAGGCACCCCAAAGGGTTCCCCTTTTGCCCCTATAACTTGTACAATTTCTGAAGACTTTTGACAGCCCCAAGGAAGTCTTTGAACAGTTGATCGCTCCGCCCGAGTCCACGAGGAACTCGATTTCTTGTTGCCAGGGACCCACTTTAAGTTTTATCAAGGGCTCTTTGGTCTCTCGAGTCCCCAGCAAATAGAGCCCCTGACCTCCTTAGTCCTCCTTCCACATTTTCTCGTCAGCTATACACTTTCTACATTCACGTCTCATGTGGCCTTTACCCCCACAATAGAAACATATCAGTTGTTCCCTCTCTCTGTCCCTGGGAGGGACTTTAAATCCTCGATCCTGCTTATACTCAGGCTTCTTCCCGGATATCCCTTCCCAGTTCCTTTTGTCCCTCTCTCTCTCCCTGGGAGGGACTTTAAATCCTCGATCCTGCTTATACTCAGGCTTCTTCCGGGATATCCCTTCCCAGTTCCTTTTGTCCCTCTCTAACAGCCGCCACTAACATTCGTGTGTGTCTCCTATGGGTTTCTTCTAACACTCTGGCCTGTCTCTTGTTTGCTTCTTCTCGTCTTACATATACCTTCTGAGCTTCTCTCAATAATTCATCAAGCCCTCTAGACTGCCAATCATCTAACTTTTCCCATTTTTTCCTAATGTCGATCCATGAACTAGCTACAAATTGGGCCTTAATCAATGCTTGCCCAACAGGCGTGTCGGGGTCTACTCCTGAATATAGCTAGAAACTCTTTCGCAAATGCTCCAGCCATTCTGTGGGAGTTTCATCCTTTTTCTGATGTTCGCTAAAAGCCTTATTGATATTCTGGCTTCTGGGGACCGAGTCTCTTATACCTTGGATTATTATAGTCCTCAGATCTTGCATATGACCCCTGTGTATTTTGTTTTAGTTATTCCAATTAGGTCTCTGTAGAGGCCATTTTGTATCAGCTGCGGGACCCTGTTGGTGTTGTTGGTCCCGTATTCTCATACCGGCTCTCCTGATCATATCCCTCTCTTCGGCTGTAAACAAAATCCCCAGTATTGCCTGCAACTCCTCCCAAGTATATATATTAGGCCCTAGGAATTGATCCACTCTCTCTGTGACCCCCAAGGGATCTTCCAGCAAAGTCCTCATTTCTTTCTTACATTCTCTAGCATCTGCTGAATTTAAGGGTACTGAAACATATCCCATTTCTGGGTGTGCCCCTCCCATTGATATTTCCCTTAAAGGATATAGCGGGGCTTCAGTCTGTTTCTTACTTTTACTTCGTGTGACCGGTCCCTCAGTCTCAAAAGTATCGGGGGGTGCCGCCGGGTCCCTTGGGGCACTTGGAATGTTAGAGGGATTCTTGGGTGGAGGCAAAGGCTGAGGTGGGGGAGGAGGAGGTATATACGGTGAGGGCGACATGGGAACCTCCTCCTCTGTCCTAGTCTTTTTTCATCCCCCTTTTTCTTTTAAGGGGTATAGATTGGCTCTAGTCTCTGATCCTATCCACAATTGGGCATACTCACTTTCTTCCAAATCAAAAGGCTCTTTCGAATTGACACAGATATTCAGGGCCTGACATATCCAGTTTTCAAAAGACCCTGTTAGAGAGCAGTGTAGGGGAGAGGGACCTGGGGGTCCTAGTGGACGACAGGATGACCATGAGCCAACACTGTGCCCTTGTGGCTAAGAAGGCCAATGGCATCCTGGGGTGTATTAGAAGGGCGGTGGTTAGTAGGTTGAGAGAGGTCCTCCTTCCCCTCTACTCTGCCCTGGTGAGACCGCATCTGGAATATTGTGTCCAGTTCTGGGCCCCTCAGTTCAAGAAGGACAGGGAGCTGCTGGAGAGAGTCCAGCGCAGGGCAACTAAGATGATTAAGGGAGTGGAGCATCTCCCTTATGAGGAAAGACTGAGGGAGCTGGGTCTCTATAGTTTGGAGGAGACTGAGGGGTGACCTTATAAGTGTCTATAAATATATAAAGGGGGAGTGTCACGAGGATGGAGCCAGGCTCTACTCGGTGGCAAACAATGATAGGACAAGGGGTAATGGGTACAAACTGGAACACAAGAGGTTCCACTTAAACTTGAGAAGAAACTTCTTCTCAGTGAGGGTGACGGAACACTGGAACAGGCTGCCCAGGGAGGTTGTGGAGTCTCCTTCCCTGGAGACATTCAAAACCCGCCTGGACACATTCCTGTGTAACATTATCTAGGTGTTCCTGCTCCGGCAGGGGGATTGGACTAGATGATCTTTTGAGGTCCCTTCCAATCTCTAGCATACTGTGATACTGTGATACTGTGATACTGGCCAGTATAGGTGATCAGTCCTAATCTGTTTACCTCCCCATACTTCCATACAATAATGTATCATTTTTGCCCTGTCTTTCCCTTTTCTAGAGGGATAGTCATTCCAATACTTAATCATTAGACCTAAAGGACTATCTGGAGGTATCTGAGGTAACTTTAATCTCTCCTTAGAACCTCCCATGGGATCAGAACCCTTACTCTTTTTCTGTCCCATCTTCCGGTGTGCCTTGTTTCACTCAGTCTTTCGTATGCCCTCTCCTCGTGGCCCAGTCCCTCGCGGGAGATGGGAACCGCACTACTAAGAGGTCCATACTCGCTTCGTCCATACCTGGATGTCTCACGCATGCACACACCGGGATCCCAAACCCAACTGAACGGATCTCAGTTTCGCAATATACTCACGTCCTTGTTTCTGTCCTCTTCGTTCAGGCTTCGTGCACAAACTTTGTGCCAACTTCACCTTTTATCTGCTATCGAATTTTAGGTTCGTCGGTGGAGAAGCTGGCGGAATGAACCACAAACAGGGGCCACTCCTGTGAGTGGGGCCCCCCCCGCAGGATGTGAGTCCCATCAGAATTTCTCCATCCGAGTCACAGCACCAATTTGTTGTCAATGATATAGCCAATTTCGGTTTAAAGTATAAATTTTATTGAACTTGAGTAAGCGATAGCAGATAAAACAGCGCTGGGTGCGCCGGGGAGTCCTCCGCTCCGCCCAAGACACACATACGGTCTCTGGGAGGTGGTCCTTTATACTTTTCGGTTCAAGGCCCCAGCCAATCCTGCCACCCCTCCTCACTTGGATGTTGACATGGCTTTTCCCCATTGGTTCCCATTGTTGGAGAGGTCTCATCATCGAGAAGTTTCGAGAAGCTCCCAGAGGCTTCGAGAAGCGTCCACTACCAGCCTCCTCACCATCGGAACCCCCACCCCTCAAACGTTGCAACAAGGCACAACTTTGAGCCACCCAACCTCCCTCTTTTCTCCCTCACAATCCTGTGCAATAATACAACTGACCTCCCCCCCATAACTTACGGAGTACAACAGTTACAACACAAAAAGGAATATGGTTCCACATAACGACAGCCACAGAGAGCCTCCCTCCCCCCAAACTTCTTGATGAACAAACCCCACACATTACATAGCTGCTCTGAATCTCTTCTCTGCCCACCCTGTAGCTGTGCCTGGGATTGCCCTGATCCACCCAGCCTTTTTAAGGTCCTCCCCTTTATCCTGGAGGATTGATGAAAAAACTGAGCCCCAGAGCCCCTAACCACCTCTCCCAGGGCTCTGTAGTCCTTCTTAATGTTCTCCAGGCTACTGCTATCTGTATTGCTAGCATCCAGATGGACCACTAGAAGTGGGTAATAGTGGGACTTACTAGAGCAGGCAGCCTCTCAGCAACATCCCTGATCTGAGTTCCTGGTAGGCAGCATACCTCGAGACAGGGTCAGGCCGACAGATGGGTGCCTCTGTGCCTTTCAAAGTACAGTCAACTGCTACTGTGACCCGCCACTTTTCCTTGGCGGCACCAGTAGTGATCCTCTTTACAGGTGCATCAGCTGGTTGTTCATTTGGTGCGGTGTGCATTTTCCTCGTTGCCCCCTGCAGAACTGCAACGAGGCTCTGGCTGGGGACGTTGGATTTTCGAGGAAGCCCCTGTTGTGGGTTTGTTACTAGCTTCCAGCGTCCTGCGTTAATGCCCTCCTCCTTTCCTGCATGAGCTATGGTGGACGCTTGAGGACTCTGCACAGGTTGGGCCTGGAGCAAGGAGTGCTGCTTCCTCAGCTCTCCTGACATCTTTCAGCTACTGACAGCGTCCCGCAGCTCAGCCACCTGCTGCAGGAACACCTCCACCAGGGAGCACCGAGTGCAGCCCTGCCCGTTGTGCACCCTCCCCTCACCAGACCAGTGCAGGCACTCTCTACACCCCGAGCTCTGCACTGCAGCCTCCCCTCTCATCGGCTCTGTCTGGTGCCGTCGGAGCCACCGCCGGAGCAGCCAGAGCAGAGCTCCCAGAGCGGGCAGCGGCCCTGAGGCGAGCGCTCCCTATGCCGCTCACTACCCGCTGCGCGGCAGGAGCCAACCGCCGCGCCACGCCCGGACTGCTTCGCCGCGCTGTTCCCGCTCTCCCGAGGGCGGGTTTTACCAGCTCAGGGCGGGGTCATCCCTCCGGCCTGACTCACCTCCTGTGAGTCCGTGTTCGCCTCAGCGGAGCTGCTGGCTCCTGGGCAGGGCCCGGCGAGGGTTCGGGGCTCTCTCGGTGACTCTCGCCGGTCAGAGCTGAGGCTCCTGGACGCGGGGTTTCCCCTCTCTCCGGGGTTGCAGGCGTCCTGTTGGGAGCTGCTCACCTCGAGAAATCGCATTACACCGTTCAGTGACAGAGAGCAAGTACCAACTTCTCAATGAGAGTTGGTGATATCTCACATTGCATGAACATATAGGTAAAACAAAATGTGACAAAGGAGGTAGGCTAAAGAGTAAGATCTCATTATGCAGAGAGTGATCTGTGACCTTGGGGAATTTATTACAGTTCAAATATAATGGGTAATTCTTGTGAAGTCCACAGCCTAGTCCACTTTTCTCTTTAGAGAGCTGGATTGTTTCATGAGCAGGTGTGGGGATATGTCAATTCTGTTGATGCAAAGAACAATACATCAGGCAATGCCTGAGTATAAATCTGTGCTTTACTGCTGAGGCATTAAAAAGGAGCTGTGGCGTAGTGAATGAAAGTTCCTGACCTGCCCTGTGCAGGGTGCTCTGCCAGCAGTGCTAGCACCTCTGTGCAGAAGCTGTACGGGTGTCATTGTGAGCACTTTTTCAGGTGGAAGGCTTTCCATGCCTCAGGCATCAATGCTATTATGAATAATAGGAGGGTATATTTTGAAAAAGAAATCCATTTTCTTTCAGTATCTTTTTTGCATAACCTTTATGCCTTTGTGACAGTGTACAGAAGCCACAGAGAAATCTCCTGGGAAAAGAAGCAGCTTTTGCTTGTGTCTGTGTGTTGTGTGTGGTGGTGTGTATTTTTTTTAAAGATCCAGTTCAGCATAGAAATTTACTGCTTTATATAGCAGAAGATAGCATGCTCTCCTCTAACAGGTGATTGCTCCAGGGCCAGGATTAGTTATTCAGGTTTTTTCTTTAGGTTTTCTTGTGAGTATTGGGTAGCACAATTGAAATCTACGTCGCAGTCACCAAGAGCTTCCCTGGCTGGTTATGTATGTTCCTTCAGCCACCTAGTGGCAGAGAGAAAGCAACCGCATTGGGGTTGTGTATCTGAGTTTTATGATACAACTTGTATTTGTGTGATCCTGTTTCTTTCAGTATAAGCATTACCGTTTGGATTAAGTGTAGTTCACATCTAAGCAAACAATAGCCTCCACATGAGCCAGCAGAATGCTCTGGCAGCAGAGGTCGACAGTATCTTGGGCTGTATCAATAGAAGCACAGTATGTAGGTAGAGGGAGGAGACCCCCCCACCCTTTACTTGGCACTCATTAGACCACATCTAGAATACTCAGGAGGCTCCTACTACAAGAAAGATGTTGATAAACTGGGTTAAGTGTAGTAGAATTCTGCCCTCTACATTTACTGCCTTTCTTGACAAAGTTGAGCCTACTGTTTACCAGATCTTCGGGTCTTCTCCAGAAGAGCTTTTTCTCCAGCAAGTTAGACACCATACAGTGGTGGTGCAAGGTTTTATCATTGGTACAGGACTTCTCAGTTGTGATTGATGAATTTCATGAGGTTCTAGTTAGCTCAGTCCTCCACCCTGTTTAGATCCCCCTGAATGTCAGCTTTCCCTAAACTGTTTTTTTTATGTGTTTATGAACCTGATCAAGACACATTTTGTCTCCTCTAGGTAATTGGTAAAGATATGAAACAGCATAGCTCTTAGGATAGGCACTTGAGGAACTCCACATATAGCTGGCCTTCAGGTAGTATATAAAACATTACTGCTACCCTTGGAGCATGATGACTCGTTTTCATCAGCAGCTGCTGGTTTGTTTTTGTCTCAGTAAGACAGGCCGTCAGACTCAGTAAAATATTGCTTAAAATGCTGTTTACTGGAGATAGTATATGAGAGAAAGGATAGTACTGAAGGCCAAGTTACCCATGCCCAGGTTTGACCCTACTCAGGCTCACTGTTCAGGGAATCCTAACTCCATGCTGTGTAATGATCTTTTGATTAGGATCACTACAGTGATACAACAACTTTTCACGCACCTAGTAGTCAACTTACCTGGACTATAAAGTTGCAGCTTAAATACAGCGATACTGTAGATTGCTGTATCAAAAGCCTTGTTAAAGCCAATTCAGATGACATCCACTGCTCTTTAGTGACAGAGCTACTCATTTTGTCTCAGAAGGTAGCCAGGTTAGTAAAAAATAAATTAATAGTAATACAAATTATTTACCTTTGGTAAATCCCTGTGTCTGCTCCTGATGACCTTGTCCATTGTGTGCTCAGAAGTGCATTCCAAGAAGACTTGCTCTGGCATTCCCAGGGTCTGAAGTAAGGCTGACTGGCCTGCTGTTCCCCAGTCATTCCTATTGCTCTGTCAGGAGATGCGTGGAAGAGTTGCCTTCACGTCCTCAGGAGCCTGTCTTGATTGCAGTGGCTTTTCAGCTGTTATGGAGAGCAGGCTCATAATGTCAGTTCTCTCAGCACTGGGAGGTATGTCCCATCAGGTTCCACAGACTTGCATGAGAGGAGATTTTTCGGTAGGTCACTTAGTAATGCTATTTAGTAGTTCTTCACTTCTTTGAATAATCGTCATAACGCATAAATGTCTGGAAACCTTTTCAGTAAAGATGAGCAGAAAATGTAGAGGGTAGAATTGCTCTCTAACTTGCATTTGTCTAATTTGTAGCGGTAGTCTTTGAAGCTAAAACACTTAAGATCTAATTTATTTCTATTTACTTTTGGAAATTTGAAACGGCAGCATGTAATATCCCTTTTTTTGTTTACTGTGTCCTGTCACAGTAAACGTAATTAAACTCTGCACTTCTAGTATCACTTGGAAATGGTGCAGCAATTATACTTCATTGACTGCATAATTGGGCTGCAGCAGAAGTTTTCTATATTTGCAGGATTCAAAATGCAGAGAGTGGAAAATGCAAAATATTTTTGGGTAATTCCATCAATTTTTAAGTTAAATTTAAAATTCTTTTTTGTCTGAAGTGTTTATTCAGCTTTTTAAAGTAAGCTCTCTGAAAGCAACGATTTGTGTAATGGGCTTGAATTCAAGGAGCCTTTCATTTTGATAAAAACAACCCCAGACAAAATACTAAAAGATAAATGTTTATGTGTGAGCTTTCTGTCCAGGTCACTGCAGCTCCATATCTTATGTCATGCAGTCTAATTGGACATTTTGCTTGCAGAGTTTTGGAGTGGAGCAACTTGATGAACTTTGTGTTTCATAAGCTGACTCTTTGTAAGCTGTGGTGAGAGTTCTGGTCAGCACACAGTTAATGGGGTGAGGTTGGGGAGAAAATTCAGGCTTACTGTTGCATCTATTCTCACAATCAAACTGTCAATGCATTTTTCTTGCGGTTCTTGACTGACACATGATGGTTACAGCGTTTGTGTCCAGTATCTGAAGGGGGCCCATAAAGATGCTGGGGAGGGATTCTTCATTAGGGACTGTAGTGATAAGACAAGAGGTAATGGGTTAAAACTTAAACAGGAGAAGTTTAGGCTGGATATAAGGAAGAAGTTCTTTACTATAAGGGTGGTGAGGCACAAGAATGGATTGCCCAGGGAAGTTCTGAATGCTCCATTCCTGGAAGTGTTCAAGGCCAGGTTGGACAGAGCCTTGGGTGACATGGTTTAATGTGAGGTGTCCCTGCCCATGGCGGGGGGGGGTTGGAACTTGATGATCATAAGGTCCTTTCCAACCCTAACTATTCTGTGATTGTATGATTTTATGCTTAACTGGGCTGTGAGGTTATAGTTGCACCTTCTGGCCTTGGCCATCAGAGGGTATTGCAAGAGTGTTGAACAGGTAACGCAGGAGACCTGTGCCTGAAATGCAGCTGTTTTGTACAGCAGTGGTATTCCTTTAAGGAGGAGATGAAGACATGGGATTGAGTTCTTAACTCTAAAGAAAAATGTGTTGCCTTTGGTCTAATGCAGAATGTATGTAAATGAAGTGGATTTTATTCTGTTGATGTACACCAAATGCAAATAAGTCTTTTGCTAAATGTCATTAATTTTTAGTTCTGTGATTAATTTCCCTCTATCTGTCAGTATGAACTGATAAGCAAAAGTTAAGAAATTATCAACATTTAAAAATTCTGATGATGTCTTAACAGTAGCCTCATGAGTCTGCTTGCATATGTCATTCATAGTTACTAGGCTTTTATGTATTGGTGATGTGTAGCTCATTTTGTTTTTTAATCTCATGGAGTGGATATCACCTGGTGCATTGAAAGTTTTCAGTGTTTAAGCTACCATTATGTTTTGGCCATGATGCTATGGGTATATAGGTTAATCTTTGAGGCATTAGGCTTAATTCCATGAAAGTCAGCATCAACTGAACAGAGTATTTGCCCATAAATAGCAATTATGTTTTTCTCTTAATTGTTGTTTAGACTGCTTAGCAGTGATTCTTATGGCAGTTCCTGGTCTTGTTTTTTCTCCTTAGATCTTAAGTTAATCTTGTTCCTGACATCAATTGTATTCTTCTTAAACGGGCACTTGTTGTTCGTTTTTTTTTTAAATAATATAAGTTAAAAGCTTTTTATCGTCCTCAGAGGATCAGTGGTTCTTTCTCTCAGAATACTTTTTTTTTACCAGCTAATGCTGATTTTGGGAAATAATGCTTTTTGGACTTATCCATAAACCAGAAAACTGTTATAAATCAACTAGCTAGTCACTCATTTTGAAAACTCTGCTTCTGTTCTCATGTCTTTTCAGCTTTAAGTTATTACTTGGGCATTTTCTTTCAGCATCTTTTCGGGTTCTCTCAGGTCTTCTGTAACCTGGAATACTGCAGATGGATCGTTAGTGTACATCTGACTGTAAGAGTCAAGAGTCATCCCTGTGTTAAGAGGTTTGTTCTTGGTCTTAACATGGTTATATTCATCACACCTGATCTTAATCAGAGTATTCTAGACCATCTTCAAATGATTTAAGATCTGTGTGTATGTGGGAATTATTATTTTTTTTTTAATGCAAATACTGCTTATTGGATCTCTGCAGATACCATTTTACTAGTTGGATGTTTAGAGGGATGCCCTGCATTTGATATTGGATGAAGAGCACAGCCCTTCCTGATGCTCTGGAGTCACAGTGGTACTGTTTCCTGTCTCAGATTTTTTTATTCTTGTCAGCACAGCTGTACGCTGCATGTCAGTTTTCTTATAGAAAAGGCATATTTCAGGTAATAACAGAAGGTTTTCAAGGAGAGGATATACCATTCAAACTCACAGACCCCTATCTTCAACCTGTCATAGAATCATCAGGAAAGGAAGAAAGGATCGTACATGTAAGAGTTTGCAAAAGGTCTTACATTTTAACTGTATTATACTAGGTCATGCTGACAGCTGGTGGGATGGCCTCAAGCCCTGTGTTTTCATTGAAGGAAGAAAGAAATTTACAAATCTTGCCACTTATCTAGATCTCTCAAGACTAGATGTTCTTTGGAGATGCTTTACTTGTCACACTGATTTTGTTTTGGTGTTTTGTTGGAGCAGGAGTCCTCATTATCAAGTGCATATCCATCCATGTCTTTCAGAAACAGCAACTGAGAGGTGTTTATGTATCCTTCTCATCCCTATCAGCTACCTGTTTCCTGGCAGATGAGTGTGGGGAGGGAGGGTGTCTTGCACACTCTCATCTTTTAACGTACGAAAGAGAAAACTTGCCAAGAAGCTCCACAGTCATGGAGTCATCCCACCATGTTTCCACAATGGCAACCATATTGTGGCTTTCCTGCTGTGCAGTGACTTCCAGCTCCTTCTGTTTGCTGCCTGTGCTGTATGCGTTGGTGTAGATGCACTTCAGTTGGGCCCCTACCTTTTTTTTGGGAAGAAGCCCTAATTCCTACATGACCAAGATCAGGTGCTTCCAGGGTTTCAAACACATCAATAACCCTTGTGTCTTTGCTGCTGCATGTTTCTCCATCCCCTACCTCCACTGAGACAGTGGACTGAATGACTTTACTAGCACACTGTTCCTCAAACACTGGCATGCTGCCTCCAGGCTTATCTCTAGTGAGCCTGGTTTTAGCCCTTTCCCCCTTCAAATCTAGTTTAAAGATCTTTTAATGAGCCCTCCAAACCCCTGTGCAAAGGTAGTTCAATATTCAATGTGGATGTACTTACTTGTATGCAAGTCTAGGTTTCACCGTTCAACATAATTGCATAATGCTAAGGTCATCATTCCTTGCTCTATACCTGGACACATATGCAAGAATATGATGTAACTATATGTAGCACTTGATCAGGGTTAGAAGTTTTATTTGAATTTGCTTAATTTTAATGTAATTGGCTTTTCTGTTAACTTCCCTTTTCAGTCACAGTATGTAGCTCCTATGTCTTCTTAGCAGCAGGCATAAAAGCAAAGCCAACAAGACAGATTACTTGTTACAGTGGCCTTCCCCAGCCTCACGTTGTCCAAGTCATTGCTGCAGCAAATCCAGTTCTGCAGCAGGCTTAAAAGAAATCCCAAGCACAAGTCTACTAAGGAGATCTACAGTAAAAATAAACAAATGAACCACACTGCTTACTCTTGGTAGAGCCACAGCCTTGGAAAAAAAAAAAAAGGTTATGCTTAGGTGGTAACTGTGCAGCTTATTGCAGAGATAACAGAATTAGCTACATGTGGCTCTGTTACCTTCAGCTCCATATCTGTGTTATGTCATGCTGTGACTGATAGCTGAGAAGTGGATGAAAGTAGTAATAGATGCAGTTCCATGCTAATGTAATGATTTTGTCCCTCGGATTTGTGGTGGCATCTCGAGTGATGGCTGTGCAGGTCTAGCACACATGGAGGCTAGTACGTTTGGAACATGATTCTACATTGTATGGCCTTACTGCGTGTGAATTTGAATATACTGCAAATGTAGTTCAGATTTGCTTCTAATTCAGCTCAGGTCTACCTTATTTAAGCGGCAATATAAAATCAGGTTGTTTTGCACATCAGGAATGGGCTGAAACTGTGTTGCTGTTGATGTTCCAGCTGGTAAACCATTGAAATAGAGACTTGAGTAACAAAATACATCAGATTGGAAATGTGTTCATCTGTTTCTGCAGTTGTCTGCTCTTGTGGCATGTAAAGTAATAAATTAGCCTTGAAAAATATTTGACATGTTTTCTGACATAATTTGTCTGTAAGCAGCACTTGTATAGCTCAGTTTTGCTGTTTCCCTCCTGAAACAAAGTTTCCTCCTGTAGTTTTGCAATGGTCTTTCTCAAAATAATAAAAAAAATAAGAGGAGAAGTACTTCCTCAGTAGTACGTATCTGACTTTATAAATGCTAACCATAAGATGTTGGTGATACCTCAGTGATAAAAGTTGTCTTTGTCTTGCAGTTAGCTACTTGTATTTATAAACCTTGTTCATGAAGTTTGAATCAGAATAGCGGTGTGCTGTATATACTTGTGTACTACATTGAATTGAAAATACAATTTAATCAACTCTGTTTATGATCCAGTTACGCAGCTTTAAATTAGAAGGCCCCACATGGAGCTGCTCTTTAGAAGCAGGCATCTGTTTCTAAAAACAAGGTATCTGAAGATATTTTGAGCACCTGAAAGGGTATTTTCATGCCTTATGCTGACCCATAAAGCTGCAAGTCTTTATTGAAGAAGGGCAGTGTCAGATATGCTTACTTAATTATTTGTTATTAGAAAGTTAAATTTCATTTATCTGCAAGAGGGATTGAAAGGTCTCTGGC
Organism: Pezoporus flaviventris; assembly: GCF_033815535.1. NCBI lineage: Eukaryota > Metazoa > Chordata > Aves > Psittaciformes > Psittacidae > Pezoporus > Pezoporus flaviventris. The sequence goes on along the minus strand of NW_026892579.1, from coordinate 29,470,622 downwards.
ATACAGAGTGATTCTGAACCAACCCTAGAACTTGCATTTTATGAGTTAAAGCTAGTCCTAATAATTACCCCCCCCCCCGGAAAAAAAAAGTTAATTGGTATTCGTTGATGTACCTTACATGCATTTAAATGCTTGTAATCACTAACTAAAAGAGTACTGTAAGTTATATATATTTAAATGTGTATGTTCAGGCATTTTTTCATTATCTGAAACTTGAATCAAGAGAACATTTTAGGAAAATAAAACTGTCAGTGTTTCACTGAATTTACTATTTAATTAAAGTTGAGGATACTCATTGCTGCTGTCATCAGACAGTTGTTGTGGAGAAGGCAGATTCATTTAGTGTTTGAATAATGAAGTTCTGAATGTGTCAGTGCTAAAACAAGATGTGCCTCACTAATGAACAAGATGAATGGTAGAATCGTTTAAATTTCTGTTTGCTTACCTGTTAGTCCTGAGTACTTTTCTCAAAAGGGAGGTACTTACCCAGTCTTCCTTATATCAACTAAGTAATTAAAAATTCTTTGAGGCACATAAGGAACATTAAAAACACAAGCTGAATATATGAAACAAATATTATAGGATTTTGATAGAGATTCCAGTTTCTTTTTTGTGGGGGTGGTGTGTTTCTTAAGTGTACTTGGTTAGCCATTAGGGAAAACAGTTGCATTGTTACTGAAAAATGATGTGAGAATTAGCAGATTCTTGTTTCTGAGTATTTGGTAATATGCAAAAGTTAAACCTTCTGTTTATAAGACATGTTTATGTCTTACCTGAATCTTAAATCTCTACCTTAAAAACTTGCTAGGTTTTTAAATGCAATATTTGAGTTAAACAATGTTTTATGAAGAGTATATATATAAATATAAATTTTATTGTCTCTAGGGTTTACTAATTAGTTTGTATTACTTGTTTTCTATCACCTCTCTGTTTATACCCAGAAGCCCTGATGGAGGACCTTGCATGTTCTGTTTCATGGCAGCATACCATTAATATGCCTTTTTGAGTTATATATATATATATTTATAAATATATAAATATATATTTATATTTATTATATTTTAAATATATTTATAAATATATTTATAATATATAAATATATATATTTAACTATGTATAGTTAAAAACATTGCAATTTCTTAAATACAACATTGCACACTGATTCTGACTTACTCTCTTCATTTTCCACCCACTGTGCACCACTTGGCAGGGCTGGATAAAGAAACTGGGAATACAGGGGTGAAGTTGAGCCTCGGAAAAAGCGGGGGGGGGAGGGCATGGAAAGGTGTTTTGGGCTGTCTTTTGTTTCTCACCATTGAGATCAATTTTAATTGTCAATACGTTAAATCACCTGTCCCCGGATTGAGTCTGTTTTGCCAGTAACAGTAATTGGTAAGTAATCCATGAGGTTTTTGATCTATTTTCTGCCACCCTCCTGTTGAGGAAGTAGGGTATGTAAATGACTGGATGGGAGTTGGTGCTTAGCCAAGGTCCACCCACCAAGCTCTTTTAGGGTTTCTATTTTATGACCCACTCTCACATTCTGCGAAGAATACAGAATCACATCAAACAAGTCATCTTTTCTTGCAAAGCTGTTGACTGGTGCTGTGTGCTCTGAGCAGCATACTCCAGCTGATCAAGGGGTTCAGGACTTGGCTGATGGCCTGGCTTCCATGCATACTGCTTCCCCTTTGGGCTCAGCCTTTTGCAATGTTGGATGATCACGGATGTGTCACCCAGGGCTATTTGTTTTCACTTATTTATTGTTTCCTAGTTTTGGCAGATAGTATAAACTGTCAGTGGCCCCATTGGTGATGTTATCTCTTTGACCTTTCCCATATCTAAAATCCACTTGTTATTGTTACCCAAGGTGCTGTTGTTATTTGGCTTTCTGGCCCAAGTGTGTTGTAAGAATGTAAAGATGTTACAAGTTCATCCACGCTTCTTTGTTTTTGTCCTGCGCATAGTGTATACTGTATGTGCTTATAGTGTATACTGGAATCATCTGAAGAGTTAGTGTTGGACAAATGTAGTCAAAGTCTTATTTTCCAGTTGATACTTCCAAGCAGGCTCGGACAATATACAGTTTTCATCTGTCACTTATTAAAGTCATTTGGCACATAAAGTTTGAAGTAAATAATCATATAAAAGTTAGCATGTACCCTTGTGTTTTGATTTACTGAGTTGAAATTAAAAAGCAGAGATAATCTTTTAGACAAATAATTCCACATTAAAACTTGCTTTCTAAAACAATGTTGTATATGGGCTATGAGATGATTGTGATTCTGTTTTCCATTGTCTCCTAATCTCTTCCATTGTCTCTTGTACATATTGGAAAACAACTTTATTTTCCCAGCCTCAGTAGCCTGATTTTCCTTTATAATTTTCTCCTGCTTGCATAGTCTGTATAGACTTAGTCTTGATGAGGTCACATGTTAGTGTCGAAAGAAGCTAATGTTCTTACACAAAATGGAGAGTGGCATTACACATGATTTTCAGTAACCATTAGAGAAAATGTTGTAAAAAGTGAAATTAAAGTGTCAGAACTGTGACAATTTGGAGTCTGGTTTTTGTAGTCGTAGAGATGATGGAATATGTTGAGTGCTGCAGGAGGTATGCTTGGTAGGCCTTGTCATCAGCATGTTTCAGGAACTGAGAAAGTATTTCATGGGTATCAGGAAGTTGACTGTCACTGACAAGTGATCATTTATGATTATTTGCTATTGTTTTGTTGCTGAACTACCGAGAACAAGACTGATCCATATTTGGGTCTAGTCACTTCTAACTTTTAATTGTGAATAGACCTGATTTTTTTTTTTTTTTTACTATATTTTAACAGTGGCTTTGCTGAACTATGTAGAAAGTAGCTTTTAATGTACTTTCTGTAGTCTGTCTCTACATGGGTTATTTTCTGTCATGAGAGCATGCTACAAGTAGTTGTGAGCAGCTTAGGTCCTTCAGGGCTCTAAGTTACTCAGCTGCCATGGCAAAACAGATTTGATGCTAACAGGAGTTCCTTGGCTAATATAAGTACTTGAACTAGTAATTAGAGCCTCTGATCCTCTGCCAATAGTAATTACATCCTCTGTTCCTCTGCCTCAAGGGTGGTGAACAGCTGTAATTCAGGCAGAACCAAACTTCTGCTGTCTGTTGCCATCAGATGCTTGGCCAATACCCATTGAATATTTTCATGGCTCCCAGTGGATCATGGGCTGTAGTTTGAAGAATGCTAGAGTAATACAATGAATATTTACTCACAGGTTTTGCCTAACAATATGTTTGTTGTTCTTGCTTTGGAAAATGGATACTGTATGTATTCAAGGACTAAGGTTTGGGGAATATGTTCTTCTTAAAAGCTTGTTTTTAATGCCCACTTTGAGGGCATTGCTATAAAGTAACTTCTCTCCTGAAATGCAGTGGTAATTCCTGGTTTGGCACTTCTTTGGTTTGGGTATTCTTTTACATGTTAAGCTGGCTTCAGCCAGCCACTTACATCTTTCAGTCTTGTACACTTTTTGTTGCTGGACTCCATAGTCTTTTTCCACCCTTGTGCTGCTGTCATAATGTGCATTTATTTGTTCAGTGTCTAATTATTTTCACTAGTCATCTCACAGTAAGTCAGATTACATTAGTTAATGCAGCTTTCAGACTTTATTCCGAATGACCAGTAGTCATAAAAAAATACAGGCTGGTGGGAATCATGGTCCTAATAGTGTCCTCTGTTGTTTTGCTGGTGTCCTGTTCTGTTCTTGAAATCTGTCCTGGGAAAGTAGTAGATGCCCCTCAGTTACTAGTTAATTGTTCTCTATTTGTCTGCTAAGGTTTTCAATTACATCGTTATCTGAACAGGGGGGCTCATTTCCTGTGATTATTTTGTTGTTTGGATAATTTAGAATTTAACAAACGGAAAACTCTGAAAATTCTCTTGTAATTGACATACACTACATTTTCCTTGTACGGCCTCTGCTGTTATGTATGGTTTGTGTTCTTTTTTTTGCTTGCGTTTTGCTTTCTGAGAGATAATAGTGTCTCTCACCTAATATTTTTCCATAAAACTTGTTAGGACTGAGTGTCTTTCAGATTCTTTTCACTATCAAACATGGTGAGATTGGCTAAACCGGGTAAAAGTTATTAATTCTAACACTTAAAGATGAGTGTAGATAGCAGGATCACTCTAGCTTCATTTTCTCTGGGGAAAATGTACAAAATAGTTGTCATGGTATCTACTTACTTCTTGATTTTCTAGATCTGTGTTGGTTAAAAATGAGTTTATATTTGTCAGTGAAGCTGTATTAGTTACTGTCCAGAGGGGGCATAGAGATGGAAAGATTCAGTGTCTTGATGTTATTAGAAGTAATGCTTTTCATAGTATTAATCCTTAGGAAAGGACTGAATTTACTTTACTCTCTAGCTAGGAATGTGTTTGCTAACCTAAGCGAGTTTATTCTGTGTACTTCTTTGTGCAATTGCCCTTTTTCTTGAAAAGTCACAGGCTTTCAAATCTAAGGTGTTTTCTGTTAAAATATGTAAATCCAGTAGGAGGCTTATAAAGAAGAGTGTATGTAGGATGAGGATGTCATAATGCACAACTAAAATAGCTGATGTTCATCTTTATACTTTACTAAAGCTCTCTCTAGGCAAAATTGAATATTAGCAGTGTGTCCTTATGGCAAAGACTAGGCTGGGAGGAGTGTTGCTAGCATGTTAAGGAAGTGATCCCTCCCCTCTACTCAGTATTGGTGAGGCTGTACCTGTAGTACCATGCCCAGTTCTAGGCTCTCCGGTCCAAGAGATAGATCAGCATACTGGAGAAGGTCTAGCAAAGGGCCGCTAAAATGATGAAGAGGTTGGAGCACTTCTCCTGTGGGGAAATGTCTACAAGAAAGACATCGAGGTGCTGGAGCAGGTCCAGAAAAGGGCAACGAAGCTGGTGAAGGGTCTGGGGAATAAGTCTTACGAGGAGCAGCTGAGGGAAATGAGGTAGTTTAGTCTGGAGAAGAGAAGGCTCAGGGGATACCTTATCGCTCTGTACAGCCACCTGAAAGGAGGTTGTGGTGAGGTGGGGGTTAGTCTGTTCTCCCAAGTAGCAAGTGGTAAGACAAGAGGTAACAGCCTCAAGCTGTGTCAGGGGAGGTTTAGATTGGGTATTAGCAAAAATTTCTTCAGAGGGGGGGTGCTCAGGCATTGGAACATGCTGCCTGGGGAAGTGGTGGAATCACCATCCCTGTAAGTGTTCAAAAAATGTACACATGAGGCCTTTGGTGACATGGTTTAGTGGTGGTCTTGGCAGTCCTGGGGTAACAGCTGGACTTGATGACCTTAAAGGTCTTTTCCAACTTAGCTGATTCTATGATTCTGTTCTATTCTATGAAAGGCTGAGTGAGCTGGGACTGTTCAGCCTGCAGAAGGCACGTCTCAGAGGGATCTTATCGATGTCTATAAATAATGTGAGTCCTTGTTGAACCTCATAAGGTTCTTGTTAGCCCAAGATGTGTCCTAATACTTCAAGAGCTGTAACTGAGGTTTTTTATCAGTTTGGGCTGAGCTGTGCAGTGGTTTCTTTCTATTGTGTTCTCTGCTTTACCTCATCTGTAAGTGGCTATCTTACTAATTCTGTAAAATATATTGCTGCTGTTGTTGTTAATGTTTAACATCAAGGGATAAAACACATCTAACTGTTGAACATGGGAAGTAGTCTTACAATCCACATATCCTTATGCAAGCTTATCTGGTTAATGGCTATTCAGCATGAAAAACTGGGACAAAAGTTAGGACAAGTAATAAGTTAAACACTGACTTTGAAGACTTTGAAAATGGGAGATAATTAAGAAGATACCAAAGACCAAAACTATCAGACTATTGGTTGATGGAACACTGAAGGAGCCACTCAAAGCCTTGAGGAAAACAAGGTTATCATGTGTCTCATGAAGAAGAGCAAATTTATTATGGGATATTTGAAGGGGCTTGTGGGATTGTGTAAAAGTTGTTATGGATCATCTAGCGAAAGAGCCAAAGGCAGGAAAGGGGAGCGTAAGAAATGTACTGAAAAAAAGATTGTGTCCAGTGCCCTATCACTGCAGTAATAACTTAATAAGGAAATCTGTCTTACCAAATGATATTCAGTTATTTTGCCAGTTGAGGATTCTTTCTGTTCTCTGTGCTTGGTGCTAGTGAACTTCAATAGCTGCTGGGGTAGCTTCAGAGGACCGAGAGGCAGAGCCCATATGTCTTGGTGCAGGATCCTGGGAGAGCAGGGGGTTTGGGAGTCAGTGGTTGGAGGGGCTGATGTCCATGCCAGCTTCCAAAGGGAGAGTCAGGGCTTTTGAGAGGCAGCCTCTTGGACAAGACCACAGTTTGTGGCCAGTTATGAGAGGCTCACATGCATGAGGTGAGTCAGCATGTATGAACAGATTAAACAATTTCTGTAGTTGGTTTATGCATATGTTGTTTTTGTGTGGTGACTGTTCTTGTGTTTGTGGTGGTGTTCTGGTGGCCAGCAGTGTTTGCAGTGAGTGTTTGTGTCTGAGTGGTACATGGTCAGCCTTGCTCCTGGCTGGGGCAAGGGTCAGGAGCTGGAAGCAGCATGGCTGTGGTGGGCTGAGCAGGAAAACACCCCTGGGCCTTGAAGCCCACCAACTTCAGCTTCACTGTAGCAGCTTATTATGTGCACTTCTGATCTACTTAAAAGCACCAAACCACAGGACTTAATGGGAGTCAAATGGAGGTCCTGCTTCCATAGTTAACTTCTGAGGCAACAATTCTGTGTTTTATAATGAAGTAGTTTTTTTTGAAGGCTTGGATTTCTGTTTCATGAACTTGAGTCCTGGGGGAAGTGTTCTAATCTCCAAGTGTATTTTATTCAGAAGTAAAATATTTGTAATAATTGCAAATATAAATAATCAACATTTTAAAAAGAAATAAAAAATTGCATGTTGTTGGAGTTGCTAGTAGTTTTCCTTAATGCACATGTCCTTTTCTGTTTTGAAAAGAAAGTATTTAAACATTTGGGAAATGTCACTGCTGTTGCTGGCAATTGAGAGTTGAGATTAAGTAAAATACTTGAAAATGATGATAAGTAGGCTCATATTAATTTTGGTATTTAGCAGCACAAAATTTGAGAATCTGACATGTTTTTAGCTCTATTCAGTAAAGATAAGAATGTAATCACTGGTATTTGAACATGCGGGAAGCTGGGGCTTAAAACTCTTCAAAGGTTGGCAAGATTTGATTTTGCTTTTTTTTAAAAAAACAAACCACCCAAAAATCAATATTGTGAAATACGTATAACTGAGCAGAAGTATTGCAAATACCTTTTTATTTTTAATAGATATTTTCCCAGTCTTAGCAACAAAACAAGTATTTCCAAGCACTACCACATGTTGAGAGAATAAACTTGAGATGATCTGTTGTAAATTGGATACTGGGGATATACCTATAGATCCAGATGAAGTCAAATGTACATGACCCATGTGGCAGAAATTTACATGAAATGCACCATCATCATACGCCAACTCATTGGCAACAGTGAGTTGAAGGAATGCAGTGGTACCTATAGCGGATGAAGTGAGTTGTCAGCTCTGGGAGTTTGAAGACGGTCTCATCCCTACCATCATTTCAGCTGTGGAAAAAGTCCTATCCAAGGAGTTCAAGCAATTGAGAGACGATCTATCCAGCCCCCCACTTGCTCAGACCTGCATCTCAGCTATTAACAGAAGGTGCTTAAGAAGGAAGATACAGGAGGTACATGCCATGGGCCACTCTATGATTTTACTTTCAGGATCATGTAGAAGACCTGAGAAAGTGGAATGGAAAATCTGTCTCAGTTCTGAAGGGACAGGTTCATGAATTGAAAAGGAAAACAGCAGTCACAATGATGATCCTCCCAAGAAAGTTGCTGCTCCAGGTGAGTAGCTTCCCAGGTGGAGTGGACGAGCTGATTTTATTCCAACTCCTATGAAAAGGAATTGTAATCCCTTTGTAGAACAAGTGGAGAATCTTACGGTGGCTGTTAGAAGGGCCCTGTCTCCAGCCAGGTGGAGGAGAGGGACAGTCAGGTTTACTGGACGGTGTGGATCAGATGGCCTGTCACATCAGTCCCACGGGAGTATAAGGCTCTAGTAGATACCGGTGCACAGTGTACTGTGGTGCCATCAAGCTATCAAGGGGTAGAATCCATTTTGATTTCTGGATTGACAGGAGGATCCCAAGAGCTGACTGTACTGGAGTCTGAAATCAGCCTAACTGGGAAGGAGTGGCAAAAGCACCCTTTTTTGACTGGTCCAGAGGCTTCATGCATCCTTGGCATAGACTGTCTCATGAGAGGGCATTTCAAAGACCCAAGAAGGTACTGATGGGCATTTAGTATTGCTGCCTTGGAGACAGAAGAAATTAAGCAGCTGTCCACCTTGCCTGGTCTATCAGAGGATACTTCTGTTATGGGGTTGCTGAAGGTCGAAGAACAAGAAGCGCCAATCATGACCACAACAGTGCACTGATGGCAATATCTCAGCAACTGAGACTCCTTGATTCCCATCCATAAGCTGGTCCGTAGACTGGAGAGCCAAGGAGTGATCACCTGCTCACCCTTTTAATAGCCACATATGGCCAGTGTGAAAGTCTGACGGAGAGTGGAGACTAACAGTAGACTATCGTGGCCTGAATGAAGTCACACCACCATTGAGTGCTGCCGTACATGCTAGAACTAGCATGTGCTAGAACTAGCCATGCGTGCTAGAACTAGCCATGCATGCTATAACTTCAATATGAACTGGAGTCAAAGGCAGCCAAGTGGTATGCCACAATTGATATTGGCAATGGATTTTTTCTCAATTCCTTTGGCAGCAGAGTGCAGGCCACAGTTTGCTTTTACTTGGAGGGGTGTTCAAGGGTCCAGTTCACTTGGAACCGACTGCCCCAGGGGTGGAAACATAGCCCTACCATCTGCCATGGACTGATCCGGACTGCACTGGAACAGGGGCAAGCTCCAGAACGCCTGCAATACATTGATGACATTATTGTGTGGAGTAATGCAGCAGAAGGAGTATTTGAGAAAGGGAGGAAAATAATCCAAATCCTGCTGAAAGCCGTTTTGCCATAAAACGGAGTAAGGTCAAGGGACCTGCACAGGAGATTCATTTTTTGGGAATAAAATGGCAATATGGATGTCGCCAGATCCCCGACAGATGTGATCCACAAGATAACAGCAATGTCTCCACTAACTAATACGAAAGAAACACAAGCTTTCTTGAGTGTTGTGGGGTTAAACCACAACACCACTGAACTTCAAATGCCACCGTCTGAGGTTTGAAAGTAAGAGTTGGCATCACACAGACTGTTGTGATAATATTTGTTGCTAATGAGGATCAAGTATAGCATTCTCAAGGATTACTTAAATTTATTTGAAGTTGGATAGTAACTTTCTCAAGGAAAAGAGTGAGTACATGAAGATTTGAGAAACTCATTAAACAGAGAAAATGCTTTGCTAATAGGATTCTTTTTTCCTTAGATGTTAATGTCTTCACCCTAGTGTTTAAAGACTGAATAGGAACACAGCCTTTGGCAATGTTTATTTTGATAAATAATTATGGTCCTGAAAAAGAAATATTATTGGGATTTTTGTTAATTACCTTTCTCTGAAAGCAATCTAAGGGTAAAATGATTTTTTTTTTTCTAGAATATCACTTAATTTCATCCTTATAACTCCTGAAAAAGAGTTTAGCCATCTTCTTAGAATTGTTCAAATGCTAATCACTAGTATTTTGAAAATTTCATCACATTGCAGATGTGGACTTTCGAGGAAGCTTAGAAAATAGAAGTTCTTGTATGGAAAATAAGAATGTTAGTAGTTGTTTAGAAATACTTGGTACTAGAGGTCTGTATTACATATTGTTTTATTTGGTTTTAAACAACCATAATTCTTTTTACCATCTTTGATGTTTGGGCAGCTGAGCAGACTGGCAGAACTTGTCTGATCTCCTGTAGTTTTTCACAGAATCACAGAATGACTGAGGTTGGAAGGGACTTGTGCAGATCATCTGGTCCAACACCACAGATCAGGCAGGGTCATCTGGAGCTGGTTGCTGGGGACTGCTGTCCAGGCAGGTTTTGAGTATCTGTCCTTGGGAGACTAATACAGCCTCTTTGGGCAACCAGTGCCAATGCTCAGTCACCCTCACAGAGAAAAGGTGTTTCCTGACATTCAAATGGAATGTCCAGTATTTCAGTTTGTGCCCATAGCCTCTGGTCCTTTCTCTGGGGATCTGTGAAGAGAGCCTATCTCTGTCCTCCCTTCAGGTATTTATATGCATTAGTAAGATCTCTGATGAGTCTTCTCCAGGCTGAACAGTGCCAGTTGCCTCAGCCTTTTTTCACAGGAGAGATGCTCCAGTCCCTTAATTGCCTTTGTGGCCCTATGCTGGTCCAACACTTCCATCTGTCTCTTCTACTGGGGAGCCTAGAACTGGACTGAGTAATTGATTCCTAATAGTAATGTCCTGTTAAGAAAATTAAATATCTCCTCTGAAGTTCTGTAATAGAACTGATTTCTATACAATGACAGACTCCAGTGCCTTTTGGATGGCATAGGGCTTTAGTAATAACGCTTGCCAAGATTAATAACTTATTAATGGCTTTTTAACTCAATATTTTCATGATGGTCTACACACAATATATGAAGCCCTGTAGTAGTAATGATGACTATGGAAAATGACATTTTTAATCAAGGTTTTTGAGTGGCTGTATAGACACTTGTTTCTTTTCTTTTTGACTGTGTATTTTTGTCATTGCAGAAATTTTGCTAGTGTAGTTATGGTCGTTCTTAAAGCAGTTTTGGAATACAACATTAATAGTAGACTGATGAAGTTTGTCATTGAGAAAAAACCTACCATGGTTTCTGACAGCAGCTTTGAGGGTATTTAATGAAGAACTAATGAATCTTTCATGCTTTCTAGCTGATTGCTTCTTGTGTGGTATTGGCTGGGAACTTCTACCAAATTATGCAAAGATGTTGGTTTTCTTAATTTCCTTCTCATGAATAAAGGGAAGAGGGGCAGAATGCTTCAAAATAGTAACATTAAAATGTTGGGGAAATCACTACTGTCTGGTTGACCTTCTCCCCCTCCAATAATGCTTCTTGATACAAGTTAATTAAAGCAGCAGTGTGTAGTTAATTGAACGGAAGAACAGATTCCAGGTTACCTTGTGTCCTGGGTTCAGCAGTAGCAGTCAATTTTTCTCCTTCTTGGTAGCTGGTGCAGCACTGTGGTTTGACTTTCAGCCTGGGAACAGAGCTGATAACAACGAGGTTTTGGTTTGGCCAAGGACTGTGTGAGTCTCATGCTCTTCCAGGGAAGAGGGGAAGCTGGGAGGAAGCAGAGGCAGGACACCTGACCCAAACTGACCAAAGAGCTATTCCATACCACAGCACATCATGCCCAGGATGTAACTGAGAGTTACCTGGAAGGGCTGGGAGACTGCAGGGTTGGAGGAGGTATCAGTCGGTGCTTGGTCAGGCTGGGGGGGGGGGGGGGGGGGGGGGGGGCAAGTTATCGGTTGGCTGGTGGTGAGGTGTTGTATTCTCTTCCCTTGTTACTTCCTTTATCATTATTATTATTGGTGGTAGCAGCAGTGATTTGTGTTATACCTTAGTTACTAAACTGTTGTTATCTCAACCCGTGGGAGTTGCATTTTTTTGATTCTCCTCTCCGTCCCTCTGGGAGTAGGGGGAGGGAAAGAAGGTGGGGGGGAATGAGTGAACGAGTTGCCTGACTGGGTTGGGGAGTCTCTCTCTGTGGAGACATTCAAAACCTGCCTGGACACATTTCTGTGTGACCTGCTCTGCTTTGACAGGGGGCATGGGCTAGATGATCTCCAGAGGTCCCTTCCAACTCCAACCGCTCTGTGATTATATTATATTGGCCCATTGAAAAAAAAAAAATAAATTGGTAATGTCCAAAATATTTTTGCTTGTTTTGTTAGTTTTGAAACATGTCATCTCCTGTCATATAGATTGTCTGCAAACAATTCATGTGGTATAAATGTAATATTAATTGTTTGCTTCAGTTTTTATTGAGCATATTTCAGTGTAAGTGCTGCTGAAATAACTTTTAATAGCTGAAAAAGCCTTGGCGAAAATGAGTTACTAATTTTGTGCAACACTTGAGATTTGTAATGTGCTGTGAAAGGTTAAAGCACAACTTTTTTCAAAAGAAGATTGATCAGCACTAAAATGTCAACTGTCTAGCAGCACACCGGCATGCAAACACTGTGCTCTTATTACAGGTTCCCCAGCCACATAGCATTTGCATTGTGACATTTTGTTACAACATTAGCAAGATAGCTGATGTTTCAAAACTAATCAGGTTTTGTTGGTACGAGACAGCCAGAAACTTAGTTGGATGTTGAAGTTTCTGTGAAATATAATTAAACTGAATTCCTGGGTTCTGGTAATAGCTACATCTCATGACTTCGTAGTGGTGGCTGCAAAAGACCATATTAGGTAATAATTCTGAGGTATCTTTAAAAAGAAAAAAAGGCAAAAGAAAGCAATATTAAGACTTTTTCAGAAGTACAAAACTTTCTAGACATTGTGTTTTAAATTAAATTTGAGGCAAGTATTTTGATGCCTGTGTTTTACCTGGGGTATTTGTGTTTGAAATAGGATGTCAGTGTGTTGTAGAGGCTCCCTTTAAAATAAAAGCATGATCTTGATTATATGCATTCAGAGACACTTTAGTTGGACTCAGTATAAGTGGAACTGAGACTAAGAGGTCTGTTCTTTAATGTAATCGTGCTGGGGTATGTGCAGGGTTCATGTTGATCCTAAGTACTATCAATATGTAAAGAGTACTTTGATGTGCCTAGTGTGTCAGTAACAATACGGCGAATGTTATGGCACAGTCCTTAAGTAAGTAGAACTAAGATGTTTCTACAGCATTATTTTTAACATGTTCTGTATCTTAAAATTCGTGTGAGGGGAGAAAAGCCAGATGCTTTTGTAGCATCTCCTGGAGGTTGTTCTTGCTTTTGATCAAGCAGAGACTTCAGAAGGATAGCTAATCTAGATAGACTAGGGATAAGGAGAAAAATCCTGAAGTAAGGTGGTAAACTTCCACATCTTAGTGTCCTTTCTCATTTCTCAGATACCCTGGTGAGGGGAAGGCTGGGATCTGTATTTCTGACTCTCAGATATGTTGTAGCTACTGTGCTGTCAATAAAAAGTGTATATCTGGTTTTGGTTAGGTAAAAGAAGCTGATACGTTTTCTTGATCTGGAAAACAACTTAAAACATTGCTGGCCCAGCAAATCTTTGGATAAATCTTGTCTAGTATTAAGGAGTTAGTTGGAACAAGTGTAGTGCCTAGTAATGTTAAATAGGTATCTCTAAATGTAGTCTCTGGAAAAAAAAAAAAAAATCAGGGGAAAGATGTGAGTAGTAGCATTGGATTACCAGACTAAAACATAATTTCATTCCACAAAAGGTAATTTCTAGTTGCATATCATTACTTTGGATGTGTTACTGCTGCAGGTGCTACTACAATATTGTATTTTACTCATATCTTTGTTTCCATTTATCTTTTACCTTATCTCTCTCTTACACTTATGACTGTGCAAGCTCATTCTCAAATAGACCCCAGTCAGACATGTAAGAAGGAGGATTTTCTAACAGGTGTACAGCTTAATGACATTTAATCATTATCTAAGAATTGAATGGTTTGAGGAGCAATGCAGTTAATACCACCTCTGTTTCTCTGTGAAAGTTTGTTTGCTAGATAAATAGATTTTAAATTTCTGAAAATAGGCTTGTTGTGTAGTCTTTGATAGAGATAAATTGTTCACATCAGGACCTTTGTAATAGCAGGCTTGAAGAATTTCAGGAGAAGCTGGTTTTTGCTTGTATAGCACAAGCAAAAGGAGTTTCCTCTTCCTCTGTCTTACTGGTCACCAGGCCAGATCCTACTTTACCTCTAAGCTGAGTTTGTTTCTGACTGATCACAGAAACATTATTATAAAAAGTCACTTTTATTAAAACTTCCAACAACATGTAGTGTTAGGACCTTTCACTATTAAAATTAATCTTGACTTTATAGAAACATGGTGCATAATGTCACATTGAGAAGGCTTCTGTGAAGTCTACATCCATAGAACCATGTTTCTCTTATTTTTGTCTAGCTCATGTATTAATTTTCTACTCGTTAACACTGATTAAGCTATGGTATAATTGCTGTTGCCTACAGAAACAAAGTTCTCAAATTTATGTTAGCGTCAAGGTTTCCACATTATTTTGTTTTGCAAATCTCTTGGGGAAAATCCAGTAGAGGTGCAAAGTCACTGGTTTGTTTAAGCCACTGGATAATAGTGGTGTCTTTTTCCCTGTCTGCTCCAATCTTAGTTGAAAATCTTTCTTATGTAACATCAGCACTAAATCTGTAATTGCAATTGAAACTAATCAAAACCGGTTCTAGTAAGCAACCTAAACTTGCATGTATTTGCTTTCCTTTTAGACAACACACTAGGCCACTATAACCCTTCAGGTTAAAAACTAATGCTTTTCTGAACCATCAGATATGTATTGGGTCCTTTTCAGAGCAGACAGGAAAGAATCATCTAACTAAATACTTCAGGGCGATACGAAGGGGCATGTTACAAAACAAATGGAATAGAAAACTTGTAAGTTACAGCTTATTCCTTAGGCAGCAATGAGAGACTTAAATAAGTTCACTCTTTAAAATAGTAAAGTCCTAACTGTAGTAATTTAATGTCTGACCTGAGTGGTTTTTTTTGTTTGTTTTTTTTTAGTTGTTTTTTTTTTTAATCCATACAACATTATTAAGGAAGCATTTTAGTGATGTGTTCACTCTGAATATGTTGAATTGTTGACATAGCACAGACAATGTTTCTTTCCTCTGTTCATAAAAATATTTATTAAATTTTATTAAAGCAGTTAAGAACTATCTAAGGCTTCCACTTGGAAGGCTGAAATTGAAGTTCTGGTGTCCAGACTAATACTGGTTTTTGTTAGGCTCTGTCTTCTCTTTTTGTAACAACTGGGAAACAGAAATTCAGGAAGGGGGTGCCTGTAACTGTGAAGGCATTGAAGTGTCATGAGAACAAATAGTTGTTTTGGGGAGAATGGACTAAAGTGTCCAGAATGCTGTAAAAGAATACACTAATCCATGGTTAGTTTCTTTGCTTTCTAAGTAGAAATTTCCTCTCTTTACTTAATCTTTTAGCTACCTAATCATTTATTTATCTGTTCATCAATACATATAATGGGAAGATGCAAGGGCCTTCACAGGGTAAATTCAATTCCCATAAAAATGTGGTCTGTAACCTGTAGTGTAAGATTCAAAACAATAGGGTTTTGTTTCCCTTCTGATACTCTCATTTGTAATTTCTATGTTCTTACTACTTTCTATAATTTTCTTGTTAGTTATCTAATTTAACAAAGGCCTAACAACTTGAATTATTCTGTGCTTCATCAAAATCACTGTTGTTCATTAAAATGACTAAAATCGCTGTTGAGTGTAAAAGGTTAAAACAAAGTGTTATAGATACACTTTCAGTAGATTTTGTACAGAACAATGGCAGCTCTTCTTAGATTCTGTAAGACAGGGGCAGGAAGGGAAGAGAAAACCCATAACTGATGCTCATCACTAGCAGACCAATGTCCAGCCAGGCCCTGAGCAATTGCTACTTTGAAAAAAACTGCCCTGCACCTTTTATTGCTGAGCATAATGTTACGTGGTCACAGGTAATGGTAGACTTCCGCAGATGACAGAGGTAACTTTTATCTGTTTGTTGGTTTTGGGTGTTTTTGTTAAAGCCTTTATTTTTTATGGCTGCCTTGATCAATCCCTACTTTAATATATCTTTGTATTTGGATTAGAGCTGTTCCTTCACATCCTTGTTTTGGAAATTTTGTGGTTCTTGTTGTAAAGATAGTATGAAGTTGGATTGACACTGTTATCTCAGATTTCGGTTTATTCATTCTTTGTTCTTGTACTGTTAGTGGTGTAACTATTGTAGCAGAAACAAACAGAATAACATTCTAGGAAAATCTGTTCATCTCTGCCACAGAAGGCTTCAAAAACTATGCCTGGTCTTAAGCCAGACCTTATTACGCTGAGAAGTGCAGCACATATGAAGGGGAAGCTTGTTCTGGAACTGCCTATGGAGATAAGAGGTTAAATAATTCAGGTAGAACTGTAGAAAGCCTGCTGGGAACTGTGGGCTCATCTTTAAAAGTATTTAGTGCTTGATAGTGCATTTAGTGCTTGGTAGAGCAGTCGTCTGTTGGGGGGGAAGAAGCAAGGTAGCTTCCCAGGGATTGAGTGTTCTTTGAGATACCCTGTCAGTAGACATACCCACAGTGCAGTCACCCTCCCTTTTAAATATGAGTCCCATATGATGTAATCCGGCTTGTCTGGGTTCTAAAAGAACTCAGGAGGCAAAAGCACTCTAATCCTCCTTGTACAGTGTTTTTTTAAATATGAAAGAAATAGCATGAGTGACAGCACAGGTAGTCCTAGGATATGGAAAAAACCGCAACAGCTGGCCTTGACAGATTGTGTAGAGGCAATTCACAGGCTGTGGATGTGCATGTACACCACATGCCTTCAGACACTCCTTGTTCTCTAGGAGTACTTAGCACTGGATAAGGAAATACTCCTGGTAATAATTTATATTTCAGCCTCTCTAATGTCCCTCCTAAAGGAAATTTTTTTTTTTTTTTTTTTTTACCCTGCCTGGTAAATTGTAGGAAGAGCCTCGAGTAAGTCAGTAGCCTGCCTCAGCTAAAAGTAACCTTTGCCACAAACCTTTCTGTGCTTTCCTCCTAAGCCCTCCATGTCATTTTTCTCAGTGTGATTTAACAAAAAATAGTGTATTTATCAAATGATTATATGGATGATAATCAGAAATAAATTGTCTGACAGCATATTGAAATTTTCTTGTGCAATGCACAAGACATCTCACTTAGAAAGTAAACTCTGTGAAAATGATAGCTCTTTTTTCGTGAAAAAAACCCAAACACGTAGGGAGCAGATATCTGTCACATGATAAGCTCAAAATCAAGAAGTTCACCAACTGTCTAAAAAATTGAGACATGTTAATTGGGTCATGGTAATCTTATTCTTAACTGCTGTATGTAAAAATGTCATTGCCTTCCTGATAGCATGTGAAGCTACTACTTCAGGCTTTGTGTCAAGTTAACTTTAACTTAAAAAAACCCTAAATTCTTAAAACAAAAAACTTAAAAAAAAATACTAGCAAAGATAGTAAATCTTTCATAACTTGCAATTTCATGTCCTAGTCTTATGTTTGGATGAGGGAGGAAAACCAGATTAGTTCTTGGACATCAAGCTATTAGTTGCCATCCTTTTACCTTCAGTATTACTTGAAGTGCCACTGCCACTGTAATTGGGATTATCTTTTTCTTTTCGAAAAATACTGTTGAAAAAGGACATAAAATTCTTAGATGTTTGGAAACACTAGTGTTAATTTACCACCAGCTTTGTAAAATCCAATTTTATTTACAGTGTGTCTCAGAGAAAAATACAGTTGTGAGGAAAGACTTTATACATCAAAATTTTACCTTTTATTTTCATAATCCGGGTAAGTTAAATATGCACTTTCAATTAAAAGTTTTCAAATATTTTGATGAGTTCTCCTCAATCGTGTTGAGGTCTTCTCAACTGTGTTTAAGAAAAACTGTCTTTAACAGTGTCATGATGATCCCACATCTTCAAAATAAACATTTGGACTAACATAAATTATTTGTGGTGAGAGTTGAAAGGTGTATGTGTGTGTAGAGACTGTCTCATGCTTGTCTCATGTAAAAATATAGATGTGAGTGTTCACACAAATATTCTGTATCATTTAGATTCTTAATAGAAAGAGAAGTAAATGGTATTTCAGGTAACCCAGTGTCCTGGGTTCAGCAGTAGCAGTCATGTTTCTCCTCCTTGGTAGCTGGTGCAGTGCAGTGTTTTGACTTTCAGCTCGGGAACAGAGCTGATAGAGATGTTTTGGTTTGGCCAAGGACTTTGTGAGCCTCATGCTCTGCCAGGGAGGAGGGGAAGCCGGGAGGAAGCAGAGACAGGACACCTGACCCAAACTGACCAAAGAGCTATTCCATACCACAGCACGTCATGCCCAGGATGTAACTGGGAGTTAGCCGGAAAGGCTGGGAGACTGCAGGGTTGGAGGAGGTATCGGTCGGAGCTTGGTCGGGCTTGGGGGAGCGAGTTATCGGTCAGCTGGTGCTGAGGTGTTGTATTCTGTTCCCTTGTTATTTCCTTTATCATTATTATCATTGGTGGTAGCAGTAGTGATTTGTGTTATACCTTAGTTACTAAACTGTTCTTATCTCAACCCGTGGGAGTTGCATTCTTTTGATTCTCCTCTCCGTCCCTCCGAGAGCAGGGGGAGGGCAAGAAAGGGGGGGAGTGAGCGAACGAATTACCTGACTGGGTTTAAACCACGACACCCAGGCTCTATCCTGATTTTAGCCAAGTGGAATAACTTGGCTGGTATTTAGAGGGCCTCCAGCTTCTCTTCAGGAAGAGCTTCTGGTTTTGTGATTATGTTTAAAACAAAATAGAGGGTTACTTTATGGAGGACAGGAATATAGAACAGTACATGTATTGGCCCTTAATACTCAGTGGTAAGAAAATTATTATTTTTTAATGAAAAGAAAATGATTTTTTTTTTAAATAAAAAAAAACCTTGCTGTTAACTACAGAGCTTACTGAAATTTTAGTATACCATATGCATCCTGGTCTAGCTCCATAAAATAAGGGAATGCGGGTAATGATTTAATTGCCAAGATATCAGCCTTTTTTAAAAGAAAGGTGAATGGATTGCTGAGACTGCTTGACTTGCATTTATGCAGCAGTCAGATCAGATGAGTACACTTGAATAACCCAGGACTGAAAAGTGCTGTGCTTTGAAGCAGTGATTGCTGCAGGCCAGACCTGGCTTAACAGCTGAAATGCCCGTTTCCTCCTTCCCCGCTGTCCTCGTGTTCAGTAGTTTCAACTTCCACTTGACAAACCAGCTGCTTTGAACCTCCTATTTATTTAACTGGTGGTTACTATTGCTAGCTCAAGGCATGAGTTTAAAATGTGGTCACAGTCTGGCATCTGCCTAGCAGCAAAGGTTATGAAATGGATGTGATCTCTCAGCAAAATATTAAACTCCTTCATATTCATGCAGTCTACCTATGAACTGATGGAGTTTGGCTCAGATTTTCATACAAATAATCCTGTGCACACAAGCACAACAAGAGCAGCTTTTTCTGGGGTATATTTATTTGTAGATTATAAATAGAAATTGCAGCCTGTTAGTTAGTCCATGTTAGTATTATACAATGGTTAGGGTTGGAAAGGACTCTTAAGATCATCTAGTTCCGTCCCCCCTGCCATGGGCAGGGACACCTCACCCTAGGCCATTTTGCCCAAGGCTCTGTCCAACCTGGCCTTGAACACCACCAGGGATGGAGCATTCACAACTTCCTTGGGCATCCCATTCCTGTGCCTCACCACCCTCACAGTAAAGAACTTCCTCCTTATATCTAACCTAAACTTCCCCTGTTTAAGTTTTAACTCGTTACCCCTTGTCCTATCACTACAGTCCGTAATGAAGAGTCCCTCCCCAGCATCATTGTAGGCCCCCTTCAGATACTGGAAAGCTGCTATGAGGTCTCCATGCAGCCTTCTCTTCTCCAGGCTTCTCAGCCTGTCTTCATATGGGAGGTGCTCCAGTCCCCTGATCATCCTCATGGCCCTCCTCTGGACTTGTTCCAACAGTTCCATGTCCTTAAAATGTTGAGCACACCAGAACTGTACACAATACTCCAGGTGAGGTCTCACAAGAGCAGAGTAGAGGGGCAGGATCACCTCCTTTGACCTGCTGGTCACGCTCCTTTTGCTGCAGCCCAGGATACGGTTGGCTTTCTGGGCTGCGAGCGCACACTGAAGCCGGCTCATGTTCATTTTCTCATCGACCAACACCCCCAAGTCCTTCTCTGCAGGGCTGCTCAGAATCTCTTCTTTGCCCAACCTGTAGCTGTGCCTGGGATTGCTCTGACCCAGGTGTAGGACCTTGCACTTGGCATGGTTAAACTTCATAAGGTTGGCATCAGCCCACCTCACAAGCGTGTCAAGGTCCCTCTGGATGGCATTCCTTCCCTCCAGCGTATCAACCGAACCACACAGCTTGGTGTCATCGGCAAACTTGCTGAGGGTGCACTCAATCCCACTGTCCATGTCAGCGACGAAGATGTTAAACAAGACCGGTCCCAACACCGATCCCTGAGGGACACCACTTGTTACTGGTCTCCAGCTGGACATTGAGCCATTCACCACAACTCTTTGTGTGCGGCCATCCAGCCAGTTCTTTATCCACCGAGGGGTCCATCCGTCAAATTGATGTCTCTCCAATTTAGAGACAAGGATGTCGTGTGGGACAGTGTCGAATGCTTTGCCCAAATCCAGGTAGGTGACATCAACTGCTCTCCCCCTGTCCATCAGTTCTGTAGCCCCATCAGAGAAGGCCACCAAATTGGTCAGGCAGGATTTCCCCTTAGTGAAGCCACGCTGGCTGTCACCAAGCACCTTGTTGTTTTTCATGTGCCTTAGCATGCCTTCCAGGAGAATCTGCTCCAAGATTTTGCCAGGTACAGAGGTGAGACTGACTGGTCTGTAATTCCGTGGGTCATCCATTTTCCCCTTCTTGAAAATGGGGGTTATATTTCCCTTTTTCCAGTCATCGGGAACTTCCCTTGATTGCCATGATTTTTCATATATATGTGCTTGCCTTTACTTGTGTGCTGGAGTCACCAAGGTGAAGCTATGCTGATGGTGCTAAAAGTGTGGTGTTTTGTTTTTGGGTTTTCTTAATAAGATTCTTAAAGAGTGTATGTTTAACTATGCATGCTGTTTTAAGTTACCTGTACATAGGTAAGAAGTTGGTGGTGATTGATACAATGTAAAACATGTTGAAATTTTAAATTTGTATGAAGGTAGTTTTTAAAATACAGCCTAACTTGGCAGCAGTAGAATTATGAAATACATGTTATAGAACTATACTATATTAGGTATATGTCAGCAATATCCAAAGTGCAATGCTTGTACCTTTTGCAGGCCTAGGTAGACACCTGTATACTGATACTATCAAATTTAATATTTTTTTTTTATGATAATTTTAGTTAATATACCACTTAACTATTATTCTGCAATAGTGTGACATACTTGATTTTTTCTTTTAGATTTCTAGGTTTATTCTTTCAGAAAAGTTTAATGTTTTAACTTGGCATAGGAAAGAGTTACAAGAAAAATACACTTAAAACAGTCAAATTACATAATACAGTTATGCCTATTGAAAAAAATAGTGTACACAGTTATGTCTATATAGAAGTCATATAGCGCAAAGTAGTATGTAAATGTTTCTGTACAAATGCAAATATTTCTGTACAAATGTAGATATATTTAATATAGCTTAATGGACTGTACACATTATGCGATTTATAGAAGGCTGTTTAGGTACACTATGACTTCTAGTTCAAATGTTTGGGAACAAATATACCTCTTTCAGTGATGTCTTGCTATTTATTTCAAATAACATTGTAATTTTAGAGAAATTATTTTTCACTGTTTGGCTTTGTTAACTTGTAAATATTTCTGCTAACTTCCAATTCAGTATGTCTGTGCTTAGTTATTTTTAATAGAAGAAAGTATGTCTCATCTGATGTTGTGTAAAGTCTTATCTGTACAGGGTGATTTCTTCCATCATTCTTGCTATGTACTGTCAAGTTTTTTTAGCTAATATTTTACAAATTGAACTTCTGCTTTCTTTTAGCTGACAGCACGATCGCTGCCATCCATACAGTCTGATGAGCGACTACAACCTCTGCTTAATCATCTCAGGTAACATAAACTGAAAGCACAAATGTATTCTTTCATGCTGATGAAAGTAATGCTGTTAGTTGACTGTTTTACTTACAAGGTTGTTTGGGTTTTTTTTTCCACACACCTCATATGTGCCAAAACACCCTGACAGTATCCCTTCACCCTAGCAAAAGCTTTATAAATCACAGGAACCATAATTTACAGAGCTAGTGTTGCTTCTAAGTAACAGGAAAACATTTGTAGCTTTTATAAAAACTTTTAAAATAGTAGATACAAAGTTGTTAAGCTTCTTTACAAACAAAACAGATTCCAAATTACACTGCTCAGGGTATGGGCCTTCACTATTTTATGCTCTATGGTCTTTTTGAAAGATTTCACTGTCGCTGAGAAATGCAGTCCTATTTTGTTGTTTTGATGGACGTAAGGAGAGAGATGAACGTGTGGACTGTTAAGGTGCCCTACAACACAGTTGAAATAGTTGGCCTGTCTCTTAGTAGTTATACAGTATATAGAAGCTTTCTGCTTTCTTTGAATGTGGTGCTGAAGAGTAAGAAAACATACTTTTCTGATCTTCTTCGGGTTAAGCATAGATTTGGTCTCTTTCTTATGTATGTGATTAATTTTTACCACTTTATATTGTTCGGGAGAGTTTTCTTGCTACAGTAATATGCAGGAGGCCAAAGTCCATACAATTACCAGGAGATACATTGCCTTAGAATCACTGAATAATTTACCTTGGAGTGAACCTTTGGAGATATTTAAGCTAGCCACTACTCAATGCAGATCCAGTTAGATCAGGTTGCTCAGGTATTTATTTAGTTGAAATTTTAATATCTCTAAGGATATAAATTTGCTTAAATATTGCATGTCAGTAATGAAAACTCTGTATTTAAACATATACAGCTTTCTATTAAGATTGCTGAAATGATGTTGGATGAATTAGAAATTGAAACAGTGAGACTCCATCATGACAGGACTGCCCTGGAATTAGGATGCAGGTCTAGTTAGCATTCTCTCTATTTCCTGTGCTGCTCTACTGCTCTGTACCCAAACCCTGATATTTTATTTTGGTTAAAAAAAAAGAAATAAATTATTACATAGGAACAGCTTCATGTTTTGTTGCTTTTAGTGTATAAGAGAATAGGAAAAATAGCTTTGATTGTATCTCTGCTTATTTAAATATGATTGAAATTTGATCAAGAGCAGTGAAAGAACAAAAATATTGTAGCGTGTTACGTAGCTGGTTGGGTGATACTTCTGGATGCCTATAACCTTCCATCTTACCACGCATTTTACTGGGATTTTAAAAAAATACGCCTCAGTGGCATACCTTTTTGCATTTAAAGCTAAAGAGTAATTAGGTTGGCTTGTTATATATCGTGCTTCCTAGGAGTAATTACTGAGAAATTTGAGATTTCTTTTTGATACATGCTGTGCCTCTTTGTGAGCAGGATAGCAGTCAAGCAATTGCAGTTCTCTCTGTGCTCTTTTTTTTTAATATGGGAAAAGGGAAGGTTGTAACAAAAGCTGGTTTAACAGCAGCTACTTTAACAGGGGTACTGCAGTCATGTAAAAGGTATTTTTGGCACATTCTTAGGTTAACTTGGGTATGTCACTAACTGAAAAATACTATGCAAATGTTTCCAAATTGCCTTTTTGGAAGTTCCTTTAAAATAGGCAAAATATATCAAACCTTACAACTTGAAAAACAAGCTCTGGCAGTGAAGAGACAGATGACCAGATAGCTCTTCTCTGGTATTTATTTCTGAGAATCTGTGATTTGCTTTTGCTTCATCTTGCTCCTAAGAAAAGAGAATATTAGTTAGTTATAGGCTTTACCTTTGTTGTGTGAATTCTTGCAGCAGTATTTATTTTTGGCATAGTCAATAGTGCTTTGTCAGGGGAGCAAAAACTTTTGATCAAAATGTATGAAAAAAGCATGTAGTTGAAGGTTGCAGAGCAGTTTGGTTGTTAATACCCCACACATTTTTTAGAAGTTATTCATGTCTGCTTGTGATTTATAAAATAGCTAGTCCTCAGGAAAGGTCATTTTACTGTGGATTTTGTCCATGTAGATATTTTAATCCATGCCCCGTTTTTTTTTTTTTTCAAATGGATGTAACTTACTTTGTAATTGGACTCTTTGAGACTAAGTACGTATTTTATCTGTGACTTACGTCCTCTTTTTGTTCTATTCTGTTTCATTGGTACTTTTTAATATTAATTGTACTAGACAAAAAAAAAGAACATTTTTAACTAAACGTGGTAAAATATTTGATACAAGATTATGCTTATGGATTTCATCTGCTGGTTCCTTGAGCTCCTTGGGACAGGAATCCAGCAGCCTAGCTGCTAAGGCCTCATGACCAGTGCTGGCCTCCTTATGCCCCACTCCAGCCTACCACATATTCTGAAGGGATAAAGCATACGCTTTTTCAGAGCATCACCTTTGAAGGCAGTTTGTAGGCTTCAGCTCTTTGGTGAGTGGTGTCAGGTATCAAGAAACCTTGACCTTGTAAAGGTCATATGTTACTCTTCAATATAAAAGTAAGGAAACTTTTATGAGAAACTTTTCCTGTTTGCTTACCATGCTGAGTATATTTGACCTTTTCAAAGTCTGAAAAGTAGAAGAATTTCTTCTCCCCCAGCTTGACATTTAATTTTCTGTCCCTGCAGTAAAGTTTTCTACCAACTCCAGATATAATGGTCAGCAAGAGTCAGAGTATGTCTTCTTATTAACAGTAATTTCTGAAGTCTTATTTTGTTCACTTATTGTGTAGGAAAACTTTTGTGTCTTCTCTTTGGAGCTCTTCTTCACGGGCCAATTCTTTCTGCGGATGCCAGGATGAAGTAGTTTTCTTTAGCATAGTAATTTTTTTTTTTCAGTATTGGTATGATTATCATAAATACTGTAGGATACAAGCAGATGATCTACAGTGATTATGGTAGAGCAGCTTGTATCACATCCTGGGATGTGATAACTGACTGAATGGTCATTTTCATAATTGGTTGTTTAAAAAGAAAAATACTTTGCCTAAGCAACAGCTGTTTTCTGTTCTGTACTTCGATTGTAATATTGAGGGACTGATTTTTGTTTGTAGTTTGCCTGAGTGATGCAGATCTGGTTCTACAAGGGAATTTAGATACTACTCTAGTAGGATCAGTAGTAATAGACATTGCGCAAATACTGTTAATTATTTATCTATTGTTGTGTAATGAAAAAATTATCTATTAAGTATAGTAAGCTTGCTTAGTGCTCCAGTGTGTGCCAGAAATAAGGCTAGAGGACAAATGAATGCATATATAATTAAACTGTTTGTATTGTAGTAAAATCATCTCTTCGTTCTATGCTCTTCACACTATACAGCATTGAAATGTCACAAAATAGTCTGTAGTACCAAGTATCATCATTTACCTATATTCCTTTTTCCTGGAATTAACCTCTGTAAGCCTTCAGAAGATGTAAGAAATGATCTTTGTAAGTCAGTTGCAAAATCCCTCTTGCAAGAAGAAATTTTTTTTTACCCAGTCTTTGCTGATTTTTAGACCTGTATGCTGGTCTAAAATATTTGCAGCCCTTAACTGGTTAAATAATTTCTTTCTAAATTTGTAAACTTAAAAAAAAATAAAAATAACAGTTTCAAATGATGCTGTATTGCTTTATTTTTCAGCCATTCTTATGTGGGCCCAGATTACAGTGTGCAAAAGAACACAGGAAAAATTTCTCTAGACCAGGTTGATGCTGTAAGTCCTCTGTGCTTATTGAGTTATATTGTATGTTCATACGTAACTTTTAAAATTTAAGTATTATA
This sequence comes from Pezoporus flaviventris, assembly GCF_033815535.1. Taxonomy (NCBI): domain Eukaryota; kingdom Metazoa; phylum Chordata; class Aves; order Psittaciformes; family Psittacidae; genus Pezoporus; species Pezoporus flaviventris. The sequence continues at coordinate 29,444,902 of NW_026892579.1, read as the reverse complement.
TGTACAGACAACATATAAAGCTTTGATCTTTATTGGTTCATATTTGCTTTGTAACTCTTGAGTACTACTTGAATGAAATTGTGATAAAGTTTAAAATGGAGCAGAATTCACTGAAAATGCATCTAATCAGGCTTTAGGCTGGAGCTATAATGAATTGCTTAATCTGCTGCATAGTTCTGTGTGCTTTCACAAATACATAACAATTATAAGCAGAGTTTAACAAAATTTTCTTATTTAATAGTTTTGCAACCCATGATGTTTATTTTATGATTATTGCATTGCAGTATTAGCCTTTTCAGTGCTCTTTTTTTGACTTTTGATTTGAAGGGTTCTTCAAAACAAAGTAAATGAAATGGATTGTAAAATCACATCATTGGTGCAGAGACAATTAAAACCACATTAAAACTCCTTTATCTGAACTTTAATAATTTATGTTTTTAGTGTCCATCTTAACCACAACAGTGTTCCTTCGGTAGTGAATTCCATGGCATGACTTGGATGGTAAAAGTAAAAACACAAAGCCCAAGTAAACTTGAATGTTACATTTTTCTGTATCTGAGATCTTGCTTTACAAGAAATACTGTTCTCCAGGGAAAAAACCTGCAGATCATTTGCAGTAGATTTTACTCATGCCTGTAGTTTTTCAAGATGTTTAAAAAAAACCCCATGCCCTCACATGATCCCCAACTACTCTAAGAAAAGTCACCTCTAAGAGAAATCACCTTGCCATTCCAGAAAGTAAAATAAAGAAGAAAGAAACATTGTAATGGAACTGTGGGTGTATTTTTCCTTACAGCAATTAAACAAATCCATGTTACTTTTTAGATAGTGTGTTACTACCACGTGTATTACTCTGTCCTTTGGATTTTGTTCTGGAGGTGGTTATTGGCTGTGAAGGCTTGCGGACACAGTTATCATTAGTCCCAGGGCATTTTGCACATGTATATCTTTTCTTCCAGCCACTGGCTTGTTCAGGTGATGCCAGTTAATAATCACAATAAGCATATATCCATCCTACAAACGAAATGATTAGTATGCCTTAAATACAAGTTTCTCTCTTGACAGCTTTCTGTGAGATCATTCCCACTGTGCATGCGCCAGTTGCACAAAGCTCTACGTGATAACCATCATCTCCGTCACGGGGGCCGTATGCAATACGGACTGTTCTTAAAAGGCATCGGCTTGACTCTGGAACAGGCACTGGAATTCTGGAAGAAAGAATTTATCAGAGGAAAAGTGGATACAGACAAGGTAGTTAAATGAAAAATATCTAAATATGTGAATGTGAGGATGTAATTAACATGCATATTGTACTACATATTAGAATAGATACTTCTTAAAAGTAGATAATTGGGCACAAGGCACAGTAATGTCTATGATTTTATCATTTTGTTGGTCATCCTCCTGAAGCCTAAGGATACAAAGCAAGCTACAAAGAGCCTTTTTATAGGTGAGGACTAGAAAAGTCTTACTAAATCAATAGGAAACCAATGGCCTTTATGAAATACATATGAATGTGACTAAATGAATTCACCAAGCAGTGACCACAAACAGTACTATCTGAAAAGCAAGGTTAGCCTTTTTTGTTGGTTAATCAAAAAAATAATTGGACAGCTGTGTATGTGGTGAGCTTGTCTGAGCAAATTTACAGTCTAATAATAAAAGTAGAAACTGAAGGTGAGCGAAGACAGAACATTTTCTAGACAATAGTGAGAAAATGCTGTTCAGTGCAATAGAAGGTATTATTAGGTATATTAGTCAATGACCTAACCCTTTCTAATACTGGTGAGAGTACTGGGAGTGAGGAAAGTGTAACATATATGTGCTGTGTTTTTGAGAGCATGAAAAATATATGCTGTTTTTTGGAGGTTTGCGACCCGTTCCTTACCTTGAACAAGCTAGGTAGAATCAAGCAGGCTTTTTCACTCATCTATCTGCCTGGCCTGTGGTATGTGTTAGAACAAAAATTCCCAGATCTTATGACAGTTTTGTTTGGATTGTGATACTTCGTGTTTGATGCTGTGAGATCTCAGCTTTCCAGATTGCTATGAAGTATTTTGTAGTGTTTGGTAGACAGTATTTTGTCAGCTTAGGTTCTGTGGGACATGGCTATTTATACAAGACATGGGGCAGCAAGTACTGCTTGCTGCAGTGAATTATGGTATGTATGCCTTCAAGTCCCACAAGAATTCTTTCGTAAACGTTTTTGGCACACAACTTCCTTCCTGTTAAGGACTTCAGTCTCTGCTGAGATAGTTCCAGGGATTCGATTTTCCTGGCTGTTCCATTTCTTTTCCAGATGATCTTAGGAGGTCCTTGGATCTGGATTCAGGTGGGAGGCTTTACCTTGATTGCAAACAGCTGGTTGGGAATGTTTCTAACAGGGCCAACCACAAATTCGATGAGGGGAGGCTTGGACTAGAGACCTCCTGAGGTTCTTTCCAGGTTGAATTATTTTGTGGTTCTGCATAGAAGTATAAATGCATTTTTGGGAGGGCCAGCCACTAGAGGGAGACAAGATCATAAAAAATAAGCAAATTTGATGTACAGATGTAAAATGGAATTGCTTATGCTATACTGCTTTGTAGGTCTATACAATTATAACACACCCTCCTCACCCCTGTGTGTTTAAATAAAAATGGAAGTAGGCACTTGGTAATCTGCAGGGCAGTGCTTTTAAGCACACATGACTATCCCCAGGGCAATTTATAACGCATGGATGATGTGGTGGTTCTTTAAAACAACCTCCACCTCCTTAAATCCCCAGGAATATTTCCTTTATCAGTCACTTAGCTACATTTGGTTTTGGTATTTTACCAAATTTACATTTGTTTGAGTTTTGGGGGTTGATTTGCAGCTAGATTCCTTTTTTACTTGCCCCCTTTATATTGGGTAATGTTGCCTACTATTTTGGGAACATATTTTGATTCATAAATCAGAAAAGCATCTTTATTCTGTCCTATTTTTATTATCTTTCTCTAGTTAAATGTAATTTGCTGTATTCTTGAATTATTTTAAACTTTACAAATCTGCAGCTTAGAGTGACATGTTGAACAGCAAGCCACAATACTTAACATCTAAGAGATAAAGATATAAATATAATTGAAATTCCTCTATACAGATTAAAATCTGGTCTTTAATGGTACGTCAGTAGTACTGTAATGCAAATAGATGGCCAGATTGAATTCTCAATGTGTAAAGGCTGCTACAGAACTTTCAGAAAATGTTTGCTGTCTTCTAGAATGTATGTTAAAAAAAAGTAATAGAAAAGCATCATATATTACCTGTAAGCACTTATGCCCCTGAATTCTGTGGAATTGTTTGTCATGGTAATAAAGCATTAATATAGTTAAATATATTGACCTTGCTTTCACTGATTATCGTGGGACTAGGTAGTCAAGCTCTTGATTAAATTGTATTTTTGTTAAACTTCTAATGAAATGAAATAATATTTTTTCCTTCCATCAGCAACTGTAAAAGTTAGCTTCAGTAGAACCATTTACTGTCTGTATTTCTCTTTCATTACTTGGAAATTATCATTTTATACTGTAGTTGTAGTGAGATAGAATGAGTGAATTTTAAAGATGTGTCATGAATCATTTTTCTTCTGTACTGGCAAAATGACACTATTCGTAACATTATTTTATGTTGAATGGCGATGCTTACAAGGTATAACTGAGCATAAAGAAAGTTTTTTTTTATGGTATGTTTCCAAATGTTTTTTGTATTCTACAAAGTTAGCTCTTGAAATGGATTTAATAGCAGTCATTTAAAAAGTGATTTAATTGTCAGAAGAAACATGAAAATCCATTTTCATGTACAAGCTCATTTTGCTGCCTAAACTTACAATTGAATTTGTATTTAAAGAAAAGTTTTAATGTAAGCTTGAAGAAAAACAGTAATGTGCAATTGTTTATGAGGGTTTCAAGACAGTAGGTGGTCCAAGTGCATCCTAGGCATGGAGGCTTGAAGTGAAAATTAATCTTTAATTTGAATTTCAACCAAAAAGGCTAAAGAAAAGGACTCTCGGATATCACTATTCCCTATTTCTTTTGTGTGGTTTGGTTTGCATTTTTTTGAGTGTTTTTGGTTTTTTTGGTGTAGTCCTTTATGGCATTTCTCTGAACGGCCAGGTCTGTGAAATCCGAGTATTTGTGCAAAAGTGTGAAATGACTCAACCAAGGTGCCACAGCTCCACTATGGCAAAGAAGCTGAACAGCCTTTGCAACAGTGATACACTGAACACCAAGTTAAAAATGCCCATAGTTTGAGGTCATGTTAGTTTCCAGAAATCAGCTTTATAACAGTGCATCAGTCATGAGGAGTTCTACTCCTTTGATACAGCTTCATTAATGTTTTATTTTTTTGTTATTTTTGCATATAAAATGAAGTCTGGAGTTTACTGTGAAGTCTGGAGTTTACTGTGTACATTGTTCAAATGGGACATATCCATTGTTGAAGGTGATACTCATGTGAAGAGAGATGGCTGCTGAGATTGATCAGTTGGTGTGATCTTGCCTGAAGAGTTACTTTTATATTTTAATAAACAATATGCAGAAGAGGTGTTTTGAGTGTGTTTTACAGTGAAAATTCATGCGACTAGGCATGAGAGTTAGAAGCATGACTTGAAGCCATAAATGCATGAGTTGCTGTTGTTGCTTGCATCTGAGTCAAGCTGAATTAATACTGCTTTCTTGTTGGTTGTAGCTGGAAAAAGATTTTGTTTTCTTTTGGCCATGGTAATTTGCTAATAAGAAGCAGTGAGGAGTTGGACTCAAATCCTGAGGACTTACATTTTAGATAGCCATTATTCTTCCCCATTTGATTCCATATGAATGGTTGAAGCTGAGGCTGAAAACTGGGAATTTTTTACAAAAACTCTGTAGTCTGGCCATGGAGTTCAGCTGAATGAAAATAAACTTCCTCTGCCATTAAAATTGGGTTATTGTTGATATTAAATGTATCACAGTATGTGTGTTAAGTCTATGCAAAATTCTTGCAATCTTATTTTTATTAAGAGTTCTGTATTATAGATGGGAATTTGTCCTTTGTATCCTGTGCTTGCTACCATTCTCTCTTGTGGAGCACTTGAGAATTTGGAAACATTTGGATGAATACTGCTGGCATATTATTGACTGCATGGTTTGATTTCTTCAATTTGCTTGTATACCTATTGAACAAAGCATTGGGAAGGAAATGGGTAATGAACTGTGGAAGTGAGAGGACTGAGAAAGAATGCTCACAGGGGTTGCATTTGGTTGTATTCCAAGCAGTATGGTGCTTAGGGACATGGTTTAGTTGTGGACTTGGCAAGTGTTAGGTTTACAGTTTGACTCAGTGATCTTAAACATCTTTTCCAAGATAAATGATTCTGTGATTCTGTGTAATGATTACTGGAAAGGTACTGTTAACTTTTAACTTTATATAAACATATATGTAATAAATTTATATGTATTGTGTGTGTATATGTATATATAACATGCACATGATTTAATTGTATTCAGAAGTTTAAAAAATTGGATTAAGAATAGTAATAATATGGGGCAGGTGGTGCATAATGTACTATTGAATTCAACTACTTAACTTACGTGGTATTTAAATGTAAAGGTAGAATATTCACTGGTAAAGAGATACTCTCCCACCCCCAAAATTAATGATGCTTTTTAGTGTCAATTAACGGAGTTGTTTGTATTTCCAAAATTAGCCATTTTCACACCCTTCCCACATATACCCACCCTCCCCCAGTGGCAGATGCTTCATCAATTCCCTGTACTTTTTGACAGGGGAGTAATCTGCAGCTTCACTTGGTACTGTTTTCTTTCAGTGTCAATTAGAATTTTGTTTTGCCTGCCACACCTGGAGGCCTGAGCACTAGAAGGAATAAACCCAAACCAGTGCCTTACTTTTTTACCCTTTTACTTGTAAGCATATATTTTACTTTAAGACAATGTTTGCCTGACCTTTTAAACCCAAGGTTCTTACTGGCTTATCAGTAAAGTTAAGGATACTAAAGAGAAAGTGTCTTTGGGGCGTAATTATGTAGATTTAAGAGAACGATGAAGTTTTAATTATGCCCCATAGCTAATGTAGACGCATATTAAACTCGGTCATACTTCTGTGTATTCCCCTCTGACACTTTGTTTTCTCAGGCTGTAAATTACTAATCAGCATCTCAGTGTACCTTAGTTATCTAAGTTTACTGAATAGTGACAAGAATCTGTTTCACTCTCATTTCCTATTTTAACTTTTTTTTTAATGACAGCATTTTTGTTACTGAAACATTGTGGTTTTTTTTAAAATTTAAAAATGCTATTTTTCGTGTAATAAATTTGAAATTTTAAAGCAGTATTTCTTATATGAAATGCAATTGGTATAAAACCATTGTTTTTTTACCATTTTTTTTTTTTTTGTGGGTGTTATTCAAATAGATATCAACTAATGATGATGTACTAGAAAACATAAATAATTTAGGCTGTGATGTAGTTGGAGGTTATTGTGTAGGCACATAAATACTCTAGGAATCACATTAATTGCTATGGTACAAGTGTGTGTTCTTTCACTCCAAACATAATTGCCTTTTCAGTTGCTACCAGATTTCTCAATTATGTTCTACGAAAACTGGAATTCTCCAATCTTTGTTGTGAAGCCAAAGTTGTGGAGGCGTTTTCCTGTGATTATTTACTTTGAAGTACTTCAGTTTATTCAGCCTTTTTTTTTAAACTGTATCTTCTCTTCCTTTTGATTCTCAGTTTTCATCATCGGACTTATAAGGGAAAATTTTGGATGGTCTTTAAGCATGTGGCATGTCTTAGGAACATAATCTCTCTTCCATGATATTAACTGCACTGCTGGCATAATTATAGTTAATTTTTTAACTATACTAGCTACAAGAAGAGAAAGAAATAGAATCAATTTCCATGGTTGTTACATATTAAGCCCTGAAATCTGTACTATGTAATCTGGTGTATGAACAGGTTACTAATAAGATTCTTGCACTGACAAGAATGAAAGCAATAAATGTCTTTCCTGTATTAAAACTAATTTAGGTCAGAATTGGCTCTCTTATGACTTGTTTTATTCCCAGCAGCACACATTTGCTTTCCATACTGTGGTATCTTTTTAAAATTGTATGTGTAAAAAAGGATGGTAAAGTTAGACCTTAAATTTTCTAAGATTTCTTTTGTAGTCTTCAGCCACTTGTCAGACTTGCACTATTATTGCTGTAGAAAGGCTGTGTACTTGTCAGCAGTCCTATTTTGTCCTATTTTATTAGCCATCACAGCAACAGCAAGTAAGTCCATGGCATTTTAAGAAAAGTAATAGATGGTTATGCCTATCCAGTTGCCAAATTTCTAAGTTCAGCAAATGTGAAGTAACTGAGTGTCACCAAGTATGTTCTTTAGCAGGCTTTGTCAAATACCTTCTTAACTTTACAGCTCTCTGTATCCAGCTGCTGAAACTTATCTGCTATATGTTGCCACACATCCCACCAGTAATGTGTTTAAGCTCTTCAGCTGTTTACCCCAGGTTCTAAGTCAGAGGTTAACTGGTCCTGAAATTAATTTGTGTCTTTTTCTTACTTTCCAAGATGAACTGAATGACATAGCAGGTCTCTCCCAGATGCTTTCCTGTGCTTTTTGAACAGAAAGGTTTTGATGGAATAGTTCATTTATCTTGATATAATAATTTGAAAGAATATTTTAAAATTATTTTATTAAGTGTTGGATTTCCTGTAATTGTATGAACTGCCTTCCCAAGCAAAGCCCAGAATCCTGTATACTTTACCTTCTCTGATAACATCCATGTAATTGTTGTAACATCATACAGATGTCATATTCCATCTGTCTATGTTCAGCCAGTAAATCGTGTCTGTATTTCATATTCAGTCATCCAGAAAAGCAGCATGCTTTATCATATGTGCACTCTGCTGATATACCGCATAGGCAAGACGTAATTAAAAATATATTTTTACTTTCAGAATTGATTTAGCATTCTGCTGCTGTCTTTGAAATCTATTGAATCTCGTGAATAAATACAGGACAGCACTTTTATATGTTATTTAGGCTATGCACAATTTATGTTTCAGAAATTTAATATATTGATTTAGGTTAGGTTGTGATTTTATATTGAAATGTACAATGCTATTTAGTTGTGAAACGGAATTCCGCATAATGTGGTATGCTCTTAGCTTTTCCTGTTCCCTGTGCCCGTTCTTAAGTCCACTTACACAAGTTGAAAAATGAAACGTCCCTCAAACAACTAGCAAAAGCCAGGGGTCTTTATGGCAAGGTCTGTTGTTTAAATTCCTTTTTTATTTTTCTAAATTGTCTGCTTAATGGAGTTGGGTTTGGGGCATGAGAACTGCAGCAACACCAGTGAAACTCAGGAAGTGTTTGTTGTTTTTTTTCTTTTTAAACAAGAAAGATTGAGCTTTATTTAAGATTAATAACAGTAGTTGGGTTCTTCCATGTACTTTCTTACCAGAATTATTTCCCTGCTTTTAGAACCTTACAGCAGACACTAAAAACTGAGGTATATGTTCCTTCTGAGACAGTTCAGAGCAGTCTGGCAGTAGAGCTTCTTTATTTTTCTGTTTGCATTTCCCCTGCAGTGAAGTTGTCTTTTAATCCATGATGAATTAACAAAAGTTAAAAAAAGGGTGTGTCTGGGTAGTTTTGTGTATTTTAAAACAAGCTTTCTTCTGTTGTTGAATTCAGAGAGACTCTTGTCATGGTTGCATTCTAGAGGTCAAATATGTCTTGATTACAGTGCACTCTGCATAAGATAGGGTATTAAAGGGTCCTTATATGTAAGCAGTTCTCCTTACTATGACAGCAAGGGCCAATATGTGTTTTTTATCAAACCGTGCTATTTGGAGAGCTCTAATATCTAGTTTACTGTGTGTTCAAAAGGGTTGACAAACATCAAATATCTGTATACAGTTTTGTGTTTTAATGCCTTGGTTTTTGTCATTCTTTTATAACTGCATTGAAAATGTTAAGTGTACATGTTTCAAGAGTAGATATAAGGAGTACTTATCAGTCTAAGGAAACATATTAATTACTCAGCCTCCTTGTAGTTTCATTTTAAGAATTGATTTTTTTCCAATGGTCAGTTTAGCCAGAAAATTAATTTATTCTTTTTCTGCACTTACACTGGAGATTTGCTGGTATCTTGAGACATTACGTGATTGGAGACTTAACATCCTAGTGTTCTGACACCAGTCCTTGTCTAAGAGATTTGACCACATCTCGGTAAAAGGCAATTTTTTGCCACAATTGTATCACATTTTGATAACTGTCCCTTGGATTGGTTAAAGGGATATTCTCCAACCCAAGTCACTGTATCTCTTTGAGTAATACTGATGATTCTGCATATCTGAGGCTTAGAGTAAAATTGAATCTCTTGGACTTTACTGTATTTCATTACTCATTTAAATGACTAGGTTGAGTCAGTCATAGTATTCTAATCAGTGAGGACTACTGTGCTGGTGGGCTGTTATAACCTGAGGGTTACAGCAATTTACCACTCAATCTCACGATTAGTGAAGAAGTCCTGCCTTTAGCACACCTTGCTTCTTACATGCCTTTTGTCATCTAGTGCTGAACTTGGTTTTAGATGTTATTCTGATCAGTGTATAGATTGAGGAATAGCAGTCTGTAAAGGATTCCTAATAACACTGCTACACTGCAAGGGTGCCTGCAGGGCGATTCAGTAATAAATTAATGAAGTAATGCAGTAATACCTAATCAGTCAAGATGGGGGGCTTGCTGAGGGAAACTCCTCATGCAAAGTACATTGTTTTAAAAGGGAAAAACACTGCTGTGGTTTAAGTAGTCCAAAAAGGTGTGCAAAACCTTCCAGTCCATGCTTCAAAGTTTACATGTTTATAGAATGCTGCATAGTTCAACCAGCAATTTGGTGAGCTCATGACCAGAGGAGAGCTGCGAGGATGACCAAGGGGCTGGAGCACCTCCTGTATGAAGATAGGCTGAGAAAGTTGTGTCTGTTCAACCTGGAGAAGAGAAGGCTGCGTGGAGACCTCATAGCCTTCCAGTACCTGAAAGGGCCCTACAAGGATGCTGGGGAGGGACTCTTCATTAGGGACTGTAGTGATAGGACAAGGGGTAACAGGTTCAAACGTAAACAGGGGAAGTTCAGGTTAGATATAAGGAATGAGTTCTTTACTGTGAGGTTGGTGAGGCACTGGAACAGGTTGCCCAAAGAAGTGGTAAATGTTCTGTCTCTGATGGTGTTCAAGGCCAGGTTGGACAGAACCTTGGGTGACATGGTTTAGTGTGAGGTGTCCCTGCCCATGGCAGGGGGGTTGGAACTGGATGATATTAAGGTCCTTTCCAACCCTAACCATTCTGTGATTCTAAGCTTCTGTGATGTCTTCCGCTTTATCAGGAGGTGGTTGCTCCTGATACAATGCATAGATAAAGAACTTCCAACTGTTGTGGTAAACCTGCTCAGATCTTTTGATTCTGGCAGATGTCCTCAGTAGAACTGGAATATTGGATAATGAGCCAGCCTTCCTTGGATTAATTCCAGTATCCTGTCTTTCAGAACACCGTAGCAGGTAAATTTCAACCCATGCCAGCAGCAGCCCTTTTCAAGAGCAGATCAATATGCACTGTTCCTTTGGACTCATTTCTGATGCTGTGGTTGAACATGTGTCTGTTGTTTTAATGCCAAGAGTCATGTTCAAAATGAGGCAACTCCTGCTAATTTTGATTGCCTGGAATGTCTGACACATTTTTTCCTCAGACCTCCTCTCATTTGTGAGTTTCTCTTCTGCTATTTCAGTGACCTGGAAGTCATACCCTTCTAAATTTCCAGTGTGTAGTATGGCTGCTTGAATAGCTTTGTTTTCTGGTATGCACTTTCTCATTCCTTATCAGGAAAATTGTTATTACTAGAATGCAGGAGCCTGTTATGCCAGACTTTTTGTGACAACAAAATTGTGACAACAATTTGATGTGATAACATATTGCGCTATTTTCTGTGAAGTAGAAATATCTGGGGTGTGAGCTGGAGCTGAGAGTAGTGGCTCTCCTAAATATCTTCCTATGTCCAGTTGGCTGCCACTTTGGCATATTGCAGTCTGATCTTCTGAATGCCTATGCTCATCCACAGCTTTAAGATGTGACAGGCTAGCGAGACTAAACCCTGTCTCAGTGTGCAGTCTAAACCTCATGTCCCAGTCCTGTGTTTCATCGCTGGTTGGTCTTGTAATCAGAGTCCAGTTGGATACATTTCAGGATTCTTCACATAATGGCAACATGTCTGACATCAGTTTTCTTTCCCATTTCTTCCCTGTATATTTAGGTTTTTATTGTACACGCTACTCTAGGTTGTGGTATATGCTACAGTATTACAGAACATGAACTGTATGAGACTGTAAACATGTTCAAATAAAACGATAGAACATCATTTGAGTGCACTCTTCTTCAAAGTATTGATAGAGCTTGGAAAAGCAGTAGGGATTTAGGTTTTTAACTTAGTTTTGAGTCCATAACCAGTCTTCATCCATCTTCTCTGGAAACCTGTAATATATGCCACAGTAGTGAATGTATAAGTATGGATTTCTCCCAGTTCTGATACAGACTTACTGAGGTTCTTTTCTCCTTGGTATACATGTTCTTTACATTGGGATCCTAAGCTGCCATTATGATCAATAGACATCTAGCCTATACAGTCAATAGAGTCTGGAGAATGATGTATTTAATTAGCCTCTGGGTGCCTATATCAGGGTAAATTGAACTGCTCCCCAGGCTTCTTGGATTGCATTGACCTGCATTGACAGTAATGGGAGATGTCTGAACTCTAGATGTCTGGAGTTGAATCTTATTCCTATAGATGCACACAGTTTGTTACTGTTCTGTTTAACTTACAGTCGTTTTATTGTACCACATGCCAAATTTCTGTCTACTTTGCAATCTGTTTACACTCTTACATCTCTTTCAGTGATGTTTTCTGTGTTCTCCTTTGCCATTGAATTTTTTTGAGTCTCCTATTTTCTCTCTGCAACTTCTGATGAAATGAATAGCCTCATTAATTTACTGCTTACCTGAAAAGGTACACTTCCAAGTTGCATCACTTGACTTCTCTGGATATTGAAATGTGAGAAACAGCAATTGAAAAACATCAACATAAAAATCTGAAAGGCATTGGTGTACTTGTAATTGATGGAGTACCAGAAATGCAGTGTGGGTTTTGTTCCTAATTGAATGAGATTCATTGGTTGAAAAATTAATTATTGGATTTTTTTATAATATCAGACTTTCTAAATGAGTATGTTACAGAGTAAATATTAGTAAAGGATTCAGGATTGTTCTCTGATATTAGAAAGACTTTTCTTAAGAGCTCCTTTAAACTGTAGAGAATGGTCTGCATAAATCTGTTGAAAATAACAGTAAAGTGGTTTATTGAGTGTTCATTTGTTATTTGAAGGAAAGTAGCAATGTATTTTTATAGATACTTAAGAAAAGCACGGTATCTTTGATGGTGCTGTCAAATATTGCCGTTTTAATGCAGCTGTTTTAATTCTTGTCTAAAATAAGATTTACTATTTTCTTCTACTATAAACAAAGCAACAGAACTTCTCATCACCTGTTCAGTGTTAATTACCATCTAAAATACTAATTTTCTTGTTATAATTTCCAGGTTCCTTATAATTCTTAATTATAATTCATAAACATGACTGTGTAGTTGTTTTATTTGAAATTATAGATATTTGCATCTCTGTTCAGCAACACTCTGAACTGCCAGCATGAAACTTTCAATATTTTCAATGAGTCTGTGTATTAACTTGTTAGTGGAATTCTGATATGGGTGAAATCAGTCACCCACAAACTGATTTTTATCTTAAAGCTGCTGTTCTTTCACTCTCTCGTTTTTTTTTCTTTTTTGGGGTTGTGTTACTCAAAGAAAATTTTGAAGTAGGTTAAGCAAATATTTAGGAAAAATAATGATTCTTGGGAGTGTCAAAACAGCGATATTCCTAGATACATAGCATATTCATTGTTTGCTACATTTGTGATTTTTCTGAAATAGTAAAGATACCAGAGAAAATTACTAGTATAATTAGTGGAGGACTGTGTGAAATGATTTAAGCATTGTAATCCCATAAAGAAGATTGGTGCAGTGTAATATGGAAAGGATTTATTTTTTTTTAGATGTATCTTTTTATCAAAGAAAAATGCTGTATATATGATATTATTCCAAGAATGTAGGGTATTATGCTAAGGGAATCAGATCTTTAAAAATAACCTTTAAACAAAGACTGCTGCATAATTCTGTAATTACAAAGACATTTCAGTTTTCTGGAAGTAGAAATGAATCACGTATCACAATAAAAATCACTTAGTTTTTTTTCTCCTTCTACTCTTACTGGTGAGCATTAAAATCAAGTCAGAATTTTATGTGCTGTTAGGTTTTTTTTAAAGTAGTTTTTGTAGTAGCTTTAACCTTTATGACCCCCTTTCAAACATGAATTGAGATGTGTCTGACCATTTGTTTCAAAATGCATCTACTTCTTTTTTAGTAAAATGTACATGAAACATCAACAGACTAAAAAAAAAAAAAGGGTGTTGATAATTTATACAGAAAGAAATTCTGCAGTGTCTTGAAGTAGCTAATAAAATTGTCCATAGATGACCAAGTGTGTGCCTAAGAAAAACTGTGTTTTTATAAGAGATGGCTTTAAGATCATAGAGTTACAGAATGGTTTGGGTTCGAAGGGACCTGAAAGATTATCTAGTTCCAACCCTCCTGCCACGGGCAGGTAAGCCTTCCACTATACCAGGTTGCTCGATCTGTTGTGCTGTTAATTTGATGCAGTGTCTTAAGGCAGAAGACATCCTGCTGTAGTTTATTTTATGCTTCTGCTTCAAAGTCTTAGTCCATGCAAATACGTGGAGAAATAGTGCACATGAATTGTATCTTGGGCTGAGTTATATTAAGGCAATTTAGGCTACTTTAGATACTTTTAGGATACGTTGTTGTATTTTTGCATGTGTGGTCTGGGGTAGCCCAAAATCTAGCTCACTAGCTGCGCAGCTTACACTCCTGTGGATAGTATACAAGGAGTTTGATGAAACCTTTTTGATTTCCTCATGCTAGGTGGAATCATCTCCAGGGCAAAGCAGTTCTTGCCTCATGTGGCTTGGAAAACCTGAAATTGGAGGGGAAGAAGCTTTTTGTACTTAGTGTGAATTTTTCTGTAATCACCGCCACACAATGTAATGGAATTCTCCAACTCAGTTTTAACTGATGTCTCTGATCTGTGCCTTTAAGGTGTAAATCGTGCTATAGGTTGAGAATTTAGGATAAATTGAAACTTCTTGTTGACAGATAGAGAAGCATTTACTTGTGCTCCTAAATGACAGCTGTGCTTGGGAAAAGATAATCTAAATTGAGGTGATATTAATGGTGAGCTTAAAAAAGCTGCTTGGAAAAAGATATGCCAGCTAAGCAATGTCAACAGTACTGGTTTGAGCAACTGCCTAGGAAATGGATGAAAAAGTGAACAAATTACTTCAGAAGATACACAAGTGTGTGCGATAAATTTATGAATTGGAAGCTGTTATCCATACAGGCTCAACAATTTTTAGACAGGAAATTACCCAATGAGTGTTTAAAAAGAAGATGTGAAACCATTACTTCTTTGAATTTTGCAGAGTTGGAACTAATCTGGTGGTCAGCCAAGAAGCTAGATAAAATTACTGCCATCAGTTTGCTTAGTTGTTAGACTTTAAATAAATAAATCTCCCAGTACTGTAAAGAATAGATGCATAATAATTTGCACAAGTATATAAAAGTACTTAAATATGAAAAGTTTTGCAGAAGTGTGAACCTGAGCATACAAAGATCTGTCAGCAAATTATTTTCCGCTCTAACATGCATGCTGAATGTCAGAATTGATAACAAAATTTATGGAGGACCTAGTTCTGTTTCCAGATACTAATCTGCAAATATGACAATAAAGTGATCTAAGGAAAGTAACTCAGTCATGACATACTTAGTCTGCAGTCACTGGAATGCCTTGGGAATGTTGTTTGTTATTGTTCTCTTTTGAAAGTGTATTCAATTGTGTCAAATTGATAATTATGAGGTATGCATGACCCATCCTTCCCTGCTTTGTCTGATGAAAGCTTTTCTTCAAAGGAGAGCATATACCTGCCAAATGGTCCATTTGATGCACATCCTCATTCCATATCCAGTGATATTCTGTGGATTTATATGATCAGAATTTATTGAAGAAAGCAATTCCTTAAATTCCTATCTGGAATGTAGAAATCTGGCATCAAGCTATACCAGTTGCAAATGTGTAGTTTATACATTTTTTTAATGCACTTTTATTTATACCTTGCATATTAATAATTGCTGGCAAAAGAGATTGGTTCTGAGGGGGATTGTAATCTCTGCATGTCCTAGAGTAATGGCATTAGTAAAGAATGAGACTGATTATTAAGTTCATCTGCCAATGTACAGAAAGGGCTGTGCCACAGGATGTGTTTTCTGAAATGAAATGCCGCAATTCATGGTTTCTCTCCACCGAGGATGACCACACAGCCTGTCGGATATTTGCCCTGCTAAAATCTTGTTTCCTTGATCAATATTAAGAAATGCTGAATCACAAGAATGAGAGCTGTTATTAAAGCATGTCACTGTGCATGTGCTAACTTGTACCATATAGCTATGTTACTCTCTGCCACTGTGAAAACTCTTGAGATCCAAACAGGATTACAAGAAAGCAATGAGAAAATATCCAACCCATCCCAAGGCTGTGTTATTATGTAGCTGTTGTTTCTATTTACTGCAAGAGCTGCTTCTCAGCATAAAATAATAAGTTAGGTAGTAAAAGTAATTTCTGTGGATGTTAAGGCAAGTGATGTGAAAAGCATATCTCAAGATTTTGGTATACAGACACATAAAAGAGGGGTGTTAATTTTCCGGTAAACTAAGCAATACATCCTGAAGCACTCAAGATTTGCTTTTCCCTTACAGAAAAATAATTTAACTGCTTGCTCAAATATCCTTTGTTAATCAAATTAAATATGCTTTATTCATTTTTAATAAACAATGAGGATGGACGAATAGCTGGCTGTGGGATGATAGACTCCATCTTTAGTCAGCAAGTTCACTCAGAGGTTGGGAATTAAAATACACACATCTTTGTATTTGGTGTTTTCTGTTTTTCAGGAATAGATATACCATTTGCAGCTCCTTCAGGACCTGCTGCTTGCCCTGCTAAGGGGAGACTACCTGTTCCCCTGTAATTTCCCAAGTACTTGCACACACCTGCAGTCTTACTCTTCTTTCTAATGAAGAATTTGTAAGCCCAACTCTGTTGCTAGCAAAAATGGTGTTGATTTACTGTTCCTCCAAACAGTTTTTTTCTCTCCTAAGCCAAAATGTTGACTAGATAGGAATATTCCTACATACGGGATCCTGCTTGTGGCTGTGCTGGAAAACACAATGCTATGTATTTATTCTTTCTCTTTCCAGTGTTTGTTCAGAGCTTTGGATGTCTGGAACCTTGTTTGGAATGAGTGTTGAATGTTACTCTTCTTGATATATTGACTTTGATTATGACTAGTATCTAAGATGCTAACTGTTTTTACCTTTTGAACCAGGTGCAGTTTAGGATTTTATTCTTAAAAGTTGTGTATATTTTTATACATGTTCATTATGTATTTGCATGTTAAGTTATAGATTTTCAATTACTTACATTTTTCAGAAACATTATAGTATCTTATAGGAAGAAAAATACACTAATTTTTCTACTTTATTTTAGGCATGTTCTAGCAGGTCAAAGTATTTCATAGGTATATGAATATACTGAATTACTATTTGGAAGGCCACAGGCCAAACAGGGAACTACTTTTTTATGTGAAAATGAGAGTATCCTTGAAGTAGTAGTGCTATCAGTTGTATGCTTGAATGATTTTTCCTAGTATATTATGTTGTCTTATACTGATAAAATAACCAGAGTACAGAATTATTTTAAAGTGGTTTTGGAGAAGAAAACAAATTCTTCTGGGAGTTATTTATATTCAGACACAGAACTTTGCATAAGTTTAATCCTAAAATTTTGAATTGAGCAAGAGCACAGTTTTTCTTTCATGTACTGTCATAGCTTTTTTGAGGAGAAGAGAGGATGTGTAATTCTAAATATGATGTTTCATTATCTTATCCCATTTGGGGTTTTGTTTTGTTTTGGTTTTAGGACTAGCAGTATAGTATTTGAACAAATCTTTCTTGATGTCTTATAGTAACTAATGCAACTTAATGGAATCAGTATGTTAGATTACCTGATTCTACTACAGAATTTCTGTCACCTATTATCACTTATAAAAGAACACGAACTCGTATCATTGTGTGTTCTCCACAGGACTTATCTAAAATGATATATTGATAGCACTGTACTCAGCTGCCAAGATAAATATCTGTTCACGTCTCTATTACTTTAGAGGATTTCATTTTATTGGAGGAGCTGATAATCTACCAGTAGACAAAAGAGATTTGCTAAAATATTTCTGTTTTGTACAAGTGAAGTATACTCCATTTTAGGATATAAGGAATTGAACTTCAGTGTTGAAACAAAGTATAGATGAAGCATTATGCTTTGGGAGAATAAGAATATGAACCTGAGTAAAGAAATCTATATTTCTGGTGTTTGCCCTGATAAAGCAATCAATTCATGAAGGACTTTAAATTGGTGTGTTTTCTCCACTTACTAACATCATGGGGTTCAAAACTGTGATCTTGAAATTATCTTATCTTTGAAGTGATTACTGCATCAGCTGAAAAGACTTTAGATCACTTCTCATAATCACTTCTCACGACACATCTGTAAAACACATGTATGTGCGTACCATCTAGCGCAAAAATCAAAGCTAGCAGCAAGTAACTAGGTTTTGATTCTTCTCAGTTTGAATATGATTGTAAGATTTATTTTGTTATCCAGTATTTCTATTTGCAGAGCAGATAGAATCACTGGCACAACATGCAAGAATTCTTTTGCTTTTATTTAGTTTGACAAAGGATACGCTTATAGCATTCGCCACAACTATGGAAAAGAAGGGAAGAGAACTGATTATACCCCATATAGCTGCATGAAGATTATCATGTCCAATCCACCAAGTCAAGGGGATTATCATGGTGAGTTCGTTGGGGAGAGAGGGGAAGTTTAAAACCAGCATAAAACCTTGGTTAGAGAGTACTTGCTTCTATAGTCCCTTAAATTACATGTTTAACTTCAAGGCTGTAGCGGGCTTGCACTGTTCTCTTTAGATCACACTGGATCGCTCTTTTTCTGTTTTTCTAGACATTGAGTCATGCAGTGGAAGGGACTTTAAGTGTACAGATGCTTTAAAAAGCGACCAGTTAGAGGTGTCTTGAGATTAATTAAATTGTGCAGAAATTCTGAAGTTTGCTAGGGTACTTTAAAGCATTATTCCTCTATGTGACTAAACATGGAAGACCCACAATGGTTTCACTGTTGTTATTCTAGTACCAAGTTATTCATTTAGTTGTATCTCAAAACTAGTTCTGGGACAAAACTCCCCTCACTCTTAAATGATGGTGGAACTTTCTAAGGTATTTTAGAAGTAATATTTATACAAAAGACTATGCTTTAAAGACCAGTTGACTCTTATTGCTTGTCTTTTCCTGGTTTTTTGTATTTTTTTTTCCCAGCTATTATATGTACCAGTGCTGTCATTATCAGGACAAAGCTAACTAAAATTCTTTTCCTGTCAGTGAATGAGAATTGTGGCATATTATGTTGGGATATTTTATGTAACTCTTGAGCCTGTGGTGCCTTGATAACCGTGCGGTGGAGTAATTATTAGAAGAAGTAAGCAATTGTACACATGGGCAATTAACTTTCTTTATTAATAAGCTGTTAGACAATTAGGAACAGCTTAGCTGGTCTCTTGAGTGCCTTACTGCACTAACTCCTGGGTAAACAGCCTTGTTTATGAGATTACGTGTTTTTTACTGTCAGGGTGCCCATTCCGCCACAGTGATCCTGAGCTATTGAAGCAGAAGCTGCAGTCATACAAGATCGCTCCCAGTGGAATAACTCAGGTAAGGCTTAGTTTGGTTGGCACTTTTGTTAATATTAATAAAGCACTGCCTTTCAGTTCTTACTTTCCATTTGGTTAGGAATGCTATCTGCAGTTTGTCAGTATGTATTGTGAAGTATCTCCTCTTATAAAAGGTTTAAACCAGAATCGTGGCTTTCTGGCTCTAGTGCTCCCACTGATGTGTTGATTATTGTCCTAATCTTTTATTGTTTAATATTATGAGTTGGTTTATTACTATAGTGGATACAGTTCAGAATTTTGTTTCACTTTGTTTTACTGCACTATGATAAAAAAAAAGTTTAAAGGAATCTGTCAGTATTTTAGAGAATTTATTTTTATTCTTGCAGTAACTTGTGCAATACTCTGCTCTGTAGTCAGTACATGTAAGCAATTGTTTTCTGTCATAAACTAAAAAAACATACATTCTTAATCATCCACTGTGCTAACTTCCCTTAACCCACAAAAGCACGTAAAATGCATAGTGAAATTAAGCAGAGTTTTTTAGCAGTTTTTTAAAAGTTAGCATGAAATTGAAACCCAAATCTTATACAGCAAGCACAGTGTGGGAATTGGAACTTTTCAGCATGTATACTGAAGGACTGTGATTCCATGGCTACCTTTAGCAGGAGGTTAAGTCTGTAAAAGGATGCCATCGTCTTAACTGGAGGAAGTCACATGGGTTCAAGTTAAACTGAGACAGTTCAGCAAAAAGTTGTGTATATTAAGTGGTCCATAGGTAAAACCTGCTTTAAGTTGTCACCTTTAGTTTCTGTGGAGTGTCACCATTGCTTAGCAGGCATCCACGAAGTGTTGAGCTAGAACTAGATGAGAAGAATGTGGAAGTTCCACTTAGAGTAGTCTCTCTTGGAAGGAATGATTAAGATACAAATTAAAAGATAATAGTTTTAAAGAGTTTCACTCATAGTCATTCTTAACAAATTTGGAAATACCCAGACTTTTTCCTAGGAATGTTTTTCCTTTTGGTTTTGTCTTCTTTTCTCCTTGTTCGTATAAATAAGCATTTGACAGTCTTCCATGTATCTGACAGGCACTAGAGATACTTTGGCTTTTCTCAATTTTATATGCATCAAAAATTGATGCTGCTGTGAGATTTTTATCCTGCTAATCATTGGAAAGATTGGTGAGGATTTACTGGTTTAGCTGACTTGCTGTGTGTGGATAGGATTTAGTAAAGGTTATTTCTTCAGTGAATTTGTGCAGTAGGGCAGTATCTTTATGTTTAACACAGTTCCTTACTTGATATAAATTGGGTTTCAGTTTGTGTGTGCTTGGGTTTTTTTCTCTTGTAAGGCTGGATTGGGGTTCACTAGGAGTCTTACATTTTCTTACCAAAAGTGACTAACAAAACCTGTTTCCATCAGTGTCACCTTTGCCCTGAAATGGACTCTGTTGTGTGTACAAACTTTGTGGTGTCAGTTTTAGTGCAGTCGGGGTACATGGCTCTGCAGTGGCCACTCCTAGCGTTAAACCAAAGGTAACCCAGAACAAAATACCCTCTACCTAAAGCTTAATAGTAAAAAAAGTTGGCTGTGGCTGGGTTTTCAGAAATTGATCTCTATCCTGGTTTCATCTGGGGTAGAGTTAATTTTCTTCCCAGTAGCTGGTGCAGTGCTGTGTTTTGGCTTTAGTCTGAGAACAGTGCTAGTAACACACCAATGTTTTTTTATAGTTGCTCAGCAGTGCTTACCCTGATCAAGGACTTTTCAGCTTCTCATGCTCTGCCAGTGAGGAGAGGCACAAGAAGCCAGGAGGAAGCAGAGACAGGACACCTGACCCATACTAGCCAAAGGGGTATTCCATACCACAGCACATCATGCCCAGTATATAAACTGGGGGGAGTTACCCAGAGGGGACTGCTCAGGTCAGGCTGGGCATTGGTCACTGGGTGGTGAGCAATTGTACTGTGGACTGCTTTTGGATTCTTTGTTTTTATATACACCCATCACCTGCAAACCCTGAGGATTTTGTTATGTGGACAAGTCAAATACTCAGATTAAGGGAAGATGTGGGTTGATTTGCATCATTATTTTCTTGTCCTTTGTTTGATACATGGCCAATCTTGGGCTGATGTTAACCTGTTACTGAAAGAGTTTTGTTCAGATGAACAGGATAAGATAATTGGAAAGAATGTGGTATTAACTTACAGGCAGGGGGAAGTTGGACTGCCTGGCCTTAGGCTGATCCTGGTTGGGATTGTAATTATCAAACAGAGCTAATTGCCAGTGCCTGGAGATCTGATAAACATGGTTAGACCTTGCCATAAGAGTAGATTGAAATAATGCAGACAAAGGCCAGAGGGATACCACAGCGACTCCTAGGGAAGATTGCAACTGATGTTGACTGTTGTGAATTAAGTTTAGGCGACTTCCTTTAACTGAGTTCTTTTAACTGAGTAGTTTTGCTTAGCATGAGTAGTGCTTAGCACTGACAGCTGAAGTTGCTGGAGCCTTATGCTTTACTCCTGCCTGGAGACAGTGAAAAAACGAGATGGACAAGAAGACAAGAAGACTAAAATTTACCATTGACCCAAGAGGTGCATGCAAGGTACATGAACAGCAACAGCATGTGATGGTCAGGTGCACAGAATTTAAGGGTATAAAAATCCCAGGAATTTCATTGTTCTGGGTCCCTCCCTGAAGGCATCCGACTCCAGCTGTTTTTCTAAGAATCAGAGGGCTGAGACTCTGCTGTGGGAAACCTAGGGTGGAGAATTTTCTTTAACGTTAGACTTCAGTTCCAGGAGCAGTTAATGGGCCCTGCTGGTGTGGAAGGCAGTGCTACTCCATTCATCCCTGCCTGTTGAGTTTCCATTCCTTCCTTTGTGCTGGCCTTATGACTACATGGTAAAACAGATTAAAAAAATTATCCAACTATAGGTTTACCTGGGGAATGTGAGGAGGAATGAGGCTCATTTTGAGTTGGCAGGAATGGGTGGATAGAATTCGGGGCTGTGTCTTCACAGTTCAGCAGCTTCAATTTATGGTGTATTAGACTACTCATGAATTTTTTATTTAGAAGAGAAAGAAGTCAAAAAGCAGCACACAAAAAAAAAATCAAAGGGATTAACATGCAGTTCAGGATGACAAAACAGGACAACAAAGAACACACATGTGAAATAAAAAACTCTCAGCTCACTGCTCTCCCAAACAGTTATGTTGCATACTTACAATGTGCATGAAGCATTTATTTTTTTTTTATTTTATTTTGTATCTGGTTTTTAATTTTGAATTATTTCAGATGTTTGCTTTCATCCTTGATAACAGTCTGGACTTTGACTTAGCGTTGCAACAGAGGAATGCAGTTTATTTATCATATCTAAACCCAGGCGTAATTGTCTTAAAATAAGTGGATTTGTCAGTTAAATAAAAATGTGTCACTGAAAAACAGCCAAAAGTTTTCTAATCATAAAATGTATAACGTTTTTTAGAACTATGTGAAAACAGAGAAGTGGAATGCTTGGGTGCATTAACCCTTCTAGATTTGATTCTCGCACCATTCACTTTTAGCAGATGACTATAAAACTTTGCAAAATAGCCCACAAACAAGCAAACAAACCAACTATCATTAGAGCTGTTTCGTTTTAAAGTGATTTACTCAGTTTATGTTAAGGTCTGTCTTCATTTAATAAGCTGCCCGCAGGTTATCTCTGCAAACATGGGAACATATCAACATATTCAGACATTCACTTATCTTAAGTATCTAATGAGTTCCTTACTGACATACATGAAATAAGAAGTACAGGCTAGAAAACCTATACTTTAAAAATGGAGGGAAAAATACAGGTATTTTTAAGAGATATTAATGAATACCTTCTTCTGGATCACGACTGCCTCTTTCTTTTATTTCTATAAAGTGTGCTGGAATACAGTTCAGTTTTTGACAGTTGTGATGCAAATTGCAGGGGAGAAATTGATCTGATGTAGTGCCCGAGGTACTACCACGTGCAGTGCTGAACACTGTGTGATCAAGTGCTCTTCACTACAAATGACAAGTCAAAGAGTGTAAAGGAAAAAGTTCTGGCAAAGCAGTAACAATGATTTTCCAGCCTGGAAGTCAGTCCGTTAAGGAAAACAGCTTAAATCTGAGGGAATTGTGCTCTACATGTGTACATTAGAAGCATGAAATCTTCAAAATCAGTTTAAAATATAAAGGTAGCATCTGAAAGCAGCAGAAAGGACAGATGGCTATACTGACCAGGAAGCAAAGGGCACTGGGCAGTCCTAGGGTAGGATTAGTGCTGAGATGGTCACAAAGTGGCCTGAAATAAAAGAAACTGGAATGTGTTCATGTGTGATCTAGCAATAGCACCCAACTGTATCTTTAGTCACCTTTGAAATAAAAAGAAAGCAATAAATAAGTCACACTTAACTGAATCTATAGTAGAAAGATTTGAATTTGGAAAATATAAGTTAATTCTGCAGTTTTCAAATGAAAGAAACTAACTCTGAGTAAAACTAGATGATCTTAAGGTCCTTTCCAACCCTAACTATCTAGGATTCTAAAATAACAATGGATAATTACCGAGCCAAACTCCTGCTATGCAACATCTCAGCTTTGAATACTGAGGATCTATAAAGCAGGTGGCTGCGTACAGCTGCCAAACATCATCTTAACCTCATCAGTAGTCAGTAAAGCAACATCAGGAAAACAAGTTGCAGATGGCAGCAAAAGATAAAAGCACATAGGAACTAACAAAAACAGTCCTTTGGTATGTAACTTTACTTGCAAAATAAAGCAATGCAATGTAAATGTCTTAATATATGTAAGGGAAAGGATTGCTGCGGTGAATTAATGTAGTTCTTAGTGGAGGTTTCTGTGTAACACTAGTTAAAAAGCAGCTGCAAGCTTGCTTTCATTATGTGCACAAATGTAGTAGGAAATAGAAGATTTATTATGAAGGATAATTCCATTTCATTTAAAGAGAGGATTGTTAGTGTCTCTCACACAGGACTCCTTTCTAGCTGGTCTCCAATCTATTGCAATTTTTAATCTTTTTTTGTTTCTTTTCTTAGAAACTTGTTCCCTGTTAAAACCAGTTAATCTACTGAACCTGTTCTTCTTTGGATATGTTTAATGACTCCCCAACCCTATCATAAATGCAGAAGGTGAACCTGATCCCCTGTGATGTCACTGGTTTAAACTTACATATGTGCTAAATACCAGGCTTATCATTTAGCTGCCTTCTGCCTGCCTCTCAGAATGAAGGAGCTGAATTGTAACTGCTTTTTTTCTGAATGAGCCAGAAATGTTGGTATGGCTTTTCTAGCCAAGCACCACTTTTAATCAACATGTAGGAATTGTATAGTTTTGACATCTGTACTTGTAAAATTTGGCTGAAATTGGCCATCAGGCAGTGGGGGAGCTCATGTGGTGGGGAGGGCAATGAGGCAGGTGTAAAGTGAGGACTACCAGTGCAATCATGTATGTTAATAAATTTAACAAACTGGGTGCAAGTCTGGATGTAAGTCTGCCCTAGTGGGCATCTGTTCTATGGAGCACTCTCTATATTGGGAAAAGAAATGACATGAAGACCTATTTACTGAACTTCACTGGAAAATGCTGGTAGAGGTTCCTCCAAGATACATATCTTCATAGTAGTAGAGTAGAAAAATCTGTGTGGTGACCTAATAGCAGCCTCCGAGAGGTCTGAAGAGGGTTGTCAGGGATGTGGGAGAGTAGTTTCTTGGTGGAAGGGCAGTGTAGCTGGGCAACAAAGACTGAGCTGCTACAAAATAACATGGTTGCTCTTTCAGAATTTTAAGTCCCTCAATGCCAACTCTGATAATGTGACCATTATAGCTTTCATGTCAGCAGCATTGATTGAGTAAAGTCCCTTTCTCCACCTTAAAGGTGGGTCAGATACTATTTTACAGAGTACACACAGGTGGGTCAGATACTTTTTAAGAAAGTACATACATGTAATGTTGTTAGTGTTTACTGAAAAATAAGGATAGCTCTTTTACATGCATAGATTTTATTGTAAGGAACAAGTAGGGAAGCACAAGGCAACGTAATTGAACTGTTTAGAATAGCTGAGTTTCTTCAGTCCTTACCTACTTAATGCGACGCTAATTTTTTCAGTCAATGTCAGGTGAGGAAGGAAGTAAAATAAAGAAAAAGTATGTACACAGAGATCTAGATTTCAGACTTCATTGCCTAGTTGGCCTTGGCCTTGTTCTTTTACAGAAGATTTAACAGGAGGTGGCAAGAGGGATAAAAGTGTAATCAGTTGGGCTATTACGGAGAAACAATGTGGCTAGATACTTTCTTGGCAGTAAGATGTTGTTTCATGCATTCAGCAAATGTAATTTATTTATACATCTGCCAATAAATACGAGGTGGCATCCAATAATGAGTACAGCAGGGATTTAAGCTTAAGTGTATTGCTGTGTTTGCCACAAAGGTCAACCTTGTGTGGGATAGGGGCTTGAAATTAACATTTCTTAAAAACTATTTTTCCTTCCACTGAGGCTCTCTTAATTCCAGCAATTTTCTCTGTTTGATAAGCAGAGAGAGCACACATTTTGATTATGTAAAGGAGGGAGAAGGTGATGAAACTTAAAAAAAATTTAACTGGCATTGCATTCTGTTGATAAGAATGGGACTATGCAGCACAGAGATTACCTGAAGTAGAATTGGGAAGCAAATTGTATTTACAAAAGATGGCATGATTTTCCTAATAGGTGTTCAAAACAGGCCATTTGCTTACATATTCTGCTGAGCTTGACTAGAAATAACTTCATTTCAAAAAGGACAAATCTGATTGAAAGTAAAAGCATTCCCCTCTCACAGATACTTGTCTAAAGGATTTGCATTAAATTGTCTTGATGAAAGCACTGTAGTATTTTATTCTGCATCTGCACGAACTGCTAATGTGGAAAATAAAAATACAAATCGTGTCTGTCATTGCTTCATGCTTCAACCACTTGAATTACTAGATTTATGTCTGCAATTATGGAAGAGATGCTGCAATATGATACTTTGACAATAACTGTCACAATTATATTACCAAAATATCGATTCAAGTTATTATTGAAGTTAAGAGTATTGAAATTGCTTTTTAAGGACTAGGCGTGTCTTCCTGCTGTTTTATCTTGTTTTCAATGCAGCTAGGGTATTTTTAAAGAACAACAGTATGTCGAAATGTTGTTAGGTTTTAGCAGGATACACAGATGTCAAAGATGCTATGTGCTGCAAATTTATGTGAGCTATTATACAAGGCTGGGGTGAAATATCTTGTCCTGGTAGGTATCAACAAGATCTATAATTTGACTCGGTTACCTTTTTCTCCCTCTGTATAGATCCTGGAATTGGTGAAGGGCATGCATTATCAGCTGGCCTGTCAGAAGTACTTTGAGTTGACACATTATGTAAGTACCTCTGAATTTTTGTTAAATTATAATCACTGCCTTTATCTTTAGGAAGGCCTTGGAAATCATGTGTGAAGCCAAGAGACTATTCACGGTTTTCACATCCATCATTAGCTGTCTTGCCTTGTTATTTTTTATTTCAATAACTTCAAATATTTTTTGTCATTTTCAGCATTTATATAGTGATATTATTAATACCCTCAACATTACAAGATGTAGTGAGCTATGCTTTCTTTCTGGAAATGTCAATATTGTTGAATTTTACCTATTTTAAGTCATTCTGTTTTTTCAATAATGCTGTTTTTAATCAAATCTGTGTTTTTTAACCTGTTATGCAAGTTTCATATTTTGAGATATAACTTGAAAATAAACAAAAAGGATCTAAAAAGTGTTATTAAAATTCTAATCTCCCAGCACATACATACCTAATGTTGTTAATTTTCACTTGGTATTTTTCCACATCCTTAGCCATGTGTGATTAGTTGTTAAATCAAGTTGAACATTCTCATATCTTTCCCATTTGCTTAATCACAGGCACAGTTAAAGTAAGATCCTCCACAAAACTGTAAGATAGTAAATGGCAACAGTCTGTCTGCTATGTGATTTCTTGATTCAAAGAACTAGCTTTTGCATTGGTTCAAGATTCCTTGTCATCAGGAAAGAACAATGAAGCAGAAGCAGTGAACCTTCTTAGATGTTTTTTCTACCAACAACTGAAAAAATGGAAACATCCCTTTCAAACAGCAGACTGTAGAACAGCCTTGCTAAAAATGTGGGTGGGGATTAAATGACATTTACCATTGACTTTTTTGTTCTTACTGGTTTTCACATTTGAGTTAAATGTTGTCCCCCCAAATTTCCAGCAGTCATATGTGTGAGTATATAGTAAAGGTAGACACTGAACCTATATCCAGTGTAATGGTTACTTGGGAAGACAAATACCATCACTCCAAACATAACATCCTGAAAATGTAAGCAGTGTAACCATAACCCAAAATAAATAGTCACAGTAATCACAGAATTATAGAATCGTAAAATGGTTTGGGTTGGGAGGGACCTTAAAGATCATTTAGTTCCAATCACCTCTGCCACAGGCAGGGACACCTTCTACTAGACCAGGTTGCTCAAAGCCCCATCCAACATGGCATTGAACACTTCCAGGGATAGGATATGTTGTTCAGTCATAGTAGTCGTAATAGTGGCAAGATTTTATTTTACTTTAGTTGGTAGAATTGGATGGCATCTCAAACCAGAGAAAAATATTTCCACTCCAAACAGTCTGGAGATTTGGCTATGTATATGTAGACCAGAAAAACAGATTGATGCTAGCAGCCATGAGCTACTAGGAGGTTTAAGAAATGATTTTTGTGACAGTGTGCTGCCTGCAGAAATACTTAGTGCTTTAAAATCTGATTGTGTATAAATCTACTGTTTTACAAGCCTGAGCATTGTGAATAAGTAAGAATGTCTAAGTGGCTAATGCCTGTGTCACTGAGTTATATTCCAAAGGAGCCAATGGTGTTAATGTTGGTTACATGAGTATTGCTGTATATTAGTTACTTGTTACAGTTACAGCTGTAATGGCTGACTGTCTGTATGAAATATTTATCTCTAAATATTTTATTCTTGAATACTGATATCTTATAATCCTTGTGGTTTTTTTTAAGAAGTAAATGACATCTAACGCATAGGAAACTTCCTGGTACAGAAGAAACACTTTGTTTATTTAAAACCATATGCGAAAACTGTTTTCATTAGTTCTTTGTGATTAAATTGCAAGAACACCTTTTTAGGGATGTGGTTAATTGATATAACTTATTGTAGCACCATGATTCCTTTGCATGTTTTTTCTGTAGTATTAGCTGTAGTATTATCAACTGTCATTTTGAAAGTTCTTGGTTAAAACTCAAAGATACTGTAGCTTCAAAATGATCATTTCAGGTTTTTCAAAACAAGATTTGCTATAGTGGAAAAACAAAATTAATGTTTGTGTGAAAGCCAGTACGTGCAAAATCTGTTGAATCTAAAAACAGTCTTATGCTAGTATCACCGCTGAGATGGAATGAACTATTCTGACCAAAGTGACAGGCCTTTTTACTTGAGTCAATACATGTTATAAGCTTAAATTTTTGATTGCACAGAAAATGCGTTTTTCTTTGGGCACGGTGGACTCCAGGTAGATTTAAGGTGTGAATGGATAAAGCTGTTGGAGAAATCTATTTCTAAGTTAGTGGTGAAGCTTTTAAAATTTATGTTCTTTGATCTGTCATACCTAAAAATATTGTAAATTTACATAAAGTAACATAAGCAGCCTAGCATGAAGAGCCAGGAAATTTTTGTATGCTTCACCTCTGTTTCTGTGGTCATATTTGTTGTGTATTTCTAGCCAGAGCAGAATATTTTTATGCAGAGAAATACTCACTAAACCTTGTTGAAAATTACACAGGATGGAATTGCTTATATATGACTAGATAACAAGATGATGGTTATGAGAAAAGTTTTCCCTTTCCCTCCTTAGGCTTTCAGAAAAAGGGGATAGTTTGAATGGGCAGAAATCTTTTAATTAAAATAGAATCATCTAAGCTTCATCCAGTAGAGCTTTATTTTAGTAGTACTCAGGTTTGCAAAGGGGAAATTGTACGTGGAGTCATACTACAATTTTAACTAACAACTTGTAAATGGATTTTAGCCAAATACCTTCTATCACCTCTAAAAACTTGTTTGTAGATTTCATTTATACAATGAGCTGCTTCTACAGCTTATTCCAATTTGCTAGGGAGAGATAAGTTCAGGACAAAATTAAGAGTTACAAAGTGACTCTTGAATTGGTCTGAGGAAAACTGAGCTTTTAAGGTTAAAAAAATCCAGAGCTAATTAAGAGCTGCTTCTAGGAAAGCCAAGTTTTCACTATATCATTTCTTTTTAAGACTTTTTAGTGTAAAGAATAAAGTAATTTAGTTCCAACATAATGGAAATTGGAGCATGGATGAAAGCTGGCTGGCAGAAACTCATCCAGATAAGGCTAAAATGAAATTCAGTGGTGGATTTGGGTTTCTTTTATTTTTTTGCTTTTGTGCCTTTGAGTACCAAATTAGTGTGCTGGTCCTGTCACTTATTTGTAAGATTTTTCAAGCAAGGTCACTTACTGCAGTTGCTAATGTCTTTTTCATGTCTGAATTAGATTTTGTTACACCTGTCACCATTTTCTGATGGAGCTAAGCTAGGCAGTGGTAATGCATTTAATCAGGGTGCCATTTAGACCACACATTGATCCTCTGCTTTATGATTTTTCACAAGTGGCTGAAATTTAAACTGATGGATTTTGGCATATTAAATCAGCCACAGTATGTGTCCTCATGAGATGCTCTGTGTGTGCAAAGTTGCTTGTTATGCTTGAATTAGCTCCACCCTTCTGGGAAAAAGGGAAAATAGCGGGAGCAGAAAATGAACAGTATATATTTCTTAGTCTTCCTTGGTTTCTTGTATCCCAGGTTTGGAAGGTTTGCCAAAGTTTTTCCAGAGTAGTGTTTCTCTTAAAATGTTCTTAGTATTCACATGAACCGACAGGAAAAAAAAGATGCAGATTGCCTGAGTACTAGGTGGAAGCATCTTTTAGAGCAAGCATTTCCAACTTCTGAGCCCCTCAAAAAGAAATACAAAGGTTATAGCTGAGATTTGTGGTGAATATTATCAGCATAACTTACTTTGAAAACTGAAAGCTTTGTTGAATTGAAATATTTGATAAGCGTTAATTGAATGTTCATTTGTCAAATAATAACGGACCTGAAAGAATGTGCTTATTAGTGGAGAGGAGCAATAAAAATATTCTTCCTTTATGCTGGTTTTCTTTGTTCCTTTCCACTGAAGACTACTGTTCTTTGGCAGTGGTTGTTCATCTAGTTTCAGGATGCTGATGGAGAAGAGATAAGATAGATCTGTTGGGCTTCTGTCTTAGCCTTCTGGCTTGCAAATATTGCATTTTTGGTTACCCCTTTCCATTCACAGTTTCGCACTGATACCCAGGACCTGTATTTATATTGTGCAGTTGTTACAACTTATGGTGGTATTCCCTACTGTCATTTGCACTCTGGACTTGTCTGAGTCCCTCTTTTAGGTAGGGAAATGCTATTTTAAGGTGTAGGTTTGATTGTCCTACATGTGTAAATATATGCCATTTACTTGTTTTATATGTTTTGGGGTGTTGTTTTTCTGTACTGTAGCAAGGACATTGTGAAATATTGTTTGAATATGCCAAGCAGTGGTTTTCCTTCTAATATGAAGACATTTTGCTATGAAAGTAAATCCGTGTCATGCTAATATTTACTGGGGTAGTATTTACAAAGAGATGCCACCTTCTTCAACAAAATCAGAACTTACAAAATTGCTAATTCACTTGTCCTTGAATGTGAAAAGGATGACTTTTTGAAATAAATATAATAACTCAGTGTTTCTTTTCTTTTTATGTGCAGGTTGATGATACTGGGTTTTCTTTGAATCACCCTAATCAATATTTTACAGAGAGTCAAAGGCTGTTAAATGGTGGTAGAGAACTAAAGAAGGAAATAAGTAATTCAGGAAACTCTCAACAAAAAAATAATAGTCAGGAAGGCATGAATTCAAATTCTACTCTCCCCTCTTCGAAAGCAACATCTGATGCAGAACTGGAGGGCCTGGACGAATACTTCACTGAAGACTAAGCAGCTGTGTTACTTGTTCTTTTTGGTTTGTCTTGGTTTGTTTTCTTTCTTTCCCGTCTATAGCTGGATTTTTCGCTATGCTAAAGAGTATGCATTCCACTTCCTGGAAGAAACAGGTGTTTTGTGCTTTAAATAGACCGAAGAAAAGAAAGATAGGTACTGAAGCTGCAATTTAATCCAGTACTTACTCTTGCTGCTTTAGGATACTGTTTTATGTGGCATGTAGAAGGATAGGAAATGAGAGTTCCTTCACAATTAGGTGATTTTTGTTTGATTTACCTTTTTTGTATTTCCTCAAAATGTTTAAATATTTTTATCCCATTTTGTGGTCACTTTTATATATTTCTTCTTAATAAATTAATTGTTTGTGGGGTTTCTTTTGGTTTGTTTTGGGTTTTTTTAGCCATATTTGGGTGGTAATTAAGTAGGAGTTCTTATGATCAAAATTACCCTCTGGAGGATTCTGTCTTTTTTCTGCATGAGGACCTGAGGGAAATCAGCTTCTTAATTTGAAACTAAATTTAGAGAGCTTGTTTTGGTGGTCGAACATAAGCAGTTATTT
This sequence comes from Pezoporus flaviventris, assembly GCF_033815535.1. Taxonomy (NCBI): domain Eukaryota; kingdom Metazoa; phylum Chordata; class Aves; order Psittaciformes; family Psittacidae; genus Pezoporus; species Pezoporus flaviventris. The sequence goes on along the minus strand of NW_026892579.1, from coordinate 29,413,152 downwards.
TAGATGCCTAAGAAAGTAATCCAAAAAGCTGATACTCTACCATCTGACTTATTTGAAGAAGTTAAAAACTTACTAGCATATGTTCCGTTTCCAGTTTCCTGAGTGTGGCTGCAGCCTCCAGTATCCTGCTAAGCTAAACAGCTGTGTTTACCTTAGCAGCTTTAAGTCACCTAAATTCCACCCATTCCTCAAATCCTAAATTGCCTAACACATAGACAGCATTCAGTCGAGCAGCGGTCACCATGCAGTAGGTGGAAGCTCTAAGTATAGCTGGTACATGAGTAAACCACACTATTTGGCTGTAATGTGGAACTGCCAGACCAGTGAAGAAAGAACAAGGAGCAGAATGGTTTTGGAAATGTGTAGTTCTCCAGGTGGACTATGGAGAGAAGAAAGAACAGTCCCCACCACTGGCATCCTATTACTTGTGATGAACAATGTGGGACCCTTACTGCTGTTGATCCCAGGACCCCATTGGGCAGTGAAAAGTGTGTGCATGCTACAGAAAAGGATAGATTCAAGAGAGTGTATGAATAGGTAGCATTTGGCAGTTGTATTATGTCAGACATTTTCTCTGCAATCATTGACTATTAATATTGTGGCTGGGCTGAAGACTGTTTGATTATGCATAAGAATTTGGGCTATCTGTAGATCTTTAACTCATATGAAGAGTGTTCCCCTATAGGCACATAACTCACACAGGACCAGTGCAAAATCAGGCTTAAAAATTAAAACAAGTCTTTTGTTGTTAGAAGAGGATCTGCCAGGATGCATTGCTCTTTTTCTCTTCCTTGAATTATTCCTCAATTTATTTAGGGGCTGCTTTGTGTAAAGTACCAAGCCTCTCACTCCTTTGGATATTGCATATTCAAAGGAGTTGTAAAAGTCCACCCTGAGCAAAGGCTCAGCACCTGGATCCTGCAGGGTGCTGTTGGTTCTGGGCCCAAGAAACAAGCACTTACAAACAGCCGTGGGCTTGGTTTCTCTTGCTGGTTAAGCTCCTGGCAGCACCCTACCTGATGTGTGGAAGTCCACTGGTTGTAGTAGATGGTTAAGAAACTTGACCTTAGGGTTTTCAAGTGTCCTTGCAAGCAGTAACTGTCATCTAATTTTGTGTTACTGAATGCCTGAGTTGGAAGTGCCTTAGTAGACATCATGGATCCTTTTACTAGACGGGAAATGGTTTCAGTTCTACAATGAGATTTATGTTCCTAAGTGAAACAGCTGGGAGGTGGTGGAGGAACTGAATGTAAGTGGTGTTTCTCAGCCAAGGGAAATTGTAATTTCTGATTCAGTAGAAACATTCTGTTGTACCCTAACCCTGCTCATGTAGACATTATCACTGGCTGTGTGAATAAAACTATTTCTGAGTTTTATGTGTACTTCGAGATCCGTTATGTTGGGAATGGGCTGCTTCATGTGTTCTGCAATCATAGAATGGTTTGGGTTGGAAGGGACCTTAAAGATCCTCTAGTTCTAGCCCCCCTGCCATAGGCAGGGACACCTTCCGCTAGACCAGATTGCTCAAGTGCCCATCCAACCTGGCCTTGAACACTTCCAAGGAGGGGCATCCACAACTTCTCTGGGCAACCTGTTCCAGTAACTCACAACAGATTGCTACACTGGCAGCATAAAGTTATTTTTAGGAATTCAAATATAAAATTAAATAAGTCTCTATTGCAAGGGAGAGAATATAACAGCACAAATCCTCTGAATGAAAATTCTTAATGTGAAATGCAACAAACTTAACAGTTTGTGACAAAGCCTTTGTCCTTCATTGGTTTGCTTCATTACTGTGAGTTTACCTCTTAAGTAATAGTACTACAAATTGCTTTACACTGTATTTTGTTCCCTTTTATTACCTGTCAGGATGACTATAAAAAAGTATATAACAGAAAAGTATACAAATTATAATATACAGTTACAAGTAAGTAGCGAAAGATTTAAATTAATGCTTTTGTTGCTATTTGAAGAAAATGGTAATTTTCATATTTTGCATATTTTTTGATAATTTGATTTTTCTTTGAAAGCAGAATATTTTGGAATTGATAATGTCAAAAAACTCAAAATGAGAATCCTGCTTTTGAGCAGTTGGACACAAAGGAGCTTTAAACTCTTAATGTGTTGTAAATTCGCTAAGAATTGCTTCTTCCTTGATTATAGAGCTGTTTGAAATTAGAAAGGCAAAGTCATTAAGAATATGTAAATCAGTCATTTGAAACACTTCCTGCATTGTGGTAGTGCTATTAAAACTTACATTTAGTCACAAGATAAGGATTCTGAAAACCAAATGACCCTGATATGATTAGAATTAAACTTGGCTAGGGATATTAAGGATAACAGGAAGGGATTCTACAGGTACATAGCAAATAAAAAGCAGACTAGGAAGAACGTAAGACCCCTCAGGAAGCTCTCAGGAGAACTGGCTACCCTGGCTTTGGAGAAGGCTGAGGTTCTGAATGACTTTTTTGCCTCAGTCTTCACTGGCAAAGGCTCTGATGGCACCACCCAAGTCTTGGAAGGCAGATGCAGGGGCTGTGAGAATGAAGACCTTGGGCCCACTGTAGGAGAGGATCTGGTTTGAGACCGTCTTAAAAATCTGAACGTGCACAAGTCCATGGGTCCTGATGAGATCCATCCATGGGTCCTGAAGGAGCTGGCAAATGAAGTTGCTAAGCCACTGGCCATCATATTTGAAAAATCATGGCAGTCAGGTGAAGTTCCTGACAACTGGAAAAAGGGAAATATAACCCCCATTTTCAAGAAGAGGAAAATGGATGACCCAGGGAATTACAGACCAGTCAGTCTCACCTCTGTGCCTGGCAAAATCTTGGAGCAGATTCTCCTGGAAGGCATGCTAAGGCACATGAAAAACGTCAAGGTGCTTGGAGCCAGCCAGCGTGGCTTCACTAAGGGGAAATCCTGCCTGACCAATTTGGTGGCCTTCTCTGATGGGGCTACAGAACTGATGGACAGGGGTAGAGCAGTTGACATGATCTACCTGGACTTGTGCAAAGCATTTGACACTGTCCCACACGACATCCTTGTCTCTAAATTGGAGAGACATCAATTTGATGGATGGACCATTCAGTGGATAAAGAACTGTCTGGATGGCCGCACACAAAGAGTTGTGGTCAATGGCTCAATGTCCAGCTGGAGACCAGTAACGAGTGGTGTCCCTCAGGGATCGGTGTTGGGACTGGTCTTGTTTAACGTCTTTGTTGCTGACATGGACAGTGGGATTGAGTGCACCCTCAGCAAGTTTGCCGATGACACCAAGCTGTGTGGTTCAGTTGATACGCTGGAGGGAAGGAATGCCATCCAGAGGGACCTTGACACGCTTGTGAGGTGGGCTGATGCCAACCTTATGAAGTTTAACCATGCCAAGTGCAAGGTCCTACACCTGGGTCGGAGCAATCCCAGGCACAGCTACAGGTTGGGCAAAGAAGAGATTCTGAGCAGCCCTGCGGAGGAGGACTTGGGGGTGTTGGTTGATGAGAAAATGAACATGGGCCGGCAGTGTGCACTTGCAGCCCCGAAAGCAACCGTATCCTGGGCTGCATCAAAAGGAGCATGACCAGCAGGTCGAAGAAGGTGATCCTGCCCCTCTACTCTCCTCTCGTGAGACCTCACCTGGGCTATTGTGTGCAGTTCTGGTGTCCTCAACATAAAAAGGACATGGAACTGTTGGAACAAGTCCAGAAGAGGGCCATGAGGATGATCAGGGGACTGGAGCACCTCCCGTATGAAGACAGGCTGAGGAAGTTGGGGCTGTTCAGCCTGGAGAAGAGAAGGCTGCGTGGAGACCTCATAGCAGCCTTCCAGTATCTGAAGGGGGCCTATAGGGATGCTGGGGAGAGACTCTTCCTTAGGGACTGTAGTGACAGGACAAGGGGTAATGGGTTAAAACTTAAATAGGGGAAGTTTAGGTTGGATAAAAGAAAGAAATTCTTTCCTGTTAGGGTGGCGAGGCACTGGAATGGGTTGCCCAGGGAGGTTGTGAATGCTCCATCCCTGGCAGTGTTCAAGACCAGGTTGGACGAGACCTTGGGTGGTATGGTTTAGTGTGAGGTGTCCCTGCCCATGGCAGGGGGGTTGGAACTTGATGATCTTAAGGTCCTTTCCAACCCTAACTATTCTATAATTCTATGATTCTATGATTCTATGATTATACAGTAGTCAAAAATAATAACAAACTGTATAACCAAATAAACTAATAATCAAATCAATAACCAAACAAACCCCCAGAAAATCCCAAACTCTGGTCTTTTACAAGTTGAAAAGAAAATATTTTTCAGGAGTAGAGCATTGCAGATGAATCTCCTTGCAAGCATCAACTCTCCTAAGTGGATCTTTAAAGTAAGTTTTGTTATGTTTTGTTACTTGGGAAAACAACAAGAGATGCACAAACATCTGAAGTTTGAAATTGTTCTGGACAAAACACCTATAGGTCAAAACACCCAGGTCTGTAAAGGAGATGCTGAGATAACATTTGGTTGCATTTCTGAGGGGAAGCACTGTGACAAAGATAGCTTTGTGCAGCCATGGTGCTCATGTGGGAAGTGCTCTTCTTCACAACATCTGATCTTAAATGTACTACAGTTCAGTTTAGAGGTGGATGTTTGAAAAGGAATGATGGTCCATAGCCTGTGATCTTTTTGAATTGCTAGCATCAAAACCCACAAAACAGTCTTTGACTTCAAAGCCTTTCAAGACCTAATGAAAAAACCTAATGAAAAAGTGAACTTTACTAATGGGCATTCAGCAGAAGGATGTGAGGAGCTTTCAAGCTGGGTGTTGCTTATGAACTGCTCTGCTGAGGTGTGGAGGTCTGCCCCAGCAAGGGGAACAGTGAGAGCAACCAGTACCATTGTGGCATGATAAAAGTGGACCCATGCAGTAAAACAGCTGATGCTGAGTACATGGTGTTGAAGGCATGCATGTTTTGGGAGTTTTGCTTTGGACTAGTGTCGGTCTCACAGTATGGCTGTAGTGATCATTAGCAGATAGAGGAGCATTGCAGAGTGAGCCTTTTGGATGACTCTTCCAGAAGGAATCCAGTTTGCAGACACTCATAGTGATAAGCAGTGTGAGCCAAAGCATAATAGATGGAGATGACTGAGAGATTCCCTGGAAGGTGATGAACATTTCAGTCTCAAGCCTTTGTAATTTGTTCTGGTTTAGGCAGGGATAAAGTTAATTTTCTTCCTAGAAGCTGGTACAGCGCTGTGTTTTGTATTAAGGATGAGAATAATGTTGATAACACACTAATGTTTTAGTTGTTGCTGAGCAGGACTTAACTAAGTCAAGGACTTTTCAGCTTCTTTTTACTGCACTGTAGGTTTACTAAATAAGTCTTTTAACTAATCTCTGCTGTTCAGTCTCCTTACATCACCATCCTTTGTATTCTTCCTTATCTGCTATCTGGTAGATGTTACTGATGGTGGTTTTTAGAACTTATATGAACTCCACTTCTTGGTTCACATTAGCAGAGTGCCCTGTCCTTGCTACCATGCTCTCCAGTCACTGCTTTTCATGTTTTATTATCCCTTCTACTGTACAAATGTTGCTGTGCTATCTGAATCAGAAGCCTAGTTTACAACAGTGCTTCACTGATTCTAACAGACCATTTTGAGACTATTAACCTTTCTTTCCACATGGATCTGCACTCTTGAAGTATACTCCCGGTAACAGTGTTATCTCTATGAAAACTTCTACCTTTGGTGTCTAGTTAACAAAAAGTAAAATACAGACTTTCATCCTTTAGCACCATTATGTGCTAAGATTTGTTTAAATCCCTCAAATGCTGAAGGATCTAACGTATTTGAATCAGACAAAGGATATGGTCAGTGGGTTTAATTCAGTACCCCAAGGAACCTGACACATTTACATAGGTAAATCACTTGGAAAACAGATATAAAAATGTCTGGAATAATGTCAAGGGTGAATTGTAGCTGGGAAATAGGTAGGCATAGATACCTAAATACTAACTTGTTAACAGAGGAAGCACTGGAAGACTTTAGAAGTGGGTTAGGGTAGGTGAAAATTAGATTAATAGCTGCAGACAGGATGGTGATATCAACACAGATCTGTTGAGGGAGAACAGGAATTGGTGATTAGTCTGCAAAAAGCAGCAAGATGTATGAACTGTAAATATCTCTTGAAAAATAAAATATATCCACAATGAAAGCATCACAAGATGTTATCTTTCTAGCTGAAATAAAAGTTCTCAGCCAAGTCGGAAGATGTTCTGTCATATAAACCTTAATTAATATTCTTCATGAACATGGGATAATGAGAAGGACATTAGTATAGCAGAAGTAGATATGGCATAATCTTAATATTTACTTTTTAGAGGAACGTTATGTTCTACTCAGGGTCAGAGTTGTATTGTAAGAGGTATAATGCAAACAGAAATTCTGCCATGCTTCATGGAAGCACTTAAAAAGTGAACAGTGAAAATCAAGTTAGATCAGAAGAAATGTCTTTGCTCAAACTGAACTAGCCAAACTGATGCATGAACTACTGGATGGAATGTAATGGTCTGTGTTGGACTGTTCACAGTAGATGATCTGGCTTGGCCATTAAAGTCTATGACACTTGGATTTATTTTTGAGTTTAATAAGAATTTAATCTTCCAAGCTGCAAAGTGTCCTTGGTTCAGACACATGCTCTAGTGCTTTTGGGTAGAATATAGAGGCAATCTAAGTAGAGAGACCTAAGAAATGTGTGCTTCAGCTACTCAGTGTTCAGGTCTTTGTAGTGTCAGTGGCTTGGCCAACTACAAGTTTCAGAGAAGTGGCTGGCTGCAGAAAAATACCAAGAAACCTACTGAATCACACATAGGGAAGCCTGCTGCCTCCCTGGGGCCCAGGTGAAGGAAATTGTTCCTGTAGACCATATAGCTTTATAACTGGTTCTGCTAAAGTACTTTTGATAAATGGTTTTTATGTCTGAAAAAAATAATAGCTGTAGTGGTAACACTTATTTTTGCAAGCAATGTTCTTATTACATGATAGGTTCAATATTTATTATATTGTCTGTTTGCAGAATTTAAAACACACTAAGCCCAGTGCTCTGGGAATGCTGCTCAAATCTCTGCAGTAATCCCAGCCACCAGCACTCTTGGTTCTCAGTTCAGATCCAGTTTCTCAAAAAGCTAGTTAATAATTGAGCTTGGTTTTGAACATGTAACAATAGAATTGCTGGTTTTCTTCATTAGAGATCAGTGCTGTTTCAAAAATTTTACTTCCTGTCTTCAGCTGTAGTGATCCAGTGTTTCTCGGAAATGTTAAAAAATAAATAAAATTAAAAAGCTTTTAATCATATTTAATCTGTTTGGAAAAATGCTGCATTTCTTAATTATGGTCTCTTACTACAGTTTCTTAAAGTCAGTTGGAGCTTATTGCCAGTGCTGAAGTTTGTTCTCTATGTTAATTTTTTCCCTCTATGTTAGTAGACCTAAACCTATATGAGCCATTAGACTTCCTTATTGACAATGGGTGCAAGAACCATTTTCTCTAGCAAAAATTATCTGAGGATTTTTTTTTCTGTACCCTGCAAGAACAATATATTAAAACAGAAAAGAAAGTAGTTCTGTATGTAGTGCTACATATTCAGTTGTCACCACCTTAGTCATTATAACTGTAGGGATCATTTAAGTACAAAGACCTGATGTTGTCCATAAACCTGGGAGAAATGTCTAAATAGGCACATTCCAAGCTTTAGTAAAGACCATTTTTTAACAGACATTGTTAAACTGACATTATAAAGAAGTGAATAGACTCTTTCTACTATACTGAGCATGATTTATACTGCAGTTGGTATCAACTGGTGTCTTAGTAGAGCTACGATTCATAGTATCAGATTAAGCTGTTTGTTCTTCATTACTCTTTTCAGCTAAGGATTATGTACTCAGATCTGCCAGGCAAGCAGAGATCTTACATGAAGTTGAATATTCAGTGTATAGCTACACAAGGAGATAAGTTAATTCGGACTGATGTTTTTAATTGTGTGAACTAAAATGTAGGGATATAGTAGAAGTATCCTATCTTCTCTCTCTACCAATAAGTTGAAGGTTGTTGGTCCTCCCTTCAATTCCAGATGTCTAAATACATTAATTAAAACTAAACAAACATCACCACTACATGCTATCCCTGGCTACTTTTGAAGAGTTTTAGTGTTCAGCTGTCACTGAATGATTGCTTTGGGAATGAAAAGTTGGCTTCTGTCTGTGCTCTAAATAAATAAATACATTTGGTGTATCTTTTCAGTGTATCATGATGTTAATGTCTTCATGGTTCACTGTGGTGAACGTCTTGCGTACAAATCCTTGTATGATGTCTAACCTAAATGTACTCTCTGGAAGTGTTTTTTTTGCTTGTGCGGATAATTCACAGGGCTTCATGAAGCAGAATCTACTGCGCAAATTAGATGTATGACGGAATTATGCCTATGGAGGGAAAATGATTAAAGCCATGGGTTACTCTGCATCTGTTTGTTCTGCCGCGTGGGAAACTGAAGTCTAATAAATACATACTTATAAACTAGTCTCTGTGGAATGTTTGTAAGTGCCTGGTAACATCTTAACTTCCCAGGGATGAAGAAAGGCTCATAATTCAGAGCAGTTTTTAGCACTGAAGGGAGTCCAGCTGGTCCTTGGGGTCCTTTGGGGTGAGTTTTATTGTCCTGAAAAGAGGGTCTGTTACCCATTGTGCAATAGCCAATTCACACGCAGTACTGAGGTAATTGTTTATTCCAAGTTTGCACAAAAATGGGTGTTAGATGGTTTCTGACAAAGCTGGAAGTATCACATATTTGTACTTATATATATATATATATATATATACTTATATATATATTCTCTTCAGGTTAATAACCTTCATGGTTATTAGAAGACAAATACCTAAAAAAAGAATAAAGATAAAATAATCCTATATAGATTTTAATTTCTGTGAATGCACAGAAACACAATATCAAAAGACATGTCATGTTAAACCTGGTTGTTTAGCATAAAACCCCCAAACCATTAAGAACACCCTTGGCCACAAGCAAAATAGCATGCAGTGATCATTTCAGGGCATAGTATTCATGGTTACAGGATGCTGTTATTATTCACAGCTACTAATGGATGGGTGATTCAACCCCAAGAGCTTTTTTTCCTTTGGCAGGAAGCAGGCATTTGCATCTGCAGGTGCTCTCTCTTAGGAGGGTTTCAACGGAAAACACTCCCTAGGTGGGTTTTTGATGTCAGGTTTGGTCTTCAAAACAGGTTTGGCCTAATGTAAACATTCAGATGAACTTCATGTTGTCATTGTCTTGTTTTATGTGTTCTATGTTTAGGGAATTGGGAAGAGGGAAAATATGCACCAGGAATGTGTTAAGACCCTCTACTTCCTTGTGGGAAGCTGAAGGCTGCTTAAATGATAACTACTCACCAGAGCTGCAGCACTTTGGTCACTAGATGTTGTGTGAAAGATCTTTTTTTTCCTAAAGAAGATCACAATTTTCATTTCTAATCTCAAGTGCAAATGCTGAGATGCCATGTACTGCAGATTGCTATCCTCTGACTTCAGAGCAGCAACAGACTGGAGCATGACTGGGCGCCTTTCCCTGAAAGACAAAAATTGTCTGGATTCATTTAATCTGCTGCTGCTGTGGCACACTTTTCTCTGTGGAAGATGCATGCTGTAAGGAGCACATAGTGCAAAGTGCAAAGAGGTGCAGCACTTGGCATCTTATTCACGTTTGAATGCAAATCAGACAGCAGCTTTCACTGCTCTGCCTAAAAAATATACTTGGAAATGCTAAGGAAATGGTGGTAAGGTTATAATAACATTATTGTGTGTATTAGTTTCCGGAGGAGCTATTGTGACAGGGTCTCATTGTTCATGGTCTCATTGCACAAGGATATGCAAAACAGAATTTTTTTTGTCCTCAGCAGCTTACAATTTAAATTATGGAATGTTGTGATGGGTGAATGTAACCAATATGAGGGGCAGATGATAAAAAAAAATGGAAAGGACCGTGACCAGAAGATGTTTATACACTGATGGGCTGTATAGATTGAAGGTTTGAGGAGGGTTGTTAAAATAGACACATTAATTACGTTCATAGTCTCAGCTGGCCACTTGCCTATCTAATATGAGCTGGCAATTTACCATAGCTATTCTGACAGAAATGGGTACTGAGCAAGGATTTTAATTCAATGAATACAAAGCAGGAAAACATATGAAATCAAATTACATGCTAAATAGCCCTGAGCTGAAGCCTGTGCCTCCTTTACTGTCTGAATTCTCTGGCTGCTTACAAACTTTTCAGGATCTTTGACAATGCAGAAGCTCTTGTCTAAGTAAGGGCCTTCAGTTTCTGGCTCTTTTGATTTGCATCGATAACAAAAAGCACAGGAATGTGCCTGTTTTACATGTGTGTCCCTGAGGATGCTTTGGTGTCTGGCAAGACCTCGTTCATGATGTTGCTCTTGTCAGAGTCCAGAAAGCTCTACCTGTTCCCCTGCCTGTGACTTTTGGAGAAAGAACAGCCCAGGTCTTTCTGTTTTATTGCTGCCTAAGTCTCCTTCATTCAGCTTTGTAACATTTTTTGTCAGCTTAGAAAAAAACGTTTTTCCAAAGAAGCCCTTTTGTCATGTGAGCATTCTGACGCACAGCAGCCCTGCTCCTATGTCCAGCATTAATGGAGATGGTTTATGGATTGCTCCAAAAGAAATGCTTCAAAGTCAAGTTTGTCTTAGCAGACCTTTCAGCTGTACCTTGTTCAAGTTAAAAAAAAAGCCCCCAGACTAGCTGGCAGTTCTAATTTGGTATGAGTAAAAATACTTTGGCTTTGAGTGACACTGGGCTAACACACACCGTGAGATGACAGTTCTCATTTGTCATTTCAGCTGTGTTAGCTCTTAGGTGTTAGCTCATAATTATTTATAAAGATTATTTTAATGCATTGGGTTTTGATGCACTAAATTGCATTTATGAGTGATCGCAAGGGCATCTAGAGCCTGGATTTCTTCGCTTGCTTCAATCCAAGTAAGTAAGTAAATATTATGAATGTGAACTAGTCATGATTCCGTCTTTTGAAAGACCATCTGTTAGAAAGAAGCACTGTAATTCAGGTGAGAAATACTGGAGCTGCTTGCAATCTCTCAATCCCAGCTCTAATTCTTATAACATAGAATGGCAATAACAAGCTTGATATATACTTATTGCCTACTTGGTATATTGTTTATTCTGATGGGCACATCTTAAATTTTCATTGTTATTGCTGCTGCATTGAACTCCCTGAGCATTTTAAATTGAGATGAGTGCTTTCTGCCTAATGAAGTTAAGTGAGTGAGTCCGATAGCTTCCTGGTCCGTATCTCATTCCTGGCAGCTGTAACTGGCTGGATGCTTAGGAAGGGAAAAAGGACATGTGGGCAGTGATCCTTCCCTGGGCAGTCCATGAATTTTTAAAACATTTTTTGAAGTAATTTTTATACCTTTGCATGCTTGTATAACAATAGTTCCCATGATGTGGTCTTGTATTATGTAAAAAACACTTTGTTTTCATTATTTTAAGCTTGGTGCCTGATTGTATCATTATGTTGTAATGATGAGAAACAGCAACTAACTGTTCTTTTCACCTTCTCAGAGTAACCGGTCCTAGCTGTCCTTCCTCAGTTATTCCTTTCCTAAGCTGAGAAGTCCACCTGTGTTTAATACTTCTTCACATGGATGTTCTTCTATGCCTCTGATATTTCTTTTTCCTGTCTTTTTTGTCTGTGGTTTATCTCTATCCCAGACTTCAAGCCGTATTTGCGGTCCCTGTGCTCCAGAGACTTCCTCAGTTGCTGTTACAGTGCAGCTAATGAGCCTCACTGTGCACCCAGAGGCACGAGTTCACATCTCACATGGAACCTGCATGAAGGCTGCTGCCAGCTAACTTAGCTCTAATTGGGTACCTGGTAATTTTGGCTAGGGGTAACCAAAGGTGGCTGGACACGATGAGGGAAAAAATGGATCTCTTGTGTTTTCTTGGCTCCAGAAGCTGATAAGCCTCAAACATGTCTGCCTGATAAGGATCTGTGCTTGAGACCGACCTGCGTGAATATCTATTAGGGTATATGGATCAACAAATTATCTAGGCAGTGCAGTGGAAGCAAGTAATTCTGTAACTAAGAGTTCACAACAGCACGTGTTTTTTCTAATTTAGTCTCTCATATTGCTCTAATGTTTACCAATAAAAAACCCAAACATGTCTTGCAGCTAGAATATATATATATGTAGAAGGAGTCAGTAAATTAAACAGATGTAACAGGAAGGATTTTTCTTAATACTGTTTTTCATAACAAATCTAAGACATTTTACACTTTGTCATACTTCATGATGAATGTTGAGATTAATATAATAACTTCATTTATATGAAGTATAATCTAGGCCACATGGAGCACAGAGTGTTCTGTTTCAAACACTTCAAACGTCTTACGCCCCAGGCAAAAGCTTCAGCTGTAGTAGCAAATTTACCACAATAAAAGGGTCTATAAAAAAAGACTTATTAAAAAAAAGAAGGGAGAGGTGGATTGTGTCTTCACTTCCAGCTCTCAGAGAAAGGATAAATATAGGGCATCTAAGGATCTCTGAATTGTTACATCTTTTGTTTTGAGAAGATTGGTTGTAGGTGTGACAAACATGATTTGTTGTCCCTTTGGACTGCATACAGATACTTGATTGATTTCAGTATTGTGAAAGCCAAAGCCAGCCCTGTGTTTTATCACCATACTCCTCTATGTGAGGTCTTGAAGATGAGATGAAATGCCCCAAATAGAAAATATTTTTATAATTACTGATCATAGAATCATAGAATCGTTAGGGTTGGAAAGGACCTAAAGATCATCTAGTTCCAACCCCCCCGCCATGAGCAGGGACACCTTACGCTAAATCATATCACCTAAGGCCTCATCCAACCTGGCCTTGAACACTGCCAGGGATGGAGCATTCACAACCTCCCTGGGCAACCCATTCCAGTCCCTCACCACCCTAACAGGAAAGAATTTCTTTCTTATATCCAACCTAAACTTCCCCTGTTTAAGTTTTAACCCCTTACCCCTTGTCCTATCACTGCAGTCCCTAATGAAGAGTCCCTCTCCAGCATCCCTATAGGCCCCCTTCAGATACTGGAAGGCTGCTAGGAGGTCTCCATGCAGCCTTCTCTTCTCCAGGCTGAACAGCCCCAACTTCCTCAGCCTGTCTTCATCCGAGAGGTGCTCCAGTCCCCTGATCATCCTCGTGGCCCTCCTCTGGACTTGTTCCAACAGTTCCATGTCCTTTTTATGTTGAGGACACCAGAACTGCACACAATACTCCAGGTGAGGCTCCCCTAGAGCAGAGCAGAGGGGCAGGATCACCTCCTTTGACCTGCTGGTCACGCTCCTTTTGCTGCAGCCCAGGATACAGTTGGCTTTCTGGGCTGCGAGTGCACACTGAAGCCGGCCCATGTTCATTTTCTCATTGACCAACACCCCCAAGTCCTTCTCTGCAGGGCTGCTCTGAATCTCTTCTCTGCCCAACCTGTAGCTGTGCCTGGGATTGCTCCGACCCAGGTGTAGGACCTTGCACTTGGCATGGTTAAACTTCATAAGGTTGGCATCAGCCCACCTCACAAGCGTGTCAAGGTCCCTCTGGATGGCATTCCTTCCCTCCAGCGTATCAACCGAACCACACAGCTTGGTGTCATCGGCAAACTTGCTGAGGGCACAAGATCAACCAAAGAACAGGATTGTGTGCACTTTGTAGTTGCTGTCTCTTCTGAGCATTACAGATCTCATAGCCTTTAAACACAGGTATTTAATGTTCATAAATCCTTTGTATTTGAATGCCGTTTTGTATTGTAGTCTTGTGATACTGCAGCTGGAGCAAAACTCTGGCTTCAGCAAGTTTCATACGCTAGCTTATGTGCTGCAGCAAACGATTTTGGATTCGTGCCATAGAACTGGTCTGTTTTTTTTGTAATATTTTATAATGATATAAATTATATGTAAATTCTATATTCATAATTATATATAAGTACATATATAATTTCATATATAAAAATTATATATACACATAATTATAGCTATTAACAATTTGTAATATGCAAATTAATACACAGTTAAGAAAAAAAGCAATAAAAATATCTTTTGGTTGGCAGCTTGGTTGACTAAAGAATAATAGAGCTCCTGTTCTTGTTATCCTCTGTTTAAATGCAATCTAATAATTTGAACATTTTTTTGGATGGTTGGATATCCATAATAGATGCTTGGATACTTTATTCATCCCACTGTAGATATGTTCCCCTAATGTGCTAAGGTTAGAGGGACATGTCTGGAGCTAAGCAAGAAGCATATTCTGTCTTCTTTTCAGCTATTCCTATCCATAGAGGGTTTTATTGTCAGAGCTGTTGGTTGAGTATGTTTAAGATATTTCATGAGCACTGGGGACACGTTCACAACAGTGCTCTGGTCTCGTAATTAATTTCTGCCTGCCATTCCAGAATTGCTTTAAAGGAGAGCTTCCACGCCCCCCCGCCCCCCCCATGTATTTATTTCTTTTTTTTTAACAGTACTTTCAGGAGCAGAGACTTGAACTTGTAAGAGGATTGGAGTCGCGTAAGGAAATCTGTGATCCTTGATCAGGCTTCCAGTTTTTTGGCTTTTACCTTGTGTTTCTGATTTGGAATGGGTTTTTGCAAAGTCTTGCTTTGTGTTTCTCCACAGGTGGTTCAGGAAGCAAATGCTTTTGTTCCTGACAAAAAGTGGAGAAGAGTGAAAACTCATTTTCCTCTAGCTGCTTTTTGAGCATTCTGTTCCAAGCAAACAGCATCAAATAGCCGGAAGATACCCAACAGGAAGGTCAAAAACACAAAATATTTTTTTGACCTTACTCCCTTAAATAATGCCTGAAGTCTACACTGATGGCAGGGTGTTTCCATCATCCAAAACCTCAGCCTTTGTGGGAGAGGGAGTGTTTCTGACACCTCCTGAACAGCTGGGAGCCTTTAACTGGGAATGCTCTTGTATGCAGGGTCAGTCACTTGCTCTTCCTATTCAGCATAGACAGATATAATCTCTCCTGATTTGGAAGAATTCAATTTTCTGTTTCCCGAACGTGTTTTATTTGCTCTCCACTGCTGCTTAATATATAAAATATACTGTTCTCTGCCAGATGTTCTTTCTTTTGCTTCATCCCTTGAATTTTAGTTGCAGGGAGAGGTGCACGTTTGGGAGCTATTTCATAGTCATTCCTTTTCCTTAAATGTTAGGGTAAGAAGCTGTACTAACAAGGATTACTCAGGAGGTCCCACCACCAGTGGCAGCTGTCAAGTTGCCCAGTGACCACAGATGGTGGCTGAATACAGTCAGAAATAAATGCTTTGTCACAATAGACTGCAGGCAAACCTGCAACTTCTGTGTTCTGACACGTATTTGTTATTAGTGTACCACAAAGTGGCATATCTTAGGCATAAGTATAGGTTAAAGCAGTCATTTAGCGTGATTTTTTGTTTCACTCAATATTTAAAGAAATTAAAATACTCCTGGACCTGGAGGGGGAAAACAATTTCATCTACTGGCAGTACAAAAGGATACAGAACGGTTTGCAAAGAGAATAATGAAAATGTGCAGTCACAGCTTCAGGCTGTATAAGCAGGTACAGTATTCAGCTTGCATGATGAAGTATGGTAAATGGGGGCTAGGAGGGTAATCCTGCCAAGATATCTGATCAGAGGGAGGTGAAATAGGGTTTGCCTTGGTGAACTGGGAAATGATGGCAAGACCATTAAGATATGATGAGAAAAACATTGTCTTTCCTGCTTCCCAGGAGCTGACAGGTTTTAATGCCAGAGGTGAGCCCAAGGCCAAATATTTCCAAAATATTCCAGAATATTTCCAGAATATTCCTGACTGCAAAATCTTTTTACTGTGAAACTTTGGTGGGGCTGAACCTGCATCTATCTGGTCATACCTCTAAAATAGCATGCTCTGCCTGGGGAGCTGTGTGGAAGGGCACAAATACACAATTTGCTGTCTAAAGATCTCAAGCGGTGCAGCTGCAGCAACAGATTTTGCTGTTGGCCCTGGCTTTTCCTGCCCTGTTAATCTCTTCCTCTCTCCATGATGTTTTGAGTAAATGCACAGCTCTCCCCTCAATGAGCTTGACCATGGGCTGTGCTCCTGACACAAGCAGTCATGTTCCACTTTCATTTCCTTAATCTGGAATTACATGGCATTTTCTGCGTAACAGGAGGAAGTGGAAAAATGAAGGCCTCTGCTGGAGCCCGGAATGAGGCTTTGGTTGTGTATGGAAAGGTGCTAATTTCACAATGCTTTTGTGTATGCCTGTTTTTCAAGTGACAAATTTTAGGAAGAGCATCACGTTATTACATATAAAGGAGAGTTGCTTGGAGGGCTGTTCAAAAGGAGAGGAAAACACCTTCCTACAAGCTGAGGGAATGGGGACTGACCAGCAGAGCTGCAAGCTTCTGTGTACCAGCAGTGGCCAGAGAAGCCCTTATGTGGGGGGGTGCTGGACATGTTGGGACAAGAGTGAGTGAAATGCATTCATTTTTCCTTCTTAATGTACCAGGTATCATGTTGGCTGAGCAGGCACAACCACATCACTGCTGTTAGCGATTACCCACTGACCGTCACCTTTCTTACCACTCAAAGGCCATGCTGCAGTTCAGTTTGCACTGCGACCATGGAGTTCCCTGGTGATCCATGGCAAACTGTCTACCTGCCTCACCTGCAAGGCAGAGGAAACATTCCTCCTTACCCCATTTCTGAGCCATCTACTTCGGGCTATACCATGTGTATTGTGTCTGCTACTTTGTGTAGCATAGTGAGAGCACTGTCTCAGCTGATTCTCCAAGCTTGCCTGCAGTGACAATGAGCAATGGTAAAAGTTCTCTTTCCAGGCACTTGATGTGTAAAGCTGTATTTTACTTGAACAATAACTTTGGATTATAATAGACACAAATATTCCAGGTGGCCTCCTCTAGCATCCTGATGCTAAAATTTCGGGGTGTTTGGGACATTCCTGGTTGCTAATTCTGTAATTGTTGGATTTCACATTGGTGCAGGATGCTAGATTTCTGTCTGCCGTTTGATATTGCCTTCAAGTTTCCAGTGATTGCAGCTCACCTGGAACTGTTCCCACTCCCCTCTCACAACATATCCCCTGCTGTACTCCTAAGGGCCACGTACTCTTTGTGTGTCGGGGCTGCAGCATGGTGTGTGTAAGGTAGGAAATGGAAATTTCCTCTGGTTACATGGGTAGTGTGGGCTGCTTTTGCCTTGAGTTCACTTGTCTGCTCTCCTATTCTCTTCAATAGTCAGTTCAGAGGCAGACATGAGAAGTCTGTCGTGAGCAGCTCCATCCCACTCCTTCAGAGCGTGAAAACTTCTGCTTAAGTCATTTGTAGTGTTGTAGATATTTAATTATTTTGAATGTTCTTTTTACCTGTGCTCCTGTTCCCTCCCAGAGCAGCCGGCATGGCTGTGTCTGAAGCCTAGGGAAGAGGGTCCTAGCTGGGTGCTTTTGACCAGCTCAGCTGTTCTGTTTATTTCTATTTCCAACACAAAATCTCTGCAAGTTGGTTAAATACTTCATGAATTTCTCTTACTGTGGCGTGATGATGCAGAGACAGGAAGGTCAAAATAAGAGCTAGGCTTGGTGTGGGGATGCCAGCTTCTCATAAGACATTGCTTTATACCTGTGCAATATATAATTACTTCAGCTCAGTTTGGCTTAACCATCTACACTTACCTTCCTGATAGGTTTGAAGGGATTTGCAAGGCAGAAAGGAAGACTGGTGTTGTATGAACTAGCAAAAATTAAAGTGAAGGAGGGCCCCAGAAGTGAAAGTGCAATAAGCAAACCAGGACATGACTGCCTCCAAGGAGAAAAGGAAAAATAATAGATCTTAATAGATTTGACTGACATGGGATATAAGAGAGGGAAGGGGAAACTGCAGATGACCCTTGAGAGATGGGGCTGAAAATAGTGTTGTGAATGTGACATTTCTTACAAAGAGCTGGGGGAGAAGAAGACTGAGGATAAATGAAGGTTTTAATTTTATTTGCAGTAAGCTTGGGATGTCAGGGAACCTTTCAGAGGAAGCTGCCAGCGAGACAGCACAACCTGCAAATGTGAAAGGAATTCAGGATTTTAATGGCTGGAAAATTTCTGAGTCTTAATGAGATGGCGGCAAGGTTGTTATTTATGATGTCTCTGGTGCACAGTTCAGAAGAAACCGGAACAAAACTATGAATTCACACAGAGAAAGAGGGATAAAAAAATCTCAATTCCGCACCCCAAACCCAGCCATGTATCTTCCTAAAACGATGCCCTGGGGCCTTTTGGCAGTGCTTATAACTTTTAATCTTGCATTTTGCCTATTTTGTTAGGACGTATTGAGACTGGTTGTCATCTGCAGGCTGCATGATGTACCCAAACTCAGCTTTGTTCAGCCTTGCTTTCCCTGCCCAACGAGCACTCAGTATATTTTACAGGTTTTTAATTGGGTCTGCATTTCTCTTTGGTGGCTCCTGAGCCCTGAAGATATGGCATTAATTTGTTCCTTTTCTCCACTCCTGCTCAGCATCTGTTCTGCTCAGTGGGACAACAAGAGGATTAAAATGGATTAAAGTTGGGTAAAGTGCCAAAGTGCCAATAATAAATACAGGAAAGAACAAAACTTTCAGATATAACTCAGGAAAAGGTGGGGTGGTGAAGAGGGAACCACAGCTGTATTTTTGGGTGGAAATCCTGGCGGGTCTATCAATCAAGATGAAATCTCACATTACGCAGTGTTTGTAGTCCAGAAATTCCCCTAATTGCTTTGCCGAAATCCTTACAAATCGATTTGCAGATTACATTGAAATCATGTCTCTCTCTACTGAAATGTCATTTTTTGGTAATAATGGGCATTTTGAAAGAGGAAATTAATGTACACTCCATTTGAAATTTTAAAGGTGAGTTCATGGAGGCAGAATGTAATCAGCAAAGAGAAGTGAGGTTGTTACCTGCACTCCTCTGATAAATGTCATAGGGTGATTAGCAACTGCAGGAGGGTTGGTCTTTGCGGTGAACTTATCCTTGCGGATTCAAATTGATTTTGAGGTATTTACACCAACGTCTGTCATATTATAGGTTGAAATTCATTGCCTTACAGTCTTTGGGCTGGCTTTCCTCATCCCTGTTAGGGTTTACTAACATCAGGCTAACCGCTTTCTTACTGCTGGAATAGGGAAGATTAGGGGGTTTGGCTTTTTTTTACAGAGCTTCTGGAGCAGGACCTGCTGTATGGGGTCTGGAGGGACTTGCTCCTCTCTCACCTTCACCAAGTACTCTTCAGAGAAGTCCTATGGAAAGTAAACACAATCATCAGTCATGATTTCATAAGGTCCAAACGTGCAGATCTTTTTATACAGCATGTCGACTAAGCTATCAGCACCTATTCAAGATGTGCTACTTTACAAAATGGCTTTCAGGACACTAAACTTTCTTTCACAATTTCCAGTACACAATTAGAACACTGCCTACACTACTTAACTGGGCCACAAAATGTTTTAACTTTAATGAAATGGAGGTCTAAAAGCCATGGATATTGCTTACATTAAAGAGATTGGCTGTTGAGCTTTTCAATAACAAGAGCATCAACATGACTCAAAATATAAATAATTAGTTGAATTTGCAGACACTTGGCTGAATTGCAAGTTTAATATAATTTCATTGATTTTCCCCATAGCCAGTACACATTTATATTTATTTGAGTAGAGAGGGAAAGAACAGAGCTGGGAAGCTCTTACCTTAAAGTAAATCAGATTGATTTTTACTTAACTTTCTCAAGGAATGCCGAATAGTTTAACACGAATAGTACCCCAGTGATTACGATGAGAAAATAATTGCACTATTAAAAATAATCACCACCTGGGCTTTATATCTTAGCCTTATGTGTTCATAGAAAATGGTCTGAGCAATAGAAACCAACATGTAATTGTAGTTATTTAGGTATTTAAGCACTGCTATAATGAAACAATTGCTTAAATATGATATCAGAATTTACAGTGTTTGAAAAGAATATATATTTGTTCTCATATTAATTTATGGTAATTCTGTTCAGTTATGATCTCTTGTGACACTGAGGCTTTTTTCAGTTTTCCAGTTCAATTGTTGATTCTAAGCTTACAAAACCCGTGGATTGAAGCTCTTTGTGCAAACCTGTGTTTATTACAGGTGGCTGGAAAGTTTTTAATGTAGGAAAATTACCATCTTTTGAAATGAATAGTTTTGGGCAAATGTTTCAAGGGGGTTTCTGTTAGAA
The DNA here is from genome assembly GCF_033815535.1 of Pezoporus flaviventris. Lineage (NCBI taxonomy): Eukaryota > Metazoa > Chordata > Aves > Psittaciformes > Psittacidae > Pezoporus > Pezoporus flaviventris. The sequence goes on along the minus strand of NW_026892579.1, from coordinate 29,392,801 downwards.
AGGCTCCTCAGACTCTGGCTTGGTGTGTGCAGCAGAAATATTGAGGTAATTAACCCTTGATGGCTGTGGCACTTCCACTGTTTTATTGAGTCTGCAGGTCAAGCCTCATGATTTTGGTGTTACCACTCCCCTTAACCTATTTAAAACTTCTTTTAGGGAATTTCAATTTCTAGCAATTTGTGGACACTGAAAACCTCTCCACCCGATCATATGTGGACTATGGGAGCTTGCTTTTGTTATTTCCTCTCTTGGACAACTTTAAAGCACTCCTTAGGGATCTAGAGGCTGCGAATTGGAAGACAGTCATTTCATTTATATGTGCAGTGTGGAATATTGATTGCACAGTGTCATGGCTGGGGGACTGCTGGGAAATCAGGGATCTCAAGGAATGGTAATTTAACACTGGCTATCTGCAGCAATTATCTTACCACCAAGTTTTTCTCCTGTTTCTTCCCAAAGCCATGCACAGTTGTTCCAGCTTATCCTTAGAACAGGCAAAACTATGTGGTGAAATATGAACCATTTTGTTAAGCAGAGTTTTTCTGGCTAGCCTCCTTATAAATGTACAGTGGTGCATATGATGCACCCAGTAGCAGGTATGTAAGAACAGGCAGTTCCCATAAACTGATGGGTTTATTTTCATGGCATTGCAGCTACTTGATTAACACAGCTTGTTTTTTGGGTGACACCAGGGTCATAATTCTAGCCTAAGGGACATTATTACTTGCTGATATTTTTGTTACTGTAAAGGATTGCAACTTGACTCCAAATGACAGATTAAATTGTCGTTTATATATAAAATCAGTCACATTACTGTCTGAGAATTAGCATAACAGATATGAAACTCCTGCTTGAATTTCAAAAGGTTCCTTTTGTGGCCCCCTATAGATCAGATTTGAAGTTGTTAAGTCATTAGTAGGCAGCAGGGAAATTGTAATTTTGCTTTGCTTCAACCTAACTATTCATCGGTGCAGCCCCTTTTCTACTCACATTGCCAGTTCTACTTGAGTGGATTATTAACTGGATCTTGGAATAAACCTACTGGTTATACAAAATAAGATGAGAATCTAAGTAAAGCCATTAAATCTGTGTTTATAAAATTACCTCCATGGTCTTAACTGTCACTGTCCTACTGGATGCTCTGATTCTATACTTGCTTATCCCTTGACTTGGTTGTCTTGTTTGATAATGCAACTTCTCATAATCCACGCAAGCCTTGAAATGTATTTCATTCACTCGCTGACATTTCACTTTGTTGTTGATATTCATCAGTAGGTATCCCAAAAATGCTGTCAATTAATCAGTCATCAGTCTGCAGAGTGTTATTAAAGCCAGGGACTAAGCACCCAGCTTTCAAATGAAGCACCATTTATCGATTCATGTGACTCTCATGATGAAAATAGTGAAATCATACCATCCCGTTGCCAGCAGCCGTTAGGGTGGTTAGAGTACAAGGTAAACTCTGGAACAAACCCTACTAGAGCTTTTGGAGGTATCTTTCAGCTTCAGTGGGTTTGGCTCCTTCTGGCCTCATTGGTTGTGATCTGATGATTATTCTGTCTTGTGATTAAAAAGAGTCTGGAATCCAGTGTGGCCTTCAAATGCTATCTTGAAAATTAAAATTTCCATGTGTTTTAAGAGCATGAGCTGGCTGAGGCGACTGCAGAAATATTTTAGGTTAACTTCAAACCTTGGAAGAAATTGATAACTGAAAAACTACTTTTTGGTAATCCTCCCCCCACTTTTCCATGCACAATTTCATGCTCTTCATCTCCTGTGTTTGCTGGAGGTTTTTTCTTTTCATGGGAGCAGCCTATTCTGAAAGAATGTGCAGGCTTCTGAAAATCAGCAGGAAGCATAACCACACATGGAGCGTGAGCTTCAGAGCCCAGTGCAACACCTGGGGCAGGGTCCTCCTGCTGTTTCCTCCCCCCAGACTTAGCTGTGCCAAAGGAGAAGCCAAGAAAGAGAGAGCAGCTTCCTAGGCAGTGGGTTACTTCCCAGTCCCCCTCTCCACTTGTCCAAGCTGACAAGTACTTGAGAAATGACTGGCAGTAACTGAGCAAGGGTGTCCACATGTAGACAATATGAGTTTGTTAGTTGTCTAAACACTGGTGTTCCCTGTCCGTGTTTATGAGCAGTGTCATAATTAGCGGTAATAGATTTGATTCCCCAAAATGGATTTCCAATTGTGCTCCATCCAAGGAGTCTTGTGACTCTGTGTAACATGAAGTCAATGAAAGAAATGCTGTGCTGGCTCTGTCCAAATGTGCAGTAGAGTTTAAGGGATACTGAATGCTATATAGGTTTATGAGCCCAGGGGACATTGTAAAGCTTTTCTAGCGCCAGTAGCTTTTGGTGTCTAAAAAGGTGGAGAGACATATGTGTGAATACTCTGCAGATGTCTCCTCATTGTTCTTCAGCATACACAGGGCCCATGAGCATGCTGATGACACAACAAGTGGGAGAAATATCTCCAGTTTTTCATTAATTGCTGTTTCAGCAAATCTAGCTGGGAGACTCGAGCTCTGCCTGGCTGGTTAAGGGTGACTGAGCCAACATAATCCCAGAGCTGGCTCAGAGCTGCTCAGCACCAGATGCTGACCTGAGCATTGTCATTCTGGACAGGAATGGCCAGATTCTGACTTCAGGGAAGGGGCAAGTGGCACAGGATGTGAGATTATAGAATGACAGAATGGTTTGGGTTGAAAGGGACTTTAAAGATTGCGTAGTTCCAACCCCCCGCCATGGGCAGGGCCACCTCACACTAGACCCGGCTGTAAGAGCTTCATTCTTGAGTAGCTGTTTAGGGAATAGAAATAGGCAGCTTTTAGGACATCCTTCTTTGCACAAGCATGAGAACAGGCAGCTGATGGAACGGTCAGCTCTGCCAGCACTCAGGGCTGGCTCAGCTATCAGCGAAAGCTTACTTTAAATATACGTGTTTCTAACCTTAATGTAAGCTGTTATAATTTTCCTTCTTGTCTAATTGTCCAGAGCAGAATTTACGTTGCAGGTAAGTTAAAGAGGCTGCCAAATTTTATCATTTTATTTCTTTTTTACGTATTTATGAAACAGGTTTCTCAGAGAGAATGGGTTTCATAGGGAACTTCCTGGTCTGAAAGAGGCAGGCAAGGGATTTACTTCCCATCTTTCTCCATTGGAGTACATGTTCTGATTGCTATAGTAGTAATTTCTGAGAAATATATGATGTCCAGTTTTCTTTCAAAATCCCATTACATCAGCATTCAAGGGAAAACCCAAAACCTTTAAAAATTTTTTGCAAGACAAGAAGGTCATCACATCCAGACTTATTTGGCTATTCCACGATATTCCTTGAAGGTCTTTAAGTGACTTAATTTTTCATGGGGGCCTTCTTCAGCCCTAGTTTTTGACAACATGGAACATTCACTCTCTGTGGTATTTGATGATTAATGATATTGATGAGTCCTTGAGCACTGGTTGCTGTAGAGATTGAAGTTCAGTGCAGAAATCGTAGTCAACCAAATGCCAGTCATGAATTTGTCAGTGAGGAAAACTTGATGTGTAATTAGCAGAGATGTAATTCAGATCCACGCAAAACCTTCAGTGCTAAAGTATGCTAAATGTCAGGTCAGAAGTGCAGAGTGACAGAGGTGGCGGGGCCAGTGCAGTGACTGTCAACAATGTCAGGAGCTTGCTGGGGACTGCGCATGCCCCAGAAACAGCCAAAGGCCATGGCCACAGCTGGAACTGGGACTTGAGAGTCAGAGTATGTATATACAGACACACATTATCTATATGTGCATGCACACATGCATAGAGCTTGCATCAGGGTGATCTAAGGCGGAAGCAGTGCTGCTGCAGCATTGTGTGTCTGCTGAGCTCTGCAGCACAGACAGACATAGATGCCACTTTTGTTACGCTATTTCTTCGAACAGCTTCACTAAGCTCATAAAAGCATATCCGTACCTACTCAATGGGTTCCCCTGGCAGAGATAAGCTGGCTTTGCGACACAGTATGCATTTATTTGTTTATTTATTTAGCAATCATAACCAACATAGCTGTACCCACAAAGCTTTACAGCAAAGCTTGGAAAAATGGCCACTGTATTGCTAACCTTTGCACAGTGCTGTATTTTAGGCAGGGCTCACTCCATTTTCAGTGGGGTGTTCAATGTAACGTAGTACTGCAATCTGCCAGACAATAAAAAAGCTATTTCCTCCCCAGGCTATGCATGTGCTCACCTGTTACAACAGTACTGAAACGATGCCAGTTGCATTGTGTTTGTAAACAGTGCCAGATTGAGACTGCATGCTCCGTTCTCTTGGATCATGTCTGTTGAGGGATGTGGGCATCACTCAATTAACCAGCTCCCTTTGTTTTCCCTGGATTTCTTCTTGGCATCTACTGCTGGGGAGGCAGATCCTGCAGGCAGCTTTATTTGCAGCTCAGAAAAAGACACACTTTAATACTATCGCACCATATTTATCATCATCTTGCCCGCCTTGAGGAGGAAGCTGCAGACGTTGTGATGGATGGAGGATGACTCAACCAATTTTGCTGTGGTTTCTGTAAGTGGTGCTCTCCATTTTGGTCAGAGAGATATGGTGCAATTTCTTGTGGCTGTGTCCCACAGTGGAGCTCTGATCTCTTGCTCTTTACTCTCTCTGCAAATAGCCATTGCCTTTTAAAGCAGGTTTTGCCTGATCAAGTACTGAAGTTTCTGTGCTGCTCCTGTTGGTGTTTCACAATGGTTCAGAAGATAGCCTGCTCCTCACCCCTCCCACCTCTGGTTCTCTGGGAGTAAAAGTACTGCAGCATCAGGTCAGGGCTGTGTACAGCATAAGCCCCCAAACAATTTAGTTGTAAATTAGATATCCAGGGAAGAGGATACTAAAGAATTCACATTAATAGACAGCATTGTCATTTAAACTGAGCTCTGGTAACAGCCACCCATTAGTTATATTAATGTGGTTTTGCACTGTTTCCAGTGTATTATCACTAAAGGGACATATTGTTAGATAAGAATATGTCCTGGGTTCAGCAGTAGCTGAAAAATAGAGTTCAGTATTGTTGTCTTATTGGTTATCCCACTTCACTTCTCACCTTGGATTTATTCTACCCCCATCTGCCTGGTGTACCTTTTAAACAAAGCTCCAAAGAAAAGACTCCAGATAGATGTAATTTCCCTCTGGCTTGTCTGTGGTGGCATTTCCTTGGTGCCCATGGTGAGGAGGACTTTCTCAGCCCCTTGCTGGCTCCTGGCTCTGCTGGAACTGTGTTAACCATGGGGCTGTGGGGAGCTCTTAGGGGCTGGTGCTGGCCCTGGCTGGCCCCTGCTCTGGGAGTGGTGGCACCACAGGGGCTGGGAGTGTTGATGCCCTGCATCTCCCTGCTTGAAGGGCTGTGCAGAGATGGACAGAGGGAAGGGATGGGCTTGATGACTCAGACACTGGTTATTTGGCTAATCCCTGCTCAATGCCTGGTGCTACGAAGTTACTTTTTCTCCTTAAGCAGATGAATGAACACAAAATGTGACTGTTGCCTACTGGCTATGTTGTGTTAAGTGCTGAAAAAACCTCCAGAGATTAAATAACAGCTCCAGAAATCTATCTCACTAGCTACTTACTGTTTGGTTTTTTCCTCCTTCTAATATGCAGTGAAGATATAAAAGCCTAAAACAGCAGTAAAAAAAGTCAGATGAATATTTTACTTTCAGACATTGACTTTCGTTAATTTTTTTAGAAGAAGGAAATTTCAGCATGTAATTTAGAGAATTGTGTATTAAAAAAATAACAATGAAGTAACCTTGGCAGTAGGAAAATAACTGGTGTGTATTGTATTTGTTCTCTGCTATCCTTGGTTAGGGAATTAATCCTCTCTTTGCACCGTGAGGCTCAGCTGTAGGTTTTAGCAAAAATGATTTGGGATCAGATCAGATCTGTGATGTCTGCTTGCAGTAAGGAAATATCTCCTAATCAAGAGACAGAGCCAAGGAGGAAACCCTGATCTTTCTCAGATAGCGCTTTAGAAAACTTGCCTTCCAAGATGTTTGATAAAACAGGTAAGACCACAGAACTAGCTAAAGAAGGTCATAGATTTTGGGCTAGAATAGCCTCCAAGATTGGTCTAACATGCACTAAAACTGGACACAGCCTCTTTCTTCCCCAAAGTGAGCTGCATAGCCAGACCTTTGTGTATCTTTGTTATCTTTCTCCCATCACCTTTGAGAGGTTACTGCCCGTCCCACTGCGAAACATGCTGCCAGATGTGACTGGTGGCTGTTAACTGGGAGTTATTTTTACTAGAGGCTTATCTAAAAAAAAGCAGAAAAACACCAGTCTTACTGTGCAGACAGTAATGCTGGGGATATGCACTGCTCGGTTGGTTTGTCCCACTGTGTACGGTCAGGCTGATGGCTATGTGCAGGTGCTGGACTCATCCAGGCAGATATCCATTAGGTTCATCTGTTTCATGTTGACATAAACTCATGTGCCCTCAACATGGGCTTGTTGTGCTGAGACTGTCACCCTGAGCGATGGCTGTTCATGTGATAACTCAATGTAACTATTGGATAGAGAATGACTTACAGAGGCTTTTTATCACACCACTGTAGAGCAAAAATTCAAGTTTTTATAAATGGGGACCAGTTCCTGTTAAAATAAATCAGAGTATCTGCTGCTCCCTGTGCTTCCTGCATGTTTAATTCACACCCAGCTCTCTCAGGAGAAGCCATCTGGCCAGCACGCTGTGGGGCACAGGCTCAGCACCACTGTCCTCAGAAGCAGCACTCCCACTGGTGTGAAAGGACTGCCTAGTCATTATTGCAGCTAAGGAATGAACCTCACCTCACATGGGTACAACCTTTGCAGTATGCAGAGCAATAGGTTGCGCTGCTGATTTTAGGACTTTCCTTCCAAGTGTTGGCCTTCGGGGACCCAGAAAGCAATGAGGAGAGACCTGCAGGGAAGGGAGGTGGGAAATGAAGGACGTTTGTGGTCATGAAGGGATAGAGCGGGTTTGAGGAGACACAAGACTGAGGCCACGAGCAATTCTGTCTCTCCAGCCCTAATTTCTGAGGAAGGGTTGCTGCTCTGGTACAGCCAGCAGGGTTAAATGAACATTTTGTTGCACAGCTTTTTCTTTTTGGGATGTAATACAGCAACTTTTTCTAATTCTACTGAAGAAGGCTGAATAAATTTTTTTAATAGCAGTCAGGATATATGGGTTTACTTTCTCTTTTCAGCTATGGTCTTTTTAGAGTATTCCCTCATCTGGTCTGGAAGGAATTTGGACAGGGCATTGTACAAGGCATAGTGCATTCTTCTTGTGGTTGTGGATGGCAAATCCGACTTGCATGGCGTGATAAAATAGCTTTGGTGTCTCTGTTACACTGGTGATGGTGGGGTCCCCAAAACTGAGCAAGACGTCTAGGGGCTGACTGCCTTTTTTCTAGAGTGAACTAGCACACATGCTAATTTGTAGCCTCAAGAATTAATTTTGCCAGAGAGTGGGTTAGGCAGAAGAGGGGATGAATGAATGTTTGGTCTTGGAAATTATTCTGTATTTCATGGCTTCTGAAGAGAATTTTCTCCCCCTCGGCTTCCTCCCCTGCTTCATTTCCACTGTGGTGAGGGGAAGAGACTGATTTTTTTCTTTTCTATTCTGCTTTACAATGGGATGTAACTTGGTTATAGTTTAGTGCCACTTATGTCATAGTGTTTAGCAGAGGAGCACTTACTTCAGCACCTGAATTCCCACCACACAGTCCCTGGTTCTGGCAACATTGGCAGCTTCAGATGAAATACATTTTCTTCTCACCCCCATGGTCTTTCTGCGTGAAGCTTCACCTATTCTGCTCCGGTGCAGATACTATGATGGTTGGTGCTTCACAGGTGTAGAGCACTGGTTTTCTGCAGCTTCACCTCAGAGGATTCATCTGGTGAGGTATTTTTGGTACCCAGTCCAAAGCACGAAGGCTGCATGTAAAGTTCACTGATGTTTCTGAGACTTGTTGATGACCAGTTGATTCCCAGCTGTTTGACGCAGGTAGCATGGGGTGAACGACAGCACAAAAGACTGTAAACCAGCTTCCATATTTTAACCTGGCTTTTCTACAGGGGAAGGGGGGTTGTTTCCTGGCATTTCTCCACAGCTCTGCACAGCCTAAAATTAAATTGCTAGAGTGCAGCCCTGAGAGACCTTAATTTACATTTCAATAGTACAGTGTAAATCTCCTTGCTGGAGTAAGCTTCAGGTTCTGGTTAATCACTAAGGTTTTTGATACTGGCGAGGAATAGATGTTTAACTTTGAGGGTTAAACTATAATTTCCTTTGCTGTGGAGGGTATAAGAGCAGGAACTCTGCCCCTCTGTTAGAAGGGTTTAAAAAGTATCAACCCACAGCTTTTAATTATTTCCCCCTCAGATGAGAACTGACACAGGAGGAGCAGAGTTGTGTAAAAAAATTACCACTGCTCAGCCTCTGTGCAGGGGGGCGCTGCAGTCCCTCCTCCCCTCCATCCCTATCCCATCCCATGTGGTTTATTTCAGTTTCATGCGCAAAGGAGGCAGGTGCCTAGGGAATCAGGGATGCTACCATGACCTTTGTTGCCATGCTCTGCCCCTGGCAGAGCCCTGGACAGCTGCTGCAGTGGTTCCCAGCTGTATGTGAGGGGCAGCCTTGGGTCCTTTCTCTCCCTGGGACTCCCTTGTCCTCCATCCCTGTCCCTCTACTGAGAATGGAGGAAGCTGTCCAGAGCTGCTGTGCTGGCCCTCCATCTCATCATTGGTGCTTTTCCATCCTGCCCTGTCCCTGGTTAGTCCTCTGTCCTGTAGGGCTGGATTGCCGGCATGCTGAGAGGCAGAAAGGCAGCTCTTGCTTTTGATGGCTTGGACAACCTTAAACAATGTATTTTATGCTGAATTAGTGTAAAGGAGGATATAGCAGCTGGTGGAAAATACTGGGATGTGTTCACAGGGCAGGTGGCACAAGGCATCCTGTCCTGTCCACTGCCTGGGCAGCTGTGAGAGGTGATGCTCCAGTGAGGAAATGTATCTATCAGAGTAAAAAAAAATTACTGTCACTGGGAGGAAAATCTGTTCTTGGCTTACTGATGCTTAAAAGAAACTGACTGCCGGTTTCTGCAGATCCTTTTCTCTTTTAATCTTCTTCCCTTTCAAAAGGGAAGCTTTCCCTTGCTACCCAGACCTACCTGGTACCAGGAGGATGCTGTAGGGACTTATGTTCCAACCTGCAGAGGCCTTTCAAGCCTGTGTCTGTAGTGCTCTTGCCAAGGTAGGAGGAGACGTGTATGGGGTTCTGACAACACCCGATGAGGGCACCCTGGCCTGCAGAGCAATCTCTGATGTATGAAGCTGCTGCACTTTTCTTCTTGTACTGTGGCACATCTGGGTCTTGCTCCTGTAGACTGTAGGTGTAGTGGATGCCTGTCCCATTGCAGTGCAAATACCTAGGGGCACACTCAAAAGCCTGAAAAAGGAGAGGGGGGACATGCCAGTACAAAATCCTTTTAATGGGGTTAGTCTGAAGAATCGAATCCCACTGCACAGCTGTTCTGTGGAGTTACTCTCTTTCTACCTTTGTTGGATAATTTTTTGTTTGGTAGGAAAAACATATTACAGTTGTGGGTGAAAAAAAAACCCTTCCAATGAAACAGTGCTCAGAAACTCAGCTGGCATCAAAACAACTTTTGATATGAGCAGTTGAAATGTTAAAAGTTGTATTGCCATAAAATGAAAGTGCATGTTAGATGTATCCAAGCATCAGCACAGTTTTCTCAAGCAGAAACAAAATGGTAAGCTCCATTCATCCATCTTATTAGAAGCTAAAAGGATCTGATTTTACCACTAAGCATGCTGTGAGGTGGACTTTCAGGGTGTTCCTCTCTTCCTCCCCCCTTTACCCAGCTCTATCCTTTCTCTGTTGTGCACTGTTGTCCTTCCTGAAGATGCGTTCCGTGTCCTTTCTGGAAAACAAAACCCCCAATCTCATTTCCCAGACTCCCATGTGCACCACCTGCTCTGTGACTCCCACAGGGTGTTTCTCTGTACGCTGAAAAAATCAGCTGGGCTGACAGACACAAGTGCACTGTGTTACCTTAAACCCAAACCTCCAACCCTCCAAACCTCCAACCCTCCAAACCCAAGAAGCTGCTTCCTGAACAGGGTGATTATTCCTTGAGGGTGGCCTTCCAGATTACCTTGGGAGCAGCTACAGATGTTGACAGATGCCATAAGCGCTATATGACATTACAAGAAATGGAGCCAGGTCAGATGTGCGGGTACTGTAAAGAAGTGCCTTGGATGCTTAAAAAAATGTTACAGCAAATGAATGTGTGAGGCAGTCAGTGACCTCTGAGAGTGTAGATCTGACTCCCTTAATGCTTGACAAATGGCTTAAGCTTAGTGGCTGGCTTTGGAGGAATGGAGCATGCACTCAGGCAAGCGTAAGCATTTTTTCTAGAATAAAGCAGGAGTTAATGTGCTACAATAAAAGCATATGCTTTATTTAATGACCCATTTCATCATGTAATTCCTGTCTTTAGCTATGAAATGCAAGCAGTTTTCAAGAAGGCTGGGAGTGTCCCAGCAATGATGTGCCTGTTATCTTATTTATGAGGGAAGGGAGGAAGCAAATGAGCTATAAACAATTTCCATCAATGCTGGGGATGTCCTCTTTGGAATGGGCCTGGCATAGTGGCCCTCAGGTCATCTCTGCTGCATGCCAGGCAGGAACCTTTTCCTTGCCCTTTTACCTGCCAGCTGCTGCTCAAAAACCATCAATGTTTTACAGGTAAAATGTCAAAAATGATTCTGAAGAGTTGTGTTGGACTGCTGACTCCACAGAGCAGTGCTGCAGCTCCTCTCATGCCATGCAGATGGGGGGGTAGGTCACTCAGCCATGCTGCTCTAACACTCGCAACTCCTCTTTTCTTCATCCTCTGCCGCTGACAATAAAAACTGAAGAGCTCTGCTCTTACTGTCCAGCAAACCATCTGGTAAATAATAAATGGTGATCATAAATTATACTTCTTTACGGAATACACTGGAGCAGATGTGGTCAGTTGCATATAATCACACATGCTCCTTATTTCTCCAGGAAAAGGGATATTAAAAGGATGAGAGATAATAAAATATTCAGTAACCATTAGTAACTGGAAGATAATGCATTACAGTTGTATCTTTTGTACTTAAAAATGAGAACAGTTCTGCACTTCGTATCCTTCTCTAGCTTGTTCTTCATAGCTGATTGCTTCACATGCTGCTTTATGGTCCTGCCTGGTATGGGCTCGGTTCAAAATGGCCACAGCAGAATTTTCAGCAGGTCCAGAAAAAAATGTGAAAAGTGCTAAGCTGCACAAAAAGCATAAAATCGGCAAAGTTAGTTTTCCAACTGTGGCATGCTGAAGTGGTCGTTACAGCGGTGTTTGGGGGTGGGGAAGAAAAACACAAGTTTTAAACAGACAATTGGAAGTCAAGCTAGTGGCCTGTCAGGTAGCTCATCTGGGAGGGTTATTTCAGTCCAGTCCATTGCTGTAGTCTGTGTCTTAGTGCTGTTCCATGAGTGTCTGTGCTGCGCAGGTGGAGGGGCAGTGCAGGGAAGGGGTGACTTTTGTCTCCCAGTGTCACCAGAGGTGCTGTACCAAGTGACCCAGGCGTCAAAGGCTGTCCAGCCAAAGCGGACCTGGGGACCTGTTTGTCGGCGGGAAGTGATCTTCAGCTGATCCTTGGAGTCATCGTAAGTGGCCAAACCCATATTTTACCCAGGTGAGTGTGCTCATACAGCTGTGTGTTAATATGTGCGATAAGATGAAGGTTGGCTAAATACATACAGTAACTTCTAAGCTAGTTAAACATACAACTGTCTTATCTGATGTGCTTTTTATGGTTTAGCATTTACTCTGGTAGTTTTTATGATATGCTTTCTTTACATTCTAAGGAGCTGAACTTCTTTTCTCCATTATCGCATTTCTATCAAACAGGCAAGTATTTTTTCCTGTATGTTTTTCTTCCATGTAATGTCCTCGTCTTTGTTTGTCTTACGGCATGCTGCAGTCCCCATGGAAGTATCTTGTGACCATCGTGTTGGATCAAAGTTCAGAATTGGTTGCTTTCCACCAGAGAATCCCCTTGGCCTCTTGTTCATATGCTCACTTGTCTACATTAAGTAGATAAGAGCTCTTTTTCTTGACTTATTGTTTATCTATTTTGCTGTTCACGTTGGAGGGGATCACAAACTCTCTCTGGCCCTTGTGTATAGGTAGGGCATCTAGGGACAGTAGAAGCAGTGTGTTTATTTTCTGAGTTTTCCTCTTAGCGCACAAGGCGAATAACTGGAATTTCATTCTCTTGTTGCTTACCCATGCTGTCCAGAATTCACGTCTTAAAGGGCAGTTTATCTCTGGAGAGCTAATGTATAGAAGTGGAACATTCTTATGGAGCAATTTCATTTCCTGTGTGCATACCGATTTGGATTTAGTTTTGTTCATTGCAGATGAATTTCCTAACTACTTCTGCTTATTTTCTTCTTGCTCATGGCCTGCAGATACACTTGAAGAGGAATGAAATGGATTTTCTTCTGACTTTCCCAACGCAAGAGAGCCATGAAGTAAGATTTGGTTTGGAGGGCCAAATTGAGCCCCCATTTAGATCTGTGGGAGGACACTAAAGGCACAGAGAAAGGACATGAAAATTTCAGTGGTGGAGGTTGTGTACAGCTCGGGAGTAACACAGAAGGAGCCCTGGGTCAGCAGGAGTCAGAAATACCCATCTCCTTGTTTGTGAAATGGGCAACTCTCACATAAACCATGAACACATGGGAACTCCTTTGATGCTGCTTGTGCAGAATGGGTTTGCAAAGTTCAGCTGTCTTTTGAAACAAAATTTTGTTTAAGACATACCCCTGAGACGCCACATTGAAGAGGAATAAAACTTTCAGGCATGCGGAGGACACTAGTTCATGCTAGGGTTAGTTTTAAATGTTTTTTAACTATGTTGTGAATAGCATCCATCAATAAGAGGAGACATAGGGGCAGCAAGTTTGCCCTTGATTACAGCTGTCATTGTCGCAGGTCCTTAGTTTCTGAGTAAGATGTGTGAAGGCAGACAGTGAGTGTTTCTTTTGTTAGTAAGCTTTAATACCACTCATGTCAATGTAATGCCATTATGCCAATGGGAAAAGAAGAGCCTCCATTGCTCTAGTTTCACTTCTACAGGGAATGAAACAGTAAAGCAGCACTACTGCCATAAAGTAGACCTTTGGTCTTCACATGAAGTTTAGTGATGTGCAGGGATCACTACAGAAAAGGAATCAGTTGGCAAGGTTAGTGAGAAAGGAAATTAAATCTGCATAAGTCTCTGGAGTTTGGGTTTATTTGGGGTTTTTGAACAGCACAGATTTACTAGGATGTTTTGTAATGTCTAATTCTCTCACCAAGCAACTAGTTTGTGCCACAGCAGCAGAAATCAGGTATGCAAAATACCAACAAATGTAAATTTTTTTTACCCAGAAGAAGAGTGTATGTTCAGGTGTTTTTAAGGATCCCTTAAAGAAACATAAAACATGTTGTTTAAGCTCTTGTACAAAATCATAACCAGTTGCAGGCACTGGAACTGAAAAATGGGAATTTGTAAATCTTTCCAGGCTTACCTGCAAGCATCCTATCAAAGCATCCATGGTATGAGCAAGACTCCCATGGTTTTGACAGAGAAATTTACTTTTGAAACTTAGTTATGAAACAGGTTGATATTAGAAAACTATAATGCTAGTCTGAGACTCTTGTGTCTGGGGGAAAAGCTGGCTTCTCAAGGCTCCAGATTGTTCTCTCAATACACATTCTCTTCCCACTGAGGCCAAGCTCAATTCAGTTGACACAGGGGAGGCCAGGGCGCACTTTTGCTCAGCTGCCAGCTGCAGCCCAGCAAAGCTGCTCCTCCGTGGTCCCACTCAAATCCACTCCAGACAGGCTGCAGAGCAGGGAGAGCAACTTACGGAGAAACTGCAGCTGATCTTTTGTGAAAATGGACCTTTCATAACAGAAAGTGCAGTGGAAACAAGGGAAGAGGGAAGATGGGAGAGGACTCTGTCCATCCCCTCTCCATCAGGCTGGGATTTGGGGCTGCCTTGGTACCCCTGGGGAAACCACAGACACCCACTCCTCCTCCTTCTCCTGCTGAGGGGGCATGAGATGGTTTCAGCTGCATACTCAGTAGCTGTATTTCTGGCAAGATGTGCTGGTTATCATACCTGTTTCTCAAGAAGAATAAAATCAGTGCACAGGTTGAGTTTCGTGATCCTGTCCATCCCAAGTTAAACTTGGCAAACCTGTGTGCAGAGCATCGCAGCCTTACGGGCATTTCCAAGCACAAGTTTTGTGAAGTAAACATAAAGCCCTTCTTTGAAAACTACAATCGTAATCCATTTTTCTTCAGCATAACTCCTGCTTTAATAATGACTATCCTTTAATCTATGGAGAGCTGAAGTAGGTAAATCGATATTTATCTGTATTAACTACAAACTAGCTACAAGTTGTCACTACAACTTCATTAGAATTTATTAAAAAAGAGAAAGTTTAAACTACATGGACTTTACATTGTTGAAAAGAAGCGGTAGACACTGTTCTGTTTTTTCTTGTCCAATACATATGGGTATTGTACTACTGCACTATCTGGTAGCACTGTTATAGATAAGGGTTTATTGACATTTCCTTTCTCATTTGTATTCAGGTACATTGCACATAGTTAATGATGGCTGACACTTTGCTGATTCAAAACCAAAAAAATATCTAAAATCTCAAATTCTTTGCATGTATTTCCAGTGATTGAAATGGCAAGGACAAAAATCACCCTCATGCTGTGGGCAGTGTTTACATCAAATGATTAACAGAACTTTTGTGGCTTAGTTTATTGGATCTTCTGAAAATGAGTGTTAGTTGTAGTGACATGATAATGATGGGTGTGACACATGAAACCCCACCAAGACATTAAATACATATCTCTCAAGCAAAACTGCAGTGCTAGAGGACAATTCTGAGTTTGGGTCTCTGTTCCATGTCTCACTGCAAACAATGCAGAGGTGTTTTGTCAAGCACTAGTCTGCACTAGGGGTTTGAGACCACTGGTTAAGGAACAAAGAAAAAAAGTATAATTTTTAATTTAAATGTTGTATATACTCTCTGCAGCAGCTGACTTGTATAAAGATGTTGTTTGGTGTGGAGGTTTCAAATAAGAAGTCTGTCACTGCATTTTTAACAGCATATTTCAGCAGAGAACCCCTGCCTGCCCACAGCGAAACCCATCCCCAGGAGCTAACCATAATTTCAAACAACAGAAGAGTTTCGATACGTTACAGAGTCCTGCAGATTGGCTGGCTGCTTCTCAAGTCCAAGATTTATACTATATTTAATATGGATGAAAACTGGAACCATGAGTTTTAAACTATTAATGGAAGAGCAGTAGATTTGTGCAATCAGGTAAGGTCACTTGTCGAGAAAGAATAGATTCAATATCATTCAGATCAATGTGTTTCAGTACATTCTCTTAAAGCATCCCTGTTTCCAGGCAGCCTGTAAACCCTAACCATTTCCTGAAGCAATTAAGTATAATGCAAAAGTAAAGCAGAGATGAAAACAAAAATGAAATATCCACCGTAAAACATGGAGGAAACCTCATGTCACTTCTCACTTACTCATAGCACTAAGTGCTGTTAATCATCTACTATTTGTAGCACTGTCAGGCGAATGTTTGAGATTTTAGGTGATTTATATGTCTGTTGTCCACTTTGCAATGCAAATGACTGGAAGTGCATGTGGTCTGTTGCCAAATGTCAGTTGGGAAGAGGTAACCTGCAACTTTGTGTGCTCTGGGAACACCTCTGACTCCCCTTGAGTCATTCCCACTGAATGTATAACCTTTTTCTAACTTGATCATAAACGTCTGGTTGTGTAAGTACCACTGCACTATCTGAATATCTCATCTTTCCAAATCCTGTCACATAACCCTTTGTACTGTAAATATTTAAAGTAACGTATGCCCAGTCTCTGGGGTCATGCATCTGGTGGTATTGTTACTGGGACTTCCAGACCAAGGGCTGAACAAAAGCATTTTGTACAGCTAAATGAAAATGTGTTTGCTTTGGAAGGAATAGATCTGAAAGAGGAATGAAAAGTTGACCACGGCTTTTGTGTTGACAGACAGAATAATAGATAATACTCTTGAAAAGGAAAAGACAGGTTCAGTCTCTTTTTCATGTTAGAGCATTTATTAACCCTATTGGGCCAAATGATTCTGTCTCTGACTCTTTCAAGGGCAGCAAGTACCCTAAAGATCACTTCCCTGTTTCAGACGGATCTACAGCAAAGCTCAAAGAAATGCCAGGGTTGAAATGCAGATGTTATATATATGTTTATTAGCTGCTAATCATTAGATGTTAAGTGCGAACTCCATGCTAGTAAAAGGAGCTTGGCCTTCATCCTACCATAGGGGAATGCCTGAAGCTGCTGGGGTCAAGCCTCACACTGCAATCCTCTGGTGCCACAGAAATGGCTTTAAAATGATAGATTTTTTTTTTTTTCATCAAAAGGCTAAAAGTTTGTGTGACATTAAAAAAAAAAGGTGAATCCTGTAAGCTGCCATTATTCTTTAGGTGTTTTCCCTTAAAGTAACCCTTAAGTCCTGCACCTGTGTAAAAACCCAGTTCACACTCAATATCTTTAATGTTGATTCAGTTATTTTTAAATAAGAATATTGTAATTTGTGAATCACAATGATGCCAAGAAATACCTATTTGTTTCCTACCAGCTTTTTCTAGCATTGTGTTGTCTTCAAGCTTAGAATTACCCAGCCTTGCCTTAGGTAAGAGAGAGGAGTTTATGAAACTTTTTGCAGAAGGGAAATCTGTACTTGGCTCAGTTGTGTGGTTCAGTTTGGCACTTCTGTTGTGGTTGTCTTTTAAGAGAAGAGTAATACATCTTGGCAGTTAGTTTTGCGAGGGAATGCTGAGCTGCTGTTGGATAGATGCATGTATTTTCTGTTCTCCCAGGGTAGTGTTGTCTTGCTGTTATCATTTCCATTTTAGGTTGTATTGCGTTATTCGTTAAAAGCACCAAATGCTTTGTTTGGCTGGGATGAATAGTTGACTAATTTGCTTTATCTGAAAATAGATGTAATGCTGTGAAATATGAAATCTTTTGTGCCTGGAATTCTGATGCTCTCCAGAAGATGTGCTCTAAATATCACCTTTTGGCAGTTCAAGTAGAAAAGATATTGTAATTAAATTTTTGAAAAATAAGTATTCAAGTCATATTGTGCAAATCTCCATTCTTTCATGAAGAATCCTGATAAATTTCAGCTTACCTTTCCAGATTTTCAATTCATTTTAAGCAACCAGCACTTACATACTTATAAGTTTCTTGTAGTGACAGTGCTGATGACTTGAAAAATGTAACTTCCTGGATACCTGCAGAGTTCTCTGTATCTTTTCAGATCTTTTCCCCCTTTCCTGAAGCTTTGTCAGACCTTTTTTGTTAGTCTATAGTAGTTTTCCTGCATTCTTTAATGTTTTATAAACCTATTTAATCAGTCCATTATGCAGCAGTGTAAAAGTCACTTGAATATCTTCTCCAATAGTCACAACTTGGCTCAACACCAACGGGATAAACAGCTCCACAGATCTTTCTACATCACCACTTATTTATTCTTTTCTCAGACTTGACTTAGGAGATAGACTTTATTTGTTTCTCTGTTTCTGAACAACGATGCCATGTACCTCTACTAGTTAACAAGTCTTTGTGTCTGCACAGCACTTCAGTCACGCTTTGGTTATGTTTATCTTTGAGTTTTTCACTTCACATTATGTTATCATACACATTAAAGATAGATCTAGAGACCACTGAGGTAAATCTGAGGCTTTGTACTGACTTCAGTGAGCCTCATCTCTGTCCCCATGGGAACACCCAAACTTTTATATCACAAAAATAAGTTGAAAATACCTTTGTCTGTTAAGTAAGTTCATAATTAGCATGTATTATTTAAAGTAAAAGCATCCTGACATCTAATGAATACTATGTTCTAAGAACCTTTTACTAAGCTGACTCTTGCCATTCAGAAAAGCTATCTTAAACTTTTAAATTGGTTCTACTTCTCCATGCAGCTTCTTGAATTGCAGTAATTTATTTTATGAAAGTCTGTTTTGTTCACCACTGACTTCTGGGATTCAGTGCAGTAACGTTAACACATCATTACAAATTTCAAACCTGACAAATTCATGTACTGTTTGAAAGGGGACTTTCCCCAGTTCATATATACAGAAGGAGTTCCTATTTGCTCTGCAAGTCATTTCTCACTTCTGAAATTCATTTCCTACTATGTGCAAAGGTTGTATTAGGTTTCTGCATGTGTTTTCAGATTTATGGCTGCAGTGGTATTGCTAATCACAGGGGGCAAATCTGGGATGGAAAAAGGAGTCAGGAATAGTTAGCAGTTCCCTGAGAAGCTATATTAAATGTTCAGTTGTGAATCATTTCAATGTGGAGGAAGAATAGGAAGTACTATAAGAAAAAACATTAGCCACAAACAAATTCACAGTCTAAAAAGAGTGGATGTGGAGATTTGGTCAAGTTACTGAGGATGAATTGTAAAGAATGAAACAGGAATGAGAGAAAAAATTCAGAAGAACTAAGTCATACAAAGATAAGCAAACCAAGAACACACAGTATAAAATACACCATTATATAAGTACAACAGCAGGAAGAAAAACCTTCCACTCAGTGAAGAGGGAAAGTTGTGGACAGATGAAATCTAAAATGCAGAAATATTTAAGCTTTCTTAGCTTCATTCCTCAGATTATCACTTGGAAAACTGCTATTTAGACTGGCAATAAGTAGATGGAAGCTTATGTTAGACCAGTGGAAAAACAGATGGGAGAACACTCAAAGCAATTTAACAAAATATCTGGATCATGACGTCTGTGCCAGGATATTGGAAGAACTGAATCAGTCATGAGTCATTATTAATCTTTGGGAATTTGTGCAGGGTAAGTGAAATTCTGAAGGAATGAAAACTTGGTACCTGCCTTTATCTTTAGGGAGAGAAGGCTCTTATTCTTTATTCTGAATGAGAGAAAACCAATCCCTCCAAATATTAATTTTTGTTCTCTCAGGATACAACAAAATGAAATGAGCTTCCAGTGAAGAAAGGCAAGTTTGGCTAAGACAGTAAAACATAAAAAAATCCCCTAAACTTTTCTAATGTTAAAGGCATACTCATTCATGGAAACAGATTTCTTAGAGAGATTTTGAAAGCACCATTGTGGTGCACTGTTACGATTAGGTTAGACATCGTCTGCGAGGAAAAGTGGAGGCACCTTTGATCCTGCTTAAGGGTAAGAAATGGGTTATATTGTCTCCCAAGGTTCCTCTTAGGTTAGATGTCTATTTTTTAGAGTGTCATCAGTAAAAATCTATATTTTGAGTGTTCCTGTATATTCTCTTTTTCACCAATGCATAAAAACACTTGCAGCTGAACTCTGTTGTGTTTTCACATTTGATGCTACCTATTTGAAAACCAGACCTTTTTACAATGACTGCTTGTTTCCCTTCCCTCCCTCTAAATTGTACGAAAACATACAAAAAGGTTGTGGGGAAGCCTTCTCTAAATGATTAAAAATGCACAGGGTTAAAAAAAGTCTTTGGCCGTCTACTCAAAATATACAGGAGAAAAAACACGTTGACATGTGTTACTAGGCAGAAGAGGTTTATAAAATAGGTAAACCCAAGAATAATCAGTAGTGTAAATGATGACTGCAGATGACTGTACAGTTTCTGCAATTTAATAGTGGTCCTTATGTTGTGAGAGATCTGAATCAGAAATCTTTGTTCCACTCTGCTAACTGTGAAATGACCAAATCTTCATGTAAAAGATGGTCTCTTTTCTGAAGGGTTTATAATCTATGTTGTAAGCCAGTGGAAGGACTTGAGAAGCAGGTGGTGGGCAGTGTAACACAGATGATTATGTGCAATTAACCTGACAGTGGTAGTCACAATCCATCTTCTGCCCTCTCAGCTTCTTCTTAACTGTGGGCTGTGGCTGCTTTTAACAACAGGTCTCAGAATTTCTTATTCCTCAGGTGTTCTCCTTGCTTCAGAGGCGTCTTCAGAGCCTTTGATTTCCTTTCTGGACCTTTCTTTTTCTTCCAAAAGAAGAAATATGTCCCGATGGCCTTTTTGCTATTTTCCTCTGATATCCATATCCTTAGTTTTGATTTGCAAAGTAAAGTACATTTCAAACTACAGTTACAGGAAATAATCACTATTAACCTTTCATTGCGCCCTCTCTTTTTTTGTTTGTAACATGCTTGTTTTCCTTGGCTGCCTGATTAAGGAAATGATTTTTCTAGCAAAGACTGGGATTTTTTGCAGCACCTACTAAAATAGGATTTAAATCTGTTGGCACCTAGGTGCCTGCTATAGTCTTTTATCAAATTACATTAAGAATAGAATCACTAGAAAGCCTTCTGTTTTGAATGCATCAAAATCAAACTGTCTGAAAAGTTGCTGCAAAAGAATATGGAGTTTTCCTGGGGGAAGTAAAATAAATATTTTAATTTTTCTTGATGTTGGATAGAAATTTAGAGAGTTTTCCTCATTATTATAAACCATTATGTTATGTTTAGCTGTGCAAGAATTTGATCAATAATTTTAGCTTCATTGACAATAGAAAAGTTTTAAAAATAGCCTGTTTGAATTACATTCGTACAAGTGAGATCTGTCTGAAACTTTCCCGAGTGTTAAATTTAATTCACTTTAAGTCTTACACCGACAACGCTTAACAGACTCATGCCATGCCGTTCAGGTAATATATTTTAGCGAATTCAAAGGTGTATGTATGTGGAATAAAAGTCACCATCCCTGTATTAAAAAAACATGTGGATATGGTACTGAGGGAGATGGTTTAGTGGTATACTTGGCGGTATTAGGTTAATGGCTGGTCCTGATGATCTCAAAAGGTCTTTTCTAACCTAAATGATTCAATGATTCTGTGATTCTATATGTGAGGGCTTCTTTTTCTCCTTTGGTTTAACTTCTATCTCAACAGTACCTAACTAAAACCAAACCTCAAACTCTATGTTTTGAAACATTCTTACACATCTGAAAACACTGTTGTAATTGTACTGTTATTATCATCCAAAAGAGCAAACCTCTCAGGACAGAAAAATATCAGTATGGGCCTTTGGACGAGCTTTTGTCGTGTCATTCTGTCTTTTATTTGGTATTGGTCAACTTTCTTTCCTTCCTGTCTGCCTGCCCTACTGCCTGCCTGCCTGCCTGTTAAATTTGCTTATTATTCACATATTTCTCACTAAGCACATTGACTGTAAGATGGGGATGATCAAAGCAGCTGAAATTTAGATACTGCATTTCCTTGCCAACATATAGTAAAACAGATGGGAATGCAAATTACTCCTATCTTAATTCCAGAGATCACTATCTCAGTCAATAACTTTAAAATAACTTATAGCTTTAAAACATTAAATATGATAAAGAAGGTTTACTCTTGGATAAGGAAGGTGTCAGTAATTATCCAGCCAAGAGCAAGACTGAAAAATATTGTCACATTTCCCAGTCTTTCATTGACCTCATGGGAGCTCTCTGTGACAAATCAGCTACAAGGTCTTCTATCTATAGAGTAAGAATTGTGTGCATGTGTGTCAGAGGTAATAAGACATGTGTCTTGTATTACAGATGATTTGCTTTTGGGGCAGATATATTCTCAAAAGCACAATAAATGGTGTTTTGTCTACCTGAAAAAAGCAGTGACATGTTAACTGAAAATGCATCAAAATTAAAAAACCCACCACTCTTCTATGCAGGAAAGCTCAGGGATTGAAGCAACATAGTCCATGACACTTTGTACAATTAATTTTTCCCCTTTCCTTTGCTCACTTATACCAATTTTATTGCATTGTAGAAGCCGTTTGTATTCTTGTACTTGCACTTCTGCCTTCCTGAAAAGTTAGTGCAATCTCCATTACTCTCACAGTCTCTCCTAAAGAGACCTGTCAGAAAAGGCACTCAGCAGTTCTGACAAATAGTTGTCCAGACTTTGATTTCACAGAGTGGAATAATCTGTAGTCATAGCCTTTCATTCAGCAAGTCCTGATGCCTGAGCCCTTCTGTCCACAGCTGTTAAGCACACATATTTAACCCATCATTCCTCATGTGGCAGACGATGTGATTAAAACCCTGCTGAGCACTAGCTACTCTCAGGGATCCCATAAATGCTTGCAGCATCCAATATCCTTTTTACCCTTTTTTTTTTGAGAGACAGAGAAGTTCTTCAACTAGCGCCATCGACTGAAGGGGTACTAGACTATTCCTAGTAAAACAAACCTTTTCACATACTGGGCAGGAAGAATTCAGTAACAGGAGGATGATTTTGCTGTGGGAACAACTGTCTGTAAGAACAAGCCTTCTTACATGGACCTATATGCCAAATGCTAGGCTGCTGGTACAATGTAGATGCATCATGAGTGCAACAAAGTTCCATTAATGCTTTGGAAATTGTTTTTCTATATCCCTAGTTTCTATGTCCTTTTAATTCGGTACCATCTTTTTGCTGTCCTCTCAGTTTCTTTGTTATTGTAATTATAGCTGTTTCAATCACAACAAAATTTTTAACATCTTTCCTTCCTGCTGGACATTGAAAGTATTGATTAAGCATGTGCCCTATATGTGTTTCTTTTCTTGTTCCAGGGTTTATTGGAAGGCAGACTGGTAGATAAAACATGCATTTTTTTGTTCTCTCTGTGTGAGACCTAACAGGACACAGAAACGACTTCTCAAAAGAACACAATAAAAAAGCTACCAAGCCATATTCCAGTTATATCTCTACCACTGACTACAATAACCTTCCTCAAGCATTTCTATTAGTTAGCAAGGTGCTGTGAGCAGGAAGCATTTTCATGCCACCATTTCTTTGTACCTTCTCTTTTCATTTCCTTCCTTAAAGCCACTGCCCCTTGTCCTACCCCTACATGCCCTTGTAAAAAGTCCCTCTCCAGATTTCTTGTAGGACTCCTTTAAGATACTGAAAGGCTGTTGGAAGGTCTCCACGAAGCCTTCTCTTCTCCCGGCTCAACAGCCCCATTACTCAGCCTGTCTTCATAGGGGAGGTGCTTCAGTCTTCTGATATATTATCTTTTACTGTCAAACACTAAATATTTTGCTCACAGTAAAGATCTAATTCACTCTGGGCAATAAGACACCAAGCTGCATGCTACTCTAATTGCAACAGACCTCTGCAGTGTTTAGCCGCTGTGGTGCATAGAGTTCACTCTCAATAAACCGCTGTGCTGCAGTGTGGGTCCTGGCAATAATATGAAATCAGCTGAGGAAGGTCAACTGTGAAATGAATTTATTACAAAAATTGACAGGACACAAAACACCTGATTTGATTCTATCAGAACTGTTTTACTCAGACTGTGTGTATGGCATATGTTTATAGAGCATGTCGCGTGCGTAGTAAGGGTATAGATATAATGCTGCCCTACAGAACTGGAAATTTTCTGTATTCCAGGAAGAAAGAAGAGTCTTGTACTATCCATGAGGTCAGACTAGATGATCATAGTCATTCCCCATGGCCTTAAAATTGCTGAGTAGAAGCAGAGTGGTCCACAAAACCTGCTGACAACTTAGCTGGGAAAACCTAGTTTTCCTTGCAACCATTTAGATGAAGCAGTAATGGTTGCTACTGGAAAAAAAAAGAAAAAGAAAAAGACTTCTTGAAGCTCCTTTGTGAAATGAAGTGATAATCATGATTCTGAACCACCCAAGGGTGTTTTGTGTCTTATTTGGTGCTTTCAGTGCACGTTCCAGATTCTCCTGTAAAAGGCACAGCTGTACACAAGTGCCGAGTATTGCTATTATTAATAAAGGACCATAGTGGTTCTAAATTTAGAGTTATAGTTCAATGTAGAGTTTAAGTAAGTTCTTTGTCTGGGTTCCAACCACGAGGGTCTGCATGTAAGC
The DNA here is from genome assembly GCF_033815535.1 of Pezoporus flaviventris. Classification (NCBI taxonomy): domain Eukaryota; kingdom Metazoa; phylum Chordata; class Aves; order Psittaciformes; family Psittacidae; genus Pezoporus; species Pezoporus flaviventris. The sequence goes on along the minus strand of NW_026892579.1, from coordinate 29,368,772 downwards.
AGTCTCTGCCAATTACTGACAATGACGTATGTAAGATAGTGCCTGCTTGTGTCTTATTATTTTGATTTGAAGATACCGTAGCAGGATCATTCAGAATGCTAAAACCCTAAGAGAGGATGAACATGCTGATAACATGAGCATAAAGCTGTCAAAGGCAGAAAACCCTGAGTATGTCTGCAAGCAGGGCTTTTGCCAAACAGCAAACTGAATGTGCCCTTTGAACACTGTAACATATGTTGTACTCTATATCTTAAACAGGGTTCCTCTGCCAAGTACTTTTAAGTTAATTTATGTAAGAGGGAATCAAAATGACCCTTAGATATGTTTATGAGAAATATTTTGTTTGATGGGGGCTAGCGTATACCAGATGTAAAACATACTGCAAGTACAGATTCTCCTGGGAAAATAGTCAACGAGTACATGTTTAGTGGTAAATACTTTTTGTGTGGCATGAAGCTGTTGCATAAGAAGAGCTACCTGCCCTTCCATCCTCTGATTTATCAGAGGAAATTATTTGAATAGGACAGATACCCTTCCTTACTAAAGGTTAGATATGTCGTTAACTCACTCTTGTCCTCAAAACCGTGTACATGGAATGTATAGACAACCACTATTTTTCCCCATAAAATAAACATTTTTGCTTTTATTTTTGGAATTCACACTTTGACTTATTCAATAAAATATAAAGAGGCACTTGTGTAGCACACGCTCACAGAAAGGGCAAAATGCTCTCACAGAAGTGATCTAGCACACAGGAGCCTGCTGTTACCATTTATTTACTCTGCAGGCTCATGCTACTGAAAAAGATGTGAGTCAGGCCTAACCCCTTGCAATCAGAAAATAAGATGTTTGGATTATTTAGCATATGAGAGACTGATGTGATACAAATGCAAAAGGCCAGCAAGTAAGATCAATTATAGTGTTGAGGATTGTCAAGAGTTTCTAGTCCTCAGAGACATTTGTAAATCCTGTGTCCACAAAAGTCATTATCCATGTTTATCTAGGTCAGGCTGCCAAATGAAATATATATTTATGTATCCTCCATTCCAGGCTGAGCGTCATGTCAAAAATATCATCAGGAAATGTGAACAAACACATGGTGACTGTACTGATTGTGGTTGCATAAAATTTCCCTGTTAAGGCAGTTCATTTTCCATATCTGAGTGTACCCACTTGTGTACCTTATTTTCAGGCACTGCTGAAGTATGTGGCTGAATTCATCTTCAGTCTAAAGACACTGGAGTTTTGATAAAAGACTCTTTCAAGCCAGGCAACTCCCATTTTCTGAATGCTTCCTGCCCTCTATGATTTCTTCACACTCGGACATCACAACCACCAGCCTTTGCAAGGGTTCCTGCCTGCAGAGTGATGGAGGGCAGGATGATTCAGGGGGGAATTTCAGGGTGCTTATGGAAAAACATACATTTGTATTTGGTTTGTGTGACAAGGTTTTAGTAGTGGAGAAGCTACAGGGATGGCTTCTGTGAGAAGCTGCTAGAAACTTCCCCCGTGTCCCATAGTGCCAAAACCATTTGGCTTCAATATGGACCTGCTGCTGGCCAAGGCTGAGCCCATCAATGATGCTGGCAGCGCCTCTGGGTTAACATAGTTAAGAAGGTAGAAGAAAAATACCTGTGCAACAGCAGCTAAAAAGAGGAGTGAGGCTATGTGTCAGAAACAGCTCTGCAGACACCAAGGTCAGTACAGAAGGAGGGCAGGAGGTGCTCCAGGTGCCAGAGCAGAGATTCCCCTGCAGCCTGTGGTGCAGCCCATAGTGAGGCAGCTGTGCCTCTGCAGCCCATGGAAGCCCATGGTGGAGCAGATCTCCACCTGCAGCCCATGGAGGACCCCACACCAGAGCAGGGGGATGCCCATAGGAGGCTGTGACCCCATGGGAAGCCTGCGCTGGAGCAGGCTCCTGGGAGGACCTGTGGTCCTATGGAGAAAGGAACCCACACTTGAGCAGGTTTGCCGCATGACTTCTGACCCCACATGGGACCCATGCTGGAGCAGCCTGCTCCTGAAGGTCTGCATTCTGTGGAAGGGACCCACACTGGAGCAGTTTGTGAAAAACTGCAGCCTATGGGAAGGACTCACGTTGAAGAAGTTCATGGAGGACTGTCTCCCATGGGAGGGACCCCAAGCTGGAGCAGGGAAAGAGTGTGGAGTCCTCCCCCTGAGGAGGAAGAAACAGCAGAGACGATGTGTGATGAACTAACCACAACCACCATTCCCTGTCCCTTCTGCTGCTGAGGGGGAGGAGGCAGAGAATTTGGGGGTAAAGTTGAGCCTGGGAAGAATGGAGGGGTGGGAGGAAAGCCTTTTTTTTAAGTTTTGGTTTTATTTCTCATTATCCCACTCTGATTTGATTGGCGATAAATTGAATGGATTTCCCCAAGTCGAGTCTGTTTTAGTTGTGACAATAATTGGTGAACGATCTCTTCATGTCGCTATCTCAAGCCTTTCATTATATTTTCTCCTGTTCAGCTGAGGAAGTAGAGTGATAGAACAGCTTGGTGAACACTTGGCACCCAGCCAGGGTCACCCACCACTATATTACATTAATATGAATGTCTGTAAAGGCAGGGGAAATTGTTTACTTTTGTGGGACCTGGCCAGGGACAGAAAAGGACAGCCAAGAGGGGGACTGCCCTATTCCTTTAGGAAACCGTGATTTTGACACCTTCCTTCACAGCCTTCTCTGTCTCTCTATTTTCCCAGGCTACAATCTGATCAGCTCTCCAGCCTGTTTTTCTTCTATTAGGGTGAAGATGGTAAAAACCCTTGAAATGGCTATAAACCCTCCACTGTCTATGCAGAGCAAATAAGCTTTGGCTGTTTGATGATCCTCCAGAGGTCAGCTGCAGCAATCCTAAAGCAATCAGGAGTGTCTTTGCATGTAATAACAGTGAAGCAGCCTTCATCTTCCACTCTCATACCTTTGTTATGCACGTGCACAGCCTACATCCTAAGGGTTATCGAGTTGCAAAATCACCTAAAAATAGGCAATGCCACACAAGAAGATGAGAGAACCGTAAATTAGGGAAAAGAGAACTTCTTAGGTGAGGGAAAACTACTGCCCTGGAGGGAGAGAAAGCCTCTGCCACAAACCTCCTGGCCATTGCTTGTCTGACTATTCTCACATGGTAACTGTCTGGAAAGGTCTCATCTTTTAGTGCCTGACTGAATACATCCTGTGCTCAAAATTGCTGAGCACTTAACAGCTGCCGCTGAAAGACATGCTTAAGATAAACATATGGACTCTGGAAAAAAATATAAGGCTGTAAATAGGGGATTTATCCAAGTAGCTGTTGATGTTTGCACTTTGGCTTCTTTTGGAGATGAAAAGCAGGCACTTGTAGGATGTGATTCATCTTCTCATAAAGCAGGTGTTTCAAGTGGGTCTCAAGATTTGCTTCTTAAACTTATCTATACCTCTTCATTGCTTTATAGAGAAGGTAGATGGCCAGCTAAAGAATGGATGTCTACAATGAAGGTATGGAAACCTAGATAAGTCCCAGACCCTTGGTATTGGTAAAAAAATTTCAGCATGCAAGGCCTGGGGCATCACACTGAACAAAAACCAAAATGTGAAATGAAAAGGTGAATGAAACAAAATGTGTTCAGTTAGTTGAGTACTGTTTATTTTATTGACTAAATGATATGGGAGAGCCTATAATGAACATGGTGTCGTATTACCTTATAGTTATTAACTGTATCACTGTGACTTTGCACAAAGCGATGCTGTCTGTAAAACTTAATTCTACCACTTGTTAACTTTTAAATCCTTGGCTTTGCAGTCCTGCAGATTCTTCAGAAGAAATGCCTGTGTATTTTTAGGTTTTTAGAAGTCAGGCTGAAAAAAACCAGATTTTTTTCTCATGATAAATCGTCTGTTGACAGAACTGGGGCCTTCTATTGCAGAGATCTTTGTCACTTCAGCAGCCAAATAACTGATAGCAGTATCAGATTGTCATCACCTGTGTTTACCAGCAGTAAAGAAGAATAAAAAGTGCCCTTTCCAAGGTGTTTTATAGGCCATATCAGGAGAGTTGTGAAGTTTAGGAAGTTGGAGTTATGCTCTGCATTTTGATTCCTTTGGTGGTCAGAGATCCTTCTTGACTGCATCTATCATGGTCTCTTCCTCAGTCCTCTGAAGACAGTCCTCTCTCTCAGCTAATCTCAGATTCACTGTCTTCTATTAAGTCTTGGTATCTGGGAAAACACTGATGAACAAAAGCACAGCCTCTAAACACTATGCTTACACCACTTTGGTAAATTATAAATAAATTATTTCTTAATGACAAGCAGACAGATATAACAATTATTTTCTCTTAAAAGGGGCCTAAAGATAAACTAAGAAGTTTATGCTTGCTAAAACAGCACCTTGGATCTTCAGGACTGGATCTTTAGTCATTACTTGTCTCAGCCTAGTCCTTCCATTGTTTCCTCCTTCTCCCCTTCTTTTGCATCAGGTGTTAGTCTTCTCCTTGCTGCCTGGGTGCCTAAGCTGAGCTGGGAGTGTTTGAGGCTGCTGACTGTTCTTGTGAGAAAAAATCAGTAAGGTTTCCTAAGAAAAGCAAAGCACTCGGCTATCCTTGCGTATGCCTTGCAGTTTGTAATGCTACCATGGAAGCAATCTATCCATTTCCATTGCACTGTGTCTGTCTGTGTGGTCTCTGAAAGGATGAGGTATCTGTCATAGCAGCCAAAATCTGTGAGAAAACATAATATATTTGCAGGCTCATGTCTTAAATTTGTTTAAATGTCAAGCTGTTCAAAAGAGCTAAGAAATAGAGTTGGTGTGCCCCACCACTAGCTCTCCTGAGCATCCTAATCTGCTGCAGCACTGTAGAAGGAAGGCCAAAGCAGCGAAGGGAAGTGCTCACAGTCCTGTTTCAAAATAAGGTACAGGAAACCTCAGATTGTGCTAGACCAGCCCAAATGAGTAATTTCTGAAAACTCTGCTTTAAATATTTCCTGTGCTGTGCTGCAAAAAGCATCTGCCAAACCCTTCACAGACTTGTTGTTGAACAGTGAACTTGAGCTGGGAAGGGGCAGATCATTTAATAGTGACACCAAATAATTTGTTGTTACTGAAGTCCATATTTATCCTATTAATAAAGAGTTTGGCTTTAACATTTTGTGTAAATGAGGATAATTTATTACATGGGAAAAAAAAAGAAAGCAAGGAAAACAGATGGCTCCGGAGAGCAAAGAACTATATCACTGCAAACACACATAATGAATGCACTTTCTAAAGCATTTTTAATTAAAAGTTTAAGTTGAATTATGTCATTTCATTGCAAAACTTGAGCATTTTTTAGCAAGCATAAACTTCTTAGTTGATATTTAGGCCACTTTTAAGAGAAAATAATAGTTATGTTTATATCTGTCTGCTTGTCATTAAGAAATTATTTATAATTTACCAAAGTGGTGTAAGCATAGTGTTTAGAGGCCGTGTTTTTGTTCATCAGTGTTTTCTCAGCTACCAAGACTTTTTAACAGTGGTAATTATTCTTCTTTATAGGATGAATGAATAATAATAACACTTGCATTCTGCTTTTTATAGCAGACTTGAATAACTACCCATTAGCTTAGGAACATTAATACTTATTGTCCCACTCTTTATAACATAGGCTACACATGATCATGTTTAAATACACACATAGAAAAGATGCATCTGCTATGATGCGGTGTCTAGTGTCTTGAAATGATTGTTTGCTTTGAGCATATCTTTGAGTGAAGAAGGTTGTCTCAGCTCTGTCCCACAAAACCTCAGGTTTTGCATAAGAGCTTGTTGCATAGACTGAAGCTATACTACATTCCCAGCTTTTGAAAGTGTTGAGAGATTGGAAAGGAAGTTGGGTGCTAACCCTGAAGACAAGTGTTTTCTACCTTATGGTCTTCACTGCTGCCAACAACACATATCCACATGAGATGAAGCCATGGACGGCTCTGGGAATGACCCATCCTCTCCTCTTTAAATTAAAGTTCAGTATCAACATCTCAGGGAAGTCTGGAACTTGAAATAGGGGTTGGAGGTCTAGTCAGGAAATCAACTATTGCTTGGAAATATTAAGCTTTAATAGAAGGTAAAAAATATTGTACTTAAGCAGAGGATGACTTACTTATCTGGCTTTTTTTCACATATGTGTACTGTGTAGCCTCCCCCTGTGGTTCTTCCAGACCAGTAAAACAGACTTGTTTGGTTGATTTTTGGGTAAAGACGGTATACCTTTTACTTATAATGCTTGGGAAGTGGTAGGTGAGACACAGAACTCGTGATGCATCTCACTAATATTCCCTCCTCTTGATTCACAAGCAGTATTCACACACAGTATGCTAGATATTGGAAGGGACCTCAAAAGATCATCTAGTCCAATCCCCCTGCCGGAGCAGGAACACCTAGATAATGTTATACAGGAATGTGTCCAGGCGGGTTTTGAATGTCTCCAGGGAAGGAGACTCCACAACCTCCCTGGGCAGCCTGTTCCAATGTTCCGTCACCCTCACTGAGAAGAAGTTTCTTCTCAAGTTTAAGTGGAACCTCTTGTGTTCCGGTTTGTACCCATTACCCCTTGTCCTATCATTGTTTGCCACTGAGTAGAGCCTGGCTCCATCCTGGTGACACTCCCCCTTTATATTTACATACACTAATAAGGTCACCCTTCAGTCTCCTCTTCTCCAAACTATAGAGACCCAGCTCCCTCAGTCTTTCCTCATAAGGGAGATGCTCCACTCCCTTAATCATCTTAGTTGCCCTGTGCTGGACTTTCTCCAGCAGCTCCCTGTCCTTCTTGAACTGAGGGGCCCAGAACTGGACACAATATTCCAGATGGGGTCTCACCAGGGCAGAGTAGAGGGGAAGGAGGACCTCTCTCGAGGTCTCCCCCTTCTAATACACCCCAGGATGCCATTGGCCTTCTTGGCCACAAGGGCACAGTGTTGGCTCACGGGCATCCTGTCGTCCACTAGGACCCCCAGGTCCCTCTCCCCTACACTGCTCTCTAACAGGTCGTTCCCCAACCTATACTAGAACCTGGGGTTGTTCCTGCCCAGATGCAGGACTCTACACTTTCCCTTGTTATATTTCATCAAGTTATTCCCTGCCCAACTCTCCAGCCTCTCGCTGGATAGCAGCACAGCCTTCTGGCGTGTCAGCCACTCCTCCCAGCTTACTGTCATCAGCAAACTTGCTGATAGTACACTCAATTCCCTCATCTAAATCGTTGATGAATATATTAAATAATAATGGTCCCAGTACTGACCCTTGAGGCACTCCACTAGTTACAGGCCTCCATCTAGACTCGTCCAGACTTAGATATTATTAGATATTATTTATTTCCCAATCACTGTGAAATTTAGCTTTGAACCAGGGAAAGACATTTCTCCTCCCTGGTTTAATGGAACATAATGTGCTTGCTTATTGCAACATCACAATGAGATTTACCCACGTAAATCTTCTCCTGAAGAGGAGAGGGACTGAGACTGTCCTTGGAGTGTCATGCTGTACTTCCACAGAAGCCAAGTTCACTCATGATGCTTTGTTCTAGGGAATGAGCAGAAGTTATCTGCAAATAACCTTTAGAATTTTCTATTAAATTCAGGTATTACAAGAATAAAGGCCTTGCATGTGTGTCAGGAAAAAATGGTGCTAGCCCTTGTTAATACCTGCAAATAACGCTTCTATTGATTAGATTAGAAGCTGTATTTGGCCACAGGAAAGTGAAGGAAACTGTACAAACCAGACAAAGAAGAGAACTCTTGAGAACCATTCCACTGAAGTTTGGAGTGAGCAAATTAATTTTCCAAAGTTTAAATTAGAAGCTCTCTGTGCAGATCCAAAGTGTTTGCTGCTCAGCTTTCATGAAATGCTGAAGTTCGCAGCTTCTTTTCTGTTTTAGGACCTTAGTGTTTCCCACAGACATAAACAGGTTCCAATCTGCCAGTTGGTCCGCCTCCTGGCTACCGGAAGTTCTGCTTGAGTAATCTCACAACTTGCAAAACTGGCATATTATAATGTGATTTCATTTGGGGTTACAAGGGTTTCTTTCCTTTTTTCTCCATGTAAGTTTTGAGAGTCGGGGAGCATTTTACGCTCAGTCATTTCCCTCCTACATCATCATTTTGCATTGTCAAGTGTGCAAGGAAAGAGGTAAGAAACTATCTTGGTCCTTTTCATAGTGCCAATCATCAATACGCTTCTCTTTCCGAAGCAGTCATGTTCAAACACAGGATCCAACACCTTCTGAAGGAAACTTCCACACTTGTCTTTGAATTGCTTTTTCTCTGCTTCAGAAAAATGTTGACACTGCTTTTCTGGCTTTTGTAAAGAGACCATAGTCTAGGCTACACTGATGTGAGGAACAGGAAAGCATGATCGTACCCGGACTTTCTTACTGCAAAGACTGTTTATACATGCTTTGAAACCTCTCTCAGGCCATTGCACTAAAGTTTCAGAGTGCTTTGATTTTCAGATGACAACATGTGATATGAGGAATGCTTCTGGGCTTAGGTTACCCTAGTCAGGTCATACCAAGTCTTGGTATGTTTATATCTCATCCTGTTCTCTGCCATGGTGCCCTGCATTCATTCAAGGCTTTGACTGTTATACTATCCCTTCTAGGTAGCAGGGACATAACCTGATTCCAGAAGACTAGTATAGGAATTGTAAATATTATCATTAGGACATGGACACCATGATTTTGCTTTTTTTCCCACATGGAGATCAAATATTCTTTCCTGCTACTTATTTCATACATTTCTGAAGCTAAGTGGCTGCCAGGAGGTGGTGCTGATGTACTCCTGCTGCTCAGGGGCTGTGTGATGTCTCTGAGCACACTAGAGTGAGAGGCAGTTTGATTTTGGCAGGCAGGCAGGCAGAAGCTAGCAGTTTTCGGTTACATTTCTATGTCAGTTAAATGTCACTGAAACTACCTGCAAATAGTGTGCTGCTGTATTGACTCTGCTGTGAGGGAGAGCTAAACTTTGGTCTATCTTCTGCTTCTAAACCACATTGAACAGCTTTCCAGGTACCAAGTTCCTCAGCTGCAAGATTGCAGTTTTGATATGTAGAAACTCTCTAAGGAAAGTATTAGAGATTAAGCAACAGATGTTCAGATCAGGCATTAAAGATGTGAACTACAAGTGCAAGTTGCACATTTTGTAAAAACAAATGGTTTGGGAAAGGGGTTCAGAGTGATGTACATCAGTCTACAGAGCCCATTTCACCTGGTGAAGCAGTGTTTCAAGACGATGTAATCAAGACCAGCATGATCTTTTACGCACCTTCAATAGTCCAAACACATGCCTGCTTCAGACTTGCCCTGGAAGAGTTAAAGCCCGTTTTCTTCACGACCATCTTACAGCTCCTAGGCCATCACCAGACTATTGCGTTGGGCCTAGCTAGTCTGTCACAGCCCTTTAGTTTGCTTTTGTGGCTTCAGACAACATTTGTCTCACTTCAGACTTCTGGGTAATGAGCAGGCTTCTGAAGCTCCTCTCCTTTGTTTTCTGCTTACTCAGCATGGCCCAGAAAGCCGGTCTTCTACCCCTGCAGTTCACATGAGCTCCTGCTTGCACTACTACCCTGAACATCTTTCTTGCTGCTCAGCTGCTGCTCTCCTCTTTCCTGCCCTTTTCCTTTTTTGATAACTAATATACCTGCATAGAAATCCCCAACTACTTCTAAAGCTTATTCTACAGAAATCTTGCTGAAAACCTACAGCCATGCTAGCAGGTAAAAGCTGAGGAGAGCTGGTATTGAAGAGGCAGTGATTGCCTGGTGGCAATCACTTCAGGTTCTCCTTAAATGATCTTTGAGAAGACCCAGTTTACACTTCTTGGTGCGCAGTTAAATCATTGTTGTTTCACTCCATGGCTTTCCTTCTGTCTGTTGTTTAATGTCTGGCATACAATTCCTCATCTAAACATGTTTTCTTGCACATCTTCCTATAGGCAGAACTCATCTTCTGGCTGAAGGTCTGCTTCACAGTCATGCTCTGATGCTTGTTGTCTATCTTCAAAATGGCATAATCTGTAACAAACGTAAGTTAGAAATTCATTGATCCTTATTCCTACTCTGTCTGTGAATGCTTGATAGGCAAAGAGGTATTCAGGAGGCTAGCATCATAAAACTCTTGTGAGCACAAAAATGAAAATCCTACTGTTAAGCCACTAGTATAAAAGACTTGACCCCATAAGGACCGATAAATCTGCGTATCACATAAATTCCTTCTCTGGACAGTAATGCTCAGATTCACAGCTTCCAAGTACTTCCAAATTTCCCATTATTTTTTTCTTTCACATAAAGGTCTGTCTCAGCATGACACCGTGGCATTTACTCCTTCCTTCCACTACAAGTCTACACTAAAGTTAACTGTAAATTCAGCCTTGTAACTAAGTTTAGCTTGCAGAAGAATACATACTCTTCAAGGAAATTTATGGCATTTTCTGAGGTTTAGTTCCCTTTCAAATGGCCTTACTTAAAATACTGTACTATAATGCAGTCTTGAGCAGTGAAATTCATAATTTCCGTGTTTCTGCACGGACAGAAAGAAGCTGATGATCTGATTGGTTTCCTACACAAGCCTCTGGAGAGATAAAACCAGCAAGGGGAATATCAAAGACCTTGCTGTACAATAATCTATTTCAGTAAAGTCTGCTCTGTAAGAAAGATTAAACTACTGTGACCAGGATCAAGTAAAATGTGAGCATATGATCTAGATAGGAGAGGAGCAAAATCAATGTGACTGGTATTCTGCTGAAGTCTACAAGAATTCACAATATCCTCTGGGCTTCTGTTGTAATGATCCAACAAGTTCCTTTGTGTGTGGGTTGTTTAACTTTGGTTTGGTTTTTTTTTTTACTGCTATTAATTAGCTTAACCTGGTGGTTACCCCCTGCCCCTCCTCCAGCCCCCTTTCTCCAGTAGTGTTAAAGCCTCTTTCATAAAGGTAGGTTTTGATGAGATTTGGTTGAAAAAGTGTAAATAGCAATGTTCCTTTCGGCTATGACTCACTGATGAACTCAAATATCTCCAAACAAGTATGTGAAGAAATATTTCCATTGAAATATGCATACTTTCTCTTGTCACAGATCATTGTCAGACCAAGTTTTCCAGGTCATCTTCTTAGGTTGTCTGTGACCCTACTATGTGAGATTGCTACAATTTATTCACTTATATCTCAGCGTCGCACTAAAAAAAGTTTTTTCCAAGCATCTTTCTCATTAAGAAATGGCAAAGGTTTCTATCCTTGCCTTCTTGCTGGACTGTGTTTGTTACAGTCTTATTTGAAAAATTTAAGTCTCAAATTGCTTAGGGTTGGGTTTTGTCTTGGAGTATGACAAGAGCACAAAGCAGGATCTCTCTGGAACTAGCAATTTATGCTGTGGTTTATTTTCTGCTGAGACCAGAGTAAATTAGTCTAATTTATATCAAGAGCATATTGAGATATTAATAAAAGCTTTCTCTCTAGGTTAAATGCAATTTGCATGGTTATAGAGCATCTTGGGTTAAGTTCATGCAAGTAAGTTGTGGGGTCTGGAGGCAGAGGACTAGGTCTTCATACAAGGAGGGGATAAGGTAAATAAGAAGTTTCCAGCCTGCTGTTTGTCTCTGGCTTGGCCAAAACCTCATTCATGAGGGTGCTAGAGTGACTTATTCTGGAGTGTCAGTGGTCTGCTCTAGGACAAAGTCTTCCTCAGCTCACCCTTACCGTATAGGTCGAGGGCTGCTGTAGGGGCAGAAAGAACACAGTGGGTAGGTGCAGTTAATTCCACACTCTGACAAACTGGGCATTCTGTACCCACAGCCTTGGTCTCCAGACAGCAGGGGAGGTGCGTTGGGATGCCAAACACCTCCATCCTTGTAGCAGGAAGCTAAATGTTCCACTGAGGACTGTCCTGTGTGATCCCTTGAGCACCTTCTGGTTCTGCATTTCAATGATTCCATTACACAACAAGCCAGGAAAAAATAAAATCCCACAAATACATCACCTATGACCCTGGAAATGGTAGTTTTGCAGAACTGCTTTCCTGTGTTTTTCATTCAAGGCATATTGTGCTGTTCATTACAGTATGTCAGTGTGACAGTAGCATTATTCTCTTATTTACAGTTCTTCCTTTCTTTTCAGCAGTGAAAATGAAAAGGAAATCAATGCCATTAAAGAGAATAATGACAAACTCACCTCCTGCAAGGTCTGTGCTCACATACTTATTTTTTTCTGAATTTTCTTCTAGGATGTACTTGTATAAAATTGATGGAAGAATGGAGGAAAACTCCAGTAAAGCAGCACTGCAAAAGAGAGAAATACTGTGGTAGGCTACTGCATTTGCAAAAGGTTGAAACCAATCCAGTGTCCTGTGCCCTCCTCTGCCCCCCTGGCCTTTACAAAAATCTGCTACATAATTAGAAATGTCAGGGAATAGCTCAAGAAAGATCAAATTAAATGACACGGGAGACGTAGGGAGCTAGTACAATTCTGTAGCAATCAAACAACACTCAAACTTCAGTAACATCACTGTGTCTTTCAGTCAGTCTGTGCATCACACTGTGAGGCATCAGATCAAAAATCTGCTAAAAATCCATCAAGGAAGTTCTCCATCAGGCAAGAGCCTGTGGTCCCTCACAATTTATTAAGTCAGAGCAGCATCTAACACTGAACTGTGCCAGCAGGGCAGTATTTCATTGCCCTTTCTGTGCAATTCTGAACTAAAACCCTTTTATGAATTTCCAGATTGTGAGCAAGTGTACAAGAGAAGGCACAACATTTGGAAGCCACTTAGGTTTTCAGAAGTAAGAAGGCTGCAGCATGACTCTGTTCTCTGCAAGAATCTCATTCTTCTGTGCTGTGTCTCTCAGTGAACTATATTGCCTACTCAGTTCTTCCCGAACATGAATTTTACTGAGGAATGAAGCAACAGGGACAGAGAGCAGTGTATATATCCAGTATGATGCCTCTGTTCTGAAGAGTGGGTAGCCATACAGCACTTGAAATTGCTGACTATAAAGGACGAAACAAATCCTATTTGCATACTACTCTAAGGGAGGGTTTTGTCATTAGTGATGTTCATCCTCTTTGTACTGTACCAATCAGAACCTCTGAAACAACCCTGCTGGGCTGATAGGAAGCAATATAGATGGGCTCAAAAATGGTTCAGTAAGATAAAAATTTTCAGTGAATAATTATTGGGCCAATATTTCATAGGTTTGACTGCTTGCTAATTAACATGCCTTCACTAGATCTGCCTGCAGCCACAGGAGAGCCCATTATGGAGTGAGCTACCAAATTATGTAGTAAATACTGTAAGGTAACTTCATCCAAAGACAGGCTCCGTATGTGTGATATGGCTTGGAGGTGCTATATTTTGGCTGGATGAAAGGAAAGCTAAGCTAAGCTGAAATAGAAAAAGTGCACTAGGCTGTGAGTATGATCTGGGAGGTGAATGAAGATCATGGAGGAGAGCAGCATCGGGGCAGACAGTGATGGGTGTGGGCTGTAGTCTGAGGTTAAGCATGGAGAAAGGCACCTAGGGCAAATGACAGTAGAGCAAATGACAATACCAGTGTAGGAGCAGAAAACAGTAGGTTTTGGCATAACTGTTTCAGTAACAAAGCTGCACAGCAGGGTCTGGCCAGCTCCATATGCTTGTGTAGTCAGAATATAAATGGTACCCAAAGTAAAGAAGAACATAAAAAAGGCTGTTGTATGCAAAGTGTGTGTGTATCTGTGTGAGGCTTAGTTAGTCTCTCTTGCTGAGTAGGAATGTTGGCGTTTCCATTGAAAACACAGAGTCTGCAGTTGTTGGGGCAATAATTTCAATACAGCACATTCAGGTACCTGGTGCTGATGTTCCTGATTTACAGAGGTTGCACACCTTGCACGGGAATTTGTTGAGACTTTCCTAGTAAGCACTGCATCCTGTATCCTCAGCACATTTCATACATCATGGCTGGTTCCCCCTGGGACAAAATATTTCTGTTTCAGCTGCATTACCCAAGAAATACACCTGCTCCTTTATGTAATCAGCACCATCTCTGTCGAAGAGTAAATAGCTACACATTTACCTGACACGGCAGATGTTAAACATGCTTGCAAAATTGCAAGTAACAATTGAGAATTAGCTCTGCAAAATCCTCCATGAATGTTATAAAGAAAGAAAATAGTTAAAAGACCCTGCTTTGTGCGGTTTTCTCCACTCTTGCATTTGTTCTGCTCGTGAGTAGTAGAGTCCTAGATAACTTGTGCATATATAGAAGTACATATGTTTTTGCATGCTTTTAAATATTTACCCTAGATTGTAGAACCACTGTATGCTAGGCATGTACGTACACATGCATTGGAGAAATACATTCATAAATAAAAGGGTAGATCATTTGCATGTGTGTATGATTGTGTGGCATGTAAGGCTGACAAAGGAGGAGTAGAAAAAGTAGATTCACTGCTATTTTACTGCTGGTTTTGAAATATATTCATTGTTACCTTCAGAATTCTGCCAGTTCTTCCATTTGATGGAAGACTTTGATGAGGAGGAAGATGGGAGTCACCAGCATCTTGGTGGTGTCTTGTCTCTATGAGAGGGAATGCCTCTTGGCTTGCAGCATCTGAGCTCAGCAGTCACTGGCAGCTAAAGGAAAAAGTATATTCTTGTCTCCTTCATAACCTTGCGAACTTCTGTCTTGCACGCAAGTATGAGATCATACCACAGTCTTATTTTTAACACCTGCTCCCTCAAACATTCTTCATGTGGGCAGAAGAGAGATATGCCTAAGGACCTTAGATGTAATTTCCCTGTTATGTTCTCATCTCACATAATAACACATTCATATTACAGAGAATGCATACATATATACCGTGTATATGCACCGTATGTATATAGATATGTGATCTTTTAGATATATACACAGGGACTCACATATGTGTGCATACCTGCTTTATTTTCTGTGTCTGATTATTACCAGACACATACAATTCTAAAATAAAAAGCTATAAATGATTTCTATTTAAATAATACAAAAATATTTCTGTGCAATAGTATGTAATGTTGATGCGGATGATTCCATAGGACTTTAGAGGTATCTGTATGAGGATACTTCATGTGAGCATACTTACTTTATATAAGGCAAGATTGCGTCATTTTATGTGTGTATAACATAATTCTGTAATGCAGGAATATATATACATTTATATATACTTTTAGACTAACCCCACCAGACGTCAAGCTAAGTTGTTTCCAGCAGCTAGATGCTAGTTTGAAAGCTAAGGCACTGCATGGGCTGTTTATGCAACACAGCTACTTTAGGAGAGAGAGCTGGTGTTTGAAATCTGAAAAAGATGCCTCAGCAGCTGTGCTATCAGCCACTGAGTGTGGCGTTCCCTTGCTGCTCCCTTCATCCATAGAAGACCGTAACTGAATAGTATGCAAATCCTTTGCTGCCTGAAGCAGCTAGGCAGCAGGCCCAGAGGTCTTTTCAAATCAGGGTTTTTACAGTTCTTCCTAAGCCACAGGAGATGCTGGTGCTCTTCTGCTTCACAAAGACAAGAAAAACCAGGTCAACACAAAATTGTGGGAAGAACAGCTCAGGAAGAAGCTCAGCATGGAAGAGAAATGGCAACAAAACCCTGCTTGTTACATTGCTATATAGTAGCACGAATAATACAACAGCCACAGAGAATCACACTTTCTTTACCATAATGGGAGTTACTGGTCATCCTCACACATGATCCTACCTCAGCCTTTCCAGGAAGAAAGTAGGTTAATACCCTTTCCTGCCCTCTCTGCCCTCAGATGCGTCTTTATCTGTGTCTTGCTGGGGGACAGCACTGGCCACTTGGCTCCCCTGTGGCTGAGGAGGGGTGGGAAAACTTGGTACAACAAGTCCTTGAGGAGACCCTCACCTTCACATGGGGGCAGGAAGGAGCAGGAGCAGTCCTGTCAAAGTAGCATTGCAGAAACTCCTTTCTGCCTCCAGGCTGCTGTTTGGGAAGAAGCAGCCTCTGTTAAGGGTTACTCTGCTGCAGCTACCTGTGTCTTTATGTTACAGCCCATTTCAGAGTGCAGAGTCACAGGGAGCTGTTTTCTGCTTGCATCTGCTGGTCTTCAAGGGAAATTAATAAAACTTCTCATCATCGCCAGAGACCTCTGAGTGAGGTGCCTCTCTGAGTGCTGTGACCATACGTTCAGACAGGCATGTTCAAAATTAATTTGCCTTGTCCCTTTTTCCTTCAGGTTAAATTCCCATTACTAATGAAATGAGCTTTCCTGCCAGCTAGATTGAACCTTCAGTTTGCTCTCTGTTTACTCAAAGAGGAGGTTAAAATGGTTATCCAAGAGAAAATGCTGTATTTTTGTTTGTCTTGCATGGCATGTTGCTATTTAAGGCCCAATCCAGCAAAGCAGAAGCTCTTGCTACCCTGTTGGGAAGTTAGAAGTAGCATTATGCTGCTTGTGTGTTAAAAGTTGTATGCCTTCCTAAATGATCTGCCTGAGTAGGTACCTCACTGGTGTCACTGGAAAGTGGGCGAAACCCACTGCTTTTGTTCGGCTGGCTGCAGTAAGTTTTGCATGTATGTGGAAGATTGCAGGATGCAGAGCAGTGTGGAGTCAGAACCATTCTGCTTCATATTTCAAAATCTCTTATGTGTTTGAACTGTGAGCTACGATGCTCTAGTACTCGCACAGAATCTGCAAAGAGTACAGTGTTGTGAGTCATGTCTGTGTTTCAGCCTGATTTAAAATCTCTCTTCTAGCAACCAGTTGAATAACTGGTACCATCCATTAACTGAATTTAGATACTGTATGATCAATAAAACATGATATTCTTTGAGTACTTTGCGCTCAGAGTATGTAAGGACACAGCAGAGGACGCACCTCTGATAAAAGACTAAGTTTTCCAGTTCTTCCTTTCCCAACTCCTTCATTCTCCTCCAAAGAACTAGTGACTGCTAGACACCAGGGTCTTAAGCCTTTGTGGTTGTTTCTTTTTCTGTTTTGCTTGTAACTTCTTGCAATGCACTGAGATAGTCATATTCTAGTCTCCCTACCCACAGCACTGTTATGAAAGCGAGAGGGTCTAAGCTGGATGGAGTGCAGGGTCATCCATCCACCATGCACTGGCACAGCATAAAGCAGCCTGAAGGTCTCCTTCTGCTGTGCTCAGGGGCTCAGACACACTGCTGGGAGACAAGTAACAATAATCAGGCCCAAACAGATACATATTTTATAGGTTCTCTCATTCTCTCCCCTATGCTTATCCTAATGTTGGCAGATAAAATGACTCCTGGTTTTCTAGGGAGGTTTTGTTGAGTATGACAGCACTGTAACTGCTTCTTATAAATAATAGGTTTAAATGTGCAATAAGCTTTGTATTGCTGCAATGTGCCCTAATCCTTTACAGGGAGGTTTTAAATATGCACCTCAACTAATTTACTCCACTGGATGATCATAGACTTCGGAATATGTAGAGGATTTCCAAATGTTGATACTTTGCTCTGTTAGATATTGCCTGAATAGACATTGCCTCTTTCTTTGTGATAGATTTCTTTGTTACTTTAGTATTTGGATTGTGTACTGTTTTGAGTTTGGACTTGCAGGAATCTTCAACAGCAAAACTAAAATACCCAGTGACTCTTCTGCCTGACTAAAGAACACCATGAATATAATTCTAATTCTCCATTAAAATTGTGAAATGAAACTATTGATGGGTCTCTTAATTTTCACTAATATGCAGTATATTTTACAAGCTAGTCCGAAAGTACTTCTGAAGATTTCTGGTTGGATGCTGACTTTGTAGACCATTTCTCAGACTCATAAGGTGCCCATGCACGCCAACATCATGCTTTGATAGTTTATGGCTTCTTTGAAGAGACAAAAGCCAGTACTGGGACAGAACCCTGCTGTGACACCTGCTGGAGTGCATCCTGCCCCTCAGCTCTTCTCCTGAGCTCACCTTTGCACTGTGAGAGCTTGGCAGCTGCCCTGCAGCAGGAGGGAAATGAGAGATCTAGAAGGGCTCCCTACTCCTCCCCACACTCCATTAGCTGTGAGTACTGCCTGCTGTGTTGCAACAGCATTGAGAGGTACCTGGTGATAAAATTACTGACTACCATGAACTGTAGAGCTAAAAATAAAGCAGGTACAATTTTCTTTAGCTTTCACCAGAGCATGCAAGCTCTGCCACCAGATGTTGGCTGTTTGATATTTCCAGCCTCTCTGAGGTGGAGAATGAGTTTTCAAAGACTTGTCTGGGTGTTGCTAGCTGTGCTCCAGATGAGGAAAAGTCCCTACAATTTTCAGGCAAGCCTTCAGTTTAATCTGAAAGGCCCAACAGGCTACTGCAATGTCATTTCTTCAAAGGTCATACCCAGCCATGCTTCCATCTTCTACTGTAATGCAAACACTTCCTCTATTTTCCAGGGGAAAGGAAGGCAAATTATTTTGTCTTAAATAAACTGACTGCGAGATAAACCTAAAAAATGAGGGTGCCTTTGGAAAGCGTTAATTCACCATTTTCCCTTTGCGTTTGGGATATTGCACATACCCACTACTAAACTATTGCTCTTGGATTTCAATTTCAATTTTATTCAACAGCATATGTTTTATAAAGTTGCACAGAACTATGTGTACAACAAAATGCCTCCACAACAGCAAATATGAAGCATCAGAAAGATTGTAATGGTAGAGTATAATACAGTGCCAAAAATAACAGTTCTTTGAATTCACGTTTAACAGATGAGTTGCTCATTCTACAGTAGTTGGCTGTATAAGGCTATTTATGCATAAATCACTTAGTTCAGCCTGATTTCTGCATTGATGGGACATAATGGGTCTTTAAAAGTTTTATGAAAGAATCACAGACTGTGAAATTAAAGGAGGTTCTGTTGTTTAACTTTGCATTTCAATCAACTCTCAGGAATATCACAACAGTAGAAAAATGCCTGTTTTCTCCTAAAAAAGAACATTTTATAAGTAGTATTAAATCTGAAATTCTATTAATTTATTACTGAAAAAAAATAGCACCAGTGTATTTTTCACTTTGTATGTGGAATTTTTGAAATAAAAGCCAACAACATTGTGATAAATTGATTCACTTTCAGGAGGAATGATGGCAATATTTCATCAGCATCTTATCTGACTTGCAAGGCTCTTCTTTCAGAACAGCATTAGACAACTCAGACATCAGAGAGATCTGGGTCTTGTGACTATGGGCATATGCGTATGGTGTTATTTAGGAAATTAGGTCTGGTCAGGTTGTAGTAAGTGGGGAAACATTTGTTCCCATCATTTGGGAACAAATAGACAAATGAAGAAGAATGATTTGAATCACACTGCTCTTTCACTGGCCACCATGGGTGTGATAATTTAGCACAAATACACTCCAGCAGTGGATTCCTTTCCTCTGCGGGCTAGGAAGAAACAATGGTCTCCTGAATCCACAGCATCTATCCTGCAGTACTCATGCTGGTACAACAGCACCTTGCTGTTGACTGTGTCCTTGTGACAAAATGAAGGCATTAGTTGTTGCTGTACTAGAGATTATGGTTACTGTGCTGGCAATAGCTTGCTACTGCGTAAAGTTTTAATGAACCTACCAATTTCCTCACATCCTTTTGCATCTTAGTTTTGAAATAATTACTCAACAACCTTCTTTGTTTTCCAGGCTTCTTGTAGGAGGAGCTGTAATGATGTAGGGTCCCTGCACACCCACCCCTTTATTCCTCCAGCTGTTTATTTTTGAATATGTGTCAAATACTTCATCTTCACATTTTTCAAGATGGTTAATGCTTTGACACTGGAAAACCAGGCAGAGAGCTGTGAGCCAGCCTGGCAATCGCTTTGGCCATGTATTACATACTTTAACATGTATCAGGACTGAACAGAAGTGGAGAAGGAGATGGAAATTATTCCCAAGGCCCGTGTACTTTCATGGACATGAAAAATAAGCTTAACCTTTTAGATGAGCCTTTTGTGCTGCAGTGGCTTGCCTCAGACACCAGTAGCAGATGAAGGAGCCCTTCCTGTGGTTTGAGCCTGCTGGATGTGCAGTAGCTACACACAGAGACCTCCAATGATTCAGCCTTATGCTCCTCACAAATCCTTCTGGACTCTTTCTTCAGCTGATGTCCTAGTGACCTGCTGGTTCACCCTTAGTTCTCTGTGTAGGAACAAGAAAATTGAGGTTGAGGAGTCTAAAAGGATTTGCTGTGCAGCTGAAAGGGAGCAATCTGGGGAAACGTCCTGCAAATGGATCTTGAAGACACTGCATACAATTACTATAAATTATTGACAAATAGGAAAAACTGCACTTAATGCATCAAATAAAACAGAATGAAAATAGCTATCTCCTTCCCTCAAACTTTCTCTCTAATTCCTGTCACAATCTAATATTGAGTTCCCACTGCTGACAAAATTAAGCAGAAGGACTGTTTAACCTAGACAGGGACTTGTTTATGCAAACATCACAGTGTGCGATGCAGGGCAATCCATTATAACACAGATAGTTCTGTATCTTGCTAAAACCTTTATGCTGTCAGATTGCATTTTCTTACTTTGCATGGTAATTATCTTCTAATCTTCTAATGTTATTTGGTGGCTGCAATGCCCACTGTAGTAGTTGTGTGATCTGGGGCACTATTTATGCTGTTCTCTACTGTAAGAAAGTAATCTTAATGTAGTAGTATTCCTGCAAAGACTTATTCTGTGCAATGATCTAGCCAGGCCTAAGAGAAGCACACCCTCCACCTTGCTCTCACAATGAATCAATGTTGACTGAAAGAAGAATCTAACTTTTTTCCGTAGATCTCCATGCAAAGTCACAACAGAACTCCTCTCAAAATTCATTAAATAGGTACAGAATAGATGTCAGTATGAGAATCTTTGTCAGTCTTTGTCAGTGACATGGATGGTAGGATTTGCCAGTGACACCAAGCTGTGTGGTGCAGTCAACACGCTGGATGCCATACAGGGGAACATTGAGAGGTGGACCAGTGCAAACCTCATGAAGCTCAACAAGTCCAAGTGCGAAGTCCTGAACCTGAGTCAATCCCAAACACAACTACAGGCTGAGTGGAGACTGGATTGAGTGCAGCCTTGAGAAGGACTTGTTGGTGTTGGTCAATAAAAAGCCCAACATGGGCCGGCAGTGTGCGCTCATAGCCCAGAAACCAACCCTATCCTCAGCTGCATCAAAAGGAGCGTGACCAGCAGGTCGAAGGAGGTGATCCTGCCCCTCTACTCTGCTCTCGTGAGACCCCACCTACAGTACTGCATCCAGCTCTGGGACCTTCAACACAAGAGGGATGTAGACTTGCTTGAGGGAGTCCAGAGGAGTCCAGAAAGATGATCAGGGGACTGGGGCACCTCTCCTATGGAGACAGGCTAAGACAGTTGGGATTGTTGAGCCTGGAGAAAAGAAGGCTTCATGGAGACCTTCCAACTGCCTTTCAGTACCTTAAAAGGGGTCTTTACAAGAAATCTGGAGAGGGACTTTTCACTTTTTACAAGGACATGTAGTGATAGGACAAGGGGGAATGGATTTAAACTGAAAGATGGTAGATTCAGATTACATATTAGGAAGAAATTTCTTACTACAAGGGTGGTAAGGCACTGGTAGAGGTTTCCCTGTAAGAAGAAGTTGTAGAGCTGGTAGCCAGAGAGAAGAACTGGTAGAGAAAATGTGGCTGCCCCATTCCTAGGGGTTGGACAGGACTTTGAGCAACCTGGTCCTGTGGAAGATGTTCCTGCCCATGTCAGGGAGGTTTGGAACTGGATGATCTTTGAGGTCCTTTCCAACCAAAACTATTCTATGATTCTATACTGAAGGTAGGAAGATGGAGGGTAGAGATATTGTCGAAATATTGGCAGATTAATGAGTATAATTATCATAATTTTATGGGAATCATTTGAGTAATGACAGTATCTGCCAGATAAGTGAAGATCATTCCTGAGCCATTGTCAGGGATCCAAGTCACCTGTAAAGAAGTGTTGAAAGAGGAGGAAAATGAGTCAGAACAAAGAGAATTTTCAGTCCAATTACACTCATTTAAGTGCAATTATGAGTAAAACATTTTTTCTGAAAAATCTTTCCTCTCTTGGTTAAATCCTGTGGCTTCATAAACTGTGGATTAGCTTTTTGGAATAATTCACCATAATGTATTTCAGCATTCCCTCTAACAACCAGCAGATAAATGCTTTCTGATATTAAGAACCAGTCAGAATAGAAACCTAACATACAGAGAAAACTGACATTGTTAAACAATTTGGGTTCCATAATTTTGGCTCAAATGTCTGCATAAAAAGCTCCCTTTTGATTTCTGTCAGAATCACAGTCACATCAAATGGCTTTTAAGTTCCACTCCAGGTAAAATATTTACCTCACAGACTTTGCCAAAGGTTTTAAACAGGGATAGAAAAAGCAGAAGTTAATATCCACCAGGGGAAGCTCAGTAAATCCCAGAGGAGCTGGTGCCTCTTTGAATGCAATGCCTTTTCAGTGTCTGTTTTCCAGGCTTTGCTTTCTATTGTCTAATTTGGTAATTTCCTCTACACGGTTCTGGTTTTGCTCCACTGAGCCTGCACCATGGGAATGAACTGGCTTTGCTGCCTGTGCAGGCAGGCTAAAGTTTCCTTGGAAAGTGTAGCTGGGAGGCACTGCCATCACTGCAACCACAGTCACAGCAAAGTGCATATTGCTGTTCTCACTTCATAGATGGTGAAACAAAAGCAGGGGGGTGAAGGGATTTGCCTAAGGCCACATAATGAATCAGTTTCTTGTGTTGGATTAGTTACAGCTCAGGGTTTCCCTGCTGCCAACACTGCTCCAGCAATCTGCACTGTTTCCAGTGGCAAAGGGAGACACAGGATTGGTTTTGCTCTACTAGTTAAAGGACATAGAGGTGGTCTTACACAAGACAAAAAATAATCCTACTGCAAATTGTTTTAAGAGTCTTTGTTTTCCTAACAAAAGGTGGCAGCTCTGCAACAAATGGTTTCTGCTTGGATGGCGCTTGGCACTGTGAACTTTATGACATTGCACAGAGATTTTAATATCTTAATGACATTTTTCTGATAATATTATATGGGTTGAGAAAAATGTGTTAGGTTAAGTCATGAAAGTATGGATTTCTTTCCATATTCTTTATTCAGGCACAAAAAATAGTAGTATAAGTGTCTTGACACAAACCAAAAGCTAGAGTAACAGTAGGCCTGCCCATCACACAACATGAGATAGTTTATCATACCATGTAACTTTACTGAAGAGGACTGACACAGAGCAGGACAATCATCCTGCAAATGCTTCCTCCTGGACACTCTTTGGCATTTGGCAGGCTGACAAAGAACAGTAAATAGTGCAGCCAGCAGTGAGTGTTTGGAACACCGTGCTGCTGAGCTCTTCTGTCTCCACCAGGACAGCTGCATGTTTGATCTATCGGGTAAGGAGGGTTGAAGGAAGGGGTGTATCTGTGCACTTGAACATGGGAGTGCTGCTGTGCTTAGACAGAAACAACAGAAAAAGTGAGTTGTACATGTTTTGACAAGAAAAACAATTGCTAGAGTGTGAGCAGAACTGCCTATGACATGCACTGGAAGACATATTTAAGCAGAGCATGTTTCAGGAATATGGCAGTAGCCAGGAGAAACCACAGGGGCAGCTGAAAGGCAGAGATGCATGGCAAGCAGATGAAGGAAAGGACTTACTCCTGCAAGGTGCTGAGAGTCCTTAATGCCCACAGAGTTCAGGGGAAGAAGGAAAAATCCCACAGTCATGTCTACATCAAGTTTGACGTGTCTGAAGTGCTCCTGATATTTTCTCTTTATAGTTAATGCCATTTCACTGCAAGCAACCTAATGTGAGAGGATCCACTTCACTTTTTTTTTTTTGTGTGATCTTTGCAATGTTAAATTGTTATATCTTTCTGATCATATGTTCTGACAAAGCTCATTCAGAAGTGTACAGCAAAAAAGGATGACTTCTGCTGCTGTCACTTTTATTGCCTCAGTGAATAATTTAAGAGAGCCTTTTCCATCCCTGAAACTTGGTTTCTGGCTGGCCCACATAGTAATGTTAGCCCTATAATGTTTTGCTCCCTAAGACTGACATCATTAAAATATTAAATGGCTTAAGTAGGATCCTTTTTGTAGTCAGGATGCTCTAATAAAATACTCGTCTTTAAAAGTGCTTACCTTCAGGTCCATACAAATATTTATTATTGTTTATACACATGAAACCCACAACTACTTGGACTCTGTGATAACTTTATGCCTAGGAACTAAAAGATGAAGTGTTCACCTATGTCCATAAAAAGTGAAATTTGCTTCCCTTCAGGCTCTTCCTCACCTCTGTTTCAGACAGTATGATGAGAGCAGGGAGGGTGGGATCAAGCCCTACACATGCAGAAATTTCATTTACGTTGCTCCCAGCTGGAATGGTGTGTGCTTCTCCAGGTCTGCAGGTGAGTGGTCACCCTGAAACTGCCTTCCTACTTGTGGCTTATTTCATAGCAGTGAGATAAATCAAAGCTCTGCATCAAAAGCAGCACTCCATCACACCTCTACAGACTTGTGACACTATCAGAAGGGTTTTGTCTGTCAAGCAGTCACTGCATTGAATGGAGGCAAAGATATGTCTTTTCTTTTCTGGCAGATGTAATCTTGCTCTGCAGTCCTGTTTTATGCAGAAACCAAAATGTCTTAATTTCTGTTACTGCACAGTTATGAAACATCTGAAGAAACCACAAACCAACCTACCAGATGAAAAATCCATGTACACAGTGTTTAAAAAATGAACATTGCAGATATTTTTCTTTTGTAGGGTGGAATATGATTAACTGCACAATAATGTAAGTTATTTATTCAAAAGGCGATTGAAGGACTCTTTCTTCTAGTCTCCTTTGATGTGAACAAGTTTCTGATTTTGCATAGCTGGACTGGAACGTATTGTTGGCTGCCACTGCTCTAACTCAGTGCAGGTTGCTAATTCCATGGGGTGGGTTCTCTGTAATCCGGAGACGTGAGTTCTTCAGCAGATCGGCTGCCATGAAATATATGATACAAATACTTTTGAGTAAAATGGCTTCTACTACATAAACCTGAAGTGCATCGCACATAAGTGCAAATGTATATATGTGTATATATAAATATACGCTAATGCAGCTTTGAAATACCATATTTGGAGGTAATGTAATTAGTATACTGTTATGCTAAAAGTCATGTGGCTTTAGAACTTTATTGGAAAAAAAAAAAGATGACTTCAATATTACGTAAATTAGATATTTTCTTCTGTTACATATTATTATCTTTATATTGTATATGAGAAATTTTTATTAATGTGGTGGCCCAATTCAGTTTATGAATGAAACTGTTTTAGCACAATGCCTGCTTCAGTGGAGTTTATTATTTGGCAGGAATTTATAAGGATGGCACTGTGGATTTTTTGCTTTCTAAAATAAGATGTTCTCTTACAATTCCTTTTTTTATACTAGTCTGAAATGATTTGGGTACAGGTCACTTTCTAGGTCCAGAGTGACCATAGCCTTCTAAACTATGATGATATGAACCACTCCCATTACCAAGTCTAGTGGGAGGTGTTCCTGTCCATGACAGGGAAGGGGGGGGGGTGGGGCAGAAGGAAAGGGCAGGGGTTGGAACTATACGATTTTTAAGCTCCCCTCCAACCTAAGCCATTCCATGGTTCCATGTGGCTACAGCAATACTGCAACATTACTTCCAATAGGGTTGCCTGCTGTTCTTGCAGGATTAATGTGTTCAGTAGATGAAAAGAAAATCAGGCTCTGTATTTTAAATAATGCACTTACCATGCCTTTTCTTGCAAATTCCATAGTACAGTAAATATGCAGTGTATTTTTTATTTTAATTTAGATTGTAGTTATAGAGAACTTTGGAGGAAGTCATAACAAGTGTGGGTGGATTCTGTAGGAGGTGAACCAAGTACATCTGGTTGTGAAAGCTGATGGCAATATTCTTCGATACAAAGATATAATGGGCAGAAAGCAACCTGCAGAAAAGGACAGGTAGGAAGAACGTGTAGGGTCAGTTACGGCTGTTTGCCAAGGGGTGACACAGAGTGTGATTGGGTTGATGATGTGGAAGACTATACAGAGAACTGCCTGCCCAAATGATGATAAGGATATACCACACCTGCAAAGGGCATAGTATTACACTGTATAGAGAAGGGACAGGAGGATTCAAGTGAGGAATGACTGAAAAGGGTGAAATGGTCTGGATGGGATGAGATTCCATGTTTTGGAGAAAGGAGGAGATCAGACAGCTTTTCAGAATCTCTTCTGTGCTTTTGTGAAATAAACCTCCCTTGGTTTTGTGTAGGAGGGGATAGGACCCATATATGAACAGAAAGAGGCATACTAAGTTTTCTGTTGGCAAGAAAAACACGCAGAAGAATTAAAGACCACTGAAAGAATGATCATTCCTTTGGAGAAGAAATGAATGGAAGGGAAAGTCACCTTTTAATGTGGAAACTGGTTATAGGATTGGTTGTAATACGAAACAATAATGCCTCGCACAGATTGCATAGAAATAGCCAATTTCTGATTCATAAAGCTGAAACAGCACAAGGCTTTAAAAATATGAACATGTATATTGCTGTTCTATTATGGCCATTGGACAGATCTATGTTCGAGTGTAGCTAGGTGTCTTCTCACACAGATGAGTCAGAAACTTCTGTCTCTTTGCTGCCTTTACAATTCATCCTTGGCAGTTTATTTTCTGTTGCATTGAGTGTAGTGTCTTTGGTGCCTCAGTTTTTCCAAATCCCGATGCGGTTAAATCTAGCTGGATTAGTTTAATTTAAGAGTGAAGGCAGCTGAGATGGATCTGGATTACTTTGTCCTGAAATCGCCTATTAACCCTATCACATTTTGCTTTGGCACCTCCATCTGCGGGGACAGGCACCCTGGCAATGATGTGAACTACTCATGCTGGAATCACCAGAGGCTGCTTGGTTACAGACTTATTAATGCAGTGCATTTGTAAACACAGCTTCCTGCAGTTCTACATCAAAACAGCTTACAGACACTTAGACTGTGTCTATACTAGTAAATTAGGTGTGTTCAAGACTGTTGTCTGGCACTGAGACAGACTGATTTGAAATGACTTCCTAATAATTCACTATTAAAATCTTTTCTTCACTACCCAGCATGCCCAGTGAGCATCATTTTTGCCCTCTGCTAATTCCTGATTAAGCCCAGAAACTGTGTGGGAGCAGAGGCCAGATCTTTGCCGGCTCCAAAGATATCCAGATAACTGAGTGCCTGTCTATTCTGGGACTGTTCAGCTTACTTGCATAAATATAGTGCAGAGAGTTACACAGCTCTCTTTTGAGGTGTCTGTTTTAAAGAGGAGCAGTCAAACTGTGTACCCACCATCACAAAACCCCACAAACCTGTGGATAGGAGGATGACCATGAGCCAGCAATGTGCCCTTGTGGCCAAGAAGGCCAATGGCATCCTAGGGTGCATTAGAAAGAGTGTGGTTAGTGGGTCAAGAGAGGTTCTCCTCCCCCTCTCCTCTGCCTTGGTGAGGCCACATCTAGATTATTGTGTCCAGTTCTGGGCCCCACAGTTCAAGAAGGACAGGGACCTGCTGGAGAGAGTCCAGCGCAGGGCAACGAAGATGATTAAGGGAGTGGAGCATCTCCCTTATGAAGAAAGACTGAGGGAGCTGGGTCTCTTTAGCTTGGAGAAGAGGAAACTGAGGGGTGACCTCATCAATGTTTACAAATATGTAAAGGGTGAGTGTCAGGATGATGGAGCTAGGTTTTTTTCAGTGATGTCCAGTGATATGACAAGGGGCAATGGGTGTAAACTGGAGCATAGGAGGTTCCATGTGAACAACAGGAAAAATTTCTTTACTGTGAGAGTGACAGAGCACTGGAACAGGTTGCCCAGGGGGGTTGTGGAGTCTCCTACGTTGGAGATATTCAAGGCCCGCCTGGAGAAGTTCCTGTGTGATGTACTGTAGGTTACCCTGCTCTTGCAGGAGGGTTGGACTAGATGATCTTTTGAGGTCCCTTCCAACCCTTAGGATTCTGTGATTCTGTGAAACCAAAGCAAAACTTCCAAACACAAGTATAGGACTCAAGTCCTGTGCATAGCACTGAGTTTAAGTGCTTTGCTTGCTGTGTTCTGACTGCTTGTTCATAAGCTGTCCCTTGTTTACAAAGAGCCGGTCTGCTCTGCTGGGAATTTATCTGGGAACATGTGTGAAGACATGCTTCTGTCATCCACACAGGCTTTCTTGCCATGCACAAACTGTTTCCTTCTATGTGATGCTGTAGGTAATAGATCTAAAAAAAAAAAAGAAATATCCTTTTCACATAAAGTATCTGTCTAACACCATAGCTACTTTCCTGAGCCTCTTGTGGTGCTGGGGATCAGACACAACTGTTATCAAAATTCAACTCATTTTTCATTCTTTTTATGATATTTTTTGTCAGGATTCAATAATACTTCCATTGTGTCAGTTTTGACATTAAAAAGGTAAAGCAATCAGGGAATTAATCCTTCTTTAAAGCCAAATAGAATTGTAAATCCATTAGCTAGTGAAATAACTATTCTTCCCATATTTATGATGTTTTTTACTTTTGAAGTGTTTGAAGTACACATGCATCACACCGCTCCAGTGGGTTGTTTTTGTATTTGGGCCTAAGAGCTCACCAAGTATGTCTTTGTCTGGGCCAGGTACTGGGATGTCATGAGATGGAAACCATCAAGTGTGGATGGTTTTGGAAGCTGGTTTCCTGAGGACTGGAGCTCCTGCCCAGCAGGTGTTACAGCCTGCCTCAGAGAGACATGTCCTTCTGGTGTGACTCCTGGCTATTGGTAGCTGTGTACTGCCGTAGTCAGCATTCAGACAGCAGGTGGGTGTGTTTATGTGAAGGAGACTTTCAGATTGTATGGGCTGTTTCAAGTCATCATCTCCATCATTTAACATCATCTCCAGCCTGGCTCCTTAAACCTTGCTTGACTTCCAGCTTCAAAACTCTATTTTGTCTGTGACTCCTGACCTGCCTAGAAACGCTTGCTCCTGCTTCTTTCTCCTTTGCTTACTGTAGACAAACCTTGATTTCTTAACCTTTGGCCATGCCTTTGACAGTTTCCTTGCCTTGACCTTACCTTTTGCACCTCCTGGGCTACAGCACCTGCCTTCTGGTGGAGTAACCAGCCAGAAGAGCGTACTGCAGCCTATCTTCTATAGCACATTGACCTGTTGCTTATAGGCTCCTTCTCTCTTGTGCTGCATATGTAGAATGGGTTTGATATATCCACTATGTATTGACCTTTGCCATCTAGGATAGTGTGGGAGAAACAAGCTGGCAGATGAGTGTGTTGGACGGGGTGCCAACCATGTATGGTGAACAGGATTTGTGTAATGACTTGCTGGTAGGAAGAAATGTGCCCTTCCATAGCTATCAGCAAATTATTCTTCTGACTCCAGAGTCAAGAATCTGCTTTCCAGTGACACACTGTTTCTGTTACTAATCTGGCTGTGCTTGGCATTGCAGTATATGGATTGCATGGAAATTTTACACCAAGAAAAATCTGACATCAGGCCAACACAGAATCATATCTGGTCTAGACACAATGCAAAGATAGCTATACTGGAGGTCTGAGAGTTTAATCTGTTGTTGACTATAGGGAGATTTCTTAGGATGCCTTACATTTAAACCAAAATCAGAAACCTAAATTCAAGCTATAATCTGATTTTTGCTCAGTTCTTGAAATCGTCGTGGTTTAAACCCAGTCAGGTAACTCGTTCACTCACTCCCCCCCTTCTTTCCCTCCCCCTACTCCCGGAGGGACGGAGAGGAGAATCGAAAAGAATGCAACTCCCACAGGCTGAGATAAGAACAGTTTAGTAACTAAGGTATAACACAAATCACTACTGCTACCACCAATGATAATAATGATAAAGGAAATAACAAGGGAAGAGAATAGAACACCCCAGCACCAGCCAACCGATAACTCGCCCCCCCCAGCCCGACCAAGCACCGACCGATACCTCCTCCAACCCTGCAGTCCCAGCCCTTCTGCGTAACCCCAGTTACATCCTGGGCATGACGTGCTGTGGTATGGAATACCTCTTTGGTCAGTTTGGGTCAGGTGTCCTGTCTCTGCTTCCTCCTGGCTTCCCCTCCTCCCTGGCAGAGCATGAGGCTCACAAAGTCCTTGGCCAAACCAAAACATCATTGTTACCAGCTCTGTTCCCAGGCTGAAAGTCAAAACACAGCACTGCACCAGCTACCAACAAGGAGAAAAAATGACTGCTACTGCTGAACCCAGGACACTTATGTACCATTTGTTTGTTTTATTAGTGCTTTTCAAAACCACCATGAATTCCCTGCTTCTATAGGAAGGCTTGACATTTAGTAAGGTATTTGGTGAAGCAGATCCCAGTGCTAGTGAAGATTTTCCTGAATGTAGGAATCTTTTCATACAGTCAGGAGCTTTTTAGTGTTTTGTGTCAATTGGCAGCTTTGGACAGGATATGACCCAGTCTGAAATTACTAGGATTTTTCCTTGAGGCTCTCCTTTTTCTGGGGAAAACTGTAATGTCAAGTATCAGAAGTGAACACAGCAAGACTTCCTCCTCCGTGTTCCCCACATATCTTCTGAGAATGTCTGACTACTGCAAATGTTACAAAATCAGGGCAGAACACCAGGGATACAGTTACCCATGAAATTTTTGGTCTTTTATACACAGAGATATGATCTTTTATTACATAACCATTGATTAATGCTTAAGGAAGTAGAGTGCTGTTTTGGAAAACTTGGTTTTATTCCTGCCTTTAGCAGGGAGCTGCTCTGTGGCTCTGGGCAAGCCAGTGAAATCTTTAGGCCACAAATGTGTTCCCAGTGTATTATATCAAGGGACTAATCTGCTGAAGTGAATAATGCTTTATATCTCTAGCCATGCCTGCTGGAACTGTGCATTGAGTTTTCATAAAATATGAAGGATTGCCCTCCTTTTATGCTAAACTTGAGAATCAGCAATTAATGGATGTCTTTAACAATTTTAACTTGACTATCTGTGACCCAGGTTCCCAACTATTCAGTAAAAAAAGAATGGCATCTATCTCACAATTGTATTGTGGAAAGAAAATAATTAATGCTTCAAAAGTGCTAAAATGCAGTGCATTTCAAAAGGAAAATCCCAGAAGGAAATAAATGATTTTGTGATATATGCAAAGATTTTGTATAAATGCTTAATGAAAAAAAATGAGAAGAAAAAAATCTGAATCCCAAGCTGAACAAGAAGGTTAACTCCCTCCCCACCCCTTGACAACAACTCCTGTACCGAATGGAGTTGCAATCCCACAGAGAAAATGCAAAGTGAAAATGTAATTAAGGATTAGAAGAGAAGATCAAAGGTAGCGTGCAAAAGTTTTTTAGATATGTGAAAGACTGATGTAATCCCCATCTCTTTATGTTGGGATGACTGAGCAGTAAAAACATACAAAAATGCAGCAAGGGAGATTAAGATTAGTATGGAAAACTTCTAGGTAAGGACAATGTTCAGACACAAAATGGGGGATATACAGAATCCCACTCGCCATGCTCTTTCCATTTCAACTCAGTATTTTTAATAGGTTTCCACCTTGATTAGCCCTCCAGGAGGCTGTATCTTGAAATTTCTGTAATATGTTGAAATCAGTCTTCCTAAATACTGCTGGTTTTATTTTTCTGTTCTCCTTTCTTCTAAACATGTTGTTTCATTCTTGCCTTTCCCTAGATACTCTTTCCCTTGGTGTTTGCAATAATTTCCCCCCTATTGGTTAGAAACTCCTAATGGCTTTCTGTGGTATTTGATTTCCAGGCAACTGTCAAACAAACAACAAAAATGTGAATTTTCAAAAGAAATTATCTACCACTTCCTCCTGGCTTGGCTCTATGGGGAAAGCTCCACTGTAGCAGTCACTGTGGTCTTTTCCCCTTTGAATGACACTTTCCAACAGGCCAGTTTTGTTGGTGACCTAGAGAGCTGACATACTCTCCTTTACCATTTCCTTAACGACAAGATAGCATTACACTATATTAAGTAGTCCTGTGATAAATATTAACCACAAAGTCTAATTTTGATTAAATGATATAGTGGAATAGGCTTGAGTCCAAATTTGTGCATCTTTCCATTTTTGGTGGAAAATGTTATTTTGCTTCTTAGTTCAGGTACCTTTTGTAATAATTTCATGTTGTCGAGGGGTGACCTTTACCAAGGAAAGGAAAATTATTAATCTTTCTCTGATTTCTTCTGAGGAAAAGAGAACAAGAACTAAAAAAAGGTTAAGAGAGTGAAAATGGCAGGATGAAAAGTGTGTAAGAGGAGTAAAAAAAATACAGTGATGATTAGATCTTGATCATACCAAAAATATATGAGCAATCGCAAAAAGATATGCAGTCTTCACCCAAATTGTTATAAGGAAAGTGGTTCAAGACAACATCTGCAAAATCCTTTGTTTGAGCTCACGGTGTGAAGAAATGCTCTGATAACAACAATATGAAATAAGGGGAAACACAAAGTCCTGTTCTTCAGGGGAAGTATCAAAGAGAAAAACTGAAAGGTAGAAATAAGTAAACCACAGCATTTCTGGTAATAGCAGGGGATTATAATGCATGATGCATATAAATAAGGCTGAGAAACAATGCTGTTGCCACAAGCCTAATCTCATTCTGGAATTATTATTTTAAGGAAGAGGTTATATCAGACAGGAGAGGTAATTATTTAACTCCACTTGGTGCTAGTGAGCTTCTCTGGAGAACTGTGTCCAGTGTGGTTCAGTACTGAACCTCAGGAAAGATATAAACAAATTGGAGAGCATCCAGGAAAGAGCATTAGTAATTCTGAGAGATTCATGAAGCATAAGCAATGAAAAAAAAGATTGGAAAAAATACAGCTGGTGGTTTGGCGGTTTTTTTGTTTTTTTTTCTTTTTTGAATATGGAAGACTAAGGAGAGATGGGAGCCAGTTTCTGAGATGTTAAAGAGTTTTATAAAGATATCAGTGTTCAACTATTCCACATAGTCACTGGGAAAAAGAAAAGAAGAAAGCAACTTAATCTGAAGGAAAAGCTTAAGGTGGATTTAACAGTATTGCTAAAATTGTTGAAGTCCAGAAGAGGCTGTGTTACAGAGCTGGTGGCATCGGAGATTTTGAAGAACAGCTGAGAAAACCACTTGTTATGAGCAATAACCTCCTTATCTTATGAGCAGTCTGGAGTGCTTCAAAATATCTCTCTGGATTTAGGTGCTTTTCAGCTCTCTGTTCTTATGGCTTTTGACTGTGCTTGCTATCTATAGTTACAATCTGTAAATTTAAAGGAGGATATAATATTAAATAACCCACCACATCAAATAATGCAAGCTTGAGCACCTCAGCATTGGATAAGCTCTTTGGATGCTCAGTTGATTTCTGAGAAAAACAGCTTCAGTCCTTACCAGCTGGATTATTCTGGGTTTTCATCCCAGGATGAATAGTTCTGGGAGCAGGGGTTGAAAGCAGGATCACATTCCCCATGACTTAAAATTGGAATTCCTCTCTCCTGCTCTCCATGTTGTTCCTCGGTTTGAATTTTGCTACAAAGACATGAAAAACACCTTTAGTTTTATGTAATAGACGGAGATTTTTAATAGAGAAGTGTGCAGCTCCTCTGTAAGGGAGAGGCGCAATGATCGACACCCCTTTAAGTTGGCAACTGTCAGAGGGGTGTCTTTCTGATTTTGGGAGGTATTCCAGTTACGGAGCTGCAGCAAAAGGAAGGGAACACATCACTGCTTTTAGCAGAATGGAAGATAAGCTTACTGGATACTTACAGGATTAAGTCCCTTTTGGGCTTGGATTCAAAAATATTCACTTTGGAAGAAATTCCCCCCAAAAGAGACAGAATTCAGTTTAGTTGAATAACCTGCTCAGCCATAATTACATCATTTTTAAGCAGTAAAAGAAGTGGGCATCTGTGTGTAAGACTGTATTCAGGAACTTGAGTGGTTTATGACATTTCAGGCAAACAAACGCAACTTTGCATGATACCCTTACTAATTTCTTCTTCTTTTCCGTGCTTTGTAGCAGCTAAGACAGCATCTCCTTCTGCCATTTTATGCTTGCTCACATCTATGAGCTAAGGGCTGTTTGGATTTCCCCTTTTCTCACATTTATGTAGTAGCATGCATATAGCTACATTTCTAGAATACAGTATTTAAGTCACCCTGTGTCAACCTGAATAAATATATTCTGCAGAGAAGGGAAGGTGATAGCTAGAAGAAGCCTTTTTCTACTAAGGTACAAAACACGTGGTCTATAGCCTCAAATAACATGGGTCTAGAAAACATCCCCAGTTTTGCTTAAATTTCCAACAGTAGTGAGAATTTCACGAACACCTCTTTTATATGGCACAAAATTATTATTTTAATTCTGGAATGATTCAAGCTATTATTTTATCTCATGTTACTGTAAAATTCCTGGTTTTGATTATGCTGAAAGAGTGTTCATTGTAGTTGAATTTATACCAATTACTATATTGTTTCAGTTGACAAGAAAATCCATTAATAGCATAAGGAGCTGTTTTCTGTTTTGAACCGAACAAGACAATTCAATCCTAGATGAAATGTGGGCAAAATGAGATATCTGTGAATTGGTTGCCTTAATCTCTGAAAGCAGATTTTAGATCTTTAGATATTTAGAAAATTTATATCTGCAATACTTCTTAAATAAAATCAATATGAAGTCTGAATATGTGTTACTAGGAAGCAACAAAAATATTCTGTGTTAAAAGAGCAGATTTCAATTTCAAATCAAAACAACAGCTACAGAAGGAGAAAGAGAAAATGGAAACACCTTGTAAAGTCATTAAAACAAAACAAAAAAAAATAGACAAAAGCCCTCCAAAACTGTGAGACC
The DNA here is from genome assembly GCF_033815535.1 of Pezoporus flaviventris. Taxonomy (NCBI): domain Eukaryota; kingdom Metazoa; phylum Chordata; class Aves; order Psittaciformes; family Psittacidae; genus Pezoporus; species Pezoporus flaviventris. Next base: position 29,333,843 of record NW_026892579.1, on the reverse strand, counting down.
CTAACCTCACCCTGTGAGTGGTGCTGCACTCACAACAGCTGGTTCTGGAAATATTGTTATATGCAGAATGAACCTCTGTTATCACTGTTCTCTTAAAAATCAAAGTCAGCAGTGCAGTATCGTAGTTGCAAAGTATATTATTTCTGTAGAGAGCCTGGTCATTTTTTTCACAAGGCTTGGTGTCTCTTGTCAGGAGCTAAATCCAGTGGTTTCTAAATGTGAAACAATTCTGTGATAAATTCTTCCAAGATTAGAGGGACTGCTCTGATACAGCACTTTATCAAATTAATACAATGACTATTGTTTCATTTAACGTATTGCATTATTTGCTTCACTTCACTCCCTTCAATTCTTTCTCTCTGAAGGAAAGCTAAGCAGTGCATTATATCAATTACAACATGGCATGCACCATAATCTGGTGTGTGGGATTTGTTTATCTCTTTGTTTTTCAATACTTAACCTTATAGCTCAAGAATCATTATGTGCCCAATTAACTTTGGTTTATATGCTCTGTGTGCTTTAAGTCTGCAGTGTTGCTTCTCTAGAAAAATTCCTTTTCTATAAAACCGTGATCTTTTCAGCCAGCAGAGGCCACACTGAGATGATTACCTTATCATGGGTCAAAAAAGAACAGATGTAGCTATTGAATATAGGGTCGAGAGGGGACAGATTTGGTTATGGAAGATAGTCATACTTTAGCTTCTTCAAGACTGTAACAGGTATTTGAATGTTATTCAGGGACCTCTAAAAGACAGAAATAATCTACATTATTTTGGCCTAGCACCTTTAATAATTGCAACTACATGTTAAAGGCCCTCAAGAAACTCATAAATTTAGTGCCTCTAATTTCTTTGACCAAGGAACTGTTGAGAAATCAGACTACAGAAAAGTGCCTTGTATATAAAGCTATTTGTTTTTCCATTTTCTTGTTTTCTGTAGATGAAATTTCTTGCTAAGATGATAGCACTTAAAAAAAACCCAATTTCTAGAAATCTGTGAATGCAACTTTTGGATTTTTAAATGTCTGCTATTTCAGCACTATTTTGTGAAATAGTCATTACTTGACCATTACTCAGACTTTAGTGAAATGGTCATTACTTGAAATATAAATGTAACTTTAAAAATGTACATTTATTTTGAAAGCTGCTGCTCACTATACTGTCTGAATTTATGTATTAATTTAGATTTCAGAAGACTAAAACATTTTCTGCATATGCACCCAGAGCTTTTGACGTAATGTAAAACTAATCCTAAATGCAGCACTGAAAGACACCCTTGCTATAAAGTCATTTCTTTGAGTATTTCTAGTCTCCTCTATCTTACGTATCTTATGTACAAAGTTCTGGAAAAAAAATAGGGTTCTGCAATGTAATCTGGAGGTCATCAGAACTGGGCTTTCAATGAAAGAGGAAAGTAGGAATTGCAAAGACGGGGGCCCCCACTAAGAATTGGCTGCAGCATCCTCCTTTAGTTTCAGTCTATAAAGCTCCATTCTGAATCCTCCTACTAATCCTAAGTGAGCAAAAGAGCAAAGTGGCCTCAGAGAACTGAATCTCATAAAGTAAGCTTGCAGTTGGCAATTAATTTGAATAAATGCTTGGAGCAATGTATAGGTATTCCAGCTGCTCCAGGCCATGAGCTGGCTTCATTTGGAACTCAGCTCAGATGCCCCTATACAAACACCCATAGCATGGGGAACAAACAGGAGGAATTAGAGTTGTGTGCATGTCTACAGGGATATGATATAATAGGCATCACAGAAACATGGTGGGATGGCTCCTATGACTGGAGTGTTGGAATGGAAGGTTACGGGGTCTTTAGAAAAGACAGGCCTCACACTTGCAGGCCCTTATTCTCATGGGGGACTTCAACCACCCTGACATCTGTTGGAGTGATGGTATGGCCCGGCACAGACAACCCAGGAGGTTCCTCGATTGTGTAGAAGACAACTTCCTCCTGCAAGTAATAGAGGAGCCAACAAGGAGAGGTGCCATGCTTGACCTCGTGCTCACCAACAGGGAAGGGCTTGTTGGAAAAGTGACATTCCAGGGCAGCCTCGGCTCTTAGCAATCATGAGATGCTCGAATTTGAGATCCTCAGGACAGTGAGAAGAGCGTGCAGCAAGCTCACTGCCCTGGACTTCAAAAGAGCAGACTTTGGTCCCTTCAGGAACCTGCTTAGTAAAGTTCCATGGGATACAGCCCTAGAGGGCAGGGGGCCTGTCCTAGGTTCAGCAGTAGCAGTCATTTTTTCTCCTTAGTAGCTGGTGTAGTGCTGTGTTTTTGACTTTTGGCCTGGGAACGGTGGTAACACCGATGTTTTTAGTTACTGCTCAAATGTTTTAGTCTGGCCAAGGACTTTGTGAGCCTCATGCTCTGCAAGGGGGGAGGGGAAGCCGGGAGGAAGCAGAGGCAGGACACCTGACCCAAACTGACCAAAGAGGTATTCCATACCACAGCACATCATGCCCAGGAGGTAACTGAGAGTTACCCGGAAGAGCTGGGGCACTGCGGGGTTGAATGAGGTATTGGTCGGTGCTCGGTCGGGGGGGGGGGGGGGGGGCGAGTTATCGGTTGGCTGGTGGTGAGGTGATGTATTCTCTTCCCTTGTTATTTCCTTTATCATTGTTATTATTGGTGGTAGCAGCAGTGATTTGTGTTATACCTTAGTTACTATACTGTTCTTATCTCAACCCGTGGGCGTTGCATTCTTTTCGATTCTCCTCTATGTTCCTCCGGGAGTAGGGGAAGGGAAAGAAGGGGGGGAGTGAGTGAACGAGTTGCCTGACTGGGTTTAAACCATGACAGGCCCCAAGACTGTTGGCTGGTGTTTAAGGATCACCCGTTACAAGCTCAGGAGTGTTGCATCCCAACCAGAAGGAAGTGCAGCAGGAGGGCCAGGAGACCTCCTTGGATGGATAAGGAGCTCCTGAGGAAACTTTGAAGGAAAAAAGAGGCTTATAAAGAGTGGAAGCAAGGACAGGTGGCATGGGAAGAATACAGGGATGTTTTCCGGGAAGCTAGGGACCAGGTTAAGAAAGCTAAGGCCCAGTTAGAATTAAACATGGCTAGGGATGTTAAGGATAACAGGAAGGGATTCTATAGGTACATAGCGAATAAAAGACAGACTAGGGAGAATGTAGGCCCCCTCCTGAAGCTCTCGGGAGAACTGGCTACACAGGATTTGGAGAAGGCTGAGATTCTGAATGACTTCTTTGCCTTGGTCTTCACTGGCAAAGGCTCTGACCAAACCACCCAAGTCTTGGAAGGCAGATGCAGGGACTGTGAGAATGAAGACCTTGCACCCACCGTAGGAGAGGAGCTGGTTAGAGACCATCTTAAAAACTTGAACATGCACAAGTCCATGGGTCCTGATGAAATGAAGTTACTAAGCCACTGTCGATCATATTTGAAAAGCCATGGCAGTCAGGTGCAGTTCCTGATGACTGGAAAAAGGAAATATAAGCCCCATTTTCAAGAAGGGGAAAATGGATGACCCAGGGAATTACAAACCAGTCAGTCTCACCTCTGTGCCTGGCAAAATCTTGGAGCAGATTCTCCTGAAGGCATGCTAAGGCACATGAAAAACAACAAGGTGCTTGGTGACAGCCAGCATGGCTTCACTAAGGGGAAATCCTGCCTGACCAATTTGGTGGCCTTCTATGATTGGGCTACAGAACTGATGGACAGGGGTAGAGCAGTTGATGTCATCTACCTGGACTTGTGCAAAGCGTTCGACACAGTCCCACACAACTTCCTTGTCTCAAAATTGGAGAGACATCAGTTTGAAGTCCGGGCTGGACAGAGCCTTGGGTGACATGGTTCAGTGTGAGGTTTCCCTGCCCATGGCAGGGGGGGTGGAACTTGATGATCTTAAGGTCCTGTCCAAACCTAACTATTCTATGATTTTATGATTCTAATTTGAGTACCTAACTTAACCTAGCCAAATGCAAAGCTCTACCTTTTGGCTACTTGTCCTGGGTTCAGCAGTAGCAGTCATTTTTCTCCTTCTTAGTAGCTGGTGCAGTGCTGTGTTTTTGACTTTCAGCCTGGGAACAGCGCTGATAACACCGATATTTTTAGTTGTTGCTCAGTAATGTTTACTCTGATCAAGGTCTTTCTGAGTCACATCTGCCAGGGAGGAAGGGAAGCTGGGAGGAAGCAGAGACAGGACACCTGACCTAAACTAGCCAAAGAGGTATTCCATACCATGGCACATCATGCCCAGTATATAAACTGGGGTCAGTTACCTACAAGGGCTAGATCACTGCTTGGGTCAGGCTGGGTATCTGTTGGTGAGCGGTGAGCAATTTTATTCTCTTCCCTTGTTATTTCCCCTATCATTATTATTGCTGGTGGTAGCAGCAGTTATTTGTGCTATGCCTTAGTTAGTGGACTGTTCTTATCTCAACTGGTGGGAGTTACATTCTTTTGATTCTTCTTCCCATCCCCCCGGGAGAGGGGGAGGAAGGGGAGAGGGAGAGAGCGGCTGCATGGTTCTGAGTTGCCAGCTGAGCTTAAATCGTGACACTACTCCACCCACATTGTTTTTGATTTTGGCTAGTTGTAATTAGAGGAATGATTCTTAGTATGGTGATGCTTTAGGATGTTTTCCCACTTATTGCAAGACAGTATTTGTCTCCTTTTGAGCAAAATGGTGGAAATGTAAGGACTGCCATTAATCAAGCCTTCCTCCTAAGAAAAGACCCATTCCAGTCAGAATTAAAACAAAATTTGACTTTTAATCTGTAACAAGACATCCAGCTGGTAAAAACTTACCAAGTTACAGGGCACCTCAATATTTTCTTTTTCCACTACGTGAAACATAAGGATACTTAGATGAAAAGATATAAGGGTACTTAGACCAAAAGAGTCAAGATTATATGTAATGAAGCTTTCAGCTAAGAATATTATAATTCTTCTAATGCAAAAGCCAGTAAACACATTAAATTGTGTAATAATTTGACATCCCAAGAGGTTGTGTGTGAAAAACTCATGGAAATGTGATAATGGATTCTGATGCTGATGTAGGAACCTCTTTGAAATTGTATAACCTCTTTCCCTGCCATTCAAAGAAACTAGTGGTTGTTACATGTTCGTGAAACAGATTTGAGCCTTGGCAATAACTTGGTTTTTAATTTGGTTAACTGCTTCATCTTTTCTTATCTACATCACGAATGGTTGTGTTTTCCAATATATTGAAAAAGTCTATTTGAAGCTACTGTTCAATGTGACAGCAAAAATTGTTGTTTAATAGAAACCACTTTAAAAAAAGGACTAAACAATATGGTGCAAACAACAGTGAGACATGCTCCAGTGATTGTCCCATAACAATGGTATTTCATACTGTTTGAAGCTGGAAGGTGCTAATGGCCATTATCAAATAGATCTTTGTTCTCAAACTATGGGACATCTTATTAAAAGTAATGAAAACTGTAAGGACTTCTGTTGAGTTTAATGAAAGTGACTAAGCTTTGCAGTGAGACAGCTGTACACAGTGGGGATTACTGCCTAGTTTATCAAATTGCATGGTGAGCTCTGAGCAGAGCTCTTGTGTGGGCAGAAGGGTTTCTGTGCCTTGATGTCTTCTGTATAGCTGATGTAGTTAAAAAACAGAAAAAGGAATTGGAAATATAGTTTTGAAAGAAAGGAGGTAGATATTTGTAGGCAATGAACTCACTGTTGAGATAAACGTCAGGGTTTCTCTAAGGAAACAGTCTGTTCACAGGTTATTTGTCCAATGTTCAGTGAAAGAGGATTTTTTTTAGGGGGGTGGAGGAGTGGAGTGTGAAATCAATAGGATTACATCAAAAACATCTCTGAGTCATAAAGTCCTCTTCTTACATGCAAATGGTTTTTCAAGGCTATGAGTGTTGTCAAATAGCATGAACCAGAAACACTTGTACTAAACTAGCTTCTAAATATTTTTTTTTTTTTTTTCCTTCTCATAATGAGAGAGTAGAATATTTTTGGAGCCCTCCAATACAAGGGTCAAATTGCTGATGAGCATCTTTCTGCTATCCCATGTTGAAATGTAACATGCTGGGCAATGAAAACTAAGGACATGTCTCTTGGAGAGGAAGCCTTGGAAAAGAGGAAGATTACTTTTCTCCACTCTAGGCCTCTCCGGGGTCCATCATAATGTTCTGTAACTGATCTGCATCTACAGTTTGAAAGAAGCAATGTACATAGATTGGGCACTCACAAGCATCTTTTCTCTACAAGGCAATAGTGAAACTCCATGCTCTCTGCTTTTTAGGAAAAAGTCATTGGAGAAGGGGTGTTTGTCTCAGGCTTATTATCAGTTGCCAAGCTGATATGCCAAGAACATATGGCTACAGCACAAACACACCTGTGAATGTCCCAGATCTACAGACAACTCAGACCCATATAATTTCCCTTTAAGAGAAAGGTCCACAGGCCTAAAATAAATGCAGGTACAAAATTATAGCTAGACATTAATTATAGTCTAGAACTTATCATATTGGGTTTTTAGTAAGAACTGTTGTTGGAGTGTGCTGGACTATTTGTGCCAGCTTGCTCCAGTTCAAGCCTCGTACACTTGTATAGCAATGAGAAGCTACCAGGCTCTCTAGGTGGATCAATTCCTTTAGGTAAGGGAACATAGGAATGAGCCATCTCTTTGAGAAGGAAAAAAAAGAGTGACATTAAACAAGTAATTTTGTTGTGAATTTTGAAGACGTGCGAACATTTTACTTTCTAACTGAATGCAAAAGAAGACATTTTCCACTTCCAGACAAATAGACACTCTTGAATTTTAAGTATTAATAATTATTAAAAAACAATTAGTGGTAAACTAAATTAAAACAAACAAGTGTGAAGAAAGGGTAAGTGGAGGTTTTGTACTGTAATCATCCTACATGGCAAGGTTGACTTACGGTTCCCTAAGGACTGATTAGCCCTATAAAGATTTTCACAGTAGCAGAACACACATATTATTAGTTACAGATTTATTTGAAACTCAGCTCAGCTGGTGGAACTTATTTTCCCAACATGACTTTTTCTTTTTTTATTTAATAAAAGATGTCTATAGGGTCTCCTTGTCCAAAATTACTATTGTGACAAAACAGGTCTCTGAGCCTAAAAGCATGTCTGCCCTAACTCAGCAGAATGAGAAGCTTACATGTTCAGCACTGAATTTCTATTGAAGGCTGACAATATATGTCTTAGTATAGGCTGGGATAGAGTTAATTTTATTCCTAGTAGCTGGTACAGTGTTGTGTTTTCTATTTAGTAATAGGATAATATTGATAACACACTGACGTTTTTAGTGTTGCTAAGTAGTCTTTATACCAACTCAAGGACTGTTCAGTTTCTCATGCCCTGCCAGTGAGAAGGCTGGAGAAGACAAGAAGCCAGGAGGAATAACAGCTAGCACAGCTGACTTGAGATAGCCAAAGGAGTATTCCGTATTGAAGACAAGGAGGCACAAAATTAAATACAAACCTTTATAAATAAGTAGAATCAGTTCTAAGTAACGTTAAGTTTGATGGCTTTGTAACAGTAATAATGGAAAATAACTGAGGTACATGGTTCACAGAAAAAAAAAAATTAGTCAGAGTGCAGCTAGAGAACATAATGAGAATCCTTCTATAAGATAAACTGTTGTAGTTGGTGTAGTTTTGGGTCCTTATGACCTTAGTACAAAAATAAATGCAAGAAAAACAGGATAGAAAATCAGGACGTGTAAAGAGTATCTGAAACTAACAGATGTCCAGGATGGGCTGCAGCTAAACTAACTGATAAGTAGAAGGACAGGATGACAATCTCTGCAGTGTTACTGAACCAATTAAGCTGTTGTAAGCATTATCTACTGTGTGTGCTTCAAAGGCTGCTTCAAAGGCGCATGCTTCAAAGTGATGAAGACTGTTGGAAGAAGTAAACAACACCCAAAGACCACCACCATGTTTTTGTATGCATGTGGGGAAACTTTCTGGAAGAATGATACTGCGTAAGTAGCCTCATGAATATACATATATGTACATAGTGAATATGTATCCTTAGTGACTATATAAGGATGGCTTTTTTAGCAATTTGGGGAGACACGTTAGGAGGAGCTATCTCCCGTGTCTCCTGGTGCTGCAATGTATTAATACCTGCTTGTCAACTTAAACTTTGCTGGCGAGTTCCTGGAGATTTCTCTGAATCAATAAAATTCAATGTCATGCTCAGGATATTAACTGGGGGAGCTGGCCAGAGGGAGCTGACTGTTGCTCAGGCTGGGCTGGTTGTCGGTCAGTGGGTGTTAAGCAGTTGTATTGTGCATTGCTTTTTTTTTGGGGGGTGGGGTGGGTGTGGGGGGAAGTATTTCTCTCTTTTTGTTGTCTCCCTTTCATTACAATTATAATAATAAAATTATTTTTGATATTATTGTAATATTTTATTTTATTATTCTTAACATACATGTTTTACCTTTCTGATTCTCCTCTCTAGCCCACTGGGGGGCAGGGGGAGATTGAGTGAGTGTCTTCATGGTACTTAGTTGCCAGGTGGGATTGAATCACAACACTATGGGAATGAGCTTCCATATTAACATGAAAGTATAGGCTGTTGTAACAGTGGCGGATAAGCTAAACTATGCATGCCCAGCCTGTGGAGTCCTCATTCCTTGGTACTGCAGAAGGGAGAAGAGGTCTTACCAGGAACGCTTGTTAAAATCCGCTGGAATGCGGAAATGCAACAAAATCCATAAATAACTATAACCTACAAAGAGAAGGTGACTCAGCATGTTTTATTTGTTTCATTTCTCATGTTGGAGAGAAGAATAAAATAAAAACTACACCCATAGAGTCACAGACTTTGAGATCAAATTGGTCTCTCAAACATGAAATATGCTTTTCTGTGTAATAAACACCTATTATCCTGCTATAACAGTGGGGAAAGTTATTTTGTTATTTTGTGGTGCTTTCAAAGAGTTAAGTTACTGAGCCTGTTATCTTTGGTTGAATAAGTAACAAAAATCACTTGTATTCACTTGTAAACAAGTATCACTTCTGAAACAATGGCGAAAAGAATAGAAAAGCAAACTCAATGCCAATGAAAAAAATGGGATGGGGGACCCCATCTTGGTTTTTCAGCTTCCCATTCTTCTCTGCTAACAGACTTCTTTTTCATTTTGTCTAGGTTTGCCAGCACATAACTTCTTAGCACCACTAATTTTCATTAATAAAATAAATACATTACCTCTGCTAAGAGTTGCCTGGCAGTCACAGGATAATTACGTCTTACTCCCTGGGGTACCTTAAAAAAAACAGAGATGTGGAAGTTCCTTTTTCTCTTCCTCTTTTCTTTTCCTTTTTCTGCTGGAAACTTTCTGAGCTAAGTATGTCCATCCCTAGAGGGAATATTTCTCAAAAAATGTAATATAGATAATTCATCAAGTTGAAATAGAATAGCATAATAAAAGTGGGGGAAGAATACTGTAATAGAAAGCAGAAAAGGCAGTGACATGGTGACATTATTCATATAGACAGACACTAGCAAGATGGAAGTTTAAAAAGCTGTCTCTTGCTGTAGGCATGTTCTCGTTTGCTGTTCAGTAGAGTTTTCAACTGTTTTTGTTGTTGTTGCTGAAGAAAAATTACAAAATTAGCTATAAGAAACATAGGACAAATAGAAATCTTCTCCTCTCCACCTCCCTCTGAGAGCCTTATAATGCCTTACCTGGAATAGGATCAGTCAGGCTGTGGACCTAACTCTTCAGCTTTCTGTTGCAGTTGTGGTTATTTGAGTACATCAGTTTCTGCAAGGGTGGCTGCGCATGTGTGTAGCCTGTAGTGAGGGTTTTTTAATTATTATTCCTTCAGATGCCTACTTTTTAGCTTTGTTTTTAGTTTGGTGCTTGCAATGATGTACTTTTGTCTTCTCAGTTTTGTAGAGGTATGTTTTCAAGTTCCTGTATTAGGCTCCTGTCAATGCACAGTCTAATATTTCTCCCAGAAGAGAGATTTTCCATTTGCTTTTGCCATATTCATTCACACTCTGTGACAAATGTTGTAAGATCCAATTAACAAAGTCTTCTTGCCATCCTGTTTCCCTATTCCTTGCTCAATCTGCTATATCAGTATTGCTGTAGATACTTATGGCTGCCAGACAGCCCCCCTCTTACTTTTTTCCTTGTTTCTTTTTTGCTGCATAAATGATGGCAGAGGACCTCTGAACTCTGTTACTGAATTTATTGCCCCTCTCATGTCCTCATATTTTCTTTGAGGACAGAATATTAAGACTGGGCATGTTTGCAAGGTTTTACTTAAGCACTTGCTTAATACATTTAATATATGAAAATTCTAAACTCTGTGTTTAAATTTTCCTGCTGTCATTGCCACTGCTGTTCCTTAACTTTTTTTATCTTTAACTTTTACATTTTGCTAAAAAAGTTGGAAGTTTTGCCCTTTCTATCTTTATGGAATTCACACCCATTTCTACACTCCAGGGTTTTTTTGTGATATTGAAAAGGAGGGAAGAGAGAACCAGAAAAAAACTCTTTTAGGTTCTGAACGCCCTCTCCACCCCTCCAAAGGATTTGAGAGCCCAGAAAGACAGCTGTGTTATTTCTGTGAAGATTTGTTTTCCATTTGATCAGGCTAAGATCAGTCAGGGTGAGCAAAAGGTGTTTGAGAAGTAAAACAAAAGTTAAACCATGCTTTTATGTGAGCTTTTTTTTTTTCCTTGAGATTTATTTTTTCATATTATGAAGCACCAATAGTGCTGTCAACTATAAAAGATTAGATCTTGTGGTGAGATGTGCAAGGGTTTATAGGATCAAGTAGGGCATGGTGAGGGTTTTTCTGGTCACATTTTATCTTCATAAATTCATAGCATCGACTTTCTGTGCTTGGCTTGTGCAATGAGGGCTCACAGCTTCCACTGTATTTGCTCTAGTAGCAGAACAGCCTACCCCTTCAGTATTCTCCCATTTCCCAGCTCACAATTTCAGGTGAAAAACAAGTTCCTGAAAGGTTCTTGAGCTGTCTTGGTTGTGTTGTCCTTACTGGAATTCAGTCCCAATGTTTGACAACTTGGTTTTGTTCAGTTATGGAAAAAACAAAATTAATTCCAAGTTCAATGTGATAGCATTTCTCTGTGTGGAAATAATACAGCTTTGACCACTACCATGTTAAAGGAACTCGCACAGATATAGTGGGCTGACTTCTACTAGTTTTACTGAAGACTGGAAAACCAGAACAGTTCAAACATGATATATATGGAATTTGGGGTTCTTGGCACAGTAGCTTCAATGGCATGTCTGTAGTTTGCTGGCAGCATGCTATGTGTTATGTCATGATGAGATTCCTAATATCAGCTCTGTCCATCTCCGTAGTAAAGATAGCACATAAAGAACAATTGTGGAAGAAGAAAGGATTAGTAGGCATCAGATGATTCTATCATGAAAAGAGGCTGGAATGGCTTGATATTTTCAGTAATATCAAGTTGGGGTTGTTGTAGAGACACATGATGTGCGGAGGAACACATTCACTGTTTTTGTATGGCAATGGTGCTAGATTAGGTTAGCTTCATTATCATGGGGATTTTTGCTTCCTGGTCCATTGGAGCTAAATCTGGTAGGCATGAGGACTGATGAGTTCCTTCCTGTCCCAGTCCATCAGAGCCAGACTGCTGCTATTCCTATTTGTAAATTCAACCAGCAGCGAGGCTGAGTATGTTTCCCCATGTTGGAATGGAAGGTTACAGGCTCTTTAGAAAAGACAGGCCTGGCAGGCGGGGAGGGGGAGTTGCCCTTTCTGTTAGGGATAGGCTGGAGAGTATGGAACTCTGTCTGGGGACAGGTGAACAGTTAACAGAGAGTTTGTGGGTCAGGGTTAAAGGGAATATAGCTATGGGAGATGTTACTGTGGGGATCTGTTACAGACCGCCTGATCAAGGAGAACCTGCGGATGAAGCACTCCATAGACAGATAAGAAAAGCCTCACGCTCGCAGGCCCTTGTTCTCATGGGTGACTTCAACCACCCTGACATCTGTTGGAAGGACGGTACGGCCTGGCACAAGCAATCCAGGAGGTTCCTCAATTGTGTGGAAGGCAACTTCCTTCTGCAAGTAATAGAGGAGCCAACAAGGAGAGGTGCCATGCTTGACCTCGTGCTCACCAACAGGGAAGGGCTCGTTGGAAATGTGACTCTCCAGGGCAGCCTTGGATGCAGCAATCATGAGATGCTCGAATTTGAGATCCTCAGGGCAGTGAGAAGAGCGTGCAGCAAGCTCACTGCCCTGGACTTCAAAAGAGCAGACTTTGGCCTCTTCAGGAACCTGCTTAGTAAAGTTCCATGGGATACAGCCCTAGAGGGCAGGGGGCCCAAAACTCTTGGTTGATATTCAAGGATCACTTGCTACAAGCTCAGGAGTGTTGCATCCCAACTAGAAGGAAGTGCAGCAGAAGGGCCAGGAAACCTGCTTGGATGGATAAGGAGCTACTGAGGAAAATTAAAATGAAAAAAGAGGCTTATAAAGAATGGAAGCAAGGACAGGTGGCATGGGAAGAGTACAGGGATGTTGTCCGGGAAGCAAGGGACCAGGTTAGGAAAGCTAAGGCCCAGTTAGAATTAAACTTGGCTAGGGATGCTAAGGATAACAGGAAGGGATTCTACAGGTACGTAGCAAATAAAAAACAGACTAGGGAGAATGTAGGCCCCCTCCTGAAGCTCTCGGGAGAACTGGCTACACAGGATTTGGAGAAGGCTGAGGTTACAAATGACTTCTTTGCCTCGGTCTTCACTGGCAAAAGCTCTGACCACACCACCCAAGTCTTGGAAGGCAGATGCAGGCACTGTGAGAATGAAGACCTTGCGCCCACTGTAGGAGAGGAGCTGGCGAATGAAGTTGCGAAGCCGCTGGCCATCATATTTGAGAAATCGTGGCAGTGAGGTGAAGTTCCCTATGACTGGAAAAAGGGAAATATAACCCCCATTTTCAAGAAGGGGAAAATGGATGACCCAGGGAATCACAGACCAGTCAGTCTCACCTCTGTGCCTGGCAAAATCTTGGAGCAGATTCTCCTGGATGGCATGCTAAGGCACATGAAAATCTACAAGGTGCTTGGTGTCAGCCAGCATGGCTTCACTAAGGGGAAATCCTGCCTGACCAATTTGGTGGCCTTCTATGATTGGGCTACAGAACTGATGGACAGGAGTAGAGCAGTTGATGTCATCTACCTGGACTTGTGCAAAGCGTTCGACACAGTCCCACACGACATACTTGTCTCTAAATTGGAGAGACATCAATTTGATAGGTGGACCACTCAGTGGATAAAGAACTGGCTGGATGGCTGCACGCAAAGAGTTGTGGTCAATGTCTCAATGTCCAGCTGGAGACCAGTAACGAGTGGTGTCCCTCAGGGATCGGTGTTGGGACCGGTCTTGTTTAACATCTTTGTCGCTGACATGGACAGTGGGATTGAGTGCGCCCTCAGCAAGTTTGCCCATGACACCAAGCTGTGTGTTTCAGTTGATAGGCTGGAGGGAAGGGATGCCATCCAGAGGGACCTTGACACACTTGTGAGGTGGGCTGATGCCAACCTCATGAGGTTTAACCATGGCAAGTGCAAGGTCCTACACCTGGGTAGGAGGAATCCCAGGCACAGCTACAGGTTGGGCAGAGAAGAGATTCAGAGCAGCCCTGCGGAGAAGGACTTGGGGGTGCTGGTCGATGAGAAAATGAACATGAGCCGGCTTCAGTGTGTGCTTGCAGCCCAGAAAGCCAACTGTATCCTGGGCTGCATTAAAAGGAGCGTGACCAGCAGGTCGAAGGAGGTGATCCTGCCCCTCTACTCTGCTGTCGTGAGACCTCACCTGGAGTATTGTGTACAGTTCTGGTGTCCTCAACATAAAAAGGACATGAAACTTGGAACAAGTCCAGAGAAGGGCCACGAGGATGATCGGGGACTGGAACACCTCCCAAATGAAGACAGGCTGAGGAAGTTGGAGCTCTTCAGCCTGGAGAAGAGAAGGCTGTGTGGAGACCTCATAGCAGCCTTCCAGTATCTGAAGGGGGCCTATAGGGATGCTGGAGAGGGACTCTTCCTTAGGGACTGTAGTGACAGGACAAGGGGTAATGGGTTAAAACTTAAACAGGGGAAGTTTAGATTGGATATAAGGAGGAAATTCTTTCCTGTTAGGGTGGTGAGGCACTGGAATAGGTTGCCCAGGGAAGTTGTTGTCCTGGGTTCAGCAGTAGCAGTCATTTTTTCTCCTTCTTGGTAGCTGGTGCAGTGCAGTGTTTTGACTTTCAGCTCAGGAACAGAGCTGATAACAAGGATGTTTTGGTTTGGCCAAGGACTTTGTGAGCCTCATGCTCTGCCAGGGAGGAGGGGAAGCCAGGAGGAAGCAGAGACAGGACACCTGACCCAAACTGACCAAAGAGGTATTCCATACCACAGCACGTCATGCCCAGGATGTAACTGGGAGTTAGCCGGAGGGGCTGGGAGACTGCAGGGTTGGAGGAGGTATCGGTCGGAGCTTGGTCGGGCTTGGGGGCCAAGTTATCGGTCAGCTGGTGCTGAGGTGTTGTATTCTCTTCCCTTGTTATTTCCTTTATCATTATTATCATTGGTGGTGCCAGTAGTGATTTGTGTTATACCTTAGTTACTAAACTGTTCTTATCTCAACCCGTGGTAGTTGCATTCTTTTCAATTCTCCTCTCCATCCCTCCGAGAGCAGGGGGAGGGCAAGAAAGGGGGGGGGAAGTGAGCGAACGAATTGCCTGACTGGGTTTAAACCACGACAGTTGTGAATGCTCCATCCCTGGCAGTGTTCAAGGCCATGTTGGACGAGGCCTTGGGTGATATGATTTAGCTTTAGGTGTCCCTGCTCACGGCAGGGGGGTTGTAACTTGATGATCTTAATGTCCTTTCCAACCCTAACGATTCTATGATTCTATGGTTCTATGAATGTGTTTCCCCAGAAGGCATTTCCACAGACACGCATTGGCTGGCCACACAAATCACCAGAGATGCCAGTGCTTTGACCAGCATGAAAATAAATTGCAATCACATGGTCACAAAACACATAGACAACCCCAACCTGTTCCTCCTCATTTGCTTATTGGGCACACACACACACACACACTGAAATGCTAGGGGTCTCTCCAAAAACTGTCGTTTGATGCTTTCTCTACCTAGAAACTGGCCCACAGGTCCTGGTCTCCTTCAGCTGCTGATCCCAAGACTCTTGAGCCCTCAGGCTTATTGTCCCACCTTGGTGGCTGGCACACACGCTGCGTACCTTACTCAGTGTCCAGTCTGACTTGGAGATTGCTAGGGCTCACCTACACAGGCTTAGAAGAAAGAACCCATCCACACAATAGGTAGGTAGGTAGAAAAGGGGACGTAGTAAGAATAGAGGAGAGATTACAGTGATCATGCACAAGGCTCTGGTAGACAAGTGTACTGACCAGCAGCTGATTTTTGTGTAACTGGCTTCTTTGTACCCCACTACCCTCTGCTCCCCCATGCTCCTGTCTCTACAGTTTGCCCCAGTTTCTGGAGGATAGGAAGGAGCACCTGATGCTTGAGTAATGGTCATGGACTGAGCAAAGTACAGAGCTCCTTTGCTTTTCTTAATAGAACTTATTTTCACCTGGAATTCTTATTTGTTCTGCTGGGCCAAGGAGGCTGTCATGATGAATACTGTCATTTCCTTGGCGTGTGCTAGCTGGGATAGGCTTAGTCCAGTGTCTGGACACAGCCGGCCAGTGATAGTCAGGGGCAGTCATGCCAACATGACCTCCAGATTGACCAAACTTCTTGTTGCTGGCAGTGTTTCCCTGGACAAAACAGTTGCTGTGGTTTCTTCCTTCTCATTGCCTCTTCACCCTATTTTTTCTCAGTATGCTTTGCAGAAATGAACTTATGGGACTAGATGTTTCCTGGTACAGGGAGCATCTTCCACAGAGAGTCTTGTTTGAGTAAAAGGAGCAGAATGAGGCTTAGTCTATATCAGTAATCAAAAATTAATCATGGTATCAGTATATGGTAGTGAAATCCTATGGGGAGATGTGAAGCAAATTCTGTTGTTTATCGTGTAGCCTTCTTTCCTAGAAATGTAAGTAATCCCTTCATACGGATCTACAAGGTCAGGAAATGACCTAGTAACACTGTAAATTAGAAGACATCTATGCCTGTAAAATAATGATCCCTTTCTCAGGCATTTACAAACATTTACTAGTAACATCTCACGATGACCCTTTAAGATGCTCTCATTTGTGCTTTACAGAATGGGAAACAGGTAACAATATGAAAGAATGGAGAAAGGACCCATTGTGAAATCTGTGAAATCTTACATGTCCCTGTTCTATCTTTCTAAGACAATGACCTTCCCTATGTCCTTCACAGAAATACTTAGTCATTTTCCTTGTATCTTGTTTCATTCAACAGTGTAAGACCATGAATAATGCCACAGTACAGACAGGCTATCTATTAATTTACACAAGGTATGTCTAATTTATTAATCTGTAAATACTATGCAAATATATGAATGACAAGAAATTAAATCAATGCCTGTCACTTATTCTTTCAGTCTGCATGCTATTATGAGTACAAATTTGACAGTAACACCAGTTTATAGGAAGGTACTTGCTGAGAAAGCAACAGTTTGCACTGACGTGCAAATCACTCATATGCTCTGAAAGAGAGCTTTGAAAACAGTGTGTGTAACCTGGACCTGCTGTCCCTTGAGTGCCAATTTGTAGGTGATTTTAGATCCATTCATTATTCAAATTATTTAAGTATTAAATTCTAATGGCTTGCTTTTAAGTTTTTAAATAGTCAGATTTTGAGGCCTGGGACTGGAGCACAAAACTGAGAGTAAGAAACGTCACTTCTCAGACCAACCATCATTGAAGTCCCACTGTGCTTTCAGTGCACCTGAGAGGTTAACAGTGTTAGCCTCAGATGGATATCTGAATCTTAAGTTAAAAGGTATAACAATGATCTTATTATGTAAAGTTTGCAAATGAAAGAACTCCAGTAGCATCCTTTTTATGTGAAGAATGAAGTCCTCTCCCATATTCATACTTCAGCTCAGCAGCTGGTCTCCTGCAACTGCAACATGTAGTGAGTCAAACACATACCACTCTGCTACTTGGTACGCAAATACATCCTGTCTCACCTTATGGAGCCAGGGGGCTCTCAGCATTTCTCCAGAGTTGCTCTGTACTCAGAACTAAAATTCTTAGCTTGACGTTGGAGAGCAAACTCTTATGAATTTACTTTTCCTAGGTAGGAAGAAGGCAGTCTCCTAAACTCAAGAAGAACTACTGAGATAATTAACTGATACGTGCAGCAAGGGAAAGGAGTATAGTGTTCTCCTTTGATCAACAGGAAAAGGCAAACAGCCTTTTAGAAAGACGTAATGAGAGATGAGTGAACCCTAAACGGAGCTTTATGGATAAATAACAGAAGGTCCAGAAGTCCAAAGGTTGAAGGACAGTGCAGAATAGAAGATGGAGACAAGCTTCTTACAGTGCTGGGTAGAAAGAAGATATGAGATAGCAGACATAAGCTGAGAGATACTGACTAGGAAAAAATAAAAATAAAAAGTAAAATAGAATAATAAAAATAACTAAGAATTAAAAATAAAGAATTATAAATAAAAGGAAAATAAAAGTGCTAAGTTAATGACTCAATGATCTTAAAGGTCTTTTCCAACCTAAATGATTCTATGTTTCTATGCATCCATTAACTCATGCCAGATAGGAAGTCCTTCAGATATTACTGTAGATCTGACAAGAAATCCCACACATTTTTGGAAGTGCTGCCTGCTGATGCTGGGAGGTAATCACCTATATGAACTTCTAGGAGAAAATATGTTTGGGATTCTATCTCACTCTTTGCTGTGTAGCTTTGTGCATTTCACTGTTTTCAGAATGACGATTTTGTGGTGTAGGGTGGGGCACTGAGAATCAGTGGCCTTTGTCTCAGTAATAGTATCATTGTTTTAGTGGAAGTAATTACAATGTATTACTTACTGATACTTTGTTAAAACAGACATTTTCCATGTCTGAATGTGCCTGAGTTCAAGCAGGGTCTGGTACGTGTTTTGTGCGAGAAAACTAGTGCTTTTTCTAGATAACTGTTTGCAGTGAAAATCTGCTATAGGAGGCAGTGAGTTATCATGTGATAGAAGGAGAATGAGTGGATTTAAGGCATTCATTCTTAAGAAAAGTGTGGTTTTATTTCTCTAAGTTGGTTTATCTTTCATTTTTAAACCGTGCTTCTACCTTAGCCATCTTCACATACCCTGAAAAAACCCAGACAAAAAATGCTGACCTGGATATTGTGTTTTGGGAATTTTTTGCCTTGCCATGAGGTGGAAGTGTCATAAGAAAAATCCCTGTTTTTAAAGCAGAGCTTTTTAGACTCCAGAGGTTCATATAAGCATCCAGCAGGAACATCTGCAGATTCAAATCTCAGACTTCCCTAACGTGATGACCCTATTTCACTACAAATTGGTCTCTGTACTCAGCTGGTTGTGGGCTAGTTAAATCGGCCTTTTTCTGCTAAGAGTCCCACTTCAAAAATTCCTTCAGAAGTTTTCACATTGAATCCATTTGCACCTGTCAGTTCAGAGCAGCCTCTCACTGTCTTCCAGGAACAAAAAGCATCTGAACTAACTGTTGATGGGATTTTATGACTCACTGAAGCCTAGAGCTATGTGAAACTGGCTTTAATTTCTAAAAAATCAATAATACTTTTAAGCACTGTGTGCCCCTGATAGTCTTCTTACCCTAGTGGAGAAGCAAATGAACTCAATATAAAAGGTGAAAATAGATTTTCATTCAATTTTAGGCTGAAGTAGTGTTCCTGAATATAGCTCTGCTAACAAAGCTTGGTTGTCGGGTTTAAGGAAAACAGTTGTGTAACACATTGCAGGCATCTGGGACTGCTGCAATGGAAAAGATAACCTGACTAGGGCTTGGCAGAGAGGAATTATGATTTCAAAATAAAAATGAAGGCTTTCTGGAGTTGAATCACTTCCTCATGGGCTGATAATGACATGAAATTTGTTTGGTTTAAATATTTCCATTCTCATTTTTTTCAGGTGATGTGAGGGGGCCGTTATGTGCCACAAACAGTCTTTTGATGGCATGTGAGTCACAGCACAATTTCCTTCCTACTGTAAGTCTTTTGTGTTGGTCAAAGAAAAGGAATAACAATCTATCCCTGGGTTTGTATTGTCATGTTTAGAGCATTTTGGAAAACTACAAAATATCTGGGATAATAGAGCTTGAATGAAAAGTTTTCATAGTTTTTTTTTTCAGATACTGCAAGCTTTTCATGCAAAACCAGTTAAAAAAAAAAAATCTATGTAATTGATATTCTATCCTCCCTGCAATTGAAAATACAGCAAGAAACATACACACACACATATAAATATCACATTTCAGAAATCTGTACTATTCATTCCCCAGCTAAAGAAATTCAGCACATTCATGGTGTGCTTCCCTTGTTGGATTCTCACAACATTGAGAATTAATATCCTTGTGGGCTGCACTCACAGGGTGGTTGTGTCCTTAGCTACCTCTGTGGTAGCTTTCAGCCCTTGGTTACACCTCCATTAAATCATCCTTCTTGCTTTGATACCAAAACAAGGTTCTCAATTTGCCACGCTCAGTATTTACTTGTTAGCCTGCCAACAGTTTTAGCACTTTTAATTGATTTACCACTGATTCTTCATTACCAGAGAAGCAATAAAAGATCACATGAGTACACGGTACAAGTGATTTGTGTCTCTCCTGTAGTATGACCTCTAGACACTGCAGAAGATCTCAGTCTCTCTGCAGCATCCACATGTGGTAATTAGAATGAGTTTGATGCTAATAACAAAACATGGTAATTCAATATAAAAGTATCATTTTTCCAAGGTATTGCCATTTTTTTAGGATGTGTTTCAAATCTTCAAAGTAGCTGACATGAAGTGATTAAAGAAACAGTGAAAAATAACAAAGATAAGCATTGTATTTTTTTTTTTTTAAATGATGTTTGACTTTGTCTGATCTCCATATGTCACAAAAAAGAACAATGTGGCTGTAGCAAGACAGAACTTATATTAGCTGCAGGAAAAAGGATGAACAGTTTTGGCTGGAGTCCTGTGAATATCTGCAAAGGAGTCATGGAAATTCAGAACCTACTGGAAGAGTCAGATGATAAAACTGGTTTGGTGCAGAGTTAATTTCATTGCTCCATTAATCTTATTTCTGAGCTTGTTTAACGGAAGCAGATTTGCAAATGACTTTGAATTCATCAGGAAGATAATTTTAATTTTACGGGGTACTTGTACTCAGAAGTAGGCATTTTGTAGATGAAAGTATATGGTGTTGGAATTCTCCCTGTCTGTCGTCAGCACCGGATGATTCCAGCCCACTTCAGCCTTCAGATGTTATTGCACTTGTAGAGTTTCTGCTTATAAATAAAACACTTTCTTACACAACTCACTAAAAGAAGCCAGACACTGTGAAAAACTTGCTACTGGATCACAAGGAGACTAATAACTACTCTTTGCGATACTCACCAGCCTTTAATAACTACTAATGTGTAAGAGTTTTGACTAAGATTACCCACTTTCTCAGGGGCATTTAAAAGTACCCAATCAAAAGCTTGTGGACAGAATATCAAAGACACTTCCTTTAAGGTGCTAGGATCTGTCTTGCATTAAATTAGCTAGAAAATAGAGACGTGTCTCTTCAAAAGCTCCAGGCTTTGTGATATTCAGAGCCTATGAAGGGTTTCTGCATCAGTTCCCCATCTGTTGTTAGAAGGACTAATTTTAATAATGGAAATATTTCATGGACTCTCCAGATCTGATCATTCATCAATGTATTTCACTTACTGGTTCATTCATATTTTTAACAGCAGTTAAAAATAAAACAAAGAAATCCTCACAGTCATGTCCTTGCCATAATGTCAGACCTTCCTTTTTCCACTGAAGAAGGAAAATGTAAGTAGCTAGCACTCAAGGTGTTGTAGCTTTCTCAAATACGGGGTTGCAAAGCAAATTTATTCTTGCTCATATTCTCTGTAAAAGCTGCTGAAATTTGATGTTTTGGGTAGTTTATTCTGCAGTCCTATATACTCTATTTTAGTCTGTTCAGGAGTATGTAACATGCACATAATATAGTGACAAGTTTCTGCTATTTAGTTCTTTCAAATAAAACCAGAGTACTGAGATGCATTAAGTGCATCTGAATTAATCAAAAGAGCATGTTTTATGGATCTGCTTAGTGCTTCATTTGTCAGTGAAGAATTCCAGGTGCTCAGAGATCTGTAGTGTATCCAATTTAAAGTTGTTCTTAAAGAGGAGAATTTGTTTACTTCTCATATAGGTATTAATCATGGTAAGCTGATTATCGGATGCTTTTCTGTGTCTTTTCCAGTTAGCTAAATCTTACCATTATCTCTACCTCTCAAAACTGTAACAAAAGCTACACTGGCAGATCCTGCCATTCATGATTTCATCTGTATCTTCTAATTTTTAAAATCAGTATATATTTATAATTATCTATTCTATTAGATGCCAGTAAAATTTTTCATTAATACTAATGCTACAGTAAGGGAAATCACTGAGACTATAATTTAACTGGAAACGCTATATGGGTACCCAGTATCGTGTTGAAAAATATTCTCATGGAACTTAAATTTGTCTACAACAAAATCTGGTAGATTTTATATTGTAATTGCCATTACCTATTTCAGTTACTAGTATCAGAAGATACAATTATCTTGGAAATATGGAGCTATTCAGTTCAGGTACTAAACTGAGAGTATTTGAACACATGATAAGTTTCAATAAAACCTATGAATTCAACAGTTTCCCTATGAATTAGAATTAAATATCAAAAAATTTCAAAGTGCTGTTTTGTAGGGCTTGACTTTTATTAGTTTTAAAAAGCTTTTATGTATTTTGTTCTTGAAAACAAGAAAATGAAAAACACCTCATATGCAAATACACTTTTTTTTGTAAAGGTAAAAGATCCTCTTTGCTCCTGGCCTAGATATTCTTACGAACGCATGTGGATTCAGTCACAATGAAAAGTCATCTTCTTGGAAGAGAGCAATTGTTTTCTTAATCTTGACTCTAGCTTGTGTTCTTACTTTTTGTGCCTGTTGGAAACAAGGTCTGAGTAACAAAGACAACATACATGGCATTTCAGCCATTACTGCTCCTGGCACAACATACAAGATTAATTTATAACCATTTACCTACCTGCTTCTGTCTTTAGTGACTTTAATTCATCTTTACTCCAGTGAGATCCTTTATCCTGAGGGTATCTCTGTCAGAAGATGTTAACATAGTTAAAGGGGGCCATTACAATTACTTCTTGTGATTCCTAAAGCACTTTCTACAGCGTGCATTAGTGCATGCTATAGCAAGGCAAGAGGTGCTTACAGTGGGCGCTAACCCTCCTGGTGTCTGTTTTATTAAGGCAGGCTGGTGATAATTAACTGAGATGTCAAAATGTTAAGAGTACAAAATTACAGGTCACATTTCACCAGCTAGAAAGATACATTCCTGTCTTATTTGTTATTTCCCATACATACATACATACACATGTGCTGGGTACCAAGTAATACATAACACAATATACAATAATAAATACATTATACAATTATACAATATACATTATACAATAATAAATAAGAGCTAAAGTAACCTCTCTGGCAAAGCTTACTGGATTGTTTTCTCTTCCAGTTCAGCTTTCCTAGGAATTCAAGAGATGTTTTAGCAAAATTGGTAACAAATTTTCGCCATTCAGCGCTAAATACAACTCCCTGCTAGTCTTCTCTCTTTGTCTGCCCCTCCACACCACATGATCAACCTTTACCATTTGATTAAGAAATACCATTGTGTGGCTGCTGATGGTAGATGCTACTTGTTTAAACATGACTGTAAACTAATTGGTTATTATTATTGTTGGTTATTCATTGATGTTTGTGATAAAGTTTTTGGAAAAACACCTGGGCCAAAGGAAAATTTAAGTGGTAATGCAAATATTGCTTTTGGTGGGGAAGGAGGTGAAGCTAGTTTTAATCTTGTGACAAAACTAATAGAGTCAGAGCAGTTGCATAGTTATTGTCTCATACTGTATTTCCACATTGGATAAAGTACCTATGTTATATTTCTCCTTTGTGTAAAGTAGATGACTAAATAAAATACATTATTTTCCTCCTACACTGATTTCAGTGGCACTGCTTGCAAAAGACATTGTTAATCAGCACGCAAAAGGGTGACAGAATGAAGTAAAAAAATCTATAGGGCCCATGAAATTATTAGGGCACTAATAATTTATCTTGAGGAGGGAGAGACTCCATTCAAGTGAGGTTGGATTTTAAATTCTCCCTGTTATTTATAGTGTTTCTTTTCATGGTATGGAGGATTTGAGAAGAACTGCCTATATTTAAAAAAGAAGTAGCATGAGGAGTCAGTACACAATCTGGCATAAGCAACTCCCAATTAGAATAAACAGAATCCTGAGTAGGAGGAGAAGAAATTAAAAGAGGAGCAACTTAAAAAATGAAATAAAATACCACTTTTAAGCAGTAAGATATTAATGCAATTAAAATTACTATCCTGAAATTAACATTCTGCTAAGGGAAATCAAGTAATTGAAGAGACCAGATAATTTTTGGTCATATTAATAGTGTCACATGGTCATGAACCATTCCCTTATCTAATATAGTAACATTCTTTCCATACAGAACACATTCGCCTTTTTAATTATTTAGCTGTTAAAAAAAAAGTTACCCTTTTATTCCCACTGGATGGTTAACAAACTGTGATTTATGCTGTACTTCATTAGAATTGGGTAGTTGTGACCTTGACATACTTCTTGCAACTTCCTCAAATGCACTCATAGCAGTGGAAGGAGTTAATGACTGTGACTTGCTGTGTGAATTCTGCAGCATTTCCCAGAATTCTTTTCGCCTATCTCTGTCTGCTACCGATAGTGCTTGACTTTCATACCTCTGCTTTGCATAAGGTATCTCTATCTTGGGCGCACTAAAGGAAAAAGTACTGTGAAAAAAATGCAACTTATGTTTTCAAAATTCAAGCCATATCTACGTTGTGGCAAAATAAACCAAACACAGAGCATTTTTCCCAAATTCCTGCCTGGAGGTGGTCCTTAAGAGAACAAACTGGCAAAATAAAAGCCTGAATAGTTTAGGATTATCTGGTTAATGGCATCCATATTTGCAAAGACATTTTCTATTGTAATCTGCGTAGCAGGAGAAAAAATAAAACAAAAAAAGTCATGCCCTCTTATTATAAAACCATACTTAGCTAGAAAAAGAAATACAATTCATGTAATTATCCCCTTAAAAATACTGCTTAGGAATGGGGCTTTTAACTCTGCACAAACCAAGACAGTGAGATCTATGAGACCATGCCAACAAAGTGTGACTGGTCGTGATTGTGTGAGAATGTGCACACCATAGGTTTTCCAGATTAGTAAAAGAGCCTCTTTACTGCAACACAGGTTCAGGTTACCCTTGGGCAGGGCTAGAATAAGTCCTTCTTGTCTTATGATGGATTTTGGGATGTGTCACAGGCTTGTCAGATCTGTCATCGTCAAGGTATTTCTCCCAGGAGAGTTCCCAGGGGTTGTCTGGTGCCTCTTTCTTTTTCTCTTTTTTTGTATATTTTTTCCCCTGGATTCATTAAAAGCAATTACTTTTTTTTTTTTTTTTAAATAGAGGTTTTTATATTTCTGTCTTCAGATGTTTTGTGCAGTGGCATGCATACTGCCTACGTGCTCCTTGTGATACCCAAAGACATTTAACAAAGACACAATTCATATCAGGGGTCATAGTACAGGCTTTATGGGGCGGTTCTTCTTTAAAGACTCTGTTCCTGAAACGCATGCATCTTTTGCCACAGTGAGTTAAGATAAAACAAAATAAACAAATGCTTTGATTTCATAAAAAATGAATATACTGCCTCTTGATTACTGTTGAAACGATCTGGTGATCTTCTGTAATAATTTCAGGAGTCAGCATCTAACATCTAGCAAAGAGACAGTGGGGGCCTAAGTAATCTTAATTCAGTTTGACAGCTAGCAATAGGCGACTGCCCCTATCACATTCATCACTTTATCCCATCACTTCACCCAAAACAAACTCAAGTTGTGTAACTTCTGCAGTGGAGTTTGTGCTGAGCGATTATCATTCAGCTCTTACCCCATTTCCCACTGGCTGCTTAGGATACCTCCTGCCCAACCAAAGCTCCTCTATATCCAGCTTTTATTTTTTCTCATTATAGGAAATTGAGTTATCCTTTTCACCAGGCTGTATTAGTTAGCACACACTGTTAATAGACTCTCTCGACCTTCATTATCACAAAGGATCATATAGTGGTATCTGCAGAACCTGCTGCTGAGTCCTAGTTACTCCACGAGAAATGTTTTCTCTTTCATGTGGCACACTATACTGCTCATTCACCTCTCTTTTCCCAGATCTACCACAGTGATTTTAATATTCCAATCATACGAGCTATTCTTCTTGGATTAAGTGTTGCCAATTAAATCACATTTCTTCCTGTCCACAGGAATTTCCACTTCACCCTTCTTGTTACTCTGGCATTTGGTATCTAAGAGACCAAACAATTTTTTGTCTATGAGTTTGTTGTCTTTATAGTTCTATTGGTTGGTAACTAATTGGTTGTGACTTTATGTTCCTTTGCAGCCCACTCCCCTTGTGATAGCTGTCTTCCACCTAGCCTCTAGCTAGGACTATACTGTTCACATATATGATGAGAGCTATGCAGTTCATACAGGTTTACCATGCGTGCTTTCCTTTCTGCTCTGAAAGGAAAAAAAAACATAGTGAATGCAGGTGACAACAGCTATCCCCCCAGTGACAATTTATACTGACTAGTTTAGAGCTATCTTTGCAGAGAAAAGACCAAAATATCTTCCATAAATACCTTCTGTATCTCTCTCCGTGTCCCATTTACCTGCATGAAGGACCCTCTGTGTGTTTTTCATCAGCATTATTTCTGTGCATTAATAAACAGTGAGTTGGATTCCCCAGATTAATTTTTAATAAGTCTTAAGAAATCAAAATAAAAACCCTCCAAAAAATAATGATGATGATGATGATCATAATAGGCTTTTGGTTTCTAAAGTGTTCAGGTGTTCTGAAGTCTCATTTTCAAACTTTCCCTTGCAACAGAAAGAGCTAGAAATCTGTTTTTTATATAGTGAAAACTGAGTCTCTCATTTCAGGAGTGGGAGCTTGAAGAAAAATATTATCATGAGAAAAATAGCAACAGTGGGGAAGCTGGCAATGCTGTAGTCTTGTGTGCATCTTGAGAGTTTTACAATCACAACCCCAACTCCCTGTTCAGAAAAACTTACTCATTGACCAGATTTTCAGCCTCAGTAAAGCACCTGGTGACTTGGCAACATGCATTCAGCTAGGTAAGTTTTAGCTACACAGGGTTTGGAGAAGGCTGAGGTTTCTTCATGAATCCCTGGCAACTATTCCCCCTAGAGGGATGTTGGTTCAGCAGCAAGACAAAGTGTCCAGCTTCTCCTGAGCTCTCTTTTTCATGGTGGCACAGCTTTATTGTCTCCTTCAAGTTCTTTTTTTCTTTGCTTTAGGTTTTGGAAGTTCTTTGCTGTGACCAAACAAGATATATTGCTACTGCTGAATGACTGATCTTAACAAACTGGCAAGCAGAGTACTTGTGGAAATGTGGGAGTTGACTTACTGGGAAACACACAAAAGACAATTTTCTCTGCTCAGTGACAGTGCAGGTGAAAGAAACCAACAGACAGAATATAGGTCATCTGGTTTTGGTTTTGATTTTTTTATTGTGCTGGGCGTCTGTCGCTATGACTTTGACAGCTGGGGGTGCTCAGCTGTTCTGAAAATGAGCCTCAAAGCTTCTGCCCTCAGAAAGCTTTTATTACTTTAGCTCTGATTGATGGGTTCAGGGAAGGGGAGCCTAAAGATAAGTCTTTAATGGATCACTAAATTGTGACTGCCAAGCAATTACTGCGTATGGGCTTTACAAATTTTGCTACATAAAAACATATTTCAGGAGTGAAATTTTACACTGGAGGGAAAACAAGCCAACAGCATTTGCAGTAGTGGTTTTAATGGCTGATTTTGTTCAGAATACTTGCTGCTGTCGCCTTCCTTTGTTCAGTCTTCATTTAAGCATGTCTCCTTCCTATCATATACATGCTGAAGTTAGTGAGAAGGCAGTTTTATTACCATTCTTATATTATTTTGTAAAGATAAGATTTTTTTTTTCCCTAAGAGATCAGCATTAAAAAGAATACAGGTAAATTACGGTTACAAGAAAGTAATATTTGCATATGCCATATAAGACAGTTATTCTTCTTTATGTTCATTTTCACATCCTTATTTGTGATATATGCAAAGATAGCTTGGACACTTAAATTATGGCCTCTTATTTTGTCACTGACATCTTCATAAACATTTACTGTGTAGTATTTAATGGCTTAATGTGGCTTTTCTTACTGGGGTAATACTCTAAAACAGTTTTTGTTGTATGTTCAGAAGTAATTTATCTGAACATGGTTCCTAATTTTATAACAATATTAGTGTCCAATACCCATTTTTGTGTTGAGCATGTGTTGAATTCCCTTTGATAAGGATTGGAACCAATTTAGTCTAACACTGTAATACCATTTCAGGTATTGCTTGTCTGTGAATTGTTGCTATTAATAACAAACTTGGAAATAATACACACATAAAGAACTTGCAGTCATTAGCAAACTCACAGTCATTAACTGCAATGCTAACAGGTCTGTTCAAAGGTTCAGAGGACAGTTCATTATGTTTTGAGCAGTTTAATTTTTTTACTTCTTTGTGATTGTCTTTTGAACTAATTTGTATATCAAAGTTTTATTCTTTCTTTTTGTGGGATTTTTTTCCTGATATAAACTTGAAACCAAAAGAAAAAAACTGTTTCAGGGTTAAGAAATGTATATTAATAGACATTGACTTTAATGCATAACAACATTTTTTAATGTTGAGTCTTTTTTTTTAATTGAAAAAAGGAAGCAAAAATGCAGGTAGAAAATGAATGTATGGAAGGATTTGAATGGGAAAAGGCTCGTAAAAACATTAAAATATAAAATACAACTTTACCTCAAAAGCATTAGGAAATCAGAAGTCAGCAGCTGGTAAATAAAGCAAAAATTAGAAGTCATATATTAATTCCCATTTTGAGATGAAATACAAGTGGAAGGTATGTGTAATGAAACACATGGCAAATTTTGCTTTGCAGGACATCGTACTACAGATTTTGCCTTAAAAACGGACCTATCTTTGACGTTGACTAGCTAAAGAAAGAGGAATATCTTGCTTCTGGACCTGAAAATATCATATTTGTGTCACTATTAGTCATGTGAACTTGGGTGAAAGTGAAAAAAAAAATAAAGGTTTCACATTCACATGTCATTAAGCCAACAAAATACTGAAAAGAATAATGTACATTTTCCAAGGGTAGTATAGTAGACTTCTGGGTACCTTAGATGAATTTTAGTTTTATTTTGCTTGGGTAAGCATTTTGTGATCACCACAAAGCCATCATAGCAACGAAAATTGAGAGTGGAATGAGAGTCTGAAATGAAAAATCATTAGTTTTCCTGGGATGTCTTCAAGGGAACACAGAGATACTAAGGTTTGCAATATGTTATCCTACAAATTATAACATTTGTGCATAACAGAGGAGTAATAAGTCCCATTTATAGCCAAAAAAATGAATCAAACCTTATTGAATGAACAGCGAAGGACAAATACATCCCATATAGCAGCCATTTTACTGCTTTATATTGTGCTTTTATTGCTAAATGAGCTTGTTCATGTTTTGCCTTTTCTGTGTCAAACCCCCACAAATATAAGCTGGTCTTAAACATTACGAAATGTTTAGCTTAACTTTGCTGACAACGTGAAATAGTGCCGGACTTTGAAATCTTCATGTCTTTCAAAAGCCTTTTCATGTTTGCTGTGTTCTGAGGTAGAATAGATGTATTTTTGGTGCCAGGATTTCAGAATACCATGCCTTATTCAATACAGGCTCTTGAAGCATGGATTAAGGAAGGAACCCACTTCTTAGAAAGCTTTAGAGAGGTGAAAACTTTCGTAGTCTCTCACCAGCAGATGCACCTGTGCTACTAAACACTGAGTCAGTTGGTGTAAGTTGTCCCCAGCTTCACACACAGTATATGTAGACAGATGGAAGAATAAAAATATATTAGAGCCAATACAGGAGAGTAAAAATGAAGAGTGCCAGAGAGGACATTTTTTGTGAAACTGTACTCCTTTGTTTTCCCCATACTCCTTTAAAATGATGCTTCTGCCATTATTCTTTTAATGCTGTTAGTCCAGAGAGTCTCCTTCCTGGAATGGGCAGGCAAAGGTCTGTAAGTGCTTAGTCAGCAGATTATTTGTGTGACTTCTGAGGACAAACAAACATGAAACACGGTATAGATTGGGTGAATATTTCTCTTCTTTGAACAACAGAAAAGAAAGCAAAAATCCTAATAATGCATGTCTAGAAAAGTGTTGAATGATACCGAATACAAATAACATAGATCAAAGACTCATCTGAAAGGAGGTATCTGTGTTTGAATGTAGTATGTTATTGTATAATAATAAAAAAGAAAGAGAGAAAAATGTGCCTGCATCTTAGGGGAAAAGACACCTGGATGATAGAATAGATAGACCAAAGCTCCTGAGTAGATGCAGATGGCATATTCTTCCAATTTTTACCCTGATCTGATCACATCAAAGTGAAAAGTTTTTAATCCAGTGGTTCCTCTGCTACTTTCTAGTCATCATCACAAGAACAGAAGTCATCTAACATAAAATGTATGACACTCTTGAAATCCTGACTGGACTGAAATTTAACACCAATGATATTTATAATTTAGAAACACACGAGATTAAAGTAATGTAATGCAGAGTTAAAAGAAGCTTTGAAACAAATGCAGCTACAAGTCTAAAATTAAATGCAGCAAAATGCGTGTTGTGAGAAACCTTGTCATGGCATTTAGGACATGTGCTTGATAAATGTGATAGCATAAGACAAAACACATGGATGAAATGCCACTGTTTACTAGCACAACAGAATTTCTGTGGCTCTTTGATAAGATATTGTGTAGCAAATTCAGACCTTCTGTTTCCTCAGAAGACCAAGTTCTTTATGAACTGCAGAAAACAGACTTTGTGACCATCTGGGATAAATAGCACAAGCATGCCTTTGAGGCTTAAGAAAAATGATTGATCACTTTGGCAATGGCATTTTATACTGTGTCCCAATCCCCTCCAGGAGACATCATTCATGGTGTGCTGGGATGACAGGGAGCTCAGAGCACACTTTTCAGGTAGCCTGCATATATTGATAACCAATGTATCAATTCTAATGATGCATTCTTGGTTAATAGATGGACTTCCAAGGATTTCAGTGAAGCTTTGAAGCGTGTTGTTAAAAATATATTAATCACGTGTTAAGAAATAATAAAAGACAAAATCTTGGCTGTCTTTAGGATGTCAAAAACATTTTTAAGAGTTCAAATCTATGCCTGAAACCTTACTGCTAATTAGCAGTAACTGTTTCTGCCACCTGCTCATTTGTGCATGACTGAAAATGCAAATTTGAAGCGTGTGGGTATGTGCAATCTTGTTTGTTACATTAACAATATTATGGCTGGCTAAATATTCTACATTAAATAATCTGGTCCATTTCACAGCGACTCCAGGTCTGGGCAGATCTATGTATTTTAAAAGGTAGCCAGTACCTTAGATCAGTCTCATACCAGCACATGCACATAGGAATGGTAGACTATCTATCTGGGGCATGTCCCCTTGTTTGGCTTACATAATTTTTCTAGACTGCCCCATGGATACTCAAGGTAGCAAGGTCTCACCCAGCTGGTCACACCTCCATTAAGTGGCACTGACTACGGAGTCAGCAGGAACATGTTCCCAGTATGAGCTCAGTGTTGAAACTGTTCACCTTGCAACCTCAGTATGATCTCAAATATCCCCTTTTCCCTGAAAGACCTACTTTTGAAAAGGATAATACCTAGATCCTTTTAAGGAATTGATGTACTGCATATGCTGAGATGCCTACAGACAAGAGGCAACAATGTAGATAGTTACTTGTATACTGAGCTATTTTTTGAGTGACATTTTATAAGCTAAACCCCCTTCTTCTTTTGCTCAGAGTTCAGTAACATTCAGAATTGAAAGGGCTTATGCACTGTGCTGAGTAGATATAGTAATGGAAAGAAGCAAGCCCTTCTTTATAAGATGGAGAAAGGAGCTTAATATTGCATGTTCTATTCCCTTGGTTTCAGTAAAATCAAACTGAGAGACAGAATATGCAAACAAAACTACTTGACCTGCTTATGATGTATGTGGATACATTTTCAAGAGAGATAAACAGCTGAAGGCCAACTGTTCTTTTCTTGGGCAAAATAATTACATAAATCCATATATATAAAGAGAGAGCATGTGCACAAATGAAAGTGGCAGTGATGATGCATTTCAGCCCGAGATCATAATGGATTTCATGAAGTTAGTTATTTATAGATTATGTTACTTAATAGAGAAGATTAAAATTGTTGTTACTAGAGAGTAAGCTCAGGAAGGAACCTGAAGGTGTATCTAAACACTGAGGTATGTTATTTTTTGGAGACTAACACTGGAAACACTGAATCCCAAAACCCTCACGCAGGTGATGACTGCGATTTTTTCTCTATATAGAGTATCACATAAACTTCTGAAATGTACCAAAAATCCTTATGTATTTGTCCGTTTCAATTGTCAGATCTTTGCTAGACCGTCATGCTTTGAAATTAGGAATATCTTGATCAACTCTCTTGTTTAAATGGTCAATTACTTTCTTTGGGGAGTTTGAAATAAAATGAAAGCTGTCTTTAGATAAGAGTGAATAAATGTTATCTTTGCACTTAGCAGAATTACCTCCTGCTGCTAAAAGGTTTTCTGCCTTGGCTATGCAGTGGGCCTTTATCCTGTTCTCTTTTCATTAACAATCCACTAGATCTTTTGCTTTTAAAACAATTAGCCTGGTAGCTGATTCTGAGTATGAAGAAGAAAAACATGGCCAAAAAGAAGGTCAGGCCACACACTGATAAAGAAATAACTTTGCTTTTTATTTTTAGGTGGTATTACATTGTTAGAAAAGGCTGCAGTGCATCCTGGTCAAATCAAAGAGTTATGATTCTCCTTTGATATCCAGTTGCTGATTTCTAGCAGAGTTGCCAGCATGAAATATCTATGTTTGTGCCTCCTGGATGGGAGGATTACCTTGCTCATTCACATATTAGATATTAGTAGAGAGAACTGCTGAAATTAACTCCTCCTTGGAATAAATCTGCTCTGCTTTTCTTCCTAGGGCAAAATAATGTTACTTGCCCTGTGAGTGGAGAGAAGCTCACTTCTGTGCAGTTCTTCCCTCATTTGAATGAAATTCAGGTGTTGGTTACTGCTTGGAAACCTAATGCTTTCCATTACCTAGACTCTTCTTCGTTCTGCTGTTATTTGTACCATTACACTGGATTTAGGTGGTTAGGAAAATCACCTGAATAGCTCTGGAAATCCTTCACTGGTGTAGCAACAGTACTTTCTCTTGGTAGTAAATTATAACAGCAGCAAGCTACAGTTGCCTACATAGTTCCAGAAAATTTTGTTCTTTATTCTTTTACTATTTGCTTTAAAACAGTGATTTTATTTTTTTTTTAACTTTTCTCAAGGAATGATAATCTGATGATCATTAAGAAAAGGAGGTAGGTATATTAAAAATGTAGATTATTCCTCTATTCTGCTATTATTAATACAAAGAATATTGGTTAGCTCAGTAGCTCTCCAGGCAATTTTTATAGTATTGGTTATTTCCATGCACTACAAAGGGAAGTTTAAACAGCAAGAGTGCCTATAGACACCTACATAGAATCATAGAATAGTTAGGGTTGGAAAGGACCTTAAGATCCATGGGAGGGGACACCTGACACTAAACCATGCCACCAAAGGCTTTGTCCAACCTGGCCTTGAACACTGCCAGGGATGGAACATTTGCAGCCTCCCTGGGCAACCCATTCCAGTGCCTCACTACCCTCACAGTAAAGAATTTCTTCCTTATATCCAATCTAAACTTACCCTGCTTAAATTGTAACCCATTATCCCTTGTCCTGTCACTAGAGTTCATAATGAAGAGTCCCTCCCCAGCATCCCTATAGCCCCCCTTCAGATACTGGAAGGCTGCTATGAGGTCTCCACGCAGCCTTCTCTTCTCCAGGCTGAACAGCCCCCAACTTTCTCAGCCTGTCTTCATACGGGAGGTGCTCCAGTCCCCTGATCATCCTCGTGGTCCTTCTCTGGACTTGTTCCAACAGTTCCATGTCCTTTTTATGTTGAGCACACCAGAACTGCACACAATACTCCAACTGAGGCCCCCCTAGAGCAGAGTAGAGGGGCAGGATCACCTCCTTTGACCTGCTGGTCACTCTCCTTTTGATGCAGCCCAGGATACGGTTGGCTTTCTGGGCTGCAAGCACACACTGAAGCCGGCTCATGTTCATTTTCTCATCGACCAGCACCCCCAAGTCCTTCTCTGCAGGGCTGCTCTGAATCTCTTCTCTGCCCAACCTGTAGCTGTGCCTGGGATTGCTCTGACCCAGGTGTCTGTTAATAAGATCAAACAATCTGGGCCATACTATCTGTTGAAATGCCAGAATCTGGATCATAGTTTCTAATACATTGAGGCTTCAAAGAAAGTTTGACCTTGGATTCAGACCTATGACTTGGAAAATCTAATCACTTGGAAGGAAATAGATAACAATCTTAAAAGTGTGGGTTTTTCCCACTTACCAAATGTATTTCTGCATTCTGGATCTTTCAAATGCTTGTTTCCAACACCTTTTTTTTGGAAAGGACATATCAGTTCTCTGCTTTTGTTTTATTTTGTAGCAGAAGTCAGGCTGCAGGGGTAGAATAATTTTGAAAAGTGATCTACACAGTGGAAAAAAAAACAGATTGGAAACAAATATTCCTATTGCTTTTGTTTTCTTTTTCTGCCTAAAATATTTTGCAGGCACCTAACATATGAAACCTGGAGCATTAGACAGAAGCTCTACTGAGCTTTGAGCTCTCTTTGTGGCAGAAAAAATTACTTAGCAAATTTTGATACATGCAAAGAAAGAAGAGAGAGAAAATAAATGCACCACATCACATTGAGATGTGGTAAGTAGGACTATGTTTTATTTTCAATTAAGGAACAGAAAATTGAAATTAAGGGGACTGTGAAAAGGCAATGTAAAAGGATAAGACTAGAGCTTTAACATGGAAACAAAAGGCTAAGTTCAATGCACAGTTATCAGTGATTTCATTCTATATTCCACCATAGGTCTTTACATGTTAATATCAGGTTTTGTTATTTGTAATGCAGCTTTGTTCCCTCACAGTTTCCTCCTTACTGAAAAGAAACCACTGGCTGTCACTTATATATCTTTAGAAGAAATATATCACTTGTGTTTGGAGAAATTGTCAATAATTTAATTCTCACAAATATTCTGTATTATGGGTCAAAATATTGTACAAAGTGCACTCTGCATCCCCAGCAATTCTCTCTTTTTGTAGTTGGTCCTTTACAGTTTTACTAGTTATTCTTTAAAAAATCACTCTGACACTATTGGATTGAAATATTTTGTTCTTGCAAAGAACGATGCCCTTTGTATTCTTGTAGCTGTTAGCTATTACATTAGCTGAACATAGTTTAACTACAGTTTTCATAGATAATTATTAATGAATATTTTATTCTATGTAATGTATTATTTTGCCAAATGAAACTGTTGTGATGTTAATTATTGTGCAGGGGTTTTTAAGGTTAAAATGAGAGAAATTGCATTTGCAGCAAAATTAGTCTATAACATTACAGGATAATGACAACAACATACTCTAGTGTGTAAGCAAACCAGTTTACATCCTCATCCCTTTGTTAGGGTGACTGATTCAACACTCATAGAGCTGAATCCTATCAGGGAAAAACCCACATCTCTGCAACTCAGGCTGTATTCAGTTGCACTGCTAGACTTCCATATTCTTTGAAATATCCAGCCTTTTTTTCATCTTTCTTTTTTGACTTACTCAGGTCCTAATGCTCATTTAAAAATATGTGCTTTTCACACAGACAGCCACCCCAGGCTGCAGTGGCTTTCTGCAGGCAAAATTCAATGGGAGAGGCTTTTTTGTTGTCTGAAACCCTCCAGGGATTACTGATGTTAGCAACTATTTTTTTTTTTTTTGAATCTTCAATCTGCTCATGATGCTTTCAAATGTCTTTTTGCTGAAAGCAATTTGAGTCCAATTTAAAACACATATTTCTGCCATTGCAATTGACATAGGTTTTAATTTCAGACTAAAAGAATGTCGATTTATCATTTGGTTTTTCATGGTGCTTTTAGAAAAGCTACCTTCTGCCTGCCCTTCTAGGAGCGGGTGTCCTTGCAAGGCTTTTGGGGAAAGTGATAGGTGACTTTGGTGCTGAACTGGGACTTACAGACACCTGCTAAGAGGCCCTCTGTAGAACCCCTTAGCTCTATATAGCCAGAAGATGGGTTCAGCTGCATCTGGACAGGATCAGAGGGAAGGAAGGATTTTCTGGTCAATGGATGGCTCCCTGAGAGCCTGTCTCAGGCTCTGTGTAGACTATTCTCTGTTTCAATTCACTTATCTCAAAGAACTCATCACAGCTGGAAAGTTGCATACAAGGAGGCCTGTTTATTTGTTGGCTAAGCAGAGGTGAAAGATTTCTAACACCCTGGGTAACCCTTCTTCTTTCATGTCTTAAAAATCCAGAAATTGATTCATCTTTTATATAATAATCCTTGATGGTCACTCTACCCCTTTTCCAATTAAATGATGAACAATACTGAGTAACCTCCATTCCTATATATCCACTCCTTGTTAGCATTCAAGCCAAATTGCTGGATTTTTTTCTCAGCTGAGATAGATATACACCCAGTTGACGGTATCCTAGATATTATCTTCATCCTCCTCTTACATGAAGGCTTCTTTATTAATGGCAAGAGACCAGTTCTTAATCATAAAAGATGATTTGTCATGAATGAACTTTGTTTAGATTGATGTTTTCAATTGACAGATGAATTGCAATAATATTGCACTTCATCATCTAACAGATCTTTATAACAGCAAAACAGGGACATGAAGCAGACATGACCATCAGGGAATTGTACATTCGAGTGGCAAAAGGCAGTGTAATGTTTTTAGATTCCTCAAGATGCTTTTGTGAAATACATGCGAGGATGTGTTGATAGTCTTGCTGCTGACAAAGCCCAACTACAAAAGACTGGAGAGGCCATGGAGATCTGGAGCGAAATTTCTTGCTGAAATTTCTCCTGTTCATGCTGAATTATGAAAAAAAAAGTAGTATAAATGGCCTTAAGCCCTCCAGTCGTGTTGCTATCTTCTGCTTAGAATGGAAAATCAAGACTGAAGTGTTCAAAAGATGGACTATGTTAAGATAAAACAGCAAAATTTGAATGCATTTAGTCAACGCTTCTCTCAATCATGCAGCATGCATTCCCATTGGTTTGAAGTCAGAAAGTGTAAGGTGTTAATTACATGCAAGCTCAATCAGCTCTTCAGTCTAGAGTTTGAATATCCAACAGACCAGCTTCCAGTGATGTCAGACAATTGCTTGGCTCATACTGGGGTGGAATCACTGATAAATGTTTCCAATTGTATACTTCATTACAACTTTTCAATGTATCTTTAACTTCTTGGACCTAGAATTCCCTGTGCACATTTCATTGCAGCCTAGCGTCCAGTGCTGATAAATCCTGTTTCTTGATGTAAAGATGCTCAGTATAATTAGAGACTATTCATGGCAGCTAGCAACATGAATCCTTTTCCAGATGTTGGAACTTTCACACCATTGTAATATTTTTAAGGCAATTTGTGACATCTCTCAAAACTCAGAGACAGGCATTTACTGCTGAACCTGTGCTTCAGCAGTCTTTGCCTTATTACAGCAAATTTTTAGTCTTTTGTCTGAATTCTTAAATGGCAAATAATTAGGAAAGGAGAGGTGGAGAAAATTCATCTAAAAACATTTGCTGATGGCTTTGTAGATCTCACTGTTCTAATTAGAAAGCATGTGAGGTAGAGACAGTATTCATGCATGAGTCAGGGAGAAATAGCATTATTCAAATGTTAAAAATAAACTTAGCAAGGCTTACTTTCCCCAGTTTTAAATACGGATTCTTTCAGCAATTACTCCCCATATCCTGCCAGGTCTGTCATGATTTATTTCATTGTTTACAGAAGAAAGGTTCTGCACTATACTGAGGCACAGGCAACCTTAGATACTTCATCCAAGACCTCTCCATTTATGTGGTGGATAATTGGAATGATAAAAGCAAGATCACCACCCTGAAAGTTGACAAAGAACTGTTCCAGCTTCTGCAGGCCCAGGAATTAAAATTTCTCAAATTGGTTTCAGGCATTTCTGCTCTGCTGTAAGTAGAAGCCTCTGACTGTGTGCCGAGTGTGTCAGTGAGCAGGTTCTTGCTGCATGGGGAAATCATTCAGGTAGGGTACAAATTTAAAGCGTCACAGCTATTCTATAGTAACTGCTGTCTAGATACATATTCTGCACAAGGGGTTAAAGTGGATATAGTGGGAGATGGTCCAGGGCTCTTTCTGGCTGTCAGTAAGGAAGGCCCAACAATAAATGACTATTAAAACAGCTGCTTCAGGAAGATAGTGCAAAAGAAAGATAGAGATAGTGAATAAATCTCACATTCTTTCAGGTGCTGGGAAGCTTGATTGCATGCAACATCACATGGACTTCAGATGGATTTTCCCATGGCATGCTGAGCAGATCCCACCCATGGAGAGGTTCCCAGCATCTGG
This sequence comes from Pezoporus flaviventris, assembly GCF_033815535.1. Taxonomy (NCBI): domain Eukaryota; kingdom Metazoa; phylum Chordata; class Aves; order Psittaciformes; family Psittacidae; genus Pezoporus; species Pezoporus flaviventris. Next base: position 29,295,880 of record NW_026892579.1, on the reverse strand, counting down.
AACCTCTAAAATAAAGATAAAAGAGTAAATCTTTACTACTCATTTTTTCCTGTTCTTCTTCATAATCCAACGTGAAGCAGAGAAATTCCAACAAGGAATTTGGACCCAGCTCCCGATGGCCTCTCAAATGTGAGAAATATTAGAGTAAGGAGTTTTGTGGGCTTTGCTGACAGTTCATGCTGAGAACACTGAGAATACTGTAAATGCACACAGAGTTCAGAATTCTGTGAGTGAATTCTATTTAAGCCACAAAACCAGTAGCCTTTGCAGCTTTGCTGTTAACCCTGCATTTATAGCTCCCATCCTTGCTATATGTTCTCACCAGCTCAGTTCTCAAATGGTATCTGTGGAGGACTGGATGCCTTATTTCTACCACACGTTTTTCACTGAAGCTACTTTATAGCATCAGAAATTCCTAGGGAATATTACTAGTAGTTGCTGTGGCTTCTTCCTGGAAGTGTTTTCACCTTTCCGGTGGTGGTACTTTGGCACGTGTGCCAAGAAAATGATAACATATAGAATTCTCTAACCATTCTGGGACTTTCCTGAAGGGTTTATTTTTCTTCCTCTTACTCAATATGGCCAATTATAGTGGAAAAAAGCTTTATAATTTTGCCTCAAGAAGAAATAAATATCAGCTCAATGAGGGGTGTGCTGATGTACACTCATGCACTTCTTATCAACTTTACAGAGGTGTCAAGAGATGCTATGTCTTCAGCTGTGTCCACTTTGCCTTTCTATTATAGGAGGGCTGCTTGTCAGCCTATATAACCAAGCTTCAACTGTATGGTGTGATGCATGTATCCTTAGTACCGCAATATGTCCCTAATGAATAAACCAAATCCTCTTTTGGCTTTATGAATAGCCAAATCTTCAGGCAGATTCCTCTGCTGCCATATACGTTATGGTGAGGGATTGGCATACATGGAAAAGATTGCTTCTCTGGAGAATACTTCCCAGATAAAGTAGGGATTTCTGCCTATCTGTAAGAAAACATCCTCTGAGATTACGTGAGGTTTAGTGTTTTAACTGTTTATGTAGCTGAGCTGACAGAGGGATATAGAGAGACTGTCACTCTAAAAATTTAAAATTTAAATTATTCCCTAAAGCAATCATTGCTGTTCTTGATTTTTAAGACTCGTACAACACGTTGAAACAAGAGGAAAAACCCAAATACAGAATAAAACTGAAGCTATAAATTTGCTGGAGTTACCAAAGTTATTCTGAAGCTAATTATAACTGTATGCAAAGCAAATGAAGTGAGAACTGAATTAATGAAGACTAGCTACCTCCCACAAGCTAATGAGGCATGCTTTATACCAATAGCTCTTCAAATTGAAAAATTAACCATGCTGCAGGGAAAAAAAAAAGTGAGCAAGCAAGAAAAAATATAAATTATTAAAAAAGAGTTGTGGAAGTTTGTTAAGGACAGCATAGAAGACAAGAAAAGCACTAAAATACATGCTCCCTAGCTGTTTAATAGTCTTCCTTTTTATGCTCTTCTAAGAATCTAGTTATCTTTTGTTCTCCTCTGCTTTGATAGGCACTTTTAGTACTACTGGGCTAGAGAAAACAAGAAAACCCTGTTGAGCTGGGGCAGGCTTTTTCAGTCTGCCTTGAACGTTTTCCATGGTATTTAATTTTAAGAATATGTGACCAGTACTTTATAGTAAAGAAAGGCAGTTTTGTTGGCTGAAGCTGATTCTCTACCTCCCAGTATACAAACAAGGGTTATTTTCTGCTTGTGTTCTGTGGCCCACTCCAGCTGCTCCCCATTAAGCTATTATTTCTTCCCTTTTGTAATCTTCTATTTCATTTTATCTGTCTGTTGTACTCTTTTACTTTCATAAATCAAAATCCCCTTCTTCAACTTATTTCTTTTCCCTGTTGCTGTGCATCTGCAGCCATATTTTTGTCTGGTGAAATGTACCGTCTTTGCCACTCACTAGCAGAAATAATAATAACAAAGTGTTCGGCTCAATATCTCATCTGTTCAGGAGAAATGTGTAAATCTATGCCTTAAAGAGGCTACATGCTATCTGTTTCATTGAACAGCATATTTATCTGCTAGATTTTATTTACACAGGGAAATTGAATTTCAAAAGCAATGAAAGTATTACATAAACTTATTTCATAATGCCTGAATCTAAATTTGGAACATTTCCCTGAAAAATATACTACTTTTGAAAGGCTCCTGTCATCTGCAATCAATATTGTTGTGTTGCACCTTTTGCTGAGCTAAACTGAAAATTAAAAAAAAAAATGAAAAAATGGAAAGATAAACAAAATTGAAAAGAGATACATTGTAGCAGCAAGGAGGTGAACAAAGTGTTCTTGACCACCACCTATCACAATTCCCTTGCTTTATATATACAGATACAGTATAGTAATTAGAGTAGTAAAACCATCTTTCAAGAGATCCATTTCACCTCTCACCATCAATGAAACAAGTTTTAACAATCATATGAAGCTGAAGAATGACATTTTTTATTAATATACTTAAATAACTCCTTAAAATGAAGAAAAACTATTTCTGGGGTGAATTTCACATAGCAAATGGGTTTTAAAGGAAAGACATGATTTCTTCCCACAGCCCACCGCGGAACCAAATCTTTTAAACCATTCCTGGCAGACTTATGTTTTATGTGTTCCTGAAAATACAAAACTAAAACGCCTGCCATGCCCTCTTATTTTCTGTTACTGAAATGTCTCTACCGAAATGACAAATTATACCAGTGCTTGATTGTTCTCTACTTTTAGAAGATTTCCCAAGGTTTAAGCTGTTAATACTCAGGTAAAATGAGAATTTATCTTTTGGTGCCAAATCTTGCAAAATGGTATGAAGCCCTGGAAATTCTGGGGGAAAAGCTGGCCATCATCCCCTTGTTATGCAGTTCCAAGAAGTCTGTCTCCTTTAGACAAGGCATTTGAAATATGATAGCTAATGTGAAACCTCTCATTCTTTCAGAGGCATCTTGCTTACAAATAATAGTAAGTCTTGGCTGGACTTCACTTGCTTTGTGGCTGGTGTAAATCCCAGTTTGGCAGGGAGCAACCTTGTAAAATGGACTGTTGTTCAAGCCAGCTCTCTTAAATGCACGGGAACTTAAGAGGAGGATTTGATTTGATTTATTGGTTCTTACTGGCTAATTATCACAGCTTCCAGCAAATGACCAACAAAATGGAGTTGCAAAGTCTTTGTCACTATATTGTGGAATTAGTTTAAGTAGAAATATAGTAAATCACTTTGCTAATCCTAGTGTATTTTAGTTTTAGACTTTAAAAAATAATTTGTGGTATTAAGGTCTACTTGAGACTTCTGTGTGAAAGTAGAACTGATTGGTTAAAAGGTGCAAAAATAGCAGTGTTATTTCCAGGTGCTTGTGAGAGCCGTATTCTTGTAATTGAATCATGTCTTTGCACGGTTCTTTATCACATTACTTCTGAGTTCATGCACAGTGACATTAATTTTGGTATAACACATGACTTATACCTGTTTACTTGTTCCTTTTCATCCCTTCTGTCATACTTCTTACTATGGTTTTGTGACATAATAATGATAAAAAAGGTTAATTCATCTTGCTGATGAGCTTTTTGCACAGCAAATTTACTGGTGTTGGCTCTGACATAAGTGTATCAGTAGAGATGAACAAAAAGTGTTTCTGTTCTTCCACATTTAAGTTGGTTCAAACTGTTTGGTTGAATGATTTCTACATTGCTAACCTTAGCTCAGGGGAAAGCCTTGGCCCCTTCTATAGAGCTGAGAAAATCAGTTTTATATGAAGACAATCTTACTGCAATAAAAAGGAACAGGTATACATGTTATTTTCATTAAGGGAAAGCTTCTTTCTCCTCCATGGCAAAGATAGTTCTAATTGCCCATTTTTGAAAATGGATCTGAAAACTTCCAGTGTAATCACATATATCAATTTTCAAAATTAATCTGAAATATAAGTACATCTTTTTTTAGATGTGTGCCTTCTCATATAGAGAAGCAAAACATTTAGCATTTAACAGTCCAGGGACAACTTCTAAATAATATCCAGAGAATGCAGTCAGTTCTTTATTTCTTATCATTACATGGTTGCAAAGCTATCATAGATGCATGTGTTTATACATACATACACATTATATACCTAGACAAACAGGATTATATTTCATGACACTTTCTTCTTGAAACTTAACTTTGCATGAAAACTAGTGTGAAAATATTTCAATCACTTATATATCAAGTCTAATCTAATCTGTCCAGTAAACTGCTGGCTATTTTTTCCTGTTTGCTTTAAATGCACTTTATCTGAAAACCAAGAGATACTGTTTAGCTAGTGTTAACTTTTGTGAAAATTCTGTGTGTTGACATGATATACACTTCTAAAAATAAGTTACTTCTGATTCACTGATTCAGATAGCGGTCCCTCCTGTATTAAGGAAAAAAATCCTTTTTTAAGGTGTTCATGAACCAGTCAGGACTAGATTTACCCAACTTAAGTTTTGAAAACCAGAATTTCGAAGCATAGATGTTGGCCTTAACTCCTGGCTCTGAAGAGAAGCAAGATGAGTGCTTCTCCATTCATGCATATTAAGACTAGTAGAATGAATCATGCTTTGAAAGAACATATCTCCGAGTATAGAGAGAGTCTAAACTGGCAATTTAGATGCGATGCCTAATGTTTAGAAGATTAATAGCTGGTGAGATCAATTTAACCCTCAGGAAGCATGACTGGGATCATCTGCATTTAGTGTCTGGTTTCTAAATGATCATTATTATTTATGATGAGCTTCAATACAAGCAGGTACAAATGATTCCCAAACCTTGTAAAACAACAGTTCACTGAACTTTCTTTAGCTTATTTTTGGACAGTTCTTTGCTTCAAAGAAATATTGGCTTAGCTATGATTCAATGTATCTCTTGTAAATAGGGCTGTAAGCATGTTTAGCATTTGTAAATGGCATTTTTTTTAGTTGATAGCACAGGCAACCTTGTTTTCTCCTCAAACAGCTATAAAGACAATGTTAACCATACCATTTAATTAGGAATAGCTGGGAAAGCGTCTCCAGAAAGATAGCAGTCATTCAGATAGTAAATTCTTAAAAATGAAAGTTTTAGAAATAAGAAATTAATCTTGCATTTCCTTACCCTGGAAATTTCAATTCAGTAAATGTTACTGGAATGAGTTTGCCCACAAAAGTGGAGACAACACAAACCAAGCATGCTGTCCTGGGTTCAGCAGTAGCAGTCATGTTTTTCCCTTTGTGGTAGCTGGTGCAGTGCTGTGTTTTGACTTCCAGCCTGAGAACAGTGTTGGTGAAGTCGATGTTTTCAGTTGTTGCTAAGTGATGTTTACCCTGACCAAGGACTTTGTGGGGCTCATGCTCTGCCAGGGAGGAGGGGAAGCTGTGAGGAAGCAGAGATGGGGCACCTGACCCGGGCTAGCCAGGGAGGTATTCCATACCACAGCACGTCATGGCTGGGGTGGGGGGTAACTGGGAGTTACCCAGAAGGACACAGGTTTCCGGGTGGAACTCGTTTTCTTGGCCGGTGGTATCGTATTCTCTTCCCTTGTTATTTTCCCTTATCATTGTTGTAGTTGATAGTAGCGGTGGTGATTTGTGTTGTACACTGGTTGCGAGACTGTTCTTGTCTCAACCCGCGGGAGTTGCACTCTTTCGATCCTCCTCTCTGTTCCTCCGGGAGCGGGGAAGGGGAGAGCCCCAGTGGGGGGGGTACACGGACCTCGATTGTTGTCAGCTCAGCACCACTCACTGGGAGTGAGTGAACAAGTTACCTGACTGGGTTTAAACCACGACAGTTCTTTTTGGCACCCAACGTGGGGCACGAGGGGTTGAGATAAGAACAGATCTGACTGGATTGATAGTCACTTGTCACAATGCTGATTTACTGGCTCTCAAGGTTGTTCCTCTTGATCTCAGAGTTTCAGTATATCATATCTTACGTCCATCCGGTATTTGCTGTATTAGTGTTTTTCAAGTGTGGGGCTTGGGCTAAGGTTTTTGTCCCATTGTACTATATGGTAATGACTTGTAATACAATAGAATCATTGATCATGAAACTGATCTGGCTTATGTTCCCAGTGTGGTCACCACCTTTATACTTTGGGAGGTACATGATGGAGATGCTTAGCAATTACACATCTTTCTTCTCCTTCTCAGGTGCTCAACCTGTGAAGGAGACATCCTTTTACCCTCCCAGTCATCCCCCCAGACCATTTACATTTGAGAGTTTTGAATTTTTTGAATGGCCTTTTAATGCTGTTGAGACTTGTTTGCTGATGGTGATGGGAATCACCATGCTAACACGCATACAGAGTGTGTTTTGCCCACTACTGATTTCAAGAGTTAAGCAGAGTCAGGTTTGGGTCTTGTCTGGGGTCAAATGACGATGTAGGAGGCACAAGAAATTTTCCCTGAGGCTGGACAGCCATGAGTGGCAGGGTGTGTGGGATAGTATGGGCAGGTATCTAGGTCAGTGGGCCCCTCCAGTACTTTGGAATTTCACTAACGAACAACTGCAAAATCCAGAAGAATTAGTAAAACACTTAAATGAGGTGTGTGGTCATTCTGGCCATACCAGAGATGGACAAATCATGGCAACGTGCTGGGGCTTGGCCTATGCTTACAGGGCCTTGCTCAACACTATCCAGCACCTTCAAAAGGAAAAGAATGTCGGCGGATCTGAGGGCAAAGCAACAGTCGCTACTCAAACTTTGGCTGCAATGAACAGCACAGCTACCCCAGCGGCAAGTACAGCAGCTGCTCAAACTTCAACTGCAACAGACAGCGTGGTTACCCCAGCTCCAAGCACAGCAGCTGCACCAACCGAGACTCCCTGATTCCCATCTATCAGCTGATCCGTAGACTGGAGAGTCAGGGGGTAATCAGCAGGACCCGCTCGCCCTTTAATAGCCCCATATGGCCAGTGCGAAAGTCTAATGGAGAATGGAGACTAACAGTAGACTATCGTGGCCTGAATGAAGTCACACCACCATTGAGTGCTGCCGTACCGAACATGCTAGAACTTCAGTATGAACTAGAGTCAAAGGCAGCCAAGTGGTATGCCACGATTGATATTGCCAATGCATTTTTCTCAATTCCTTTGGCAGCAGAGTGCAGGCCACAGTTTGCTTTTACTTGGAGGGGTGTCCAGTTCACTTGGAACCGACTGCCCCAGGGGTGGAAACACAGCCCTACCATTTGCCATGGACTGATCCAGACTGCACTGGAACAGGGGCAAGCTCCAGAACACCTGCAATACATTGATGACATTATTGTGTGGGGCGATACAGCGGAAGAAGTCTTTGAGAAAGGGAGGAAAATAATCCAAATCCTGCTGAAAGCCGGTTTTGCCATAAAACGGAGTAAGGTCAAGGGACCTGCACAGGAGATTCAGTTTTTGGGAATAAAATGGTAAGATGGACGTAGACAGATCCCCACAGATGTGATCAACAAGACAACAGCAATGTCTCCACCAACTAATAAGAAAGAAACGCAAGCTTTCTTGGGTGCAGTGGGGTTCTGGAGAATGCACATCCCAAATTACAGTTCGATTGTAAGCCCTCTCTATCATGTGACCCGGAAGAAGAATGATTTTAAATGGGGCCCTGAGCAGCAACAAGCCTTTGAGCAAATTAAACATGAGATAGTTCATGCAGTAGCCCTTGGACCAGTCCGGACCGGACCAGATGTAAAAAATGTACTGTACACTGCAGCTGGGGAGAACGGTCCTACCTGGAGCCTCTGGCAGAAAGCTCCAGGGGAGACTCGAGGTCGACCCCTCGGCTTTTGGAGTCAGGGATATAAAGGATCTGAGGCCAGCTCTATCCCAACAGAGAATGAACTTTGAACATCATGGACCGAATGGACTCGGCAGCATTATAGGGATTGGTCCATGCACTCAGAAAATGATCTTTTCCTCTTGGTCTGTGTGTGTATATGGATGTATATATGTGGGAGAGCGATGTTGTATTGAAAATGTGGGATCTGAGCACAGCGTGAATGGTATGGAATAAGGGGTGGATAATGTCCTGGGTTCAGCAGTAGCAGTCATGTTTTTCCCTTTGTGGTAGCTGGTGCAGTGCTGTGTTTTGACTTCCAGCCTGAGAACAATGTTGGTGAAGCCGATGTTTTCAGTTGTTGCTAAGTGATGTTTACCCTGACCAAGGACTTTGTGAGGCTCATGCTCTGCCAGGGAGGAGGGGAAGCTGTGAGGAAGCAGAGACAGGGCACCTGACCCGGGCTAGCCAGGGAGGTATTCCATACCACAGCACGTCATGGCCGGGGTGGGGGGTAACTGGGAGTTCCCCGGAAGGACACAGGTTTCCGGGTGGAACTCGTTTTCTTGGCCGGTGGTATCGTATTCTCTTCCCTTATTATTTTCCCTTATCATTGTTGTAGTTGATAGTAGCGGTGGTGATTTGTGTTGTACATTGGTTGCGAGACTGTTCTTGTCTCAACCCGTGGGAGTTGCACTCTTTCGATCCTCCTCTCTGTTCCTCCGGGAGCGGGGAAGGGGAGAGCCCCAGTGGGGGGGGAACACGGACCTCGATTGTTGTCAGCTCGGCACCACTCACTGGGAGTGAGTGAACAAGTTACCTGACTGGGTTTAAATCACGACACATGCTAAAAACTGCTCATACGTTTTGCTGTTAGTCGAGTTTTGGATAAATCCTCTATTTTTTTTTTTCTGTTTGTGTAAAAGGAGTCCTTATACAAATGCCTCTCTAAACTTTACCTTTCCTGTTGGTAAACTTGGATGGAAAGAATAATTTAATGTGTCTGTTGTGGTCTTGTCTTCCCTGAGCTATGCTTTTATACCTTGACCGTCTCTTAAAAGGCATCCCTGGAAAGGATCCCCTCACCAAATCTATATTTGAACAAAGATTTGCCACAGCTTATGCCTTTTGATATGCTGTACCTAATTGCTTTCTTTTGGTAGCTTGTTTTTAATTTTTTTCCTCTTCTTTTTCTTTTAATACAATTTCAAATTTTTGTAATTATTTTAAATTGCCTCCATTATTGTGATGTTTAGCCATGTTGGTTTCCTTCTTTGTGCTGTTTCTAAAAGTATTTTGGTAAATTGTGAACATTTGTTTTGAATTTTTAATGTATTATCTGCCTAAATTTTGCAGTTTTGGCTTCCTTTTCCTTTTTGTTTCTCTCCAGAAGTTTTCCTCATTTTTAATGTAATTCTTCAGTTAAGCGCTGCTACAGTGGCTGTGTTGCTTTTCTTACTCCTGAAAATAATAACTGAAATTAATTCATTAGGATCTTTGAAAATAAATTTTAAACCAGGTCTGCAAAGTTGTCATTCATCTTGTCTGAAAAAACTGCTTTGATTTCACACACAAAAAGTGATTTCTATTCAGTTTCTGTTGCAGTATGTGAAATCTCATTATGTTTTCCTCCTTAGCTTCTAATCACCTTCAGTCTTTCATGGTCACTATCACTGTTGTAGGTGAGCAATCTTGATACTTCCGTTTGTCCAAAAATCCCTAGACACAAACTGAATGCAGAAAATTTGAGAAAAAAGGAGAAACTTGACCTAACTTAGAAGAAGGGCAGGGCAAGAAAAATTAAGTCCACCTCTGTTATAGCTGGAGAGTTCCACAAGCAAGAGTATGCTTAAAATCTGGGGAAACAGTTGAAAAACAGGAAAACTGGAAGGCTGAGAATACCTTGAGCTCTCTTCAACAGATAACAGTAATATTGCCTGCTGTTCCCAGCACAGTGAAATTGAATTGCTTTCTTGCTTTTAAATCTAGCAGTATTAGTGTATTACTCTCAATAAATTGAAGTTTGGATGATAAATCCCAGTGTAAAAAGCTACTTTCAATTCCCCATTTATTGGAAAGGAAAAAGCCTTTATGTAAGACATCTCCATTACAGTTCTCTGATTTGTCATACAGCTCTTAATGGAGGATATTTAACCCACCCTTAAGTTTCACAGTTATCTTGCTCTAACAAAACAGATAAAGAGAAATAGAGGAAAAGAAGCAATCTGGAAAATTGGGCTTTTTGTTGGCATTTGCAAGACGTGAAAGGACTAATATTTCTGTCAGTAATCCAGACTCTAGATTGACAGTCAGCCAAAACACCTAGTCTGGATGCAGGCTGGGGTCATCCCATTAGTTTTATCTCCAATAATTTTCTCCAGGTGAGTTCAACTAGGCAGCTATCTCATTTGTTGTGTTGCTTCCCTTTAGAGTCCTGAGTAGTTCATTGGTGATGGTAACATGCTTGCTAGAATTCTGATAATACATAAGGCCTGCAAAGTGTACTTGTACAAAGTACACACTCTTCAGCTCTTTCTGTTATGGTGCTGTGTCAATTGCTATTTTCATTAATGGCTCCAGGTTATCAGAAAATGTTACGAACTTATACCTGCTTATCTGTATTTGAATTCACAGTCAAGATATACTTGCTAAACCTACATTTCTACAGAATTTCTGCAGTGTATCAGGGAAGTCTGCCAGAGTTTGTGGGAGTCAAAGGCCAGTGTGATCTTCAAGGAGCAAGACATTAGCCTGTTCTATAGATGGGCTGAAACGCCCATTGCAGTGGATCTGCTGTGCTGAGTTTGCTAAAGGATATTGCAAAAAATACAGTAATTAATAAGGAAGTTTTACTCTTTCCTGCCCCAACACTTGGCTGCAGAAAATACAGATATATTCCAGCAGCCAAGCAATATTTTCATATTTCTTTTACAAATGAGCTATGAACTATCTGTTTATAATGAAACCCAGCTTTCACTAAAACAGTCAATTATCATGAATAAATTTAGCTTTTTCCATTCCATTCCAGAAACACCAGCTTTAAGGGTTCCTTTAATTATACGGGTGAGCAATGATCCCCTGAAGCAAAAAGGAGTTACTGCATGACATTTGATGATACACCATACAATGATTCAGAGGAGACTGTATGTCATTGTAATTCAGGGCTGCACATTTTCTGGTACCTATGCATTGTGAAGTGATGAGAATTCATTCTTCACTTTAACAGCTAAGGTAAGAATACTTTTCTAAAGTTAGAAGATAGAAAATATCAATAATTTAAGATCTAACTTCTTAATACTGGTTTCATATTAATGAAATTAAAAGGTGAGCACTTTTTTATTAAAACAATAAACTCACAAGGCAGCACTGGTCCAGCCTGCTTTGTTAGTCGAAATTGGTTATCTTCAATTAGTATAAAAATATACTGCTCCTTTTTTTACGTGTATACTCTACATATTTATCAGCAGAGGTAAGGTAAAATTCTGCAATAAGATCAGAGAGATAAAATACAAATAATTAAATATCTGTCTTTCTAAAACAGGATTAGCTTTTGTGAAATTTAGAGATAGAGCAACTTAATGAAACCATAAAGGTTATTCATAGTGTAAGGTGCTTCTGTTCTGCTTTGTCAATTAAAATTCACCTTACTCTGTCAGTTTCAGGTGAAAATGCATTGTTATTTGGTTTCTGCTTGTATCAGTTGAAAAATCTTATGTTGGTACTCAGACACAAAGGGACCTAAATTAAACAAAGATATTTGCCTCTAAATTACATTTTTTAGGTTGTCAGAGGTCTTCTGTTGATCTCCGGCTTTTCCAAAGCAAGATTAAGTAACAGCATATTTCTTACAAAGACATCTTAATGGGACAAGTGGCTGTGGCAATCAATCAAAAGCATCAGAAAAAACCTTTTTTCTTAACTTCAAGTGCCTGTGTATGTATCCACTGCAGGCAAGATGGAGAACTTTAAACAGTTGTTTAAACATAGTTCATATGGAGAGTAGCTGAAATCTTCTATCAGCCTTCAGACTCTATTTCATGACAGTGCAGACAGTCCATGAGCATTCTTTTGCAGTCTCCTAGAAGCTGTCTTGTTATAACAGTATAGCTTTTATTTTGTGATATCCACAATCCTGAAATGAAGCAGGGGATGTTTCTGTGAAATAGATTCTAACTGAATAAACATCCACTTTTCTGCACTTAATGTTTCTTTTCTCTATGTCCTAAGATGCAAAGATATCCGAATAGAAACTGAGGTAACAATAAAAGACATAAAACTTCAGGCTTATTTAATTATCAAAACCTGTCCCTGCACTACTTAATAGTAGTACTATGCTCTGAAAAATATAGCTTCTAAACACAATTAATATGTTCAGAAATCCATCAGAATTATAAGAATTAAGAAGTTTTTCTTAATTTATAGGAACTTCAGAGGGAAATGTTCAAGATATATCAATACAGCACAGTACCTAGCATAAATAGTCCCTGTGGCTGCATCTGTAATACTAAGATGAGGAGAGTTAGAGAATAAGACTGAGACCACATGTATCCAGGTTTGCAGCATGCAGTCCCTGGCATGATTTTGGCCTAGGGCCAACTAGCACTCTTCCAGATAAATCCCAAACCATATCTGAACTTTTGTATGGGTGAGGGAACATTCTCAACAGGCAGTGGTATGGCTACATGCACTTTGCAGAGCACTAGGAATTTAGAGATTATTTCTTTCACTGGGGTGAAAGAACTGCAGATGACCTGCTAAAGTGTGAGATAGTCGAGATTACAGCAAACCAGATGAGAAACATTACTCACAGTTCAGCAGTGAAGTTTATGAGCAGATACAGAAGCTCTGTCCAGGGATGAGTACTTGCTGGAGGTCAAATATTTGGTATGTAGATAGTTGCAGTCAGCAGTCCGATGTTTTACCATCTCAGGAAAATCCTCATAGTATACATACACTTTTAAAAGTAAGAGGTATAGAGTAACAGTTACAGAACCCTCTTCATCCATGAGTACATAGTTCTGTAGTCTTTCCCAAAATAATAACTTTCACAAATAGAACTGATAAAGGCTCTGTAGTAGAAAGCAAGCAGAGGTCTACTTGAATAGAATGGACTAAGCAAAATCATTGTGTTTTTCACTCAGTCTTTGAATGTATTAATGGCTTTGCAAGATCTAACACTAGCTATTTGGATCAATGAAGGGGTGAAAGGGTGAAAAATGAGAATCACACAATTATAGAAATGTTTGTCAGAAGGGATCTCTGTATGTCAAGCAGTCCAGCCTCCCTCATGAGGCAGTTTATCAATATTAGATCAGGTAAGCTTTGACTTTGTCTAGCAGAGTAATGAACTTGGCAGTTTCACCGTCTCTCTAGGCAACACATTTGAATACTGCACTATGCTAATGGTGAAAATTTGCTTCCTTAAGTCCAACCAATACTTTCCAAGCCACAAGTTTATGTCCCTGTTACCTGAGAGTACTGGGAAGAGGTTGAGTCTCTTATGTTTTGCACTGCTTTTCAAATAGTTGCAGGCAGATATCAAATCATCACTTAACTTTCTCTTCACAAGACTAAATAAGATGACATCTCTTCACATCTCTTTCAAGGTCATATATTTTAGGTCCCTGACCATCTTTGTAGCACATCTTAGAAAGCTGTGTACTCTTTAAAGTTGAAATGGATGCAAATGGCTAACTTTCCTCTTAGAAGAACATTAGTCATTTAAGTTAAAAAAAAGCCAAGCAAACTGTAAATGATGACACTAACATCAAAAGGAAAGAAAAACATAGTGCATAATTGTGTTGAGTGCAGCTGGCAAGGCTTTACTAGCAGGGGACTGCAGGCATGGCCTCTTGAGGAGAAGCTGCAGATGCCCATGCTGGACACAACTGGTTTCAGGCTGGGTCCAGTGAACACACTGTGAGACAAAGCTAAGTCCCTCAAACAAGATGGTGGTGCCTCCATGATAACATATCTAAGAAAGGATATAAAATCCCTCATGAGCATGGGAGAAAGGAGGAAAATTAGAGAGAAACAGTAGTGTGAACAACATCAGAAAAGAAGGGAGAAGGTGGTGTTTCAAAATTTATCTTTGTTTCTCACTACCCAAACCTGTTTTAATTGACAATAAATTAAATTACTTTCCCCCAAGCTGAGTCTGTTTTTACTGTGATGGCAACTGATAAGCAATCTCCCCGTATTTATTTCAACTCATGAGGCTTTTCATCCTATTTTCTCCCCATCCTGTTGAGGAGAGGAAGTGAGTGAGCACATGGGAGGGCAGCAGGCTGGTGGCTGGGGGTAACCCAGCACAAGAAGAAAGGACAATAACTGCTAATGCAGCTTGGACAGTGTTCCTGCATTAAACTTACACTAAACCGAGAAACAGAAAATGAATAAAATTCTGTATCTCAACTAGTGATAAGCAACCAATTCTAATGAAGTCATTGAGCCACTGACTCCTACTGGCTGATGATTTAGTTCTGTTTCAGTTTCTGAGCCACTCTAACTTAATCACTATGAAAATTTGTTAATAGGAATGTCTAAGTGTTATGAAAACATACATTCATTTTCTTAAAAACATTTCACACTGCATTCATGAACACAGATAGCAAGAGTGGAAGAAAATACATACTAGTGCTCTTCCCCCCTTCCCCCTACCCAGTGCTAGGTGATAGCATTAGAAGTGGGATCCACCATCAGAAGTGACTAAAATGGAGGGTTTCCTTCCTGTGAAAAATCTGGCTTTTCAAAGCTTAGTTCTGTCCCAGATGAGGCCCATTGATTCCATTGATGTTTACTCAAGTAAATTACCATTATTGATGTGAGCTTTCCTGACAAGCGTTTCAGTAGGCAACTTCTGGGATGTGGTATCCTCAGGATTTCAGCTGTTTGGCATTACCATTCTGTGCATCTATCTTCCACTTTAATCCAAAAGCCATGCCAGCAGATGGGATGAAAAGTTCCTTTAGAGCTAATGCTTGTAGACACCAGACAAGGTAAACTGAAATAATCTTACTTGAGAGTATGTGTCACAAGATAGATGTTGCAGTCTAACTAGGCATATCCATGTCTTAACTGTACTGTCAAGAGAGAGAACCATATGCTGCATGAAGCAGACCACCATACCATAAGGGTAGATTTGTTAAATTCCATTAGGGCAATGGATCCTGAGGATATTTGGATGGAATGCAGACCAGATTCTCTTGGACTCTTTCCTTAGATTTGGTGGGGATTTGCTGAACTAAGAATGGTTTAGTCAAAGCAGTTCCTACAGCTTTCGTGAATGACATACACGCACACATACAGGAGAGTAAATGGGTTTCACATCCTCTGAAACTTCAAAGTATCTTCCAGACTTCCAGGCTTCTTGTCATTGTTTTCCCTAAAGTATACAGCTGCAGCTGTCAAAAAAATCTTTCTTTTTCAGCAGAAATTAGTACAGAAACAAAGTTCAGAATTTTAAGGCCTTAGAATGTAACAAAAAGTATTGACAGTAATGAGGATACAGGAGTAAACAGGATTGTTAACAATGGAATAATTTACTTGGTACATACCTCAGATGTCTACACAGCAAATTTTATTGCTTGCTAATATACTTTACAGCCAGTTGACTGTTAGTTTACTACAATGAAATCTCATGCTACAAATACCAAACCGGTTCAAGATCCAAGATATGTGTTTTTGAATTATAGCTGTTCTGCAAGTTATTCTCTACCTTTTTACTCTGATGGTGGGTGAACTAAGATCTGTAAACATTCTGCTTCAGAACAGCATACAAAAACTGGTGCATTTTTATAAGGGACTAAAGGCTAATTCAAACCTACAGTCTAAGGGATGCTGTCAGTTTGTATTTAACACAGGGATCTCTGGATTCTTTTCCCATTTTTTATGCTTGTCAAATAATTTCCTCCACATGCAAAGCCTTCCAGCGCACACATGCCCTGACTAAGGTTAAAACCAGTTTGAATCCTAGGGTAGCTCTTGCTTATATTTTTTAAATATGAACTTTCTGATACTGTTTTCCTGATAGCCAAATTCCCATTCTTTTCCACCTATTCATCTTGTAGGAATAAAATGGACAGCCAAAGTAATCTCAGGCAGGGTTGATTCCTCTTGGTCAGCTCAAAATAAGCCACCTTACTGTGCGAGGCAAGATCTCCTCTGATTTAAAACAGGTCTTCTTGTTCTTTCTCTGAAATCTTATTGTCATGTCACTTATCTTTTTAGCTGGTATCATGTTGGGTGCCTTCAAAATGTGAAAGAATACTCTGTAGTCCATTCCATTCTTTGCCATCTCTCAAGTCAGGACTGAAATAACTGCTCAAGGATTACGAATGGGATGCCATGCTGTTAGAAATACTGCTTAATTTCCAATGGAGATCTCCAGTCAGATTTTGCTTTGATGACCATGAGGAATACCCTCCTCCTCATTAAATGCATAGAGAACTTATATAGAGACTGGCTAATGAAGCACCTACAAATTAGGGAAAGTGGATCTTACTCTTAGTGCTGGAGTATTTTAAGATCTTGGCTTTAGTACCTCAGTCTCTCATGCTAACAGAGCAATCTGCTGTTGGTTTGTACATATCTGAAGTTGTAGATCTCCCAAAAAGTTGTGTTTTTTTTTTTTTTTTCTTACATGTTACACTGGGCAAAGATGAAAATAGATTTTAAAATTTTAAACAGCAAGTCATAGGTTTGTGAGGAGACTTCTGGAAACCAAATCAAACCTTCACTCCTTAGAACTTCTTTGTTTCAGGATTCTTAGGATTGTGGGTTTTTTTGTTAGTTGTTTAAAAAAATTACATTCACTAGAATAAGACATACTCAACAACACTAAAATAGTTTTTGCGTTACAAGTAAAGAAAATCTTATGGTATTAAACTATTTGGCATACATTTCAGTAGCACAGGACACTGTAACCCATACAGCAGTTGCCATGGGAAGATTATGAATATTAACAGAAAAAACTGCATTCTGCATTAGTCAGTCTGCTATACAATAGTATTATTCATACTTGATGTAAAAAATCGAGCAAAAGGGAAAAAGACCAGAAAAGATAATTTTTCATTAAGTTTCTCAGATAGTACGTGGATATTCACAGTTCCTATCTTTGCTGATTTACACCCACTGAATTAATAAGAGCTTTGACAACAGCCTCATTAATTTTTGGTAAAAGTCATCAGCTCAGAGTGCGCCCAGAGTATGTGCACAATCATGGAAAAAATGCAGATAATTTTTGCAACAAAACTTTTGTTCATATTTAAGCATGTGTTTAACTGCTTTGCTAAGCAGAAAAGGTCTGAGTGGTAGTGATTTTTCTCTGCTGGGTCTTATGACCCTTTGGTATTGTTGTTTGTCTTTTGACAATTTTAATGTTTACGAGTTGATGGAAATCTCCGTTTTTCAGTTTCTTATTAACTGGCGAATTTTACAGTCAGGATAGGATGAAGCTACTGTTGTCTTCTGACTTTTTTGGTGAAGTTTAGCATAAATGCTTTGCTTAATTCAGGTTTCTAACTCAGGTGAAATCTCCAGGGGTCAAGCAGAGAAAATATCCACAATAATTAACTCTTTCTGTACAAAGACCATCTTTATGAGTTCCTTACTAATGTAGGAAAATGAAAATTCACTCTCTTACATAGGATTTTACAGACTTCTCTATTTTGGTCCAGTTTTCCCAGTAATCTGTATTCTTAAACTTTATATATTGCTTGGTACCATTCATATCTAACATTTACTGGCCTGACATAAATTTGCAAACAACTGCAATCTGTTTTATGTTGCTTCCCTTTAGAAACCTTCAGGATCTTTTTTTACAACTTCTGGTGCATTAGCATGTGTACCAAACCTTACTGCACTCACAAACTGTTTGTTTTTCACAGCTGTCATAATAATCATTCAGGTCCTTGAACACAGCTTCTACCATTAATCGTTTTACTAAGAAGTGTGTTTTTTTAATTTTGCCTATCTTGAACTTTTAAATGTTAATCCTCTGGTTTATTTCCTTTATCGGTTTCTCTGACCAGCCAGAACAGTCAGGGTTCATGATTCTGTTACTCCACTATGTGTCTGGGTCCTGATGGCACTGCCAGCTCTGGCTGTCCCTGCCCAGTCGCTTAGCTGCCCATAGCACAAGACTCCACTTCAGCCACTGGGACCATCAGCCCCTGACCCAGCGATGCCACAGCAGGGCCGGTCTGCAGCTCCCCACAGCCCTCCCCTGCCAGGTCATGGGCCTCACAGAGCTGGACCTACTTACAGCCCCCAAGCCCACATCCCAGTCCAGCTTCTGCCCAGCCCAGTCCCTAGGGAGTTGCCCCATGACCCTGATGCCCCTGGCTGCCCTGCTCCTGGCTGATGCAGTGGGACGGGCCCTGCTTGTCCTGATGGATCCTCAGTGGGGTCTACCTGCAGTTCCTGGCACCTGACCCAAAGGAGATGATGACTTCTGCTGTGCCCTGATAGTATGTACTCCTCCTTCTGTAAAGCAACCTAATTCTTCACTGGGAATGTAACAACCCCCCCCAGTGCTGTCTCAGAATCTCACGGAAAAGAAGTCCACAGTTTTTTTAGAATCTGAATTTTAAATCTAATTGTTAGCTCCTAATATCTTCAAAGAGAAAAATAAATTGTGCAAGTGTTGGGTATATTCGTAAATGGATTTCATACTTATCCACAGTTATAATGGCATTTTAAACATTCTGAGATTTCTTTTTTAATGAACCATATTGTTATTTCATTTTAAATGCCTCTTTTTGCCTATCAGGTAGATAGCACTCAGCAAATTGTTTACCGATTTTTGCTTCAGTGCAGCATGTGACTGTTGATTTTATTTATAGACCATTTGTAACTTCGAGAAAGCTAGTATTTGAATGTTATTGTCCTGGGTTCAGCTATCCCTGTTAGTTAGTTATCTGTCTGGAGTTGGTACTAAAACTCTCATTTTACATTTCTTAGTTCATTGCCATCTAATAAAAAACCCAAAATGCCAGCCATCTAGTGATGGATGTTCATTATTTTGTGGCATAAAACATCGTCCTGTGTTAGTTTCTGACTTGAACAGGTGGAACTGATTCTAGCTGTAGTGCTGCAGAGGTTAGAAGCTGCTAGGCACCCACACTGACACAAAGATTCAAAATAATAAGGAAGATTAGAAAGGAAAAAAATCCTAGAAAAAAATCTTTGGCAAAAGATGTATATACTTTATTCTCAGCTTTCGTGCAGTGTTCCTCTAAGAAGCAGTACCGGCTAGGACAGAAGCCTCTTGGGGAGAGGTGGTTGCTCTTTCCTTCAGCAGCTGCTCAAGGAGAGAGGGTACCAAGAACTGCATGACATGAAGAGAAGCAATCAGAGAAGCACAGCAATGAGGTGGGGGGTTGCAGTTAGTACACACACTGACAGATTACTGGAAGAAGGGAGGGAGAATGAAAAAGTATTCCATAGATCAGAGGAGATTGTGAAGATTTTGCTGCATCTCAGAAAATCTTTGAGTTAGACAGCTGAAGCCAAATCAGCAAGTAAAGGTCCATGGGGCAAGCATATAGTATCCAAAGGCAGCATGGTATAAAATCACAAGCTATTCAGGTTTTATTTGATACAACTCGTTTGAGCACTTTTTTCCTTAAGATCTACACTAGTTTATGTAAAAAAAAATAATCTGGTCTTTTTATTTATTTATTTATTTATTTTTTAAATCTAAACCCACTCTGTTCTTCCAAGCTATCGGTGTAAGAAAAAATTCCATGTAGATTTGCCTCAAATCTATGCGCTTCTATCACACCATCAGAGACAGGTCTAGCTCAACCCTTTCTAGCAGAGACATCCTGGAGAGCTGAGCTGGATATTGCTTTCAACTTGGCAAAAGCCCAATCATCACTTTCAGGAAGACTCCTAGATTTCAGTTTGTATTTGGTTTGTGTTGTAAGGTTTTGCTAGCAGGAGGAGGGCTGCAGGGGTGGCTTCTGTGAGAAGATGCTAGAAGCTGCCCCTATATTGTACAGAGCCCATGCCAACTGACTTCAAGATGGACCAGCTGCTGGCCAAACATGACCCTAACAGTGACGCTGGTAGCACCTCTGTGTTAACATATTTAAGAAAGCATAAAAAGTGCTGCACAACAGCAGGTGATAAAGAAGAAAGAGGATACATGAGAGAAACAGCTCTGAGGACACTAAGGTCAGTGAAGAATGGAAAGCCCACAGTGGAGAAGACCCCTGACAGGGCTTATGGGGGACCTATGCTTGAGCAGTCTGTTCCTAAACGACTGTCTCCCATGCAAAGGACCCACACTGAAACATGTGAGTTTGTGAAGACTCACATTGGAGAAGCTCATGAAGAATTGTCTCCTGTGGGAGGGACTCCATGCTGGAGCAGCGTAAAAGTGTGAGGAAGAAAGGAGCAGCAGAAACAACACATAATGAAGTGATCATAACCCCCATTCCTGTCCCTTTCCACTGCCCAGGGAGAAGAGGTAAAGAATTTGGGAGTGAAGTTAAGCCTCGAAAGAAGAGAGGACTGCAGGGAAGTAGGGAAGTTTTTGTTTGTTTTTTTTTTGACTGTTTGTTTTAAATTCACTCTGATTTCTCACTAGCCTACTCTGTTTTTAACCAGCAATAAATTAAATCAATATCCCCAAGTTGAGTCTGTTTTGCCTGTGATGGTAATCAGTAAGTTAAGTTCCTGTCCCTATTTCAAATCACAAGCTTTTTGTATTTTCTGCCCTTGAGTTGTTGATGCAGGAGGAGTGATGGAATAGCTTGGTGGGCAGCTGGTGGGGTAGCCAAAGTCAATCCACTACACAGCATGAGTATGTCAATGCTTATCATCCTCTCAAGAGAAAGGAAGAGAGCCCCACAGGCAGCGAAGCAGGCAGCAGCAGCAAGACAGATAGTGTGGACAGCTTTATCAACTTTTATGTTGAGACTACTTTTATGTCATGTTGTTACTCTAAGATGACTGAGGAAATTGTGCCTAATGTAGGTGGTCTTATGCAACCTCCAGCTGATACGTAAGGGCAAGAAAACTCTCAGATTGCTCAAGCCAGGCAAGTTTTAAAGCATCCTTCATCCTGAGGAAAGGTGGATCATCAAAAAAACTGTCTAGTCAGTTCAGATTTGTACTCCTGATGATGAAATTTATGACCTCCTGATGGGACCATATTTGAAATTGAGTGATCAGAAGAAGAAAGTGTGAAACAAAGATTTGTTGAAGTGATAAGGAGGGGAAAGCTCCAACAGTTGAGGCCCATTTATTGCATTAAAGATGTCTGACTCCCAAAATTAGTAATCTGAAATAGGGTGTCAAACCAGGGGACATAACAAGAGTGCTCACTAGAGGGGTATACAATAAGTTGGATTCAGTTCAAGATTATGATACCTAAATGTAAGCATCCACTTATTTCTAAAAACATTCTCAGTGTTTTAAAATGGCATTTTAGTCAGTGGAGGCTAGTCAATCCTGGATGTTCCCAAGATGCAGTTGGCCACAGTAAGAACCTAAGAGGTGTTCAGTTTCCATGAAAGATGCATGTGGATGCTCCCTTGATGTCCTTGGGTGTACAAGACATGAGGTTGTTAAATGTGATACAGGACCTGTGAGAGATTCATGTCCTTCTGAAACAGCATCTGAAGGCAAAATGGGATATAGCACATTTCAAGCTTCAGTAGGGATCTGTCTACATTAGCAATTTAGTTTACATGAAGAATCGTCTTTTGAAACAAATCTCCTACCATTCTGATCTTCAATGCTTTGGTTCACGTCACACAGCAATCTTGGATCACATTGACATGACTTTTCTCTGAAGTTAAACTAGAAAGCTTTCACATCCAGAGTGCATTTATTATGTCCTAGCTGCC
Source organism: Pezoporus flaviventris (assembly GCF_033815535.1). Lineage (NCBI taxonomy): Eukaryota > Metazoa > Chordata > Aves > Psittaciformes > Psittacidae > Pezoporus > Pezoporus flaviventris. The sequence continues at coordinate 29,274,231 of NW_026892579.1, read as the reverse complement.
GGCAGGAGCTTCTTCCTTGGAATTAAATTAAAGCTAGTCTGAAAAAGTCCCCTGAAAAACATTTGGAAGTCCAGTCCTCTGCACCTAGTGTTTTCTTCTATCATATCCCAGTACTTCCTAATATAGATGCAGCTTTTGTTTATGCAACTGAAACTTACTCTTTGTGTTCCAGTCAGCTGCAGACCCCTGAATTTATGCATGGTAACTTCAACCTAAGTTTATGTGTGTCAACCTCAAACTGAATTCTATATCACTTGGCAAGATCAAACAACGGGGTGTCTGACTTTGTAATTCCTATTCAGGACATGGACTTGAACACCATATTATTAATTATAATTGCCTAAAAATTGTCTTCTAGGGATGTTGCCAGAAATTGTCCTCCCTCAAGCCACAAGAACTTCTCAAGAACACATATATTAGGCATTCACCAAACTTACTTTATAGTATATGTTACTGACATAATCTATGAAGCTTCATTCTTCATGGAATGAAGGTAAAAAGTAGTCCTAGTTAGAAATATTAAATTACATTCTATATGGTTCAAGAATAGATAATCCCTATTGAAATATTACCTGTTAAAATCTCAGGTGGTATGATCCTCTTTTCTGTTGGTTAAGAATTCAGGTGAATGTTGTATATCTTAGAGTAATGCTAAATAATGTTATCTACAGAACTGGAAACTCAAACTATTTGTATGAAAAAGACTTACTGTAATAATCATCTTACTGAAGAGCACAAATATTCTTCTGCCACATCTTAAAAAAGGACTAATATTTGGCCTCTGCCCAGAAAACTGAGACTCTTACAGAATCACACTATTGTTGAGGTTGGAAGAGACCTGGAGATTGTCCAGTCTAAACAGGATCAGGTTAAGTAGAGGAGGTTGCTCAGGGACATGGCAAGTCAGATTTTGAATATCTCTAAGAAGAACTAAGACTCCACAACCTCTCTGGAAAACTGTTCCAGTGTTCAGTCATCTTTACAGTAAAAAATGCATTTTCTAAAGTTTAAATGAATTGCCTCTTGTCCTGTCAGTGGATACCACTGGGAAGAATATGGCTGTGATTGCTTTACTGCTTCCATCTGGCATTTGTACATGTTTATAAGATCCCCTTCTGAGCCTTCTCAAGGCTGAATAACCATAGTGCTCTCACCCTCTTCTTGTTATTATAAATGCTCTAATACCTTAATCATCTTCATGACCCTTCACTGGACTTGCTCTAGGACATCTATATCTGTTACTCTAAGGAGCCCAGAAATGAAAACCACATACCAGATATGGCCTTAACTTTGCTGAGTAGAGGGGAAGAATCACCTTTCTTGATCTGCTGGCAACGCTCTTCCTAACACAGGCCAAGAAAAAGTTGGACTTCTTTGCTGTGAGGGTACATTAACAATTAATGGTGAACTTTGGGTCCATCAGGATCCCAAGGTTCTCTCAGCAAGTCAGAAGTCTGACTGAAACCAGCGCAAACATCTACTGCTCTTCCTTTGTACATGCTTGCCCTGTATGTAAAAAACACTATCATCTTTTTAAAAAGGATTTCTCCGATCTTGGCTCTCAGAGCTGTAATTAAACCAAACGTGCAGGTCACAGGCCCATATCCATAAAATACCTTGTTGACTTCTATTATCTCCCAGGTTAAATAGAAACCTGCATTTGGTAAATCACAGGAGATGCTAACAAATAAAGGCTGTAGCCTTTGCTGGGAGAATGTTCTGTCCTCTCCATTTCTCAAGGCAACAGAGAAACCTCTAACATCGTACTTTCAAATAGGCTGTGTTGCTGTCTTGGCCACTTTATTAGTTCCCAGGCTTGCTGTCTGAGTGGGGAAGTTGAGGAAAGTTCCAACACATGAGTTGGGGAAACATAATGAGAAGGATTTCATTGGGATGCCAATTTCATTGGCATGCTCGTATTTTGGAGCAGTTCTGCCAGGAATGGCCAGAATTTTTGCTGGCTTAATTTAAAATGTCTTGTGCAACTGCTACTGAAAATAGCCAATTTGTCTCTCATCAGCAGAGATTTACTTTGCATGGGGAAATCCCCACCTGTAAACTGAAAATATCTAGGATCTCATTCTAGTTGAAATAGGCAACAGGCATCATTGATTTCTTATATATCTCAAGTTTGCCTAAGGATTAGATTCCATGAATCTTTCTGATTCTTCATAATCTTGCAGCTTCTGTATTGTAAAGGTATTTAATCATGTATATAACTTTGTGCTCTGAATAGGGTACAAGCGACTTTTGTATTTTGTAGAATGGAATTTTATTGGAATATATTTTCCAATATGCTAATATTTACTTCACATAGAACTAATCAAATTTATTCTAATTATATAAAAAAATATTAAAAATAGACTGTTATGGGCATTTAAAATGTAAAGCATATGAAAAATATTTATTGATTTATGATGGTATTATTTTTAAGATTAGCTAATAAAATGTTCCTCATTGTTTTGTAATGCACTCTTAAATCTGATTTTAATGGCTACTGTAGGGGTATATTTTAAACAGATGTAGAAAAAAGGCCCTAATATCTACAGCTGAGCCTGCCAATCTGTAGAAAGCAATGCTTCTGTCCCATTGTAGAAATAAGACTAATAGTAATCTTACATGGCCCAATGCATAATGCATCCCTTTAAATATTGCAACAAATTTGCCTGGAATAGCCTGGATCTCTATAATGAAAATGGTTGTGTTAATGTTTTACTTATTACTGTATATTTTATCATGGGTTATGTTTATTAGAAATATTTTGAACTGAGAAGAATGACTAGAATTAAGTAATAATTTAGTTTTGGCATTACTTTGTCTGCAGAATAAGCAGCTTATATTTATGAAAAAGAAAAAAATGATTTCATTCTATATACTGGACTACTTCAGTTTAGCATATAAAATATTGCTTTAGGTGAATTCAGCACATCTTTATAGGTGATTGCAACTTTAAATTAGGTCTTAAAGACTTAATAGCAGTTATTACTTTAACTAAACCTAATAAGATCAGGCTATATCAGTGTAATTTTATTTTAAGTGTATTAGTTGGTTATCCACATCTGACAAAGACAAAAGAGTTCTGCTTAGGGCGCTCTTTCATCTGCATTGATCCATGCTAAAAACACTAATATAAGTTCTGCTGGAATATTCTGTGGGCCTGAAACCAAGAAGTAAATATAAGATAAGGTGGTTAGCTAAGAACTGTAACCATTGTTACTGTTTAGACATGTTTCTTTTTAAGATTTGAGCGCTAGAAACAAACAAGTACTAGAATGACCCATGGCTTACCTTGTAAAATGGTTGCCCTTTCCTTCACTACAAGACATTTTGTATCACATGGTTCAGTGTCTTGAAATGTCAGTAGCCAGTTTAGATGGAGAGATTACAAGCAAAAACCATAAATTCATTTTGCTTCCTTAAGTCTAGCAAGAACAAGGAGAAACGTTAGGAATAATTGATAGTGACAGGATGAGAGAGATAAAAAGAGATGGACTGGGAAGTATTTAATGACTCTTTGTGGTGTTACATCTGTCACACTTTTTGTGCTACATTAAAGTTTCATTATTTTCATATTTCTTGTGTTCATATTTTCACATCCCCTTCTTTCTGCTAAATTTACCAAGTAATACAATGTAGATAATAGAGAGCTATTGCTGCAAAGGTCATTGAATCTGTTACTGGACTGAATAAAGTATCTCAGCCATGCATTCCTTTTCGTAATACATTTTCAATTAGTGGCTTTGCAATTCTATACAATATAGTCTCACTCTGTTTTTTGTTTTCTACAAAATCGTATAAAATGTAGTGAGTTTTAAACAGAAATAGTGAGACTTTCATTATGCAACTATTAATAACCTGAATCAATTTCATTTACACAAAGAAAATTATTGCACAAGCCTGTTTTCTGAAGAAGTTTATTCCTCTAAGGGCTTGTCTTCTACAGTCTCCTAACACAAATGGATTAATTTTGCTCATCTGAAAGATAACAGCCAATCTGAGGGATTCAGGTTTCCCTTGTTTCAATCTTCTGCCCATCTCTGTTCTTTTATTTTTACAACCTACGCATGTAGTACAGCGTTATAGTAACATAAAAGGACATGGAACTGTTGGAAAAAGTCCAGAGGAGGGCCACGAGGATGATCAGGGGACTGGAGCACCTCCCGTATGAAGATAGGCTGAGGAAGTTGGAGCTGTTCAGCCTGGAGAAGAGAAGGTTGCGTGGAGACCTCATTGCAGCCTTCCAGTATCTGAAGGGGGCCTATAGGGATGCTGGAGAGGGACTCTTCATTAGGGACTGTAGTGATAGGACAAGGGGTAACGGGTTAAAATTTAAACAGGGAAAGTTTAGATTGGATATAAGGAAGAAGTTCTTTCCTGTAGGGTGCTGAGGCACTGGAATAGGTTGCCCAGGGAGGTTGTGAATGCTCCATCTCCGGCAGTGTTCAAGTCCAGGTTGGATGACACCTTGGGTGATATGGTTTAGTGTGAGGTGTCCCTGCCCATGGCAGTGGGGTTGGAACTAGATGATCTTAAGGTCCTTTCCAACCCTAACTATTCTATGACTCTAAAAACATTATGTCTGTCTGAAGAAGCTTTAAAACTTACTCTGGCTGTTCAGTCAGTCTGGAGAGCTCAGTTAAGACAAGGTGTCTCTCTTCAGCAGCAGTGCCTAAAGCCCGTTTATGTCTCCTTGGGATTTTTGTGTTTTTCACCTCTCTTGTAATATAGTCCTACCTGGACATTTTATAAGAGTCATGTGTCCCACCAGTCACTATTAAGACTTGTTTGTCCCTGCAGCACAGCTAGCTGGGTCTACTGCAGTGGCAGCAGTCGGCATCTCTTCTGTTTGGCATGAGAGTAAAAGGATGCATGGGCCACTGGTGTTTGTGAGGTCTTGGTGCTTGATAGAATTGGTTCTGCTGTGTTTCTCTACCCTAAATGTTCAAGAAACACCATTTCTCTTTCCTCCTCCTAGTCACAGCTGGTCACTCCTATTGCAGAGCTGCTTTCACACAGATCACTAAGCAGTTGTCTGTAAGATTCCCTTAAGTAGTGGTAGGCTCAGAGCTTTCTTTGGTGGCTGCTTCTACTTTCAGCTGTCACCTATTTCTTTGGCTTATACTGCTAAACTAACAGTTAGGATTTATGTGCAACTTTTCCCTTAGTTCTTAGAGCCACCACCAGAATGGACCTTTTCATCTATCTTTTGTTTCTTTTTCTGTTTAATAGGTTATTGCTGCAATTTGTTCTGATCGACCACCCTTCCTCAACAAGCAAGGCTTTGCTAACATCATTGTCAGCCAAGTCCAAGCCATGCCTATTGCCACATTCCATCAGAGAGTTGCAGAACTGGCACTTCTCCCAAGATCATCTAGTCCAATCCACTAAGCTTTGGGCAGCAACAACTTTTGCTCAAAGCCCCTGACCTTCAACACTTTCAGGGATGGAGCATCCACAACTTCTCTGGGCAGCCTGTGGCAGTGCCTCACCACCTTCATTGTAGAAACTGCCTTCCTCGTGTCCCAGCTAATTGTATTCTCAGTTTAAAACCATTGCCCCTTGTTCTGTCACAACAAGCTTTGTAAAAGACCTCTCTCTGCCTTTTTTTGTAAGCCCTCTTTATATATTCAAAGGCCACAATAATGTCTTTGTGGAGATGTTGTTATGGCATGAAATTCTAAGAGCCAGAAGACAAAGTCTAGATTGGGCTGAACACTGGACTAGCCTGGCACTTCTGTTGTTGCACAGGGACTAAGTTCTGTCAGACAAGTGATGCATACGTGATCCCCAAAGGTGTATACACTTTCAATCTCTAAGAGATCCTTCAAAGGTGTGCAATCTAAAACTCAGCCTTTGCTGTCATCAACAGTATAACTGGCACATTTTTATTAGTTCTTTGATGGAATTTCATTTTCTTGTGCAAATTCAAGATCTGATGCCTGATGTACGTTTGTTATATAGTTCTATTGCAACTATGGCTTGCTGCCGTCCTTAAATAGTCCTCCAAAAGCTTTTGCCAAAGTTTAATTTGTGTTTCAGCCTTGGATCTTGATTTCAGTTCTGTAGTTTAGATAAAGGTGATGCTTGTTGACCTTCAGGCTTATTACAAAATTTTTTGGTTTTTTGCCTGAAGATGTCACTGTGAAGAATTTATAGTGCTTGTTCTGTGGGGTACCTCTGTACTCATTAGAATTTCTCAATATATCAAATTCATTGTTATTTACATTATGCATGTGCTTGAAGATTTAATGATAGAAAGATCTTCATAACACTTCTGTTAAAAAAAAAAACAACTTTCATTTCAGACAACATGTGCCCAGACTTGTGGAATCCTGATTTTGCTTGTGGGATTCTCTTCCTGGGTTCTTCCCTAAGATTTCAAAATTTCTGAAGAAACTGTATATAACTTCTAACAGTGTTTCTCTTAACAGCTTCTGATTATTGAGACTCTAATAGGCTTCTGTTGTTTACTGAAGATACTGGTCATATTTTAACCACAGAAAGCAGAAATTTGATTTAGTCGATAAATAATGTTATGTGTAGCTTATGGATCCATCAGAATTTGTTGTGGAACTGAAATGCATATAAGCACATATAGCTAATAAATAAAACAGTGCACTTCACTGTCAACAGGACCTAAAATAACTGAGTTCCTCACTCAGCTAAGATAAGTAGAAAGTTGACTGAGATAATAACACTGGAGGCTGAAATCCAGATTGATGCTCTGCCGGTAATGCTTTTTTTGATTTTTCCAGAACTAAATAAAAAGAAAAAAAAAAGCTTTTGATGGTTATGTAGCACAACTCCTTCAATGATCACTTGCAGACAGGTTGCTATTATCTCAAATATTTAATCTGGAGATGCTCTGAGATGTTAATGTACACCCCACATATAAGTGCATTTTAAAACAGAGAAGAGGAAGCAGCACCCAGACTTCATAAGAGCTGTACTAGTCATATTCAGCCATAGAAACTGCATAGTTATTGACACAATTCTTTATAATTTTCTCCTCACTCAGTTGTCCATGGACTACATAATTTCACTTTTATGCTTGTTTTAATCATTACATCCCAAAGTATTCCTCTGTCAATACAATAATGTCATTCACTAAGAAAATAATTTGTAGTACTCTAGTTTTAGATCATCTCAACCTGAACTCATGCAAGCATGAATAAAGTAGACAAAGCTTTTTTAATAATTGTGAGATTACAATTGCTGATAAAATTGCAAGCTCTCTAAATTGCAACTTCAGAATCAGACGAAAACAGGAGGAAAAATATCCCTTCTTCACGATGGGTAGCATTTGAATTGACATTTCGGTGAAGTGCATTAATTCAATTAACAGATTTGCTGAAATATGGACACTACTGCTTCTGCAGATGTTTTTATAGGCATAGTGCAGAAGTGTTTCTGCATTATTATTTACAGACATACCTGTTACAATGTCGTACTCTATCGTTTTGTTTTTTGTTTTTTAAATTGTGTTTTTAAAATTATATTTTGAGAAGAGGAGAAACAAAACAAATGTGGCATTTGCAATTACAGGGGCCTGGATATAGAAATCCTTCTGTTCAGCAGAGAGATGTGTAGCAAACTTGTCCTTAGAAATCTATTTTTTCTCTTGACATTTGATTTCTCTCTTATTTTAATTTGCTTTCCAATTGCCTTCAGTAGCTGTGTGTGACAAACATTGAGGATGTTGGCTCCAGAGAAACGGTTCTATAGCAAATGTGATTATATGGACTGTACATGGAGATGTGTGTATGCGAGGTAGGAAAAAGCATGGTTTCCTTATAGTCACACACAGAAGTCATATATAAAGGATTTTCACACTGGGATTGTGGTTTTTTTTTTCCCCTCAGAATTAACCGTCTGTATTTATTTTACACGTATTTTCATGGTTGGTCCCAGGTCAGACTGAAGATTAAAATCTTCTCTCCACAAGCCTAACAGTTCCTCTGATTTTCACTGATGATAATTTAATTTCTCTCAGTGATAATTTTTTAGATATTCAGCTTATTTTTAACAACTACAGATGGAAATGAAATGGATCTGAAGAAGAGACATTCATTAGCATGTATTCAGGGATTAGAAAAGTCTGTCTGATTCACAAAGCAGAAATGGCACTTACTATCCAAGTCCACTTCTAGACAAAATTAGCAAAGGCTGCAGTGAAGTTGAAGCCTGCTGGTTGCAAAATTGGAAATTGGTTTCCTGGGGCTCTCTGTAAACTCTTCATTACTTTACCCAATCATGGTTCATTAGCAAGTTAACAGACAGAAGACCAGCACACACTGGGATATGTTCAGAGCCAGCACTTCCATCTCCTTGAACATCACTTAAAACTTGAATGTCACAACAAATTAGATATTGTGTCAAACTGCATCTTCTTGTCAGCTGCAGTACAAATAGTGCACAGATCATGGCCACTTAACCTCTTGAAATTGTCAGGTGCTTTTTATCACACATTTCAAGGAGTACCGCATGCATTTGATTCAAAGTGACTCTGAATGAACAAACAAAAGATCTCAAAAGGCATCCAAGAAAGAAACAATTAAAAACCCCGTAGTTAACAGTTTCATGTAAAATGGATTTAATGTCTGTTATTAACTGAAACCTAATTTGCTAGAAGAAAACATACATAGGTGATATTATTGCAGTTAAATAGAAAGCTAAAAATAGTTGCTAGGTTTTAGGGAAATGTTTGCATTTTAGCTACAACATAATTTTGAATTACAGTTGAGTGCCAATTATCTAGATCTCCACCTGAGTGCCTGTGTCTGTTTCCTATTAACTACCATTGTGTTTCTCCACAGTGTTGCCTGATTTTCCAGAAAAAACTTTTGCTCTAAATAGTTCAAGTCAGTGAAATGAACTGTATAAAAATTACTAAAGAATTAAAATGCTTCTGTGCAGCTGCTGTTTGTATAATCTTTTCATGCTGTATTTTTCATGAGCTTTTATGAATTTTGAAAAGAAAAGGAAGCTGAGCATTAATTGAAGAAAACTGCTGAAAATTAGCTGTGGAATTGAGTCCATTTGCTACGAGTCATTCATGGTTCGCAGGGTTAGTGGGAATAATTAGTGACACACTTGGGTTTGTCCCATTGCAACAGGTGCAAATAACGGCAGTGGCCTGCATAGCAGCCACATTACCATGAGGGTTAACTTATGGTTTGGACCATTTGTTAACCAGCAGTGACAGACCCTCGTTCCCTATGCAGTTAAGGAAAGAAATTTATTACAGTGCCCAGAACAGAGAAAACAGCTACAAGAAGCGCCTAACTGAAGCACCTAATGACTAGCTCTCTGTATTAATTGCATAGGGAGTGTACAGTGTGCAGCTGGCCCACAAGTGTGATTGCTCATTGCTCTCTTGAACATCTGTGCTGCTGCAATCTTAACACTTAAGTTAGGCACCTGTATTAGGTCAAGTCAATATGGCTACCAAGGTGTGTAAGCAGAATTTTTAGTGACATCTAAGAATAATGACAAATGGTTAACAGTCCCCAGACAGGGACTGATTACTTCTAACATAGAATCTTAGAATCATAGAATACATCCCTTGGTGAGTAGCTTAACTTTTGAGGGCTTTTCTGGGGCTACTCAGTGGAATTACTCTATTTGTTTTCAAGAACTATGCATTTTCAGTGGACCCCCAGGCTGGTGGTTGGATACTCTGTTGGTTCTTTCTGCTTAATACTAAACAAAGTACTTTTGGGAGTCTGATGATTAGACTAGAACTACATATAGACTGGATGAGTGCATTGATATACCCCCAAATCAAGATCTTTCAGTCATTTGCACAGAATCCTGGCAAGGACACGCCACAGTTCCTTTCCAGCCTGGGACTCGGGTCCCCTTTGTGTGAGAAATGGGCAGAGAACTTGTGTGTGATTGGGCTTTCCTCTGGGAGTGCATGAAGGGATGAAGGTGACATAAAACTTGACGTTTCAAAGCTAATTTCTTCAGCTGATCCTTGCTTGATCCAAGCCTTTGCCTTGCCTTGTCAAATCCTGCTATTGTAATGGGGAGTGAACATTCTGTGCTTCTATTGCTAGTGGTATTCACTTCCAGATGACTGTTATTTATTATCACAGATTCAGTGAAATATGGCAAACTACAATGCTGCAAATATGTTTCATACAAGGTACCTAAGGGAACAGCAAAATGTTCTCACGCCATCATCCGTACGATTTCCACATAATGAATTTGTCAGTATACACATATGCTCCTATCTTTATGGGGTTCTGAAATCTGTTTGATGGATTATAACCCATTTTACTCTAAAGACAATTGACCTGCTGAGGGTTGGCCTTTTGTTAGAAATTTAGCAAAAATATTAATCACTCTCTAATTTATTGTCAAAATTTCAGCTATTCTCAAGTCTGACACAAAGAAGTTGCAACTATTGTAGTACATAAAAATTAGAAAAATGGCACAATATAAAGCATGTGGAAAAATACATTACCACAGCACTAGGTAGGAATGAAGTGGTTGGTGACCCGGCTGAACACTTGAAAATCCCAAGTCTGAAAACTGTTAGCATCCTTTCATGAATATACACTTCAGACAACATATATAATCAGATAACCTATAGAAACTGAGGATAAGAGATAAATGAGTGGGAGGCAGGGCAGGTATTGTGACAGGCTGCAGGCAGTCATGTTGTTGAGAGCTCCCTGGCTGAGAAGCAGCCACCAATGAAGATATCAGACTCATGGAAACTAACTGGAGGCATAATAAAAGGGATGGGATATATTTCCTTTTGTAGCACACATAATAGGGCTGAATTAAAAAGTTTATACAGCTAATCTATGCACACTGTACCTGAAAATTTCTTCTTACAGAAGATGAATTTTATATATAAATCTATCTTATGGTTAATATAATTTTATCTAATTTAATTATCAAGCAATATTTTGGAAAGCATTTGATTTGGGGATTATGAATGTGCAGACATCAATAACAATTTAAATATGTAGTTCTGAAATCAGTTTGTTCTTTTCCCCCCCTTGAAATGTGACTTCCTGTCTGTTGCATTGATTTTACTATTATGACAAAGGCATTCTCTGTTAATTACGAATTAGCCTTAACTAGGATGAAAACTCAGGTGACAAAAAGTCTACCATTTCCATATTGAATTAGGTATAGAAATCCTGTATTGGTTTCTCCTAAAATAGCATGTAAGCACTAATTAAGTCTTTATCAAAACTGTAAACAAAATGAACTTGTAATTACATTTACATTTTGCATAGGAATCTAGGAGTTGATCCATTCACTGGAATATGGACTACAGTAGCCTGAGAAGACAATAAGCTTCATCATTAACAGCTGAGGATGTTACTTCTTTGATTTGTTTTCATACAGTTTCACAAACTTCTTCGAAAGACTAAGGCTGTATCTACATTAGCAAGTAATTTGGCAGAGTAGTAGCAGATCACAGGTTGAATCCACTGGTGCTGGGGCCCCACATCAGCTCTATTCAGAGGTTTTATTTTGGATTGAATTTTGTCTAGTCACCTTGATTGGATGTCCTTATTATGGATGTGGTTTAAAATTGCCTAAAAGGCAAACACTGTTTTGGATCATCATGTTTTCCACTTCCAGATGTTACAAAGTGCATTCATTGTGTACCTACTGTATAGGCTTCCAAAGCGAACCTTGTCTGTGAGCATCATATCTGCTCTGTGGAGTGAATTACTCAATGCGTTAAGTGTGGATGGTGAGTGAATGCTTCAATTCAAATTCTACAATTGCTCTAAACAAAATGTTACAAGATCTGCAGCCTGAGTGGTACAGTAAGGTCTCATAGGCACGGATAACTCCATTTCCAGTACCAGTTTCAATGCTTTGCGCACTCAATATCATAAACACTTGCCAGAACTTTTCCTGATAATCCACAGAGTGTTCTACCCTAGAACCCCTAGGATTAATAGTACCAGGAGCTCCTATGGTTCTGATTTTGAAAAATAGGATAATAAATCAAAATTTCACTGCCAGCATGTCAATAATTAGTGTAACACTGAGGAGCAATTACAATTGACTTAAAAGTGAAGCCTTTTGGATCAGTATTAAAGAGAGGCCAAATTTGAATGTTACAGATCCTGTAACCTTAAAATAATATCCCTGATACTCTGACCTGCTGTCTTCTTGGCCAGGGTTCTCTAATTTAGCTAATGCTAGCACACATTAATCTGTGTTACTAAAGTGGTTTTGGATGCAGAGGCAGAAGAGATATTTAGCTGATCAGTGGTTACTATCATTGCACTATGGGAATGGCATGTTATTTATTCCTGTGGGAAGCTCTTCTGCAATAAAACATAAAAATATTACAGTCTGCCTGAGTAGGTGTTACCCTCACATGGACAGCAATGATTCTTTAGGCTGGTCACATTTTACACTTTACTCATCAGAGCAGAGCCTAGGCTTGGTAATAGTCAAATTGTTTACTGAACCTGAAAGAACCTATTTACATTATGAAATCTTAGACTCTGAGTCTGGGTTTTGGAATCAGTATTAGCCTTATGGTCAATCATTTTTGAGGTTTTTATTTCACAATTCACTAGCTTATGCCTTGAACAAATGAACAATTAAAGTTCTAACGGAAAATTCCATTTCCATCCCTGTATTACTTAAAGCAATCGGTTACTCTGCAGCTCATTGCTTTTGCAAATTAAAGTACTGAACATCTAAACAGGTGGCAAAATAAATCTTCTGCTGTATTAGAGAAAATAGGGTGAATTTATAGCTAAATGTGGTGTGTGGAGTGTGAAAGGCAGATTAACCCTATACAGGGTGCACAGTTGTATAATGCTGCTCCTAAAATTATATTCTGAGCTATGTAATTTTCTTTTCTGTTGGAGACTTATTTACAAGAACACAAAAAGTAAAGACAACTTTGAAAAAGAAAAAAGAGAAGTCTTCTTAAACATGTTCTGTATCCTAAAGAAATTTCTGCTAACCTACAAACCCCAGACTGCCCATTACAATTATAGCTCTTCTCCTGACAGTTGCTTAATGTTGGCAGTGTTCAAGGCCAGATTAGGCAGAGCCTTGAGTGACACGGTCTAGTGTGAGGTGTCCCTGCCCATGGGACAGGGAAACCAAGAAACCCCTAAGCCCTCAAAAAAACCCACTTTTGCGTCTTTTCTTAAGTAAGACAGCATCATTTTAAACACATAATAAATAATTTGGCCTTGTAGGAGTAAGTTAAAAATTGATCTGCTGAAAAATGTCATCTTAGCAAGGAGGTAAACGCTTTCCATACAATTTTTAAGAGATGGCATTTCATCTGCTGTTTTCTTACTAGTGTGACTGACTACTAAAATTGGAGAGGCAAGTTTTGAAGGGATGGTAGGAAAGTTTTGTGCTCATGCTGAAGGAACTGTGTTATTAAATAAAAGAAAAGATGGCATAAATGTAAAGCAAAAACTGAGGAAAAAGATCCGTTTGCTTGGAAAAGAATTTTTGTATGTCAAAAAAGTACACAGCCAAGCTCTGAAGTGTATTATGCTATTGAAAGTAATGCGTTACGAAGTGTTGCCTCATGAAGTTTAAATATATAGATACTACCATAAAAATTGCTTGTGTGATGTTGCTGCTGCATGATGTTCCGTTTCCTGAGAGAACCTGAAAGTCAAATTCTTTAAAAAGAGATCTTAAACCAGCAGCTCTGCTTACATAATTTTCTGCTGAAGCTTTCTGCAATGCTGACTGCTTCCTAGTCTTCTTTCTGAATGAAATGGGTTAGTTGACAGCACACTATATTCCCTGCTATTTGAAGGGTAGGAATAAATTATGGTCCCTCTTGAGGTATGTGTCCTGTATAACTAGACTTTGAATTTTTATTTGATGCATAACATTATGTGAAATACTCACAAGAAAATCTGAAATCACTTGGAAATTAGCAGATTTCAGCTATCCAGACAAGGCTGCTCACAAAAGTGAAAGATCTGGCAGATTTATTTTGCATATTTTTTTCCTGAGTTCAGGCAAAACATGACATATATTAACAAGGCTCAAACAAATCTGATCACACAAACAAATCTGATCACAATCCTCAAAGAAAAACATACTAAATGCTACTCCATGAAAGCTGAAATAAAATTTCCTAATTTTTAGCGTACCTTTCTACATTTTGATTTTCTGAATGTGTATGTAAAGTTTTTATGTAGTAAAAATGTGGATATACAGTCAAGTAATTCAATAATATAATTTTAATTTGCAAAGACAAAAAGATCTTGTTGTTTATGTGGAAAAACATACATGGATTTGTATGAAGGAATTTTTTTAAATTTAAAGTACGATCCTGACATTTTTGGTAATACTTATAGCTGTTATACAGACTGATTTGAAAATAATGCACAAAAATATTTACAGCCAGAATGTAACATTACAGGAACATTTGCTGGGTTAGCTTGTTTCGTGGTTGCTCTGCTTTATGCTGTAAGTGCAATGATATGCTGACACAAGTAATGCTTAGTCATATCTGACACTACATAATAAAAATATCAAAGACGTAGGAACAAAAATGTTCATAAATGAAAAATCTGAGATAGGAATTTGAAGAAGGAATTAAGAGCTACTCTAAACATACCTGTCTGGCAGTTGAGCATCTTGGTACTTCAGTATGCTTTACATGAGAACAGCAGATGAAAACTGGTGATATACAGCTTCTACTAGTCCTAAAAGCTTTTTTCCATATCACAGCTGATGCAAGTCTTGTTTTCTTTGGAGTTACATCACAGACTAATGTGACCTCTTGAGCATAAACCCTAAAAGGAGGAGCTATAGATGTGTAACTATTGGACTCAGAAGGCTGCTAATTTTGATCCAAGCCCTGGGAAGATATTCTTGTGGAAGGACTTGAAAGTGCCTGGGGAAGAATGGAGATGGAACTCTATTCTGTCTGGACGTTAGGACAGAGAACTTATGCTAAAGTTGTGAAAGTAGTGCACATCACCTTTTTCACATCATAGAGAAGACTAGTTGTCAAGATAATCTTTACCTTGATTTAACTGCTTGATTAGTGTGCTCAGATGTAAGCATAAAAGTGTTACAGCGATGAAAGACTATCAAATAGCATGCATACTCTATTGAGACTTGAGGTAATTGGAAGAAAGCAGGTCTTCAGCAGAAGTGACAAACATGTTCATGAAAGAGTAATTGTGGAGTAAATTCAGAACAATTTCATAACTGTGACTGGAAATATTCCATCTCACTGCCAAGAAGTCAGAGATGCTTGCTAAAAATCTTTATGCTGAGTAACTTTGTACGAGCTCTTTTTTTTCCACACTGGACATATAGAAGCCCTTAATTTGCTGCAGTTGTGTCAAAACTCATTGAAGTCAGCCAAGACCTTAGCCATTAAGTTCAATGGAGTTTGCACTCATTCTGTAATACTTAAGTGTTTCAGTATTAATGTTTCTACTTTTAGTCTGTTGATGTCTTTATTTATTCCAAGCAGAGAAGGTTACATTTTGTATTGGCTGATGTAATGTTTTATTCTTTTCTCTGGGATGATGGGAACTGGCAGTCTTGCCCATTCCACCCTGGGGAACCTTGTGCTCTGTAATATCCTCTTGTTTATGGTCTTACTAAAGTTCATAGTAACACTGAAGTGTTACTAAAATTTACTTTGGAACTGATGTATAATGTAGGTGCAAATTCAAGGTGGGTAGAATTAGATGATAAGAGTACTGGTGATGAGAGAATGAAGCAAGACCAGCTAGCACAGATGCCCAGGACAATTTTAACTACACAGAGAGGAAGTCAAAATACTGACACAGAGAGGAAAAATTTTGAGTCTTGGAGATGAGAAAGTGTGTAAAAAACTTTCCCATGAACAGTGGACAGTACAGTGTGGTGATAACAGAGTCTTAAAATAGAGAGATTGATAGTAGCTCTTTCTTTCAAAGAGTGCTTTCACAGCTCTCCCTGAAGTAGATCTTATATGCTGACTTCAAAGTAAAAATAAATTCTCATTGGAGTCATTGATAAAATCAATTAGGGTAGTAGCTTTACTTCTTAAGGAGGAAGCTCTTTACAAAGCAATGCTTTTAATTGTAGTGCAGTTACAAGCAGCAGCCTTCAGTCACTTACTGAGTTATAGCACCTGGGTTAAAATGAACCAGTTTTGAAATCTGGATCGCTGTTTTCATATATGTCAGGAGCAAAGAAATGGAAAAAGAGAAAGGTTCCAAACCTCATCTCTAAAAAAGTATCATGTATTAAATGAAATCCTTTCACTGTGTCTCAGCCACCAAATAACAAAAGAGACTATAAATACTAGGTGAGAAGCAAGGAGTGCAGACTCAATGACTATTCTGTTAGAAAAGCCTTCTCCAGAGTATGAAATACCTCCCATCATGGTCACCACAGTCAGTTGTTCTTTATAACAATCGTAATCTAAGCTAGGTCTGCCCTGACTCTTTGTCTTTTTTTAGTCAGACAAATATTGTTTTTACTGAGAGCTAAAACTAAAATCCAAACAAAGCAAAAAAAGTTGTAACAAGGTTGTTTGGCTTTTTTTTTAATTTGTTTTCTTTTAGTTTGTTTGTTTGTTTTGCTTTGTTGTTTTTTTTTTGTTGGTGGTGTTTGTTTTGTTTTTTTTTTCCTGTTTTTAAATCCACTCCAGCACCTTGAAGTTGAAAATATAGCCAGTTAGCTATGGAGAGGGATAAGTGGAGTAGAACCAGCTGCTCATCAGGTTTCAGCAGCTAATGGAAATAGTTACTTCAGCTAATATCATTAGTGCCTGAAAGAAAATGGCTTGACAAACAGAGAAAACGAAATTGGATTTGTAGCCATTTTAAATTACAGTTTCTCCACAACTCTAAGTGATACCAGCCAGTGAATGCTCTCTAACTATTCAGATGGTGGGAGTAAAATCTCTGAATCAATTCTGAATAGAGTTAGGAAGACAGTGCAATCCTGAGCAATGCTCAGGGAAAGAAGTTACACTTTACACTGGATGGAACTCACAAGTGTTGCTTCCGATAGAGTAAGGAGTGAGGCTTCACCAGGAAAAGGCAACAATCAGTCTGTTCCTCCAACCAATGTGATCTGTCTCAGATAGATTGGACTTCTCTTTTTTTTTGCCAGGGACAGCTATAAAGCATTCAAAGATACAAATTAGATTAATTCTTCAGTGATGGTGAGCAGATGAACATCAGTGTGTGTGGCCAAGCTGTTCTGAGCTGGCCAAGCTGGCATATAGAATCACAGAATAGTTAGGGTTGAAAAGGACCTTAAGATCATCTGGTTCCAACCCCCCTGACATGGGCAGGGACACATCACACTAAGCCATGTCACCCAAGGCTCTGTCCAGCCTGGCCTTGAACACTGCCAGGGATGGAGCATTCACAACTTCCTTGGGCAGCCCATTCCAGTGCCTCACCACCCTTACAGTAAAGAACTTCCTCCTTATATCCAATCTAAACTTCCCCTGTTTAAGTTTTAACCTGTTACCTTTTGTCCTGTCACTACAGTCCCTAATGAAGAGTCCCTCCCCAGCATCCCTATAGGCCCCCTTCAGACACTGGAAGGCTGCTATGAGGTCTCCACTCAGCCTTCTTTTCTCCAGGCTGAACAGCCCCAACTTTCTCAGCCTGTCTTCATATGGGAGATGCTCCAGACCCCTGGTCATCCTTATGACCCTCCTCTGGACTTTTTCTGACAGTTCCATGTCCTTCTTATGTTGAGGACACCAGAACTGCACACAATACTCCAGGCGAGGTCTCACAAGAGCAGAGTAGAGGGGCAGGATCACCTCCTTTGACCTGCTGGTCACGCTCCTTTTGATGCAGCCCAGGATACAGTTGGCTTTCTAGGCTGCGAGTGCACATCAAGCCAGCTCATGTTCATTTTCTCATCTACCAACACCCCCAAGTCCTTCTCTGCAGGGCTGCTCTAAATCTCTTCTCTGCCCAACCTGTAGCTGTGCCTGGGGTTGCTGCGACAAATACCCCAGGAAACAATCGGCACAAAAGTGGACGAACTAAGAGAGGTTATATTCATATAACTTTAATATATCTAGTCCTGTGGATCACTGGAGTATTCATATTTTAGGTATAATTTCTTATTAATATTATTTAAAATGCACAATAAAATGCAAATGATTTTCTCTGCAGTTCTATTGGAATGTTTCATCCTCAGTAAGAATGCTTCAAGAAATTTCATTAATGGGTCAGGATCCTTGTTTTTTAGGCCAGTGTCGTTCAGCAGAGATTTTGATTAGAACTCTTGTCCTGGAAGGACCAGTAACTGAATTGCTTTTGTCTTACTAATAAAAAATTACCGGATAGCTTTGGTCCAGTGGAAGCTACGGAAGGAACTTTCTGTTCTCCAGAAATGAGAAAGAAGCTGAACAGGCAGGAGAAGATAATGATTCTTCTTTACTTCATTCTAAGAATTTACAATTCTTGGGGGACAAATTCGCAATAAGGGGGACAAATCCCCTTGTTTGTAAAAAACAAGCTTTAGCTAACCATGATCTGTACTGTCAGCAGGCCTCACAGAGAGGCTGTGATTTTGAGAGATTAATGTGTGTTCATTCATACCAGGTGAGACTGGGAATGGTTTAAATTCCTCATCAAAATCTTAGGTGTGAGATTCCCAGTAGCATCTATTGGAGACATAGATCCTCTGATATAACATACCCAACAAATAAAGAAGTATGTGCCTGTGGAAACTATCAAAGGGAAATCTATTCTTCTCAACATCAGTTCATCTATGACACGTGAAATAGGCTCAGGGGTTGAATTCCATTTAAGATACTCTCCACTGAGAATAACTGGAAGTGTTAGCACAGCCATGTTGTAAAAGGGATAGCACTAAGTACCTTTGGTAAGCAAAGAGAAACTTGGCAAAAAGAACAGGGAAGATATGAGGAAAAAGAAGCAAATGGGGCAGATTAGGAGGGGTGGGGGAAGAGGGGAAAGATGATGAGTTAGGTGGCCATTATGAGTGAAAGGTTTTGAGAGATCTGATTAGGGAAAGAACAAAGCTGAAGGTTCAGAAACAGGAAGGGATTAATTTGAGGTAGAGTGAAGAATTATTTAATGTTTTATGTAGAAATAGGAAAGGAAAGAAATATTACAGTTGTGGTGTCACAGGCTGATACCCCGTGATTCACAATGAATACCTACAAGATATATGTCATAAGATTTATAGTGTTTATAAACAAGAAAAATTAAAAGGGCTGGTCTGTGTTTGCGTTGACAGGGATGCGGCTTGATGCATGGATGAATGGCCTTAGGCATGTGATGGAAATGTTACTCGACAAAGCATTTAAAACACCAATGTGCTTTTCTAGCCCAGAGTGTCTTTTAACTTCAGTCTCTTTTCACTGCAGTTCCATGAATAACTGTCAAGGTTACTTGTTAAAAAAAGGTTAAGTGAGTATCCATAGTGTATCTCTGGGTTTTGGTTTGTTTATATTTTGTTTTTTGGTGTTTTTAAAAAAAAAAATTTCAGAAAAATTTTGAGTTTTCTTGCAAGATTGTTCTCTCTCTAATCTAAAACTAAAAATGATCTGTGGATGTTTTAAGTGTTAACTTTTTTTTTAAGTTTTGATATTAGTCTGAATGTACATTTTTCTTCTTTTTTTTTTTCTTAGAACACACTTTTATATTAGCTGTTTTATCTCAGTGGGATTTGATAGTAAAATAGTTGAAAGAATAAAAAAATAACGAATTAGTCTTGTTTTCATTAGAGAATTGATGAAAAGCCATCTTCTAGGGAACTAGATGCCCCAGGGCTTGTTAAATTATCCAGAGCCTCTCATGAGTCTTCTGCAAACTTGTATTCAGACCTTATTGTTAGAGATCATAAGCAAAGTACTCCTTCAAGATGTGACCCATCTGTCCTGCAGTCAGTGGGGTTAACGCAATCCTGAGTAGGGTGAGCTGGGTTGTAATCTTGGTGGTCAGATGTCAAGAAATTCACAAGGGACACTCAAAGTTCAGCAGAAGACAGGTCCAGCAGCACATTGTTCCTCTATCCACTAGCCCCATAGCCATCTCTCTCTGTGCCCAGGTTCGGCCAGTAACAGACTGTGTGTGCTCCTGTTGATCATGCACACACTTGTGCATACACAAGCACAAACATGTTCAGACTCACAGGTCAGCACAGATAGATAGATAGAAAATATTGACCCACCAGCACTGTCATAAATATATAGGTCTTGTGTAAATGTGAACAGCATGTTCATGTTTACATGCCTAGTCCTGTTTCTTTTCTCCAGCTGGTCAGGATTGAAGTCTTCAGTGGAATATATACACATATCCCTTGTCTTCCAGTTGCTAACATTTGAATGTCCAGCCGCACTTCAGTTGCTGGTACTCAGACCTCTACATAAGCATGAAGAGTCACGTGTTTGCAATAAATGGTCTCAGATATGTAGTATCAGAAACAAAGGAGTTTCTTATTCCATTCAGATATGGACATGTGATTAGTTTTTTTTTGTGCAGCTAGACAGACATAAGAAGAAGCTGTTAATCCCATAAATTTACTGTGAATAACTCCCTTGCACTGTGAAGTATACCCAGAATATGCACTTCACTTTCTCAGAACTGCAATCCTGACAGTTTGTTGAAAAAGCTTCTTCTAACATGGAACTGTATCTTGCTAAAGGGCTGTAAAGCTGGTTATTCTGGAAAGCTGAAGTAGAAAAAAGATTATAAGCAGGACCCCATTATTTAAGTATCAGTATCTGATATTCAATACCAATGTCTTGTGGTCCTTACTCACAACTACCACAATAACTGAAAAGTATTTCAGAGATTAGAACCCCCTATCCATTCGATACCATCTGTAATTATAATCCTTGTTACTGGTGAATTTAATAATGTTTTAAAATGTATTTGGCTTGTCTCTTATTTGTTATTCTGGACCTTGCTTCTCAGAAACACTGTGAAATAAACTTGTTTTGAATTTGCATAGTGTCTCACAATAAAATATAAAACAAATGCTAGTGAGTAAGCAATAAACTTGAAGTGGCAACTTGATTTGAGCAGTATATTGTGTACTAGGAGGTTTTATATGCTTTCAGTGTACCAGCCTATATGTTATTTGTCTCCCTGTAAAATGGATTTTACCCCAGCAAATTGGATTATGACAGCATATGATTGGTAAGAAGGACATACCTTGTTTACTTATAAACTGCTTTCTTACATTATTTCAGGCACAAAATACAGAAATAATGTATACTCAGCAGGCCAATTTTATGTTATTCTTCACCAAATAGTATTCTTCACCAAATACAAGCTGATTAAACCTTTCATGAATCCTTTCTTTTTTTTTTTTCCTTCTATATGAAGTAATTTTAGAGAATCTGTAATAGGTTGAGACTAAGGAACAGCAAACACGAAGGCTGAATATGTAGTCTCATGTCTTTACGGAATCCTTTGAATGAAATGGATATTGCCATGTTTCATTCACAGTAAAGTATCAGGATTTTCCTGTTCAGATTGCAGGCATTAATGGTCCCATGCTGACAAGGATTTTACTTCAGTTAGGAAGCTGATTTAATAGAAATAGTGTAAACAATAGGAACACAAATGAGAGTGTCTCCTCTTGATCTATTTTGTTACATTTTCATGTTATGTTGCAGCTGGGGGTTAAGTCATGATGTCTTTTTACAGACAAGTTTTTGCAAAATTTAACTAGTTTTACAGTCCTAACTAATCCATCAAATGCCTCTATTTTAATTTTTTTTTTCCCATGAACAAGCTGAATTAATTTACCTTTCAGAAGAATTAGATACAAACGTTACCAACCTGTGGGCAATTTTAGTTTGCTACTCCTTAAACAATCATATTGGGCTTTGCCCTTAAAAATGTACAAAAGGAAGGTTGAGATATAACTGTATTATTACTACATAGTAGGGGTTTTATATAATTTTTTATATGAAAACTAAAAGCTTTTAAATCAATTGGATTAATTATAACAAATGCAGTAATTCATCTTATTTCTCACCTCTTTCCTGTTCCTTTCCAGTTATTTGGTTCTGTTTGGGTTTTTTTTCGCATTTCCATTTCCTTCCCTATTTTCTCCCTCTCATTTTAACTGATCACCTCTGTTCTTTCACTAGACATCACTCTTCCTTATTTCCCTCTCTTATTTTTTATTCCTGATTCTTCCTTCTTTCTCTTTCTGAGAAAGAAGGTTTGGTTTTTTGGTTTTTGGTATTTTCTTCCTTTATATTTTTCATCTTCTTTTGATTATGATTATTAAATATTTTAGTGGTTTTTTTTTTAAAGAACTCTGACGGAGTGGAAAGAGTTTCAGCTGACTGAAGCTAGCTGACAGCAAAGCTATCTTCCCATCAAAGACCTTGAAGTGGATGAATGGGACAGTTGCTTCCAAAATAATCGATGAACTGATCTCTCTTTCTTGGAAATACTGAAAACAGTAGGTGAGAATTGTGTGGATCCTTTCTTCTATTTGCTTGTTTTTGTCATGAGTAGAAACCTTGCTGTGAGGGCAGTTCTGAGAACATTTGTCATTGAAAAAAATTCTTAAAAAATTTTTTAGAAGATGCCAATTTCAGCACTAGTAGAGAATTTCATTACAAGTCAAAATTGAGCTGCACTAGAAAAGTCAATTTTTGCTGTAGCAGCAGAGATTTCCCTTTGCTAAGGAAAACGATATAAAGAGGGATTTGTTTAAGGTCTAGTTAAGATAAGACATTGCAAGGGTCTTAAATGCAATTGAAATTTAATATTTCTTTTTACTTCAACCTGAAGAAGAAATTAACAGTCAAGTAAAAAATGTTTAAACTCACTAGAAGGTGAACATAAAAGGGTCCTAAAAGCGAACCAGACTGTTGCAGATTTGATTAGTATAAGCCTATGACAAACAACATATATCTACAAGTAGCTGTCTTATTATTTTGCATTAAGGAGCAAAGTGGTCTATCTCATACAAAATCAGACTCAATTAATGAAGCTAATACATAGAGCAGGGGCATGGAATAAGTTAAGAGGGGTCCAGATGGGATGCACCCGCGGGTGCTGAGGGAACTGGCGGAAGTCATTGCTAGACCACTCTCCATCATCTTTACCAAGTCTTGGGAAACGGGAGAGGTGCCTGAGGACTGGAGGAAAGCAAATGTCACTCCAGTCTTCAGAAAGGGCAAGAAGGAGGACCCGGGTAACTACAGACCGGTCAGCCTCACCTCCATCCCTGGGAAAGTGATGGAACACCTTATCCTTGGTACCATCTTAAGGCATATCAAGGATAAGAAGGTTATGAGGGGCAGTCAACATGGCTTCACCAGGGGGAAATCATGTTTGACCAATCTCTTAGCCTTTTATGAGGAAATAACACAGTGGATGGATGATGGCAGAGCGGTGGATGTGGTCTACCTTGACCTCAGCAAAGCATTTGACACAGTCTCCCACAGCATCCTCACGGCTAAAATGAGGAAGTGTGGACTGGATGATCAGGTAGTGAGGTGGACTGCGAACTGGCTGAAGGAGAGAAGCCAGAGAGTTGTAGTCTATGGGGCTGAGTCTAGTTGGAGGCCTGTGACTAGTGGAGTGCCCAAGGGTCAGTACTGGGACCAGTATTATTTAATATATTCATCAATGATTTAGATGAGGGAATTGAGTGTACTATCAGCAAGTTTGCTGATGACACTAAGCTGGGAGGAGTGGCTGACACGCCAGAAGGCTGTGCTGCCATCCAGCGAGACCTGGATAGGCTGGAGAGTTGGGCAGGGAGTAACTTGATGAAATATAACAAGGGAAAGTGTAGAGTCCTGCATCTGGGCAGGAACAACCCCAGGTTCCAGTATAGGTTGGGAAACGACCTGTTAGAAAGCAGTGTAGGGGAGAGAGACCTGGGGGTCCTAGTGGACAACAGGATGACCATGAGCCAACACTGTGCCCTTGTGGCTAAGAAGGCCAATGGCATCCTGGGGTGTATTAGAAGGGCGGTGGTTAGTAGGTCGAGAGAGGTCCTCCTTCCCCTCTACTCTGCCCTGGTGAGACCGCATCTGGAGTATTGTGTCCAGTTCTGGGCCCCTCAGTTCAAGAAGGACAGGGAGCTGCTGGAGAGAGTCCAGCGCAGGGCAACAAAGATGATTAAGGGAGTGGAACATCTCCCTTATGAGGAAAGACTGAGGGAGCTGGGTCTCTATAGTTTGGAGAAGAGGAGACTGAGGGGTGACCTTATCAGTGTCTATAAATATATAAAGGGGGAGTGTCACGAGGACGGAGCCAGGCTCTACTCAGTGGCAAACAATGATAGGACAAGGGGTAATGGGTACAAACTGGAACACAAGAGGTTCCACTTAAACTTGAGAAGAAACTTCTTCTCAGTGAGGGTGACGGAACACTGGAACAGGCTGCCCAGGGAGGTTGTGGAGTCTCCTTCCCTGGAGACATTCAAAACCCGCCTGGACGCATTCCTGTGTAACATTATCTAGGTGTTCCTGCTCCAGCAGGGGGATTGGACTAGATGATCTTTCGAGGTCCGTTCCAATCTCTAACATACTGTGATACTGTGATACTGTGTGGTTCCCTTGCCATGTTTTGATGTAAAGATGATGTGCAGGAACAGTTAGTATGCTGATATTAGTGGGCTTCCTAATCTTTTCTCTTCTTATCTTTCTCCCTCATGGAACAGAGTACCGTCCTGCCTTTAATGCCAGTGTTGCCTGGTCCTGGCAAAGAGAAGCAGTGCCTCCACATCTGAATCTGTGCATTTTAAGTTTATTCCAGGTACTTCAGGTAAAACTGAAATTACTCCAGGAAAACTGCAATTTCTTGAAGTTCACCTATGTTATGGGGTCTGGTAGTGAGAACTGAGAGCAGGCCAAAGACCATTTTCTCCTAGGAAAATTTTTTTGAAGAATGTAACTGAGCCACTGATTTCCCTGTGTGATTTCCAGCCTCTAATGAAGACAATCATTTATTTGGGTATCTGATATTTCCCTCACAATCTGTTTTTTAGACATTTTTTTGTTTATTTTACCTATCTCTGTACAATTTTTTCAGTATCCACTTCCTTACCAGATAGATTGATAACTGACAGTATAGTCCAATAACATTTGTTTAAGTCTTACATTATCATGACATCGGGTTACATGAACCTTTTAAAGACTACAGAGATATTGGAAATAGCCTTCTGTGAACTAGGTTGCTTTGATAAACAAGTAACAAGCAAACTCATTAGAAGGAAGATTGCCATAGAAGCAGAGAACTCTAATTACCTTTGCAGAATACGTACTGCAGCATGGCATTGCATTTACACTCTTTCCAGTACCTGAGCTAGCTTATTTAAAATGAGGTCAAGTTGTTCCAACTTTACCCTGCAACCTAGAGTGTAAACATATGTCTTTATCTGTATCAACATATAACACAGATTCTGCTGGCTGGACAATTTTTTGTTCAGGAATAATATCTCACTGGGCTTTCTGATCTTTTTAGCTGCTGAATAGCTCTTCTTCCACCTGTGCAGTTTAAACTCTTTCACAGAGAGTGTTGTTGATCCTCAGTAAACTTTCTCAGCACGTTCCAGCCACCTGTTGCATTATTTCATCAAGTTTTGTTGGGATTTCTTATGCTAATTGGATTTGACCACACTACAGCATACCATCCTTTGGTGTTTTATTTCAACAATAAATCTACAAATAGATTTTAGTCATGTTGGATCCTGTGACTTATTTATAATTTCTTTTTCTCTCTCCCCAGTCACCAGGGCTTATCTCACCCTCCTATTTTTATTCTATCGTGTAATTCAAACACTGTTGAATCACTAACTTCTTATCAATCCTGCAGTCTCTGGAGGTCCTAGATTGACATATCTTCTGTAATAGACTAAACTTGTTTTGTTTTGCTTTTCCCCTCTGCCACAGTCTACAGCATCACAACTAAATTTCTTAGAAATGTATCCAAATATTTCATGACAAAGGTACCAAATGTTTTGTACAACTCCTTTGCAATTGCTGTAAAAGTTATGAAACTCCTTCTGGGTCATTAAGTATCTATTTAACATTTCCAGTAAACAGAATCCCATGTAGCCCTAGCCTGTCCAATACTCATAACTTGCAGTTCATAGAACAACCTTCTTGCTGACAGGAAGCAAAGAGTCTCCTGAGCCTTTATCATTCAGACATAAAAAAGAAACCCTACAAGCTGTAATGCAACTGATATTTTTCATTATAACGAGAAGATATTCTTCTAAGTAGTAGGTTTTTCATAACATTTATGGCAGGATAATATATTTTTATTTGGCAAGCTGGTCTTTGGGGGATTGTCATAGAACTTACATGGCTAAGAAATCAGAGATTCAAAGAGCTTTCATTTTTAGAGTAACGAAGGTGCAAGACTAAAGCAAGCAATTTAGTTTTAGAACTACAGGGTCTCCAGTCCAAAGGACAAAGTCAACTGTGGGCTGGGACCTATAAATAACCACTTTGGACCTAGCAGTTCCCTATAATGAAAAGGACTTTGCAAACTTGGGGTAGGAGGATTGGCAGAGTGTATGGGTGTGCTTATCTGGTTAATACGCAGACTAATGTGTTTGTATTTTGAGGTTAAAAAAAAGACTCAGTCTTTGAAGCAGAGAACAATCAGCTATTTTGGCATTCTCTTACTCTTTCAGCCAAATCTTCTGTATGGAGGAGGTACTCTTTATTGCCAGGCAAAGCCTGAAAATGCATTGCAAGAAGACGTCCTGGAGATGCAGGTATGATGGACAATGTGGGAATTGGGTACTCTAGAGAGAGAATGGAGTTTGCTTGTACTTGTAGGAAGTTACCTTAGGAATGCATAGGGGTTTCTTTAGAATTTGTTGGGGCTTGGGAAAATGCTGAAATTCACTGTAGTAAGAAGCAAGGCTGGAGGGAAGAGTGTATCCTGCAGAACTCCAGTGGGCAGATGGGTGAGTCTGTATTTTCATTTGTCTCACCCAGCAGATTGGTGTTTCCCCTTTGTAGGAGTAGCCGGTTTTGTTTAATGTAATCTAGCTTTAACACTGAAAGCTCGAGAGACAGGCCTATACTAAAGGCTGTAAAATGTTGAAAGAGAATGGCTTTTATATATAAAATGGAACATATACATGTATGCATAGAATATGTTTAATTATTACTGTTACCATTTTACAGATAGAAACTGGAAATACAGAAATCTCAAGGACACACTATAAGTTAGTGAGAAAGTAAAGAAATTATTCATATTTCCCTGGTCTTAATGTTATTCCTTATGTTTCAAAGACATCTTGCCCTGTTGAACTGGTCATTTCACTTCCACGACATGTACAGAAAATGTTATTAAAGATTAATAATAAGAGTGATGGGAAGAAATAACTGAATAAGCTAACTACTGAAACAAATTATAGAATTAGAAAAATGTAAAACATTCTTAAAACAGGGAAGGTCAGCTAGTGGCCTAGATATTAGACTTCGCATGCTCAGGAGATGTGTTTGGCCTCTGGAATATGTTCAGTTTGAAGGACAAGCAGAAATCCACCTAGATAGGGGATTACTGCACGCAAGAGGAAAGCAGACAAGAGCACTTAGGTGATGAAGAATGTGGTCAAATCTTTCAGTTTATTAAGCCAGGTACAGTGCCTCAAACATATAGTTGTTTCACCCTTTGTCATCCATCTAAGGATAAACATAACTCCTCAACTTGAAGATGTACATATCTGATTGGAAAGACAGATAAGACCTTGTAACCACTGATTATTTTGACTAAGTTGTCAACATGAGAATTGATTAATATTTGGAGATAAATGAGTTACCTAAGTTCAAGTTTTTGATATTAACCTGTAAGGTTTTTAAAACATTACAGATTATCTCAGATAAATGCTCTCCATGATTAAATCATAAAACTAATATTTTTATTGCAAGCTGTGAAATGGTTGTTGAACTGAACAGATTAAAAACACTTAGTATCTGTATGTAGAGAAAAATATGTTACTGCAGTGCCTACAGTCTGAGACTGTTAATTGTGCTCATTGCAGCTCCAATTTTTTGTTAAAAAAATAAGACAGAAAAAGCCTATTTCAATGTCAAAAAAACCAAACCCCAACAAAGGAAACTAAACTCTTCCCCTAATTCCTGTAGATTGTTAAATGGAAGTTCCAGAGTTATAAGTGAAATACATATGTATTTTGAAAAGTTTTCCATTAAAAATCAAATAATAACCATATGAACTTTGGCTCACAGTGAAATTTGTCAGCACAGATAAGCTAGGCTTCAGCTCATTTAACTTTTAAAGAATAACTATGTACGTAGTTGGTTGTTCTGTATGTTGGATTCAGATACTGAGTATATCCATTTACATAGTGATAAATGGATGACATTCCATAATTGTTTTATGAAAAACCCCAGAGATTCAGAAGGCATGGACCTGCTGGTGCTGACTCTACATCAGACAGTATGAACATGAGAGTAGTTTCCATGCATTTTTGTACACTTCTGCATTTTGCCTGCTTCTGTTTTTCAAATTTTATTATTGCCAGTTTCTCTTTAAATGCATCTTTACATGAATATTTGATTTTTTTAAAATGTTTTGAATAATTGTTTTTAACAGCCAAAAGACTAATAATGAGGAATTAGTTCTAATAGACAGAGAGAGTGAGTCTGTCATTAATTCTTTGTACTTGAATGCACTGGCCATCAGCTGTCTGGTATGAAATGACCCTGCCTGACTGGGAGCTCAAAATAGGACATAACAACAGTGAATTTTCAAGTCTGTAAACCTAGCAATTTTGATTCATAGTTCAGAGAAATTCTGAGAGCAAGAGATCCTAGAAATGAAATAAGAATTAGAAACCAGTTAAAGCACTCAATGAAATTTATTTTGTACTTAAAACACAGATGAGAGTAAGGTTTTAGTTGCTTTTTATTGTTGTTGTACTTTATTAGAAAATTGATTTGATTGTGTGCACAAATTTCTCATTCATAGAGCAGGAAGCACTTTTCGACTTAGGTTAACCTGGAGAGGATCCCTGATAACTGAGCAGGAAAAGCATTCGGTGTCTGTCCCTTTGAAACAATGTAAATGTAGACTGATTGAGGGCAGCTGTTTTTGAGAAATCCAGACCCTACCTGAATTCTGGGTGCTCAAGCTAGAGGTCTCAAGGATGTACCTTTCTCAAATGAGAAACTGCATTCAGGAGTCTGGGTCTACCAGTGTTCCAATCTGCCTGCATGGTTTTCTTAGGAGGGATCTGCTTTCTGTATTCGTGCTCTCTGGCAATCCCACAGGTGAAAATTTATCTTCAAACCAGAAACTGCATATTTATAGCAGTATGATGGTTTGCTTGAGCTTTGGTTGGGAGACTAATATCTGGATTCTTTTCTTTTTCCCAGACTTTCAGATCCTTCTCACACCGTAGGATCTTAATTCTCCTTCTGATTGATTGTTGCTTTTCTTTGTACCTGGAATTTTCAGTTCAATTCAGCTCTCTCCAACATTTTCAACCCAACTTAGAAAAATTCATGCTATAGTATGTCAATGGAACAACACATTTAGCTCTGCAGCACTGTAGATTGGAAGTCTTGTTAGACTTTGCTTCATTCTAGGAGTAGGAGTAGAAGGTACAACTTGTACATTTTCTGACCATGGCCACTGAGTAATCCACGCTTTCCTTTGCCTTTTTTTTTCACTCAATTTAAAGGAAGGTGTTGATTTTCTTTTGTTCTTATCTTCCTAGTTATCTAATTGCAGCTAAAAGCAACTGTGATTATTACAAGGTTTGTAGCGTTCAATATTATTGTTGCTTTAACTATCGCTTATTCTTTGCAAGGGAGGAGGTTAGTTTGTTAGTTTAATTTCTATATGTAGTTTTGTGTTTATCTTATTATACAAGTAATCCCTATTAACTAATAGCTTTATTGCTTCCAGGGATAATCTGGTTCATTCGTTAATGACTTGGAGGCCTACAGTCTCTGCTGCCTTGTATTAGAACATTTATTAACTGCAAAGCTTTCAGGTCTGATATCTGACCACCTTAATTGTCACTGTAACTGATTTTACTTTCGACTTGGCATAGTGATTCCTTTGTAATTCATTGATGATGAATGGATGTCCTCTGGTTATCCTGCTTGGCTAGGCCTAAGGCATAATGCAGGCAATTGGTTTTCTTTCACTCTGACTTGTCCTAAAAGATGTCAAAAACTATTAGTTCAATTTTATCATATGGGGAATCAGGAGACTCAGCATATTCATAGCATCTTCAGCCTCTCAGCTGAGCAGATAGAGGGCTACAGCTAGCTTTACAGAATGTCCGTTTTCCCTTTTAAAGAGAGGTGCATGAGGACTTTGCTCTCCATGGTTCTAGGGTGGCCCATGTCATTTTTCTTGCAACAATGGCGGGCATGGTGGGAAACAAAACTTCTACAGACAAGGCACAGGCAAAAATTTGTGCCCTTATACTTTAATGTATAAATATATATATATTAGATATTTCATATATATATATAAACCCCCCTAATCTGTAAGTTTAGAACTGGATAATAATCTTTAGTGTTAACTCTAGTTGTAGCCATTAAAGGAATGGCTAACCGCCAAAAATGGGTTATCCACCATGGAGCATAATTTTGTAATAGCTACTGAAAGATCTGCTTAAGCCAATCAAGACATTTGACAGTTTGTTAAGATAGAAGGGACAGATATGCCAACATCCTTTTGAAAGGCTTCCAAGATTTCACCACATTGACATGCAGTTGGATTTAGCACTTTGCAGCTTGTTTTTTGACTTCTTCTCTCTGAGCACACTACTAATGAAGACAAGTGTGGTGCAGGTGCACATGCTTTTACCAGTTGTTTTATTAACTTGACAGCAAAACACACAGTGAAGCCTTAAAACTAAAACCACATCAGAGAGACAGGCATTGCAAAATGAAGAAACAACAGAAAACAACCCGTTAAAATGCTTATTATCTTTTTAAATATACTGGTTTTATTTAAATCAATAGAGACCCAAATGTAATGTCTAAAATATTGACTAAATACAAATCAGGACACAGATGGATTTTTTTTTTTTCTAAATTATTTTGAACAATGAAACAATTCTGTTGCATAAATATCTGTGTTCAGTATAAAAAATGTTGATAGCTCAGCTATGGGAACGATAAAAAGCAAGACAACCAAATTTGCTGAAACCTTTGCTGCTGATTCCAAAATGCACAGTTTCTTCCAGGGATAAAGTCTTCCCTTAAGCAGCTGTACCAGAACTCCAGGTGCAGTTTGTGAGCACAGACATGAAAATCAGGGACAGACACACAGGAGTGACCTATTCCTGTGCAGGCTGATGTGACATTTTGTTCATACCCAGTAGTCGGTCTGCAGCAATGAGAAGGTGCTGAGGGGCTGCCTTTTGGGCTAAAGAGCAGCCAGGAGATGCTGAACAGCCAGGACTCTCCAGCCAAGGCCATATGGGGTCTGGCACTGTCTGAGCAAAGACTTAAGATCTGAAGGTGATACCTGTAGACTTCAAACCCCTCCTTCCAAAAGACGTTCATCGATCTGCCTGGGGCCACTTGCAAGTGAGACCTGCATGTCGCCAGCTCTTGCCTCTCTCTTATGGGTAACCCAGAGACCTCTCCCCGTGTCTGCTTCCAGGGGACTTGGAAACTGCTTCTCACGTCTCTGCTCATCTCCACTTCAGAGGCTGCCTGCTCTCTGGACCCTTTCCCAGTTCTATTATCTTTCTCCAGTGCAGAAAATGACTTGGGAATTATGCTGCTATCAGACAACCCTGCTTCTGTAATTGGTGGGGCAGGGAGAAGGGGAATTTCTGTGTTTCTGAGTTGAATAAGACCATGCAAATGTTGAATAGCATGTACAGGTACTAGGACCTAGTCCTGTGTTGGATCATTTCAAAACACACAGAAGTAACTCCAACAAAGCAATTCAGGTAAGCTGATATAAAACCTTTGCAAATTGTGAATCATGCTATTCAATGACTTTAGAAAAAGAGTTTACCAAATCAAATTTCCCCTTATAAAATCAGAAAATCAATGCACTTTATAACTCCTGGATTTTTCTTTCTAACCTGTGTTATAACAATGTTGAAATCTATGTTATATCTGTAAAAGTGGTAAATTTCAAAACTCTATTTAAAACAGGACATTAATTTCGAAATGATGTATGACATGACCTTCAAATTTTCATAATTTAATAAGAATGCAAGACTAACTAATTAGACTTCAAGATGACAGATAAGTGTTAATTATAATTCCTTTTGAACAGAAAAAAGGTTTTAAAAACAAATGCTTTAGAGAGGTGGCAGAATTTTGCTCCTACTAGCAGCAAGATAGACAATGTCTGCTAAAAAAATTAATATCTTCAAAAGAAGTAGTGGGTACATCTCAGTTTCAGTCCAAGATTAAGTTCTAAGAAATGCTGTGAGAAAACTGACTTCCTCATTTCTCAAGTTAATAGTTTACACAAAAAATTTCTTTTCGTATTGTTGTTATTAAATCTAAGTTAATAGAGTTGGATTTGAAATATGAGGAATCTGCTATTCCAAAGTATTTTCTTCAAAAGAAATCTTCCTTAAAAATTATTAGATTGCTCTGTACTTTATATTTTTGCAGACAAATTTACAAAGCTCATCTATTCACTGTGATAAGGAAATTCCTTGGCTTTGTCACTTAGAAAGATCTTGAGTCCAGACATGTGCTTGTTAAATTTGGATAAGTGCACTTTTAGATTAAATTAAGCAAAAAATGTAAGCTCTAAGAGGTGATCCAAAAAGAAATAAAACATTAAAAACTCTCACATTTCTGGAGGCATATGAAACAAAGAGAAAACTAGTAAATTAAATTACACAATATTCTGCAATCCGAGTCTTTTGTAAAATATTCTGTTGTATTTGGCTTGTGTGGCAAAGTAGCTGGTTGGCTTTTGTGAGAAGCTGCAAGAAGCTTGCCCCATGTCTAATACAACCAATGGCAGCCAGCTCCAAGAGGGACCTACCAATGGCCAAGGCTGAGTCCATCAGTGATGACCTAGTTAAGAAGGGGAAAAGAAAACCCTGAGCAACAGCAATTGCAACTGGAAAGAGGACTATGTGTAAGAAATAGCTCTGCAGACACCAAGGTCAGTGCAGGAGGCCAGAAGGTGCTTCAGGTGCTGGAGTAGAGATTCCCCTTCCGCCCATGGTGCATCCCATGGTGAGGCAGCTGTGCCCTGTAGGCAATGGAGGTCCATGGTAGAGCAGATCTCCACCTGCAGCCCAGGGAGGAACCCACACCAGAGCAGGGGGATGCTCAAAGGAGGCTGTGACCCCATGGGAAGCCTGCACTGGAGCAGGTTTGCTGCAGGACTTGTGACCCCATGGAGGACCCACACTGGAGCAGCCTGTTCCCGAAGGACTGCCCCCTGTGGAAGGGACCCACACTGGAGAAGTCTGTGAAGAACTGCAGCTCATGGGAAGGACTTGCATTGGAGAAGTTTGTGGAGGACTGTCTCCCATGGGAGGGACCCCACGCTAGAGCAAGGGAAGAGTGTGAAGAGCCCTTCTGAGGAGGAAGTAGCGGCAGAGATAACCTGTGGTGAACTGACCACAACCCCCATTCCCTGTCCCACTGCTGTTCAAGGGGACGAGGCAGAGAATTTGGGAGTAAAGTTAAACCCAGGAAGAATAGAGGAGTGGAGGTGGAAGGTGTTTTAAGATTTATTTTTTATTTCTAATTACTCTGATTTGGTTGGTTATAAGCTGAATTAATTTCCCCAAGTCCAGTCTGTTTTGCCTGTGATGGTAATTGGTGAGTGATCTCTCCTTGTCCTTAACCCATGAGCCTTTCAGAGTATTTTTTTCTCCCTTGTCCAGCTGAGGAAGAGAGTGACAGAGTGACTTTGGTGGGCACCTGGCTGTGGTAAACAATTGTTCTTAAAATATTAGACTGCTTTGTCAATTCAGCAAAATATTCTCCTTTCTTAGTTTACCACCCTGAAACCCAGTGATGATGAATAATGCTTGTCTAAGCTCTTCATTAGCAAGATAGAGGTTTGTCAAATAGCAGAGAGCAGCAATTTTAGTTTGTTTTCTTGAAGAATAATTTGCATTTACCTTTTATTTTGTCTTTCCTGTTTCTAATGGGTTATTACTAAATTTTCCTTTCCTGTGTCTTGCTCCACACAAAGGAATTTTCCAGACCAGAGTATTTAGATAGCTGTTTGCTAATCCACTACATTTTAGAATTAATATTTCCTCCACTACATGTAAAAGAATTCATAATGGAGTTTGGAAATTGGCAAGAGATAGGTTTTCTACCACCTACTAGACTGGCAACCTGAGAGGAATTTATTATTTTGCTCTTTCAAGTAAAGAGTGCTGAAACTGGAGAAAAATGTATGTCTATATATTCCCTCCAGTGTACCTTGAATAAATATAGAGGAACACTGTAAGGAAGGAAAAGTTGAGTGAGAAATTATGATACTACTCAACAATGCTCATAGATTCCTTTATGTTTTTTTAATATTCTATAGCAATATAAACACATACACTCATAGCCCATTAGTGTCATGCCTGATTTAGCTTTTTCTTGTGTACAATCTCAATTCTAAAAGATCACCATAGGTTTCTGGACATGTTTGCAAAATTCTTGTTGCTATTAGTTTCCTCTCCTGCTTTGTCCTTGTTGCAAACCTTTTTCTACTTACCTTCACATTCATTACTATCCTTTTCTTCTTGCCCAAATCTGTTCTAAAAAGTATAATGCTCACTACTTCCAACTTCAAATTTGTTCCCATAATACCAAGTTTTTGTATGAAAAGGCCCTCTTTGGAAACCCCTGAGGCTATTTGAGAACTCACTAGGTATAGATATACTGTCAAATATAGATATACACTGTCAAATCTTATATGTACTGTGTTCATTCCTGCACTATCCTTCAGAGTAAATCGGTTCCCTTCTTGACAAAATGTTTCTGGAAGTAGCTCCCAGAACTGCATACTGTAGAGATGTAGAGTTTTCCAACATTTTCTAACACAGAGACCCCACACACCCCAAGCTTCTCTTTGGTGAAAACCACCCAGGGCATAGAGCACATATCCTCAGCCTAATACTAGAAGAATTTGTTGTACTGAATCTGTTTTTTAGATCTGCATTGTACTATCAGATGATTTGAAATTCTTTCAACTTTGAAAACTTACAGAAAATGATCATTAAAAGCTTTGGGTGGCCACTTTGGGAAAGGAGATTCGAGCCAAGCGCTAGGCTGTGTGGAAGTGGTCAGTCACCTCAAAGAACAACTGGCCCTCAGCAGTCTGTACATGAATGAATAGTGCTGTACAAGTTGGCCTAGGATGCAGGTAAGGTATTACAGCCTCTTCACCTGTGCTAAACAGAGGCATTGCATGGAACACAAATTAATAAAGAATATTTAATGTGAACTATTAAAAATTATACAAAGATAATAACCCCCCAAACTTTTTTTTTCTTTATGATTCATCATTCTCCAGGCCATTTCTTCATGAAGACATCATCATCCCATATTCATCCTATTCTTGTCTCTCATGATTTACTTTTATTCTCTATAATTTGCCATATATCTTATGTGCAGCTTAATACCTAGTTACAATCAACTAAGTTCTTCTACAAAAACATGAAATTTTGGGAAGAGTTTATGCTAAATTGGAAGTTTCAATAAAACATTTTTCACTGAAGAAGATATTTAAACCTGTTTTGCAATTAAATATATTTAAATTTACCACTATCCTGACAGTCAGAAGTAAAAGAAAAAAACATAAAGCCAATCCCTAAATCCATCTGAAGATATAACAACTCACGTGTGTTTATTTTTAATTTATCTGTAAAAGTGAAACAACACTCTCTGTTTTAGGGACATTTCTACAATAAATCCAAGAATATCGTATGTGTAGAAGCCCATTTGAAACATACATACAAAAATATTTAATGCCATTTTATTTCAGAGAAGAGCCAACAATTTAACTGAGAATGAAAGAAATATTCCTGATTTGTTCATACAGAAAAAGTACTCCAGTGTTTTCATATAAAATATTGCAAGAGTTTTATGTTGCAAGTCCCTTATACACTAAAGAACAAAAGCAAGATTTAAGATGGCTGAGCAAAATGAGATCGCCGCAACAGAACAAATAACAGAGCAATCCCTTTGAAATTTGCAGGAAATAGACAGAAAGGAATGAAATATTGGGAGAGTGATGACATGAGGGGAATGGAATGAACCCATACCCTAAGTACCAGCAGGGAAACCTAGATTTGGAACTGCAGGCAGAGGGATTCTGCAAAATGCAGTAAATTGTGCAGATAAACTAAAAAAACCTAAGCAATGGGTTAAATCTGGTGTAAGTTTATGAGTTATTAGCTAAAATTATGTTATGATTTCTAAACCAAATTTCTAAATATGGAAACCACATCAGGCTCAGAAAATCCCTCCCGCAGGGATTAGTGAGATGGGACAGCACTTTGAAAGGCCATGTGCTCATCTTCATCTATCTTCTTCATCCAGATCCACTAACAGCTGGTGTTGGTGCTGGGGTATTGGGATGGATGAGCCTTTAAAAAGAACAGTATGCTTGTTCTCATGCATTCAAAGGGTGCAATTTTATGAGAATGCACATTTTGTTGTACTACTCCAAATACTACTGGAGTATTTCCTCTTGCCTCTGCAGAGAAAAAGATGTATTATATATAAAGATATGCATATAAAGCCTGTTTACACCATTATAAGTGCATCACGTGGAAGGGAGAGTGGTGAGAACTTGGCTTTATAGTGTATTTAAATTACCACCAAAATAGTTTTTCTGTTTGCAGTCTGGTTGTAGACAAATTGTAATTGTTTCTGCAAACAATAAATTAACTGGGAAATGTGACATGATGTGTCACAAATAACAGCTTTCACAGGTCACTACATCCACCTGCCTCAGCTCCTCCTCTTGCATGTCAATTAAGTCACCTGTGTTCTCTCTGGAAGTGGTATTTATCACCTCTGATGGACATCTACAATCACCAGAGAAGCAGTAGAGAGCACTTACAACAAGAACGGTAATGAGAGGGTTTTGAAGGCTGACAAAAGCCAGTACCATGCAATTTACTCCAGTCTCATACTGCTCTTGGCTTTTGATGTCTGTAAGTCACAGTAGACCCTGCCTTTAATCTCTACACATGTAGCTTTAGCAGCACTTCTTAGAGGAATATAAATTGAAAGGGAAGAAATGCAATTTTGGGGGAGGGGGAAAGTGGGGGGAATTGAATCTGTTTTACAGGCTCTCAGGAACCCAGGAGTACTAAACAGGTTGTTTTACATGAAGAAACAGTGCATGAGAACAGCTAGCCTATTAAAAGGTGATCCAAGATAAGAATTACACGGGTGGTGTGTAAGCCAGCACAGGAAGGCTGAAGGAACAAGCACAAAACTATGGATGGAATGCAAAGAGTAAAATAATTTTCATTACCTCACCAAGAGGGGATCCCTGAAGCAGCACCTGGGCAGGGACACACAAGTGGGTACACAGGCCCTGAAGAGTTTAGTTCATGTTAGACGATCACTGAACCTGCTGGTTTTGCCTGTATATCAAGGATTCACACAGGAGTAGTTTACCACTATGCTTTGAACTTTCCCACAGCAGGGCAGGAATCTCAAGCATGTTCAATGAGATCTCAAGCAGGAATCTCAAGCATGTTGTCTGAGAATGAAGACCCTAAGCCCACTGTAGGAGAGGATCTGGTTCAAGACCATCTTAAGAACCTGAACGTACACAAGTCTATGGGAGCTGATTAAATCCATCCGTGGGTCCCGAAGGAGCTGGCAAATGAAGTTGCTAAGACACTGTCCATCATATTTGAAAAATCATAGCAGTCAGGTGAAGTTCCCAGTGACTGGAAAAAGGGAAATATAACCCCCATTTTCAAGAAGGGGAAAATGGTTGACCCAGGGAATTACAGACCAGTCAGTCTCACCTCTGTGCCTGGCAAAATCTTGGAGCAGATTCTCCTGGATGGCATGCTAAGGCACATGAAAAACAACAAGGTGCTTGGGGACAGCCAGCATGGCTTCACTAAGGGGAAATCCTGCCTGACCAATTTGGTGCCCTTCTCTGATGGGGCTACAGAACTGATGGACAGGGGTAGAGCAGTTGATGTCATCTACCTGGATTTGTGCAAAGCGTTTGACACAGTCCCACACAACATCCTTGTCTCTAAATTGGAGAGACATCAATTTGATGGATGGACCATTCAGTGGATAAAGAACTGTCTGGATGGCCGCACACAAAGTGTTGTGGTCAATGGCTCAATGTCCAGCTGGAAGCCAGTACCGGGTGGTGTCCCTCAGGGATCGGTGTTGCGACCGGTCTTGTTCAACATCTTTGTCGCTGACATGGACAGTGGGATTGAGTGCGCCCTCAGCAAGTTTGCCGATGACACCAAGCTGTGTGGTTCAGTTGATACGCTGGAGGGAAGGAATGCCATCCAGAGGGACCTTGACACGCTTGTGAGGTGGGCTGATGCCAACCTCATGAAGTTTAACCATGCCGAGTGCATGGTCCTACACCTGGGTCGGAGCAATCCCAGGCACAGCTACAGGTTGGGCAGAGAAGAGATTCAGAGCAGCCCTGCAGAGGACTTGGGGGTGTTGGATGATGAGAAAATGAACATGAGCCAGCTTCAGTGTGCACTTGCAGCCTAGAAAGCCAACTGTATCCTGGGTTGCATCAAAAGAAGCGTGACCAGCAGGTCAAAGGAGGTGATCCTGCCCCTCTACTCTGCTGTCGTGAGACCTCACCTGGAGTATTGTGTGCAGTTCTGGTGTCCTCAACATAAAAAGGGCATGGAACTGTTGGAACAAGTCCAGAGAAGGGCCACGAGAATGATCAGGGAACTGGAGCACCTCCTGTATGAAGACAGACTGAGGAAGTTGGGGCTGTTCAGCCTGGAGAAGAGAAGGCTGCGTGGAAACCTCATAGCAGCCTTCCAGTGTCTGAAGGGGGCCTAGAGGGATGCTGGAGAGGGACTCTTCATTAGGGACTGTAGTGACAGGACAAGGGGTAACAGGTTAAAACTTAAACAGGGGAAGTTTAGATTGGATATAAGGAGGAAATTCTTTCCTGTTAGGGTGGTGAGGCACTGGAATGGGTTGCCCAGGGAAGTTGTGAATGCTCCATCCCTGGCAGTGTTCAATACCAGGTTGGACAGAGCCTTGGGTGGCATGGTTTTGTGTGAGGTGTCCCTGCCCCCGGCAGGGGGGTTGGAACTAGATGATCTTAAGGTCCTTTCCAACCCTAACTATTCTATGATTCTATAATTCAGTTGCCCACACATATGAAGAGACATTTTAGGTGCTTTGAGGATCTTTGTCTCCAAGTGCTGTTCCTTAAGGATGAAGATGTCTCATGTGGTGGGCTTGCATGTACATCTCGGACACCCCAGGGTACTACACTTGGCAGCGGTGCCAATGTGCAGGCACCAAATGGTGTCCAAGTGTGTCACAAGCTTGGTAGTTGAGATGATGACAGGTCTTGGACATCATTGTGGAAATGCACCCATCCAAAAGGCTGAAATATCTGAGGGTCAAATAGAACTGTTATCCTTTACAAAAGCTCAGTTTCACAATATGTGAGGCGGTGTTTTGTTAAGATGCTTTATCAGATGATGTATACATGTAAAACTAAGAGTTTTATTGTTTTCTTTTTCATAGCAATATGGAACTATCTTGTGGAACAACAAAATGATAATTTGGGCCAAGACAGGAACCAAGGCACCAATAATTTATTTTCAGAATAATAATAATAAGTTATTCCATACTGAACAAAGGAAGAGTAATTTCATTGTTAGCACAACTTCTTCCTTGGCAGAAGGTGCCAGGTTTGAAAATTGTCTTTATGATCCTGCTTCAAAATCAGGGTTAAAAAAAACTATTTCTCTCTCTCTCAAAACAAACAAACAAAACCCCCAAAAAACCCCAAACAAAAAACCAACCAACCAACCAACCACCACCACCAACAAAAAAAACAAACAAAGAAGAGAAAATATCTATCTATCAAACGGTTGAATCTATTTTCCCTCTTTTTCCCTCTTTGTCCTGACTGGTGCCGGAGGGTTGGGTGTACTGTATTGTACTGATAGACGAATGCAGCAGAATCCTTAGAGGGAGCACCATGTACTCAAGCACAGTACATGTTTCTCTGCCTCATAAATCTCATCTATACAATTGGCTTAAAGTTTACCAACAGAAGTATTTTTTCTGAGAAACGAGAGAACAGGTTTTAGCAGCAGAGTTTTCTGATTGTCACCACATATTTCTCCAACAGAGCTGTGAACATAAAATTTAGTCCCTGGGGGCCTAATTTCTGGTTCGGGTGTCTAAACTGTCTCTAGCTACGGCTGTGTAACTAAATCAGGTGTGAATATGAGCCAAATTCTCCCTGAAGTCACAGTCTGGAGGGAACTGAAATGGTTGTTTTGATTTTGTGATCACTATGTCGTGTGGATGATTCTTAAATATTTCTAAGAACATTGCATACCTCTTTATGGTAGAAATATTGCCATATTTCAGTGGTTTTATTTATATATTCATTTTTATTTCAGTAGTTTTAATTTATTATTTTAGTGTTTATTACAAACTTAATGTTTTAATATAAAGGAGTTAATTTAAAAAAAAACCTGGTTTTTGTTTTATTGCATTTTATAATTTATTTGTATGACATTGACAGAGTATTTAGATTAGGAAATTCTTGGGAGTTCCTTCCAATCATATTTATGAGTAGATTCTCCTTCATAAACCACCTTATGGATTGGGTATTAGTTTGAAATGATGCAAAGGCTTTGGGGAATTACTTCTCTGTAGCAGAGTTTTGGCTGCATTGTTATGCTGTCAACAATATAATCTTGTATGTTAAGTTCGCTATTTTTGTGCTTTTGAGTGGGTGCAAGCATCAATGTATATATCTTATTACAGCTGAAGTGTCAGTCAACAGTCTCCTGTTAAAAAGCTTTCCTTTACAGATGGTTCTGATGATCTTAATTTGGGGGATAAGTATTTGTTTGCTTCTCCAACTCTATTCTGTCCCTCTGAAAAATTTAGTGACGTTAATGTTTTCCGTTAGGCAAGGACAAGTAGGAAATAGTACTCAAAGGATGCAAATTATATTCAGTGTAACATGAAAATCATAGTGCAGTCTCAAGAGGTGTAAAGGACTTTTTCTTCAAAGATAATCTGATTGCATAATAACCAAG
This sequence comes from Pezoporus flaviventris, assembly GCF_033815535.1. Taxonomy (NCBI): domain Eukaryota; kingdom Metazoa; phylum Chordata; class Aves; order Psittaciformes; family Psittacidae; genus Pezoporus; species Pezoporus flaviventris. The sequence goes on along the minus strand of NW_026892579.1, from coordinate 29,233,044 downwards.
GTACAAAACTTGTATAATAGCTAAGCTGTTAGTGAAAATGGCAAATGGTCAATAGTCCTTAGCATAGAGTTGTAAACTTTCAGATTAGGTTAAAAAAAAAACAACCCTCTTAAAACTGTCTCAAAATACCTAATCCAAATCCTCCAGGGTGCTGAGCATCCTTAAAGGTGTAACTTGTAGAATCCATCTGAGACTTGTAGCTGTTCAGACTCTATACTTTCGTTTATTTACAGTAGAATATTATCCATATTAAAAAAATACATTTAATCCATGATATCCCATTAAATTGTCCTAAAGAGGCACTCTCTTTGGCATAATCACAGCTTGAAAAAGCAGGCTGTAACACCTTGGTGTGTGATCTGCCCCTGCTGCATTTCCAAGTAATAAATATTCCCAAAGCTTGTCTCATTCCTATTTATTAGCACAGGTGGCTGAACAGATGAAAAATAGGCTGAAGGTAATATTCTAGTTTAATTTTTGAAGTTGCTTCTAGCTGGACTTTCATTTTCCTTTTGGGGATAAATAATTTCTGGAATGAAGGTACAAACATAACTGTGTTATACAGCCATATTGTTGTATTACCAAAAGAGATACCACAGAACTGAGGAGTGATAGCAGCAGCTTCGCTGACGTTACTGGATCATGTGGTTATGTCTGCTGTATTACACCACCTAGTGTATGCATTCATGTCTCCAGCATGGGTGAGCATAGAAATGTCTGAGGGGCTCCTGCTCCTTACCATAAACCTCCATTTCTGTCTCGCAAGATACTAGTAGCAGGGAGAAGCTACTGCAGGCTTTTTCCCCTGCATCACTATGGAAACTCATGAGGATACTCTGAAAAGGAATTACAATTTATTTTCTATTCTGATGGCTGGGACAGCACAGAAATGTCCCTCACAAACCTTTAAATTAGAGTATGCTGGCAGGCTCTGGTGCACATGCTGACCTCCACCTCCTGGCACTTGGAGCTCTGATCCTGTTTTGTGATGGGAGAGGATGCAACTTCCAGACCAAACTATCATATGCCTGCTTAGTGATAAAGCTGACATTTCCATTTTGGGGTTGGAACTAGATGATCTTAAGGTTTTTTTCAACCCTAACTATTCTGTGATTCTATGATTCTATAGGGATGTTGGGGAGGGAATCTTCATTAGGGACTGTAGTGATAGAACAAGGAGGAATGGGTTTAAACTTAAACAGGGGAAGTTTAGATTGGGTATAAGGAAGAAGTTTTTTACTGTAAGGGTGGTAAGGCACTGGAATGGGTTGCCCAAGGAAGTTGTGAATGCTCCATCCCTGGCAGTGTTCAAGGCCAGGTGTCCCTGCCCATGGCAGAGGGGTTGGAATTAGATGATCTTAAGGTCCTTTCCAACCCTAACTGTTCTGTGATTCTATGATTTTACATTCAGAGAAAACACATAAGGAAGGTTGTTCTGAGAATAACTCAAGGGAGCCTCCTGCAGCTGATTCGTATTCATGTGCTGGCAGGTAAAAGCATGGGGAAAATCATGCAGGTTTTCACATATTTAATTTCTCCAGAAGGTGTGACTGTAAAGCAATCACGATATGGAATATTGAAACAGTGTCAACATTCAAATGGCACTGCAGTATTTGTGCTCTGTCTTAAATGTTCATAAAGCTGTCCAGTAGCTGAGCCTCTAAGCCTCACACAACAATGTGTGAGGCTTTTGCACCAAATTTTTACAGTGGAAATTAGTGAAATGTCTAATTTTGTTATATTCTTAGCGTCAGTACCTAATCTGAAACTATACTTTTCTTTTGCAACTTTCTTTAAAATTTCTCTGTATATATTAAAAGTCTCATTCTTCATGTTTTTTTTTTTTTGTTTTTTTTTTTTTTCTTGATTTGTTTTTTCTTGGTTTTGTTTTTTCTTTTATTCTCAAAACTGGCAATGAGATTTTTATCTGTCATTGCCTGGATTAGGTAGGTAGCCTTATAGATTGACACAATCACTGAGTTTTGCCGGTCACCAAGTATCACCTCTGCTCAAAAGCTTAAACGATTGTACTTCTGATGCTTTGTTCACACTTGTTCTTCTAGCTATTTACAGCTCAGCAATTATTCTGTCTGTACCACCAGCTCTCCTTTTCTGATATACATCAGGGCTCCTTCTGCTTCCTTTTTCTGCTGGCGGCGTAATGCTGATATCCCTTCTGCCTTGAAAACTGCCCTGTCCTTCCAGCATGCCTGTACCACTCAGATCTACATGGTCAGCAGGGATTATCACTTTGTCAAAATGTTCCTACTGTCCTGCTGGCTTTTCTTTGGCATTTGTTGTCATTTTACAGTCAGCCTTTTTTTTTTTTTGCTTATTATACCCTTGATTTGACTGTGTTTCCAAATAACTTAATATTATGCATATAATTTTCATAGTTTATTTTCTAGTTTTCAATTTTGCCTTTTATTTTCTCAACACATTCTGCCTATATTTTTAATGGTTTCTGCAGTGCTTTGTGTTGTTCCATTTTTCCCCATGAAAGTTCTTCTTTTATTATTTGCCCTGTTTGTGTCTTCTAAGAACTCTGAAACTTAATTGTATTTATTTTTCAAATACTTATATTACTTCTAGAGATATTTTTGTAAAGAGATTGTTCTGAGGCATCCTGCAAGTCATCATCTTCCTTGACTCTCTTACTGCCTGAAATGGTTGCAACAGTACTTGTCAGAATCAAATTAACCTTTTACATCCTTTTTTTGTGTTGGAGTTCAATATGAACTTAATATTTTTCCATATGTAGCAGTTAATCTTTGCCATATTGTGTAATTCTATAGACACTGACATCTAACGGTTTACATCTGTGCCACTGCCTTGCCTGGGTTTTGGTTAGATTGGTGAGTTTTGCATAACAACCGCTAATGTCACCGCAGTCTCTTAACTTTCCCAGTTATCATTTCTATGACCAGCTGTAATGCCACATGTAAGGTTTACATTTTCACTCATTTTCACACTCAGGCAGTCAGGCAATCAGGCAATTTCAGGGTTTTGGAGGCAATCCTGAATCTCAAGGCACCTTGATGATGATTTGAACATTTAAATAGGTAATAGAGTGATCTGATTGAAATTCTGATGAGTAACATTTTGTGGGGGAGGAGAAGGCACTACAGAGAGCTAAAACGGATGTAGCTAGAAAACAGAATATTTCTGAATGCAGCGGTCTTTTGGAAAACAATAAATGATGTGTTATGAGACAGGATGAAAAGCTATTTTTGTGACAAAATACTGCACAAGCTATATTCATAATTAGGAGTACATGAAACAAAATATGACCTCTTAAACAGTCTTCTGCTTCTTCTTGCCATAGCAAACTGAGAGGGAAATGTTTAACATGCTTCATGTGGAATATTTTAAAACAAGAGGAGAATGCTATTGTTGACAAGGCCTTGGGGTGTTTCTATGTTCAGGCTTCCTGCAAAGAGACATGGGAGCACGTTCCAGCAAATGGAACAATAGGGGACTGTAACAGCATTTGCCTCTTTTCGTCAGGTTTGGGCATTTAAAACCAGAGCCTTACTCATTCTCAAGGCATTCTTTATATCCTTAAGAGACGCACTGTGAACAAAGATGCCTCTTAGACATATCCCCTCATTTTAGTTGTCTTCGCTTCCTGCCAGTCATCACTGTCTCCGTGTCCTGTTTCATAAAGGATTTCTTGCAGTTCCTTGGCATATCACTCTCCTTACAGCTTACTGTAATCTATAAAAAGACAAATTTGTTCTAAGGAGAAGGATATGTTGAAAGCCAGCTGTGTCTGCAATGTTTCCTTCCTTTATGCTCTAAACTGGATAAATTACCCTAAAGTTTAGCTTCTGCTTACAAAGTATCTCTTCCCTCCATGCTACTGCTTCCACCTACTTCAGACAGCTGTTGAAGTACAGTATTTGCTTGCTAACATTATTGAGTAAATTCAATTAAATACCAATAGAGAATTTCAGCATTAACATTACTATGTTGCTGAAATATTACCTCAGTAGTACTTTAGATATTTCCTATGGCCAGATGCTACAAGTGTGAAAGTGGAATTTGATAAACTGAGAGCTTTCTCTGGAAGAATCCTATTTTTATGAACCAGTGAAGATAATAGCAGACCATGGTCTTGCAGTCACAAAAGCAAGTAACAGTATAGATGTGAGTAAACTGCAGTTAATACTTTCTGCATATACTTCTGTATAAGAACAGCTAGGAACAGTCACAAAGGATGTAATATTAACTGGTGATTATGTTCAGAAATAAAAGTACACACCAGATTCTTTAAATTAAGAAACATTTCCATGGAGAGTACTTCATTCCCACCTGAAAAGAGAATGACAGCTTTAAATAGCAACAAAGCTGCCTGCACAAATCAGCAAACAGTCATTTAACTTCAAGCTGTTTTTTAATTTTTTTTCTATTATTATTTTTAATTTGAGCAATATTCACTTGACAGGTGTTTCCAGGAACATACACAAAGCCTGAAATACTTTCAGTTAAACTGATAAGAAACACTTCTGTAGGGAGAGATATATTTTAGACGAAGCTGTAGTTTATTTTTTCTGGATCAGCCTCCCTAAGGCAGTCTAGAGAAAGTCATTCACGTATGTAAGTTGAACCCAAGACCAGCATAGTTATATTAGTTTTAGTAATTTCATGTGCTGTGCATCGAAAGAGTTCTGTTTATTTTTTATTTATTGTTATTTTAGGGCATTGTGTTGGTGGAGATTTAGCTAGAAACCACTGTCAGTCATTCTGTGATACTTCTTACCTGCCTCTATTTAGCTTTTTTTAAACATATTTTCCTTCTTTCCTTCCATTGCTTCCTTTGGTCTTTCGTATTTCCTGCTTTCCATATTTTGCTATAAATCCACCTGTAATCATTTAAGTGGTTTGTTTAAAGTAAAGTAATACTTTGTAAGGAATGGACACAATCATCTCCTTGAGGGCAATAATATTTCCATAAAGCAGATTTGTGCAAGGTCTTAACTTGCATATTGTAAATATTCTGCTTTGAAATACTCATTTTAACTTAGATTCTTATTGTAAACACATATCTGCTTCAAGCAGTAAATCATCAGAGGTGAATACGTGATGAATATGTGGAGGTACACCAGCATGTACCTCCAAGATTCAGTGTGATTCAGTTAAGGTCTCTGGAGGACTGGAGAAGGGCAGGTATAGTAGTACCTATCTGTAAAGAAGGAGAATGCAGAAAATTATAGAGCAGGCAGCCTACTTTCAATAATAGAAAGCTATTGGAGCAATTTATTAAGCAATCAATTTGAAAATACTTGGAGAATAATAAGGTGATAAGACAGCTAATATGGATTTGCTAAGAGCAAATAATGACAAACCAGCCTAATTTCCTTCTTTGACAGGATAACTGCTTTAGAGGACAAAAGACGAAGCAGAAGATGTGATAGTTCTTGACTTGAGTAAGGCTTTTGATGACATCCCCTCTGACATGCTCAGGGAAATACGGTAAAATTGTGGACGATGAAATTACAGTGATGCTGATGCACAAGTGGTTGAAAAACTGTAATGGGTTAGTAGTTATCAGTTGCTGCCTGTCAAACCTTAGAGATTTATCACATGCAATATGACAATTTCCTAATCTGAGTTCTGTGTGAGTCACTATTTTCACTAATATCTTGGGGTGCTGGAATAAAGAAAAGCCATTTATTTTATGCATCCTGCAGGCCCTTAAAAACACATTCACAGGCATGAGGAGAAGTTGGCTGGGCTGAGTAGCATGAATGAGCCCACCTCCTCCTCCAACTTTCCCCCACATCTTCTGCTTTCAGTGTTTGTGATGGTAATGAATATTGAAAATTAAGCTCCTCATGTGCTGATACTTTTCTGCCTTCACACTCTGTTTCTCAAGAAATAGTCTCCATTAGTTCTGTACATTTGAGGCTGTTCAGGCCTCTACGTAGAGGTAAACCTGGAGCATGCTCATCTTCCCTGTTCCTATTGCTTTGTTTTAGCTTTAGATTCATTTGAGTGGTGAATTGAAATCAGCAAGATGAAATCCAACTGAAAAATAAAAAGTGAATGTAGAAATCAAATTAATGAATGGAGAAGGCCCTGTTATGCAGCAGCACTTGGTCTGTATCTTATGATGGATCAGAAAGTGAAAACTAGTCAACAAACATGATAGGTACTTTTCCAAATAGCAGGCAGATATTCTAAAGAATTAATAGAAGTATCATATGCAGGTAGGTAATTATTCTGCTTTAGGAATGAAAGACCACTTTCATGCTGGATAAAAAATTTCTGATTCAGAGTGTTCAATCTGTAAAATAGAAAGTCCTTCTGAATCATATCAGAAATAAATCCATCATTGCTATTGTTTCATATGCATTGGCACCCAGTCACACTGTAGTTTCAGCTAAAGTTCTGCACCAGTTTTATACACCATATTTTGAGAAGGATGTATGAAACCTGGAAAAAGTTGAGAGTGCAGCTAAATTTAAAAAAAATATGACTATGAAGAAAAGATGGAAAACATTGGATTTTATTCATCTCATAAAAAAAAGACATTATGGAGAAGGTAAATAAGATCATGTGTAAAACATTTCTTATAAACAGACAGTATCTATGGATCTCCACATCTGTTGAGAAGGGGAACAAGAAGTAATTGGGTTCAATTTACAGTAATGAGAATTTTCATTAACAACTTCTCTCGGATAAAGATCATTAATCTTTTAAAAAACATGCAAAAGGAATTTGGGAAATCCACAAAGATCTTTACATGTGCACAGTGGGAACCTGCAACAGCCAGAGTGCTTAGTTCTGTTATGTGAGGGTGGTTGAAACGACAGAATATGTATAATTCTCTCCTGTTCCTTCTGTTCTTACTGTGTAGAAGCTTTTCCTTTGGTCTTGGTCTCAGGCTAGTAGCTTTCAGTAGATACCTGCTATGCAACATGCTACACACTAGGCAGTTCTCCTGAATGATCATACCCAATTTTTCTAGGGAAAGAACCATTCCCTCCAGAGGCTCTCAACTCACCTAGAACACAGGAACATAGAGTGAACCGTGAAGAAACAAATCAGGTTGTCACTGAATGACAACTGAATAGACAAGTAGCTGTTAGGAAGGCTTTTGATACACTTGATCTGTGAGAAATTAGGTTGTGAATTCAGATGTCACCCCTTGAGTTCCATTTCTGAATGGTACTGGCTGAAACAGTTTGGCAATCTGTAGCAGTAGATCAGAAAGCAGAGTAGGTTTGTGTGCGGGTGCAATTCTCTTTTTGGGCTAACAGGCATGGTGCCATGTTATCAAAACTTTTAGAATGCAAAGTGGACTCAGCTTAGTGTTCAGGGCTGTGCATATTGATCTGTTGTGTTAGCTTGCTTGCTATCTATAACCTGACATAGCATTGTGCTGTGTGGCCCCAGCTTGCAATTTCTATGTCAGCTTGTACTAAAACCTCTAAGACTGTTTCTGATTTGTTCTTCATTGGTGTCAACAGGGACTTTTACCAAATATGTAATCTACTGCTTTTCTGATGTATTTTCTCTCATCTCCCTATAAAAAGACCCCTTAATCATTAGAAAGCCTTTTGATCACCTTATGATTGGTTGGTGAAGCTATCCTGACTTCCAAGAGTGTTTTGCAAGGGCAGTTAATGGTCTTGACAACATTTGAAAAATTAAATTTCATGTGAAAGATGGTTAACTTGGTGGTACTTAGTACATAGCTTAGATGAAAACAGTTAAACCATGAATTTAGCTGGTTTGACCAATAATGCTGAGTACATTTTAATGTTGTCCTTGTTTACACTAGGGTCTTGAGCTACTTGTATAAGGAAGGCAAAATAAAAGCAGTGTAATTTCCAAAAGTAGACAAGATATATATACTTCTGCTTTTACTACTTGTTCTGCCTTTTAATGCACATGCTAGATAAGTGTATATTAAGCTATTATAGCAATAAAAGAGAGGAAAAGAGAGAGATTATAAGCACTTTGAGATCATTACATGAGCAGGGCTTTGAAGAGCCAAATTAGTTTAAAGGCTTAGTATATGTGCACACTATGAAGTGTCAGTTGTTGTGTGGCAACTCTTCATGTGCACATGCTCAGCCTTCAGCTTATGGGATGACAACCCAAGCCACAGTAGCTACATTTAGTTTTTTAACATTTGGCATGTGCACAGGAACAGTAACAACTGACTACTCAATGTTCAATTGCTTGCATCGCAAGTTCTGCAGGAAATTCATGTGGCTCTGACGCACATGTGTAGCAGTTCAACAGCATGCTCCTAAATCATTGGTGGAACAAAACAATTGAACAACAATGATTCTGGAAAACCACTTAGCAAAACTGTCCTTAGAAATATAGAGCCTTAAAAAAGTAGAAAAACGTCCTTCCTGATATCCCTTTTGAAATGCTGCCATTCCTAAGAAAGATCCCGAAAGTCACTTTGCTCTCTCTCATTTTATCAATGTGAAGGCCACCTAATTACACTGGTTTTTGTGCCCAGTAAGCCTGGTTGATGAAGTAATTGTATATGAATGTCAAAGACTACGTGATTCATGAAGTTATTTAAGTAAAGGGAAACCGGAGTTCACTTGCCCTTGAGCCACTAAGTCCAGATTACTACCTAAATTCTCTTGCAAATGTATTGTCACCTGTTGAACACATTTAATTTCTTGTCTATTTAATTATTTGCTTTCAGTGGTCTTTGTTCACTGGATGTGTTCTAGAACAGAGAAGAATATCCACATCAGGGTCTTTCCTGGAATTTTTATCTGCAGCTCTTGGAGTAACAAGCATGTCTGAGGTATGCACTACTTACTTTTGAAACCAAGAAGTAGGCCCAATATAGTAGGAGTGCTTATTTTTCCAATAACCTCCCAAAAGCCATCTCCAGAATGGGTTGGTTAATACTCTGCTGTGAGCTGCAGAGAATTCATGACCTCAGAGTCTGAGGGAGCAATGATTTGAATGACAATGCCCAATGAGCATACTTCTAATCCATTTAATTCTTTCTTTAGAGATCTCTCTAAAGATCTTCAGGTTTGGGTTTGGGATTTTTTTGTGTGTAAAAGTATGCAGTCATTGCTAAACATGATCTGTTAAAATTATATCTAAATGTTCAACTATGTGTTTATGAAGCATATATGATGCTCAGCAATTATGAATAAACTTTGATGAACACCTTTTCAACTGGACAAGTGCATTTAAGAAAAAAAAATAAAAATTCCCATAACTGTTTAATCCCTTTCACAAATGAAAAATTGATTAACAAATCTTGAACATGTTCTAGGTGAAATTCTCATTTTGCATTTGTGTTGCACAGTTACATTTTCTACCTGACTAAAGGAATTGGTTTGGAATTGGTGTATGCATGCTTTAGTTTACAGATAGATAGGTACATAGTGAACAGAATTATGAATCATATGCTTCTGTGTCAATATAGATGTCATTCACCAAAAACATACAGTATTATAGTGCTACCATTGCTTTGTGCAAGTCTTTGTAGCAGGTATCGATTGTAAGTGATTTGTATGAACCATATGAATTTATTTTTTCCCTCTCTCCAGCAACCTGATTACAAGTATGAAAGACTCTGAATTCTGTTGTAAAACTTTTTTCTATTGGAACAAGAAAAGGTGTCTGAGGATCCATGACCTGCACAGTCTCTACATTCCAGGGACACGTGTACTTATTGTCTCCTGCCATCGATAAGTCTTGTGTCAGAGTACAAATAACTAGTGGGTGACACTGCCTTTGTCCAAAGTACAAAGACCTTCCAGAGCTATGTAACTGAATGAATTCGAGAAATAGTTAATCCCTTGTGCACTGCTGCTTGACAAATGTCCTGAGAGACAGAGTAGGTACCCTTCATCTGAAGAAAAAGACTCATAAACACAGAAATAAGTCAAAACAACTTCATTGAGAATAAAAATTTCCTTAGTCTGTAACAATGAGAGGGGAAAAGGGCATAACACTTTGCCAAAAAAATGTAAGACAGAATGGTAGGAACATGATCAAGACCAATAACCAACCAGTGTAATGCAAGGAAATGACTTGAACTGGGAGTAAGAACCAGAGGAGAATGAGAGGTAACTAACAATATCCATAAATTAAAAATATTCATAGAACTATAAGACAAAATTAGAAAGAGAATAGCTAGTCAATCTGTCTGACTATGACATTGGTCAAATACCTTGAGGGCATTAAAAGAAAAGGTCAGTTCACTGTGTATGTTAGCATATATGAGAGCCTTTGGGTTCTTATAATTTCTGCTAATACCAAAGCAGGCAGCTGCAGGACTTGCACACATTGTTCTTCACTGCAACCTCACTGTGAGTGTGTTAAGCTGGCAGGTACCAGGACTTGTTTTTCAGATGGAAGAAACCCCTGTATCATGCAGTTCCGGGGCACAAGAGTGGGAGCTCAGGGCATACAAGCCCATCAATCTATCCAATGAAGTCTTACCCTCTCACCCTCTGATCATTTCTTCTGCACAGGATTTGAGGAATGGTCATAATGGAGGTAAAAGGAACTGGTTACCCTGCCGCTCCACCTCAAAACTGTATTTAGACAAGAAAATGGCAGTTAGATGCTAAGCTTGTTCAGATGAACAGTTGTAAACGTAGCTAGTGGAACAACTTACTGAATAGTGTCATAGGTTGTCACCGCAGGTGATAATTAAGTAAATTATCCTGCCTCAGTTTTTGAAAAGTATTTCTGTAGTGCTGGCAGGGATTAACCTTGTCAGGAAGCACTTTTGACCCGTATCAGGCAGGAGATGAGTTTATATTAGAATGACTCCTTTTGACCTTACATTTATTCCTCCACTTTGAAAGCTTCTAGTTTTAAGAAACTAATTTTCATGGTCCCTAAATTATAGTGCACACCTGCTTATCTGTGTGGCTGCCCATCACCTACTTAACATTTAATGTGGGAGACATATGGTTTCCTTATAGCTGGCAAAGCAGCCCTTTTCTGCACTTCTGTGCAACAATGCTTTTGCTAAGGGTTTAAGTCAAGATAGACGTAGATACTGAAGACTTCTGCAGTCCTATTAGCTCCTTCTATGACTTTGTAACATTTTATCTGCCTCTTTGAGTATCAGATTCAGCAAACCAGCTTTCGTATTGAATATGGGTTGCCGGTGCCATGTGAAAGACCCAGCAGCTGTGGTTGTTCCTGGAACAGAGAGAACCTAAGACAGAGGGAATAGACACACCAGGAGGCATACAAATACGTCAGACCTCTGCCACTGGCAGTTTTGAGCTTTCTACCATTTTAAGAACATCTAAATAATGGTTTACTCTTCTCACAGTTCACGTTCTGGAAATCTTCTTTAAAAATATTTTTGGAGGTGTTTATATTGTATGCAAAGTGACTATATACATCTTATACTTTATAGAAAGCAGTGATACATACAATAGACGCTTGGAAGTCACTCTTTCTTTTATAGTGCACAAGCTCCATAATGGCTTGCTCTATCGTTCCAGTGCAGTGTGTTTATAGAGAGGAATCATGCAAGGTTTCTTTGATAGTTGTAGTGCCAAGGTGTGGTATTAACTATGTTATATAGACAGTACCTGTTTCTTCACAGCTTTCTACTATAAGAAATCCTTTCTTTAGAGTATTGAAGTCAACACTAAATGAAGTGACAAAATATTTTGGGCATATTGCTGTTTTAACTGATTACCTGAAGATAATTGAAAGAGCTTCAGTACTGAGATACTCAATGTTTTGTCTAAAAGCAAGTGGTTAGAGAACACCCAGATTAGTTACCATTCATCCATAAAACAATAGTACTTATGGGCCGTTTTGAAAGTATGAGTTTTATAATAGAGCACTTAGAAATACAGTGCACTGTTTACCTATTCCTTGAATCTTGTCTGTTAACCATTTAACTACATCATCCAGTTCAATATTATACATCCTTCACTATATATCTATCAACTTTCTGACTGTTTTATGCCTATGGGTATACTCATGATTCTCTGTGCATTTTTTTGCCCTATAAGTTTAACTGAGGTCAATGTTCTGAACATTATTACAATCCTCCCACTCAAGACAAAATTATTTGCAGGAAATCGTTCAAGTATCAAACTATAATTCAAGTTACGTCAGAAGTGGGGGAGGATGAGCTGCAGAGAGGATTACTTCAATGCCAAATATTCAAGAACAGACTGTAAAACAAACACAAATCATAGTAGACAAAATCACAACACACTACACACATAAATAAAACACCAGACACATTCTGGGGAAATGCAACAGGGAATTTAGTTGAACTCAGAGTCAACGTATTTTTCCAATTAGCTTCTAGTCTTCTTAGCAAGACACTGTTTGACTTTTACCTTCTCATTTGATCATTTACACATTATAGATTTCCAAAACCACAGCATTTTAAGTGGTGATGTTGATTTCATATTGTTTACAGTGTAGATATACTGAGAGTCAAAAACAATTTAAAAAAAAATGGAAGGGCAGCAGCTTGGAAACATCCTGGGTAAGAGAGAAATGAGCTGAGGATTGGATTTTTTTTTTTTATTGAGGCTTCTCCTATTTAATAGCTTTATTTGGAGTATGAAGTAGGGTCTCCAGATGATGAATGTATCACTTCTTAGTTAAATTTCCATATTTATCCAGTGTAACTAGTTTATAGGTGTCTGTTTAGACTGATCTCCCAGTAATATCTCAGGTCTTTTTGTGCGTTTGAATACACTGGCTTACCTAGGAGATTCCCTCCATTCCTAGGGGACTTCTCTAATCTGCCCCTGTCTGCATCATTTGTCCTTGTATTGCTGCTGAGCCTGGTGTGCAATGAATAATTCAACCCTCCTTCTCACCTTAGCCCTGAGGAAAAGATAAATTCATAATCTTTCTGAAAGTTGCAGCTTGAGTGTGCTCCTCCTAGCACTATCACTTCTCAGCCAGGCTTTAAACCTCTTCCAGCTGCTCAGACCATGATTTTCTGCAAAACCAAGGGTGTTTGCAAACTACTGCCTCACTCACGTTCCTGCAGTGCTCCTCAGTAGCAGAAGATGTCTTCAGCAGTGCGGAAGAAATCATTTTAGCTCATGGGTGAGATGAATGTGGTAACAGTGATAGCAGCAGGAAGTGTTTACCTCCTTGCCCTGAGATGAGCAGCGCATGGTGATTACCATCATGCAGCGTCCCTGCAAGGCCAACATTTGCACTTATGTCTTTCAGTTATTCAAAGAATAGGAACATCGCAAGAACCTGATCTCTTGTAATGCCACCATGTTGGTGCCTACTGATCTTACACCATTCTATAGTAATCTATTTTGTGACATGCAGATGATACATAGACTACAAAATTGGTGCTTCTATATCCCTCATTTGCAATGGCTACTGGACAGTACCTTTTGGGTTCCCTTTCGCTTTTATTTGGAGTGAGATTTTTTTCTTTTTCCATAAAAAACTCAATGGTGTTGTGTTTCATGGGGACCTATTTGCTGACCAGCTTCAGGTGCTTCTGTCCTCAAAACAGTTTTGAGAACCATAGCTAGGGAATGAGGAGGCCTGTACATGAAATAATTTTTGCTGGTTATCTGCAAAAAGCAGAATTTGACAGGTACTATCACTGGTAAATAAATACATCATACATGACTGCTGTCTGAAAATTGTTCAGATCTGCTAATTTTTTTTCTGTTGTGTTTTGTCACAATTAAAATGCAAGTATTTATTATTTTATGTATATGTGTGAATATTCCCCCTCTCACAAACAGCTTCTTTAAACAGGATGTGTCTACCATTGAGAAAATGGCTGTCTTCTGTGTAAGACTACAAGTTCACCACAAGTCTAGCCATTCAATTATTTAACCTTGATAATGAGAAGAAGTTGCTATAGTTAAGGTTAATAACCTAATTATTTGAGAATACCAGCCATCAAAGCACTTTATTCTAGTTAACTATTCATTAAAGTCATCCCAGCCTTTTCTTTTATTGCTGTTGTTATCAATAAGCCTTTATTGATAAGAGGCCTAATTGCTCAAGAATCAAACATCTCTCACAACCTAAAATATCTGGGTTATGAAGTAGTTCAAACTATGTGTCCTTTTTCCATTCAATTACCTGGTGTCAGCTAACTAATTATGATCTCCTCAAGCAGATGCTTACTCAGGCACGGAAGAAACAAAGACACTATGATAAGAAGGTATTCTGTTTCCCCGTGAAACTGATCCTGGGAGAAGTTCTTTGTCTCACATATTTTGTGCTGCTATTTCCATGTCATAACTCTCCTGTCATTTTCCCTCTTTAGTCCTACTTACCTTTTACATCTAGGTCCAGATCTCTTCTACCTATTCTGCCTAGGCAAGTGGTGGTATATGCCATGGCTAGTTTGCAGGGTGAGCGCATGCTGACTGGACATCTAGTGAACATGAAATTGTCAGACATCACTTTCCAGAGCATGATGCAAGCCAAAGATAAAAAGGTAAGAACTGAGGTGTTCCTGCCTTTTCCATTCTCCATTTTTCACTGAGATGCTTATCTTCATAAGACTTTGAGGAACCTCATATACTTTGAAATTCCTATTGGTCTGTCATGTTAACTCGAAATTGTCCGCATGTCTAGAAGTTGCTGATAGACACAGAAACTGACAAAAGATCTATCTATAAACACTAAGTTTATGTGTTTATGTATAATAGTTTATGCATACTAGGCCATATACAAATGTGATTGTGTAAGCTTCAAACTACTCAAACCAGAAGAAAAAAACATTGGTGAAGTCTTTGGGTTACTAGAGAGCAAACATAACGTATGAAGATTATGTCACAAAATTCAAACTATATATACCAAGTGTTAGATGTGAAAAGGCAACAAGGCTTTCTGCCTTTTAAATAATTCCAGCACCCCTGCATGAAGCATGCTTGTAAAACCTAAAATGAGAAATGAGTAACACACAATAGATAGAGATAATTGAGTAGAAAGTGACGATTAGAATGCAAGGGAGTGATCATGTGGGTGCTGGCTTTTGTCACTGGCATACAAAACACTTCAGAGGCAGCAGGAAGAGGAAGTATGGTGGCAGTGTCTGCCTCAGAGTTCATATAAAAAGTAAATGTATCCTTGAATGGCCAGAAAATCTGTTTTTCAGCAGAAGTGTTTCTCAGACATATTGTGAGCTACAGTACTTGTGCAGAGGTGGAGGACAATTTTTCAAACTCAAGTTTACTCTGGTCTTACAAATTCATCACAAAAAATGAAGTACAGGAAACAATGAAGTCTGCAGAGGCTTGCTCACAGCCAAATGAAAAATCATGTAAATCAGTTTTAAAGTATTAAATTCTGTTAAATTCTGTTAAATGTCTGTAGTTAGATTAATAATTTTTAGAAGCTACAAATCTTTGTTGAGTAAAGATTATTAGTTTTTGCTGTCCAAGATTTTTTAAAAAATGAAATCAATCTTATGATTGAGCATATGAAATAGATCATATCATTGAGCATATGTTTTGAACTTCGCCTAAACCATGACAGTATTAGTCTCAAGTGATTCAAGTCACAAGTAGAATAGCTAAAATAAAAGTACCTATTTATCCCATGTTTGTTTACAGCACAGAAATGAAAATACCAGACTAGACAAATTGAAAGGGACTTTTGTACAAATAACTTTATCGATTGCCAAAAAGCAAATAAACTGGACAGTAGGATTCCCTCTATCAAATGACAAATGCATTATAAGTCTCAAAGACATTCTTCAACCTGAAAGACTGCATTGTCGCTCCTGAAAAATAACAGAGAACATTGACCAAAGTATTTCATACAGTGGCATGTTATTTAGCAACAACTAAATGCAGATTTGTAATATTTTTAAAGAAAATTAAAACATTATTGTGGTGGCACTAATATTCCTTTCTTTTCCTTCTTTTACTGTGATAAGAATTTTATTGTTCCATAAGGATGACTGCACTGCTGTTTTGCAGTTTGGTTAGTCCAGATTTCAAGCATTTGCTCTGTTGTCAACTTTTCCACTACAGATTTTAAAGTATTATGGTGCTATTACGCTGTTGTTTTTAAAATACTATTTCTTTTAATATATTGGTAATAAATATATTACATCAGAAACAAGTAAATCTTAATTTAAAAATGAAGAAAAAAAAAGGAGAGAATTTGGGGGTTTGTTTCATGGGATTTTTCTTAACATTTATTGTAGCTGCTTTTTGAGGACACCTTCCATATCGTTTAGGTCTCTTTCAAACAGAAGCTCAGCTATACATCCATGCCACAATTTGTGATGGCTGTGTTTCTGGATAGTTTGGTCATTTTCAAGCTTTCTTGGCTGTAATATCCTCCATCAAGAGGCAAACATAGTTAAGAATGCAGAAGGCATAAATTGGAAAGGAATTTAAAAACAAAATTGGAATTCCTAATAAAAATATTATATTTGAAAATGTAGAAAAAAATTTTATTGCATTCAAAAAAGCTTCAGCTTACAATAGCAGTCTCATATGACCTAAATCATTGAACTGCCTACTGACAACATTTATCTTAACTCTGTCTGTCCACTGGCACCATTTGTAATCTTCTAGTGAACTGCTTTAAAATGCAGTATTATACACGGTTTCTTAAATCTGATATTGAAAAGACTTTTCAAAAGCTGAGGTAAGACAGTTAAAGATGTCACGGTAGCGATATTTTCCTTGTTGTGGTTGCTTGGTTGCTCATCAATTCTTTTAACAGAGGAAATGAGGCCAACCAATCATGCTTTTTCTAGCCTTTAATGTTCTTTTAGAAACACACATGAACATGAGGATACCTTTACTCTTGTGTTTTTACTCCCTACATCTGATTGTGTGAATCTCAGCTGTTTGTGGAACCATGATTATCATGCAATAAAATGAAACTTTTCCCCTCCTCTCCCTACCCCCCCCCCCCATCCCCCATGCTCAAGTATTTATTTCTACAGACAGCAAATAGAACCAGTTTGCAAGTTCCAATTTGATGCATTTTTTTTCAAGTTTAAAGTACGGGTGTTCGATTAAATGCAGTGTACAAGCATCTTCAGGGAAACAGCCTTTTCAAACAAAGTCCTGATCTTGAAGCTGACAGTTGAAGGGCATGTATGAAGGAATGGAATGATTCACCTTTTTATGCATACCTTCAATTTCTGTTGTAGTAAGCAAGAAACTGTGCAGGGTTTCACTTACACACTGAGCCCCCAAACATGGCAATAGATTTTACAAACACCTAATAAGATTTTATTTATAAGTGATTTGGGAATAATTAGAAACTGCAATTGAGTTTGGAGCTGCTGACTGATAAGAAAAATAGAAATATGCCCTAAAACCATATTAAAAAATAGCCAGGCTTAGTATTCATGCTAATTGCAGTTTATTCATTGAGTTATCTTGCTGAATATGACATGATTTCAGTGAGATACAACTCAAGACAAATACACACATTTAGAATAATTTTCCATCCTAATTACTAGCTAGAAGCTGTATATGTTTATTGCTTGATTCTGAAAGCTGCACATCATAATCATTGATACACTTTGTCATGGTTTAAGCGCAGCCAGCAACTCAGAACCACGCAGTTGCTCACTTGCTCCCCCTCCCTCTTTCTCTCCCCTCTCCTGAAGGGATGAGGAAGAGAATCAAAAGAATGTAACTCCCATGAATTGAGATAAGAACAGTCTAGTAACTAAGGTATAACACAAATCACTGCTGCTACCACCAATAATAATATGATAAGGGAAATAAGGGAAGAGAACACAACCGCTCACCACCTGCCAACCAATACCCAGCCCGACCCGAGCAGCGATCTGCACCTTCTGAGTAGCTGCACCCAGTTTATATACGGAGCATGGCATGCTGTGGTATGGAATACCTCTTTGGTGAGTTTGGGTCAGGTGTCCTGGCTCTGCTTCCTCTTGGCTTCCCCTCCTCCCTGGCAGAGCATGAGACTCAGAAAGTCTTCGGTCAGAGTAAACATCACTGAGCAGCAACCAAGCATGTCGTTGTTATCAGTGCTGTTCCCAGGCCAAAAGTCAAAAACACAGCATTGCACCAGCTACTAAGAAATAGAGAGATGACTGCTACTGCTGAACCCAGGACAACCTCAATACTGGGAATTGTTAATTTTGAAGTATTTAACAACTTTTTGTTATTTGCTGATTTTATACAAAAGGAGATGTGAAATTATTGAAAAATACTAGAGATATTTTCCTCTTCTTTCAATAGCGTATTGTACTTATACCATGATTAATAACCCACAAATCCAAACTTGCTTTTTCTTGTATGAAGGCTTTTTCTCTATGAAGTAATTTTCAGTATGAATCAATTTCTCTAAATCAGAAGTAATCCTTACTCTTCTAGATCAAGTTCATGCCATCTGAAATTCCTGTCACATGGCACAGTGAAGACAGTGAGAGACAGACATAGTTATATGTAGCTCCTGTGTGTAGAGATGATGTCTTACGGACTTCCCACCAGTATCTGATGAGAAAGAGTGGCAATTTTGCAAAGTGACTTAGTTATGAACTATCTTGGCAGTTAGTTTATAAAGAACTTTTGAGTTTAGATTAGGTTTTCAGGTTTTTTTGAGAAGTAGCGGAGAAGGTGAAAGTTGCAGCAATGTTCTACCAGCAACTTCCCACTCACATCACATACAGACAGATTATAAGGCAGCAAGGTAGTGTTCTCTCTGCTTGTTAGTAGTTGCTGAGAACACATCTGTGAAATGACCTTATACACCTCTATTCAGACAGTTGCAAAACCTTTACAGCAGATATTATGTACAACAAAGTCAAGTGCTATCCCCTAAGAACTAGGTCGTGGGTTGGACTTGACTGCCTAGGTGTCTAGTGCTATTTTAGATGCCTTGGAAGATCAGGATATGCCTGGACTGCAGGTGCTACTCCTAAAACACCCACCAATTTCTTGTAGACCCTGTGTCGTGTCTTCCAATCCCATGTCAGCATCCTGGACATTTTATGGCCTCCTGCGTCTAATCCTCTCTGTGCATGTTACGTTGAGTCACTAGTATGCAAGGGGGATATGGAAAATCACTGGTGGAAGAAAAAGAAGCCCTTCAGTGCTACAGATTATATTCTTTGAGATATCCACATGCTGTAATCTGTGCACCTTTTTTTCACCCCTGTCAGACCAGTACCTTTTTCTCTTCCTAAAATCCTGTCCTTTACAACATTGGTGTGTTTGTGCCATTATAGGTACTACTAAACATAAGCAAGGAAGGAGCATCATTAGTATAAAAGGACTTACAGTTTTCTGTCTTACTTTCCCCCCATTGTTTCTTCAGGTATTTCAGTTTTTGCACACTTGCTCCTGTGCCATTTTCACAGAAGTGTCTTTGTCTCAAGAAGGAAATGTCCGGCCTACCTGAGTCTTCCCTTCCTTTCTTTTAGCACTGAACTACTTTTTTATTTATCTGTACTGTATTAGAGATTAGATCTGTTTACTACTCTGTTTGCTTTATTCTCATGTTTTTCTTCCTCATTACACTTATCCTTTTCATTTAATCTCTTTGCTTTAGCATATCACACCAATGAACCTTTATTTGTCCAAAAAACAATCTAGGTTTTTTCCTTAAGTGCATCATCCTATTTTTCCTGTGTCTCCTTACTCCCCACCCCACCCCCCAGCATTTTTACGGTGTCTTTTGTCTGCCTTTTTCTGTCACATTATCCTGCTTCTGCTCTCCATTTTTTCTACAGTGTCATTTTGGTATAAAAGAAATTGTATTGCAATTGTATTTACACACAGTATCCTTCAATTATTTCCAAATTGTCACTATAATTTCAAGTGTACACTATATTTATAGTAGTTGAATTCTTCAATGTTTAATGTACTATAAATCTTTCACTCTTATTTATTCATACCCTGTCATAAAGAGGCAACATTTGAATTTTCTGTTTGTCATGTGGATTCCTTTAACGTCACAATGTGGGACTGCAGATAGGTATAAGAATGTGAAGGTGTATAAACTGGGGACAGCTGAGTTCTTAATCAGGGAGTTCTCAGATTGCCTGGACAGGAGGAGTGCTTGGCTAGTACAGACAGCAGCACTGGCACAGGGAAGGTGCAACTGGGGTCATCATTCTTCTCCATGAGCTAAAAAGCTACAGCTGGCACAGAAAAAGTATTCAATGCAGGTGTTTCTAACCCTGTCTCTGCTTCTGTTGCCATTGCTTTTGCAAGAAAGGTGACAAAGTCCTTAAATATCCCTGGAGTGGTTTGGCTGGTGTTAGGATTTGCAGGGAGGAAGTCCCAGGGGTCTGCCTCTGGAATGGTGTTTTTCAGGCATGACAGTGCCTTAGAAAGGCACAAAAATTACATGTCTGTTGTAAAAGTAGTGTTATCTTGTTACTTGGTAGAGTGACTTTGAAATACAGAGAAAACTACTTTTTCTGATGTTGTGTAAGAAAAGTTAAGTTTATTGCACGCTTCATCGTTGAAGAAGATATCTAAGATGAAAATGGTTGCTGCAGAGCCAAAGTTTCCTTGAGAATATGTAGCAGGAAAATATGTACAAGTGAAATGACAGAATGGGCACGAAATTTAGTGTATACACAGAGGAGCATAATATTTTTTTGCTCTGCCTTGAAAAATTCCTTTGAAAGAGATCTTAAGAGGTTCCCTAGTCAACCACCTTACCCCAAGGTGACCTATTCCTTTTTTTGTCTCTTGTCAGGTCTCTTCAGCATTTTCTTAAAGGCTACTAACAAAGAAGATGCCACAATCTCAAGGTAATCTGTTTTTGTGGTTCATTTCTGGCCATAAAAAAAGTTTTCCTAATGTCTCATCTAAATTACTGTTCCTTGTAGCTTGAGGTATTTTCTTCTCATATCAGCCATGCATATGGAGTAGAGATTAATTTCTTCCTTATTGCAGAAGTCTTTAAGGAGCTGAAGACTATTTTCAAAATTCTTCCTTCAGACAGCTCTTTATGCTAAACAATCTCAGTTATTTTTTTTAATTTATTAAATTTTTTAATCTATTAAAAAAATAGGTTTTTCTTTATGTGTCTGATCTTTCAAAGTTTTCCTGATTGTTCTGCATATGTTTCCTAAAACTGAACTCATTCTGTTTACTGTAAAGAAAGCTTTTCCCATGTTGAAGAGAGTGGGAAGAAGACATCACATATCTTTCATCCTGATGTTTGTCTTTTTTGTGAGACCATTCAATATATTCTGTAACTTCCAGATTCTCTTCCAAAGAACCAATAAGTTGTTCTGCAGCCTGTGGTCAGCTATACCCACATGCTAGCTTGTTTTGTTTTTTCTTTTGCTATTTATCTACTCTGTCAAGATCATTTTGGATTGAAACCTAGCTTCCCAAATACATGCAGTCCCACAAGTCTCTTGTTGGCAGCAGAGATTAAAAAAAACCCAGCACTAATTTGTTTATTTAGTCACAAATGCAATTGTAGAATAAGGCTGGATGCAGAGCCAAAGTCTGAGGAACTCCTCTTTATGTGTCATTCTGACAGCAGACCGATCCCAGAATGATTTAATCTTGCTCATGTTTTCTTAGCTTGCTTAAAAAGGTTAATGTGAGAATCATCATACACAGGATAAACTACTTCTTTTGAATTGATATGTCACATTGATTAAAAAGAGAATTAGATTGGTTTTACTTGGGTTTTTTATTAGTAAGCTTAAATTTCCAATTGATATATTTTTTAATATGAGAATTCACATTATGCTAATTAACCTGAAGTCCATACTGTGTGTTTACTCCTTTTCTATCTTCTGTCCTTCATCTGCCATACACAGATTCTTAAAGATAACTACTATAAATCTGAGATTGCTTGTACTGTGGTTTTCTCCTTAGATGAATTTCAGTTTGATTTTATTTTAAAGTTAGGAGTTTAAAGCATTTAAGTTATCCCAACAGTTTGTAAACTATTCCTTTCACATTCTAGAGTCATTAGTATATTCTTCTGCCGCCAGCAGCAAGTGTGGTGAAAACTTTGTTCACTGGACTCAGTTGTGAATTCTCACGGGTTATGAGAATTGGCAACCACTGGGGATGTTTTGCTGACAGCATTGCTCTTATGTGCTGTTGTTAAAGAGCACTGTACTTTGCAGTAGCCACTTTCACCTGATCTGAGAAGGCTTAAACCAGGCTTTGGGTAAATTTGAAAACTTCAGGGCTCCTGTTTCACAGGAGAACTGCTAGCTGTTGTCTATTTTTCCATGGCATTGAAAACTTGTTTATTTTCTTTTACCACTAGCCTTATCTTAGATACAACACTGTCAGGTATTGCCATAGCAATTGCTAAACCATCAGGCAAATCGAAGTGTATTCCATTGGTTTACAGATGTTAATGGCTCACTTCTTGCAGGTGTCTTTCTTGCTACGCAGTATGCCCATTGAAACAGTGGGACTAGTTAGACTGAAAGATTATTTCAAGATCATGAAGACGGTGAAGTTTGAGTTAACATGTACAAAAGTCAAAAGAAATACTGTTTATTGCCTTAGGGTTTGGCTCAAACAATTTTTTCTTAAATTTTATGGGCAGAAAGATATTACATTATCTCACATTCTTAAGGATATAGTGTTGTCAACAAAGAAATTAGCTTCTGTTTGTTTCATTATCTACCTATAAATTTCCTCTGGGCACACAAACCATTAGGATGACAATTTTTTATATCTATAAATTGAAATAGATTAAAAAATAAGCATACGCTTTCTGTCACCAACTAGAAGATGGAGCAGCAATGTGTTATGTCTTTATTGTCAGAAGTCTTGGTGGTATTAATACCTGATATCAAACACTATATTTTTAAGCGGCTACATTATAGAAAACAGAATTTCGGTGATAAGGAGAATTGAGATGAAGGAGACATTATTGTATTTGTTTTATCTGAGGCAGAATTCAAGGAAAATGGGTGCTCAGTGAGAAGAAAACTGCAGATTTTTTGTTTGGTACTGTGGGTTTTTTAAACTACTCTCTTACTATGATCTGTACATATTAATTCTCAGTATTCATAGGGAATGTTATTTAGGAAAGTGTCCTGGGTTCAGCAGTAGCAGTCATCTTTCTATTTCTTAGTAGCTGGTGCAGTGCTGTGTTTTTGACTTTCAGCCTGGGAACAGAGCTGATAACACTGATGTTTTTAGTTACTACTCAAATGTTTGGTCTGGCCAAGGACTTTGCAAGCCTCATGCTCTGCCAGGGAGGAGGGGAAGCCGGGAGGAAGCAGAGTCAGGACACCTGACCCAAACTGACCAAAGAGGTATTCCATACCACAGCATGTCATGCCCAGGATGTAACTGAGAGTTACCCGGAAGGGCTGGTGGACTGCGGGTTGGACTAGGTATCGGTCGGTACTCGGTCAGGCTGGGGGGAGGTGAGTTATCAGTCGGCTGGTGCTGAGGTGTTGTATTCTCTTCCCTTGTTATTTCCTTTATTATTATTATTATTGGTGGTAGCAGTAGTGATCTGTGTTATACCTTAGTTACTAAGCTGTTCTTATCTCAGCCCATGTGGGTTGCATTCTTTTGCTTCTCCCCATCCCTCTGGGAGCAGGTGTAGGGCAAGAAGGGGGGAGTGAGTGAATGAGCTGCGTGGCTGGGTTTAAACCATGACAGAAAAGAAAAGATAGGAAGGTCTTTTAGGAATTTTGTGCCAAAAAATTGCTAGCTTATGGCTTGTGGGATCTGTAGATGAGTGCTGTAAGATGCTTAACTTTAAATGCCTTGCGAGCTTTGTGGCACATCATGTTGCCTGCATTTGTTATGTTATAGAGAGTTAAATGTTTCAATGAGCAGCTGTTATTTTCTTTTGTTCAGTAGAATATTATATTCCTATGCTTTTGTGTAAATGTGTATCTCTTCTCTGAAGCCTGAATATTCAAAAAAGATTTTACTTCATCTATTGCAAGATATTTCACTTAGCTTTTGAAAAATTTCCAGGGAAGAAATCTAAGTTTACCACATACAAATATTTGTATTCAAGTTACTTCTGCTGCAATCACTATGAAACACAGAGTCCTTTGCTCCAAGCTGTGGCTGCATTTACAGTGTAAAGTGACATGAGAATTTTTAATGAAGATAAGGAGGTGAAAACAGGAAATCATTCAATCTAGTTTTGTTCATTTCATTTTCTTGCCTCTGTTGCTTTAGGAGAGTGGAGAGGATGGCTTTACAGAGACTTACAGACACTTAGAGGTTTGAGTCTGTGCCCTGAAGGGGCATGGTTCAAAAGCTTGTATAGGAAAAGTGATCATACTGCATATGCCTCTTTATATATTTCAGTTCCTTTACGCATCGCCAGTCTTCTCACATGCTTATGTGCATTTTTTTTTTCCTTTTATGTACTTTTTTGTACCATTAGACTGACAAAACCTTCTATCTTCTCACTTCAAATTTAGAATGATATTTTTCCTTTTTTAGATATATGACAGAGGAGAAGCTCTGCTTACAAAAAGTAGACATTACAGGCAGATTTATTATGTAATAAGACTATATACTGAAGAAATGTGACCATTTACGGTATCCAGAAATCAAAAGAATCAGTCTTTGGTCATGCATGGTAGTCAAAGGTTTGTCTACCTTGTTTACAGCACAATTAACTGTTACACCAACATTTATAATGGCAAGCCATGTAATCCCCATGCAGTGTTTGCTCAAGGATTTGGAGCCTTAATTTTTATTAAGCAGGAAAAGACTGATTTCATTCGTTACAGCATAGAGCACATGTCATCATGTCATGGGTTGATGACATGGGTTTAACATTTATTAACGTTTAACATTTATGGGTTTAACATTGTCACCTGAAATATTCCAATTAAACCATTCCATAAGAAACTTTCCATAAAGGTTTCATAATGTTACTAATGAGTAATTTGTTACATCTTATAATAGAACCAACAAAGTCGATAAGGGTTTATATAGAAATAAGCATTCTGAATACTGTATTTAACTAGGAATGGAAGTTTTACTATATAACTGTGAATTTATCACATCAGTTGTTTATTTCAGGTCATCCAGAAACAATGGTAACTTTTCACTAGTCTAAATAACTCCTTTTCAGTCAAGAAATGAGCAGTGGTTGAATATAAGCCCTCTAAATTAAAATTTTCATGAAGTTGAATTGCTTGTACATGTGCTGCAGCACCAAGAACTGAGACATCATAATCTTGAATCTGTCTGGAGGAAGAAAGATTTACAAAATTTTTTTTGTTTGCCTTTTTTACCAATTCCCAATTTAATCATCAGACTGCATCCATTCTGAGCCTTTTTTTTTTGGTCATGAAGATCTCTTTATGCAAATGCATTAAATTTAAGATATTTTCTGCATTCACTATATGACTCTGCCCTTTTGTTGTAGTGAGAAGGATGACAATACTCATTAAGAATATATGACTTTAAAGTCTGGTGATGACATATTGTGATAACCATCACAGAAGGATCAGGAGATGGCAGTCAATCCAGGCCTGAGGAAATCTTAGGGCTTCAGAGTGATCGAATCTCTGCAGCCTTCCCTCCCTCAGACTATTCATCTCTCCTTTTGTCAGTGAGTGTAATGACACTAAGAACAGTACAAAAATAACCAATTCCTCTGGCATCTTGAGAAGTGTGGTTTCAAGATTCTTTTCAAAAAACCTTATTGCCTTATTCAAGACCTCAAAATTACATTCATGTTCACTCTTCAATTCTTTTATTTTTTTTTTTTTTCTGTCATGGTTTAACCCCAGCTGACAACTAAGTACCACGCAGCAGCTAGCTCACCTCCGCTCCTTCCCCCAGGTGGTATGGGGAGGGGAATCAGAAAAAGATAAAACCCACACGCTGAGATAAGAACAGTTTAATAAATGAAATTAAGTATAATAATAATTGTAATGAAAAGGAGAGAGGGAGAGAGAAGAATAAAACCCAAAGGAAAAAAAAAACGAGTGATGCCAAATGCAGTTGCTCACCACCCACTGACTGATACCCAGCCTTACCAAAGCAGTGACCAGTACCTTTTGGGTAACTCCATCAGGTTTGTAAATTGGGCATGACATGCTGTGGTATGGAACATCCCTTTGGCTAGGTCAGGTCAGCTCTCCTGGCTGTGCTCCTTCCCAGCTCCTCACTGGCAGAGCTGAGAGACTAAAAAGTCCTTGATCAGGTTAAGTGCTGCTTAGCAACAACTAAAACATTGGTTTGTTATCAGCACTGTTCTCAGACTAAAGCCAGAACACAGCACTGCACAAGCTACTGGGAAGAAAATTAATTCTGTCCCAGATGACACTAGAACACTTTCTTAGGACTGAACCGGGGATTGTACAGATCCAATCATCAGCTCCATTTCAGTACATATTTGTGTAAAAAGCTGGATCCAAATATAAGGACACCTCACTGCAATTGTTTCATGTTTCACCAGCTGTGTTTATCTAGGTAAAGATACCCTACTGGTTTAAAAGTAGTTGTTACGGAAACGCTATAGACTTGTTTCCTCCAAGTCTTCATGTTTTCTTTGTAAAATGCATTGGAAGGAGTTTTTGCTTGCTTACAGCTTCTTACTTTGATAAGCAATTGCACTGAAATCAATCATCTGTATTGCCCTATACTGCTCTGGTAAGTGACTACTGTGGTGGCATCTCCTTTGGCTCCAAATGTAATTTTAACACTGTTATCTAGTTTGCTTGTTAGGAACAAGACTCCAGTGGATATCTGACAGAAAGGAAAACCATGTGCATACTGTGATCAGCAGGTGTAAAACATATGAAGCCTGAATGGTCTTGTACCTCTTCTTGTTTAGTATAAGGCTTATGTTCTTTGGCTGTTTCACTGTCTATTGCCACACTGTTTGTTATTTACAAAGGACAACAGTGGGTTCTCAGCTGAAGCTGAATACTGTAAGTGCTAATAAATACAAATAATAATTTTATGTCTTTTTTTTTTTTTTAAATGGGAACCATTCTGTGATAATGTGTCTCTATGTTAAATGAGTATATATTGATGGGGCTGTAATCCATTCATTATAACTGCCAAAGAACAATGCATGCTGCCTAACACATCACAGAAATAAGCTGTGTTATATGAATATTCTTTCTCTCCTAAACACATACTCTTTCCCAGTCACAGTATTACAGCAGAATCGGCCCTTGTGTTAGGTGCTACAAGAATATCTGGAAAAAAATCAGGATTGATTTTCCAGAGGTCCCAGCTCAAACCCAATAGTTCAGATGATGCATAGAGTAAATTCTAGCACATTTCTCTAATCTGTTCTTTGACAATATTTCTGGCTTTAAATTGTGCAGACTTTAAAGATGCAACTGAAGAATGCACTTGAGTACTTCAAGACACTGTTTAAGAAAGTGCTAATTAAAACCAATTTTGGTATATGGAATTGCTTTTTCAGTACAGATGAACCCTGGATAGAGGTCAAAAAGGATAAAATCCCCACCTTGAATGTAAGAAAAGCAGCTTGTGCCATTTGCTGCAGTCAGTTGTTTTCCATTTCAGGACAAGATATATACAAGCTGATAAAGGGAAAAGTAGTTAAAGTAACACTTGTATATATCTTACATACCTTACAATATCAGGTAGTTTTGGAATTTACTTCAACGGTGACATATATTCAGTAAGATTTGTTTGCAGTTGGTACAAAGTTTGAAGCAATGATGCACTTCAGCTGGTTTTGATAAATGATTCCTGCTAAAAAGAAAATATATATATATTTTTTTTAACAGAAAACTGGTCCTAAATCAAAGGGTTCCGCCACATCCCCAAATCTCTGTAATTGTAAGAAGCTCCTTTACCAACAACTGTAAGTCATTTTCTCTTCAGTGGAAAAAGAGGTTATGTTTTTCAAATAACATTTAATTTCCTTATCTAATTGCTTTGGCATAAACAAGATACAAAAGCTTTTTCTGCTTAAAAACTCCTAACAATTTAATTTCTATTTTACATCAAATTACAGTAGCTTTGAAAAGAAATAATGCATCTGCAGATGCTGCTGAATTGCATGAAATTAATTACTATATGTGCAAGTTCTCAGTAATTAATTCCACTGAGGCCTGTAAAATCCATTGTGAGCTGAATTACATGCTTTATAGTCTTTCCTTTTCTACCTGAAAATTGCTTTTAAGGCAAGTTAAAGAGTGGTAAAGAAAATATATTAAGGTCATCCAGAAAAATGCATTAGATTTTCTCTGTCATGCTCTTCATGAAAGGAATCAAACTGTTACTGAGCTTGTGTTAATACAGTGTCCAACTGTTTCTAAATTTCTTTCTGGGAAGTAATTATCTACTACTGATGTGATGAGCATTCAAAGTTACTGGTATCAGAGTTCAATCCCCACATAGGTTTTAATATAGTAAACACAAATGTTGCAGACTTCAGAGCTCATGACCACTTACAAGTGTTTCATGTCTTTTGTTTGGGCAAGCTGGGAAGAAGGAATGTTTCCAGAACGTATATCCTCCAGATCTGATGCTGCAGGTAAAGAAGGCAAAACAGTCCTTAGACTGTGAATCCTGGCAGTGCCTAGGTGTAAGCCAAGTGCTTGGTTGATCAAATCAGAAACAGGTCTTAGACATACAGAGAAGATATTAGGGAGCTATATAGAAATACCAATGTGGTTTGAAGCAGATTTAAGGTGAGAAGTAAATCTCATATGTTGTCTGCTACATTGTGCTCAAAATAATAGAAAAATGAATAAAACTCTCAGTCTCCAAACATGTTAATGCAGGTTGGTGCCTTCAGTCAGACACTCCCTCAGGAGAGCTTAGGTGGAAAGAAACTCTGAGAAGAGAGCAGTATTTTCTCTTCCTCAGGCACTGAGGATACGTGACTCAATGGCCTTTCTCCTTTTTGCAGAGCCATGGTATGTGTGCTTCTGTAACCTTTGAATCCAGACAGCAGCTGGGTAAATGCCAAGGAAAGCAGGATCTGCTTTCTAATCAGCAGACAGGCTACTGCATGAACAAGGCCAGTCAAAAACAGAAGGCAACTTTTTCCTCTATAACCTCAGTGTGCTGGTTACAGCAGCACAGGGTATGTAGATTCAAGTTCGGGACTTTTCCATGTGCATCAGATACAAGGTCCATGTAAATCATGTTTAGCTTTTCTTGGCTGAATTAAAGGGTAATTATATGGTTGATGCAGATTAGAAGCACGTCATAAAACTGCTTCTAATATTTCAATAACCATAATGAAATACAGTTTGGATATTTGGATTGCACAGGAATTTCTAACAGTGGATTTAAATTTTTTTACCATGTACCTGATAAAGAAACGTGTTCTTGCTAAACACATCTGCTTTCACAGCTACTTATGTTAATGTCTACGTTGTTAAAGGTGCCTATATTTTCCTGACATGGAGTGGGTTCCTCAGCCATGACTTATTTACTGTGCCCTGGAGTTCAGCCCACTTTTATTAAGAAATCACAATAGAGCAGGTGTGTTATCCCCAAATAACTTTGTGGTTACAGTATCACGTTGGGAAGTTCAGGATAGGGGTGGATTGTTTCTGTGTGACTTGTAAAACAGAAAAGACATCATCTTCTTCGTGCTCCTGAGAGTAGTAATGTGCCAAGGGCTCAACTCCAGTCAATTCTTCTTTTCATATTTGTCTCATTTTCCAGGGACAATTAATATGCATTGAGCTAAATAAAAGTAAATATGTCAGTCTTTGGCCCAGTTGCTGAATGATACCCTGAGTTGTGGGAAAATGTGATTCAACATGGTTATAATAGCAATCTATACAAAGTAGGTCTTCTGTAGCAGAAAAGACTCCTTAGTCTGGAGAGAAAGGTAAGGGGACTTGGACCTACATTTACTATATTTATGTGAGAAGAGTAAACCTGGATGCATCAGGTGGGACTCCCTAAATAAAAGTATATAGTTTTATTTTTTTTTTCTTTCAGTTGACAAGCAAATGAACATGAGCTGACTTCGGTGTGTGCTCGCAGCCCAGAAAGCCAACTGTATCCTGGGCTGCATTAAAAGGAGCATGACCAGCAGGTCGAAGGAGGTGATCCTGCCCCTCTGCTCTGCTCTCGTGAGACCTCACTTGGAGTATCGTGTGCAGTTCTGGGGTCCTCAACATAAGAAGGACATGGAGCTGTTGGAACAAGTCCAGGGGAGTGGACTCCCATATGAAGACAGGCTGAGAAAATTGGGGCTGTTCAGCTTGGAGAAGGCTGCGTGGAGACCTCACAGCAGCCTTCCAGTGTCTGAAGGAGGGCCGGGGAGGGACTCTTCATTAGGGACTGTAGTGATAGAACAAGGAGGAATGGGTTTAAACTTATACAGGGAAGTTTAGATTGGATATAAGGAAGAAGTTCTTTACTGTAAGGGTGGTGATGCACTGGAATGGGTTGCGCAGGGAAGCTGTGAATGCTCCACCCCGGCGGTGTTCAAGGCCAGGTTGGACAGAGCCTTGGGTGACATGGTTTAGTGTGAGGTGTCCCTGCCCATGGCAGGGGGGTTGGAACTAGATGATCTTAAGGTCCTTTCCAACCCTGAGCATTCCATGATTCTATGATTCTATTTGAGATGATCTGCAGTACCTAGAATAGCTGCACAAGGCTGGCAAATATGGCAGTGGACCAAAGGGACAATTTCACTTCATTAGACTTGCAGCTGGATACCAAATGAAGCATCCCACCATGCCTGAAGTAGCCATATGTATGCAAATAAATCAGTCTCTCATTCTCATTTTGTCCTCTTTTTTTGTAGAATGTTTCCTTTATGTTTCCTTTATGACTTTCGCTTGATACCTCAGAATGTAGCTGACAGAAAATATCTAATCTAAAACCCTCCCTCTCTTGGTTTGAGGTATAAGTCCTAGATTTGTGTAGTAATATTGATGTTTGAGTTGCTTCAAATCTGTCTACCAGTAGGCACATAAACATTTATAGCACATAGGTTGCATACGTTAGTGATGATGAAGATGATGCTGGGACATAAATCGTGGTATTAGCTTCTTAGTCCCCTCATAGGATATGTCCCTAAGGACACATGCTTAAGCAAGGCTTTTGCAAAGTATCATACAACATTTTCAAAATGTCATTTTGCATTTTGAGATACTTTAATTTCCCCCTGCAAACATTTAGTGGATTAAATAATGTATTAAGAGTTAAATAATAACTGAATCTTTTTTGCTTATTTTAATTAAAATGTCAAAATACTCATAGAAATACAAATAATTTTTCAAGCTTATATCTTGGAATTGAAAATGACTTAATAGTTAAAATAAGCCTTTTTTCCGCCTTGATCCTCTTGTTTGTTTGTAATATGACCTTGGGCAAGTCATCTAAGCTTTCTGTACTTTGACTTCCTCATTCATAAAGTATTGTCAGACTTGTCTGGATGACTTATTGATCTTAAT
Organism: Pezoporus flaviventris; assembly: GCF_033815535.1. Classification (NCBI taxonomy): domain Eukaryota; kingdom Metazoa; phylum Chordata; class Aves; order Psittaciformes; family Psittacidae; genus Pezoporus; species Pezoporus flaviventris. The sequence continues at coordinate 29,201,753 of NW_026892579.1, read as the reverse complement.
TAACATTTATTTATCTTTGTTAACATTGGAAAAGTGCTTTGAAATCCATGGATGGAAACTAGGATACAAGTACGTGGCATTTTCTGCTGCTAACAGATCAATTTTACCTGATGCAAGAGATGGATGCAGATATATGTCTATAAAACAGCTATTCTGGCCTCCTGGGAGCAAGTTAACATTTTTCCCTGAGAGGACTGATCTTTTCGTAGATTAGATAATCAAACACAGACACATTATGCTGGCAAGGTGTTTTAAAGGAGAAGCTTGACTGAAAGTAAAGATGCCATCGTGTAAACATCAGCACACTGTATGAAAGGCCTTGATAAAACTGAGAATTAAAAATAATGGCATTTAAAAAATGTGGGGATGACTGCAATGAATCACATTCTCCTCTCAGTAACACCAATGTAAAGCCAGAAGAGCTACAGTTTAAACAAAAATTGTTTAGCACAGGAGAAATTTCAGCTTGATTAAAACACATTTCCTAGAGGAGGTTTCTGTGGGTTTATACCCCATGAACATGAAAACAGAATCTGGGCGAGATACAGAATCTGTTAAATACTTTTAATTCTTTCCTTATGCTTCATAGAATCATAGAATTATAGAACTGTTTAGGCTGGAAAAGACCTTTCATGTATTTGAGTCCAGTCATTAACCTATCACTGCCAAGTCCACCACTAAACCGTGCCCCTAAGTGCTGCATCTACATGTCTTTTAAATACCTCCAGGGACGGAAAACCCATCAGTTCCATGGGCAGCTGTTCCAATGCTTCATAACCCTTCCACTGAAGAAATTTTTCACAATATCCAGTCAAAATCTGCCCTGGCACAACCTGAGGCCATTTCCTCTTGTTGCTTAGGAGAACAGACCGTGAAGATGGAAAGAAGGCCACAGCTACTTTTTTCTAACACGTAATTATTTACTGAAAATGAAATCTAGCCAATTAATGCATCCTCAAACAAAACATTTTAAGATATGACCAGAAAAATACATTCATATTACCTTTTCCAAGCTAGCTAGCTGATCCCCCTGTTACTTACCCATGTGGGCACCAATGATCTGTCCAGGGGAAGCCTTAAAGATGTCAGGAGGGACTGAAAGGCCCTGGGGTGAGCCTGTGGGCAATGGGAGCCATAGTGGCATTTCCTTGATCTAAGAGAAGCGTTTGAGAGGGGTGGGGGGATAGGCCAATCCTGTAGCTGAACCTTGAATAGAAGTTGTGTCATAGATGGGGCTTTGTTTTTTACAAACACATGAACCTCTATAAAGGCTGAGAATGAGAACAATGGGATCCACCTGACAAAATGTGGCAAGAGTCTCTGCCAACAGAAATGTAGGGGAGGACTGAGACATTGTGGGGCAGTTCACAGCTGAAGAGTTGCAATGGACAAGTGCAAACTCTTCAGGAAAGACTGGAAAAGAAAATAGAGGCAGGGGAGTTAAGGGGAGGTGTTCTCTGCATGAAGTAGCATCTCAGATGTGGGGAGCTCTTGTAAAGGATGAACCGCAGGCTGGTTGAGAGCTTTTGAATCAAGACCAGAGAAGAGACAAGTGATAGTGGCTTTGTCATAGGAGTTCATGGTGGGAGACCCCACGTCCTGGGTGGGTAAGCAAAGTTTTCTTTAAACAACTCAGCAAAGTTTCTGGATTGCACTCAGTGGCAGAGCTGCCATTCAGGGGGTCCCAGACAAGGTGTAGAGGGGGTTAAAGGAAAAATGGAAAGCACTGCACTTGGAAAAGAAGAACCTTTTTCAGTGACAGAGGCTGTGGCTGCCTGGGAAAAAGCTCCTCTTAAAAGCACTGGGAGCTCCTCCCAAAGGACAGAGAGCTGCACAGGAGCCAGCAGCAAGCTCTTGGTGGCAAAGATGGCTAACAGTGTCGTGGGCACCTGCTGGACCTCCTCCAGAATACAGCATCCAGTTTTAGACAACAAAGTAAACTAGGATGAGTTAGCTGAGGCCACCAAAATATCTGGGGGCTGAGCACTTGCCCTGTGAGGAGAAGCTGCAGAAGCTGCAGCCTGAAGAAGATATGGCTTTGGAAGAACCTAGCAACAGACCTAGTACCTACATGGAGAGCACTGAGGAGACAGACCCAGGGTCTTCACAGTGCTGCCTGGTGAGAGGATAAGAGGAAAAACTGTAAACTGAAAGAAAGGCTCAGACTGGATATGTGGGGAATCTTTCTCATCATGAGGACAGCTCAGCAGTGGAACAGGTTGCCCAGAGATGTCAGGCAGCCTCATTCCTTGTATGGTTTTCAATATCAGACTAACTAAAGCTCCAAGCAACATGGTCTGATCCTTTGCCTAGCCCTGCTTTGAACGGGAGGCTGAACAGGTGTCCCGGGTTCAGCAGTAGCAGTCATTTTCCTCCTTCTTAGTAACTGGTGCAGTGCTGCGTTTTTGACTTTCAGCCTGGGAACAATGCTGATATTTTTAGTTGTTGCTAAGTAATGTTTACTCTGACAATAGAGGCAAAATGTTTACTCTGACAAAAGATCATTACATAAGTAACGTTTACTCTGATTTTGAGTCTCATGCTCTACCAGGGAGGAGGGGAAGCCAGGAAGAAGCAGAGACAGGACACCTGACCCAAACTAGCCAAAGAGGTATTCCATACCACAGCATGTCATGCCCAGTATATAAACTGGGGGCAGTTACCTGGAAGGGCTAGATCACTGCTCGGGTCGGGCTGGCTATCGGTTGGCGGGTGGTGAGCGGTTGTGTTCTCTTCCCTTGTTATTTCCCTTATCGTTATTACTATTGGTGGTAGCAGTAGTGATTTGTGTTATACCTTAGTTACTGGACTGTTCTTATCTCAACCCGTGGGAGTTACATTCTTTCGATTCTTCTCCCCATCCCTCCGGGAGCTGGGGGAGGAAGAGGGAGGGAGAGTGAGTGAGTGGCTATGGGGTTCTCAGTTACCGACTGGGCTTAAACCACGACAGCTGGAGACCTCCTCAGGTCCTTTCATACCTGAATTACTGTGTGAGTCTGTGATTCTAATGAAGAAATTGTGATGAGAATACCGGGTTTTGAAGCTTTGGTATATTTTATCTATTCTTTGTGGGTTGTTCTATTATGCCCCTCACTCTGGAAAGCCATAAAGTGACTTCAACGAGGGTCAGGCAGACACAGTAATTCAAGTGCCTAATTTCCACTGATTTCTAAGGGAGACAGGCACTTAGGTAGGTTTGAGGAATTTGGACTAAGGACCTCCCCTGTTTTTTTCCTAAGTATGCTATGTGAAGAAGCAATTTTTAGAAGAAATATATTTTGAGACACCTAATGCAGTTCTCCTTTGCTCATCTTTCCTAGAAATGAAGCAGCTGGTAAGAAGGAAATCAGCTTCCTAATCTTGCAGAACTCCTGAACGAGAAAAAAGAAATTAAAATAATACCTCTCCCCAGCGCTGTATCTTCGCCGCACCTGCACTCTCAACCAAGCATTCAGAAAAACTGTTTTCCTGAAACAATTTTCTGTTGATTTCACATCACAACACCATGTGAAAGAAAGAAGATCCTTTCACACCTGTATGTATCTGCCAGAGCGCACTCCATCCATTTGCTGCTCTTTCTCCTACAGGCAAAGCAATCAAGCCACTTACTAGGGAAAACAGTTTTCCTCGTCATCAGATATTAACAGGAATATCTTAAACTATATCTGCCACTTTGTGGGAGACCAATGTAAAGAAAATGAGACCAGCAGGAAAATTGCAAGACAGCAGTAGGAAAGCAGAATTAATTTTCTTACTTCATGTTAACTACCTTATTCTGTTTGGAGCCTACAAAGTAACTTTGTTGGGCTCGGGGGTTGTCATAAGTGAAAGGGTTTAAGAAACATTGTGTGTCCTGCAAACACCTTGGAAAATCACACTATAAAAAAATACTGTCATTTTGTCTAAATATTTTTCTCTTTTTGCTATTATTCATTGATTAAGTATGTTTAAAAGCGGAAAGATGGCGTGGGGAAAGCCACACATGGGGAATGGTTTAAGTATGTCTAAGTTCTAGAAGACTGCTTTTCTAGAAGACAGTATAAACTTCCAAATCAAAAAATCAAGATGCATGTTCAGTCATGGCTGAATACAAAGGTTAATACAGAGAGCTCTAGGAGGAGTATTCTGCTTTTTCTGCTTTGGGCATGTGAGAATAGAAGAAGCTTAAAAACAAAACCAAAAATAAAACCAAACCAACTTAGAAACAGCTTTAAGAGAGAGGCTGAAGGACATATTCTGTCAACAGTACAATGTGGCCCTAAGAAAAAGCACAAGAAGTAAGGTGATTGACAGAAAACCTTGGAAAGTAAGGTTTATTTTTCTCTGGAAACTGACTTCTGCATCTAGGGACTTTACACATTCTCTGTCAAAGTAGCAGAATGCATCAAATAAATCAAAAGGAATCAACAACTGACCTTTTCTTCTAATTGCCTTGTGTGAGCATGCAGGTCAAAAAGGTTAATTAGCATTACAAGCTGGTCCACTATTTTGGTAAAATGATTTAGATGTGGGAAGTTATGTTTCCTGTAAGCAGGTATGATCAGGGACTACTAAGCCCTATTCAGACAATGAATGTACTTGCTCCTGGCAATCTGAGAACAGATCTCTGGCTTGTTTAACCTGTCTTGAAGTTCATAGCATTGGAGAAGGTAAGGCAAATCTCATTAGTGTGCTGAAAGACCCTTAGCAGCCTCCAAAACTGGGAAGAATCTTGAGTGATTCACTCAGACAATAAACATCTCTTGTAACAGACAATAAACAACTCCTGTATCTGTAACTATCTTAAGGCACATAGTAAAATACTGAAAAATTTTAATGACTTTTTCTAGCTCCTTTCTGGATTCATCCCATTCAGTAGGGCCCTAATATTTAATAGTTTTACTTACTGAAAAGGAGAATGATATCTGTCCTACTCTGGGAGAAGATTAAGACTGGTCACATCAACTAGTGTATGTGTCATGCTTTTGCCAGCAGTCTGGCTTACAGAGAATGATGAAGGAGATAGAAGTGGAGTGTCCTGCAGTGGTTTCTGAAGCTAACAGCTGATTGCTTGAAGGAAGGAGTTTTCTCACTCTGTTAATGAGAAGTGTAGTGGTTTCCACCAGCAAACACCTCTGAAGGGTTTATAAGAGCCAGGAGGGACATGTGTCCACCTTCTAGGCCACATGTTCGGTCAGTGCATGCTATTACACAGAAATGAAAAAAATATGAGAGACAGAGATGTGACAGATGGCTGCTTATGGCAGAGAATGCCTTGAATATTCTGCCACGGCTTAAAGAAACCAAATATATGAAGTGACTTAATATAAACCATTGCCATCTTATTTTGTACTTTCAATAAGACTTTTACCTTTGTTTATGTTCCTTTATTTCAGATTTTCTGAAGCTATTAAATAGAACTACTTTGATCTGAACCATTTTAGAATAAAATGTAGTAAAATAACCACTAACAGCAGAATATTCATTGTAGGATTTAGAAATATTTTTTTTCCTTTTACATTCAGAAGCATTGGTTTGAATAGTCCTAGGTTTAATTTAAAAAGCAACTATGTTAGAATCAAGTTAGGTAGAAAAAAATTATTTCCATCTCAGAATTCATTCCATGAGTGTCACGGAAGTTTCTGGACTCCAGAAAGTGGGATAAGCTGTTGTGCAGCATTTTATACCTGAACTTGCAAGATACAAATCTCTGTCCAAAAGACCACAGGTAGCTAGACTTCTTTCCAGTGATTTTACTTGTGCACTTGATCTAGTACTTGTTTCAAACTGACTGGCTGTATATATACCCCTAATAGTTCTTCTTCAACGATCCTTGTGATGTACGTGTGAATTAAGGCTTATTCTTGTGGAGCAGAAAAAAAAGGAAAGCTCATAATAGCAATCTTAAAGGAGAAAGGGTGAAAATGGTGCAGAGGTTAAGAAGTTCACAATTACAATGTATTTGCTGTATACTTCTGCCTTCTTTGTTGTGGTACCTCTCCCTCTCTCCATGCAGATGTTATCCAACAGATAACATTATTTCATGGATAATTTTTAGATACACCCAAAGAAATTACTTTTTTTTCTTTTTTTAGATATTGATATTTGAAGGATGATCTGGTAGATCTCTGTTTATGCATTATAGTGGAACCACACATTTACTATTGAGACCCTTCTTGCATGTTTGTTCTATCCATGCTTCATTTATATAAGACAGAGTCTACCCTACCTGCACTATAAGTAAATTTATTTAGAAATCACCCTTTCTGGTGAGCAGATACTCAGTTATTCATCTGTGGTTCCCTGTTACATTAATTGTATCAGAGTAATCATGAAATTTGCATGATTAACCAACTTATACACAATGTAAGCAGTATAGTAAACACATGAAACATCACTACAGGATATTTTGAATTCTGACAAGTTTATAATTTTTTTTGTCTAAATTAAAATTAAAGACCAAGTTTTAATGAATTTCTGGCACAGACTGAGAGCTTAAAATGAAAAAAAAAATTAAGTACTGTATGGAACAACTGTACAATTCAGAGACCATACGCAAACTGTCACTTTGACAGATGCATTCCCCCAGTCTATTATAATGACAATTTAATTGAGAAATAAAAGATCCCAGGTTTAGTTCCCTGATGACTTTCCAGATTCCTATAGTGTGACTAAGAAATAAATCTTGGGTTTTTTTTTGGTTTTTTTTTTTCCAATAACTTCTTCTGTATTTATGGTTCTTAGACCTTGTTCTTAAAACTTGGAATGGAGCTTCTGGGAGACTTTTATGTTTTTCTCAGCAGTTTGCCAATTTATGCTATACACCCTCTGGTAATTTCATTCACCTGATCGACTAAAAGCATGTCTGCCAGAAGTGTAGGCTGAACATTATTTGCTCCTAAGTGTAATCAATGAAGCCCTCACCTGAACTGGTGATGGTGATTTGTATCATCTCATCCAGTTATCTGAACTGGCAACATTAAATGTGATCAATGCAAAAATAAAAAAAAATTGCCTGTGTTTCCAGGGCTATCACTGTGTCTGAAGCTGTACAATGTGTGCATAATATTTTATTTCCTTACATGGTTCCTTCCTTTCCCCAGGAATCAATATTGGCACAGTCACTTTAAAAGGCATAATTGAAGGTCCTTGGTATGTAGTGCAAATTGGTCACTAGTGCCAACCTATCTAAAGTTGTGGTACAATGGAGAAAATTAACAGATGAATCTTACTATGGAATTCTCATATTCAGTCACATTGAAATCTCTACTAATAATTCATGACTAATTCATTCATGTTTGGAAATAATATTCCCGATATGCTTTCATATTTCTTCATGGGCTTCTCTATCACAACTGATTTGTCTTATAGAGGAAATCTGGAGGAATTCCTTCTTAGATATGGGACAAGCTTAGCACATATAGTTTGAAAAAAAATGTCAGGAGCTAATCAGATAAAAGATGAAACCTGTCATAACCAGAAAATGCTTTGTGTAAGTGTACTACCAGAAACCTAGCAAACTCTCTGCTAATCTTCAGCCTGTTTCAGAAGACCTTACACTAAAGTTAGTCTCACATGTTATTAAACAAAGAAACTAAACTAAATTTGCTTTTTGTTTTGTTTATGTTATGCTGCTGATGTGGCTATGATTGATAGTTTAAAGATGTAAGTGAAGCAAGACTTGTCAGAAAGATAATCTCTGGTACGAGAGATACAGGTATAGCAGGAATAAAACAGAGACCTCTCTATGGTCTTAAAAATAAAAATCTGGGAACAAAAATATATAGTTTTACTTTTTAATAATTATTTTTCATATTAGTGGACACTACTTAAACAAACTCATTAGGGAATGGAATTTGTTAGCACATTTCAACTTTTACGGTATTACACCTAAAGCAAATTTTAGTGTGTCTCATAAGCAGCAGGTACCTATTTCTCTCTCTGTCATTCCAGGGTTAATAGCACCTTCCTCTTCCTCCCCTTCCTCCCTCTTTTCCTTAAGTTCAAATCACCTCTTTCTCTCAAGCTAATTATTTAAGAAAATCAAGCTAAGCTTAAACCAACTCGATTCTAAGGCCTTTGTTGCCTTTGTCCCCAACCCAAGAAATGAATTGTCTGCCTGAAAGCCATCCTTCTTCCTAACTATGGAAGATTTCTGTTTTTTTTGTGTTTTTTTTTTTTTTTTTTTAATAAACGCAGTGCTCTGTCCAAGAAAATCTCATGACCTTCTGTCTTAACATTTTTAATGCTGTACTGACAGTTCAAACCAAAATAATTTCTAGTTTCTTTCTCTGTTGCTTTGTAGTAGATGCTTCTTGAACAAAAGAAAATAAAATTGCTTTCCTTTCAGAATGAAGCAGTCTGTGTCCTTTCAAAGTGATGTGTCCATTTCTCTCTACTTCTGTTTATTTTGTTTTGTTTTTCTTTGGAGGACAGGATATTTTGTGGGAAAACCTCAACATAGGGTCTCAATCTACAGGTAAATTCATCTTAACAAAGACCACAGACACACTTTAATACTAACTTTCTTTAGCACTTCACAGTGTGTATGTATAACGATCCTTGAAAATTCTGTCTTTCTAATTTGTGTTTCTTCTGTGAGGAAGTGGGAGAAATGGGAAAAGCAGATTGTTTTGATATGGTTTTGGTTAAACAAATTGTTGTGATAACAGAAAATACTACTAAAGAGCAAAAATACTTTAAAATAATCTATGAATTGCTAATAAATCTGCTTTCAGTAATCTTTACTGCTCTGCTTAGTGCACAGCGGTGTTATCTTGACAATTAATAGCAAATATAAAATATTTCTTATTGACAAGAATGTTTTTAGAGTTGCAAATACCTTATTTACTCTTTAATGAAAGGCAACATTTGCCTTTCAAAAGAAAGTGCCACTTGGTCCATAAGAATTATGACTCCATAGGCACAATGAAAACTTTTAATTCTTTGCAATTGACCTTTGAAAATAAACTATATCACCAAGCTATTCACACCACAGAATTTATACCTTGAAAGGATACTTCCATTGTAGGGTTTCAGATCAAGCAGAGAAAGTCTTGGGTTGGATCTTGTGGCAATCAGACCAATGGCAGTTTCAATAACAATTTTTGTGATGAAAAAGTTGCTTTCTATGACTGAATTACCTGTACCATTTTTCAGTTAAGAAACACTTGGAATTATTTCCTATCTCTCATTAGCCCCTCCACCTAATCTAATATGGCACGCATATTTTCATTTTATTCTTATCTTAAAGCCTGATTCTGGAATTATGATCTAGCTGTGTATCATTTGATAAGCATTATATATTAATCTTTTCTGGATTTTTGTAATATAGTCATCTCAGTGATGTTTCTGGGTATCTAGTGGGTACCATCTGTCTGGAAAGATGATCACATATAAAGCAATGAGATTTCTTTTTGGTTGAAGCTTCAGTTTCCACAAGCAAGACAATAAGATTCTTACAGCAAAACTTTTATAAAAGTACATAAAAATGTACTGTAATAAAGTAGAAGCAAGAGGGCTTACAGCAAAACTTTTATAAAAGTACATAAAAATGTACTGTAATAAAGTAGAAGCAAGAGGGCTTACAGCAAAACTTTTATAAAAGTACATAAAAATGTACTGTAATAAAGTAGAAGCAAGAGGAAAGTTCATTGTCTGAACTTACATTGCTAAAAGTTGTTAAAAAAGGCATGAACTCTCATGCAGTTAAAGAGTTTACATGGATTCATTTTTTTTCATGTGCTTTAAATATTTGGGCTTTCTCAAAATTACCTGAAACAGTAAATTATTCCTTCTTTTAGATCTTGTGGTTTAAGCCCAGCTAGTAACTCAGAAAAATGCACCTGCTCCCTCACTCCTCAGTTCTTCCCCCCTGACCCCAGAGGGATGGGGAGGAGAATTGAAAGAATGTAAATCCCCCAGGCTGAGATAAGAACACTCCAATAGCTAAAGTTTAATACAAAACTACTACTACCACCAGCACTAATAATAATAATGATAAGGGAAATAAGAAGGGGAGAGAATATGAAACTAAAAGGGGAAAGGAAAAAAAAAACCACAATAAACCCAAGTGATGCACAACATAATTGCTCAACACCCACTGACCAATACCCAGCCTGACCCGAGCAACTGTCTGCGCCTTCTGGGTAACTCCCCCCATTTTATATACTGGGAATGACGTGCTGTGGTATGGAATACCTCTTTGGCTAGTTTGGGTCAGGTGTCCTGTCTCTGCTTCCTCCTGGCTTCTTGAGCCCCTCTTCACTGGCAGAGCATGAGACTGAAAAGTCCTTGATTGGAATAAACGTTACTTAACAATATCTGAAAACATCCATGTGGTTTCAGCATTGTTCCCAGACTAAAGCCAAAACATAGCACTGGACCAGCTACTAAGAAGAAGAAAAATAACTGCTACAGCTGAACCCAGGACAATCTTAAAAGTCTTTTCCAACCTAGCTGGTTCTATGATTCTATCATGATTTTATTTTTTAACTATCTGTGTTTTGGAGTTAGTTAGTTTTCGTGGGAGGTATCCCTGCCCATGGCAGAGGGGTTGGAACTAGATGATCTTAAGGTCCTTTCCAGCCCTAACGATTCTATGATTCTATGATAATCACCTAGATGATGATGCACAATAAAGGTGGCTTCATGGGTTTAGTCTCCACCCATTTCCTAATACTGTTGTGTAGAATCATAGAATCAATCATAGAATGGTTAGGGTTGGAAAGGACCTTAGATCATCTAGTTCCAACCCTCCTGATGTGGGCAGAGACACCTCACATGTTGCCCAAGGCTCTGTCTAACTTGGCATAATGGAGCATTTGCCACTTCTCTGGGCAACCTGTTCCAATGCCTCACCACCCTCACAATAAAGGATGTCTTCCTTGTATCTAAACTGAACTTCCCCTATTTGAACCCATTACCCCTTGTCCTATGGCTACAGCCCTTTATAAAAAGTCCCTCTCTGGTTTCCATGAATGAGCTTGTTTTAAATCACAGTCATCAAAGGTAAAAAAAAAGTGACTACACTGTATTAATCTTGTAACTTGATCTCAAGATGATTTTGCTGAGCATACAAAATGTTAAGTAATGGAATAAAGATGGATCATGTAACCTTCTGCTGGACAATAGAAAATACTAAAAAAGAAAAATATTCAACCCTGCCTTTTAAACTCAGTATTCTTCCTCCATGGCAATATAATATTCCAGAGGAGACAGATTAATGAAGTGTTTTCACAGCATATTGCTCAAAAAAACAGTTTTTATCAAAATAGAGTCTGAGCTAGTGAAACATCAACAAGGGCAAGTGTAGAGTCTTGCATCTGGGAAAGAACAACCCCATGTACCAGTACAGGTTGGGGGCTGACCTGCTGGACAGTAGTGAAGGGGAAAGGAACCTGGGGGTCCTGGTGGATAGGAGGATGACCATGAGCCAACAATGTACCCTTGTGGCCAAGAAGGCCAATGGCATCCTAGGGTGCATTAGAAAGGGTGTGGTTAGTAGGTCAAGAGTGGTCCTCCTCCCCCTCTACTCTGCCCTGGTGAGACCACATCTGGAATATTGTGTCCAGTTCTGGGCCCCTCAGTTCAAGAAGGACAGGGAATTACTTGAAAGAGTCCAGCACAGAGCTACAAAGATGACTAAGGGAGTGGAACATCTCCCTTATGAGGAGAGGCTGAGGGAGCTGGGTCTCTTTAGCTTGGAGAAGAGGAGACTAAGGGGTGACCTCATCAGTGTTTACAAGTATGTAAAGGGTGTGTGTCAGGAGCTAGGTTTTTTTCAGTGATGTCCAGTGATATGACAAGGGGCAATGGGTGTAAACTGGAGCATAGGAGGTTCCATGTGAACATCAGGAAACATTTCCTTACTGTGAGAGTGACAGATCACTGAAACAGGTTGACCAGGGGGGTTGTGGAGTCTCCTACATTGGAGATATTCAAGGCCCGCCTGGACAAGTTCCTGTGTGATGTACTGTAGGTTACCCTGTTCTTGCAGGAGGGTTGGACTAGATGATCTTTTGAGGTCCCTTCCAACCCTTAGGATTCTGTGATTTGCAATACAGATGAAGTTCACACATACAAAAAAAGAACTTAAATGAGAATGTTTTTATTATACTGGTCAAGGAAATCCTAATTGTAGTGGGTTTACAAGCTAAATAAAACTTACTTGTTTTATTGCAGATAACACATATTAAAACAAGACCATAACCTAGGATTTGTAGGAAGATAGCCTTAGTAGCACTTACCTTAAAAAAAAAGGGAACAGAGAAAGTCCAAAGATACAGGAATGAAACCAGGATGCTTATTCCTCCATTATATACTCCTGAAGGGCAACATGAGAAAAAAATATTCTAAACTTTTCAGCTAGGTTTCTGGCTTCTGTCTCCTACCCGCTACCTTTAGACGATTTGTTACAGCAGGGCTCTAGAAGTGATCCTTGAAAAATTAGTATGCTAGCTTGTTCATGCTGAGCTTGTTTCAGCACATTTGAAGAAATGTTTCCTTTTCTTTAAGTGCCAGGAGGGGTCAATTTTAGTTCAGTGGGCAATTTTAGGTTCACTGAGGAGTAGCTTGGAGATACGCATCTTTTGGTTATGCAAAAGTTTATGTGGGTTTATCAGAGAAAGTAAAATTAAGCAAGTAAGCAATGGCATTAACTGTCTTAATTCTTGTAGCAGGACTAATCACGTTGTATATTAAGTTGTATTATTGTTCAGCAGGAAGAGAACTTTCCATCAATCACTAAGGATAAATTTGGGTACAGAAAGAAGTATATCTGGTCAGAGAGAAGTAAGCAGTAAAACAATCAAGATACATTCTGGATAAAGCAAGTAACATTAATGAGCTACATAGAAATGACCAAGTTTTCAAGGGAAGTTTTCGGTGACTTCAAAAAATAGTTTTCTGTGACTTGAACTAATAATTTTTTAACGGTAAGATTCTAATTGTTATGATTCTTCATATCTACAGCATTAACTTAATGAATTTTACTTTTTTTCCTCTGATTTATAGAAATACTGTACTGAAGAGCTCTATATCCATTTGACTCATTAATCCTTGTTTTCACATATGATGCACAAATAAAAGCATAAATATTAAAATTAAATATAAATGAATATATATTATATATGCTTTTAGCAATGAACATTTGATTTCCTTGTATGGACTAATAATTTTTTACTGCTAAATAAACTTAAATTGAACATATTGGCATTTTCAATTTCTACTAAGTACAGCATTTGGCTCTGTAGAGCAATAAAGGGTCATATATCATATGATGTAATTGGTGAAATTTTAGTTAAACTGTTTCAAAATGACTTAAGTATACATCTGCTATTTCACACAAAAAAAAACCCAACAAACACCTTCATTATCTTATTCAAAAAAACCAAGAAATACTTCAGAGCTCAGGTGCTCTTACATTCCTTTTTCCTGTGGAATTGTAAAAATGTATGCAGAAATAGAATCTGACAACCCTTTGGTTTAGAAAGTTAATATGCTTATCTTCTACCTTTGATAAAACAGTGACTTAGATGTTAATTAACCCTGTTTTATCTTAAGCTATATTATATGCACATGTATAGAATCATAGAATCGTTAGGGCTGGAAAGGACCTTAAGATCATCTAGCTCCAACCCCCCTGCCATGGGCAGGGACACCACACACTAAACCATGTCATCCAAGGCTCTGTCCAACCTGGCCTTGAACATTGCCAGGGATGGAGCATTCACAGCTTCCCTGGGCAACCCATTCCAGTGCCTCACCACCCTCACAGTAAAGAACTTCTTCCTTACTTCCAATCTAAACTTTCCCTGTTTAAGTTTAAACCCATTACCCCTTGTCCTATCACTACAGTCCCTAATGAAGAGTCCCTCTCCAGCATCCCTATAGGCCCCCTTCAGATACTGGAAGGCTGCTGTGAGGTCTCCATGCAGCCTTCTCTTCTCCAGGCTGAACAGCCCCAACTTTCTCAGCCTGTCTTCATACGGGAGGTGCTCCAGTTCCCTGATCATCCTCGTGGCCCTTCTCTGGACTTGTTCCAACAGTTCCATGTCCTTTTTATATTGAGCACACCAGAACTGCACACAATACTCCAGGTGAGGTCTCACCACGAGAGCAGAGGGGCAGGATCACCTCCTTTGACCTGCTGGTCATGCTCCTTTTGATGCAGCCCAGGATATGGTTGGCTTTCTGGACTGCAAGTGCACACTGAAGCCGGCTCATGTTCATTTTCTCATTGACCAGCACCCTCAAGTCCTTCTCCGCAGGGCTGCTCTGAATCTCTCCTCTGCCCAACCTGTAGCTGTGCCTGGGATTGCTCTGACCCCGGTGTAGGACCTTGCACTTGGCATGGTTAAACTTCATAAGGTTGGCATCAACCCACCTCACAAGCCTGTCAAGGTCCCTCTGGATGGGACGTGTGTATATACACACACTTGTTCCGAAGTGTATATACTCTGTCATTCACTCTTTTTCAAACTGTCCAGTGTTATCTAGGAACCACACTCAGTTTTTTCCAATGCTTATTGAAGTTCTGTTATCAGAAGTTTTCATGGAAATATCCTTAGAACCTGGGAAAAGCCTTGGCCACCTGCAACCCAGAGGGACCTGAGGAGGGTCTTTTTAAAAGCATAGTCAGTTTTCTGAAACATATGCCTGCAGCCATACTATATTTTCCTGAATATTTTCAGTCTCCCATATGGGCTGTTAGCTTGTAAACAGTTCATAATTTCATTATAAAACAGGGTTAGCAAGGGACCAGGAAGATCTGATGGGTTAAATCTGAACCCCATTCACATGCTGTCCACACACTGCTTTGCAGAAGAGGCTTCTCCAAGTGCTGCAAAACCAGTGCTCGGGCTGCCTTCTAGGACACTTTCCCTTGTTGAGTATGCAGGCAACATTTTCCTGTTTGTCAGAAGAATGAGGTAAACCTGATTAGATTTGTTCTCTGTCTGGGAGCAGGAAATTAACTTTGGAAATGATTTATACGTCTTGCCTGGGGTGGGACTTCTGCCACTCTGAGTTCAATAGTTCATTGACTTGGCAGTTTTGACAGAGTTCTCTTTCATATTTCTAATGTGTAATAGTTAGGTGTAAGGGATGAAAATGAGGTGGAATTTTTAGATTATATTAGCTGAATTCTTATATTGAGGTTGCTGTGTGGTTTTCTTCTACTGTTATCAGAAAAGTTGGTCTGAATGGGGAATTATGGCAAGGAGAGCTATGCCTGCATTAGTGTTCAGTAAAGGAGATTTGAAGAAGGATACAATTAGGGATGAAGACCTGATGTTCCACGCATGTTTTGAGGATTTTCACTTTAGACTAGCTTAGTCTGCTCTTTAGTCTTCTGTCATGGGGAATGCTTTTCCCCATGCTTCCATTTTGCCATCATAGGCAAAGGAGACAGGTTATAATCCAGATCTGCTTCATTTCTGTTCAAGCACAGAAATTTTGAGTTTGTTCAGCTCCATTCATTATATTTCCATGCAACATGCTGGTTTTGAAAACCAAGAAATATCCAGAGAAAAAGAAAGCATAATTATAGACTCATGGAATAGTTTGGAAGGACCCTTCAAGATCATCTAGTCCAACCTATCTGCTGTGAATGGGGACATCTTCTACTAGATAAGGTTGCTCAGAGCGCCATCCAACCTGACCTTGAATGTTTCCAGGGATGGGGCATCTACCCCCTCTCTGTGAAACCTGTTCCAGTGTTTCATCACCCACATAGTAAAACTTTTCTTCCCTATATCAAGTCCCTCCCAACAGCTGCCTAACTTCCAGCACCACCACCACTATACCCAGTCTGATGGCATCCCCTATCTGGCTGGGAGACACTTAAGAACTCTTCTAGAATATGACTTATTTTACACCAAAACAGTGTAAAAGCATGGAGAAAGATCAACTAGGCTAAAGAAACTGTGGTTGTGAAGCTGTGCGGTCATGTAATTTGTAAAAAGATGACTTTGTACACCACTTCCAGAGGAAGCAGCTTGTTGGTCAGGGATAAGAGGAATTAATCCCAACACCACCTTTTGATACTGCTTTTTCAGTGGTGTCACAGGTCTGGCATTTCAGGGTTTACCTTTTAAATAAAATCACTTTTCTTCCCATCAGTCACACTATCTAGTCAGTAACATTTATTTTCATTTAGTCAAAGTCTTCCTCTGATTAAAGCAGTCTATCTTGTACTATTGCCTCTCCCTTTCAGGGGGAAGGAATAGCAGAGTTACTTCTTAAGGGAGGGTGAGCCATGAGCTGAGTAAGCAGGGAATGTGACTTTGATGATCAGACCAAAACTGAGCAAGACTGGTGTGGTAATGGGGGAAGGTCCATTCACAGTCCTAGACAAGGTGAGGTAATGAGTCATGTCCAGGGTCCATCCAGGAAAAGCAGGAGATAAATCTGGAAATGTGGGTACAGCACAGCTCTGAGGGATATCTAGGAGATGGGCCTGGGAGCAGCCCTGCTGTGGCATCTCTGATGCAGTGACTGATAGCCCTGGCCTGGGCTGAAGTGGGGCTCTGGGCTAAGGGCAGCATGGGTGAAGGTCCTGGGGATCTGGACAGGGACAGAAAAGGATGGTAACACCCTCTGAGAGTCTTTAGTGAAGACAGCTTTACCAAACATCACCTCACTCCATTGACAATTGTTTTGATTGCATTTAAGCTATTCTCAATGCTTATTCTCTGTTTCTTCTGCAAAAGTGATTACATTTTCTTACTATGAATGGAGACGGGCCAGTACCGAACATTCCATCTGAAATTTCTTGATCTCTGAAGAAAGAAACATGTATGCCTACAAGTCCTGCATTTACGATCACTCCTCTTTGTCATTATATTGTACGTTAATCCTAGTGATATTTCATATATAGCCAGTAACATAACTCCATTTTGAAATCGGGTTTAAATGTGGATTAGTTACTTACTTATAAAATCCAGTTGTTTCAGCTATTTGCCTATCGTATACTATGTGCAACAAAAAAGGAGATTAGTGTGGATTCCTCTCCAGGGACAGGACCCTATATCATGACCATTTCAGTGTTTGACTTTGAAAACCTTCATTCTACATTGGAAAAGGCTGTAGTACAGGAAGCTAACATAGCAGTGGTCGTCTAATATAACTTGATAGGATCATTGCCCTCCACTCAGCTTGCCATGTCCCCACTTGGTTCTGAGATAGGGTTCTGACCAAGCAAGAGGAGGCACTGCACAGTGAGTTTGCTGAGCTGGAGTACCAGTATTTGGAGAATAGAAGGGGAATGCTTTATCTGAACTCACTCTCTTTAAACCCAGAAATATTTCAACTTACTTTCCTTCAAGTGCCAAACACTAGAAAAACTATTTGAAGATGTAATTTCTTGTTCAATTATCTCTTGTCCCTTCAACTAGGTAGATTTTCAGTGGTTTGTTCTGCCTTTATATCACTGATTAAATTTTAATGTGTTTATGCTTCATTTTGCAAATATGCAATAAAATATGCTTTTTGTTAAGCAAACCCCAACACTTCATATTTTCCAGCTTTGTGCAATGCTCCTGATATGAACAGAGGCACTTCACAGAATTTCTGGGTCATACAGCAGCCAAGCTACTTTTACCACTAATAGGGATGAGACAGTAAGTTATACTCTTTCATGTTTAAAATTTAACAATCAAGAAAAAAGCAGAATGATATAAGGTTTAGAGGAACAAAGCACGTAAACTGTGATGCTTTCTTTCAGAAGAAAGAAGAAGGATAATAAAACTCTGCAGTTCCTATCAGAGAGGAGGAAAGATTTTTTCCTCTTCTATGTACAGGGTAAACTTACGGTGCTATTGCACAGCCAGAAGATTTTCTTTGTACTTGGAATTTCCCAGGCAAGGTTTTGTTCTAAAGGGGGTTCTTTTAACAAAATATACAGACTGGAAGGAGGGGGACGTGTTAAAGACAACATGAGGGAATAAACTAAGTATGGTTGACTGGGTGTTGAATATTTATAACACAGCCAGTAGCAGCTCCCTTTGGGCCACTTGTTTACCGAGTCTGGTGAATTTATATGCTGTGACAGGGCACATAGTTCTAAAAAAAGCTATAACATCAGATATGGCTGGAATACTTGCAGGCTCTAAAGCTTCATCCACTAAGACTGTGTCTTTCTTGAAAGAGACAAATTTGGGGTACCTTTCCTGCTGAAAGTGTTTAGGACAGATAGCTAAAATGGAAGATACAGAAGGCTAAAAAATGGGATCTAACATTTTGACAGAAAGGTTCTAACCTTTACTTCCCAGATTATGCCAGGTCTTATCCTGGAACCCATTTCATTAAGCAAGGCACTAATCCTGACAGCCTGTTGGACATCACATTTCTGTCACTTTTTGCCTTCACTGATACATGATGCAGAAAGAAGCATTTTGTTCTTGAGGCCCAGTACACAATCTGGGCTTGCATCAGTCATAATGGCAGAAGCAGAATGAAATTAAATTTACCTTGGTGTGGGATCAAACATCACATACCTTTGACCAGGATTTATGAATGATTGTCCATCCAGGTGGCAAGTGAAATATTTTTTTCTCACGTCCCTACTATCTGTACAGTAAATTGCCAACAAATCTTGTGCGGCCTTTCAAAAGCAGGGAAGATCAATCAGGGGAAAAAAAAATAATTAAAAATAACCTTTAAAAAAGAATAGTTTTGAAAAATGTAGCATGGTTGCACAACAGATTCAATTTGTATGAGATTGTGCTGTCAGAAAGCTCTTCCACCCACAGCTTGCTCAAATACAGCCAGGTCAGATAGTAAACTTGTGGGGAGATATAAGTATTATCTGCAAGAAATTTCATGAATGGCCTGTGCTGAGGTGGGGGTTGTATTTTGGAGGCTTTCAGCTTATTGCTCATCCCAGGCATCATCTGGAGGGCAGCTGATGAGGGCATCCTATTTTCAAGCCATTTGATGCATGTCTAGGTAGAGGTGAACACTACTCCAGCCCGTGTTGAGCACAGTGAGTTGAAGAGAAAAGAAACAGAGCCTCCTCTCTATTCTCTTTCATCTCCTCCTCAAACTGGCCCAGTGGATGAGTGGAGGTCCTTCCAAATGTTGGTGATCTACTCTAGAGGTACAGTGTGAGCTAGTGATGGGCAGATACAGCAGCTGCCAACAGGCACAGAGGAATGGTAAACAGTATCTGTCTGAGAGCAAAGGAAGAGTGAGGAGGCGTTGCAGGGAGCAATCCACTGACTGGTGTGCTTTGGGGTGACAGGGCAGTGTGCCACTGCTGATCATGTGCTGCAGCTCCAGAGTTGAGCAGGTGGCAGAACTAGAGACAGACTGCCAAGCAGTGCACGTAGTTTGATGACCACACTTGATGATTCTGTACTGGTTTTATATGTGTGCCATTGGAAATGTGATTTTTTTTTCAAAACAGTCTTCAGAGGAAGTGCTCTGTCATTCAGGATTTTTATATTTTTGCTGGCTATTACAAAAGTCCCCTTAATTGAAACAAACAACACTCTGCCCTTCATGGGTCTAAAATGTGCGTGAAGTCATGAGATTTTAAACTGATATTGTTTTAATGATGTTTAAAGAGAGGACAAAGGTGTGAAATCTAACACAAAGAAATCTCTTATGCCACCAATATTGTAAAAGTAATGTGCAAGTTCCTATTCTTGGAGGCAGGCTCCTGAAACTTACTCACAAAGAAGGAAATAATTCACCACTTCAATGTGTGTTAAAAAGTCTGCCCCTTCCTCTTCTGATTCATCAAGGTAGCTCAATGAACAGGGCCATCTGATAGCCTAAGCCTGCTCAGTACACTATAAACTCCTATGAGCAGTAGGGGGAAAAATGAGCCAAGCAGAGACTTCAGGCATTGGTAAAATTCATCCTTAATAGAGAAGAATGGCTGCCCAGCACAGATATGTTGTGAAAATGCTTCAGCATTTTTCCTTTATGCTTTATTAATGTCACATCACATTTAAATTCTGCTACGACAGCGAACAATGTGAAATAGTTTACATCCAATATGAATTCAGATCAACACATTTAGAGAATCATACTGGATATGGAAATGACCTCAGGACTCTATGTGTTAGCTACACAGAGTGCTGCACGCTTCTCTATTACCCTGACATTTCAGTGTCAGCACTGGCCTGCTACGTATGGCTGAGGATGCATCTTGGTGGTCATAAAATCTAACTCCTTGAAAAAGGCACTTTGGAAAGAATTATTTAGATAGTTCAGTACATTTCTAGCTTAAAGAAAAAAAAAAGTTGATTTTTTTTTTTTTTTAAAAAAGAGGGATTCACATAAAAAGAAGTGAAAATTGAAAATCAGTGAAAAGCTGAACCAAAATCGTTGCTTGCTATATTTGTTTGGGGAGTAGTAAAAAGAGAAATGATACGTACGTCCTTAATGTGTGAAGCAGATGTGTCAAAGACATAAGCTATCTCAAATTACCTGTGTAGTACAAAGTACCAAAACAAACCCCCCCCTCTTCTGTACTTCACTGAAAGTGGAAGAAGGTTAGCACTTCTCATCAGTGGGTGTGGAAAACCATAGCCATCCAGAAGCCAGGGGCTTTTCCCCCAGGTTACATTTTTCTGCATAAAGCTAGAGAACAGTGTGCTGTAAATTAGTTAACATAGACTGCAACAATCCTGGGGGTTTCAGTTCAGAGAAAGATGACTGCATTGGCCGGGCTGTTACCACCTGAAAGCCTCAGCTCTGGTTTAATAGTTGGTAGCACAGAAGGAGCACACCGATTTGCAGGATTAGCAGAAAGCGCAACTCAAAAGAGTATAGCCCACACATTCACTCAAGAGTATCGGACATTTCCAGGTTTGGAAGAGAAAGCTTGTTTGTTTATTCTGGTTGGTTTGTCAGCTTTGTTCTCCAAAATTTCCAGTCAGTCACCTGTGCACAAAAGTCACAGAATTATTTATTTACTAAAACCATGCTTTTCAAATACTACCACATTTTGGCATATTAATTTATAATAATATATAAGTTTGCTATTCTACTCAAGATTTATCCTTTCTGCAAAAGAAGAGTGTCATTATATTTTACCAGCTGCTCCTGCAGCAGAAATCAGGCAGTGCATGTGGAATTGTTACACTTTCTGGAATATGGTAAGTATAGCTGCATTCTTGATTTCATTCTAAGAACTACACAGGCAAGCTTCTGTACACACTTCAGAGAAAACAAGGCAGAGAATTGCTTGCTTCTGAACCACAAAGCATGAATGCAGTGCTTATTTTCACTCTCATTTTGCATCTCAGGGGTAAAAAGAAGCTCTTCAATTCATTGCTGAATTGCGTAAGATGTTTGGTTACTTTGATTGGTTGAAAAGATGATATTCCAAAAGTATGTACCCATATATTCCAATTTTGTAGTTTCTGATGCTGAAAGGCTGTGTGTTGGCTTTGGGGATAAATGTGCTTTCTGCTTAGCTGTTCATCATTTATGCAGTCTCTCACTGTTAGAATTCCCTGAACCAACTAAGTGTTTATAACTGCTTATTTAAAACTGCTTTCAGAGTCCTCGGTGCAGCACACAAATATGTTATGGTTGTGACTACCCCAGTGCATTAGTTCTTGAGTGTTATTATGGTTTGAATGTTTTAAATACGTTTTTTTTTTCTTTAATCTTCTTCAGCTGTGTCAGTATTAATTTCCGGTTTATTTTCTTGGGGGTATTAGATGACCTACTGAGATAAGACTTAGTAAAGTTAATTCACATTCTAAATGTAATACATTTTAAAATAATTTTCAGTGTTTTCATATGGGGAAAAAATAGAAGCATAACAATTCTACATACTTTCAAAACACAGGACTTTATATAAAAATATCAAAGTGCATCCTTAAGTTGAGACACAAAGTATCTTTCTAAGGGATTGAATTTCAGAATTGTCACATACCTATTTCACTTAGTAAGAGAGGATATAAAGATCACCTAGATATGTAAGGAGGACAAAATCAGCTGTGTAACAAGTGTAAAAAACTGTGGCAATAGTTCAAGGTCAAGTGTAGTATACTTTGTAAATCAATCATACCTCTGAAAAGTTACACTCCTGCTTTGTGTATTTTCTTCTCAGTGCTTATTGCATTGTATGGCTCTTGAATATTCAAGTAAATGAAGTTTGACATAATTGTGAAGAAAGTTATAGAAAGAAGGTGTCTTTTACCTGCTGTGGCATAGTTGTACACTTACCAAATAGGCTTTAATCAAAACCAAAACATGCACAACCCCATTTTATTATAGTTAAACCCCAAGCATCTCACAGGTGCTTATAAATAGGACACATTTTTCTACATCCACTTGTTTTCAGCTCTTGTCAAATGAACATGTCGGGATACAAGAGGATAGCTGTAGCTTGGTGTGATACAGGAACTGCAGTCAGTAAATAACTTAATTCTCTCCTATGGGTTATATTTTCTGACCAGACACATGGTTAGATTGATTATATTATTCCCTCCTCATCTGTTTGCTGTGTTGCTGACATTGCCTGGATTTGCTTTTGTTTTCCTATTTAAACATCGTGCTTAGACACACTGTCTTTTCTTGTTATTCAGTTGTATGCTACTTCATACAAGGAAGAGTCAAGTCTTACAGACAGTCATTGGGAAATCAGAGAAAGTCACAGAAAAACCTCTTTCTTTTTCAATGAGAATGTTGCACTGTTTCAGTGGAAATTCCTGAAGCATGTTCATTCTTCAGGACTTCAGGAATGAATTTTTACAGACTGAATTTTCTCAAAGTCTATGCTTTGACAGAAGATGCTGTAACTGAGCTGTATGGGCCTTTTCTGTCTGTAATATTTTATAGAATTTTTAAAGTGTCTTTGACACCTGTGCACCTCCTTCCATGATCACTGAAGTACATACTCAACTAGTAAGTAATAAGGATGTTAGGTAACCATCTGGCAAGAATATTCATGGGTTTGTGCTTTTGTAAAATAGATCAAGAGTATTGCAAAAAGCAATGTGGAAAGAGGAAGACCAGAATATTGAATCAGCCGGTTCAAAGCAGCTGAGTAGAAAGGATGTACATGACCCATAAGGCAGGTCACACCAAGTTCAGTCCAAAGGTCACTCTGCTAGTGGCCAGTAGCAGATGCATACAGAGAATACTTAAAAGATGGCAGATATAGAAGGATCTTTCCCTTAGTTCACTTGCTTCTGGCAAAACCAAGAGTAACTAAGTTTTACCTCACAAAAGGAATACTTGATGGTACCCGGGTAAGGTGTTTTTCCAGGGAAACTCTGGTTGATTCCTTCTCAACACCAGAGCTAATGGTGATGCTTCAGCACAGCAGTGGGTGCAGCATTTCTCCAGACTTCCAGCCTTCATTGCTCTTCATCTCAGGATGTTGGCCGGAATCAAATAAAAATAGCAATTAAATTGATTCAATCTTATTTGACCGATGCCAAAGATAAAATCATAGAATAGTTAGGGTTGGAAAGGACCTTAAGATCATCGAGTTCCAATCCCCCTGCCATGGGCAGGGACACCTCACACTAAACCATGTCACCCAAGGCTCTGTCCAACCTGGCCTTGAGCACTGCCAGGGATGGAGCATTCACAGCTTCCCTGGGCAATGTATTCCAGTGCCTCACCACACTTACAGTAAAGAACTTCCTCCTTATATCCAATCTAAACTTCCCCTGTTTAAGTTTTAACCCATTACCCCTTGTCCTGTCACTACAGTCCCTAATGAAGAGTCCCTCCCCAGCATCCCTGCAGGCCCCCTTCAGATACTGGAAGGCTGCTATGAGGTCTCCACGCAGCCTTCTCTTCTCCAGGCTGAACAGCCCCCAACTTTCTCAGCCTATCTTCATACGGGAGGTGCTCCGGTCCTCTGATCGTCCTCATGGCCCTCCTCTGGACTTGTTCCAACAGCTCCAAGATGACACAGGCTTTTTAGGCCAACACTGCAATAGACAAGGAAATGCTATGTGCAGCTCTTTTCCTCAGTCTTCAGAAACAAACAGAATTATGGATCATCTAGGAGACATTTGAAGGGTTTTATTCAGTGTGTACTGTTGGCCTTGAAGTGACTCTAATACAGAGAAAAGCTTTAAAGATTTTTTTTGATTTTTAAACTAAAATAGAATCCAGCAGCTCTTTGTGTGGATAATTACATGGAGCAGGTTTATCTGAACTGCATTTCAGAGAAACACTTTATTGTATGCAGGTTTTGGCACTTTTACCTTCTTAAAATGAAATGCTTGAATCAGAAATAGGATTATGTAAACCCAGAGATTGACAGCTCACATTTCTAATACACAAATTTTGTTTAATGTTTAAGATCACCAAAAAATACCAGCATTACTTGAAAAATTAGCCTTACTGACCCTTCTTTTCTAAGACAATAGAAGTAAATTTGGCCAGATTTTACTGCTCATTGTAATAAAATTTTGCTGATCCATGGAAAATAGAACTTAAAAGGAATAGAAAAAACACCAATGACACCATTAGGCAGCTGGGCATAAGAAATAAGACGCAACAAAATTGCACCTCTTTTAATAATACCCAAGTGATAATGCTCAGGGCATAACTTGGCTACATGGGAAAAGAAGAGACCTGTTGAAACACATGAAAGCAAGAGTCCCAAAATTGCACAAAAGCAATAAACAAAAGTTTTTTTTTCTTAAAAGCACAAGTATTTAAGTAATATTAAGAAAATTTTAATAATACTGCTTTTTATATTGTGAAAATGTGAATGAATGCTACAAACAAAAATTGTAGCCATGGAGTTTCATAAATTAAAGAAAAAATTATTAGTTATTTTTATTTCATGTAAGGAAACATCAGCCCTAAACAAGTGTTGCTAACAACTCAGTCCAACTCTGGCCTGCTACAGTCAGGGCTTTTGCAGCTCCTTCTTTGCATCCTAATGGCAAAGAAATTGAGATTTAATGAAGATTACATCTATATGTATGAAAAAATCATGCAGTCTAGGGGGTAGATAGGTGCAATATAATTTCATTTTTCTTCTTGTGACATGTAGAAAATGCCCTATAAACCAACACAAAATACTCTGCTTGTTATTTTGGACATCTAAATGATGAAGAGATAAAGTTACAAGAAATCTTGCTCTTCGAAGCAAATTATTCAGTAAGATCAAGATGATATAGTATCTGTGTCCATCCTGCTGATCATGATGCTGGCTTGCCATAGCTACCTGATTAATAACCACTGCAGTTTAAAACATAATTTCAAAATACTGCAGGGTCATTCTAAATGATGAAAATAATTGGAATGTTGCTGAAATGCTGACTGATAATTTGGACTGCCTTGGCCTTTTGTGTTGGTCCTGCTGATTGAGACTGAATTTTTATTGGTGGCTTTTGCAGGCAACTCTCCTATTTAATACAGTATTTTATCATAAAAACTATATTGCTGTGTGTTGAAGTTAATAACTTCAGCTTCCTTAATGTGAGGCAGACTTTGCAGTGGTTGAGATACAACAGGAAGGGGGAAGTAAACATAAAGTGAGTAGTATCTGCATCATACTAACATTGTACTCATCTCCTTTGTCCTTACATCACCTTAGATCATTGCTGGGTAATGTAAGTCCTTTATTTCCAGGCTAGGGCACAAAGACCTGACACTGTTAAACTTTAGAGAGATCCAGTAATGTGATGTGTCTTCAGTCTGTCGTGTGTGAGCTGGAGTTAACTGAACTCACATTTGTCCATTAAATTTTACCACTTTGCTAAACTCGCAACAAAAACTGTAAGTATGATATTTTGGAAGGTGTCATTTGTAAGCAAATATGCTACCATTAGCTAGCCATTATGTCTCCCAAATTGGCAGGCTTTATCACTAAATCAAACTGAATTTGGTTTCTTGTTCTCAAACATCAGATATCTTGTTTTCAAAGATCCTGGGATATTTGCGGTTCAGGGAAGAGTAGCTGATAGCACTGTCATATATTTACTGATTTTGCTAGCAGCCAGCACAGAGTACTTTGCTGGAATGTCAAAGTTTAGTGGGCCAGAACTTTTAAGTAAAAAATAGAGAAAACTTGATGCTCACATATGTGAATCAGGCAAGTTTTTACTGGGAAGCTTAGTACTTCTTCAGAAACAAACTATGAAAGAGGATAAAGGAATCCAACATGTGAAAAGCCCTCTAACACACCCAAACTGTCAAAATTTTGAATGGAAATCTTATGGCATTGTCATTGTTAGCTAGAATATTTATAATATACAAATAACGAGGAATAAATCTAGAATAATCTAAAAATGTTGTAAGATTGAAAGCATCTGGAGGCTAATCCCAACCTACCCTCATGTCCTGCGTTCAGCAGTAGCAGCCGTTTTCCTCCTTCTTAGTAGCTGGTGCAGTGCTGTGTTTTTGACTTTCAGCCTGAGAGCAGCACTGATAACACCAATGTTTAGGTAATGTTTACTCTGACCAAGGACTTTCTGAGTTTCATGCTCTGCCAGGGAGGAGGGGAAGCCAGGAGGAAGCAGAGACAGGACCCCTGACCCAAACTAGCCAAAGAGGTATTCCATACCACAGCTCATCAATCCCAGTATATAAGGGGGAGCAGTTACCCGGAAGGGCGAGATCACTGCTCGGGTACGGCTGGGTATCGGTTGGCGGGTGGTGAGCAGTAGAATTCTCTTCCCTTGTTATTTTTCTTATCATTATTATTATTGGTGGTAGCAGCAGTGATTTGTGTTATACCTTAGTTACTGGACTGTTCTTTTCTCAACCCGTGGGAGTTACATTCTTTCGATTCTCCTCCCCATCCCTCTGGGAGCAGGAGGAGGAAATGGGGGGTGTGAGCGAGTGACAGCATGGTTCTGTGTTACCGGCTGGGCTTAAACCGCGACACCTCATCTCCCTGTACAAACAAGTCTGAATTGGGCTTGCTTGCATGAGTCTGGGCTACTGCCAGTCTTTGTGGCAGACTTGCAGTTCTCCCCCAAAGCAGTATAGGCTGCTTTTTCCATGATCTTCTGTTGTGCTGACAGGAGAGTTCATGGAGCCATACCTGTCCTGCAGTTGTCACTGGAAGGCTTGTGAAATAATCCTGTGACTCCTCCTGCACAAACAGAAGCCAGAACCAATATCCCCCTTCTGTTGTCTGTACTCAGGTAAGTGGTGAATAAAGCAAATAGGTCTCACTGCAGGGAAAGAATGTCTAAAACAGTCATGGCTGTCACGGAACAAGACAAAACGTTGCCCAGGGTAGGGACTCAGGAGTCACAGATTAAAAAATAATTACAGCAAGAGACTGGTAATGCAAGTCTTTCTTGGGAACTTTCTCTAACTCTCTTTAGTTACTGGGAAAAACTGCAGTATGAAAGACTAGCAGAGCAGAGCAAATCTTTACAAATTCATTTTCCCTAGCTAAAGCTTCTGGCACTTGACATGGTAAAAGGGCAGCTACACCTTAGCTCACAAAGCTGCTACATTTTAGTCAGAAGGCAAGGAAATATATATAGATTTAAAATAAGTAACAGGAATTCGATTTTTGGGGACTGGATTATACCAGGCACATCAAGCATCAAGCAACCATCACTCAGTTCAGTGTCTGAGCACTACAGGTAAGTAGGGGATGCAAGGTAATTTCGTCTGTGCTCTGCATGGCCGAGGCCATTGTGCAGGTGATGAGAACAGTGTAGGATATAAGCATCGTGACAGCATGAGTCTGGGACCTAGCATGCTGTTTGAGATGTAGGCACCCATTCTGGCAGGCCTGATGTTTCTGGGATCAAGAAAACTTCATGGGATCAAGTTTCGCTTGTTTTATAAACAGTGAGTTGTCAGTGAGCTCAGCAACATCCGAACTGGCAAAGATGACAAGCAGTCGTCTCCCTCTATAGTAGCCCTGAAAGGTGACTGTGGATGGCCAAGGAGGCTCTCAGCACACAGGCAAGCCTTGCTCCTTCATATCTGCATGGATAGTAATGACAGTAATGACAACAGAGTACTTGTTACCATATTCTTTCCTTCCCAAGCCAGGTATTTTTGGAAGCCAATGCGCAGCTCAGACTGATGGTCCATGCAGCCACAGTCTGATTTCAGTTGCAGGATTTATCCTTTGTATTCCCGCGTCCTCCTGTCTTTTTCCGTTCTACCTAGCGAGAATGCTCTTGTAACAAGGCAGGAAGAAATCTGTCATGTACACAGCTCTCCTTCTTGGATGTCTTCCCCATCTTTTTTTCTCCCTCTCCTTTAATTGGGCTAGAGATAAAACATTTAGCAATCTCTCTCCCTTTCCCCTCATTAGGCTAACAATGACATATTCTTTTTTCAGAGTGTCTTTAGGAGCACATTGCAGCAGCCACTGCTCATTATTAACACTGCAGGAAGCAAAACTTGGTGGCTTGATCCTGAATTCATGTAGATGTATGTAAATGAGAAGACATTTCCTTGAAATCAGATGTAATACAGCAGTGAAAAATCAATGGGAAGAGATCAGAATCTGGCTTGGTGGTGTTTTGAGCCTCTGTAACTGCTCATATTATCTTATACCTTTATACTTTCTAATGAAGGTAAGCCTTAGGAACAGTGATGCAAACAGATAAACCTCAAACTTTTTACATAATTTTTTTTTCAGTCCTTTATGATATATTTTACCTGACTTTGTGTATCAGTTTCCCAGTTTGGTTTTCTCACTTTTATCTATACACCGACAAAGCCATGTGCAACAAATGCAACACTTTTTCCATACACATAAAACTAGAACTGTTCTTTCCTTTTCCCCAGCCCTTCTATTTTTACTCTTTTTTTATTACTAGTAAAAGCATTCTCAAATCCTACAGTCACATTACTGACCTATATAACATTTGTCTATAGAGCTTAAAAAGTAAAAGAAAAGTTATAATTAACCCACAAACAGTATAGGTTTCTGTACACTAAAGGAAAACCCATTTTAACCATTGATTTGGACAAGATAGCCTGAGTGGAAGAAGAAGCTGTATGTATGAAACTGTATGTAATGAAACACATTTAATAGGATTATTAAGAAACCAAAGTACCTATATATTTGAAGCCTGCATTTTAATGTATATATTGTTCCATCACAGGTGTTTAAATACCTTAAGGCACTGGTTAGTTAGCATAGCCTTATATTATGCCCAAGAGTGAGACAAATATTATGACCTTCATACAAAAGAATAAACTGAGGCAGAGAGGAGTAAAGTGGTCCACAGAATCACAGTTGCATGTAAATAAGCTAAAATTGAGAAAAGCTTGGATGAGAATTCAGTCCCATGTGGGTCACGTGTGGTTTCTCCCTTACATCAGCCTTTGGTTTTATTTCATTTGATCTTCTTCCAGCTCAAGGCTAAGTCCACAAGTTCTTCTGTTGGCCAGCATCAGTGGGCAGGCTTCAGTGTCCCTAAGATGTGTCTCACCCCTCTGTACAAAGTCACTGCTTCCAGAGCTATGCCACAGTAGTACACATGCTCCTAGAACTTATAGGCAAACAGAAAGTGTTAGAACCTGGCTGTTCCTTTGAAACATGTGCAAAAGTAAGGATATTTTCAGTGAAGGATAAGCTGAGCCCAGCATCCCATGCTAGCAGAGCTTGCCAGTCAGCCTCCATGCTGATTCAATCACTGGCCTCTTTGCCGAGACTTTCAACAAAGGTGCTGTCCTGGGTTCAGCAGTAGCAGTCATTTCCTCCTTCTTAGTAGCTGGTGCAGTGCTGTGTTTTTGACTTTCAGCCTGGGAACAGCGCTGATTACACCGATGTTTTTAGTTGTTGCTCAGTAATGTTTACTCTGACCAAGGACTTTCTGAGTCTCGTGGTCTGCCAGGGAGGAAATGAAGCCGGGAGGAAGCAGAGACAGGACACCTGACCCAAACTGACCAAAGAGGTGTTCCATACCACAGCACGTCATGCCCAGTATATAAACTGGGGGCAGCTCCCTGGAAGGGGGAGATCACTGCTCAGTTGGGCTGGGTATCGGTTGGCAGGTGGTGAGCAGTTGTATTCTCTTCCCTTGTTATTTCCCTTATCATTATTATTATTGGTGGTAGCAGCAGTGATTTGTGTTGTACCTTAGTTACTGGACTGCTGTTATCTCAACCCTTGGGAGTTACATTCTTTTGATTTTTCTCCCCATCCCTTCGGGAGAGGGGGAAGGAAGAGGGAGGGGGAGTGAGCGAGTGAGTGCGTGTTTCTGAGTTACTGGCTGGGTTTAAACCACGACAGGTGCCAATTAGTGCCCGTTGTGATAATGACTTTTTGTGATGCCAACACCTGTCCACTATGAACTGGACTGTGACCACCATCACATTTCCCATTAGAAGCTGAGCAGCTGTCAGGTGGTAGCAGGGATGAATGATGTATTAGCTTCTGTACACATCGGTAAATCAGACAATTTGTATTGTCTCTAAAATGCCTTTCATGTCAAATTATTTTAATCTCTCTTTAATAATACAACTTCCTTCCTCCCTTTTAGTGTTTTCTAGCTCATGGATTATTTATTCATATAATATCAAGTAACATTGTGTGTCAAAAGAAAACAAATTGAAATTCAAGTATTACTGGATTTTGAGC
Source organism: Pezoporus flaviventris (assembly GCF_033815535.1). Lineage (NCBI taxonomy): Eukaryota > Metazoa > Chordata > Aves > Psittaciformes > Psittacidae > Pezoporus > Pezoporus flaviventris. The sequence goes on along the minus strand of NW_026892579.1, from coordinate 29,171,263 downwards.
TGCAGACACAAAAAGCACACTCGCAAAAATGTACTTAGCCTTTTAGCAGCATTTGGAGGCGTAAATTGCATAATTATATACCTATTTGACTTCCTGCACAATTCCAGCTTGATGGACACAGAGACCTTTGCAAAGAGTGTTTGCAGTAGATGTGTGGAGATTTTTAATGTGTGCAGATATGAATACAATGCTCTGGAGCACAAAAGGAGCTTTTCATATGGAGATGCAAAACAGGTATGTATGTATGCATGTGCAGAGATCCTGACCAGGAGACCATTGTACATGGAGTTAGTGACCCACATGGCAATTACCCTGAACAGGCACAGGACTGCAGTATGCTGCGCACACATGGATCTTCAGTTCTGTGCACATTCTCTGGTTTCAGGATAAACTTAGCTGGCTTGCTGTATCAAAGCAGTCTGCAGGCAGCTGCCACTGGGTTGCACCGGTTGTACCACCTTTGGGCTCTTGCCTTCATCTAAACCAGCAGCAACAAATTCTCATGTGCACATCTTTTTTTGTTTGACAGTGTCATGGCTTAAACCCAGCCAGACAGCTCGTTCACTCACTCCCCCCTCCTTCTTTCCCTCCCCCTACTCCCGGAGGGACGGAGAGGAGAATCAAAAGAATGTGACTCCCACAGGTTGAGATAAGAACAGTTTAGTAACTAAGGTATAACACAAATCACTACTGCTACCACCAATGATAATAATGATAAAGGAAATAACAACACCTCACCAACTCGCCCCCCCCCCCCCCCCCCCCAGCCTGACCAAGCACCGACCGATGCCTCCTCCAACCCTGCAGTCTCCCAGCCCTTCCGGCTAACTCCCAGTTACATCCTGGGCATGACGTGCTGTGGTATGGAATACCTCTTTGGTCAGTTTGGGTCAGGTGTCCTGTCTCTGCTTCCTCCCAGCTTTCCCTCCTCCCTGGCAGAGCATGAGGCTCACAAAGTCCTTGGCCAAACCAAAACATCATTGCTACCAGCTCTGTTCCCAGGCCGAAAGTCAAAACACAGCGCTGCAACAGCTACCAACAAGGATAAAAATGACTGCTACTGCTGAACCCAGGACAGACAGTGAAAATGGTAATGGAGTTATTTTCTTTTAGGAAAACCTTGCAAGAGCTTAGAATACCAAAATATTGCATAACCTTTACACTGGCAGGATCTGCACAGGATGCTGTGCAGAGCTTAGAGACCCATTTGATGGTGCATATCTGAAGGGATGTAAGATTACCTATGAGATATACTAAAAAATCCTTTCCCTTTGAACAGTTCCATACCTTCAGGGACCCTCCAAAACAGGACACATGCAGTGCACTGCATGTTGGAATACATGATCTCTGTTGGTAGGTCTATTCAAACAGAAGCTGAAAAACCTTTTCATAGTGATAGCTGCCACAAATGGTATTTTAAGCAATACTTCACAGAATGTGATTGCCCTCCTTAGTGGGATTACAGTGAACGAGCACCTTCTGGTTCAAAGTCACATGTGTGGGGACATGTGTGCTGCACATGGTCTGTTGTGTTTTCATGTCTATCTTTTCTGATCTTGCTTCAATATGACACTTTTCCCATCAGCCACATCCTTTTTTCATCTCTGTTAAATTAATGAATGTACTTTATGGGGGATTACATGATCCTTTGCTTTGAGATATCCGCATGGGTTCACAGGTCCAACATTTTACATTCAACTTTTACTCTTCACCTTCCTTATTAAAGAAAGACTTTATGGAAATGCCTAACCACCACATGATTTCTTGAAGATAAGTCATGAAAGGAGGGGCCTCTTAAAAGTTTAACTTCAAACTGGCATATTGGTTCATAAAATGTACTTGATTTTTATAGTATTTTTTCAAAAAAAGAATGACTGTGACCTAGCAGAAAAAATCCATTTCATAAAATGACTAAATAAGGCTGCATAATGTGTTCAAAGTGTTCCCCATGTTAAATAGTGTGCGACAGAGTAACACCATTTTCCATAATCATGAGCAAACTAAGAAGAGTATAACAAACCCCACTGTCTTCATCTGATACATTGGACTCTTCCTCTAAGAAATCCTGGAGTTGTTTGTGTGACTACCTCCATACCCTGGATTTTCTATTCAGTCATTCCCCAACCATGGTCTTTTAAGAAATGGATACAGCAGCATATATTTTATGTTTTCATAGCAAAAGTATAAATGGTCAGAGCTCTTAGTGACTCAAATTATAATACTCAGTTCTATTGTGGATAATAATCAGGAACTGAAAAAACAGAGTTTTGCTAATTATTTCCTGTAGGCTGCATACTCGGCTGTAGTCACTACAGTGTCAGGGACTATTAGCTGAATTACAAGGAACTTGATTGAAACTTGTATCTAGTGGATATTTTCTAGGCATATGGAAAACATTAATTTCTGTAGGTATTTATGAAAAGAAGACCCATTAGGGATTTCTGACTACAGTTTTGCATAACCTTCTGAGTTTCAAAATAGGTCGCATATTGCCAGTGCACTGTAAAAACTATCCTACTTTATATCTGCAAAATAAAGGATGAAAAATACATTTAAAATCTCCAGTGGAAAATAAAATCACCTAAGGTGCAGAAAAAGACAACAGTGCATGCACATATACACACAGACACACACACATATATATTCGAGGCACTGAAAACATATATTGGAAATGTTCATTTTATCTCTCTTGACTGAAGCAGAATGATTTTTCTCAGCAAGATGCTGCATGTAATGTACCATGGAGAAATTTCTTTTCAAATGTATTCCCTGGGTGGTGTGGAAAAAAAAGGTTCCATATGATTTCTACTTGTGAGCTTGTGCAAATCCACGTAGGTCTACTTCAGCCAGCAATACTTCAAAACAGATATCTTCTGATCTTCTGGAATAATGTAAAGTGTTTTCTTTAATAATTATGAATATCTTTAATATTGAACTTGTTACATTCTTATGTAATGGCAGACCTCATATCTCATGTGGAATGATGACTACTAACTAATACAGGTGTAGGCTATATACTAATTTTTTGATTTTTAAGCATAGCATTTGTTCATTTGTCATAAGAAGATTTAACATGAGAACCCTGATAGTGTGTTTTAACATTAAAATACAACATCAAGCTCCAGAAGATTTTTTGCTCTCCTTAGACCTATAAAGTAAGAGTCTTCATACAGATAATGGTTTAAGGAATGTGACAGCTCCTTACATTAATGAAATTGTTAACAAGATATACACTAAAAGTTCCTTTGCTTCCAAACAGTTCCATACCTTCAAGGACTCTCCAAAACAGGACACATGCAGTGCATTGCATGTTGGAATACATTATCTCTGTTGTTAGGTCTTTTCAAACAGAAGCTGAAACCCCTATATTTTAAGCAGTGCTGTTGTAGTGCTTATTTTGTTGTAATTCAACACAAGCATTTGACAAAACTCGTTGCATTGTGTACCTTTAATTAATATGCCTTTCCATCTTTAAGACCAGAAAATATTAATGGAAACTGGGTCATATAAGCAGTAAAATGAGTTCTAAGGGACCTGAAACAAATAGCATGTGTTTTGGCACTCCGGTTAGCTTAGGTTTTTGAAATGTAGGCAGGATCTACAACTGAACATTAGAAAGAGATTTATTCTGTACCGTTTAATCATCTTGTTGCAGTCTTTGTCAGAAGAAAGTAAGAGGCAACCTTGTGCCATTTTCAGTTCTTGTTTAATATCTTCTTCACAGGAAAATGCTGCCAGGATATTAAAGTCATCTGTTCTTTTGGATAATAAGGATGTAATGTACCATTCTGACCTTTCCAAATGCTGTGCTTCAAATTGCTGTTCATTAGACACTTTTTTTTTTTTTTCTTGATTAAACTCTTACTAACCTGTAAAAACAGAATGGAATAAAACCTAGTCAAGACATGGCATATCAAGCATGATCAAAACAGAACCACACATTTGCATAGCTCAGGGGCTAAAACAGACACTAATGCTTTTTGTGCTGTATCATTACTGTGTTCCCACGTAACAAGCTAAAATGATGTTTCTCATGACAATCCAGAGTCTCAAGCTGAAGAACTTCTATTTGGTTCAAAGTTTAATTACTAGAATAAGAAAGACTATTTCTGTGATCTGTAGAAAAATTTCAGAGATAAAGTCATAAGAGAACTGAATTATAATCCTCAAATGGAAATGTAATTAAATGATAAAATATATATGACTGAAGGCCAGATTCTGTTAACCTCATTCATCTTTGTTGAATTGCAGATTCTTAAATTCATAAATAGATATTAAGGGCAGAGGAAATTGTACATTATTGTCTAGTCTAGACTCCTGTGTTGTCCCAAAATTATCAGCCTTTGTAGCTTCTGAGATGCAGCATATCTTTCAGAAGGACACAGATTACTCCAGTGGTTAAAAGATCCCATTGTTAATTTGGTGTAGGGGGGACACGATGGTATTCTTGGCTCCAGCTAACTATACATTTCTTTCTCCTATATCAGAGAGCTCTGAATTGTCAGAAATCCTGAAGTCAAGCTACTTCTTAGTCTTGACTGAATTAACACATAGAGTATCTTTTGTGTTTTGCTATTGGTACATTTTCTCTAAATTTTGTTTACTTCAGAACTATTTTCTGTATATGTTTTTGATTTTCAACAAACCATAATGGCACAGGGGTTTCCAGTCAAAGTTTCACAAATGTTGTGAACAAATAATTCTGTGACAATTTCTGACTACTATTTACCTGTTTACTCTTACACCAATTATATCTGTCTTCAAATAGTTCAGTAGTTCATAGAGAACTTATTATCTATATCGACACACTGTTCTTCTCAAAATTATTATTTTTCTGGCTAACAGGACTAAAACAGACTAGAACAAAAACTATTAATCAAAACTGAAATTAAAATACAACCTGTCCCTTTGCATACAATTTTTAAAAAGTCAATATACTGCTCACTTGTGTTCACAGTTCAGTTCTGCTACCTGTAAATGACTGTATTAATGGGACTTTAAACTGTGTGTTTAACACTTTAGGCTTGTTTCCACTTTCTTTTCAATAGTGATGTGGTTTTGCTCCTAGTTAACCTCTGATCGGGAAAGCTGCCCAGCACTGGGACTGATGTTACAGAATTACATACACATTTGGTGGTGTGACTGTTAATGGTGCTCCTGAGAAATAATAACATTGGTGACAATGTTATGAATGCCTCCCGAGGGAGCGCACTGTCAAAGCAATTTGTTAACTGCTGTTTGCTTTTTCTGTCTCTGTAGATTAGTAAGCGTTTTAAAAGCACTAGGTAAGAACCTTTGTATTAGCACTTATCAAACCAAATGACACAATAGGAAAAGTATGTTCGTGTAACAGAGGAAACTGTCTAGTATGGGCAATGAATTTCTTTTAGTGGTTTGTATCACACTCACAAGTATTAAGAAATGAACACAGGGATGCAATGACAGATGATAACACTTGATTCTCAGGAAAACAGATCAGTGTAATCAAGCAGAGCAATAGCTTAAGATTCTGTTTATAACACACTTCCTTAGATACATTTTTTTCCTGAGTCTGAACATTCGTATTACTGAAAAATACATTTCCCTACAAAAGAAGCAGAATTCCAAGATGTCGTTTTAGCTGCAGGTTATACCAGTTGGTTTGTGCTGTGATGCCGGGTCTTGGGAGAAGGCAAGTCATCAATCAGGAAGGGTTTACAATGATACTGTATTAACTATTTTCTCACTTTCAATTCATATAGAAGGCTCAGTATCAAAAGAAAGGAGAAGAGCCAAAGCAAGTAATTTAAGATTCTTTCAGATGTCTAGTATTCATATGGATGCACATGTGGGTAGCTAGGCACATGCACACAGATATATAGTGGCCTAAATGTGAATTTACAACCTTTTCTAGTGTCTACATATTTGAATTAGCAGTATGGCATATCACCACAGACTGTTCTGTTCTGTCTGGGGATGCTTTCAAAGGCATTCTTATTGGAGGCACTAAAGACTAGAGGTATGAACTAATTACTGTATTCTGACCTCAAGTAACCATGCAAACCATGACAACTGCCTGCTGAATCTATAGATTCCCTGGAGGAAACATTTCTCCTCTTTCTTGATAAATCACAGTTCTTGGCATGCTTTCCCAACAGGGCAGTACATGGAAAAGACTGGAACTCCACAGCACTGTGGATGGCTACTTTGCCCACCTACATGGGTAATCTGAATCTGTTTAAGGGTCATGAACATTTTATTCTGAACTGTTACAAAACCAACTGCCCTTAAAATGGAACCATATGGCTCTTCCTCTTAAAACGTCACTGCTGTCACCCTACTTTAGTGCTATGTGGAGAACTACACAAATGCATCCTATAGACAGCAGGACTAGGCACTTTCATTTTTTGCCTAATATTAAGCCTACATAAAATTCAGCATCATTGATTTTATGTTTTGTTTCCAGGGGACTGTGAAAAAGAGCCTAGAGAATAACAAAAGCAGAAATACCATTCAAAACTAGACAGAAGAAGTAATGAAGTCTACTTAAACAAGCAAGAATAGTTGAGATATGGTGTTTTGGCAGTGTTAACTAGAGGCAGGACATTCTGGCTTTTAGTTAGAAGAATGTAATTTAGGTAGAAAACTCAGTTTTCTTACTAGGATCTGAAAGAAAGGACAGAGGTTTTACATTAAAAGTGCTCTCACTGTGTTTATGAAACATTTTTGTGTGCTCCCAAATATTTAACCAGTAAGACTAATCCAAGAACACTAATTTGTCAATGGGTTGTAACATTAGGATTTGTCTTTTTTTTTTTTATTTTCTTCTGCCTTCTCTTTTTTTTTTCTTTTCTCTAATATTTTCTTTTTTCTTTTCCCTTTCCTTTCCTCTAATCTTTCCTCTTTTCTTTTTTTCTTTTCCCTATCCTCTCCCCTTCCCCTTCCCTTCTTTCGAAAAGTCATAACCACTGGAAATAACTTTTTCTCCCATTGGAGGCACAGAATAGATCCCCAACAACTGAAATTTACACAGCTTATAATTTAGCATAGCAAGAGCTAGTTTCCTTTTGCCTGGGGTTAAACGGATGTCTGGTAAAAGTACAGTCTATTTTAGAAAGGGAAGTAGGTGAATGTTGACACTAGGATTCAGGGAACACTTTTTTTATACTGCCTAGAATTTTTGAATTTTTATGACAAAGCAGAAATGAAAGCAAACTCTCTGTATTTGCACAGACAAAAGTAATTATTTTGATAATTTTGAAGTCATAAGGGAATTCTAATGCAAAGTCCTAAAATTTAATATATAACCTAACAACAAATTTGAAAAACTTCATTTCTTCTTACAGCATAAAGTGAAATCTAATGTGTCCAGAAATTAATGGAAAATGAAAACAGAGCGTGAAAAGTACTTATTAAGACAATTAAAATTGTACTTAGGGATATTTTACTGATTTTGCATTGTTCTGTAGAATTTTCAAAACATTAATTTTTATATATGGACAATCCCAGTCTTCCCTGAAACTTACCTAAGCGTTATTTCCCTGCCAAATAGATCTGTGGAATAAAAAAAATTGAGTGCACACTGAGTACCTGTGATGAACATGTGTAAAACTAGGCAGAAACCTGTGGAAATAGGACCGCTTCCCTATCATCTTACCAAAGCCAACACCCAATGACCACCTCAAAAGGCTCCAAAGGGCTACTGGTTCAGAGACATCACAGCTGACTTCAATTTGCAGTTACCAATCCATTGCTTTTAGAAGCACAGGCTGCAAGAAACCCTAGTAAAACTAGGCAGGTGGACCTGGAGCACTCGGTATCTTGTCCTCCTGCTATGCAGCTGGAGTAGATCCAACAATTTTTAGAGCCTCTGGCAGGGCGGCTGGGAGCAATGCCTGGAGCATGGCTTTGGAAGAGGAAGATTGGAGGCCCCAAAACCCCAGCAAATGCTTTGCTATTGATTGTCCTACTGGGATTATTATGGCCCAAAACCCACAGTACAAAACAGAATGGGCAGGACTTCCAAGATCACTGCTTGTGCCTCAGGTCTTGAGCAACAATACCTGCAGCCCAGAGAGTACTTTCCTCACCCTTCTCAAAGTTCTCAGTGCTCTCCACTAGCTCTGTATTTAATCTCTTCAAGAAAAAACATTGTCCAAAAATTAGGTACTCTGGAGAAGACTTTCAAATTTCATTCCCTCAAAATTAGAGTTTAAGCAGTTTGCTCATTGTTATAGCATCAGACTATACAATGGATTATTTTGTATATCTGCATTCTGTATCCATATATATGGATATATGCACTGCAAATATAACAGACAGCAGTTCAGGGTCTGTGCTAAAAAACTTAACATGTCTCTGGTGCAGTGGAATGCTAAAACTTTCGGTATATAAAACACATATCGATTTCAATGACATTATACATAAACTCTGTTTTGTATTTCCTCAACTTTTTTTCTGTATTAAATTCACCTACTCTTTTAAACAGGTAAAATAAATATCCTTTTATATTTCTCTGATTAAGAATATCAAATCTCATTTGTTTCATACTGCATCGTATGTGCAGCACTTAATTGAAGGCTTGATTTCGAATCTCCTCAAGTCAGTTACAGTTTGGATTGGCTTGAATTTGATGACCGTTGTCCTTTTTGGTCACTATGGCAAAAAAGCCACTGCATTTCCAGTCCTGGATAAAGAATGCTAGTCATGCACATAACACTGAAAGTGAAAAAAACCCATCGTATTGGGAGGGCAACAACAAAGAATGAGGCTTTCCACTTTTTGTTAATCCAAACATTTGTGTTTCTGATTTAGGGATTATGGTTCAGCAGATGCCAATTGTTTACATTTTGGAAATGGTACCTCTTGTTCGTACGAAGGGATCATCCTGAAGTGAGTCTGCTTGATCTCTATAAATATTTGGAGGTGGTGTGCTACTTTAATGGAATTAAAGTAAATCTCCATGTAAATCATGGAGATTTCTACTGGTACACAGACTACACTGAACAGAAAGCCACTGAACTGACTTGATGTAGCCCTTTTATTAAACTGTCTTCTGTACTGTTAGCACAGCATAATTTTTAGAGACAGATCTTTGAACCTATACACCTATGATCGGACCTGCTGAGGTGAACGGGATTTCTTGTTACTGTAGTAAGATATGACTTCTTTTGTTTTTTACTTCCTTTGTCAGTTTGACACTGAAACTTCGTTACAGGTATCAATTCTTGGAGTTGTACATAGTACTCAAGGGTACAGGGAGAGAAAGGAGCATCTCAGAAACCACAACAGGTGATTCTTATTAACAGCTGACGATTTAATGACATCTTTTATAGCTTATGGTAAGTCAACCTTTTGTGGTTTCAGTGAAAAGCTTACATGACTTCTCATTTATTTTTCAGAGTTATTACATTTATCACTCTTAACTGTCCTTTGGTTGGATCACAATCATTCAAATCTTTTAAAGTGTATGCCTAAATGCCTTATTGTTTATTCTTGTGTTGCCCTTTCTTCTCATTTTGTCATTGACAGAATCATTTGTTGTCCATTTTCCAGATTCCCACACAGAACTGGCTGTGCCAACCAATTTCCATGTGATGGGAATACCTGCCCTTTTGTTGACAGGACAAGCATATGCAGTATTCTAGTGATGTATGTGTACTGCTGAAGCACATATGTTACATGCTTTAAGTGAATTATTTGCCTCAGTAGTTTTACACTTAGCTCACTCTGAATCTGCAGATAGTGGGATGAGATGAATTATTGTCTACAGTTCAGAAATATTTATAAAAGAACTGTTTTCTACTAAAAAATGTATTATGAGAATACTAAACATATTAGAATATTACAGAAAAAAATCCTGGTGTACAGAGAGAGTAGAAATTCTGAGAAAAAGACCTGGAACATGAGAACAAGAGACACAGATAACATTTTTCTATCTAATTCAGGATTTTTTTCTAGTGCTGGCATTATATAACACATTAGAAAAGGCTGCAGAAATCTCAGAGTCACTGTATGCTGTTCTGTAGTGCTGTGTAGAGATATAATTCTTTCTGATCTCACAGACAAAGCTTACAGTACATAAGTAGTATAAATGCTTTCCACTCAACTACCAATTAAACAAACAGTCATTACAAAAAATCTTGCACTTTGTACTATGTCATTATTATCACACCTGAAAAATCTCTCTGGACAAAGATCAACTGTGAGAGGATAACAAGCTGGATGAGATTCTATTAACAAGCTGATGAGAAAATGAGCATGAGCTGGCGGTGCGTGCTCGCAGCCCAGAAAGCCAACCATATACTGGGCTGCATCAAAAGAAGCGTGACCAGCAGGGAGAAGGAGGTGATCCTGCCCCTTTACTCTGCTCTTGTGAGACCTCACTTGGAGTACTGTGTGCAGTTCTGGTGTCCTCAAGATAAAAAGGACATGGAACTGTTGGAACAAGTCCAGAGAAGGGCCACGAGGATGATCAGGGGACTGGAGCACCTCCTGTATGAAGACAGGCTGAGAAAGTTGGGGCTGTTCATCCTGGAGAAGAGAAGGCTGCGTGGAGACCTCATAGCAGCCTTCCAGTATCTGAAGGGGGCCTACAAGGATGCTGGAGAGGGACTCTTCATTAGGCAGTATAGTGATAGGATAAGGGGTAATGGGTTAAAATTTAAACAGGGTGTCCTGGGTTCAGCAGTAGCAGTCATTTTTCTCCTTGTTGGTAGCTGGTGCAGTGCTGTGTTTTTGACTTTTGGCCTGGAAACAGAGATGATAACAATGATGTTTTGGTTTGGCCAAGGACTTTGTGAGCCTCATGCTCTGCCAGGGAGGAGGGGAAGCCGGGAGGAAGCAGAGACAGGACACCTGACCCAAACTGACCAAAGAGGTATTCCATACCACAGCACGTCATGCCCAGGATGTAACTGGGAGTTACCCAGAAGGGCTGGGACTGCAGGGTTGGAGGAGGCATCAGTTGGTGCTTGGTCAGGCTGGGGGGGGGGGGGGGGGGCGAGTTATCGGTTGGCTGGTGGTGAGGTGATGTATCCTCTTCCCTTGTTATTTCCTTTATCATTATTATTATTGGTGGTAGCAGTAGTGATTTGTGTTATATCTTAGTTACTAAAACTGTTCTTATCTCAACCCGTGGGAGTTGCATTCTTTTCAATTCTCCTCTCTGTACCTCTGAGAGTAGGGGGAGGGAAAGAAGGGGGGGGGGCAAGTGAGTGAACAAGCTGTCTGGCTGGGTTTAAACCACCACAAAGGGGAAGTTTAGATTGGAAGTAAGGAAGAAGTTCTTTCCTTTTAGGGTGGTGAGGCACTGGAATGGGTTGCCCAGGGAAGTTTTGAATGCTCCATCCCTGGTGGTGTTCAAGGCCAAGTTGGACAGAGCCTTGGGTGGCATGGTTTAGTGTGAGGTGTCCCTGCCAATGGCAGGGGGGTTGGAACTCGATGATCTTAAGGTCCTTTCCAACCCTAACTATTCTATGATTCTATGATTCTAAGCAATAGGAATATAAGACTAATATTGCACCACCTTATGAAAACTGATGATGAATACACTTTCATTAAAATATTAGATTATGGCTAAAAGTGAAATGTCAAAATAGGAAGCACATAAAAATATAAATAGGATAGATCTGAGAAATTTCAGAGATGACGTTAAAGTTGGCAACTGAGAAACACAGTGTATGTCAACATGCATTTTGACAAAATGGAGATTCATGTATTTCAGAAATCTGGATACTAATATATCTTCTTTGATTTTAAATTCATTGGATTCATGGAAAATATATAGAAAGTCATTGTGTCCATGCCAACAGAAACAGCTGCTCACTGCATAACAAATGGACAAGAAACAGCAAATAGTTGAATATTAAGTGCAATTAAAACATCATTTTATAGCCCCAAAGTGTGCTTGAATTGGCATCTAAAATGCTTGAAAAATCCTAATAGCTAAACTGTCAGTGCTCCCTATTGATGAAAGTCTTACTCGTCATTTAATTTAGATCATGCAAAACTAGAAGAGTTCAGAGAAAAACATTTTTTTTTTTAAATGTGAAATGAACTTGAACATATCACTAAGCCAAATTACCGCTAAGCAGTGAACTAAAAGTCTTCTAATATACATCATAAATAGGTATTTATGGGTAATGGGAACAGCCATAATTCTGCTTATTACCTCCCAAAAAAGAATGAACAAACCAAACCCCACTTCAATCTTCTAGAGCAAACCTGTTATCAAACTCTCCTGTACATTTAACATAGAGAAAAATTCTAAAGCAATGTGGCATTTTATTTAAAAAAAAACGGAATGTAAATGCTTATGCTTTAATGCAAAAATGAATCATCAAATTCCTGAGACTGGGGAGGAACTTTGTTGGCACAGTTACTCCTCCTGAAGAACCCATTGCTACTGGGTCACTGTAAGAAGGGTCTGGTATTACTAAATTTTCACCCAGCTCAGATTTCAGCATTGACTATCCAACAGGTCACCTCTTTCTTGGCGCATCAGTGTTGATTGCTTATTTCGCCAAATCCGCTATGCTGAAGTGGAACAGAAAGCTACAGAGCACTCACAACACACACAGGATTTAACCTCTGCACCTTTTGCTGAAAGATGGGGGTGGTTCATGCTGATGGTTTTAACTTTTCGTCCTTATCAGAGTATGATTACTGCCTGGGTTATTTCTTATTTACACAAACACTAATAATTTGTTGCCTGTTTATATATTCTGGAAAATGATGCATGTATTACCAGCACTTACTTGACCATTGCTTAAAAAGAAACAAACCAGCCAAAAGCTAGGTTCAGTTTGAAGGCTTTAACTTCATGTAGGCATGATGTTAAAGCTATAGAGAGTAGAAAACCTGTTACCCTGACAAGGAAACCCTGTCTGTTAACAACTGCCTTTCTGCTTATGTCTGGGCACAGGAGTTTTCAGGAGCTGCTTCAAGTCACCCTTTTCAGTCTACATTGTCTCCTGATTTTGAAACTGATAATTCGACGCCTTTATGGGTAGTTTCTATGAAAGTACTGCTAAAATCCACACAATATCCCTTATCCCTTGCCTGAACTTCAGTTGGCTGTGCTAGGTAACATCTGAGATTCACAACTTTTTATTTTTCAGAGAAAAAAAGCCTTCCATCTGCTCTGACTCTGTGTTTCCATCTTTCACTTCCATCTTGAGATTTCTGCCATTCTAACACTTCACTTTCTTAGTGCATTTAACTAGGGAATAACTAAAGAGATCCAGTTGCTTTTATTCAGGAATTGCTGTCCTAACTAAAGTCTTTGAACTTGTAATTATCCTTTGAAAGTCCTTTATTGCACCATGTATGTTGAAAATAAAGTTTTATTTCTTAAAATGTCAAGTGTAGAAGTACATTAAGTGAGACACTCAGAGCACACAAATACATCTGCGGAGTCGTGTACTGAATACTACTTTCCAAGAGGATGAAAGTATGCAGAATGTACCTGCAGCTTGGATAACGATTGTAACCCCTATCTATTCACACCATGATATTCATTCTATTCCCCATGAAGACTGTCATTTTTAAGTTGCAAAAGCCTACCATCACCAAAATTGCTTTAATATATCTATATGCAAATCTCCTATTAACTCCACAGGAGCAGTGATTAGCAAAGAAAGGGTAACAAAAAGGACAGGGAACTGCAGCTGAAGGACTGTTACACTTCAGATACTTCAGAGGAGTATCTGAAAGACAACACTGGGTTTACTGTTCTAGCAGTGGGGAAGTCAGCTCCTAAATGAGATCTTGAAGAAAAAAGTCTGCTTCTTTAATGACTGGTCCACTGTGCAATACCGAAGACTTTGGAACTGCATGTGTTAAGTTATTGCCCAATTTTAGACACATCTGCAAAGTGAAGTTCAAACCAGACATTTTAATTACAAAGCCAGCAGACATCTTATGCACTATCAATAAGACAGAAGGGAAGCAAGAAAGGTGACAACACTAGTTGGATTAAGACATGTTAGAGAACTCATGAAGACCATGATAGAAGAAGCTGGTAAATATACACACTTTTTCTGTGATCAGAAGAGGGTGCCCTTCTCACATGGGATATTTGAAAAATAGGTCCTATTTTCTCAAATAGCAGCAGCAGAACAAGATGAACTGAGATGAACTGATAAGAACGAGGTGATGCTGAGATGAATGATGGGTTATCATTTCATACAAAAGCTTGGATCACTCCATGTACTTGGCATCCCATTGGCTTTGTCAAATTCAAAGAAGGTTTACAGAGAATATATGGAAACACTTGCCCTTGCTCTTCTTAGGGAAAGCTAGAAAGAAATCAAATACATTCTGTTGGGATTATGTTGAATTTTTAGCCCTGCCAGCTCAAGAGCTCCCAAGGAAAGAAGTGATATTCTGTCCAGTTCCTAGCAGCAATAATTTGCTGCTGTAACAACTTGCTCTGCTACAGCTGTGTTGGCTATTCCTAGAGCTCGTGCTCAGCAGAGTGCTTATGGAGGATGCAGCATTTACCAGTTTCTCCACAGCTGTGTTCAAGATCAGAAAAAAGTGTAAAAGAAGGTGGTTGGTTTTTTTCCCCCCTGATTTCATGTACAGGTACAATTTATTCTTCTGAAAATTTGTATGAAGTACAGATACATAAATGGAGTACCAACAGATTTGCCAACTTGTTCCAATGGTGCATCTAAACAATACCTGGGCAACAACTCAGGAGAGACATAATAAGAGAAAGGGGCAACTGAGAAAAAGTATGAAGATGAGGAGGTTCTGAACTTACAAGGTAACAAAAAAACATTCCGGCCTGCAGAAGTATCAATATTAGTGATGAGGCCTAAAACCAAAATGTAGCCACTTGATCTTCACTCTGAGCTTAGTGGGCTGGCAATTAGAAAATTATCTTTTTACTTTTAAGTGGATTACCACTCATTAAAGTCACCAAAGAAAAATCTGGTGTTCAAGATGTCTTTTTTTTTTTTTTTTTTTAACAAAGCCACATTTCAAGGAAAGTTGTAATTTGATATGCAACATTTATTGCTACTTTTGAAGACAGTGCTGTAAGAAAATCACTCCATATCTTACTAAATAGCTTTTATATTAACAAATCCTTATATGTTCAAGTGCAAAATTACCATGACAGCAAAAGAGAAGGGGCTCTTTTAATTTGCTTTGCTGTTTTGAACATCCAAGGACCTGCAAAAAAACTGGATAAAACCCACTGCTTTATTCATACTCTAGAAATATCTCTTTGCTTCTACAGGAGTGATAACTGCCTGGATCTGTGAAATTTGGTGATTACTTCACATATTAAGTATAAACAGGGGCACCTCTGTTATGCCCTGTATATGCTAACAAAAGACAAGTTATTGGATTGCATAATATTCATGACTAACCTGGAGAAGACTTAGAATCCTATTCCACAGCAATAACAGAATGAATGGGAAGCTGTTAAGAGGATCAAACTCACTGTACAGAGATGTGAAGCATAAAGCCATAGTTAACGACATAGCTAACTTCACTTCCCCATTCCCATCAATGCAGTTTCAATATTCTCCTTTGGTTCACGTTACTCAAGTATATCCTTCTCATCCAGAAGTACATAACCTTGTTTATTTATTTTTTTCATTAAAAACTGAGATGATGGTAACATTTTTTTTTAAACAGAAATGAAGTGTGTTATACATGTATGAATCAAATGAAGAATTTGATGACTGTATGGCGGCATGCAGAGTTGTGGTCAATGGCTCAATGTCCGGCTGGAGACCAGTGACGAGTGGTGTCCCTCAGGGATCGGTGTTGGGACCGGTCTTGTTCAACATCTTTGTCAGTGACATGGACAGTGGGATTGAGTGCGCCCTCAGCAAGTTTGCCCATGACACCAAGCTGTGCGGTTCGGCTGCTACGCTGGAGGGAAGGAATGCCATCCAGAGGGACCTTGACACGCTTGTGAGGTGGGCTGATGCCAACCTTATGAAGTTTAACCATGACAAGTGCAAGGTCCTACACCTGGGTTGGAGCAATCCTAGGCACAGCTACAGGTTGGGCAGAGAAGAGATTCAGAGCAGCCCTGTGGGGAAGGACTTGGGGGTGTTGGTTGATGAGAAAATGAACATGAGCCGGCTTCAATGTGTGCTTGCAGTCCAGAAAGCCAACCATATCCTGGGCTGCATCAAAAGAAGCGTGACCAGCAGGGAGAAGGAGGTGATCCTGCCCCTTTACTCTGCTCTTGTGAGACCTCACTTGGAGTATTGTGTACAGTTCTGGTGTGCTCAACATAAAAAGGACATGGAACTGTTGGAACAAGTCCAGAGAAGGGCCACGAGGATGATCAGGGAACTGGAGCACCTCCCGTATGAAGACAGGCTGAGAAAGTTGGGGCTGTTCAGCCTGGAGAAGAGAAGGACGCGTGGAGACCTCATAGCAGCCTTCCAGTATCTGAAGGAGGCCTACAAGGATGCTGGAGAGGGACTCTTCATTAGGGACTGTAGTGATAGGACAAGGGGTAACGGGTTTAAACTTAAACAGGGAAAGTTTAGATTGGAAGTAAGGAAGAAGTTCTTTACTGTAAGGGTGGTGAGGCACTGGAATGGGTTGCCCAGAGAAGCTGTGAATGCTCCATCCCTGGTGATGTTCAAGGCCAGGTTGGACAAAGCCTTGGGTGACATGGTTTAGTGTGAGGTGTCCCTGCCCATGGCAGGGGGGTTGGAACTAGATGATCTTAAGGTCCTTTCCAGCCCTAACTATTCTACGATTCTATAAGAATATTATTCTGAAATGTTACCTCTGTCCACCAAAAATGTATATGTAAGTCAAATTTAATTTGCACATTTTTGTTTCAAGCACCTCAAAAGATGTGGTGCTGAAAAAAGGGTATTTTTAGCATGCTTACTCCTTCATCTGATATTCTTTTGTCTCTAACATCTGCTTTCTTCAGCTGAGTCACTTGCAGGGTATTTCAGGGTGGCTCGCAGATCGAGACATTACTTCATTATACCAATATGAATTGCTGGGATTTATTTCCTATTTCAAGTGATAACAAAAACTGTTCAAATGTTTCTTATGCTAAAAGGATCTCAAATACAATATTTTGATTAAGACAACAGTGATACTGAACTCTTACTGAATAAATAACATATCAACTGTTATTGAATAGAGTCGCATATCTAAAAAGAAGGAATTGAACTTCATAGTTATCTCAATGAGTATTGTTTTAAAGACAGTACAACTTTATTAAATCATATATTATAGCTTTTTCAAAATACTGCAATATATTAAAAACCCCTAAGATTAGAATTAGCTTTCATTTAGCTGATGAAACTCCACAAGATACAGTGATAGATATTTTGAAGTTATTTTTTTCTGTCTTCCAGACCCTGAGATTTATAAAATAACCTGTAACTGGAGGAAAACAAAACACAGAGGTCATTTCAACCTGTGCAATAAGCCAGTGACTGATTTCTGCAAGCACAGTTAGCAGAGCTGACAACTATGTGGAGCTAATCTAGTAATAGTGTGCTAAATTTTGCTACTCTTTAAACTGGGACAAATTCTCAGATTATTTGAATTGCTATTCAAGTAATTTAATCACTCTCTTGGCACCAGCGCAATGAAATGTTGATTTTAAACCCATGAGAATTTGACCCAGTAAATACTCCAGTAAAAACCCCAGTACCCCAGAACTGCTGCATATGAGAAGTCACACTGTTTTATCAATGTCTTCTAACCATACTACTTCGTGTGAGGAATGATCACAATGTAAGTATTAGGAATGGCGTTGTGGCCTTGGTGGTATCTTTAAAAAGCAGATTTTTTTTTTTTTTCTGTCAATCCTCTTGTTTATTTTGCTACTGCTCAAAAGACACAAGTTCCATCCTTTCCCAAATGTGAGAATCTGCAATGCATATGGTTCAGTCAAAGGACATCAACTTTGCTTACTGGGATGGAAATAAAGATGGCAGTATAGTATATAACGCTTTTCTGAGAGAAGCTGGGTTTTGCATTTCAGGAAAATGTTTCAACTCTGCAGGAACTCCAGATGTGCAAGCCTATGACAAGAGTCTTGCATACAGCATTAGTCTCTCCACTCATTGCCTAGAGACAAATGTAGATGGGAGTTACTGAATTTGGCTGTAAGTTTGAGAACAGTCATAGAGGAAGGAGGGCCACGTACTGTCCAGATTAATGTTTGTCAGTCTGCTTTGGACCTGCTAAATGTAACGATACAATGTCTTCTAAAAGCAGGAAGCAGATTTGATACCAAAGGCTGTATACAGGCAGTGTCTCTTAACTTGGGGCTTATGTAAGTGCATATGTATACATATAGGACAGAAGCCTCTACTTAAAATCAGCCAGTCACCAACTCTCCTGCTAAACTACAGTGTCTCCAGAGATCCTCACTCAATTATTAATGCATCTGCTGCTAATTTCATCATGCAGAGTGTGAATTTGTCTTTCCACATCGAGCTCTAAGGGAAGTTTGTAAGAAATATAGAACTTGTCAGCACATGAGAGTCAACACATTACTGCTGTGCTGCAGCCATTTATAATGAAACTAAAATGAGCACTCACTTGTTTGGCATTAATTTAACGTCCCACTTAGCTCCTATCAGATGTAAATAGCTGCTTCATCCATTTAAGCATTTCTGTTCATGCACATAATAAAGTACTCTGTACCTGTCAAGTAAGCAGAATTCATAACTGAAATAAGAAATGGATGAGGAAATTCAATGTTTTTAATATTAAGGCCCTACAGGGGGTGCATCAGACTTTTTTTTTCTGGTCACAGGTATCTCGCTGTGAGGTTCACCTTTTATCCCACCTTGCAGAGACAATATGAAGACATGACATGTATATACATGTTAGATTGCCAAAAACATTTCTAAAAGGACTACCTGTTCAACTCATGGCACAATTAACAACAGCTGTAGTTGTCAAACATACTCAAACCAATATAAATTAGCTACCCAACCTCTTGGTATTTAAATGGCTTTTATGTCCCCTATTTTAGAAAAACACAGTTTAATTTTAAACAGCATTCTAGTTATGATCATTCTCTCTTGAGGAAATTTTTTATGAGAATGA
Source organism: Pezoporus flaviventris (assembly GCF_033815535.1). Classification (NCBI taxonomy): domain Eukaryota; kingdom Metazoa; phylum Chordata; class Aves; order Psittaciformes; family Psittacidae; genus Pezoporus; species Pezoporus flaviventris. The sequence goes on along the minus strand of NW_026892579.1, from coordinate 29,152,213 downwards.
ATGGAGGTAATGACTGCCATTAGTCACTGTCATTAGCATAATACATTAGAAACAACAATATTTATAACAGGCTACGACATGACAATTAAAATATGACTTTCTATCACTTATGTATTCTTTGGCTACAGCTGCTTGCTATTTTCTAAAGTTAAACTGATAGAAGTCTGGTAATGGTATATTTAACAGCATGTTCATCATCAGATCTAATTGTTTTCCACCACAGGGTATGAAGCTTTATGTGCTCTACCAACCTAAAACAAACAGCCATGCTGCTCAATAGATGTTCAATTAATGTTTATGGTGCTACTTTTATAACCCAAGTTACAAGATAAAAAAGCTCCAAGAAGCAATTTAAGAACCTCAGAAGCTTAATGGGACTTCAACCAATACAAAAAATTACTAAAATTCTGTAGGGTCCCACACTTGAGGATGTGAAATAGAAGAATTTAGCCAACATTAGAGAATTCTTCCAGGACAATGGTATAATTGCCAAAGGAGAAGAAATCAGACCTTCACATAGGGGAAGATTATTGAGCATCTTCAGGCTGGTTGCTTTGCAACTCGTGCTCATGCTGGGTTAAACCAGAGAAGACTGTTTATCCCAAGTCATGCAAAGGACAGACTCTGTTGCTCAAGTTGCTGTTATCCCCCTGACAGTTATTTGCCCTCAGTAACCCAGGTTCTCTCCACCTACTCATAATTCTCTCTCCTATTTAGCAGAGCCCATGCTGATTAAAAGGAAAGAACAGTTCAAACACAGGTTTCTCTATTACTGCCATGGTACATATTAATTTTTGTCTCTTTTGTACTAAGCCTGTAGAAGGCAATGTAAAACTACTGTAAATACATTTATATTGGACAGCTGCCATTCTTCTAAATTATGAAAGTAAATGATTTCTGGCTTGTACTGTTAATTGTATATAGCAGTAATGTATTCATTCAGAGCCTCCCATTTTAATTCATACACCCTGATCTCTGGCTTTTAATGGTGCATTGCATGCCTGCATTTCTCTGTCACCCAGGCAATGAATCACTGACACTCCTCAGTCCCCCAAAGTAGCTGGACACAGTTAGACAAGGAAGAACCAGACTTGAGGGGTGGTGAAAATTTCCTTTAAAGAACTACACATTTTTTCACACCACAAACTCTGATTGACATTCATTGTTGCAAATACATTTTAATAGAACTGCTGTTACTCTGCCTCTCCTTCCAGCCTCCCAGGAGTTTTGTAGATCAACATGATGTTCAGAAACAGGCAGAAAATGCTCTGCAAAGTTTAAAGGCTGCCAAACCTTTTTGGCAACTTCCCTCCATGAGCCCAGCTGAGAAATGACAAACTTATCACTGACTGGCTAGTGTTTAAAGCTGACTGCTTTTGATTAGGAAGCAATGAACCTTCCATTCTGGTGTTCATTTTGTGTTTCATAAGCACCTCTTCACTGAAAATTATGCAGTTGAATTTGATTAGTGTAATGCTACAGTTTTATTATTAGTAGTAAATACAGGCATCTTTTATGGTGCTACTGCACACTTAGGATAATTTCAGGATGGTTAGACTTGCTTTTATTTCTCATGTATTATGGATTGACATTTAAAAAAAAAAATCCAATAATAATACATTCCTGTGTTGCAGGTACTCACTTGTTTTGCATTGCTCCATATGTACTCATACTTTACTTCTTCTCTGTTCCAGTGGGAAGAGTAAGATGAATGCAGTCCTGCCTACTCAAGGACAGAGTACTGTGTCCTCAGCAGTTTAAGCTGAGCTAGAAAGAAAGTTACTGTGAACTGCAACAGCTAACCCCTTTAATGGAAAACTCCTGTATTAAATTCTATGCTACAGACTTCGTTATTGATACTTCAACAGCTAGTGCTGTGGAAAAGCACAGTCACCAGAGGTGCATGCATTAAACACTGAATTGCTCTTTTCAATGTCATCTAACTCCATGAGTTGCAATGTGAACACTCTGGAAAGCTTGATACACTTTTATCTTCTGACAGCCTTTCAACTAAATGTCCTTTCACATTATTATGTAACTTCCAATGATTTTCACTGTGAACCTCAGTAATAAAATTCCATTTCATGTCTGGAGCCCACAACTTTTTTGGACAGTCAGTTTAGACTTAGAGGGGGAGAAGTGCATTTGACAGGAAACAAATGCAGAGCGAAGTCAGCTGGTCAGGTCAATAAAAGCTAAAAATAGTATTTGAGAGAAGAGAGTTCACAACACAGCCTAATGGCTAGATTCAGTACTAACTAAACAATTATCTCTGTATCAGTGTTATAAAGATACCCTAGTCACCCAAACCTACATGCTGCAGAGCGGTTACGGGTGTAGCTACAGAACTCACCAGTAGCACTTATGATTAACTAACAGCTTAATGTATTCATTACTAGTATGGTTCACAGTGTCTTATATCTATTAGCCTCAGGCTGAATATTCTCCAACATTTAATTCTACCTACCTCTAGAAAAATGCATATACTTATACAATTTATCTTATTTGCTTACCTGTTTTCATAGATCATTGCTGTAGTGCATGAGTACATCAACATATCCCAGTCATTAGGGATGCTTTTAGAAAAATAAAGTAGGCTCACTTTAGCTGCAATTCAAGCTATTAGTGAAATATTAGTGTAATATATGCATCTTCAATACTTCTCTGGCTTTCATAAACAGCAGCTGGCTGTCTCAAAGTCTGTACTATGTTAATTTCCACATTGTCTGTATAAAGATGCAAGACAAGAAGTTCAAAAAAGGTGTTTTGGATGAGGATATCTAGATCTTGTGTGCCAGTGATGACTTGATTTTTGAGAACTTTAAGTTAAGGCTAGTGAAAGCTGCAGTCTTTCTGAAAACAAAAGTATGTTTTCATTGTTCAACTAAAAATGGAAATTTCTATTTTATCTTTTGAAAATGTTGAGGGTTATCAACAGAATTGCCTTCTCCTAAGCAAATCTCATTTCTTTAAAAAACAAGCAATGCAACAACAAAGCCACCAGAGAAGAGAATTAGCAAAGATAGTTATAGAAGTACAGAAAATCCACTTCTGGGAAACCCCATAGTCCCAGTTCCTTGAGGTGAATGCTGCACATGGGGAGCTCAAAGTGAAGGCCTTGAATGGCCTGTTCCATTACAGCAAAGCTCTTGTGCATTGGACTGTGCTTCTCTATGCCCACTTTTCAACCTCTTGCTCCACAACAGAGCACTGAGCACAGAACTTGAAGGACAAGCATATGTGTCAAACCTTGTGTTCCCTTAACTGTACACAATTTAATTTTTGACACATACCTGAAAAGGGGCTAAACTGCCTTTCAGGACTGAATTGAGGATATGCACACATATATATCTATACAGCTGAAAAACAAAGTCAGAAAATGCAAAGGAAGTCATGGAAGCAAATGAACCTCGGTATTTTAGTATGAAGTTCTGGATTGTTCAAGATGGGGAAAAATTAGAATTCCCTTTCTTCTTTTGCAGATTTCTGTTCATCTTCTAGAAAGATATGCAGGGTCTTCCACCCTCCTGGAAAACTTTTTCACTTATTAAAACCTGAAGTTATAAAGCCAAAAGGAATCACGCCTCTGAGTTTCCATGAACATTAAATCATTTTCTTTAGGCAAAGAATGAAAATGATCACCTACTTCCAAGTCTCTCTTTTAAGCCTTTTTAGGAAATGTAGTCCAATGGTTAGGAGACTGGGATATAAGTAAAGGTATTTTGGTTCTGATGAGTAGCATTCTATGTGATGTAAACATTTTCCCCCTTCAATTTTGCTATGTGGAAACCACAACTAACAATAGAGGCATCAGTCTTATTCCACAGTGCTATAATGTGAAAAACATTTCTAAGGGCCCTAGATTACTAGTTACAAAGCATTAACACACTTAACCATAATGTAAGTAAACCCTTAAAAACCCTACATATTTTCACCCATTTCATAATCTCACTCACAGCCTACTTACTTAAAACTGGAGTGCGCATAATGTGACCCAGGGTTTATTTCCAGGTCTGACTAGGAGAAGGAATCTTGAAAACTATACTGATTATTTTCTCAAGTCTAGAGATGTGTTACTTTTTGAATAGCTTTTGGCCACGTTCTTGAAGCTTTTTGGACAGAAAAATCTACACCTAAAGCAAGGCATAGTTCAAATTTTGATTGCCATTTGCAGAAAGCAAATTGAAAAATAGCATGAGCAGAAAAATGTCATCACTTTCAGAACATGAAATGACAAGGAATGGAGTACTCTAAGAGGACTTCATGTTGTTTTGCAGTGCAGGAGACTAAGCTTCAGGTCTGCTTTCCAGTGTACAGTTAGAAGGAGTAAAGGCAGGACTGTGGCTGTACCAGAGGTCTGGGAAGGGATGGTGTATATAGTATTGATGCAAGTATTTGCGCTGCCACTGCACATAATCTGCCAGAGCAGTTGCAGAGTAATTCTGCATTAGTTATTGATAATGCTTTTGTCAGCTAGCTGAAACTTTGGGGTGTTGCTAGCTATCATCCGCAAAAACTGAAAATGGCCTTTTGTTTCCCATGCTGTTTACTGAAGAAACAAACTCATTTATAATCACCAAATGCAGTAACTGCATTATTATATGACATATTGCTATAAAAAAGCTTATTACAGAAAATACAGGTTTCACATATGTTAAGATCTCTAAATTCCTTTAAAGCTTATTACTGAAGATTATTAAAGATCTTTTTAAAGATCTTTTAAGCTTATTACAGAAAAATACAACTCCCATATACATTCTTTAAGGTTTTTAAAGATCTTTAAGGTCTCTTCCAACCCAATTTAGCTTAGATGATTTAGGAAATATTAGATTTATACTTTCTAATATAATTAGATGATGTTCTTTAGTATATACAAGAAGACATAGCCTTTAGTTACAGGACTATATTAGTAAGTGTATGTTCACAACAGCTCACGAAGATACCAAGATTTTTCTAGATGAACAAATGGAGAATAGAGCAAAAACCCCAGAAACTGCAAAATTTGTTTTTAACATAAACATCTCAATGAGTTAACTCATTCCAAGGGAAGTTGATGATTCCAAATATTTGCATTTTTAAAAACTATTTCTATGTTCAACAGATTGCACAAATATAGTTTGATTATTTATATGTCACTTCTGTGAGCAAGATGATTAAATATTATGTTTCATTACCACAGAAAGAGATATTATATATAAATTATCCTGTCTCAAAGTATCATGCATAATAGGTATTAGTGTATGAGCTCTCTTCCAATGACAAACTTAAGGTGAACTAGTTTAAAATAGTATCTTTTCAGACTAGGGTAAGCTGAATTATCTCACATTTGACATAAAATAAAAACATATAGACAAATACGACAGCTCACCTGATAGACTGGAAGATCACCATAAGTCTCAGTGCTGGCATTTCCTAAAGAGGGTGGTAGTGGCAGGTCCAGAACTTGGGGCTGTGAGTCCCAACCTGAGGCACAGTCTTTCAGATCCCACTGATTTATTGCAAACGATGTCGAAGACTCTCAATTCCCTGAACAGCGTTCAAAAGCTACAGTGCTTCCCTAAGGCTCCAAAAAGCTGAAAATCAAGACAAAGTTGGGCAGACATATTCAATGAAGAACACAGAATTAGTTGTCACATTAATATTTTAGCTTAAATGATTTATGTATATTCACACAGCATCTCTGTGTCACAGGGTTAGTCTAAATGACAGAAAAGTTTCTAAAGATCTCTAAAATAATGAATGTGCACAACAGAGCAAAAATGAGGAAAAGGAGTAAACTAAATACTGACATTTCTAGGTTGTTTTTTTTCTAACTTTCTGAACTTTTTTTTGGCAAATTTACTGTATAACTTCAGCAATGTAATTTTATCTCAGCTTTCTCATTTAACATCTTGTTATAATGCTACAAATTTATGAAGAGCTGCCTTCAATACCTTTTCTCCACCTGCAATCTTCTACTCGAAATGAAGGCTCATGGTCTATGCACAGTAGTATGAGTATGCTTTTATCAATGTAATAAAAACGGAGGTTTGTGGCACTGAATTTTATGAACACCAACACTCTTCATGCAGATAATACAGCAGAGTAATTATATTCACCCTGAGCAAATTACTTCTGAGTGCTGGTATGGATGAGAATGGGAACTTGTGAGAAGAGGCTGAGTTGGTGTTGTGTTTCATTTCTTGATAATATTAACATAATGAAGCCTGTGACAAAGTAATTAAAATCACTTCCTATTAAAAACAATGGGTTGAGAAATAATTTTAAGATTTAGGCTAAAGAGGGAGGGACTTATTTTTTTTTAAATGCATTAGTTAGCTAGTTTCCTTAACCAGCCAATGGAGAGAAGGTACATAGAATCATAGAATCGTTAGTGTTGGAAAGGACCTTAAGATCATCTAGTTCCAAACCCCCTGCCATGGGCAGGGACACCTCACACTAAACCATATCACCCAAGGCCTCGTCCAACCTGGTCTTGAACACTGCCAGGGATGGAGCATTCACAACCTCCCTGGGCAACGTATTCCAGTGCATCACTGCCCTAACAGCAAAGAATTTCCTTCTTATATCCAATCTAAACTTCCCCTGTTTAAGTTTTAACCCGTTACCCTTTGTCCTGTCACTACAGTCCCTAATGAAGAGTCCCTCTCCAGCATCCCTATAGGCCCCCTTCAGATACTGGAAGGCTGCTATGAGGTCTCCACGCAGCCTTGTCTTCTCCAGGATGAACAGCCCCAACTTCCTCAGCCTGTCTTCATACGGGAGGTGCTCCAGTCCCCTGATCATCCTCGTGGCCCTTCTCTGGACTTGTTCCAACAGTTCCATGTCCTTTTTATGTTGAGGACACCAGAACTGCAGACAGTGTTTTAGAGTATCTGGCTTAGGTACTCTGAATTATTTTCTGTACACTGAAGTAACTTCACATAGAGGAAAATGATTCTGATCAGTGAGAATATAGACATTTTGTATAGCTTTGAGCAAGTTTACTGAGTCGGCAAGAGTCAACATTTTGGATGTCTCACGATATTCTCCAAAACAAACAGATTTTCATGAAAGCATCAAAATATAATTTTTGGGACCCTTATGAGAATTGTTCCTGTACTATGATAGTACATTACCACAGCTGTCTATGATAGTACATTAGCACATTAGGCAAGACAGTGGAGTTAACTGGCACTGGGAAAACAAGTCTGATATAGATTATTCTGGTGTTTAATTTGCTAATATAGATACATAGAGCTTCTACTTGCTCTACGTATTTCTTCTGACCCCTCCACCATGCACCTCAAGCATCTCTTTCTGCATCTGACTGAAAAAAGTCACTGGTCAGGACAGATTTATGGTTTGACAAAGGAAGGCAGTTCTTACATTCTCATGCATAGGAAATCAGCACTAGAGTGTACTGTGACATATTCTTCCGTATACTTGCATGAACATTTGCTGATATAAGAGGAAATTTTGTTATTTTGTAAATGACCAAAATCTTGTATTTTTTCTGAACTGTTTGGCATTTTGGCCAAAATCCTTGGACTTAGCAGATTCCTGTCATGGAAAATTTAATTTGAGGTGGACACAGCTGCATTTATAGAAAGTACTGGTGATCGTAATGGTAGACAGTATTACCAGCCCTGACAATAGTACATTAACAAAATGAAAGACAAATGGAAGCGTGACAGGTGGAAGTTGTATAGCTTATTTTTGAGTTTTGTATTTTTTCTGAGGGAGCTGTGAAGGAGAATGAGTCATCAAATTAAGTCCAGATGAAGAATATGGCATAAAAATTACTTTATATTAAAAATGCAAACCCATTTTCTAAATGCCTAATTATATCCTTACTGTTATTTTTGGTTGAATATGGATTACAAAACCTGGTGTCTTATTTCCATTAGTCTGGCTAAGTAGACTCCAAAGTAGAAAAAAGCCAAACAACTGTGAGTCTAAAATTATCACTAAAGTGGTCAAAAATAGAACTTCTGTTATTTCTAGAATTGTCAGCACTGTAAAGTTTAAAAATATTTAGGACTTTAGGATCCAGTCCTATTGTACTCAGCACTATCATAAAGACATGAGGTATTACCAGCATTCTCCAGCCCTTATCAGTGTTCAGAGATGTATTTCTTGTTCATCAAAGATATACAGCATAAGAAACTTACAATGGCAACAGGTGATGCAGCTATAAAAAAATACAGCTGTAACACAAATGCAAAAGAAAACAATAACAGGCTTTTTCAATGTAAGTTTTGTATGCGTACGTACGCTCACTACATGACCATGTTAGTGTAGCTGCTCCACCCAGTTGCCTAGTAAAGTCCAGCAGAATTCAAGTGAGAATTGTATACCTGCACCATGGATGAGAGTTCAGTTCTCAAAACAAATTACAGGTCTGAATACATCCTGTGTTTCATTTCCTGATGCAAATTCTTACTGTTGTCTCCTGCTTTGCTAATTGCACTTTATTAGATCTCTTCAACCTGCTGAGTGTCCTTTCCCAAATCACTCAGCTACACTGTTTTTCTAATTCTCCCTTACAAAGAGATTAAAATACCTGCTTCCTTCAGTAAGCATTTTGAGCTCTATGCAGGAACTTTTTTTAAGAAGTTCTGTGGATGCTATTCAAGCTTTTTTAAGAGCTATGCAGTATTCTTGGTCTTAGAACAACAGACAGCTATCTTTCTTTTAAATGAGCAATAGATTCCCTGAAACACCTATCCCACAGGCCTTCACAGTCTAGTGGGCAGCCCATTTTTGCCTTAGGTCTGCAAACAAGATAAGTAATGCTGTCATTAAAGACTATGTAAAGAAGAGTATTGCTCCTCCTTCAGAAAGTTATTTGTTAGTCCTCACTCCACGAAAACAGTGGTGAGTACCATAAATGGATGAACTTGGGTGCTAAGCTGAGATTTAAGAGTGAGTGACAGTCCCAAGCAAGCACCTTCCACTAAGTATTTTTCTTGCACATGGCAAAATTAGTTTTGATGGTACCATAATTGAAGTACTCGTCCTAAGTCAAGGTTATTTCACACTGCCCATAGGCAGAACATTGTCTGGAATGACATCATCCAGTCCTGAACAGGTATGTGTTTTGTTTGAAGTTAATGAAATTATAAAAATGACTGCAGATCAAATTCTGAATTTTATATTTCCTTTTCATTCCTTGATGTCAGCATGGATTTTTAGTGAATAAAATCTGAGTAAGATCTGCAGGACTGAATTCTCCGTCAAAAAGCTACTTTGCTTAACTGAAATCTAACGTAATAGAGCTTTCCTGTCTGCTGTTTGTATCTTTACATCATGATTCTAACAGATATTAAAAAGCTATATAATGCTCAAATACCATGCAGAATGAGAAGAACCCTATCACATTTAAATACTCTGAGAATACTAAGCTGAAGTCCTATATTAGCAAAGAATAGCAGCGTTTTTTTTGAATAAGAGTGCCCTTGGTTGTCTTTTCAGCTAAATTAGGTATATGAACAATTATGCTCTTCTGGGAAAAGAGGTGAAAAAAAAAGGGGGGGGGGGGGGTGTGAGAAAAAGAAAGACCTTTCCACTGACTTTTGCCAGTGTTTGTACAGGACTGTTACAAAGTTCAAGAACAAATATAATGAGTTATTAGCTGAGCAATGAACATGGAGTTGTAAGTGAATACAGTAAATCACAGTACAAAATATCCGTACATTTTGTTCTGTTTACTGTGCAGAAGCAAAGAAGAAAAAAACAAACCAACACAGAATGCTAAGAAGTCATAAATGAGCAACTCAGCAGTTTGCACCTCTGACTTGCTAATGGTAACACCGTGTGAAGGTCCTGTAATGCAAGGGCATATAACAAAAGTATTCACTGTATTCCTGTGAGCAACCCATTTATCATCAGCTAATGCATCGCGTATGGCAAGAACAATGCCAGACATGATATAAAAAGGTACTCTCACACTTTATAATAACACTGTATAATAAGAAACTATACCTCAATTAAATCAAGAGTACAGCAGCAACACAACATAACAAGAAGCACTGTTTTCAGAATGAATTCTGCTCTTATCAGGGCACTCAAGCATTTCCACTGTCCTACGCATGCACCCAAATGTTGCTAAAAGATACCAGAAAGTTCTGCTCATTTTTATTCAGCATGTTGAAAAATTCTTTGGGCATATGCAGGATTTACAAAATCAACTACACAGCTTTTTCTGTCTATTTTTTTTTCTTTTAATATGTGAATGATGACTTATACTATTATCGCACAGGTGTGATCTTCCTCCAATAAACTTTCCTTACGGATTTGAAATATAAAAGCCTGAAATTGCTTTCTCAATAAATCTTGCCATTCTCTGGTAAAGCATCCTAGCTTTCAATGTTAATTCAATTATTTTAGGAAAGGAGGCACTTATGTCTTTCAGTAAAAAATAAACACAGCCCTTTAATAGTGTTTATGTCAGGAGAACAAACATTTAAAACAGTGACATGTTTCTAGTAGAAATTTAGAAATCTGCATTTCTAATGCTTAGATTGACAGAGATTGCTTCTGTTTGAGAGTAAAAGCTTTGTTCCAGATAAGCATGATTTAGAGATGTATTTTAACCATTTTAAAATGTTCTCCTGAGTTATAATATAATTTACTTACACAACCAGAGATTGTGAAAGGACAGAAAATCTTTCCTGTACTCCTCCTGGGAGCCACAGTTTTTAGATTCCACTGTTTCGGAAAATAAATACTGTATATAGCATGTCTTCACATAAAGATATCAGCATATTCATGAGCAAAGCTCATTTGCCTATTAACCACACAGAGCAGCAAATCTTTCAGTGGGAGTCATTTTCCTTAATGTCTCCAAATGAATGTTAACATCTAACCTATGGACCAGAAACAAAATCAACTGAAGAAAAAGGAAGGACTTAATGATTTCAAAGGTTTCAGTCAGGTCCCAATGAGCAATAATAACAACTAAAAAAATGTAATTAGCTAACAACAGAGTGGAAGATGGTGATCATCTCTGAAGCTGTAGTTGGTCTGAGAAAGTTACCTGTGTGCCTGTTCTGGCTCCACAGACCAATACAGTAAAATGGATAATGTAACACTTTTTTTTTGATAACTCTTGGGTTCTAATAACTGATTGATGTCACAGAGTGCATCAAAGTTTCTAATGGAAAGCAAAAACCATTAGACCTGGTTTTCTGTTTAGCATTCAAATATTTTTTTTTCAGTTTTTCCTGTAATTTTACTTATTAATTGGTTTTTTTTTTTGTACTTTGGTTCATCTGTTGACAACACAGGTGACTTGAAATAGCAACAAACATGATCTTCGTTCTTTTGACATATCTTTAATTACAGCCACCTTTTTTTTTGTACAAACTTTATGATCTGTAAGCATTTTTTTTTTTATTCGTACCTCGATAAAATGCCTCTACAAATGAACTCTGTCCTCCTGAACCAAAAAAAATATATGTGTCCTGATATTGGGATAAGTGAGTTCCTTGTCAAATAGGATGAATTTACAACCTCTTCTATGATTCTGACTGTATGAAAATTTTTCCCAAGCTACTTAATCTTCTTGCACTCTTGAGCTATTTCCTGAAGTAAAACCATACTATCATGACAAAACGTTAAGCCTTTTAACTTATACATTCATATGTGTTTAACTGATGCATATCATATATGATCCTGATTCTAATGGTATGTTGGTTGCTTATTCCAGATACTCAGTTCATTATCACAGTCCTGGCTGCAGTCTGGCAGCTCCCTAGCAATAGGGAGACACAGACTCTTCCAGCCTGCCATGCTTAGTAACCAGGTCTTCACATCTGTTCTTTTAGAGCTACCACAGACACACTGATCTCTTTTACATGCACTCACTCATTTTCACTAACATCAGTGTTACTTGGTTTAGAAGTCACAACATATTCAAGTATAATGTAGTAATTATTACTGGGTTATAGACTGAATGGGGCATACGCAGTAAGGATTATCTCCAGCTTTATGGCTCCGTTATTCTGAATGGGGGTTGAGGACCTCATTGAGCCAGAAAAACATTGTCGATATCATTTGAGGTGAGGTCAAACCTCCTTGGAACCTTCCTCAGGTTCTTCGTTTATTCATTTGAAAATTTAAAACCTTCTTGTTTAAACAGTGCAAGATAAACTGTATAGGAAGGAAATAGTTATGTAGTTCATTTTCTGATAAAGGTTGCTACTCTAGGGATATCCATTTTTTACAGTTAGAATGGCTCTTGAATACATGCAACAAGTCTACTAGACAAACCAAACAAGTAATGCATTTTTCCTCATCTGTTTTCCAGAAGCTTGTCCCTGGTGGTGCAGCTCTGGGGGTTCTGCTCCAGCAGGTGACAATGCCTTCAGCACCTTGGAGCTTTCTTCCTACTCTCGTTTCTAGCTGGAAAGAGAAAAGTGTCCCCTCCTCTCAGACTAAATTTCCAGCAAGTGAAGCTGTGTCAGTATGACATATAAAGCTATACATTCTGTTGCTATGCCATCCACTCCACTATCCAATCACCATTTCAACAACGTGGGCTGTCAAATGTTGCAAAACCCATCTCCAGAAACCATCAGTTTAAAAACTGGCTCATTGATTCTATTAATAACACTTTTTGGAACCTGCATTGTTTGAACATCATTTTCTTTTAAAAATCAAACTGTTCTTACTCATTCTTTTGATATTTTATACTAGTTTTCAGGACCTCAGAATTATGACTGACCTGAACTGATGGATGTGGGGAGCTTTTCACAGAAGATTTAAAGATGACTGTTAAGTAGAATAAACAGACTCTTGTTACTCTTTCACAAATTAAAGAGGTGGATTTTTTTGTTAAGACCTAGCTGACTAACTGTAAGAGTTCTTCAGAAACCGGTGTGAAATATGTAGTTAGCACAGAACAGCACGTGAAGCGATGGGTAATTTTTCATACTGATTTCCTGAAAATCAATAGAACAAATGTTTGAATAAACAGTTGCTTGCACTGACTTATTAACCTACATTTTCTAAATAATTATTGTATATTTCACAATGCATCTTTTTACTGATATATACAGATTTTTTTAAAATCTATTAAAATAATGACTTTAAGGTGGATTATGAGACAATAACATTAAAGGACACACTCTGCAGTAAAGCTATATTTACTGGAGACCATTCTCAGAGAGTTCACACTAGTTCTCTCACACAAAAATCTGATGCACAAGGGAGAAATTAAATTTACGTACTTTGCCCTGGATCTCACCTATATCAGGTATGACAGTGCTCAGTTTTGTGCAATTAATCGCTTCAGTAAGGCATAGGAGCATTTCCTGAAGTACTTATATACTAAACTCTATAATGTATAATGATTTATAATCACAGTTATACCAGCATGAAACTGTATTTATAACAGTGGAATGTATTTTTCTGGTCTGTATAGATATATACTGACTGAAGCACATTTGTATAACTATATGCAAGGTGAGTAGATGGAAGCTTTTTACTGTAGCGGTGCACTCAGTCACTGATGTGACTGTAATATGCAGACAAATCTTAATGACCTGTTTATCACTTTGGCCCTGTAGAGTCGTTGTAGCATATAAATCAACACAGCTTATAAGAGTCTTGAGGCAACCCTCTGGAGAGGAAAATTAAGCCCTTTATAACATAATAAAACCCAACTTGGGGTTTGTAAGTGACCACTGAATACACTGAGAGCTGGAAAACATTAAATCAGCCAGACCACAATCATTGAAAAGATGCAGGCACAATAAATGTGCCTGGAATTGTTTATCTGGTGTGCAACATCATCCGTTTTGTTTATTAACTTTCACCTAATTTAACAATCACAAGAGAGGAAGAGAACTTACACTTTTTGTATTGCGATTAGATTGACATTTCTGAGTGAGTAGATGAAGTCATATATGAGCTGAATTTTTTTTATGTTTCCAGCAATGACATTTGTCTTCAATCAATATATAATCTGAAGCCTACATAAGAAGGTTATCCAAGATACAACTTCATGTTTAAATGTATTTAACAAAGAAATAGAGAAAACTATGTCTTGATCCATGCCATTGCGCAATAATACCTTTAAAGTCCTTGCCACTCTCAAATAGAAAAAACTACCATGCAAAAGAATAACAAACTTCCTGTCGCTTTATAAACACTTTTTTTCTTCATACAAAGAAGTGATAAATATTCTCATAAGCAAAGGTAAGCCAGTATTGTATTTGTCTATGTCATGTGACTAGTTTGTTTCCAAAATGTAGGCATGAGCTTAAGAAACACCAGCTCTTGTTCTTAGCAGGAGCAGTATATCATACATGAAGTATACTGTCTTATATTTATCCTTAAAAGGCCAGAGAAGACTTCTTTTATCTAAATACATGCAGGTAATCATACCATATAAAAGCAAATGTTTTGATTGCCATTATACCTTAATCACTGTGCTCCTATGCAGAGAAATATTGTGGGAAATAGCTATTTATTTTAAAAGTCTAGCTGCATATGGTTCTGTTTGTGAGTAAAAACAAATTCACAGATAAAATAGGAAACAGGGAAAAACCCTGAGATGTGACAGAGCTTACCTGACCACTTCTCAGCAGATCTGCTGCTTAGCTGTCCAGTGCAGGTGAGTCCCTGAAATAGTGAGACAGAATAAACTCAATGTAACCATCATGTAGCCTACTAAATTCATTTTAACACGTCAGATAACAAAAGCTATGCTTTATAAACTCTTCAAAATGAGTTAGCATGCAACTCCAGCTGCAAGAGATTTTGTTCACAAACTGAACAGCAACAGGCCTCTACTTTATTCTCATCAAAAAAGTAAACCAATCACATTGACAAAAAGCCACTGTAAACAAAAAGACTTTAAAGTAATAACAGTTTTGGCAACCCTACCATCAAGTCTTCTATGTTTGGTTGTTTTTTTTTTTTTCTTCATCAAAATTTAGGTTATATATTTGTTGTTAGCAAGAGTTGCATTACTATTATTGTTAATTTTAGTTCTGTTTATTACCTTGAGGGTTATATATTGTAGAATAATTTTGTTGTCACTAGTTAATGTTAATTAGTTGTTTTAATAGCCTATATACCTATTTGTTATCTTTTGGTAGGTTTACTTTTTTAACTATCAGTAAATTAATAACTGAGAATATTTAACATTACTGTTGCATACTCAAAATTACAGAGTTACTGTTAGTGTTACCTGTTTAACGTTTAGTCATCCTTTGAGTCCTGCGACATATTTCCTTAATAATCATCAGCCATCAAGTCTGATAGTCTCAAAAGAAATATCAGCCCTCTAAACTGCCTTCAAGGGCGGTGATATTTAGCACTGAAAATTACAAATAAAGTTTTTGAGGTTGAGTACCAACAACTGGGCAGTGACACTGATGATTTGTTTATCAAGACAAATTGCTATATACTACGAAAAATGCAGTCAACGCACTCTTCTGAGTGAAAACAAATAGGTGAATCTATGCAATGCTTACATGTTGAATGGGATATTTAATGTGCGGGGAAACTCAAAGGTTGAAGAACTAGCATTTAGACAGTCTAACAGTGGTAAGTGGTAATCTTACCTCTTTAAACTCCATTACATTCTCACGAGAGACATGCTAATACAAACAAGTCAATCAGAGTTTGTGTTTAGCAAGATCAAGCTTTGAGGATAGTTTAAAATCCATTTATTGTTCTAAAGCATTTTTTTCCATTAACATGTTATACATTAGTGGATACTAACCATGATTCATGTAACAGTTTAGTTTGTTAACTTTTAAATTATTTAACAACCAGAATTATTAATACAACTTTTAAAGTCTTACACAAAAAATCTTAAAACAGGCTTGGGTTCATTTTTGTAATTTTTATATAAAAAACATTTTAGGCATCTCTTGAAAAAGAAATAAAGCAGGCATTTAGAGCTAGAAAACAAGTAATTCCAAATTTAGTTTGTTACAAAAGGTTTCAGCTTTATTGACAAATTATGGCAAACATATTTGACAAAATTATGGTTTC
Organism: Pezoporus flaviventris; assembly: GCF_033815535.1. Classification (NCBI taxonomy): domain Eukaryota; kingdom Metazoa; phylum Chordata; class Aves; order Psittaciformes; family Psittacidae; genus Pezoporus; species Pezoporus flaviventris. The sequence goes on along the minus strand of NW_026892579.1, from coordinate 29,136,220 downwards.
CTATTTAGAGAAGCTTACACATGGAACTTTATGTGATCTTTTTTAACAAATACAGGTTAAAACACTGAACAAATTCAGTTAGCTACATACATACAGTAGCTGCTTGTTTTCAACCCCATTAAAACAGCATTTAAAATTAAATTTACAAACTTAATATTGAACATCTTAATCTAAACTAACATATATTAAAGAAGACAGGTTAAAACATCTTATCTACAGCTTGATTATTGTCTGGTTCAAAAAAAAAAAAAAAAGGGGAAAAAAAGGAATCATATTACAGTCTTTCAGCAACCCTAAACAAAAACTCAGCTAGTATGTAGAGACTCAAGATCTGTAACAGTGTCATGCTTTTTAAGTTACACACAGCAATGAATACAACCAACAGAACATCATCTTTGAAAGGTTTATAGACAATGCTTGCCAAAGGCTTTTTGTCTCTGTTTTTTTTTTAAGTCCGTGTTATAAAATAATACTAATGTCAATTTCACTCCAATGCTATAGGAAATACAAGTAGTACATAGGATAATAATGAGCAGTAATCCCTAGGATAGAAAAGAAATGGACTATTACTTGTCTTGTTGCTGTTTATGTGGAGACCACAGGCTAATAATTGTCTTTGAGATGAGGTCACAGATGAGGAGGACCTTCAATATCTACCATAGGGGTGTTCCCTGTAACCCCCTCTGGCTGACCTTGGAGGTGGTGCCTTTAGGCTGGAACGGGTTGTAGCCCATTCTTCTTGTGCTAAAAACAGAACAGAAAAAAACATGTTTTGTAAATATCTAAACTTGAAGGAACAGAGTGATGCCACTGCTAATGCCTGACAAAATTCTCAAGGGTTTTGGCTGAAAGCTTCAGAAAAATAAAGTGAGGATAGTGCTATGATCCATTTCTTTATCCTGCCATAAAAACTTACAGAAAACTAACCACCGACTTCTCTACACAGGCAACCTGTCCATCTCAGGATGAAAAAAGGCTTACTCCTTCACTTTCAGCTGAGAATAAATACCTACTGTGGTGGCAGGAAAGTCAGCTCTGGAAAAATCACTGCACCGGGCTGCCAGCTGAGAATTTATTTGATGTTTTGAGCTTCAAGCATTTAAGTTAAAGCACCAATGTGAATAATATTTAATGCAGTTGGTATATTCATAAGATGAGGAGCTGAATCATGAAAAGATAATAGAAATACATTTGATTTTTTACTTCCATTTGAGAACAAAAGGAATAAAATAATGGAAGAAAAACAATATGAATAAATGATGTTACTGCACTAAGTGAAAGAGTTTTGCCAAAGAGTTTTTACTTTGGATTATCTTTCAAACGTTTTTTCAAATTTTGTGAATGTAATACACTCAGGAAGGTTAGCTCAGTTTTTACAAAACTACGATTTTTTCTTTTCTCTCTCCCCACAGACAAGGTATTTCTAGAAGTTAAATATTCCAAATCATCAAACAGGAAACTACCTACAATTGTGGTCCAACGGTTGAACCCCAAACTTGAACTCTCACCTAAACCAGTGTTTTCTCAAATGATTTCTGATCTTGTCTTCCACTGACTTCGACTGATTACACAGTGATTAAAACTAAAATGCAGAAATCATCTAGTTTACATCACGTCATAACGCAATATTAATCTTGTTACAATAGTCACAGAATGCAACTTCACAAGGAAGTTTCAAAATTTCTACATACCCCTAAAGTTGTATGATATTCTGTCTATGTCTTTGTAATGAAATATAGTAATTATTTAGAAACCAGTGTGGCAAATGTTAGTTATTTTCTGTATTATTGTATTTTATTAGTGATCATCATGTTTTTATTACATGCATGCTTAGGATAATAATGTCTGTAAAACATTAAAGTAAGGCTCAGGCCTTCTGATACTAGGACAAAAAAATAATAGTTTTTAAAGTGCATAAAAAACAGAGATAGAAGAGAGCAGTTTAAACTGCTGCAGATTTGAAACATCCTAAGTTCTTCCCCCATAAATTTAAAAATCCATGTGTATCTAATTTTTAAGAGATACATAATTTTTATGCTTTGATCCATGCAAAAATTTTTTAAGTGCCTGTTGAATAAATCAAAATTTCAGAAGACATTTTCCTTGCTCTGGTCTTGGTTTAGACTTTTGCTACCCCATTCAGCCAGAAAGTATTGAAATGAGTACTCCTGGCTCAGCAAGGTCAATAAAATTCATCTTTACAGAATATAAATGTGAAACCTGCTGAACTGCCAGGTGTAAGGGGATAAGCTGTGAGCCAGTATGGGACATATTAGCTATGGTGAGCAAGGACAAAAATACTCATTCCTCAGAGCCAAGAAGAACATATTTTTACTACATTTTTCATGTTACATGCAACTTTCTAATTTATTTTCTGTTAGGCCAAACAGAGATGTTCTTGAGTTCTGACTCCTGATGTACCTGTAGAGTAAATGCAACTTCAGTTGATTTTTCTTTTTTTCTTGTATTTTGTTCTCGCTACTGGAAGGAGAGATCGGGCTTTCAAGTGTCAGGTCACTGCCAGAAAGCAGTAACAAGATTCCTAACTTTTAAATAGTGTCTGTTCCAATTGAGTCAAAGCACTGAAAGATTTTGTTCATTTTTTTAACAGAATTACCTAAACAAGAGAATAGAACTTTCTATGCAGAATAAAATACATAGGCTAGCATATGAGAATATTAAAAATCAAAATTGTATTAGTCACACATTTCAGTGAAGGCTAAACTACATTTCCTTAGATCGTCAGCTACTTGATTAATGGAATGATTGCATTAAATGTAAAAGGGAACTGAAAAAAATGCTAACCTCTATTAAGACATGTCAAAGATTTTCTTTTATTAAAGCAAATTTTTAGAGTGACAGTAACATTTTCCTCTCAAGCAAAGGCTTCATAGATATGCCTTTCAGAGCAGAACAAAAGTTCAATAAAAAGTCCATGTTTTGATTTCTTTGGTCTCATTTGTTATAGATAACTCACTAAAATTCAATCTTCACTAGTTTCTCCTTAAATAGTTTCTTCATATCATTTGATTAGGATGAACTTTAAACGACAAGACTCACCAGTGAAACTAATACATACAGAGGTTTTTATTTCTGTTCTGCATCTTGATTAGTGTGTCTATTAGTAATAGTATAGAATTCCAAATACACAATAGTGGTATCATTTGATACAAGCACAGAAAAATTTGTTTGGATTTTTCTTTTTATAGGCATGTGTAATATAGTCCAAGTGCCAAATGAATTTTGGAACAATATGGTGAAATATTAGCTACATGTATGGAATGGTGTGCCAATACTACATTTTTAGTATACTGTTTCCAAAACCTTTACAATAAAATATATTTTGCTGTCAGTCATACCACACTTTTAGCCCTAACACAGGAAGTATGTGAGTAAATAAGTTGAAACCCCATTCTATTAGCAGAAAATTTGCAAAATTGGAATCCCACCCAACATGGAAAGGACCACATACTATCCACCCACAAGGGAATTCTTTTCTCTGGCAGGTCAGGAAGTCTGCCTGGGTAAAGGAATGTGGTCTGCTGGCCATGGTAGGGAAACTGAACTCTTTTTAAATGTTGTATGGGTGGAAAATTACAATGCTACTGATATTTAGTATATAGAAGCTTTGTAGGTACATACAGTGTTATCATATGTTGGCATCATGTTGAACTGTGAATGGGCTCAAATGTAGGCTGGAGAGGATGCTTATTTCCTTCCTCTTATTTTCTGATGATTTTCATTTGCTCCTCTGGGTATAAGGTGTTACTGGCACACTAATTTCCTCATTTCAGCTACTCCTTTACTGAAATCAACTATATCTCCCAAAGCCAAAGGGTGAATTTGCCCTTTCAACCATATCAGACCTGTCAATGAGTGCTTAATGTTTTGTAATGCAGATTTCTTTCCAGTTTTGGTTTATGACAGTCAGACATCGGTAATGTACCGGCTACTCTTCTAGTATAAATAAAGTATTATATACCTACTGACCTCCTTATTGTCCAAACTTCATTTTAAAAAGGAATAAAAACATTGTTTATGTTAAGAAAGAATTATTATTTCTGGCCATTCACCTTTGAAACTTAAAAGTTGCTGCTGCCTATTTTAATTTCTTAAACAACATTTACAGACTTTAAAAAGTTCTCCCTGAAGAAATAGAATTCAATATATATGCACTTTCATTTAGCAGGAAAAAAACCATAGTGGCCCCCTTAAAGAAAATCTGAATACTTGTCAATTTTTTACCTCACTGATTGGAGTATGTAATGTTGGTACAGATCTACAACTGCAAAAAAATGACCTATATTCCAAAGACTCCAGGAGTGAGCAGAAGTAACAGAGAAGAAGTTTGCTAAAATGGAAACATTTTAGCTAATGAGCCTGTTGGTTTTTAATGGTCATAATTTTGTTGTTGATATCTTGTTTTCGCTAATCACTGCTGACTTCTGTGGCCAGTAAGAAAACAATTACCTGACTCTAGAATAAAATCCCAGTAGTTAAAATGGCTATCAAAGACTGCTTCTGTGAAAAGACAATGCTCTGTGAAAACAGAAAAATGAAAATATAAAACATAAAAAGCCGGTTAAAATTCTGAAAGTTATTTCTTCTCTGCAAGATGTCTTCTCCGCAACTATGTTTCCTTATCTTGTTGCCCTGGTATGTGAAGGGAACACGTGGGGAGAGCTTCAGAGTTGAACAGAGGCTCAGGCTAACATGCATTTGCAGTGGACGCCTCTGGAGAAGATGTGGTACCTGCTGATCTTGCTATGGAACAAGAAACATTCCTGTTATGATTGTTTTTGCTTTTTTTTTTGTGCACTCCATTTATTTTCTTTTTCTTTAAGCTGCTCAGGATGTTCTCTTGTTGAAAATCAGGAGTTTTACAGCCACAAGAAACCAAAGTCTACAGCGGAAAGCTGCTGCCTAGAGGGTTAAAGAAGTGACAGCCAATACGATATAGTCCTAAATCCTCAGGTTACTCATTCCTACAGGCAATCAGTTTCCATATAGTAAATTTAAAAAAACCTGCATTTGCAATATGTTTCATTACACCCTTTAAAAAATGGCATTTTGCTGTAAAAGTGCTTCAGGTTCAATTACCCTTTCCTGAAGTGTCACTGCATTTGCAGAGAGGCCCTGGGGATAAGTAAGATTTAGATAAAAAAGGAGAAGCTTTATTTATATAAAGAAAAGTGACTAAAGTAGTAAAAATACTCACTAAATGTACAACACAAAGACAAGCCAATTTCTTGTTCCATTTGAGTCCCCCACCACACCTCTGGACCAAAGCACCTTCATATAAAGGTGAAATCTAGAGTCTTTCTGGCAATACCCATATAGTAGGAAATGACTTTATGTTACCCATTGGAAGAAGTTGTTTTTCTTTGACCAAGAGTATTCTTAAAGTAAATTGCTGTTGTGGCTGTAACAGTTTCTGGTCCAGAACAAGAATGGAAATATAACTTGTGGTACAAGTCTCTTATGCTCTTTTTCCACTAACATGGTGGACCTATTTGCTTGATTTCAATCTTTAACAAAGAAGGATGATGGTCACATCTTATTTATATCTGTTTGGTAATACCATCATCAAAATATGAATCTGTAGGTAAAACACAGAGGAAAGTTTTGGGATTACAACTTTTACTGGGAAAACACTGGCCTCTACCACTCATACTATAGTAAAGGATGATACATTTATTATGGAGAAAACAAGATGACATGGAGCAACACTATGAAGAGTCTCTGAATCACACAATGCCAAAAAAATCACAAAATGCAGCCACATCAAAAAAGAAATCAGATTATTAGTAGGTTTTCCTACACAGATTTTTGATGAAGAACAATCTAGCTGCATGCTAGTTTACTTGATGTGCAAAGTTCCTCTTTCATATCTCCGTTCCAGTACTCCATGGTAACCTTTTTCTTTCAGCATCTAGGGGAGCTCCTGACAAAGGAATCTTTAGGAATAGTCTTAAAAGACTGAAGCCATATAGACTACCTCAGTAGTCACACAGATACTTGGGTAGCTTTTTAGGTAGCATAAGGCTCAAAAGACTCTTCAGCCTTTTTGACTCCCACGCTGATTTGCTTTGTGTTTCAGAACATATAAAACTCTGAGACACTGTGCCAAAATGGAAAGGAAAGAGGACAGAGAGCCTGGACATTCTTAGCTTAGTAAAATGAAGTGTTAATGAAATGGGAACTGAGAAGAATTTCAGGTGAAGAGCAGGTAAGAGCTATAGTCTTGGAGAGAGAAAAGTAACTGGGAGAACCACTAGTGAGTCTGTGAATCAGCATGTCCAGGAGCTGTAGAGATGTGCAAGGCAATCATTGTGGTTTCAGGCAGATTCATTTCCCTCCTTCTGACTCCTGAGCAAAGAAACCCTGTGGACTCCAACCTCCCTGCTCCCTCGGTGACATCCAGCCCGCCTTCCAGTATTATCATTTTACCCCCATCCTTCTCACTTCTGACTGTCCCCAGTGACTGAAAAGAAATCCACACAGTCAGCTTAATAACTGACAGTCAAGGGCCCAGTTTTTCCAGGAATTTGGTGTTATTGCTAACTTGAAACATCTCTCAGATGTTGCCATTCTCAGGTAAGAAGAACGATTGTACGCTTTGCTTTAATATACTAAAGTTGTAAGTTATGGCAGCATGATGATTTATAGCTGAGGAATCTGAGTATGCTTGGACATGAGGATTATTTTAGGTGCAGTAATGAGTGTCATAGCAAATTTTTTGGTGGCTACCTTAATAAGAAATGTGAAGTCATGGGCATAGCCTCTTTAATTACCCTGGATACTTCTTTCAATTTGCTGTATGCTCCCTGCGAATTGATATTTGAAGCTCACCTTTAGGATACATAAAGTAATTGCTATTATCACAGCAATCAGCACCCTTGGTTTATGATTGATCGAAATTATATGTTAGCATTTTTGCACTACTTTTTAAAATTCAGATTTACTCTTAGTTACTGTATTCATTGAATTATAGAAATACTTCCAGTATCTTTTATAGACATTATTGATATATTAGCTGAGACTATCTTTAAAGTTTATTGCTTGATCAATTCCTAGTAGACTCAGTAGCTCTGATTTACTGTTTAAATACAAGATTTAAGTTAGACTTTTTTCTTAGTGGAGAGTCAAAACGAAAAAAAGGTCCCAGTTTTTAACCAGCAAAATTCCTTAGAATGTAGGGTCACTAAATGGTGTAATTTTAACAGTTGTTGAAGTATATGAACTTGTTTGTCTTACTACTTTACCTATGTAGTACTGAAAGCACAGGAAAATTTATAGTGGCCCATCTATCCCTCCCCAAGCGGCGTATATCAGCACATAAAAAATGTCTTCTAGTACAAGAGTCAAGAAAAGAGCATATTCAGAGCACTTTTTTCCTACTCTTCAGTCTGCATTCTGCATCCTTGTCATGGAATTTTCCAGAATTGGGTAAAACTTTAACAAAGAGGCCACAATACAAGTAATTAAAGCACAGATCATATGAACAGATGCTTTAAATTGAAATATATATATTAACAGCATGTGATTTGCATATGAATATGTGTTTCCTAATAATCTTACCTTTATATTCATTGTTTATACTCTGTAATAGTAAAGACCTGATCACTTCTTCCTGGTAACTTATTTAACATCTGAATATTGCCCACAATTTTTGGGCACAATTTTATTAATCTTTGGTCAATTATTTTGGGACAGGTGGCCAAGAAGAGATAGAAAGAGCTATTCTGTTTATATACTTAAGAAGTATATAACGGCAATTAAGATAATGGTATAATTTTATTTATTAGCTTTCAGTGGTATTAAAAACATAGAAACTGCTTTTAGTTCAGAATAAAATAGTTTTTTTCCTATGAGGAAAAAAAATTCTCTTCTTTGCAAGGTTATTATACTGAATATACTTGGAGAGAGCACACCACAGTAGAGATGGAGTGTAAGTGGAATTTGGGAATTGTGATTATAGCTCTACTCCTTGCTTGCTCAGTGCCCTTGGATAATTGTTTAATATTTTGTGGTATGGCTTCCTCAGTGGTAGAATGAGACAGGAATACCTACCTCCCTAGGGTGTTCTGACATGTAATTAATTGCCTGTGCAGTAAGAGAAAAGTGCTGTAGATGTGCTGAGCAGAAGAACCAACAGAAACCATTTAACTTTAAAATGAGAACAGTGAGAATTATTTTCTTCTAGTAAGCCTCCAAACTTCTCTCTCCATGAAAAGATGGGTGGAGACAAAGTATTAAGCAATGGTTGGAAACTTTGCCCTACACAAGCTAAGGACTGGAGTTCAAATAAAATTAGCCAGGCTTTCATCCCATAAATTCACACAGAAGACAGCTGCACTTTTCTTGTGCTATAACTGGAGAAGTATTACTTTAGACAAAAAGTAGGGAACAAGTTTTGTCTTTGTTTGTTTTTTAAGGAGAACATCTACTCTTTTTTTTTTCTTTTTTTTTTTTTCTCTTCTGCTCTCTTTTGCTTATCTGCAAAGACTGAAATACACACAGGATGTTCTGCCTGTGTATCAATGCATTTAATAATTTTGTGAGAATACCTGCAGTGGCTATCCTTCAAACTACAAACGGTACCTTTCTTATTTGAAATGTGGAATCTTGTCAGAAGACAAAAATGTGTTCAAAACACATGCTCAAACCCACTATGCTTACTTATACCATGCTAAACCCCACTTATTTCACTAAGCCTACTGCTTATACAGTATATATGGTTTCAAAACTAGAAATATTAGGAAAAACTTGTGATTTAATAGCCTGTTTTCTGAAATCAGCTGCAACCGTTCTAAAAAACTATTGTCCCTATGTTTGACAGCCCCTTCTCTTCAGGAGGGCTAACAAATTAGCCTGCATGGGTACTCCAAATATGCTTTAGTATTGTGAACTGCCCTAGCTTAAACTGGTAGTGCAGTATCACAGAAATCCTTCAGCTGATTTAGCACTGGAGTAGATAGAGGAGTGCTCATCCACCCTGCAAGCTCTCCCTGGGGGAAAGTAATGGGAGCAAGAGGAGCAGTGGCTACTGGAGAAGATTTCTTAAAAAAAACTTCAGCCAGTGTTGCAGTGAACACCTGCCTCAGACAGGGAAGGAGCAGCATCAGAGCACAGAGGTAGTAGTTGAGAAACTGCAACAGGAGACAGACCACTATCTGTGCTGCTGTGAGGAGTGTGAATGTGACAGTGTGGAGAGAGTTTTATCTTTTGTTTTCAGTAAATTATTTTTCTGTCATTTTACATTGAACATGAAATGTGCAGTGTTATACTGTGTCTGGAATTATATACATGGTCAACAATACATGTGCATTATTATTATAGGACTTCTGTCTTGGATTCTCCACTCTATGGTTCCCATAGCGAAAGGCAGTGAAATTACCATTTGAAATACTACATAAGAAAGTTTTGCATGATTTACTTATTTTTATTCTGACATAGAAAATGATTTATAATTCAGGAGTAAGAGGAAGCACAACAAGCCACTATAAATTGAAAGCACTCTCTTTTCTCATGCTACGTGTGGACTTTTTTCAGTGTTGTAGCAGAATAACTGAAGTACAAAAGTTTCAGGATATACAGTCAGTTAAAAGAATGTGACAGATTTAAATATGGAACTTTCTAAAGAATTATAGCCTAATTAAAACACTGATTTGACAAAACAGCAATAATTTCAGTATCATCCCCACAGTAGCTGTCATAGCCAATTCAAAATGTGCTCCTTTTCCTGCAGAACTTCAAAATCAGGCTCTTATGAAAATCATAAATCTCTTCTAAGGGAATGAATACTATCTGTGAGACAGCTAAGGTGATTCCTCCAGTAAAAGAATTGATTAAATTTTGCAGAAAATCAAGGAAATGCTTTTGACAGCTCATTCCGTCTCACAGAGTAGGAACTGGATCTCTGATACCCTAGTAAGTATAGGAATGACTGAAATAGAAGATTAAAAGAGGGCAATTTATTTGGCATATCTTCTGTCCATATGCAGTAGAAGTCTTCAATAACTCCTGTTTCTGGTGAGAGAAAACCAGCACTGTACAGGAAGACTCAGGACCACTTCTGAGTTCCAGGGCTGGGTACCTGCCTGTCTCAAACCCAGGGAATGACCAGATGCCTCTATCGGCCCAGAATAGAGGTGGTCATGCAGGCTGAAACAAGGACAGCAGGGACAGAAGCATGGCACACATAGCAAGGTTGTTAGTCTGGACAGCTGGAGAGGCACCGGGACTCAGGTGCTATTTCAGTATTGGCACATAGTGCATACACATAGGAATGATTTGCAGAGTGATACAGCTGATGCTTAGGACCTGATGTTCACACTATTTGGCTTTCAGAGACTTTCCATTTCAGACAGGTCCTAGTTTTGAGCCTCTGAACTGAATTCTCACAAACAGTGGGAAGGTGTCCTCTGGTTTATTTTCGAACAAGAAGTACTGTACTTTGAGGCCACTCAGTGCTGTGAAAAGAAGAGCAATAAATGGAGACAAGTGGAAAATCTGATTCAAAAGAGCACTCCTGATCCTATGCAAGGGGAGAAGCACAGAGCATGTGCTAACTTGCCCGCCAGGTGCTCTGTAGAGGCGAAGCAGAAAAACCCCACCACACTGGCACAATCTGTGTCCTGTTGCCTCTGAGATGCCTAATCAATGCTAAGATGCTCCAAGACTTAGAAACCAATGAAAGTTTTCTTTGGTATGTTGCCAGTGATATTTTCTACCAGATACAAAATACATATGCTCAGATGATATAAACACACAATCAGTGCACATTAGTAAAGCTTTATAATTAGTGTTAGCAAAGATCTTGCCTGTAGTCACAAGCTGTGCAAAGTCAAATACTGTAATGAGAAGAATCAACCTGTCTCTTACATCTGCGTATCTATCACTACCTCATTTGAGAATCTGATTTCTTACATTTTAAGACTAGGCTAGAAAAAAGAAAATAGGGCAAAGAATCCATTATCACCCTGAACATAATGAATATTAGGACCAATGACCTACAACACCAAAGTTAATATTAAAAATGAAGAAAGAACTTGGACTTGACAGCTGAACAAAGCTCTTATCTTTGCCTACAAAGCAATTACTAAGAATTGCTACTTTTTCAAAATATACAAATACTACTCTGTATACTGCAGCATGGCTTCATCTGGCTTTGTCACTGTCATAGATTAATCAATACACAGTTTATTTCACACTAGGATGGTAGTTACTTGAGTTTCTCCATGAAATGAACATGCTTATGTCTTGAAATGAAGCATGAAAATTTGTGGCTCCTAAGGTAACATCTCTTCAATCAACCTATTTATCAGAATTCCCGATGTTTGAACCCTCCATACGTTCTTTCTTCCTCAAATTTCATCACTATATATTTATTTTTACTTTATTTATTCAGCAGAAACTATCATTGTTATTAAGACCCCCAAAATTACTACATAATACACTCTTCAGGACAAACACAAAATTAAAAAAATAAGCAAGATAATAAAAAAAGCAGTGGAATATTACTGTACATTTTTAGATGTTGGTCCTATAAAGAATTTGTTTATAAAGTGCTGCTGTCTGTGTAGAGCAATACTTAGTAAACTAACTGTTATCAGGACTGCAAAGCTTTCATACTGAGTGATTGGCAGGGAATTATTTGTGAAGTAGTTAAATCATTGTGGCAACATGTTACAACTTAAATGATATCTTGCGTTAAAAGGAATTACACCAAAAGTTTCGTTCTCCAGTTTTAATTGAAAATGAAGTTATTTAAAAAAAAATATCAGTTGCTTACAGGTAAGCAAGCCCTTAATGGTGGAGTAGAATATGCACTACAAAATGTGGTAATCAGAGAAAATGTACACATATGAAAATTTTTGGTGAAGATAGGACACTCCTTGCCTCAATGGCAGCACATGCAGTAATCAGCCTTGCAAGCTTTTCCTGTGTAGTAGCAGGAGTGTGAGTGGAGTTCACTTATGTCTTCCCTTTTTGTGTTGGTGACAAGGTATAGATTAACCTTCCTAACTCTTGCCTAAGGCCTTTGGCAGATAGTGTTATTCGAATTTAATTGTGGTGCTTTAGGAAGTTACAGATTTTAAGCCTCCTCTTTCACCCTCTACCTAATGTTTCTGCTTTTCTGGTAGTAACAACAGAAGTCCAAGTGTACTGATCTCTCAGATAATGTCATTCATGACCTACCATTAAAACCATAAGTCACCATTATTTCCAGGTAATACACAAGGCAGTATATGCACCAGGCTGTGAACTATAGCATCTGAGAACAGGCACACTCCTACTTTCCTTCATCTTCGCTATGGCAGTTTCAACTTTTTGAACTAGAGGCAGAAGCCTCTTCTTCAACCTCCTGCAGCAGAAAATGGCAAAGCTTGTCTACTAGAGCCTCTGGAAGAACTAAAACAGAAACAGTAACTGATAAGTAAAGCCTTGAGTGCTCCGATCAGTGCAAGGGAGAAAAAGGATTCAGATAAACCAACAGTGAGGCAGGTCAGATATAATTAATATAGCTTATAATGTACTGGATGCACCTTGCTAGCAAGTCCTACTATCTCTGTTATCTTTCTAAAGTGGCCTAACACAGTACAACAAGCACAACACTTGTATCAAGAACACTGGTTGCTCTAATAACCAGGGAAAAGGAGAAAGAAATGAGAACATGACAGTTTACAAAAGGTATTTCCTTTATAGTGGTCCTTTCCAGTGAAGGTGCTTTTTGGACTCAGGCATGACATTACAAATGGGCAGGGAAGATTCTCAGTTACCAAATTTTTAGTTGTCCTTTTTATCCCAAAGGATTTATATCATTAACACTTTAAATAAATGCTTTCAATAGATACCTCCTCAGATGACAACAGTGCCAGAAGGGAAACCACAATATTATTAAAGTGCGATGAGAGCAATGGATATAAACTTCTTGTTCATAAATTAATCCAATTTCATGCCTCTTGTTTTAAAACATTAGCATCATCATCAAATTAAAATGACGTTGTCACCTTAGTTTAGACTGCTAAATTTAAATTTGTATCTGCAAATATCAGGACCTTCAGTGACATAAGTATCATCATGTTTAGTGAGTGTGATTAGAGATGAGGATGCTTTACGTTTTTGAAACCTGTACAGTATTTCAAATGATTAACATTTTAGTTTTAAAGCTTCTGCTGAAGATATTTCTTTATCACTCACATGAAGAAGCTTATAAGGGCTATGTCCACAAGATATTTTCAGGCATGTCCCAAATTTATCTTCCTCAACCCAGAACAATCATCTTCAAAATTCTCTAGCAGTAGCTGTATAATCCTGATCCTAGAAAAAAATTGTACGAATCTCATAATTCCTTAGTAGAGTATTTCCACGTGCCCAGAGGCTGCTTCAGGGAATGCTTTAAAGTGCCTCTACTTTGATCCTCTGAGAGACTGGGTGGCAAGCATATCAAATCACAATAGAGTTGTGCTCTGAATTTTCATTCACAGAACATTCCTAAGTCATGGGAAATAGTGGTATTCTGCATATATCCCTTTCAACTGACTTTGTTATTGTCTCGGGATGTTCTTTGGTTAGAGGGGATCAAATTCCCAGGAACCTTCACATCAGAAATTGAAAAAGGAGTCAAGGCAGTTAAGTTGTGGATTTTACAATGGTGAATAGCATGTAAGAATTCATCTTATCCAGCCTCAGATAAATGACTTGGGTCCTTTCTTGTTTAGCACTTCCATCTAATCAAAAGAAAGATGGCTTCCTGAGAACAACATTGTTCAGGTGGGCTTTTCTCTGAAACACCCCTGTGATCTTTGCAACCCTACTGTGAACAATCCCTAAATGTGCAAACCTTGAGAACTTCTGAGGAAAGAGTGCCCCCAGAAAGACTTCTCCACAAGCTCTTGTAAAATGAACTTAGAAGAACCCATGAGACAAAAAAATACCTGATACTTCTCAGGCGTCCAGATTGAAAGAAAATTATAGCAGGCAGCTCATATAGGGATACTATGGTGCTGTATATTACTTCACAAAATACAGAGAGCTCTGTTTTGTACTTAAAAAAAAATAAAATTGTAAGTATGAAATAGCATTGTTATTTAGTTAAATCTACTTCATGAAAAAGAATAAAAGAAAACCTTCTCAGGAGTGAGAACTGTACTCTCCAACGATAAGTTAGAAGCAAGAGGATGCACAGCAGAAAATGAAGAAATGCCAAGCTATTCAATTTTTGATAATTCAGATACTGTTATTGGAAAGGATAAGGGTGAGAAGTCATTACACAAAACATGTAAAAGACAACAAGAAGACACCAGTTGTACATTCATGCGCCATTTGTGTGGGGTGTTATTCAGATATATATTCTGAATTACAGATTTTGCCAGAAAAGAGCCCTGAAGCTGTGTTGTGGAAGGTAAAACAAGGTGTGAAACTGAAATAGGGTGAAAGAAAGACTGTGTTGATTACTGTAGGTGAAAAATGAAGGGACAGCTGATTTCATACAGTGCGATGGGTTCAGAAGACTCACAGAGAATTGCAAAACATCCTGAAAATCTCCTGGAAACAGACAATTAGGGTAAAAGCTACATGAGGATGAGAAGGGTTGGCGCCAGGCTGCCTATTAGCTAGGTGGGAGGCACTGAAAAGGTCAGATGCAGAGAGAACATCAGTGTATGTACCAAGAATTCAGAAAGTGAGGAAGTATAGCATATATTCTACAGCTCTGTATATTCAAATTACCTTCTCAAATAAATGGCGGTAACTCTGTGATGAAGAAAGCTCATTTACAGATTTCCAGAGCACAGAACTAGCAAATTTACTAGTTTGCTGAATATGTGAACCAACAGAAGCACAAATTTACACACATGTAAATGTACCTGATTTCAGAAAGTAGCAAAATTGCAACCTGGAATATTATTCAATTTTAAAGTTTATGCCTGGTTATTGCTAACACTATTCTAGACCTTTGTATTCAAATGGCAGCTCAGAAAATAGTTTAGGCATAACAGAAAGTCCACACTTATCAACCATATATTTTAAGACAAGTCTTGTGAAGCAAACCCAGGCATTTTGAGTTTGTTACAGCTGCTTAATGAGAAAAAAAAAAAAAAAAAAGCTTCATGCAGAGCATAAATTTAGTCATCATTCCACCCTCTGAACACTTTGTAAGCCTTAGCTAATTAGTCCATTCAAAACCCCTGCTGGGAAAACAAGTAATATTCTTCTAGTTTTACAAACGAGGGACTGGAGGAAGAGTGACATTGAAAGTCTTGCCCAAACACACAAGATTCAGTGTGGGGGTGTCTAGTTAAAAGTTAAACAGTGGGTAACTCTTACTGAGCTCAGACTATGCTTTTCTGCACCACTCAAAACAGTGATGCATTCGAGAGAAGCGGTAGACAGGGGATCTGTAGAGGGGAGGAAAGGCCTTTCACTGCAGGTATAAAAAAGTATGTACAAAAAGGAAACAAAACAAAGGGTAACTGAATCACACACGTTCATAAAGATGTTATTGTTGCTACTTCTTTAACACTGAAAATGTACTTGAATGAACATTATACTACCCAACTGTATTGTGAGTACTGATTATACAAAACATTTTTATTTCTAATTATATAATGCAATGATTTTGACAATGTCTCAGCAGTGTCTTGTGATTTCTGTACAAAGGAAACTGCAACTTTGCATTACAGTGACATTTGCTTCACAGCTGCATGAATAAAATTATTTCTTTCAAGCAGCAATCCTTATATAACGCTTTACTACAACTTTTACTTCAGCAGCTCTGATTTTCACAGTGCCCTGGAAGTCACCATGCAAACTTGTGATACTTTATTATTAGTAGCAAATCAAGCATAACACCTCTGCTGAATATACTAGGGTCAGTCTTAATCTGACAATAGTCAGCTTTGCCCTCTTATTTCAGTGAAAATGTCAAACTAAGATTTACTGTGCCGTGATCTGATGGTACAAAGCACTGAAAAAATATTGATAGGAAAAGATGCACTAGATTCTATTGTCACTAATATCAATCAACAGACCTAGAAAATGGACTGTACACATCAGAGCAACGTTTTCTTTTCCTCTCTTGCCCTTGGTTCCTGCGACATGGAACTATTCCAGCTCATACACAGACTAAGTAGGGAGACATAAAGAATACAGCACTTCCTCTAGTCATAGTGCTGCATGTAGCACAAGGTATTCCTTTATCTTGGCGTATCAGAGGTTCCCATGGTAGTACAGCACCTTCTCCTTCCACTTTGATTAAGTCTGTATTTCAAACTTGCTGGTTGAAGTGATGCATATGACAGTAGCAGATGCATAGTATTGTTGGCACATCAAGCAGACTGAAAATTAGCACTGAAATATATTCAGGTACTAATCAGAAACTTCAGTGTTGCTGTTAAACTGATCTGTGACTGTGATTAATCTGCTTTGTAATTTTGATTGAAATTGATTGGAGTGTGAGAATGAAGACCTTCACTGTAGGAGAGGATCTGGTTCGAGATCATCTTAGGAACCTGAACATACACAACTCCATGGGACCTGATGAAATCCATCTGTGGGTCCTGAAGGAGCTGGCGAATGAAGTTGCTAAGCCACTGTCCGTCATATTTGAAAAATCATGGCAGTCAGGTGAAGTTTCCTATGACTGGAAAAAGGGAAATATAACCCCCATTTTCAAGAGGGGGAAAATGGATGACCCAGGGAATTACAGACCAGTCAGTCTCACCTCTGTGCCTGGTAGGATCATGGGGCAGAATCTCCTGGAAACCATGCTAAGGCACAAGAAAGCCAACAAGGTGGCTGGTGCCAGTCAACATGGCCATTCATCATGGACAGTAGTGACAGGACAAGGGGCAGTGGGTTAAAACTTAAACAGGGGAAGTTCAGGTTAGATATAAGGAAGAAGTTCTTTAATGTGAGGGTGGTGAGGCACTGGAATGTGCTGTCCAAAGAAGTGGTGAACGCTCTATCCCTGGCAGTGTTCAAGGCCAGGTTGGACAGAGCCTTGAGTGACATGGTCTAGTGTGAGGTGACCCTGCCCGTGACAGGGGTGGGTGGAATTAGATAATCTTAAGGTCCTTTGCAACCAAAACTATTCTATAATTCTATGATCTGTCCACTTTTCTGGTCCTACTTCAAGTCAAAACTCATTCACCCTAAAGACACACAAATCCATTTTGCTTGGTCTTTGTAAAAGCAAAGAAAGAAGGACAAGTATGGGGAAGTAATTTTTGAGTTGTCAGTGACAGATTTTTTTCTTTTGGTTTCACACTTTTGCTGAAGACAGAATAGACCTTACCGTAGCTGTCGTAAGCCTCTTCACTTGTTCCGTGACCGTAGTCATAATATTCAGGCACACTGTAACAGATTCAGATAGATATGTCATTATTATGATAGGTAACCAACTCAAAACAAAAACAGAGCACAGAAATGAAATGTTTTAACACTTTTACATGATAGCATAGACCAGCTAGTTTCAGGTTAGTTAGAATTTGAAAAACATGAAGGAAAATGTATCAGTGGCAATAACAGCTATTGTAGAGCACATCACATATCTTATCTGCTGAGCATAAAATATATTTGGACCTAAATAATTAAACCTAGAAGATGTCACAAACACTGACAGAAATTCTATTTGAAAAAATGAGGTCTGAAAAAAAGACCACCCACTTTAATATTCACTATTGCTAAACTGACAAAGAGGTGCTAATCTCACCCGCAATTCCAAACACTTATGCAGGATCAAACTCAGCACAGTTTGTTTTCCCCAAAGCTGAGTCTATTGTATTATGTGGAACCTTATCTTTACTGGAAACACCAACAGGTTTTCAGCTTTTCTTCTGAAGAAGCTGTATTTCCACTGCTTGTAGAGAGAAACCTGATTCTCCACAGCCTTCTTCCTTATGCAGTCACTGGACACCCATTGAATGTTTTATACAGTAATCAATATAATGCATAATCAATAAAATGGATATTGAAAGTAGTGAGGGTCAAGGAGTGGAAAATCAGACTTAATTATCTCCAACCCACTTTTTCACTGCTTTTTGTTCCTGGCGCCACAATAAAGAGTACCTGATCGTCAACTTAAACTTTGTTGGTGAGTTCCTGGAGATTTCTCCAAATTGATTAACAAAAATTATGTATGGTCGTATTAACATGTTATCAAAAGATTTCAGGTCATAGGTGCATCCTGATAATCAGCAATCCCAGCTACTACCTGGAGTGGACATCCAGAAAATTTGACCTCTAAGAACTAATGAAACAGAAATGTAATTACTCACATTTTTGCTTGACTGTTATTATTAGTTACAGTTTGTGCTGTGGTTTTGGTACCTGGTACCAAATTCAAGATCTGACTACTACTGTTGCCAGACACCAGGTAGACATAACAAGAATCAGTCTCTGCTCAGAAAAACTTAAAACCTTCGTGAACTCTATTTCTTCTGTCTGCAGTGGACCAAACAGAAAAGATAACACTTTCCCTGTTGTCAATTTTTTGTTGTCACTTTTGCTTCTTTTTGCTTGGACACTGTGTGAGGGAAGACTCTTGCAAAAAGAACAGAAGCAGGCAATCAGCTCAATATTGAATTATTTATAGCAGTATTGCTCAGGCAATTTCCTATATTGGATTATAATTTTAAAAAATATGAGTTTACACTTGAAAGAGAAGCTTAGTTGACAGTGGATTGCCAGTAAAAACATTTCACAAATGCAATAAACAACCAATCTGCAACAATTATTTTCTTAAACTAATTTTGCCTTCTTTGTTCACAAACTGCCTGTATTCAGATTTTTAATTTCTCGAACTTAGAAGCTATCCATAACTATTCTTGGAATAATTTCTGAGAATAATTCATATGCTTATCTCACTTGAAAGCACTGATAACACATATCTGGCAACTGACATTCAAGCTTTTTTGATTTGGGACATGTTATCCCCTGACTGGTTAGGCACAGCTCCCACAGTCAGTTTTCAGCTACAAGTATTTGTGCTTTTTTTTTTTTAACTTAAAATGCAACTGTAATCACTATGCATTAATTTAGTAATTTAGCCACAAGCAATTTATATGAGTGGATAGTACACTCATGTCAGTATTTCAGGCAGATGAAATTCATTTGCTGAAGCAGTTGCAGAAAGTGGTCATAGAAGTGACATGAATGAAAATGAAGTTAAAACTTCAAAAGATTTTTCCTAACGCCAGCTGAGCTCTGTAGAAAATAATCACTGCAGAGAATTGCCTTCCAGGATAATGGGAGCCATCCATTTGCTTGAAAATTAATTACTGTGCATGTATATATGTATATATTAAATACATTCATCCTCCTATTGATGTAGTGCAAGAAACAAACAGGAAGAATGCATCTTTTATTTGTTGATCATATTAAGCTTTCTGTGCAATTTTGCAATGACTCTAGTAGCCAGTTAAATAAAAATTACAGGATTATGTAAGGTGAACTAGAGTGCTGGAAGCACCAGGGTTAAATCATGCATCTAGTCATACATACATACATACAAAGCTTGTGGTTTACAACTAGGAAACTACTTGAAATGTTCAGAACAGACAGATGAGATACCAGCCATGTCTGGCAGACAGCCCTATGAAAAATCTTCTGTAATACAATTCATGCAGCAGCATTTTGGCATACTGCCTTCTCTGCTGGGTAGAGGAGGGTGTTGGACTAGTGAGTGGAGTTACAGGAGAAGGAATCCCAGAACTCTCATCTGTCAGCAGATAAGATGCTAATATTTCTTCCTGATATATTTTACGAAACCAAGTGGCTGCATCCAAAAGTCAGCTTTAAAAGGAGTGCATGTGGGACCCAATCCAAAGGCCAGTAAGTTATCAACAGCTGTCCTGTTTTCAGTCATAACAGAGGAGGGCCATGAGCTATTACCAGCAATATAACACCCAGCAAAACTCAAGACTTGCAAGAGCAGGTGAAGATTCATTGTTATATTATTGTTGTTGCACATTTTTTATTAGAGAAAAACACACAGTTATACAAACAATAAGGATGTAAGATAAAAATCTTGCACAGTGAACATTCCAAACTGAAATACATTATCGACGGAATACGAGGTTCCAAATACACAAACCATTATAATAAGAAACAAGCTGTATCGCAAGTGTAGAAAGAAAGTGGTTTGTTATACACTGCATATTTGATGCCTGTGAGCACAATACTTAACATATTTCTGAAAACACATAATTCATTGCATAAAACATGATAGTGATCCAAGAGCTGCAACTTCATTTCCCTGAACAATATGCATTTTCATAGATTTCAGCCAAAATGGTATTTAGTCTCTTGCCAACTCATACTAGAAACTGTTCGGGACAACACCTAAGTGAAGAAAATGTGTTTCTTAGTATGAAATACCTGATTTAAACTCACATTTTGTGAGTCAGACTGCTTATCCATTAATGCGTGTTTTTTTAAACCTTTCTGAATATTCACTGTAATTTATCACATTCATTTATTTGTAACCATTTTACTGTATTTTTTAGCAAAGTGAACAATGAATGATGCTTAATAAAAACAGGTTATAGAATATGGCTTCACGTACATAAGGTCTTTTTTTAAATTACTGAATTACAGAGAGATGTAGCTGGTTCACATTATGGCCAACTGTGAAAGGAAACAATCAGCAAATAAATTCAGCATAAATAAAACTTGTTTATGTAATTTTAAAGTTCTCAGGCTGTTCCTGGAAAATACAGTGATCATGAGCTCTAGAAACCTCAGTCTCTCTTGATAATGCTAATTGGAAACAAGACACCATTATCTGTCATTAGCATTCATTACATTCAAGCAACAAGAAGTGTAATTTACTGGAGTACATGCACCCACCTGAAAGCAGGATGCAATACATTTTATAAAGCAGGTAAGATTAACTCATTAACAACTTCTCAGCTTTTACTTCTAAGTTTTCAAAGCACTGCACCATAACACCAGATTTCTGAAACATAAAGGTCTTGATGTGCCATGACTTATTTAGTAACCTTCTAAATGTACCTGTCATGGAAGAATTGATCTACATGTGACTGTGAATCTCAGAATTAATTATTTTTATATATCAAATGGCTTGCAGTCTGAGAAACCTGATGTAATTTTTCGCTATGCATATGATTTTCTTTGCAACAAAGATCAATGATTTTGTCCTCATTCTTATTCTGTGGGTATGTGTCGTGGTTTAAACCCAGTCAGGTAATTCGTTCGCTCACTTCCCCCACTTTCTTTCCCTCCCCCTGCTCCCGGAGGGACAGAGAGGAGAATCAAAAAGAATGCAACTCCCACGGGTTGAGATAAGAACAGTCCAGCAACAAATCACCACCGCTACTATCAGCTAAAACAATGATAAGGGAAAATAACAAGGGAAGAGAATATGATACCACCGGCCAAGAAGACGAGTTCCACCCGGAAGCCCCCGTCCTTCCGGGTAACTCCCCGGT
Source organism: Pezoporus flaviventris (assembly GCF_033815535.1). NCBI lineage: Eukaryota > Metazoa > Chordata > Aves > Psittaciformes > Psittacidae > Pezoporus > Pezoporus flaviventris. The sequence goes on along the minus strand of NW_026892579.1, from coordinate 29,114,762 downwards.
TACCCCCCACCTCGGGCATGACGTGCTGTGGTATGGAATACCTCCCCGGCTAGCCCGGGTCAGGCGCCCCGTCTCTGCTTCCTCACAGCTTCCCCTCCTCCCTGGCAGAGCATGAGCCTCACAGAGTCCTTGGTCAGGGTAAACATCACTTAGCAACAACCGAAAACATCGGCTTCACCAACACTGTCCTCAAACTAGAAGTCAAAACACAGCACTGCACCAGTTAACACAAAGGAAAAAACATGACTGCTACTGCTGAACCCAGGACATTATGAAAATTAATAATAAATATACTGTTAATCTTCATAATCATAACCTAATTATGTTTAAGTTTTGGTTTTGGTTAGTACTTTTGAACCTGTTAGTTTTAATGATTTGGGATCAAAATGTCCATAAACTTGTGATGTCTTCATGCAGATAAAGCCAGTTAAAAAAAAAAGAACAGGAAAGATGTTCCTTACTTGAGAGATTAGGGCCTCCTGAGGTGCCTTCCAACCTGAATTATCTGGTTGGATACCTATTATATGAGAAAAGACTCAAATACAGAGACTCTGCATCTAAACAGCAACCTTAAAAGCTGACATAGGCTTTTAACCTCTCATTAATTGGGACTTTTCCAAACTGACATTAGCTAAGCAAAAAGGAATTCCGGTTTGACTGTGTCAACACCATGGGAAACCACACAACTTGCTATCCAAAAGGCTGTAGAGAATGGTGCTTTAAGGCAGTTTAAGCAGAGAGCTACAAACAAAAGATTTAAGATTGAAGCCACAAAACTGTGACTCTTTAGTCAACAAGTCACCTCTAGGAAAGGTGATGTTCACCAATGGCTTTAGGCACAGGAAATCTCAACATGAACAGACTGCATTAGCCTTTGATCAATCTCTTTCTGCACCTGCAGGAAGCTGCTGGCAAGAAACCCTGGGTTAGCAACATTTCCATCTGGTTCCCTGGCTGCTCTTACAGCTTCTGTGATATAAGGCACCAGAATCTTGCAAGAACTGAAGAATCTGAGTACTTCTTGTCCCATCATATTTTTGTTTTTTTATTATTTTTGGGGTTTGTTTTGTTCTTCCTTTCTCTCTTTTTGTCTTTGCTTTTACTTGCTGAGAGAAGCATCTAACTTTTAGTCTTTAACTGTGAAGCACAAAATGTGGTTACAAACATAAAATGGGCCCACTAAAGCCAAAGCTAAAAGGTACAAGAAAGGGTTCATCTGCTTTAAATGCTACTAACATGTGAATCCATATAGCTGAAGTGTTCTGTAGTCTATGAAAAGAACCTAAGAAAAGAAAGGTCCTAAGAAACTGAAAGCCTTTTATTTAGACCTGTTGAGCTACATTTAAGAGATTTTTTTCTCTTTTTTTTTTTTTTTTCTGTAAGGACATTATTGTACCTTATTTTTCTTTCTTTCTGGTTGTACTTTTTAACTGTGAGAGTATATTCCAGAATATTACAGGATTTTTTTAATTAGGAAAAGTTTGGGAAAGAGCTAGTCAATTTAGAAAAGAGGCTTTTGGTCAACCTTGGAGTTGTAGCTCAGCTATTACAAGAAGCCAGTCAGTCTTTTTTTTGTGAAACACTCAATTGGTCCAAACTAGAGATTCAGCTCTTGCCAGTGAAGTTCCATGGTTCAGCATCATAAACAGTTGAAAAACTTCCAACCTAGCCTTTGAAGAAGCAAAACTAACTTCTGAGAGTCTTCCCTCTCTGTGTTCATAGAATAGTTAAGGTTGTAAAGGACCTGAAGATCATCTAGTTCCAACCCCCCTGCAATGGGCAAGGATGCCTCACTCTAGACCATGTTGCCCAAGGCTCTGTTCAACCCAGCTTTGAACACTGCCAGGGATGGTGCATTCAGCTTCCTTGGGCAACCCATTCCAGTGCCTCACCACCCTTACAGTAAAGAACTTCTTCCTTATATCCAATCTAAACTTCCCCTAAGTTTTAACCCGTTACTCCTTGTCCTAGCACTACAGTCCCTGATAAAGAGTCCCTCCCCAGCATCCCTATAGCCCCCCTTCAGATACTGGAAGGCTGCTATGAGGTCTCCACGCAGCCTTCTCTTCTCCAGGCTGAACAGCCCCAACTCCTCAGCCTGTCTTCATAGGGGAGATGCACCAGTCCCCTGATTATCCTCGGGGCCCTCCTTTGGACTTGCTCTAACAACATGAGAGTGGAAGTCAACAACACTCAACAACATGAGAGTGAATCAATATTATATTTTAGGATTGGTGCTCTTTGAAGAGGAATTCATGGCCTTTGCTGCTGCTTGCAGTAAGCATCGTTACGTCAGACAAATACAGATAAACGAAACTTTAGCACTCCTTATAGGTATATTCCAGTCTGGTTTAGCTTCAGGTAACAGATTCTTCAGCTGAACTAACATGCAGGATAATTCATAAGGATCCCCAGAGGTGGGATTTAGCATTAGTAGGCAAATCTCATTCTTTTACACTTCTTTAAATGTGTCATTTAAGGTCGCGGTCTCCTATCTGCCCTTATTTTTCTCTTTCTGTATATCATTTCTGTTGAGTAATCCTTGAAGTTTACAACTTTCAACATCAACAGCTGATACAATCAAATACTATGCTAACATGATCCTGTCTAATGCTACTGCATTTATGTGAGACTGCATTTGTTATGCTTCTCCATCCTACACAAGGGAAGGAGCTAGCAGGATTTAACAGCTGGGCATGAAACAAAAGCTATTTACACAAAGCATTACAATTCTTCGAAGACAGGTGACCTAGATTTTCATTCACATGAATTGCAATATGTGCAATTTTTATAAAATAATATTTCATAATATTTCACAATGGAAATGTGTGAATGAAGAAATAATCCTCCAAGGAATCTGAAAGTTACACTGAAACATCTCTACTTAACAGAGCATTATATCCATAGGAAAGATTAGAAGTCTTCTGAATAAAGGAACTTCTTGTAGGATTCAGACTTAATTTGTAAATATAGTTCCTTACCAAACAAATCTTTAGAACTAATACAATATTATGGTTAACAGTTTAGTGAATAACATCTCCCTTTTTCTGAAAGCTCAAGTTTGAGTATATACAGTATTTTTAACAGAGAAGAATGTCTCCATTAAAATACTCCCTGGATTTACTTAGTAGCTTATGACATGCCTGAAGTTAAACTAGATCTCATCTTCCTCAAGCATTTTTCTATGTTTGATTTAATACTACTAAAAATCTGAATTAAAATTAAAAAAAGTTAAGCCTATAGAGTTATACAAGCAAAGGAGTGGCAAGACATCACAGTTGCAACATGGCTTTGGGTTCTGAACTTTTTGCAAAATCTTAAATAGAAACCAATCTGCCATTTATTTGCAAAAAACCACAGACACACGGACATTTCTGTTCAAATATTCTCCATGCCACTGTACTTTTCTCATAGACACGGAACTATGACTCAGTATTTCAGAAGATAATATGAAGTTTCTGCAGACACAGTATTTGCAAAGAGAATGATGCAGAATTTTAGGAATCCTATCTAGTTTTACAGGAAAACTTTTTTCTACTTCAAAGAAATGAAATTTGATTCCATTTTGCTCATTGAATCAAATAAATGAGAAGTGGCATTTGAAAACAGTTTCTGATGACGAATGTGATAAGTGGATTGCTGTGAAGATACATAAAATGTCATATTCTAGGCTTCCTGGCTTGATTGATTTCAACAGGTTGGAAATAAAATACAAGGAAATCTTTATTTATGAACAGGTAGATATAAGCACAAAGCCAAAATGAAATATGACAAAGTATAAATACAATGCATACTGGTTAAAAAGTGAGAGAATGCATCATAAGGAAAATAAAAATGAGTATCCCTTTTACTAGGAACCAGTGCAACCACTATACCTGTTGCAGCTTGGATTGTATTTATATGTCTATATATTTTACTATATAGTAATATTTTGATAGTGAGAGAAATGAGTAAATCTTTGATCGTATCACCAAAAGATTTAACCATGTGAAAATCTACTAAATAAATTCACAGTCCTGTCTAGCCATGATTTGAAACTAAGGATGAAATAGAACTATGGACATAATAGAACTTCATTGAACTATGGACAATTATCTCCATAACTAGTCTGAAGGAACTTCAACGCAAGTAGTCAAAACCAGTGGGACTGACTGATTAAATAAAGGTATCTGATCACTGCTTTAATAATTTATTCCACTTATTCCACATTCAAGATCACTGACCTCTCTCAGTGTTTTCCTTCTGAATGCACCTGAACATGTGAATCTGAGAAATGCTGTGTACTAAAGCTCCTCAGCAAGACATTAAGCAAGAGAATATGTCTTTGTCTTTAAGACTGTTCAGAAATGTTGAATACCTTGTTCCTTGGTATTCAATTCAATAGACAAAGAACTTACTATTACTGAGCACTTCTGATATCTTTTCCTTGGAACATCCCCCCCAGCATTATAGCTGGGGATTCAACTGGAGTGAGGGTAGATACCTGGGCACCTCAGGGAATACTAAACTACACTACAAGTGGTAAGTACAAATACACTAGAGACAGTAGCAGACTTACCAGAAGTCTGCCAGGCTTCTTCCCTCTTCCCAAATGTCTATCAGCAGGTAAGGAAACTAATAGCTGTCATTTGAAGACCTGAATCCAGAAACAGGGACCAGAACATACCTGCTGTACAACAGTCATTTGCTACCAGCAGTGGTTTTCTCAATTAACTGTTCTAATTATATTTTTCAGAAGTCATCAAATGAAATTACTCTTAAAAAAAGTATCAAAAAAGGTTCTGCACATGATGGAATATAACAGTAATTTCTGTCATATAGGTAGAAGCATTTCAGTTATTTTGCCTCTAAGACCTTTGAACAACGGATAAGGTTTTCAGTTGTACAACGGCAGCGTAGTAAAGTGCTGATCACCTACTTGGATTTCTAGACTTTACAGTGATGCTAACAAATTAATGATGTTACATTACTTACAAGGACAAAGACTGGCTCTAAACCGGGGGCTCCTAAACAACTATCACATCAGTAAAAGCTATGAGCAATCAGAATGCTGCTGCTTTCTGTCCCCTACATCCACAGTATCAGGTTTTATAACAGTTCATTATGGCATAATCTTGGAAAACTTATTTACTCTTCTCATGACTACATATGTCAGTGAGAAGACTTACAAAACAGATTTTGTATTGTAATTTGCACTATTGTTGTATGTACTTTGGAGCTGTCGTAACAAGGCTACATCAATACTTGAAACTCCTCAGTCTCTTGATAATTTTGCATCTATGTGGTTTGGCTTTTTTTTTTTCCCAATGAAATTTCCCCCTTTTCAGCACAAAGAGACACTCCAAACCAGAAAGTTCATCCAGTGCTGCACTGTATTGTACTATGAGATGTATTATGGTCTTGTTTGTGTTTATTTGTGTATGCAGATGAAAATGCTATACATGAAAAATAAAGATCTGATATCTTTATTATGAGATCATCCTGAAGGAATGGACTAGAACTATTTACTATAACTTAACACAGAATAAAAATGTGTGAAAATCAGTATCCTATTCCAATAAGAATACATTTACTTTTTCAGTCCTTAAAATATAAGATTTACTTTAATTGTTCATAAAAGGATTTCTATCAGTCATAAAGATCCCATGAATCAAAATGGAGTTTGACAATGGGATTACTGTCTTTTTATTTGTAACAAAACAGCTTCATTAGTCCAATTAGATTATGCTGTGTTGCTATCCTGAAGTAAACCTAGTCATGCATGAACAAGAAAAGGGAAAAGGTAACAGAAAATAGAGCTAGAAGGGACTTAAGATGTCACCTAGATCCCTACATCTATGTGCAAGCACACAAAATAATTTTATATGAATCTTTACTGAAATATGTCTAATGTGGTTTTAAAAGCTATAGTGACAGAGACTACCAAGCACCCTAGCCTTGTGTTACCATACTTCACTCCCTTCTAATATTAATACTAATTTCCTGTTACTGAAACACAGGGCCATGACTTTTTGCTGAATCCAAAAGGAGCTTGGAGAGAATTGTCCCCTAGGTAGGGTCCATCAAAGAACCAAAAAAAACTATGTACTGTTGTCTTCATAAGCATATTATTCTGAAAGCGTTACTTTTCTAACAGCACTGTGAAGAACTCATCTTTGGAAACAGATGTACATGCAAGGTCTTGGTATCTGGAGGTCACACAAGGGTACCTAAATGAACTGTAGCTCAGGCAAATAGAGGCTGCTGATGTAAATAATGCCTGGAGATTCAACTGGATAAAACATTCTTTGCTTTATTCCTAAATCATTTTGCAGCATGTCTCTGCACTGAAATGATTATACCATAATCCAGTGTACTGGGTTTGTGTGACAAGATTTTGGTAGCAGAAGGGGTACAGGGGTAGCTTCTGTGGGAAGCTGCAAGAAGCTCCCCCCATGTCCAATAGAGCCAATGCCAGTCAGCTCCAAGACGAACCTGCTCTGGTGAAGGCTGAGCCCATCAGTGATGCTGGTAGTGTCTCTGGGAAAACATGTTTAAGAAGGGGGAAAGCCCCCCTGGAGATAGCAATTGCAGCCAGAAGAGAAGAATGAGAATATGTGAAACAGCTCTGCAGACACCAAGGTCAATGCAGAGGGATGGGCAGGAGGTGCTCCAGGTGCCAGAGAAGAGATTCCCCTGTAGCCCATGGTGCAGAACATGGTGAGGCAGGCTGCCCCCTGCAGCCCATAGAGGTCCCATGGTGGAGCAGATCTCCACCTGCAGCCTGTGGAGGACCCCACACCAGAGCAGGGGGATGCTCAAAGGAAGCTGTGACCCTGTGGGAAGCCTGCTCTGGAGCAGGCTCTTGGCAGGACCTGTGACTCTGTGGGAGACCCACACTGGAGCAGGAACCCCATGGGAAAGACTTGGGTTAGAAAAGTTAGTGGGAAGAGTGTGAGCAGGAAGGAGTGGCAGAGACAACATGTGATGGACTGACCACAGCCCCCATTCCTGCACTGCTGGGAGAGGGGAAGAGGCAGAGAAAAATCAGGAGTAAAGAGAAGCATGGGAAGAAGGGAGGGTTGGGGGAAAGTGTTTTTAAGTTTTGGTTTTATTTCTCATTATCCTACTCTGATTTGTTTGGTAATAAATTAATTTCCCCAAGTTAAGTCTCTTTTGTCCATGACAATAATTGTTGAGTGATCTCTCCCTGTCCTTATCTCAAGCCACGAGCCTTTCATTATATTTTCACTCCCCTGTTCAGCTGAGGAGGGCAGTGATAAGGTGGCTTTGGTGGACACTTGGTGTCCAGCCAGGGTCAACCCACCACAGCCACATAAGTGACATGTGCTGAACTGTTGTCCATGTTATATTCCTGTGTATCAAGATTAGAAATAAATGATTCCTAAATGCCCTGTACTAGGAACCCACACTGCAGAAAAAGGAGAAGTAAACACAAGCTGTACAGTGGACAGCATGAACTTAAGAATAAACAAGAATAACCAGGGGAAAAAAAAAGTTTATTTCAAAGGCAGAAACTTGCTGTACATTCATTCTCAATGGTTGAATATGCTCTTGAAATTTTCAATGGGCTGAGTCATTACAAGAATGTGAATCAGAATTTGAGAGCATATTACAGGTTGAATTGATGGGTGCTGCTATGAACATACAGTTACTGAAATACTACTACATTGATATGGTCATGGCAACTATTTGCCATAGAGGAAAGTGAACATAGGCAGCATATATGCCCTGAAACTTGTTTTTCTCATTATATTTTTGTTCCTAGCATGGAGAAACAGGAGCCCAATGTGACTTTGCATATGACAGCATAGCTATAGGTATAAACCACAGGTAATCGTATCTTTTGAATTAAAGATAATCCAGTTAGATGAAAGCCGTGCCAGTCAACTTGAAATTCTCTGATACTGCATCTTTCCTTTCTCCCTTCTTCAGTGCTGCAAAACAATTTCATTTTGGCAGTTACTTAGCACAATGTGTGTAAGTCTTCAGATCATTTAAAAACTTTATTTCAGACATATTAATGCCATTTAGGTTCTGTACTACCATTAACTACTTAAAGAGGAAGAGATGACATGATATGTATTTCTGCATTAGAAACAGAAGTTTGCTTGTTTGCTTAGCAGATGAAGGATGGGTCTGCAGTGTGTTTGACAAACTAGAAAGAAGTCATTGTCCTAAAGTGATCTGCATATCAGCATGGAATGTGTGTCCAGAGGACTGTTGCTTATGGCATTACATAAAATATTTGTAAGATTAAGAGTAAATATCTTGCCAAGAATTGCTTCAGGAAACTAAAATTGGACTACTGTCATTAGTGAGGCTGAGTCCAGGCAGGCAAGAGAAATGCCCTTTACCTATGTCATCTTGCAGTCACAGCATAGATATGTAAAGAGAAGGCCTGTGTTGCTGTGGGATGGCATATGTAACAGTAATATTTTGCATTATTTTAATCTATCTTTTATCACTGAATTATTTATTCATCTCGTCAGTATGTTACAGGTTTTCTGATATTTGCAAGTCTATTTCCAGCCTATGATGGGAGTCACAGACTTTCCTTTCTTTAGTAAGCAATCGCTCAGCAACTCATTTTGCAGCTGAACCATGTTTAAAAAAAAAAAACAGACTGAAAAAAGACAGAACAAGTGAACCAACCAGAGCCCTGAAAGCCGTTGCTAATATACCAACTACCTGCTCACAAAAACCAGAACTGTTTCTGCCAGGTAGTGTGGAACAAGGAAATTATATCAAACTCAAATTTTAAGCCTTAATAGAAAATCATTGACTTTCTTTTGCTTTTCCCTGTTGGGCACCATTGTTTATACTACATATGGTTGGACAGGTTATGCATATGTGGATTAAACAGAACATACTCTTCCTGGTTTGTCCTGTGACAGGGGAGTCAACCCCAGATTTCCTTAGTATCTCTTAGATGTAAGACACGGTACCTTCGAAATGAAACTGCTGGTGCTGGCAGAGACACAGAAGTCAGTGGAGATGACTGCAGATGTGACAGCAGAGCTAAAGATGGCTCTGCTGGCCATCATGATTTTCAGCTGATTCAGTAGCAACTGAATCACTTCCACAAAATTATTCTGTTGGTCTTGGCTGAGGAGTTTGTCCACAATTTGCATGCAGTACAGTCTAATCCCCTACCAACCTCTGAGTAACCAAAGAGGCAGATCTTGCAGATTCTCTTACAAAACTTTTCATCTTTTTCTTCTGGTGATCTAGTGTTCTCCATGTGTTTATGAATCCTGGACAGTGGTGGTGGTTCAATGGACTTAGAAGTTCCTGCTAAGAAAATCAAAAAGTGTATTATATTTGGAAAACTAATAGGATTCTCCTATATTTTCTGTGTTGGAGTGAGTTGGAAATCAATATTTCTACCATTTTTGAGTTTTATGAACTTGCTTGTTGCCCTATAAAAAACATATCTTTTTCTTGAAATGAATATCTGAGTGGGAATGGAAAGGAAGAATGGTTGCCACCACACCAGGTGGCAGAGCCAGGATCTATATTTTTAAACAAAGCTGTCAGACTAGAGTTTCAGGAGGTAAATCTAGCTGGCAGAACAGATTTGAGTGTTCTTTGCCTGATTTCCAAGTGCCCAGGGAGTAGTATATAAACTTTACAACTGCTAAGTATCTCTTGGTGTGTCTGGGCTGTCAGATGTGCTTATCACTGAAAGTCATCATTGCACTGTATGGAAGGGAGAGGAAGGGAGAGGAAAAAGAGTTTTCATCAAGAAATGCTACATTGCCCATGGGAAGTATGTCAGATCTGATGTCTTCCCTCACCCACTAAAATGGTGTTTCCTTGTTCTCTGGCACTGGGCAAAGCTTTTATTCAAATTAGTTTAAAAACAGTATTTTGATATCAGTATGAACAAATTTCTAAAATTAGCAAATTTCTAAAATAAGCAAATTTCTAAAATTTTTAATGTCATTGCTAACCCTGCATTTTTTTCATGGAATCTTGTGAAAAATGGTTATAGACACAGTTGGGAAGGATAGACAGTTATCCATTTAAATCTTTGTCTTCAGGTTCTATCCTGTGCTCTGGGATAAGAAGATGAGGAAGAAAAAAGGTGGCTTAAGGATACAACTTCTGTTAGTTAAAGCAAGACGGGTCTCATCAATATAGACTGTATTTGTCATAGCCCATAATTTTCTCCTTCCTAAGTCTCCCCAAACATAATAAGGTACAGGTGGCACTTACCATAGCGAGGGTCCAGACGTTCTCTTTCTTCAGGTTGCTTATTGTGCACATTTTGAAGGGCTCTTGAGGTGCCTCTGAGTTCTTTCAGCCATGCAGATTTATTGTGGGTTTGGTTCCAGTCTGATCCCAAGACTCTGTCATGGTCTCTTCTGCAAATGACTCCTTGCCCCTATTTTCAGCCTAAAAATCATACTGCTGTCATGAAAGACAGAGCTGTCTGTTTGCAAGGACAGCAGTGGTAGAGTCTATTAGAGAAGGACCTATACAAAATGTACTTCTGGGCCTGCAACACTGTCCCTGACTTTTAGCACAAATCTTTAGATAATTGTGCATGAAAGTACAGCATTTGTCTCTACTTGCATCTGGATGGTCTTGGGGCTTGGTATTTTTGGTGCTACTTCTACTAAATCATAATCTTATGTTTTAGCACAGGGGGGTATGTCAATAGCATGCTTACTTTCTCTACTGTTGGCAGAGACTAAATAATAAGAAAGTTTAAACCAGACTTCTTGGACAATGAAGGACTTAGGGCCCTGAGAAGGAATATATATGGTCAGAAAGCCTCTAGTGAGGAAATTTGATATTAAGCCTGGAAGACTAAGGTATAGGTAAACAGAGGTATTAGTGGCAGGCTGCCCAAACGCTCTCTTCACTCTATCTACTGGGTGAGTAGGAGAACAAGGGACAACTTACTGTGTGCTCTGTTTCAAAGTGCCTTGAATACAGCTTGCGTTCAGGCCACCCATGCCATCCCATGCCATCACATGCCATCCCATCCCATCCATCATCTGTCTGTGCCCTCACCCCAACAGTTTTCTATTTGAAGCAATGACGAAAGCAAGGTTTGCTCAACATGGATGGTGAACCAGTCGGTAGTTTAACCTCTCTAATGACTTCCAAATTTATTCCTTTACAGGCCCTGAAAAGTTAGTGGAAACTCTGCTCTTCATGTGAACTGAAATCTTGGCGCTCTGTATTGAGCCACTAACAATTTTTTCTCATCTGCTTTAGAATTTCAGTCAATCCCTGCAGAGGGCAGTAATGATATTTTTCTCACTGAGCACAGACATAGACTGCAAGTTTTTATTATTTTTTTTTTTTGTGTAAATCACACACTGGGTAAGATGAGTAAGTACTCTGAAGCAATACTAACTGTCTTTGTTGGGTGTGCACATGCTACGTCTTACTCATATGACTGGAGTATAATAATAACCAAGATCTGAGATGATCTAGATGTATGCACCTTCTTGATAAGCCAAATATTTTGGTCTTGCAATTTCATTTTTTATATTATTCTGGCTAAGTAGGGAGGCACTTCTGTGAAGCTAAATGGCCAATAAGGAACGGAAATCCAAATTGCATATCTAACGGTCCACTTGTTCTTTAAATCTTTGAAATGAGACGTGTGTTGTTCCAAAAGTTCCCTCTTTGAAATCAATAGTCTACTTGCAGCATTCAGCATCACTCGACATGGATGACTGTGTTGTGCCATATATTACAAAAAGGAATCTTTTAGATTAGATATTGTGGATGTTAGTAGAAAATAAATCTGATTACTAAACTTAACAGCTGTTTAATTCACAAAATTATGTGACTAAGTTTTGTTTTTTGAGTCAGATTATCACTGCCAGTTCTAGCTGGATTACAATACACTCAAACTTGATATATTTGTCATTTAGTTGCCTGGGACATCAACTTGCAAAGAAATTACAGGTTAATTCAGATGATATAAAGCAATGTCATAGGAAAGAGATTTCCAACTAATTATTATTTTTACACCGAATGCAATATCTCCTGTGACGATTCATGACTTTAGCAAAAGATGAGATGAATTCTTTTCAAAAAGTTGGAGGACATTTGACAAGAATACCTACCTGCACAATGTCATGATGGGTGCAGCTAGTAATGTATAATTACTTAAAAGTGTTGTCAGAGTACACTTGATAGGGTTCACATTTAGGTGTGACAAACACTTTTAAATATACTTCACTGGTTATAAAAATACTTATGAAGTATTTTTTTTTTTTTTTTGCAGCTCAAGTACCACTCACTACAGCAGTTCAGGAGCTGATTATAATTCTGACAGGCATTTTCATCAGCACAGCATTCAACAGAGAAGATGGTTAAACAAAAAACTAGCTAAGGTCTTCTGGTCTTTGGAGTGCAGAACCCTCCATTTATACATTGCTTCCTTGCCCTTGAGAATCACACTAACTCACTTAAAATCTGTGCCTTGTTAAAATTTCATTTGCCCCTCCACAACCTTATATGTACTCTTAGCAACCCATAAGCGCATTTCCTGAATAATTGGCTGAAGCACCCTTTTATCCTTCAGTTTAACTGTGAAAAAGATATCAATCCATATTCATAAACATGGACCAACTGTATTGGTCCATGTATGTATGAGTGTGTGGTGTACGAGTAGATAAAAACCAGTCATTTTTGTTGCCTCATTTTAGTGACACAAATCACAAGAGATATGAATGCAATTTTCTCTGTTATCGCACAGAATAAGGGCATAAATTTCCAAATTTATCAATCCTGAGAATTGCTGAGAAAGTAACTGGCTGAAAACAGGTACTCTCGGCCTTAACTTTAGTCATGCAGTTCCCTTCTATAGTTTGCCTTGATGGTGAATGACAACCGCTGGCAGGTATTTACCATCATAATTATTTGGGGTTTTTTATTTCCTTCTGGTTTTGCTCAAAACATTGTAAAAGCCATAAATATTAGATGGCCTTGACAACTTCATAGTAGCAAAAGCAAAAAAATTGCACAAAGAAGTTCAGAATGACATCAGATCAGGAAATGATGTAATGACCTGCTTTAGAAAAAATACACTTTATGTGTACAAATTTAAAAGCATAGCTATTTGTATTTTTGCTTCATCTGAATAATTGTGCATATGAACTGATTCCCATTATTACTTTTGACAGATTTTTAAAGTACTGAGATTTTATAGAATTTAGTATGGAAAATAAAACTGGAAATTTACATGAAATGCTGAGGAAACAAAATGTACTTTGAAAAATTCATGTATAAGTACAAATACTTACCTTTGTGTTTGGGTGGCATAACTGTTATCATATGCCTCATAGTTTGGTTCGTCATATTCACCTCCATATCCATCATCATATCCCTAAGGGAAAAACAGAACGCCACAGCTTAGAAGAGAGATAAATCAAAGTATATTATCAACTTGTAATTTGTGTCAACATATACATACTATGCTTGCCCCATATTATGTAAAACATGCAGCCTACTGATGAGATTTGTGATTTGTGAAAAACAACATGTACATTGCAAGGGTAAAAAAAAATTCATTATTCACTTAACAACTTGCCTTATTCATTGATAAACTGTGGTGTCCAAACCACAGTGCTTCAGTGGGATCTACGTAGAATACTGATGAATGATAATAAAAACAATGATTTCTTATTTTTTATATAAACGGTTTGATAAATACCTATAGATGAAATGCAAAAATGGCAGGAAAAATATATTGACTGTAAAACATTATTAAGAATTTTATTGTGATAGGATCATAATCTTCAGTGTATTTAACACTCCCCCAACCTGTGAGAAAAAAATTTGTGCATGTTTGTGAAGGAAGCAATGGATTATAATTTTTTATAAATATGTTACAGTAAGCACTTTTTCCTTCATTGAGCATCCCACTCTCTTTAAAGGCATGCTTTTCTGTGACGAGTTAATGAAGACTTTAATGCAGATTTCTCCCATCTTACTTAGGGCTCCTAACTGAAGAGCTCAGACAAATGCTCTGTCTGCCTAAGCTAGAGAAACACAAGTAACTTCAGAAGGTAGTTCAGCTCATCTAATGCCTGAATCTTCTACTGAGGGTGCAGTGGGCAATTATGATCCGTTGTAGCTTCCTCTGAACCAAGGAGTGCGCAGGAACCAGAAAATAAAAAAAAAATTATTTAATCCAGTGGATAACTTTTGATATGCTGTTTTCATAGAACAGAGTAGGCAAAAAAATGCTGCATGGAAACAGTTTTTTCTCTCTAAATTTTGGGAGCCAGTATTTTTAGTTAAATAGAAACCAAACATTTTGTAGTCACAATAAAAATTTCCTGTTGTAGGAAGTGCCAAAGGAAATAGAGGGCTTAAAAATCTTTGACTCAATATTAATTACACCAGAAGGCAATTTGTTTTTGTTTTTTTTTTTTCTTGCAACCTATGTAAAGTTTAGCTAGCTTGGGCTAGAAGGCACAGCATGAGGCAGCTCCAAAATAACAGCAGCCCAATAACAATTACTCTGGTACAATATCATAACCACACAAAGTACAGAATCAGTTTGTTGATTCATTATTTCTGGTAATTAAACTCTGTAATGGTATCGAACTAAACTTCACTGGTACACCTAATTTAAGTAAAACATAAAATGAGGATATACTAGTTATGTCTGATCAGGTCAAGCACATTAAATATACTTCTCCTTGTGGTCTCCCACCCAGCAGTGAGGGTGAGTGTGGATTCCAGGTGGGAGTTTTCACCCTTGAGGGGTGCTGCATGGCCTAAAAGAAAGACAGGACTTTGGATGGTGACTACTTCTTAGGCATTCACATCAGTTTGCAGTAAGGGAAAGCTTTTCTTGAGGGAGAGGGAGAGTCCTGTTTTGGGGAACAGCCTTTCCCAGAATTTGAAGTGTTCAAAAACCTCATCTTCCATTTTAGGTGGAAGCTCATCAGTTTGACTTGTCTTCATTAATATAAACTCAGAGCAAAAAGTACAGTTAAACACCTATCCCTGCAGACTACAGCGACATATTTAACGTCATTCAGCTAAATACACAATCTTGCTTCTGGGGACAGGATAAGAGAAACAATGAACCACAGAAGATAGATGTTAGTCACATTGATCAGTATGCTACTGGGTGGGATCCTGCTATTGTGAAGATGAGGGTGATGCAAATTCCTGTATAAAGCTGAGTAGCTAGAGGAAAGACATTTCAGCATGCTTACGCACCACATGAGAGAACAGGAAGGGCAACAATTACGAATTAGTTTTCTCAGTTTCTTGATGCCTGAGGTGGATTAATGTTCAGCACCAGCAGGGCAGAGAACACTTGTTAATATCTGACATTTCTGTGGGTTCATGTTACAGATTGTAACAGCCTCCCTGAAGGCTCAGAGCGGGTCAATACAGTGCAAATGGTTCAAGTGGAATGGTTGGAAAACAGAAGAAAAATGCATAATGTATCTATAATAAAGAAAAAATATTTTCTGGATTATGTTTTCTTATTTGTGTCCACCTGTATCAGAATTATCTTCTAATACTACAGGTGAACTATTTCTGCAAAGTACATACTAGCTTTTTTTTTTTTTTTGACACCCTTGTCCCAAAGAAGCCTTTAGGCATCTAGAATTGAGATCCAAAACAGCTCCTTTCACATCCTTGAAGTGCCTCAAACTTCTCTTTAACCTTCATCTCCCCAGAACCTACAACTTTAATGTTTGAAAGTATTTCTTCCATGCACATTTTGAGAGATGAAATACTCAGGTCTCATGTAGATCCTGTTAAGATCCAGAAGCTACAAATTTGAGGATGTTCAAATTCACATATTCTACACTGTGTGTGTGGTGAGGAGAGCGCTTCCAAGAGCAGTTCTATATAAATCCTGAGACCATAACCCAGGATGCCCTCTCCAAATGCATTGCAATCTTTTAATTCGCAATAGAGTCAGACTCCTTCATGCGCTCTCTAGGTCTGTTAGTTCTCTTATTAAAGCCAAACCAACCATATTAAACTGATAAACACTCTGTATACGTATGCTGATAGGAACAGAGCTGTCCTCTTAGACAATCTAAGTTACTAGTGCTATATCACCACTTCACTGAAGGAAAAAGGATTGATTACCCACACTGCAGTTTTTTGAATGTGACTTTCTTCTTCTGTAATTTCTATAATTTCATTTATTTCACCAGAAATCTTCACATATGTTTAACAAACCATCCACCCTGTAAGCTGTAATTCCTTTTAATTGAGGTCTGTGCTTTTCAAGCAGAAATCTCAGGTAAAGTGACTTTGGACATGATCTGATCAATGTCTGCCACTGGAGAATCCACCTCCACTCTCATCAGACTATTAGAATTGTATACAAAGTTGATAGGGTCAAGCCACCTGGTTTCAGTGGAAGGGAGGAAAGCACTTCCCTAAATCTTCACAATTCTTTGAAGAGGTCAATGAGAGCACAGACAGGCAGGACCTGAGGAGAAACAGGTTCCTCTGAACCTTTGAAGTTACTGATGAGGTTTAATTTTCAAGGCTACCCAAGAGGTTGGGGTTGGTTGCCTGGGAAGACTTTTCCTCTGTGAGGAGACTTTTTACGCATGGTAGCTGCCACCACTCAGAAGAAAAAATCTTACTGGAATGAACTGAAGAATATGAAACAAGAGGAACTGCTAGAAATAGTCAAAGGCAAACTGATAACCATTTCTAGGGTAGGATTTTATGCCAAGGTATTTTTAGCTCAGGTATTTCTAATTAAAATATCTTTCTGAAACATAAGAAAAAGACCTCTTTACTTTGTGTCAGGGGAAAGGAAAGTGAGTCTTTCAATGACTAGGATTTGCTCTGGCCTTACAGTGCTACATCCTTAACCAAAGATGAAGGAACAAAAGGCTAACAATGTTTATTAAAAAATCTGGATGATTTTTAGGGGGTTTGGTATAGTTTAGAATTAAAAAAGAATAAATAATAAAAAAGGAAAATATTAAAATATAGCTAAATTAAAAAAAAAAGTGAAAATGAACATATTTAAGTATCACAGCAGCCTTATCAGAAGGGCGCCTACAAGGATGCTGGAGAGGGACTCTTCATTAGGGACTGTAGTGATAGGACAAGGGGTAATGGGTTCAAACTCAAACAGGGGAAGTTTAGATTGGATATAAGGAAGAAGTTCTTTACTGTGAGGGTGGTGAGGCACTGGAATGGGTTGCCCAAAGAAGTGGTAAATGCACCATCCCTGGCAGTGTTCAAGGCCAGGTTGGACAGAGCCTTGGGTGACATGGTCTAGTTCGAGGCAACCCTGCCCGTGGCAGGGGGGTTGAAACTAGTTGATGGACCTTTGCAACCCAGACCATTCTGTGATTCTATGATTTACGAGTCTTTGCCTACAATGTGAAGACAGGAAAAACTCTCTGAAGAATCCCAGAATAGCACATAAACTTAGCATTTTTGAACACTCCAGGAGCAAATACACACTACTCTATCACTGATAAAAAGAAATTGTAGTCAGGAAAAAAGGGATGTAGAAGAATAAAAGGGACATAATTGGAAAAAAAGCTTATATTCTACTACCTGAGAAAATGTTAAGTATCAATTTGATTCAATGCCCAAGGCATCATTGAGAAAGATTTATTTCTTTAGATTTACTCAAATCCTCTCCGAGTTTCAGATGCTGAAACAAATATTAGATACACAAACAAATATCATCAGTAACAAGGGTATCATAACCTAATGCAAACCGATCTCTTTAAACATGAATTTCCTACTTAATGTTAAAATCCTACTTCACACAATAACAGCCCACACTCAAATGCAGCAAGTTTAAATCACCTCTTCTCTGAATAGCCTTGGAAAATAGAATTTTCACAGCATGCTCTGAAAAATGGTAGGCTTCCACTCTGGGAAACCTAGGATGAAATAATTCTAATAGTTCTAATGAAAAGTCACAATATTTTATGTATGCCTTGGTAATACTTGATAAAATACTTTGCAAGGAAGTAAAAACTATTTTTATATATATAAGATAGCCCAACTCCTTCTAAAGTAGCTAACTGCAAAATATCTAGACTTTTTTATTAAAAAAAAAAAAAAAAGCAAATCACAAATAACAGTAAATCATAGTAAATTGAGTTATACAACTCTATTTGGCAAAGTACAAGAAAAATGTCTGCAGCCAAAGAACCAGGGTAACCTTTCTCAATAGCTACACCCCGCTGTACACAAAAATTAGTACTATACCTCAGAGAAGGTGAGGGTATAAAAATCTACCTCTATCTGCAACTCTAAGTAAACCCAGTTGTTTCCCAGTAAAAGGAGCCTTTGTAGTCTCCACTATTTCCTTTTCCTTCACTCTCTTTTCTATTGTGACTTGTCCACATCTGTATTTTCTCACACGTTCTTACCACTTTAGTTTAGAAGGCTAAAAGCCAGTTACCTACCACTAACCTAGCAAGGAATTCCCATAAGAATCACAGGGTAGAAATAAAACATTTTTAGAGGGTAATTCATCCCACATACTTTTGACACCTATTTGAGAACAAGCTGAATTGCTCTCCAAATGAGAACTTTCTTTCCAGTGTACTATAAACAAACAGAACCTGGGGCAAATGTATTAAATTTAGATAACTAACCTTTAGGTACATACACTAGTTCATCGTTTGAAGGAATTTATTGCTCAGAGAAAGCTGAGCTTGTAAAAATCAGTGCTGCTACGCTTTAATTTTGAAGCAACCTGAGACCCAGAATGCAATCAGAACACTGTGAATGATGTGTGGGGAGGGGTGGGATTGTCAGAATAGCATCTCAAGCAGATGGCATTCTCTTCAGGCATCTCAGATAGTGTCAAATGTGACTGATCATACACCTGTAACTCAGGAATTGCTAATGACTATGGAATTTAAGTCACACTTCTTTTACTGTATATGGGACACTTGAGAGAAAATAGAGAAAAACATCTTGGAAGCATTCTGTTCCCAGATGCATGACTTGACTAGTCATACTGCCCGTTTAGCTTAATTAAGATTTTCCTGAAGAGATGATTAAATCATCATAGCTATTATACTTGGACCTGTACTGCTGTCACTTCCTTCTCTAGTGGTTCCTTTTAAAAAAATGTGGCAGACAGTGCCATCACAGTGTGTTCACAGTGATCCATGAGAGCTGAGCTCTCTAGAGTGCTGCAAAGGGAAGAACTTGCCTTCCATCACTCCTGAGTTTGGTGCTAAGTCCTCAGGTCATTCTAAGGTGGGGCAGCTCTGAGTGGGTGTAGAGGAACACATCTCAATATGTTAATTCTATGCAATTTACTCAAATAGCAATTTCCCTTTACCAACTACAAAGAGGACTAAAACCCGTAATTACTTTAAATTTGGATTATGCAATGTTGAAAACCTGCAGTTGGAGTAGATGAATCTCACTGAAGTACCTGGGAAGTTAGTTTGTTGCTAAGCAAGGATTCCCACAATCATAATTTATGCCTAGAAACTGAAATCCTGACTAAATTATTCCATTAGTATGTATGCCTGCTATTATACCTGGCCTTGGGTTCTTCAGCTATTCCTCCAGGGTCAGAAAGAAAAACTAGATATTATCAATTTGTTGAAGATGATATTTATCCCCTGCACTAGTGAGATCTACCAAGCATTTTGAAGATGAACTGAAAGACAATTAAGCGGCACTATATCCATCAAAGTGATAAATAATAGTAGTAAAAATAACATTGAAATTAAAATGGGAATACTAATCAGTTGAAAAATCAGAGCATTATGTTACGGACTTCATAAATGCAATATATAAACTAGAGGCTACAGTGCTGAGACAACCCCATGTAGATGTGCTTGCCAAAGGCAATGAAGTAATCTTAACAAATTCAACATCTTAATGAAATCAGTCTTATTCTTCACGTACCAGCAATGGGAACACCTTTATAACTGAATAGTAAACCAGAAGTGAACAAGTTTTATATAGTCATGGAAATATGATTGAAATTTCAGTATAATCACAGCCACCGAAATTATGCAGATTCAAAGCAGGGAACATAAATGAGCTATTCATGTCGTCATATTTCAACAGACTAAAAGCAAACCTTGAACAATTAGGGTAATAAGAATGAGTCAAACTAAACAAGTTTACCACCCAGAAGTCCTAAAATTGATTGTATGCAGAATAAAAATAGGGCTGGAGCCACAGAAGCATGTAGCTGTGCAGTGCCAAAGCAGTGGCAGAAAACAGAATCTCAGATACTTCAAGAAATTGCTGAGTACTCTCCTAAACATAGGCTTAGGTTTCTCCCACTCCTCCCCTTACCCCCTTTCCCTAATTTTCTAACTAAATATAAAATGAATAAATAACACTTAAAATACATTTTGGTGTACTGAAAAAGAAAAGCAGAATGGAATTAATATGTAAAAGAAAACCTAGTAGAAATGAGACTTTCGTATCACATAAATGACATTGAAATGAAAGATTTACTTTTCACATGAACTGAAATTAATAGAGTTGAAAGCAGCCTTTGGCTGCCAAGGGAGGATGGGCTGTAATACACCCGCTGTTGGTTTTAATCTCTACCATATCTTTCTCCTTCCAACACTTCAAGCAAAGCAGATGGTTAAATCCTTGTGCATCCTGATGCTCCGCTAGCTGTATAACCAATAGATGGAGCAGACATAAAATCTGTCTATGGAGCAATAAGATTTCTTGTATCATTGACACAGGAATCAGTGCAAGTATCTACTAAGCACTGACAATTCTGTCTGCATTTAGCAAGTTATCAATGGTTGAAAGCATTTCACAACAGTTTGACTTGCTAGACACAATGCCTTAAAAGCAAACCATTTAAACCTTAAATAAGCTTTACTATAACATAGGAAATGAAATTTCCAGGTCTTGAACGCTTGACAATTCGAAGGAGTTCTCCTATTTTTTCCCAACCCATGAAAACTGTACTACTGGGTCCATCTCAGAGCTTGTAAATGTGCAAGTAAATGCTGAGGTACCAGCAAAGAGCAGAAATGCTTTGACAAGTGCTTTACAGGACTCTGACCTGCGTTGAATTTTAAATCAAACTTCACTCTGATATATTATTAATGCTGGAAATAGGCAGATTAAATACAACTTGACCAAATGCAAGATAATGCGCACTTGCAAATGCATCCTCAAATTCTATGAACTGCCCATGCCTCTGAATTTACAAAATTCCTTCAGGAAAAGACTTGGTGTCATGATTAACAGCTAGGAGATCTGTCCACTTCTACTGCAGCATTAAAGAAAAAAGCTCTACAAAAATAGCCTTACATTTTCTATTGCAAGAAAGGAAAATACATAGGTTAATTCTCTGTGCAATCCCATTGTTTTTGATCTGTTTTTACCCTCTATTTAAATATATTTAACGGTTAACAATTCCATTAATTAATAATTCAAGATAGTAAAAAACCTTCACAGTGGAATTAGAGACAAAATAGTTTAAAGTGCTCAAAATAACACAGCAAATATTTATTTATCCTGAGCATATATGACAGCTCAGGCATTAATGTTGGAATCTTTATATCTTAATCTTTGCCAGACACCCTCCACCTTTTTCAAAATTACATCTCTTGCTGAATCAAATTCCAGCTGCCCTAGATTGTTACAAAGATAGTTTATCACATATTTCCTAGAATCTAATTTCACAGAAAAAAATTCTGAAAATAAATTCAGACAGTATAATTTATGCATTTCCCATTATTTTATTCATTGCATAAATATTTTAACTCTTCTGTTTATTTTTCTTATCTTATAAAAGACTGTAAGACAGTATTTAGAAGACATAGCAATGGCCATTCTTATTTGTCATTATTTTAAGCCATACAGCTAAACAGTATTTCACCATGACACCTTTGATTTGTCAAGTTGCAACCTGAACAGCGTGTGTCATCAATTTATGTATTTGAACTGATCAAACTTTATTTAAAATTAAATTTTGAAGAGCTGGAATAATTAAACTTACTATGAAAAGCAGAAGTAGATTTTAAATTATGAACTATGAGGAAACTAAAACTTCAGTTGGTAACAGTTGCAGCACTGATGATGAACTGTTTTTCTGCTTATGACAATGATTAAACTTATTATACAAGTGCTGCTTATAGTGAATGCAGCAATGTTTGCACTGCTTCTGCTAATCATGTTTGAACGAATTTGTTCCTGGAAATTCCTCTTGGTCCTATGCACTACACAGGAATAAAAAAAAAGTGCATACTCACAGCATCATCCTAACCGCAATATTTCATTTTCTAACAGATACTGGCAAATGAGGAAATATAGTTTAGCATGAGATATAAAATGGAAGGTTTAGAGGTAATGAAAAATTTTCATCTTGGTTTTAAGAGATACACAAGAAGAATCAACTTAACTAGCACAATTTTGTACAGGAATTACTGCAGAAAGGCCAGGTATAATTAAAAGCAAACATGCAGAATGTGATTGGACTTCTCATTTGTGAATATAATAATGAGCAAAACAGTAAGAAGTGGTTAATACTTATTGAGATACTTGTAAGTAGTCTTTAAATTGTTATTCCCTCAAGTTCAAGCATGCAATTAGAGAAATTAAGGACCAAAAAGAACAGATCATCTATTAGGAGTTCCTGTCAAATATGATTGCTCCTTTCAGCACATTTTCTAGTGCTTTCTCTAATCAAATTCTAAACACTGCAGTAGCAGGGATTCATTCATCAGTTCTCTTGGGAGACTGTGTGACAGCCTAATAGATCTTTGTGTCAGACACCTCTGCTAACTTTATCCCATATGACTAAATATATCTCACTCTACCAGTGAGAGGCATTCTCCCAACCCAGTAGTCTCAGATGTCTGTGTTCTATTATTCCATTTTATTTAAAAAATAATTATAAAGATTCAAAGTTAAACGCAATCCTAACACAGATATATACTTCTCAGCAGGTAGCACAGCAACAATCCAGAAGACCCAAATCTGCATAGAAACCTTATACAGGTCCCTTTCTTTTCCTTGGCTCCAGAAAACAGATATACCAGAAAAGATGTCCTGTTGTTTTTGGTCGTAGTGGATCAAGAGTGTCAAATACTACGACAAGCCCCTAAAGTGAAAGCCTTCTAACCTAAGTGGCTCTCAGGTGCTGATAGATAACCTGCTTGAATTAAATACTTAAAGTCTGATGAAATATTATTCCATTAAAAATCAACCGAGAAAGTCACAGGAAGTCCATACAGAACTCAGAATATGGCTTTCATAGCAAGACACTCAGCTTACTCAGCAAGTTTTCATGCTGTTCACCAGATTGAATTTGCAGATTTTTAAGGTAATCGAAGTGATGCAAACATGGATCACAATAACAAAATCCATACTAAATACAGAATGAAAACCCTGTTATTATGTATGGCACATTTCTAGTCTCTGATGCAGGCTGACTGTCATACTGCAAACAGGGATGCATCATGATCCCAGATTGTGGCAAGACACATGAAGGAAGGAGGAATAGTAAGAACAGTTTCCCTTATTGAATGCTACACTCTACCATGAACTGTAATCATGTTGGTTTAGCTTAGTCTTTACCTGTCAACTATCATTCATAGTTGATAATTCAGAAAATGGACCAGATATTTGATACATTAAATGAGTTAAGTGCATTAAAGACACAGAATCAGGGAAAGTTGACATATTGAAAACACTAAGTAGAGTCTCTAAGTTTATTCCTCTAATGTTTGCAAACAAATAAAAAGATAGAAAAAGCATGAGAAAAGGTAAAAAAGATCAACAGTCCTGTTCATTGAGAGACTATTCATCTCAGAACAGTGATTCTGACCTTTCCTGACATAGCCTGTCAAAAAAACAAAACAAAACAACACAAAAATGTTAAAAATATTGTTGGACTGCCAATCAGTCCAGTACTGATCTTTACTTATCATATAGAACTAGTAGTTCATGTCTAACAATACCTTTTCTACTCTAAATGCCCCAAGCGAGACACCAAAAGCAAAGCTCAGCAATCTTCTCAACCATGCCTAGGGCTGGATTCCAAAAGCTGCACAGATCATCCTTGGCCACGAGTGCTCCAGTTGTGCTGTCTACTGATGGTGTTCAACAGTGTAACTGAAAATGGATCTGGAGAATCTCAGTGTTTTTTTTAGTTCATCTCTTTAGTTTACAATTTAATTTTTACTAATACATCACAATTTTTTTTTCAACTATTTTAGTGCATTTACCAATCTAACAAGATTTTGGATACAGGAATATTTTAACATGCACTGAATCACAGAAAGCATAGAATCAGAGAATTAGGGTGAAATCGGTGTGCTCAGCTCGCCCCCTGAAATGCCTGTACACCAATGCGCGCAGCATGGGAAATAAGCAGGAGGAGTTGGAAACCTGTGTTAAGTCAGGAGACTATGATCTGGTGGCAATTACAGAGACGTGGTGGGACAGCTCACATGACTGGAATATAGTCATGGAGGGCTATGTCCTTTTCAGGAAAGACAGGCCAGCCAGGCGGGGTGGTGGGGTTGCTCTTTATGTGCGGGAGGAACTACAATGCACTGAGTTCTGTCCAGGGACAGATGACGAGCGAGTTGAGAGTCTGTGGGTGAGAATTAAGGGGCAGGCCGGCAGTGGGGGATACTGTTGTAGGTGTCTGTTACAGACCACCAGATCAGGGTGAGGATGTTGACGAGGCCTTCTACAGGCAGCTGAGAGCGGCCTCACAGTCACAGGCTGTGGTCGTCGTGGGGGATTTTAACTTCCCTGATGTTTGCTGGAAGGACCACTCAGCAACCCAGCCGCAGTCCAGGAGGTTCCTCCAGTGTATGGATGATAACTTCCTCCTGCAAATGGTGGATGAGCCGACCAGGAGAGGAGCGCTGCTGGATCTCATCCTCACTAACAAGGAGGATCTGGTTGAAGCAGTAAGGGTTGAGGGCTGCCTTGGTTGCAGCGACCACGAGATGGTGGAGTTCAGGATCTTGTGTGGTAGGACTAGTAGAATACCAAGTAGAATTGCAACCCTGAACTTTCGCAGGGCAAACTTTGGCCTTTTCAAGCAATTGCTAGGGGAAATCCCATGGGCAAGGCTGCTTGAAGGTAAAGGGGCCCAAGATAGTTGGTTGACATTCAAGGACTGCTTTTTCCGTGCTCAAGATCGGAGCGTCCCGACACGTAGGAAGTCAAGGAAGAGGGCCAAGAGACCTGCGTGGCTAAATAGGGAATTGCTGGGTATGCTCAGGTGGAAGAGGAGAGTTTACAGGTCATGGAAGGAGGGGCTGGCCACTTGGGAGGAATATAAGGCTGCTGCTAGAGGATGTAGGAAGGCAGCTAGGAGGACTAAGGCATCCTTAGAATTAAACCTGGCGAGAAGGGTCAAGGACAGCAAAAAGAGCTTTTTCAAATACATGGCAGACAAAACTAACACCAGAGGCAATGTAGGCCCACTGATGAACGGGATGGGTGCCCTGGTGACAGAAGACTCAGAGATGGCAGAGTTACTGAATGCCTTCTTTGTCTCTGTCTACTCTGCTGCAGGCAGTCCTGAAGAGCCCTGTACCCCTGAGACCTTAGATGAAGTCAGGTCGACGGAGCGGTTTGCCTTAGTCGATGAGGAATGGGTTAGAGACCAGTTGAGCAATCTGGACCTCCATAAATCCATGGGTCCAGATGGGATGCACCCGCGGGTGCTGAGGGAACTGGCGGAAGTCATTGCTAGACCACTCTCCATCATCTTTACCAAGTCTTGGGAAACGGGAGAGGTGCCTGAGGACTGGAGGAAAGCAAATGTCACTCCAGTCTTCAAAAAGGGCAAGAAGGAGGACCCGGGTAACTATAGACCGGTCAGCCTCACCTCCATCCCTGGGAAAGTGATGGAACACCTTATCCTTGGTACCATCTTAAGGCATATCAAGGATAAGAAGGTTATGAGGGGCAGTCAACATGGCTTCACCAGGGGGAAATCATGTTTGACCAATATCTTAGCCTTTTATGAGGAAATAACACGGTGGATGGATGATGGCAGAGCGGTGGATGTGGTCTACCTTGACTTCAGCAAAGCATTTGACACAGTCTCCCACAGCATCCTCACGGCTAAAATGAGGAAGTGTGGACTGGATGATCAGGTAGTGAAGTGGACTGCGAACTGGCTGAAGGAGAGAAGCCAGAGAGTTGTAGTCTATGGGGCGGAGTCTAGCTGGAGGCCTGTAACTAGTGGAGTGCCTCAAGGGTCAGTACTGGGACCGGTATTATTTAATATATTCATCAATGATTTAGATGAGGGAATTGAGTGTACCATCAGCAAGTTTGCTGATGACGCTAAGCTGGGAGGAGTGGCTGACACGCCAGAAGGCTGAGCTGCCATCCAGCGAGACCTGGACAGGCTGGAGAGCTGGGCAGGGAGTAACTTGATGAAATATAACAAGGGAAAGTGTAGAGTCCTGCATCTGGGCAGGAACAACCCCAGGTTCCAGTATAGGTTGGGGAACGACCTGTTAGAGAGCAGTGTAGAGGAGAGGGACCTGGGGGTCCTAGTGGACAACAGGATGACCATGAGCCAACACTGTGCCCTTGTGGCCAAGAAGGCCAATGGCATCCTGGGGTGTATTAGAAGGGCGGTGGTTAGTAGGTTGAGAGAGGTCCTCCTTCCCCTCTACTCTGCCCTGGTGAGACCGCATCTGGAGTATTCTGTCCAGTTCTGGGCCCCTCAGCTCAAGAAGGACAGGGAGCTGCTGGAGAGAGTCCAGCGCAGGGCAACGAAGATGATTAAGGGAGTGGAGCATCTCCCTTATGAGGAAAGACTGAGGGAGCTGGGTCTCTATAGTTTGGAGAAGAGGAGACTGAGGGGGGACCTTATAAGTGTCTATAAATATATAAAGGGGGAGTGTCACGAGGATGGAGCCAGGCTCTACTCGGTGGCAAACAATGATAGGACAAGGGGTAATGGGTACAAACCGGAACACAAGAGGTTCCACTTAAACTTGAGAAGAAACTTCTTCTCAGTGAGGGTGACGGAACACTGGAACAGGCTGCCCAGGGAGGTTGTGGAGTCTCCTTCCCTGGAGACATTCAAAACCCGCCTGGACACATTCCTGTGTAACATTATCTAGGTGTTCCTGCTCCAGCAAGGGGATTGGACTTGATGATCTTTTGAGGTCCCTTCCAATCTCTAGCATACTGTGATACTGTGATACTGTGACTGCCCAGTCTACCACTAAACCATGTCACTAAGGGCCTCATCTACATTATTTTTAAACACTTCCAAGGATGGTGATTCTACCATATCCATCCTGTTCCAATGCCTGACTACCTTTTCAGCGAAGAAATTTTCCATAATATCCAGCCTACATCTCCCCTGATGCATCTTGAGGCCATTTCCTCTTGTCCTATCACTTGTTATTTGGGAGAAGAGACCAGCCACCTCCAGAATTATCATATCAACTTCACTGTTCTGTGCTACACTCACCAATGTTTTAGAAAAGGTGCCATTCAGGATTTTTATGAGCTCCTATAAACCAAGAACAAAATTTCTATCTGTCCACTGCAATCGTAATACCTGATACTGCTTTGCACTGTAGAAATACAAGCTTTTATAATGAACAGGTTCTTGTGTCCTGGGTTTGGCTGTAACAGATATTTTTCTCCTTCTTACTATCTGGTGCAGTACTGTATTTTCAACTTTAGCTTGAGAACAGTGTCGATAACACACCAATGTTTTTAGTTGTTGCTCAGTAATGTTTACTCCTATCAAGGACTTTCCAGTCTCTCAAGTTCTGCCAGGGAGGAAGGGCACAAGAAGCTGACACCTGTCAGGACACCTGACCCAAACTAGCCAAAGTGGTATTCCATAACACACCACATCATGCCCAGTATATGAACTAGGGGGAGTTACCTGGAAGGGCAGATCGTTGCTTGGGTAGGGTTGGGTATATCAGTTGGTGTGTGGTGGGTGGGTGGTACTGTGCATCACTTGTGTTTATTGTTTTCCCCTTTTATTTTTATATGCTCTCGACTTGTTATTTCCCTTATCATTATTATTACTGGTTGTAGCAGCAGTGATTTGTGTTATACCTTAGTTACTGGAAAGTTCTTATCTCAACCTGTGGGAGTTATATTCTTTTGATTCTCCTCCCCATCCCTGCGGGAGTGGGAAGAAAGGGGGGAGTGAGTGAGTGGCTGTGTGGTTCTGGGTTATCAGCTGGGCTTAAATGACGACAACACAGTTTATTAATACATTAAGGAATATACACATAAATTCATATACATATCTTTATATACACACACTCAGGCACTTATCTCGCTCTTGGGTACCAGCGATATTTGCATCACTTTTATTCAACTGCATTGTATACAACTGTATACACTGTATACAAAACCATGTGTACATGTTTTTGAGGCTCACTAAAAAGGATGGAAGGCACAAAGTGATGGTCACTATAGCTATAAATGTCGTGGTTTAAGCCCAGCCGGCAACCCAGAAACAGTCAGCCGCTGGCTCACTCCCCCCCCTTCCTCCCCCACTCCCAGAGGGACAGGAAGGAGAATCAAAAGAATGTAACTCCCACGGGTTGAGATATGAACAGTCCAGTAACTAAGGTGTAACACAAATCACTACTGCTACCACCAGTAATAATAATGATAAGGGGAATAACAAGGGAAGAGAATACAACTGCTCACCACCCACAGACCAATACCCAGCCTGACTTGAGCAGCAATCTAGCCCTTCCGGTGACTGCCTTCAGTTTACATACTGGACATGATGAGCTGTGGTATGGAATACCTCTTTGGCTAGTTTGGGTCAGGTTTCCTGTCTCTGCTTCCTCCTGGCTTCCCCTCCCCCTGGCAGAGACTCAAAGTCCTTGGTCAGAGTAAACATTACTGAGCACCGACTAAAAACATTGGTGTTATCAGTGTTGTTCTCAGGTTGAAAGTCAAAAACACAGCACTGTACCAGCTACTAAGAAGGACAAAAATGACTGTGACTGCTGAACCCAGGACACTTAAATCTCTGGGGAGGTGTAATTTCTAGTTCCTCTTTCAGAATTTTTGCAAAAAGAAGCTTTACATCCTGACCTGCCTCTCAGGTCATATCCTCAGTTATATTTCTGTATATGCCATAAAATACTTTTAGACTGTTTATTTCTACTGATGCAGATTTCAGCTTTTCTTGTTTGTTTCTTTGTACTTTACTTGTATACAGGGATATTTTCATGGTATGAAATAGAGTTCGCTACATCCATTAATAAATTCCCCTTCAGAAAGAGAAAGTAGGAATGGGATGAAAAGATGTAATTCCTTAGTTACTATGTTCTTTTAAACATTGTTTCGGCTCTTCATACACTCACCTTTATCTTTTTTTATGCTGTGATATTACGTTGCCTTGAGTAAGATAAAAATCTATGTGTTTCTCAGATAATCTTTGTTTTAAAGAGCAAAAATATTAAAAGGATTTTTTAAATGGAATTCTTTGAAATTTACATAAGGTGTCAGCTTTGTACCAAGCTAAAAAAGCCACAACATCAGTTCTGGAAGTACTGAAGGATGAAGTTTGCATAGCTAAATAACAAAGTCAAAGAATATAAGTTGGCATCATCTGCTTAGAAAGGGAGAAGCATATGGATGCATTTTTTCACTCAGTTCAGAGACAAGGCCAGCCAACTTAGACTCTGCAAGAATATCAAAAAAATGAGCAAAACATAATTCTCACCTTACAAGCTATAATGACAGAGATTGAAGATACTGTCACAATTCTGTAAAGCCTAAAAATTTTCTAAAAAGGGATGGTTTATGCTGGTAATGTTTCATCACTAACTATTCATCTGGTAGATCACTATTCCACAATGGCAGTATTATCTCCTCATTGGCATGTCCTTGTTCTGTTAATGCACTGGAGAATATAAAGACATTGATTTATCCGTGATTGTAATGGTCTCAGGAATCCATGTAAAAAAAACACCTTCATGACTCACAGAGGCAGTGTCAGCACTTTGTGCTTCATTGCAGCATTTGGTTCGGTTTTAAAATAAAAAATCCACGGAACTAAGCTTCCCCAGACAAAAGTAGGAATTAGTCCAGCGTAAAAATACATACGTGATTACATAAACCAGCAAAATATTAGTTAAAAAAGCTTTAATTCTCCTCCCTGGTTTTGGCTGGTTTTTTTTCTTTTTTTTTTTTTTTTTTTTCCTTCAGTTTAATAAGTTCTGTTGCCTAAGTTTGTAAAACTCAGTTCTGAACTCTGAAGATAATAAAACACTCCAGGAAATAAATACATAAAAATGTACTTGCTGACTGAAACAAATTTCTCACCTGTGGGGATATGGATTAAAAGGGAGCTGACTCTTTTTGTCACTAGTCTCTTTTTTCCTATGTTATCATAAGAATTATCCAAGTCAGGCTTATGAAAATATTTGACACTGCTGAGTCCCAAGAACTCTACTAGCAAGAGGCTGGAGTAAACGCCTTAGCATCACCCTGAGCATCTTAGAAGCCTAGAACCTGGCTCAGAATTACAAAATATAGCACTTAATGGTAAGCATTATTGAAACAATACTAATTTATTAGTATTCAAGTCAACATTAGGAGTTGCCTCACTGGTGATCAAAGCAAACCTTCAGCTTTTGAACTGTAGTTATCCTGCCAACTGAAGAAGGCTGTATCTCAGTTCTGACCCTGAGGCAGACTAATGAAATGTATGTGCGGTCAACACAAGAACGAAAATCAGAGCAGTCAACATAACAGAAAATATTCCTTGTATAAATTAAAAGTAGCATTCTTCGTGTCCATTTTGCCACCTGTAGTGTCTGAGGATCCAAAGGTTTCTTGTATTACAAGATGTGCAGTGAAAAAGTCGAATGCAATCAACAACATAAAACTGACTTGGTAATATGGGTAGGTTTATTGGGTATGGGTATATGGGTAGAGTATATGGATTATAATATAAGGAAAAAAAATCCTCAATATAAAAATTTTAGATTGAAGTAAATTTTGATCAGCAACACAATTTTCTTCCTTGGAAGAGGTCTTTCTCATCAGAGCCTGCTGGAGGTCAAAAGCACAATTTAGTAGAGTTACTTAGTTTAAGACTAACTCATTTTGGTGCCAGTGTGAAAACTAGGTGCCTCACACCTGACCACAAATCACAGAGCTCAACTCAGCAGCTACAAAGGTATTTACTGTCATGTTAGACATCCTAGCATATCCTGGCTTTTGCCTCCTAGTCCAGCAGAGATGAGGTCTCTCCTGGATCCTGTGTGACACCACTGGTCTGCTGTGGATGTCTTGAAGGCTGTAGGTTCGTTCCTCAGATGCCATAAGAACCTGTGCCCAGGCAGCACAACAGAACTTAAATGGGGAGATTCACTTGGAGATGAAGGGTGTAACTACATTAGTGTTTTGAACTGGGAGCTGTCTTAAGCACTGGTCCTCTAAAACTGAGGCTAACTACAAATATCAAGTCTGAAGTCTTGAAGCACCTAAGATTGAGATTTATGATCCTAAAACATTTCTTCTGAGCAGGCTTGTAGCTTCAGCCTTGGCAGAGTGTCTATTAAATAGAAGTTCCTCACGCATCATACGGGAAGTTTTTGAGCCAGTTGGCATGCTGCAAGAACATCTAATACATACATTTCTGATCAGTCTGCCCACAAAACACAGCTGATACCACTATTTTTTTTCCAGAAATGCTCAATACCACAATACTGCAGTGAACTGCCAAACCTGGTACAAACCCTATTTTGGCCTGAAGCTACATTTCTAATAAGAATGGTTATTGCTACAACTAGGCTTTAAGCTATTCTGTGATACTGGTACTCTTCCTTAGTTACATGTAACTCCTGCTCCCTCCCCCCCTCCTCCTCCCAATTTCAAAGATTAATTCAGCAAAGAGAAGTTGTCAAAGAAAGCATGACTATCCAAATTTGGGTTTGGGACATACTCTTGGAGAAGAAAGTTTCAGATTTCAGTCCATGGTCCAGTTTTAAAACATGTTAACAGCCTTTAGAGTAGAAAGAGAACTCAATGGTAAATTTATCTATTCTCCTTCATTAGCATTTTAAGAAGAAAGATGCACCTCCTCTTTATTCCTTAGTTTTCTAGTTGCAGAAGAAAATTCAGGACTGTAAATCATAATTATCCATAATGGGCTTCATAAATAATTATACCTATTTACTCATAAATGAGCAAAACTCAAGCAAGTATATGAAAGTTTTGAGAACATTGCAACTAGGATGACGACCACAGTATTTTGACACAGAAAAAGACTGGAAATAGCAATCTTTTAAAGTTCTTGCTTTCCGTTCTCAAAATACCTTTTAATTTAAGATTTAAATCTTATTGTTTAAGTATACAATATATCTGTAAAGGCTTTGCTTACAGACAGTATTCTAATTTTCGTTTGAAATGTTAATTTCACAGAGATGCGGTACATCATATTTTGCTTTTGCTTTCCCCTTCACTGAGAAAGCAAAACCCATTGCGTATTTCTGTTTCCTGAATCAGCTTCTCTGCTTTTCACAGAAACTAGCATTGATCACAGAAATGACAAGTAGAAAAGTATTTTTCTGCATGACTAATCCATCTCCCGGATTTTTCAGTCCACATGGTAGAAATGTCATTGATATTTTGGTCTGTTTATTTTTATGAAGTTACAGCATACGAACAACAAGTTATCCACTGAGCTAAGTGTGGTTTCTCCTAAGAAAAGTGTGAAATCTCTCATGTACTGCTCATGTGCATCAAACCCAGAAAAACAAGTGGGAATTTTTGCATTTTAAAATCAGGGAAATGTAAGCAGGTATTAATTCAGAAATTGAAAAAATATGTTATACTCACAAACTATCATATTAATATAACTATACTGATTCTGTTGAATGCATCAAAGAATTCAACTTTCAAGCAAACCAGTGATATAACTAATTAACACTATCCCTGTTATACAGATGCAGAAACCAGAATTTAAAAGTGTTAATGTAATTAACATGTTCAAAGTGAAAATCTGTGTCAGAGCAAAGAAAAAAAACTTCAGAATTACTTGGATCATATCACCAACACAAATGATATAAGTAATTTCTTGCTTACATCAACTTTAAAAGCAGATTTGATGATTTGATATTGATGCTATTGGAAAGGCTGTTTTATAAACCTTTTAGGAATATTTTCTCAAACAGCTTCACCAACTAAATCACTTCAAGATCCATGATTAGAAGTCTGCAGCCAATAATAAGAGCCTTATGTCACCTCAGAATATGAAAACTATTGTTGAAAAAACTTGTTTTAAGATTGCACTGAAACACATTTCTGTCTTGATGAGGTTAAGTGAGTGGCTTTGTTCATTACAGTCTACCCTCCTATGATTTTCCCATTATCTCATAACACTAGATGAATTTTCAAACTTATTCTTTATGATTTCAATACTTTAAAGCTAACTTGACAGAGAGAGTATTCTTTTGCTTTGTCAAAAAAATTCCTTATTTCACTAACATGTAAGGGTGTGGGCTGTCTTTCAAACCTTCATTTAATGCTTTTTGATCACACATTTATAACAGTAACCCAAATAAATTAGTAAGATTGCAAGATGATGAAAAAGTTAGTATAACAATCATTGATGTCCATCAGTGTGTCTGAGAACTGACCGTATCTCACGATAATTATCTGAAGGAAAAATTTAACTCGTTTGTTGCCAAACTGTGATTTATCTAAGCATATCTGTTATTTAAATATAGGGTTTTGTGTTTTTTAATTATTTTATCCAAAGGGAATAACAGTGATGTGTCTTCTGCCAATATTGTGATATTGTAATTTTTTAGCTGTATTTTATCTTTTAAATTAACCTCACATCATATTAATTCTCTTCCATTATTGGATGACTACAACCAGGACTGAGACAGGAGCACTGATACATATAAATCTGAAATTTGCTTGCTTAAACGCTTATTTATACGTATAACTTAACATTACATTTCAGAGGGTAGTAAGATTAAATGTGACCAGGAAAATCAAATGTTTCACCCCTTAGAAACAGCCTGTGTAGAATTTTCAGCTTGTTTCTTACATTAACACTTGTTTTTGGTTAGTGTTTTTAAAAGTCAAGATTATTTCAAAATACTTGTTTACATTTCCATTAAAATAAAATTGAATTTTGGGGTTTTGTTTCTTTAGATTTTTCTGTGAATATGTTTCAGATTAACAGTTTTTTGTACTCCTGCATTTTTCTACTCACAAAATGCCATCAAGAGAGTTTATAGGCCTTCTGATGTCTGTATAACCATTCCTGATGGATACTGGCATAAAAGTAAACTAGTAACGCAAAGAAAATCAAAGGAGACTATGATGAAAAGCTGTAACTTCTCTGAAATTTACAGAAAGTAGAAATAAAATTAAACCTGCATTTTCATTTAGTCATAATACATGTTTACAATAAACCCAAGTTTTCCAGTGAAATTTTCCTTTCAAAAAGATGAAAACTTTCCCTTGTTTTGCCTTCTGTGAAGATGTATGCCTGAAGGCTGATCTTAAGAACTGCTACTAGTCGTGTATGCATAAAAGTTAGAACAACCTTCAAAGAAATTTGCTAAAGCATTTGCAAAATCAATTTACTACCTGCAGTAATAACCGCTAATCAAATATCTTCCTGCCAAACTCAAAGGCACTATGACCATTTCATTTTTCAGTCTTGTCAAATACAATGAATTGGATTTAAAACACAGACTACTTACATAATGCAGGTTCCTCAGTGAATTAACATATTTAAAAAAAAAATAAATTCCCTAAAGAGAGGTCTGGGAGTCAAGCAAAGAAAGTAAAGACCCTATTATACGTTCAGTTGCCAGGTATATTAACAACTAAAAAGAAATTAAAGAAAGCCTGCAAACATTTTAAATCATGGAGGAGACATGGTTGAGGACTCTTGGAAGAAGGTCCAAGAGTCCTGGTTGTGCTGGAGTAGCTCTGAGGGGTACTGCGGCTGAGGGAAAACCACCCTGGGGCAGAAACTGCTGAAGGTATGTGGCCCATGGGCAACCCGTGCCAGAAAAAAAAAGCAAGAGGCAACAGACAAAAAACAAGGACTGAAGAGCAGAAAGAAACCACCACTTCTTATGGATTACACTGCCACCACCAGAGTCTTCAAAGAAGGCTGTCAGCCTCATAAGAGAGGATTATCTTCAAGCTGTAGAATATCCTAAATTTACTACTTCTTTAAGCTCTGCTGTTATGATTTCCTTTCTACTTCAAAGACTACTTGACTACTTTGAACTCTTTTCTTTAGTCATAAGCACCTTAGGGAGCCATTTACACAGAACTTACAAATAATAAATTTGCGAATCAATATTGGTGACCTGGGAAG
Organism: Pezoporus flaviventris; assembly: GCF_033815535.1. NCBI lineage: Eukaryota > Metazoa > Chordata > Aves > Psittaciformes > Psittacidae > Pezoporus > Pezoporus flaviventris. Next base: position 29,079,463 of record NW_026892579.1, on the reverse strand, counting down.
ATATTTCTTATATGTAACCTTCATCACCATTACATAAAATAGAGCAACGTAAGAACAAAATCATGCTAGATTCTAAATATAAACGTTAGAATAAACAGAAAGATACAAATTAGAAAGTTGTTGCTTTAAGGCATGTTGCAATAGAAACATCAATGCATCAGTCAGCTATGTTATAGATGATCAGTGTTTCTTAGCTGCTTTCAAAAAACGTAAACTGCAACCTCTTGTAAGCTAGGTGCTCATTATTAAGAATCAGATATCTTGGAAACATTCTATCCTGTAGTGTCCATATTTATAACCAACAATAGGATGACTTTTTCATTTAGAATTTAATTCAAGACCTTCTGTGGTGAATAAGACTGTTAAAAGCTTCCAATACCGATTCCCATTTTAAGATAGAGAGTTTAGGAGAAAAGATGAAGGTAACAACCTGAACCTGCAGGAAGCAAAAGTCTGTAGGATTTAAGTTTTTGAAGCTGAATCATAGAATCATTTAGGTTGGAAAACATCTTTAGAACTGTAATAAAACAAAAATGAAAGGATCTGGAACCTTAAAATTAAAAACACAGGAGTAATTTCTAGCCTTTTATTCTTGTAAATAGTGGAAGTGATGTTAAGAAAACCTGGGGGAAAAGTAAAAGCTCACAAATTAAGAAAAATCAAGGACTGCACTCCCCACAAAGGAAGGTGCCCCTGCCCATGGCAGTGGGGTTTGAACTAGTTGATCTTTAAGGTTCCTTCCAACCCAAATAATTCTATGATCTTATGCTATGCATCTTCACACGATGCCTATCTTTCCTGTTAAGCATGGATCACAACAGCACCTTAAAGCACATGTATCTGTGCATGTGTATGTTTGAATATCCTGGATGTCCAATTGTGAGATATTTAGATAGTACCTCGAAAACATCCTTGTCTTTTCTGTAACTGCATCTTACATATGTCATGCAGATTTGATGTCCTCTTTTTCTCATTGATATAAAGCTTGTCATCTAATTAAGTCAAATAGCCTTGCATAGCAAAATGAGACTATTTTACATTAAGCTTTGATGTATGTTTCTTCCTTCTTCTAAAATAGTGTTTTTGTGAGCTGCAAGAAATTTCTAACTGCAGCAATCTTTTCTCTAGCTAAGGTAACTTGATTAGCCCCTTACTTTTACTGACAGTATGTTTCTGCCTAACCTCTGTGCTGGGGTTGAGGAAATTACCTGTGAAGGAGTTGCAAAAACACTCAGATGCAAAAGCAAAACTTGTTCAGGGGGAATAGCAGACCAACTATCTCCTCCTGACAGGCATGCTCATTACCCTGGCATGGGAGGAAGCAGACAGGTTGCTGATTCAGTTCCAGTTCTGCATTTTTCCCTGGAGTGGCTCAATGGAAGCCAGGAAACAGACAATCCCAGCCAAGGAAAATTACAGCACATCAAAATGTAGCACTGCCTCAAGACATTTGACTGTCCTATAACTGCCTCACAGTATTTCTCTCTCCAAGGCACACCCCACAAACGTTGGCTTAAGACAGGAGTAAAACCCATGAAATTTGAATGGGTAAATGTAACTTATGATCATAATTCATGAAATGCACAGAAACTGCAGTTTGTAAAGATAGTGAGTGAAAGAACTAGCTATAAATAAAAACCTTTCAGGAGTGAGAAACATTCTCTAATATAAAATGCAGGGAATATAGGAATATTTCTGTATGCATAATATAGCCTCATCCTGTTTCGACAATGCTTGCTTGTCTGTCTAAACCCCTAAGTGACTGCCACTGCTAACATACGATAAGCAGATAAAACATTCAACATGAAAGATAAATCTAGCAGCAAAATCCTAACCATAAAAGTTTAAAATTGGGTATGACCACACCTTGAAAGCCATGTTAAGTTTTGGTCCCCTCACTACAAGACAGACATTGAGGTGCTGGAACATGTCCAGAGAAGGGCAACAAAGTTCGTCAAGGGTCTATAGCCCAAGTCTTACAAGAAGCAACTGAGGGAACTGGGGTTGCTTAGTCTGGAGAAAAGGAGGCTCAGGGGGAACCTTATCGCTCTCTAGGACTATTCAAAAGGAGGTTTTACTGAGGTGGTTGTTGGTCTCTTCTCCCAAGTAACAAGCAATAGCACACTAGGAAATGGTCTTAAGTAGAGCCCAGGAAGGTTTAGATTTGATATTGGGAAAAATTTTTGTAACGGAGGAATTGCCACACATTTAGCGCAGGCTGCCCAGGGAAGTGGTGGAGTCACCATCCCTGGAGGTATTTAGAAGATGTGCAGATGTGGTGCTTGATTTACTGGCTTGGCAGTGCTACGTTAACAGTTGGACTCAATCTTAAAGGTCTTTTCCAACCTGAACAATTCTGTAACTATCAAGAAGAGAGTCCAAATGACAGTCTTCTGAGGCTGGGTGTTTTTTGCATAGCAAACTTCAAGAGAATCAAAGGCAGACCCATGTGTGGAAAGCTAAATTTGCAGAGTACCTGGAAAGAAGTCTGGATGGCATCTAGCAGTTTATCACACATCAAAATTTGTCTCAAATTCAAGAGAAAAAAATCTGGTTTAGAAAAGGTTTCAACTGTTTGATTTGTAAAGATATTTCCTGGCCAAACTACAACTGTACCTTATAGCTAGCTCACTATTTCAATGACATTAACTGTCCAATAGTTTCATATTAAGTTTTGCTCAAGTTCATTTCAAATGGCCAAAATTGATGCTAGTATACTCCTAAAGAAAGGGTAAAAGTACATGTTGATGCACAGAACACAGCTCCTTCATCCAAGCCTGTGATTCTAGCTGACCTAGCCAGGGCTTCTCTCTGGTCGTTTTGGTTTATTAGAAGCAGATACTACTGCAAGTGCTGACACCAGAATTACACCAAAGGATAAGTGACAAGAAAACAGTCCATTAGTATCTCTCCGTATTGTCCATAAGTCAGATTTTGTGTCTATAACAAATGTTTATTCTTATATTTTAAATGAAAACTAAAGATTGCTGCTCCCTCAAAAAAACAAACCCACAAACAAAAAAAAAAAAACCAAAACTCCAATATTTTCTCCAATTCTGTAGATGAGTCAAAACAAAAACAGATGAGCAGATAGGGAAATTAGCAATACAAAAGCAGCAGAATCAAGGAGTTTGTAACAACAGCATTAAGAAAACAACATCGTTTCGACTGAGTGTCCTAAGTTAAATATCTTCCTTACAAAAAAAGAAGCTAAACTAAATTTACTGAATGCAAAAATAAACTACTGAATAAACATGAACAACTAATGGCACTCATGATGGTAATGCCTCCGTTCCTGTCTTTGCATTACTTTTCACATAGGGAAAAAAAATATCTGTATTTCTCTATCAAATGACACTGACTGTAGCTCAGTCTTTCACCTCTATTTTATCTGCATGTTCAAAGAAATGCTACCTACAAAGACAAGCAGATACAAAAAAAGAGATATTAAAATCTTCAGTTATTCCTGTATCATCGGGCATAGTTTAGACTAGTTTTATTAGGTTTGTGCTTTGAGGCCAAATTTCTCAAGCATATCTTGCTACTAATTAACTTTGGTACAGTAGAAAACTTGTATCTAAGAGGAGTAAAATTAAGTCCTTAGGAGCATGGGGAAAGTTAAAACTTTCTGCTAAAACAAGTTGGATTTGAGCTGCACCAGAATTATGGCAAATATGTTTTGCAGGATTAAGTAAATTTCTTATTACTATAACACATATATTGCAAGACATACAATCCAGAAGGGGCATCAGATCAGCACTGCAGGTATCCTATGCAAAGAAAGCTAACTGCTTTTATACAGTGCCTTTTTTCTTTTTCCAAAGGGAGACAGTTATGCCTTGCACAAGTATTGTTAGGGAATATCACGTGGAAATCTGTATTTTGCATAAAAATACAGTTATGAAAAATATTGTGTCTTAACTGTAGGTGTAAAGCTCAGCTATCAGAAAACATGTATTGTATAAACAAAACATCCCATAATATGCAATACAGTATAGTAAAGGAAAATTCTCTTAGATCTACATGACTGATCTCTGTTCAAACACGCTACATCCTCTCAGTATGCAGAACTCACACTGATATCAACAGGAGGTCCACAGAGTCAGCAGGAGCACAGTATGAGAGCCAAGATTTCTTGTGACCCAATTTAGATTCTTCCACCATCAATATATTATGTAAAAGAGATGTAAACAAGACTGTATCTGTGCAGTGTTGGCAAATGCATATGAATCTGAGGAAAAACACTGATGAAGTAAAAACTAAATTCCAGAATGTAGGTATATGTATAGCCTGACTTTTAATTAATTACATGTCTTAATGTTCATCTAACACCTTTAAAAATCATAAGTTTTATGAAAGAGCTTACATTAAAATATGTGCTTGCATATAAATCTCTGTTGTACTTTTATGGAACAGAAAAAGACAATTAGGGATTGTGGGCTTGGAAAAATTATAAGTTACTACAGGTAAGATATAATGTGAATTGAAAGATAGCAGTTACCTATACGTATATGCTTACCCTAAATTTAATCACATGTTTGTTTCTAGCTATCACAGAATTACGAAAATCTGTACACTAGAAGGCTGGATCTTGAGATTGTGTAGTCCAACTCCCCCTTGCTCACAGCATTTTCTCAGGACTAGTCTGGTTTGAAATATTGTCAAGATGGAGTCTGAGCACCTCGTAAGTGAAAGAAGTGGCTTTATTGCAGGGTGTACTTACAGACTTTATCGGCCATAACCAGCCTCATCTGGAGCCTCTATCCACACACCCAACCATAGGCACATGAGCCCCATTTTAGCTTGGGTCTTCATTCTCTCTACCAGTGACACCACATAAGCGCCTGTCTCCAGCTCAGCCACAGCTATGCCTAGCCATAGACACTGTTGATCTGGACCCCAACTGTGGGGCCTCCCAAACTGAGCTTAAGCGTGCATTGGCCATCTGCATGGAACTGAGTTAGGGACTGCATAGGTCAATTGGAAGAACATCGTAAGGTACGGCTCTGCAAGTACTATATAACACACATGTATTGTTTTTTTTAGATATCTGTGCTCTCAGATACTTATATTTATTCTACAGAACCTTCAATTATCTCATGCACTGTGTTACAGCTCAAAATGTCAAACAGCATATAGATTCTTTAGGTAATTAAAGGACTCTTTCTTAATAATAGTATTAAATTAGCTTTCTTGTAGTAGGGATGCAAAGAACAAATTAAACTCCAGCTCAGACTAAAAAAATGCTCTTGCTTGGTATAATGTCTATTGAGGGAGTACTCAGCTCAGTGGGCAGCCCATTCAAAGAGAATTTGCCCTCAAGTTGCTAATTTTCTCCTTATTTTTGATTGAAAAAAGAAATAATGATTTAATGGTTGACGTTCAACCACTAATTAGTTTTAGTTTGTATATATTTGCTTTCCTTAAACATTTAATGATTTTCATGCAATATTCACACAGCTAGCAAACTTCTCGCTTCTACTAAGCAAATACATGCTTAATAAGGAAACAAAAAAACCAAACCAGAGAAAACACTAAAGACAAAGACAATGCTCTAAGTAGGAAACTTTTGACAAAATATACAGTTCATCATTCCAAGCTGTCTTAAACTCAATATCAGTAGCTTTTTAGTTGATTTTTGCCTAGACTCAGTTTAATTATAACAGACTTCTGTCTCAGCAGTTTCAGAAACACTACTGACCAAAGAAAAAGATAGTCTTGCTTTTATGACATGAACGATTTACTAACAAATATGGAACTATGTAAAAGGTAGCAAAGGAGCCATTACAAATATGCGACAACTAAGATATCTGCTCATCAAATGCAAGATGAAAATGGTGAAGAAAAAAATATAGTCTGGTCACTTCCTCATCTCTGAAATGTATCAAATGTATCTTTTCTCCAACCAGCATATTAGATTAACAATTAGAACCTTCTATTCATTTGATGATATATAGCTGTTCTGAAGTGATTATTTTCAAAGTGTGGGGTTTTAAACTGTAATTAAACAAGAAAGGCAGACATACGAAGAAAACAGAACACCTAATGTTAAAATACGTAAAACCCAGTTAAGTGGAAGGTAGTGATGAGAGGACTGCTGTTCACATAAACCCCTAAGTCTGTGACTTGTGTATTATGTGCTGTTGACAGTCAATAATTCACAACTTAAGGAGGAAGAATAAATTAAGGAAAAGGAAGCAAGAACCACAAAAGCATCTCTCACTGCCATGTGTTGACAAGAAAGTTTTTGTCCAGAGACTATCTTGCTTTCACTGCCAATTAGAAGGATGTAGTGCCAGATTCCAGAGAAACTGAATGTCCTGGGTTCAGCAGTAGCAGTCATGTTTCTCCTCCTTGGTAGCTGGTGCAGTGCAGTGTTTTGACTTTCAGCTCAGGAACAGAGCTGATAGAGATGTTTTGGTTTGGCCAAGGACTTTGTGAGCCTCATGCTCTGCCAGGGAGGAGGGGAAGCTGGGAGGAAGCAGAGACAGGACACCTGACCCAAACTGACCAAAGAGCTATTCCATACCACAGCACATCATGCCCAGGATGTAACTGGGAGTTAGCCGGAAGGGCTGGGAGACTGGAGGGTTGGAGGAGGTATCGGTCGGAGCTTGGTCGGGCTTGGGGGTCGAGTTATCGGTCAGCTGGTGCTGAGGTCTTGTATTCTGTTCCCTTGTTATTTCCTTTATCATTATTATCATTGGTGGTAGCAGTAGTGATTTGTGTTATACCTTAGTTACTAAACTGTTCTTATCTCAACCCGTGGGAGTTGCATTCTTTTGATTCTCCTCTCCGTCCCTCCGAGAGCAGGGGGAGGGCAAGAAAGGGGGGGAAGTGAGCGAACGAGTTACCTGACTGGGTTTAAACCATGACACTGAAGAAACAGCCAATTGATAATTTTCTTCTAGAGATAATTAAGTGTCCAAGCACCTCATTTCTCCAGAGCTATAAACTTGAGGTTAGTGAGTTACCATAAAAGCAAAAACTGCTAGTAGGTCTGAATCTTAGTTTCTCTTGTACTGTTTCCTTGACCATGGCTGCATGGATATATGAGCAAATAAACCTTGTATGCACATTTACCAACAGGCCTATGGAAGACTGAAATTCATTTATATACTTCTACCACCAAACTTACTTTAATGTACCAACAAGTAGTAAGCAGCTGAAGAAACTTTTTTCTTTTTCCTACATAAAAAAGATTAAAAATAGATATACATTAAAAACTTTTATTTCCCTCATTGTTAAATTACGTACAGCTTGTTCTCTTATCAAATTGAGCCACTACTAAACATCACTAAACCTTACTTAGACACCACATGATATTATTAATAGCATTCCTGTTTAAATATATAATAAAAATAACCTAGAAGAAAGGTACTATTGACTCGTGAAAGAAAAAGTTATATTGCTTCTTTGAAATAATGTTGAATTTAACAAAACTTCTAACTTAGATATGATTGGAGACTGACGATCAACAGTTTCTCCAGAATTTCTTAAAACTTGCAGAAACCACCTACTCAAGGTCCTCAAACAACTTTGAGAGCTAAAAATACAAACACCAATGCAAACTAACATATGTTGAACCAGTCACCTGACTGACATATCTTCTTTCTTCTCTTCACCACAGTTGTTATACCTAGAGAAAAAGCAGCAGTTTCTGATGTATATAGTTGACTGGTAAGGAGCAAAGGAGTTTAATCAATTGCAGCTGATAATGGTGCCTTCTTTACTGATTTAGGCAAATTGGATGCACAGTCTAATTTCCTCATTAACTGACTCAGCCAAATCTAAGGTTCATGAGAGAAGATTCTGATCCAAATACTTCTTCAAAGTACAAATGTTTTTTTTTTGGTGAACCTGCTGACATTTTGATGCTGTTACAGTTAGGAATTTGTCAGATTACATCACTGTTTTGGTTTGACCAAGGCAGACAGGAATGCTACAACATTCAAAGTAAGCTGGAATGTTGATTTATGAAATATTTGTTTAAAATAATTCATACCCCTGACTAGCTCATACAGAAAATGTATGACAATGATGTACTGGTTTATGCAGCCATCTCTGAATTAGAAATATGATTTACTCTCTTTTTCACATAGGGGTAATTGCAAAAGCTGTATGCCTGTGACAAGCAATGACAGAAAATAAACAATGAGGGCACTGTTCCACTCCAGATTATCGACCTTAAATATATTGACAGCCTAGTAAAGGATATTTACAATAAAAGAAAGATGAGTTTATTATATATAATTTTCAAGATTAAGGAAGGCTGCTTGAAAATACACAGCTTAGTTCTTTAAAAGTTAGACGAGATGGATGAAATTAGGGCTGTTGTATATATGTCGTAGCTTTTTGTGTATCTTTGCAGCTTTTCTCTAGACTTTAGGAATGAAACCCCATTCCCAGCTAATGGCAAACTGAGCAGTACATCTGTATAGATCAGGAAAAGGTAATCCTACACAGACATAGCAATTGCCAGGAGCACAAACAGGGGTTTGTGAAACATCATCCTGAAAGACTGTCACTCAGTATCAAATGAGGACTGGGACTGATAGAAAAAAGAGATTTATGAACAGCAGTGCTGAACTTTCTATGAGATTTACCAAAAGAGATGGCAACAAAGTCCTAATACTAGGGATAATGTTGAAGGGAAAGGCTTATTCATAATCACTAAATAGATCATACAAATCGAAGAGGAAATGGTAGTGTTAATTTTCATCGTAGGGTGATTTTTTTCTTCATTTGGATTATAGAAAGAAAGGAGGCAACTGTTAAGTATATCCATGGCAAACATTTTTGCATTACGGTTCGGAATTTGTCATTACTATTCTGATAAACTCTGTCTGATGCTTCTTCTTCAGATCTTTTGATTCCATCACTGCTTTTTACCTGCTTGAAAATTTTGACATCTACACAATGACAGTCACACTACGATATTCTTTCAAATACAACATCTATTCTAGAATTTCTTTGTTTCTTATAAGCATATGAAACTTAAAACCACAAAGTTTTGGCAACAACTAGACTTCACCAGTCAGTCTATTCCTACTTCTAGAATGTAAGTCCAAGGCATCAGCATGACTTAGTTTGAGTCACAATCAGGGCATTTTTATACGTCTGTCATCCACCTCCAGCCCCTCAGGTGGCTATGACCCATCTCTTTGGGCTATGTTGTGTGAAACAGAACTTGCTAAGACACGGATTAGGAGAGGAGGTCTGCCAGGTAACATGTCTCCAGATACCTCATTTTTAAGATGCCATAAGCTATTTTTCTGATGGATGTGGTGGTTTGATATTACTGAAATTTTCTGTTGCATGAGTTTCAGAACCAGTTTCTGCCATATTTTTAAGTTATGAGCACTTAAAATAGAAGGACTGGGTTAATTTTCATAAGCAGGGAACACGTCTGAACCTTCAGAGGAAATTGTAAACTACTACTCACCCAGATGCCTATTAAGCTCCCTGATCATAAATTCTCTGCCAAGTCAGATTTTCTGACAACGTAAAAGCTGTGGCAACTGCCTCAGATGTGTTTCCAATACAGCTGGGAGATGATTCAGATACTGTACAGTACTTTTATAGTGGTAGAACAGATTTTGTCATTGCTTTGAAAGCTGCACTCTCTGGTCCAGGAGACAGTGCCAAGGATCTAGGATCCACACCTGCTCTGAACTTCAGCAAGTGTGCTAATTAGGCAAAGGTATCTAATTTATATAATGAAATGGTTATCCCAATGTTTTTCTACACTATATTTTTAATATAAATCTCTTCTATACTTACATTAGTTAACAGAGAAATAGCATGAATTTTCTCAAAATACCCTACATCCTATATAATTCTTCCTACTGTTTCTATGTCAAATGGGCATTGTGCAGTGTATTAATACTTATTTCTGAACATCACAGGATAGGGTTGGGTTCTGTATGACCTAGCATGTGCTTTGGCTCAATTCATTTATTTTTCAATTTATCTTAAACCTGTACAAAGATGCTGTTGCAGCTAAATGAATCACAGGCTATCTTACCTTTCTGGATACTCTTTGCCAAAAGCTTACGTAACAATAATGTGAGCAGAAGCTTCTAGATGCAGACCTCATGGGGGGAATCTTTCTGTCGATTTTAACAGCCAGTGAATCATCATGCTTTTAGAACACATTTTTTTGTGCATATTACTAATTACAATTTGCACTCAGTCCTTGTAAAATTTTAACTGTGGCTTCATTTTCCTGTCCAGGGCTTTTATGAGCATCTTTTAGTAGAAAACCTTCTGTGATGTTTCATTTCACTTGAGTAATTTCTACGTTTATGATATGTGAGCTATTGCAAATAGGCATTTATGACACTTGCACCTGACTCACTGCTTGGAAGTATAGTCTTGTTCTTGTTACACCCCAAGGAAAAAAATCTATGAATGATTAGCATTGCTTCCTCCAAATGTCTCTTCTGTTCTATTTCACACACTGCTGGAGAAATATTTAGACTTTTACAACAAATAGTGTAAAAATGTAAAATGCTGCCTGAACTAACTTTTATAAAATGGAAGAGGTACCCCTTACAACATTACTAGCTTTTTTTTTTGTTTTAATTTCTTCAGCATTTTTTTCAGATACTTTACAATGGTTTCTTTAATCTACCTTACTGAATTGAAGACCATAGCTGGCATTTGGGAAAGAGGAAAAAGAAACATCATGTAAGACTAAACACCTAGTTATGTGGCAGTGCTTGAAGAAGTAGTCTTATTGTATGTTTGTGAAGCTAAGGAGTCAAAACCCACAAATATCTGACAAATGTCTCGCAGTCCTTTTGGGTAGGCAGCACTAAAACAGGCATGATAAATCAATAGAACAAATTGTCAGGCCAGTAATATGCCATGCCTTGCGCTGCTTCTCATTAAATACAGCAGCAATTGAGGAAAAAACATTACAGCATTCAGTGTCATTAATGAAATGTACTACCACAATTAGTCTGCTCACCAAGTATATTGTCTGCAACTTGGTTACTCTAAAACATTTTTCATGGAAGCATAGAAGAGTTAGGGTTGGAAAGGACCTTAAGATCATCAAGTTCCAACCCCGCTTCCCCACTAAAATATGTCACCCAAGGCTCTGTCCAGCCTGGCCTCGAACACTGCCAGGGATGGGGCATTAACAACTTCCTTGGGCAACCTATTCCAGTGCCTCACCACCCTCACAGTAAAGAACTTCTTTACATCTAATCTAAACTTCTGCAAGTTACGCAAGGGAGTAGTGCAATCCTTCCCACCCCAACAGCGCAGCAAAACAAAAACACTCACACAGAAGAAAATAGCAAATATATTACAGTTGCTCCTGAGAAAAACCCAGGTAAGTCCTTCTACCCCGTCTTACTGTCTTGATGGGAATTTAAAAACATTCTAAATACCTGCCAACTTTCTTTGTCTCTTGAATTGTAATTTTGCTATTAGAAGCACCAGTTTACTGCCCTCAAACAGAATGTAGGTCACAATAACAGGAAATTGTGATTTTTTTGTGATGCATTCTGGGTTTGCAAGGTGCTTGGGGGGAATCTTTTAATCAGAAGGAAAAAAACTCAGTAAAATGCTTGGTCCCTTTTATGAATAAAGAAAGTACACTGGGATTACAAAGAAATACTGTGATTCTTTTAGATAAATAGTGAACATCAGATGACATAAATAAAATAGATTAGCCTACTTCTAATATTTTTAGTTTGAGGTTTTTGTGGTTTTTTTTTGTTTTTCTTTTTGTGACTTCTTTAAAGAAGAAAAGGCAGCTAGGGTTAATTATCAGATATTAATTATAACTTTTAAGCAAAACAAACCAAGATGTGGGTTTGTACACAGGGCTCTGAAATCTCACCCTCTAACTTTTACATGGATTTACAACTCAGTGGTGCTTAATAAGTATAGCTTCCACTTAATGAAGCCAGATCTCTATATTTTTAACACTCATTTGGAAAACCAATTAAGTCTGACTCTATTGAACAACTTGAACAGGAAATAAATCATGTGTTAAAACACTGGTGAAGAGCCAGACTTTCTATAATTAGAGTACTGATGTGCCCAAGGCTGATTGTGTGGTGTGCAGCATTATAGATTGACAACTTCAACTGTCCAAAGCAATTAAAATTGTGTATGTTCCCCTTGTTACACATGCTAGTATCCTGAATACCACTTTATCACATTTATCCTTCAAACCTGGGTTCAAATTCTTTACGATTTATAAGAAGCATAATATTCCTTCTTCAATAAATTCTAAGTAATAATACATGACCTGCAAGTCATGCTCTAGAAAAACATCTCACAACGACCATACAGTACTTGACAAAATATTTCGAGCCCTGAAGTTAAAAACAGATAAATAAATTTGGTAAGTAACTGAAGAATTCATCATAAATGAAATTCCTCACAAATTCAGATTCAGACTTGCAGTGACTACTATGATTAGTGTGAAATCTGACAAATACATGGGTTTATACATGGTATGTGAGTACTTGATGGAGGCTCCATCTCAAGAACCATTACCATACTGTTACACTTGGACTCCGAGGTTCTCAGAGTGGCTGGCTTGGTTCCTACCAGTTAAATGGTAGTCTTAGCAATGAACTGTGGAAATGGGGGACTAGTCCCTACCTCTGAACCTAAGTTGGATTAAATACATCTGGATGATTTTGTCTAATTATTTCTCCAGAATTCTTGGACAAACTGTACACCAGAATTTTGAAAGAAAACACCACCCCAAACCCAAGAAACCAAAGTCAAACCAAACACCCCACCCAAAAACCAAAACAAAACAAAAACAACAAACAAAAACCAACCCAAGAAACCCATCAAAATCTACAACCAAAACAAAGATCAAAATATCACTCCCTCCACCACCACCTCCCAACAACCTGGTAAAGGATTTCTTCAAAGAATGCTTACAAGCACTTCTGATAAATTTTTCAAGCTGGGGATGGTACCCTGTGCCAGAAAGATAATAAACAAAACACATCAAAGAAATGTAATTAGAAGCCCATTATTCAACCTTAGCTTCAGAGTACATTGCAAATGAAAACATAATTAAAGTTTTGAAAATGAGCAGAAGAAAGATAAATGTGTGAAAGGTTTCTGCCAGATGTACTGTTTCGCAGTTGTAAAGGCCTAGAGTAGAACAACTAAGACATTCCTCCCACTGTGGCGTTTCAGTAGCTTGGACAAGCATCAGGTATAGTTAAGTCAACTTTTACAACAACATCTGGTGCACATTCTCGGTAGTTTCTAAGCAATTACTGTGCTATATGCCTACCACAGCTTATGCTTGTTTGTTTTTCATAGAATAGTTAGGGTTGGAAAGGACCTTAAGATCATCTAGTTCCAACCCCCCTGCCGTGGGCAGGGACACCTTACGCTAAATCATATCACCCAAGGCCTCGTCCAACCTGGCCTTGAACACTGCCAGGGATGGAGCATTCACAACCTCCCTGGGCAACCTATTCCAGTGCCTCACCACCCTAACAGAAAAGAACTTCTTCCTTATATCCAATCTAAACTTCCCCTGTTTACGTTTTAACCCATTACCCCTTGTCCTACCACTACTACTATCACTACTCTAATGAAGTCCCTCTCCAGCTTTCTCGTAGTCCCCTTTAGGTACTGGGAGGCTGCTCAAAGGTCTCCATGCAGCCTTCTCTTCTCCAGGCTAAACCGCCACAACTTCCTCAGCCTGTCTTCATATGGGAGGTGCTCCAGGCCCCTGATCATCCTCGTGGCCCTTCTCTGGACTTGTTCCAACAGTTCCATGTTTTTTTTATGTTGAGGACACCAGAACTGCACACAATACTCCAAGTGAGGTCTCACAAGAGCAGAGTAGAGGGGCAGGATCACCTCCTTTGACCTGCTGGTCACGCTCCTTTTGATGCAGCCCAGGATACAATTGGCTTTTTGGGCTGTGAGCGCACACTGCCGGCTCATGTTCATTTTCTCATCAACCAACACCCCCAAGTCCTTCTCTGCAAGGCTGCTCTGAGTCTTTTCTCTGCCCAACCTGTAGCTGTGCCTGGGATTGCTCCGACCCAGGTGTAGGACCTTGCACTTGGCATGGTCAAACTTCATGAGGTTGGCATCAGCCCACCTCACAAGTGTGTTGAGGTGCCTCTGGATGGCATTCCTTCCCTCCAGTGTATCAACTGAACCACACAGCTTGGTGTCATTGGCAAACTTGCTGAGGGCGCACTCAATCCCACTGTCCATGTCACTGACAAAGATGTTAAACAAGACCGGTCCCAACACCGATCCCTGAGGGACGCCACTCGTTACTGGTCTCCAGCCGGACATTGAGCCATTGACCACAACTCTTTGTGTGCGGCCATCCAGCCAGTTCTTTATCCACCGAGTGGTCCATCCATCAAATTGATGTTGCTCCAATTTAGAGACAAGTATGTCGTGTGGGACTGTGTTGAACGCTTTGCACAAGTCCAGGTACACGACATCAACTGCTCTACTCCTGTCCATCAGTTCTGTAGCCCCATCAGAGAAGGGCACCAAATTGGTCAGGCAGGATTTCCCCTTAGTGAAGCCATGCTGGCTGTCACCAAGCACCTTGTTGATTTTCATGTGCCTTAGCATGCCATCCAGGAGAATCTGCTCCAAGATTTTGCAAGGCACAGAGGTGAGACTGACTGGTCTGTTAATTCCCCAGGTCATCCATTTTTTTCCCCTTCTTGAAAATGGGGGTTATATTTCCCTTTTTCCAGTCATTGGGAACTTCACCTGACTGCCATGATTTCTCAAATATGATGGCCAGCAGCTTCGCAACTTCATTTGCCAGCTCCTTCAGGACCCGCAGATGGATCTCATCAGGACCCACGAACTTGTGTACATTCAGGTTCTTAAGATGGTCTCGAACCAGATCCTCTCCTACAGTGGGCCCAAGGTCTTCATTCTCACAGTCCCTGCATCTGCCTTCCAAGACTTGGGTGGTTTGGTCAGAGCCTTTGCCAGTGAAGACCGAGGCAAAGAAGTCATTGAGAACCTCAGCCTTCTCCAAATCCTGTGTAGCCAGTTCTCCCGAGAACTCCCACTCGTCTCACTGTCCTGAGGATCTCAAATTCGACCATCTCATGATCACTGCATCCAAGGCTGCCCTGGAGAGTCACATTTCCAACGAGCCCTTTCCTCTTGGTGAGCATGAGGTCAAGCATGGCACCTCTCCTTGTCAGCTCCTCTATTACTTCCAGAAGGAAGTTGTCTTCCACACAATCAAGGAACCTCCTGGATTGCTTGTGCCAGGCCGTACTGTCCTTCCAACAGATGTCAGGGTGGTTGAAGTCACCCATGAGAACAAGGGCCTGCGAGTGTGAGGCTTTTCCAATCTGTCTATGGAGTGCTTCATCCGCAGGTTCTCCTTGATCAGGCGGTCTGTAACAGATCCCCACAGTAATGTCTCCCATAGCTATATTCCCTTTAACCCTGACCCACAAACTCTCTGTGGACTGCTCACCTGTTCCCAGACAGAGTTCCATACTCTCCAGTCTATCCCTAACATAAAGGGAAAGTCCCCCTCCCCGCCTGCCAGGCCTGTCTTTTCTAAAGAGCCTGTAACCTTCCATTCCAACACTTCAGTCATAGGATCCATCCCACCATGTTTCTGTGATGCCTATTATATCATACCCCCGTAGACATGCACACATCTCTAATTCTTCTTGTTTGTTCCCCATGCTATGGGCATTTGTATAGAGGCATCTGAGCTGAGCTCCAACTGAAGCCGGCTCATTGGCTGGAGCAGCTGGGATATCTCTACATTGCTCCGAGCATTTATTATAGGTTCTGGCATTGACTGGGTGTGTTGGGATGGAATGATGCCCCCCTCCCCCAACACATCTAGTTTAAAGCCTCCTTGACCAGTCTGGCAAGCCTCCTACCAAAACTGCTCTTTCCCTTCTTTATCAGACCAGCTCCATCAGCTTCCACTAGACCTGGCCTACAAGCTTGGGTCCCATGTTCAAGACACCCAAACCCCTACTATGACACCACCCTTTTAACCAGTTATTAACCTGGCTAATCCTCCTAGCTTTTTGTAGATCCTCCCCTGTATCCTGGAGAATTGACAAAAAGACTATCTGAGCTCCAGAGCCCCTAACCACCTCTCCCAGGGCTCTGTAGTCCTTCTTCATGTTCCCCAGGCTACTAATATCTATATCCCTAGCACCCACATGTATCACCAGGAGTGGGTAATAGTCCGTGGGACTTACTAGAGCAGGCAGCCTCTCTGCCACATCCCTGATCAGTGCCCCCCGTAGGCAACACACCTCCCTTGAGACGGGGTCTGGCCGGCAGATGAGTGCTTCTGTCCCTTTCAGTGTAGAGTCCTCTGCTACTAAGACCCGCCACTTTTTCCTAACAGCACCAGTAGAGATCTTCTTTACCAGATCTACCGTAATTCAGAAAGCTTGGAGATAGTCTTAACTGGTTACTGAAAATGAATGAACAAGGGTGTTTCCTTGCTTATATATCCCCTCAGGGGATAAAGAAGCCAGATGGTGTAGGAACACTTGCTGGGAAACTTTCAGCTGGTAGTTCCTTTATCAACTCAACAGACCAAGGAATCAAGTTTTTTTCAGAGCCTGCTAGAATGCTTGCATGAATAAATACAGCTAATCTTATATAAAAATCTATTGAAGACACTGTTATATACTTAAGATCTAGCATAGAAAAAGACTTTTTCCTACATGATTAAATCTACTCTGTCTTATAGCTAGATGTACCTCATGAATAAATTCAACTAAGTCCTAAAAAAAAATCCTTCCTTCTCACCACACATCACATGTAAGTATTTAAAACTGAAAATAGTTTATTAGGTGTTCATGAATAGAAGGCAAAATCAGGCTTGAAATGGAAACAGAAGCTTTAAACACTGCAATTATTAATACTATGAACTATTTATAAAAGATAAAAACTTTGCCTAATACAATATTATTTATGAGAAGACTTAACAAATATAGATCATTAAGATAATAGGTAAAAGAGCAGTATGTGTGAAAAGCCCTTTTGAAGGTAGAAATCAAGTATTTCAGCTTGTAAATTTTACTTTCGACAAAGGCTCAGAATCTTTCCACTTAGTTTTAGGCATGTGACTGAGATATTTAGTTTGAGAGCACTGTTGCTTTACAATTCTTGTACTATTAAGTGAGAAAAAAATGTAATTTTTGTAGACAATATGCCCTGTATAAGATGTGAATTGCCCTTCAGTGGAGTTGCTAGGGAAACAGATCTGATAAACCAACATCTATTCATCTAAAAGACTGGTTCAGAAATGCTGAAAAAAATCATACTCAGAAGAATATTTATCAGCAACCACTATCAAAATAGAAAGACAATAAAAGCTACAGGGCTTTATCGTTGGTCCACTGCTATTCAGTATTTTATTTAATTACTTTGTAGAGTTATTAAATACAGTTGCATAGAAGACTTCAATACGGAATGGCAATGCAAATGTTTTGGAAATTCAAATTCATAACTTGAAAGACATTTTGATATATTGGTCAAAATGTTAAAAATTTGTTTTCTAAGGCATACCTATGCACTTCAAGTTTCTGAAATAATCATTGCTAAAATAAAAAAATATATACTATATACCTCACCAGTTCAGTCTTTTTCTTTTCTCAGAATTTTTTTTATCACAGTCACTATTTTTATCTTTCCTCCTATTGTACGTGTATGCACTATTTTATTGTTGATTAAAGAAAAGAAGCAGACCTTTGCAAATGGCTGTAATGGCAGATGTGGAGAACACCATCATGAACAACATGTCTTAGAGGAAGAAAAGGAGTGAAAGGAGCAAGAAAAAGAAGTAGATATGAAGTGCAGCCTTGACAGATGTAATATAAAACATTATGTTCCTAGAAGTAAAAAGGAGACTTTTCCAATTAATATGAAAGTACACACAGAGAAGGAAAGGATTTGAAGAGTGGGATGATACTGTTGAAGATGATTGAATATTTATTAAAAGGATTAACACAGCAAATCCTATTTCAGCTTGTTCCATATTGCTGAAAGAATTAAAATCGTAGCAAAAATACGTATACACAATGTGTGATGCAGAAAATGATTAATTCAATTCACATTTAGTGTACTAGGGGGAAAACCTTATTTAAAATTATGAGTAATTTACAAATCCATGTTTTAAGTCAGCTTTTGCCATCTTTCTTCAGTGAAATGACTGGAATGTCTACCAGAGTTTGCACCTCTTCATGATGAAAAGCTTCTGGTAATATTGAAGAACTATATAATATATAAAATTATATAGAATGTATATAAAAATATCTCTCCTTCACTTTTTTACAGAAAAAAATGTAGATATATTTGAAATTACAACAGAAGGGTGGGAGAGATATATACATCTTATCTGAAGCAATTTTAACACATTTTTGTGAAGTGGTTAGATTTCACAAAAATGGCTGTAACATACCAAAGAAGAATGGAAGCAAAATCAAATTCAAAATGTAAGATAGGCAAGAAAAAGGAAAGAAGGGGAAATATAAGGTAGTGTCAGTAGAAAAGGGCAGAATGAGTGAACAAATGACATAATTAATATTTACGTTTATTCTTTTAGAACTTCAGATTCATATTTGAGTTACCTGGGATAGCTCAAACCTCATATATAGTGCAAGCTAATTGAGAACATGACCTTCTTCTTACCCAAGAGAATGAAAATAAAAAAGAACTATTTTCTTCTTTAATATGAAACCAGAATTGTGCAAGTTGAAGAACAGACAATATTTCCTCTCCATAAGGGCCATAAGACGATAGGTTGATGTATCAAGTAAATGAAGCCCCAACACTTACTGGTATTTTAAAGAGATAATCAGACACGGAGTTTGACCTACTAAAGTAGATTATAATTTTTCTGAACTGGGAGGTCTAGAGCAAATGACTGAAAAAAGCTTTTTAAATTTTTATTCAATAGTGGTAGCGGATAGAATTTTGTTTTACATTTCTAGATTAAATAACCCATCCACTGCACACACACACACCCCTCTCCTCCCAGTGAAATACATTAATACTTGTTAGAGTCACCTGAGAACTGACTCTTGGACCATGCCAAGTAGATTAAGGGGTAAAAACTGAACTGGGACATCCCTACCCCTCTCCCACCAGCACCTTGAGGAGACCAGGGAGGCAGAACAAGTGTATATGTGCAGGCTGAAGAGCCTCTGAGGGCTTGTTGTTAGGAAACTCAGATCTGATTGCAAGAGCATGCCTTTGACTTGTCTGTCGCTAACCATCCCTTTGCAGCCTTAATGCTGTCAAGAAAGCTTCTGCAAACAGAAAAGACAACAAAGGTCATTCCTAAATATGCTTATCAATAAGGAGCACAAAGTACAAATGTAAAGTCATGGAAATAATTAGCATGGCCATGCAGAGTTCAGTGTGGTATAGCTGCAGTCATAAACAGTAACAGCACTTTCTGCAGGACTATCCTGGGAAAATATACTTAACATTTCACATGGAAACGCAAGCTTTTCAAATGTTCCTAAGTCTTAGAAATTAATTCTGACCAATGAAAATAACAGCAATAATGGTAGAGAGACACCTAAAAAAAGTCTGAAAGATGAAACCTTCATAACAAGTATCTAAATTGAGATGACTTATTTCTGGGTATTAGTATCTTGCTGTCAGCACTGAAATTGTGGTAATTTTATGAGGTAGTTAACTTTCAAATACTGCTGTTTATCTACAATGCTCAAAGACATTGAATAAAAATAAACAAATTTACAGCACGGAAGAGAAATTCTGTCCAGTAATAAAAAAAACATTTTCAGCTGTACATATCCTAAGCCTCATGATTAACCTTTATCTTGAGACAAAAGTATTACTCAAATGCAAACAAGCCCATTTTTGTTATTCAGTAATATAAACTCACAAAGTTATTTGTGAGAAAGTTGCTATTTAAGTCTACCATCCACATAAAATCAAGCCTGTTATCATCATTTAGTGTTGGGCTAATTTCATGAGTTATAGTCAGCACAGGAAACTACTGGTTGGAAACCTATTTATTTCAGATACACACAAACATATAAAATGATTAAACAGACACAAAACCAGAACATTTATTATAAACAACTCAATTTTATCATATTAATGGGTGTATCATCAACTGGAAAGTATAAATTTCTAAGTCTTTTCAAACCAAATAAATTAAACAAGAATGGAAGAGCAGGAAGGGATGGGCTATTAAGTTTTCAGAAAAACACATTTTACTTTGATTTTAGTGATGGGTTTTCCTGTCAACTGTGGAACAAGGTTGTAATATGGGTAACTTGGAGCCTGCACACAACTGTGTCAAGTACATTCACTACCTTAAATCACAAGAGATTTTTTTGCGGATCTATGGAGTATTTCACAAATTGGCTTTTGTATTATACAGGTTAGGGTCAACTGGATATTTGCTTAAAAAAGGAAATTAAAAAGATTAAATCCTATTACATAAACCTTGCCTGCTTTATAATGCCTTATTAAGTACGGGTAAATAGGATTTATGCTAATCCACAAATTTATACCATTAATCCTATTTTACAGTGCATTTTTTTCTGATTTTTTTTTTCAATTGCATTCTACAGTCCTCTTTCAACATTTCCTGAGTTTACTAGATATTCATGGGATAAAATAGCAAGAATGACTGCTTGGATTAAACATCCTGCCCGATCTATACGATTACAATTTGTATGGTCATTACCTGACACTAGAATGAGGGATGAGTATTTGACAAAAGACATGGCAATTTATTAGCATTTGCCTGCTGGCCTGAGTGACACTTTTATATTATGTCCATATTTTGTCCTGGACTCTTTTCAAAGTTTTCTGATTAAATTCTAGGATAGGCAGTTGCTGCAGCCTCTAAAGCATACTTTTGAAATAGCTTTGATAATGTTCTGTCATTCATATATTCTGGCACATTCTTTTCTACATATTGTATATTCCATTCTTTACCTTTTACCCCTCTGTTCACAAATCACTGTCACTAAAAATGTTGCACAGCAATCAAAGGGCTGCTTACTTTCACCGCACACGGTCACTAGGTGCAAGATAACATCTAAATACAAACTAAACTAAACACTAGCATACACTCTTCTAACATTAATCATTTAGGATTCTTGGACATGGCAGCTATTAATGATATAAAAAACTGCTACAAGGGCAAATACAACATCAGCCATTTTAGTCTGAAATTGCCCTGTATTCTAGGAAGCCTGCATTGCTGCTGTATACATCCCAGACTTTGCCCTTCCTCAAGGAACAGCCTGAGGAGCCTGACTACCATGCACGTATACGCCTACATATACGAACACTCCCCAACATGTGTGGTTTTTTGCTCTAGAAATACAATTTTTTTCCATAGCTGCATATCCATACACTGTGCAATGCAATGTGTCCTTATTTTTCCTGTAGACAGGGAACTTGCCTCTGATTGCAAGGAACTTGCCTTTGAACTTGCAACTATAACAGCTTGATCAACATCAGCACCCCAAAGCCATTAACTCTGATGCTACTGCTCTCTACAGCTACCTGAGAGGAGGTTGTAGTCAGGTGGGTGTCAGTGTCTTCTCCCAAGCAACAGGACAAGAGGAAACTGCGTTAAGTTGTTCCAGTGGAGGTTTAGATTAGATATTAGAAAAGATTTCTTCACTACAAGGTTGTTGAGCACTGGAACAGGCTGCCCATGGCAGTTGTTAGGACACCATTGGTGAAGGCATTTAGCCGATGTCTAGATGTGGTGCCTGGTGACATGGTTTAGTGGTGGACTTGACAATGCATGGTTAATGGTTGGACTCGGTGACCTTAAAGGTCTTTTCCAATGTAAACAATTCTGTGATTCTGTGATTCACATTGATGTACAAAGGATTAAAAGCAAGCATCACACATCATATCTGTGTCCAGTTCTCCAAGACCTTCCTAATGCTCCCTCTGCACAATGGCCTTGGAATCTCATCAGTAACTTTTGATGTGGTTTCAAGATGTATCTTCAGATTATAAACTGACAGCAAAGCACCCAGTGGCATTGTGTCCTTCCTAAGGTAGATAGGTTAAGGTTTTAACTGAATAGAAAACCTTCAGGCAAACCTAGGCATTGTAGAGAAAAAAGTGGTGCCAACAGTAACCTCTTGTAATTCATTTATGCCTCTTTTCATACTTTTCTCACAGTAATTTTGATTGTGTCATTTATGGCTGAAAACTTCTTATCTTGATAAACTTAATACCTTACTAATGCTTTACTTCATTGCTATTTCCATAGATTTTAGTGGCATCATGCATCAAGTAATATGAGAAAGTTAGCATCTGACCCATGACTTTTTAGCCTGGAGGAACCACTTCCAATCAAACCAATCAGCAAAAATGAATCGTGATTTATTAATCTATTTTGTACTTGCACTGTTGATTAACACATGAAACAATTTTTGTATTTTTTTCTGATAACAAAATCTGCAGGTGCTTTTTTCCCTATCTCTATTAAAATGATACATGACTTTTATTTCAGTCTGGCTTTTTTTGGCTTTAGTATAAAACAAAGGAAAATTGCTAATGAAGTTGAAGCCTTTTTTTCCCTAATATTCTAAGTATTGATACATGTTCAACTTGAAACAAGTTCAGCAAATTCTTCTAGTTCAAATCAAGCTCTTACATGCACACATTTAAATAGGATGGTGAAGAGGCACACATTTTTTGTAAATTATATAATAATATATATTTATTGCATATTGTATTGTTGTCAGAATTGGAACTCTAACTTGGACTTCTATTAACTGTATTCATCTTATACTCATAATGAAAAATTAAAGCATTTTCTTTTTTAGTTTACTTCATTATAAAAAATATACAATCCCCCAAATAGCTTCAGTTTATACTCATCGCCTCATACTGAAGCTAACGCACTGTAATTAGAAGGAAAAGGAACAAATGCTAAATTACATCTCCTGTTAAAAAAGATTTTTATGTATGAGTAATTAATTGAAAACTAAAACCCATAAATAGTTACAGAGTTAATAGTTATTCCTTTTAAAATTTACACTTCAGCATGTAATACATCTAGTCTTAAACAATGCTTTGCGAAACAGAGAGGTTTTTTTGAAAGAGATTTCATGTAGGATAGTTTGAACATACAGTAGAATCTGTACAGCAATTCATAGTAATTGATGCGATTGTGTTGAAAATATATTAATTTTCTATTTTTATATTTGTAAAATTTTAGTAACTTGGGTACTCACCACTTTTTCCTCCCCTATCCTGTACTAGCTCCCTAATTAATAATAGCCAACAAATTGTTACAATGATAACCCACAGCAAAAAGAGCATATTGCCCTCAGTGATGATAAAATTTTACTGCAGTGCCAGCCCCTTCTGACCGTTTGCAATTAATGTACGGACTGCTTTCAGCTGTGCTCTTTGCTGTGCTCCACCAGCACCCAGGAAGTTCCCAAGGCTTTTCAGAGCTCAAGAGGCAGCAGAAGGTGCCCCTTAAATGCAGTCTTTTCAGAGCATAAAACTGGATACTCTGCTCCAATCTCCTCAGTACAGCAGAGCTGGATTTCAGCTCCGTGCTGGGTCTATAACAGTAAAGGAGCTAAAGCAGATGTTTTCCATCATTATCCCTATTTTGTTCAGTGAATTAATTTACCCTTGTAGTACACATGTGAAAGATCATATTTACATTTTGATGTGTATCACTTTTAGGACTGAATGTCCCAGAATGTATTCTTCCATCCCAGTCAGGTCAGTGGTAAGCTGCTCCATGCACACAACTTCTCTTCTTTGATCTTCAGAGATGCCTGCTCTTAAATGACGTTATAGAGGGTTTATCTTATTAGGAAAGCTAGACCAAGTGGCAAGACTAGGCATCTATATTTCATGCTCACTGAAATACATTTTGTTAGGTGCCACTGTATACAAGACTGGATCTAAGCCTAACTCATGATTTATCCGTTGTACTTTGCATCAGATACAGTGATACGGAGTCATTGTATTACCATCTGCTACACAGCTGACTGAAAGTAATGCTAAGGTGAAATCCTACTTTCCAAAGGTAAGGGAAGTATTTAACCTTTACTCATCCCTGTCTGTACTTGTTCTCAGCAAGCATAAGGAGAAGAAGATGTGTAAGTCGACCATCAGAAAATCATCTTTACCACCCTCCTTGGAATTTTAAATCTGGAAATCTCATTTCAAAGACACTAATATTTTGTTACTAACTGGAGTTCGTAGTTATATATGGGGAGAAAAGTAGTTCTGAATATACAAATACCAACACTGTCTTCTAGTCCATGTCAATATTATTGTTTTAATTTGCAGCTGCCATTATCTGACCAGTACCTTTCTACATGGGTATTTATTTTTGACATAGTTAAGTATTGAGGCTCTTGATCTTGAAAAAGAGAGCAATATAAAGCAGTGGCTTAGTTTCATTACTGGCAACATCTCAGTGCATATTTCCCAGGACTCTACTATATCACACTATACATTACCTCAGTCGACAGCTTTGGGGATGTATTTTATTAAAATGTTAAAATACCAGCAATTTCTCTTTTAACTATAAAGTATTTTGTATGTATGTTCAAAAGTGGTCTCTGTAGAAAATGTATTCTTTGTGGAGAAAACCCACAGTTTAATATTTTCTTGGCATCATTTTTCCAACAGAAGATGGCTTTTGTTTGAAAAAATAAAAACAAAACCAAAACGAAACAACCAACAACAAAAGCCCCCCCCCCCCCCCAAATATCTGGTAAGAACTAGAATATATCTCTATTTACCTCTGTACAGCAATTAATATACTGCCAAGACAATACAGTTTGATAAAGAGTATTAAAAGTTGCAAAAAGCAGAAACTTTTAGTAGCTGCTACTGTCCCCCAAGACGGGAACAGTACTGCATAATGCTGTAACATATGAGAGTGTTCCCTCTCCTCAGAATTAGACCATAATTTGGACAATTAATGAAAGCATAAGAGAATCTGTTTTACTTAAATGCCTAATACAAAATCTAGAATCATGTGTATGTATTCAGTAGAGACAGTGATTCTGAACATTGGTTCTGGTTGTTTCAAAATAATATCCAAGGAGGTATATCCAGATGAGTGTTATGGAAAAAATATGCAGTATAAGACTGTTTTCACCTCTGAAAAAGATCAATTTTTATGCAACCGCCCACCATAGACAGTCTCCATTCTCTTTTCTAAATTTATCTGTGATAAACCCATGCATTCACTGGAACTACTCCACATTTACAGTACTGTGAGAACAGGAGTCAGACTGGCAAAGAATCCCCCATCACTGCTCTATGCTCTATCATGTTATGTTCAATGGAAGTCAGTATCAGCAGTGGAAACTGGTAAGCTAAGATCACTAAAACCAATTGTTTTAATATATTTATGAATTAATTGTTACAGATGGATTATCTGCAAAGCATGTCTGCTACAGCAAAATGCCAAAAGGCAGCAATTTCTTTTACGGAGGAAATATAAGATTACATATTAGTCTCCACAAAACCATGGTTGGACAAAAAAACCCATGCCTTTTATGCTTCTTTGATGGTACCCTGCCCACAGAAGAAGTCCTTCTTCCCTTATATCAGCCCTGCTCATTTTTTTTTATATGAAGGCTTCAAGACTGTAAATCTAAGTGCAAATAGGCATAACAATGCAAAAAAAATGTCATGAGTTATGCTGTGATAAAAAACATACACGGCATCTCAGCTGAAGAATTTATCTGGGAAGATGTTAAACAGCAGAAGAGAAATAAGTTTTACTCAGAGTTTTCCACAACATGGACAATTAAAAATAGCCAACTCACATTGAAAAGAATGTAATTCAGATGCAAAAACACAATACAAAGATGCGGAGTGCAAGCAACATGGGAATTGAAGAACTATTGAGTAAGCTTCAGGAAGCCCTTAAGCTCTGCAGTTAGATGGCTGCCGGGTGTGGGGTCATGAGTTCAAAATGTTATTGCTTTCTTATGATTATATTGTTACTCTATTTTATTCAAAATGACAACAAACCCTTCTGATTTGAAAGGTCTAAGGTCTTGCTTATCATTACTGTCTCTGTACTTAAGATTACTGGTATAGTGATATCACTGTGTTATGTTATTTGGTTATTTAGTCTCGTATAGTAGTAGTCAAGGTTGGAACTATCTAGAAAGGGCTGGAAATACAGTAATGTGCTTCACAGTTTCCCAGTGCAGATACAACTCCTCAGTTACAGCATGAATAATTTAAAACTGCTAACACTGAACTGCAGACTTACTATAGTAGCATTTATTAAAAAACATACTCATTTGAAGCAGTAATTGTTCTGCTACCAGGGCACAACCCTTCATAACATCCCTTTAACAAGCTGGTTTTTAGTTTTTTTTTTTTTTTTTATGAAGATAGAATTCTAATTTTTCCAGTAGCTACAAAGTGCAATGCATGAGTACCTTTCCTCATTTGTTTTTCATTATGTATCACTACCCAGAGGCAATCATTAGCTAATTTGCTGATTTACAGTTGTAGTTTATGAGCTTTAAACAATGCTAAGCCATTATGGTTCCATTTTAGTGTTATGAGAGGAAAATCACTGCCCTTTAAGTTGCATAAAAACATCTCTCAACCTATGCGCTTCTAGCTTCTCACACATCTAGAACTGTTATATTGCCTTCCTTGCTAGAATTAACCCTAAATAATGTTTAGTCTGCTGCTTCCTCCTAAACTGCAGAGAATTCTTTTTTGCCACCTATCACAATCTAAGGGTGCAAAATAAGTATATCATAAGAAGTAGCAGCGATTGCTTACTCAGGTTCCTAGTGAAATCCAAGCTGAAAAATAAATTGGTTACTGCTGGCTATTTTGGTTGGTTTTCCTTAGATAACTGAGACATTTTTCAGCATATTGTAAAATGCAAGCAAATGAACTGAAGTACAGTGTTTTAATTGCTCTAATGGGTACTGATAGGTAATGTGATTAAATGTTCCTCTGCATGCTAGCAAAGGAGTACAGGGAGATGATGGTGGATGGGACAGCCCAAATACCACCCTGCCCAGATCCTCCCATCACAGGAAGGGCATCCATCACTGGCTATTAGTCAACTGCATGTTACTGGAGGGACTGTGGATCAAAGGGTTTTGAGCATCAACCGCTGGAGACATGCTGTGGCCTCAGGGGTGTGATACTTGTGTGATAGTAACCGGGGAGACTGGGATTCAGGGGCAGGTACTGGGAAGACTGAGTTCTGAGGACAGCTGCTGGGAGATATATCTTATACATACTTCCCACTAGGGGACCTTCATCCTTCTCAGCCAGAGAGGGGAGTGGGATAAAGCTGCTGGTGCTGTCTGTGTTTGTGTGAGTGCCATGCGTTTGTCTGTTCTTTATGGCTGCACATGTATACGTGCATGTTTATTGCATACAGGCGTTTGTATGTGTGCCCCCTGGGTGTACATGCTCAGGCTCTGTTTTAAATTTTGGTGATTCCAACATGTTTTCTGTAAATATGCAGTGGGTTAGAACAGAGCCTCTGGCTGACAAGTGATACTACAGGAAGGAGATCATCCTCTGGACAAAGCACTCTGGTTAATATTAAAGCATGTTGTTTTCAATATCTTCCACGTATTGCCTCTAGAAAGACCTAAGAATGAATGAGTAGTTAGGGATTCTGATAAAGTTACCAAACCTTTCTGTTGATATGACTTAAAATTCTCCTAAACCTGATTTAAAATTTAATGCTATATAGGCTTTTCTCAAACACATCTTAGTGTACTCGGGAAACAGAGCAAACAGTTTCTAAGGAGAAGGCATCTGGCATCTCTGGCTTCTGGTGCAATTTGGAAAAAAAAAAAAAAGAAGTCAATCCTAACAACAGCACCACATGTCAGTTAAACTTCAGTTAATTTTGAAAGTGCTTTGAGTCAGACTTCAACCCCAGGCAACTGCTGAGCAGCAGAACAAGGGTTGGGTTGACCTCAAAGTATGACTTTACCATACTTTTAAATGGGAGGGTAATAGCCAGTAAACCACAGCTACAATTGCTGGGTGGTAAGTAAGCGTCTTCTGTATTTCTACTTTGCTGGAGGATCAGTTAGCACATTGGTCCTACCCCTTCCTACAACAAAGGTCTGCTCCAATGCTGCTAGATTTTATGTTCATTTCTTACATTGGTGTTTGGAAAACCACATGGAAAAGTGGCCGTGCATACATGAGAAGTCAGGCAAGATGCTTGTAATGATCCCTATTTACGAACCTGCAAATTTTAACATAGGTAATATGTTCTCCTTCAACTCACATCAATGTAAATCTTCCCTTGCTTTGACCAAATAGCTGCATATTTTGTTGAGGTATGCTAAATATTACTTGCACTCTAACTAAATATTGCTCTGCATCATGTGATAAAGCGTAGTACCTATAAGAGGCACACCGGATCCTTGCTGTGTGTGAGAAGGCCTCAGGTAGCCCCAAATGAATTCTCTGACTGTCTGTACCTGCTAATCTGTCCTTGGCTGCTTAATAAATGCTGAGCTGCATGTGCTCTGTTTTAATGTTACCCTTGATGATCTGCATACATTCAGTGGGAACAGGGAGAACTGAAGTGAGCTGCCTAAATCAACCCAAGAACCAGCATTTCACCCCAGACAGACTGTACTCTTCTTTGCAACCACTTTTACAAAGCAGAGGAAGAATCTAAAAGCTTAAAGACATGAAAAGTTCCTCTAGAGGTCCAGCCTCCAGAGCCTAATTAAAATAAACGCTGCAAGCCAGATTGAAACCACAGTAAGATACATGCACAATCATGCCCAGTCTGCTAATAAAACCTGCACACACACTTATTTCTTTTGATGACTGGTGAAGAAGTAGTAAGTACTTCATAAAAAACTTGGCATTATGCAGTTACAGTGGATGTGTTTTGCGTAAGGGGGATTTGTCATTGCGAAGTATTCATTTAAAGGCATTTGGTATACAGTTAAGAGACTTGAGTTGAAAAATGAACAGCTAAAATAAAATGACTGGAAAAGCAATTTAAATTATAGTCTGGAAATCTTCTAATTGTCTTACAGAATTTAAGGAAAAATGTAAATGCTCTGGAGAAGTGAAAACAACAACCTGCAAATCTTGCTGGTTGCTGATGAGATACTGTAGTAAAGGAAATAATTTAAGCCAGTGAAAACTTACACTTTCTGACTTAAATTAGCAGTAACGAAATGTACTGTGACAGCACACCTAGTTTCAATTTTGGATAATACGGAAAAAGGGCACATTTCTGTGACAACAACAGGTAATTCGTTTAATGATAACTTGTGGAATGACATTTTATCTAAAGCAGAGATTTATTTTGAGGTTTTTACATTTTGCTGCTATATTAAAAAAAATAATCTTTGGACATTGACTTAGCCATAATTATTTGAAAATAAATAACCTTTTTAAAGATTACATTATTTGACATTTTTCAGAAGAAAAAGATGATAGAGTGTAAAGTACTGCTTTGGTCACTGTTGTAACTGGCCAGGATTCTCTTCTGAATATCCCCTGTATCACTGAGCTCTCATATTTTCTGGAATGCACCTCTGCGACCTTATTTGTTTCCTTCATAGTGCCAGGCTTTCTCAGGAATTACTCTGATATTACTGGTGTCATGATTCAGTCTCTGTGTATGATCCTAAAAATGTCACCTTTTCTTCGCATGATAATTTAAATAATCACTTGTAATATAGTTAACTTCTTTCAGAAAAAATGGACTGTGGACTTCTCTCACCATTTATATCTACTCCCTGCCTTCTGCAAAAACTTTGCCTTCATCCTTACACCTACATAAAACATATAATAAGAACCGCCAATTCCTCAGTCCGCCCCCTCCTGAAATTCTTCTAAGGCCAGTTCTGAATATAAGCCTCTTTTCTCTAATAATAAAAATGTACTTGCTAAGACTTACTCTTGCAGATTACTATAGCACTGATGATATATGCAGCAAACTAGTCTTCATCCCAGTACATTCTAGCAGCTGGTGCTTGCAACACATTACTTCACCAGTTTAGCACATACTAGACTGCTATTAGAAATATGGTGGACTGCTCAATGACTGTTCAATGACTGAATACCTTCATGTGCTTCCATACATATTTGAGAGCATGTGTCACCACTGACCTTAATTCCTTCAGGGGAAAATGCAGAACTCTGTTCTGAAGGACTTTTTTTTAAAGCTATGTATGTGATTAGATGATATTTTGAAAGTAAACATGAATTCAGTAAAAAGTGTGAGGATGCCTGTATCTGACTGTAGCACACATCCAGATGAGGCTTAGGGCAGTGCTGCTCCAACACTGCCACAGGGATTCGGAGGATTCAGAGCACAGGCAGAATATTCTCCTACTGGCTCAAAGGCTCTGGAATTTAAATACACACAAAGACATACCAATAGGATTTGCAAATTCAGATCAAAATATTTAGCATTGAAATAAGTGTTAAAAGTGAGCCCAGCAGAATGGGAGGTAAGCCCCACTAATCTTTCTCTAGTGCTACTTACTTATCCTAGTGTAACTCCTATTGCTGGTTGGTATAAGTAACAGGAAAACAGGGAGATGTTAGTGGGAGTAAAGTTCTCCTAGAAATAGATGATGCAAATAAAAGAACTGAATGAAATTGTTAATAGTTCAAAGCATTTCAGGGGTTGCTTGTGTGCCTGGGGATTTCATGTGAACACTACTAATAGAGATATTTAGGAAGGAGGAAGATGTTTGCAATCTTGTCATATCCTGCGTCTTACTAAACTAGCTTTGTTTTGCCCATTATATTGTTCCATTTACATTTTTGTGTCTGTACTATAGCTCCCTAGCAGAAATTTAAGTAGTCCAGAAAACGCTGTGCCACTTTGTTAAAATATATAAATAAAAGTGTTATAAAATCCAGTAAGATTCTGCAAGTTGCCTCCCACATCAGAGTCATAAATTGATCTTGGATGTAGATTTGAAGAACAAGGCAAAAAACATTTAACATCAAGATAGTTTTGGAAGTGGGAGGATGACATGCTTGATAAATGAAAATTGGAGAGTGCACATGAAATTTCCAAAATGCTGTAACAGACCACTCAAATGGTTAGTACATAACGAATACATTTGGCATGTTCTGCACAAAGGCCACAAAATATGGTCAATTCATGTGACAAGCAACAATGGATACTTTTTGAATCACAGCAACAATCTTCACAGAGTTGAAAACAAAAGCATGCAAGCAGATGAATCCACTGCACTTTCTTGCACAAGAGAAATATATCTGAAGGTCAACCTGTACTACTAAGCCAGTTTTAGGTGCTTGATGGATGTTTCTTTAATAGCCTTTCTCTAGCCAGGCCCAACAACTTGTAAGATAGTTTGAGCCCAAGAGAACTAATTTTTTGATGAAACTGGTATGTTGTGAGAAAGAACTAGGTTCAGCTATTCAAAACAGTCAGCCCCAAACAGGTTTAAACAAATGGGTGACCTAAAAGCTTTTGCCTAGTGACAAACTAGAAAGTGAGTTTCCCATTCACGTTAACATCATAAAGCACAGCCTCACAAAATGATGTATTTTTAAAATTTTATGGGAGATGCAACTGATGGAAAAAAAAAGAATAACCTACTAAAATATTCCAGGAAAATAATAAAAAAATTCTGAAGCCCAATAAAGAATTATTTGCTAATAATGCTGGAGAAAATACTGTCCCCCGCCCAAAAGGCATACATCTCCAGGGGAAGAATTTCATGGTGTTTCTAACATTAGAAATGTATATCACATATAGTGTGTGAACATCTGTTTAAGTTTTAAATTTTGAGAAGAATGCAATTTGGGATTTTGCCAGTCTTTACTGACGTAAAAAAGGTGGAGAGAAAGATGTATAAACTCATAATACATCATGGCTTCAATTTGTAGCCATATAAGACTGAGTCCTGCAAGGCACTGGCTGTTAGGAGACTTTTTGCAAAGCATCAGGTTGATTGAACAATTTAACTTCATATATTTCAGAAATACAATTTCAGAGGAATTGTAAAATCATAGAATCATAGAGTAGTTAGGGTTGGAAAGGACCTTAAGATCATCTAGTTCCAACCCCCCTGCTAAACCTCACACTAAACCATGTCACCCAAGGCTCTGTCCAGCCTGGCCTTGAACACTGCCAAGGACGGACCTTTCACCACTTCTTTGGGCAACCCATTCCAGTGCCTCACCACCCTCACAGTAAAGAACTTCCTTATATCCAACCTAAACTTCCCCTGTTTAAGTTTTAACCCGTTACCCCTTGTCCTATCACTACAGTCCCTAATGAAGAGTCCCTCCCAGCATCCCTATAGGTCCCCTTCAGATACTGGAAGGCTGCTATGAGGTCTCCACGCAGCCTTCTCTTCTCCAGGCTGAACAGCCCCAACTTTCTCAGCCTATCTTCATATGGGAGGTGCTCCAGTCCCCTGATCATCCTCGTGGCCCTTCTCTGGACTTGTTCCAACAGTTCCATGTCCTTTTTATGTTGAGGACACCAGAACTGCACACAATACTCCAAGTGAGGTCTCACAAGAGCAGAGTAGAGGGGCAGGATCACCTCCTTCGACCTGCTGGTCACGCTTCTTTTGATGCAGCCCAGGATACAACTGGCTTTTTGGGCTGCGAGTGCACACTGAAGCCAGCTCATGTTCATTTTCTCATCAACCAACACCCCCAAGTCCTTCTCCACAGGGCTGCTCTGAATCTCTTCTCTGCTCAGCCTGTAGGTGTGCCTGGGATTGCTCCGACCCAGGTGTAGGACCTTGCACTTGGTATGGTTAAACTTCATGAGGTTGGCATCAGCCCACCTCACAAGCGTGTCAAGGTCCCTCTGGATGGCATTCCTTCCCTCCAGGGTATCAACCGAACCACACAGCTTGGTGTCATCGGCAAACTTGCTGAGGGCGCACTCAATCCCACTGTCCATGTCACCGACAAAGATGTTGAACAAGACCGGTCCCAACACTGATCCCTGAGGGGCAGCACTCGTTACTGGTCTCCAGCTGGAGACCAGTATTTTTCTATATATTTTTCTATATATTTTTCTATACTTACAACATCTTCTCCAATCTACTCCTCCTCTCCAATCTTTCCTCCACTCCATCACTTTGATTCTCTTTTTTCCCCTTTATTAGTGACCCTTGCTCCTCAATACAAGCATAGCAGGGCTTGTTGCTTTGCTCTCATTCTCTCAGCTAGGCTTTTAACCTCTCTCTGTCACACAGAGACATGTAGTTCCAATATTCCAAATACTTCTGTCTTTCTTTATACTGCATTCATTTATTTCAACACCATCTTTTATTTTTTCTCTGAAAATTCGAGTTTGCTGCCTTTGCTTGCTTTCATAATTTGCTTTCTTTATCTTACTTTTATGGCTTCCTCATTTCTTTTTTCCTTTCTTGCTGCAAATTTTCCTTCAGGTCCTTCTTGTTGCCTAAATTCGATTCAGTACGCTTGTACCAATTCAAGATGAGAATAAAACTGGTCCGCTGCCTACACAAGATGCATTCTAGCATTTTCCTTTTAGATGCTAGAAAATTGTTTAGTCTGAAGGTTTATTGCATTCTTGCTGATTGTCTTTCAAAACACTTTAATTATCAGTGAATGCAGAATTTATACCGATGCAAAACCAGTCTGAGATAGTCTTGCAACTGTACAATACTTGAAATATCTGTTTGCTACAGTTTTAGGAAACAGAATAATTCTCAGGAAAAAACAGTGTTGCCTCACAAGCTGGAAACAGTATTGCTCTCAGCATATGCCATTGCTTGCAAGATATAAATACTACTCTTGTGAAACTAATCTGATACACTGTATTTTTTTTCCCCATTTGATTACATTGCAGAAAAGTTCATGCAATCTAATGTGATTTGATAATACTGCATCATAAGTCCATGTAGAATACTAAGTGTTTTGGGAGCAAGTGTTTCTCATATAAATGACCTTTATTCTTTACCATTATTACAGAAACATACAAAAACGACTGACCAACAAACCCTCTTTTCTTGTATGGTTTCCCTTTTAATGCCTCATTGAGTGAGCTGTTGTGGTATCAAATGAAATATGAGGATGCTTGAGTCTGGGGCAAATACGTAATGTGTGATATCCTGATTTTCAATTCCAATTCTTACTTTTTATTGAAGATTTCACTCCCCAAGATCCAACCCCAAGTTCTCAATTTGTTCTTTATTATTTTGAGCACTATTTTCATTGTTCCCTTTCTTTCATTTGTTATCTGCTTTCTAATTTCAGCTACAGACATGACTTTCAAGTCAACAGAAAATGCATCTATTGTATAGATTAAAGATGACTTTTATATTAGGTTTCTGCTGCTTAATGAGTGTACCTTTTAGTGTTTTCACACAGAAAAGCACGGAGTTTTGCATCTTCTTGAGGTGCAACTGTGGGAAAACAGTTTCTGGAGTAACTCTGGTGTTGACATTAACCTACATCCATTCTTTCATTTCAGTGCAATAGGAAGCTTCTGTTCAATTTAGATTTAAGATCTGTGGAAGTTCAGGTGATAGGGAGAATTGTCTTTTATTCAAAGCAAACCCAAAATTTAAAATATGGGAATAAAGCAACTTTGGGCACTGTGTTTGTTGAACTGATTCCTTGAAGAGACTTATTAAAAAGTTAATTTCTAAGAGACTTTCTGAAAGCTGCATGCATAAATTCCATTTGGTTGTTAAAAGAGGTTTGAAATTTCTTGGCTCTTTTATATCAGTTTTTTGAACCAACCACCCTTCCAAAACGAATCCCTTAAAGGACTGGACCCTGATACATATCAATGGCAGTGAGCTTTCACTTACCCTTTACAACCCCTCCCACTGGTCCACACTTTGTTAGAATGTACATGTCTTGGCCCCGACTTGGCTTTACCGTATGTTTGCAAAGTGCCTACTATATACTTGATGACATATAAATAATGCACAATGACTACAACATTAATTCTATGGGTTTGGATAGGTAACCAAGAGAAGGAAATATGAAAGGTCTATTCATTTTTTGGCTCTTTTATTTATCTATCTCTGTGAGCTCCTTTGATACCAAGAGCTATTTGCAGAATCTCTTACATACATTGCTGAAAAAGTCTCATCTGGCAAGATGAATGTGTTTTTTAATACCACATTTATTATGACAGTGATGACATACTGCCTACAAACTGCAGCTTGCAGACACGAGTCGGGGATGCAGGACAGACCTCACTTGCTTAGATTAGAGATACTGAAAATGATTTCCAGTATGTCTGATAACGTTACTCGTTATCAGTAATGAGATAAACTGAAAGAAGCGCCATCTATAATCTGTAATAGAAGGCTTCTGGGTGAGAACAGAGGAGGTGAAACAAAAATCTGAAGAACACAAAACATGGTGTTGGGCATGACTGAAATTTCTGTCTCACATGCAATATGAAATGTCTTTTTAGTAAAGTCAGCAGTACCAAGAATAAATGCAGGCCAAGCGGATCAAAAGGATCAGTATCCAGACAGTAGTGCATTGCATGAATCAGCAATATTTATAGGGGATGACTGGAACGAAGACTACCCTTGTATTTTTGCTGTCATAAATCCATGGTGAAGGAAAAGTTGTGTGGTAGCAATAAGCTTGCAATGAAAAATATCAAGTGCATAGCTGTCAGTTCCTGTTTTGCCTTTTAAAAAATGAATTAGAGATACAAATTGTTCATTATCCATATTGTGGTTATTTGCCCCCCAAAAGAAAATCTGTGTGCTTAATATAAACACATTTTTAAATAGTCATTATGCTAATAACTTTCATGTGCAGAGTATATGACTCACTGTAAGTGCAGCTGTGCTGGAAGTACCTCAATGATTTGACAATATTATAAAGACAATTTGCAAACAGAGACCTGAGTATATTTTCACTGCATTCAAAGCTACTTCATGTATAACGACTTCTATTAAAACCCCATCTTTCTCAAAATGAAAAGTTCAACAGAATATATACTTCTGTAAGAACTTTCTGTGGTTTTGTTAAAGAGTATTACAAGAATATCTGACAGTCTAGCACATCCTCTTCATAGACACCAGCATACATTGATTAGGTCTAGTTGAGAACTTCAGAAGTTCTCTAATTTTCTAAGCTCCCCCACTTATGCATTCACTATTAATCTACACAGGGTGAGAGCACAGGCCTGAACACAAGCATATGATGCCATAATGTGGTGTATCTGCATGAAGCTATCCGTGCTTAGCAAAATCTAACATGCAAATCTTCATTCCTCTGTGCACGTTATACCTCTCTTTCTCTCTTGAGCCTCATAGATGTTGATTTGCTCACTGGACTGAAAAATCTCAAAGATCTTCCACCAATCAGAGGCTGGCTGAAAACTTCCTTTATCAGGAAGAACTGAACTTTCTACAAGGATTTTGAGCTCTGCAGCTTCTAGAATCAACACAATTATGTCAGGACTTTCATGCAGGGTCTGGTATTGCAGCTGTAAATCACAAGCTGAAGCTTGCCCTGCTCCTGAGACAGAAACTCTTCAGGGACCAGTCAGAGATGATGGAGTGAGCTCCAACATGAAGCTGTCACAAGCTTCTTCTCCTGACCTCTTACTGCAAAGAAAACACTAATTTCTCTAAACAGACAATTTCTCAAGCAGATACAACTAGCTTAAATGATATTCATCCTTAATGGAAAGAAGGATGTGTATCTAAAAGAATCAGCCTCATTTAACATGTTCCTATAAGTGGCTCAGTCCCCATGCTGATGACATTAAGGAGCAGCGTATCACTACAGGAAATTCTTCCATACAACGGAAAATCTCTGGGAACAATGAATGTTTGCATCTTTTATTTGTATACTACCCAAACAACTTTGGAATCTTAAATAAGCACACATAAATTAAAACATAGTCCTTCACAGCTGAAGATGGCTGGAACTCTTCAGTTCTCCATATCTTAGTAAAAATGACTGAATATTTTTAACATCTCACTAAATAACCTGGTGACAACATCTCACTAAATAACCTGGTGACAACATCTCACTTCTTTTCCAAGCTGCTTATGGACCCTTGTCAGTTCCTATCTATCCATTTTGAAATGGATCTGACACATAATTTCGGACTAGATTAGTACTTCAAGTATCTTAAAATATCTATCACCTCTATTATAGTTTAGTAGGATTGTTAGTCTTATACCTAAAGCATGGCATTTTAAATCTCCTCACAATTTTATTATTAAGCAAAGAACTGATAGTCATGTCCTGAAATGACCATCAATGTGAGGCTGACTCAGTTATCTCCAAGGGGTGACTTCATAGCTTCGAGGACTGACAGATTGTTATGTCACAGAATTCATGCAGGGCATGATATTGCAGCTGTAAATCACAAGGGCAACTCATGTAGTGGCTGGCACCCTTTGGAATAATCTTTACATTCCTGTTGTGTTCAATAAGCCTCTTTGTTGAAAGATTATGCATGATGAGTTTTTTTCATTAGGACCGGTAAAGGACAGCTCCTACGTCTCTGACAGCTGCTTGCTAAAATTTAAACAAGGCTTTTTGTTGGGCTTTTATCTATACCTGTACCCCTCCAAGGACTATGAAGGACAAGCAACTCTAATTCAACAAGTCAATTTGTCTTTTGTGGTTTGCTTTAGGCATCTTTAAATCTAAACTGCTCACCTAAAATCCTGGAAGAATTAAAATAAATAAATAAATAAAAAAGTCAAGCTGTCACAGCTGGATTGTACTAATGTTTAGGCAATCTACTACATTTTCTGCTTTGTCTTACAGAGACCCCTGCTCCTGCTAACCAGGTCTATTCAGAAATCATGCTGCAAGAGC
Organism: Pezoporus flaviventris; assembly: GCF_033815535.1. Taxonomy (NCBI): domain Eukaryota; kingdom Metazoa; phylum Chordata; class Aves; order Psittaciformes; family Psittacidae; genus Pezoporus; species Pezoporus flaviventris. The sequence continues at coordinate 29,041,645 of NW_026892579.1, read as the reverse complement.
TGGTTACATCATGGTCCTGGGGGAAATTCTGAACTTGGCACATACTGAAATGTTACTTTGAAGTTTATGGCTTCCATTGCAGCCCCAGTTGATATGCAGTAAAAGATAACTGCACACATTTCAGGTTCCCCCTTCTCTTGACCTCTAGCTAGGTACTAGAGTAAGGACAGTTATACCTAGGAGATTCAGCCCACTGTCCTAACTTCATCCATGAAAAAATGCATCTGTTTTACATGTGCTTGCATAAGGCCTGAAATTGTTACCACTGCTTCCAGATGAAAGAGCTGTTTAAACCTATTGCTGTGAAGAATAAGGTGACAGTAACATTTTTGACGATTTGATAGGTGGTCCAACGAAGAGTATCTCAGGGGATAAAAGCTTGCTTCAGCACATCCAGTAGTAATTTTCTTGAAATATCTCATTTTCTACCTGGAAATACAACTGTTCTCATTTTGCTGTCTGTCTCCTTTTTCTGAAAAACCACTCTGGATTTACAGTGATGCACTCATCTATTATTACATCACTTGTACTTCTGAACTCTGCTCAGGCAATGGAATAATCTTGCATGACCACCTGCCAACACAAAATATTTGCTATCCTTTTTCCCTAAAGACTGCATATTTTTTTTAATATGCAGCCTTAAGGACCATGATGATTAGACAACCTATAGATCATTTATGCAAACCTGTATGCATCCTAAGAATCCTGCTGGTTTTGTTAATTCAGTGTTCATTTTCTTTGTTTCTATATTGTCTTCCTCTCAGTGGATGAAGTAGGCTACAGCAACACTCAGTCTTTTATACAGCATCTTTTCTGTTGACTTTCCTTAATAAGGAAATTATAAAGCAGTCATAAAATTCTAGGCTGCATCAACCAGGCTTCATGAAATAAATAATATTTTGAACTTAGAAACAAAGTATATTTTTGGATTTTTCACTTTGCTTTTTTAAAAAGGTCAGCAGCTCTCTGGACAGTTCAAGAAGACAACCTCGAGTGATAAAACTTACAGTGTTAAATTAACCAGCACTTTTAGCAGAGCAAAATTGTTCTTTACAAAGCAAATTATTGCATCAGTATGTATCATTTTGAGAGGATGGAAAATATCTCAGTAATAACTGAAGGCAATTTCCTTCCCAAAATAATGTTCTAATTCTTTATCATGGCTACTCAACATCTAAGTCATAGAAATTTGTACACTCAGTGTGGCAATACTGATACACGGCTTTAAAGGAAATATTCAACAAGATTATCTCCCAGCTAGGGAAGGAAAAGCCTCATGTTACTGAAACTGGGAAGTTTGTTTTAACATCTTTCAGATTTCATTCATTACTTCTGCTCTACAGAATGTTAAACAGCTCAGGTTGTACCCAGTCACCTGTTTTGCTTACCCTCAAATATATAAATTCTGATCAAGTATGGATAAGTTGGTAGTTTCCAAACAATGTGGAAGCTTAGGTCTTCATAACAATTCCTTTCCTTCAACACAAACAGCAAATGACTGTATACAGCTCGACTGAGGTCCTTAGGAAATAAAGCAGATCCCTTAAAAGTTTTGCTGTTTTTTTTGTTTTTTTTTTTTTTTAGTTAATTCAAAATGGAATTTCACCTGAACAATGTCCTCATTCAGTCAGGGACTATCAAAGCAGTATTAGCTCCTTGCCACACTGTAGTCTGCTTTCCTCCTAGTAAGGCAACAGACTCATCAAAGCAGAAAGGCAGGATTTTTTAGAGACAGAATCATTCCCCACTCCCCCCCCCCCCCCCCCAAATGAACAGTATGCAAAAAAACAAGCTAAAAGCTAAGTTATTTAGAATTTAAGTCCTGTTATCAGAAATAATTTAAGGACTTAGAAGCCTGCTTTGCTTGCAAACTTTGTGTGATGTAAGATCTTAAATTTCTGATCCTGGATAAACAAAAGAACCATACTGGAATTAATGACATCCAGGATGAATGCATTTTCTTGAATGATGTACAGAAACACTTAGGTAACTAAGACTGGTTATTCACAGTGCTGTACCCTCTAGCACCCTTTAGCTGTCCTCTTTGAAAGGGTGAAAACAGAGCTTTGCATAAACTTAGATCTTCACCAAGACTTTGGTGCCATTGTTTGGGTTGTAAGAAGGCAAGTCCTGCTCTCAACGCTGAGACCTCTCTGATGGCGAGGCGTGTATGTTACTTCTGTAGAAATTGTGCAAAAGTTTAGAAGAGTAGAGTAAAAGTAGTCCTTTCACTCTTTTTAATTCAGCATTTCATTAATCCAAGATGTGAGACACTGACTTTTTTTCCTCTGGTTTCAGGGATTTAAAGCTTCTTTCCCTGTGCTTCCTGCTCAAGTGGATACCACAACACTGGACTGCAACAGATTCTGAAGGAGGAAAACACTTGCACTCCTCTACATACTGCACTGTGCATGGAGATAAAAATAGTACATGCACTAACCACTGATTCAGCCATACAGTTACTAACTACAGCTACATCTGAGGTAGTAACCGCACTTATACTCCACTACTATAGTCAATTAGACTATGCAAATACAAGACAAATCACTTGCATCAGATTTTTACCTTAGAAAACAAAAATGAAAGCTGAGTGAAATGAATAAAACACAATCAAAATTACTTCCCTTCCCCCCCCACCCCCCTTGTTGCTCTGTGTTACGTTCAGCACATACAAGATACTTCTGCTGTTTTTTTCAAAATGACAACTTATAATAGATGCCTCAGGAGAAATAAGCTAGAAAGGCTCCAAATGACTTTTTGGATTTATTTGTTTTGGCTGTTTGCATGAAGGGTGGCCTTGCAGGAAAGTGAAATGGCTGTTCAGGGAAAGTGAAATATGACCAAAGTATTGCGGCTTCTAATTTATTTGATAGATGCACTCAGACTTCACAACTGTATTTCAGTGATTCTATGCTTTTCTTTTTTCTTTTCTTTTACTCCCAGCTACAGTGGCCATACTTAAATATGGCAAAATCTAACTTGCAACGAAACACAAGTCCCTTCTGCATCTCCTCTACAGCCTGATTTACACACCCTCTACTTTTATTTGTTTATAATATTTTTTCTTTACTTGCATACCATCTAGTTAACTGATGCAGATCTGCCAAAACACTTGGAAAACTCAAAGTTCAAAATTCAGTTTAAGTTTAAAAACACTTATTATTTTAATATTATTGATAATTAAATAAAAATAAAACAACGTTGCAAACTTTTACATAACTGAGCAATTTCGGCAATAAAACCAAAGCGAGCCAAATCAAACCTGGCTCCGAAGCCATTTTTTGCAATAGCACACAAATAGGTAATAAAAATGGAATTATCTATTTTTAAAATAAGATTTGTTTTGAAAGAAAGAAGCATACATTTTAACTCTGCATGTCAGTTAAGTATTACAAGCAGTGTTTGTTCAAAAAGCACAATGACTGATGGTAACTGGCTGATAAAATAGAAAGAAATATCTTTGAATTTCAACGTCTTTTAAATGTAGTATTTCTTAATTACTTTTTTTTTTCTTCTCAGAAAATTCCCAACTCTAGCACACCTGAGGACTGGTATAAACATGCAAAGTCTTGATAAAGACGAGTGCATGAGTACATGTGATTATAGAAATCCAGTGTTGAGTAAAATGATGCAACATCAGAGTTGGACAATTTATTTTTAAAATACTGATATGTGCACACTTCAAATGTATTCTTGCATATTTTACAGTTTAGTCCTCCTAAAGAATAATCAATAGGGTTAATAATTTAATTTATTCTTTTTTTTTTTAAATAAAAAAAAAGAAACTGGGAAAAGCTCTGTGAGTCTAATACAGGTCAAGAGAAACTAAAACTCTTAAAATCCTTGTGTACAGTGCATTAATTTATATCTTGCCCCATAATAAGACTCACCTTTCATATATCTGCTTGGTTTGCAAAGGTTGGTTTGCAAAGAAACAACAATCAGGGACTGGAAAGTCCAAATCAAAGATGACCTTAAAGTTGCTGTGTTCCCATTCAGACTTAAATAATTTGCATTTGACAGACATGTGGCCATCAAAAGAATTTGTGGTAGCATATTATCTAAAGGATGCCTAATATTTTCATAACAGAAACTCAGTAATTGACACCAAAAGAGTTGGAGGATAGTAGGAACACCAAGGCTACACTTAAAGCACCTTGTTAGGAACTGATATGTAATGTTATTCACTCCACTTGGACAAATATACTGATTTTGAGAACATTTAACAGTGCTTTTACTGTATTGCATAAGGTAGTGCGGGGGTACGTCTGCAAGAGGGTCTTGGGATAGAAGAAGAATTTACTCATCTAATTTCACTGAACAAACATTGCACTCCATGATTTCAGATGTTGCATTCCACAGATTTTTACACCATACTAAGAGCTGCAAAACAACAGCCGGCAGTCAGACAGATATTGGCTGTCTATGAGTAACAGCACTGTCGTGGTTTAAACCCAGTCAGGTAACTTGTTCACTCACTCCCAGTGAGTGGTGCCAAGCTGACAACAATCAAGGTCCGTGTTCGTCTCCCCCCCCCTCCCTGCACCGGGGCTCTCCCCTTCCCCGCTCCCGGAGGAACGGGGAGGAGGATCGAGAGAGTGCAACTCCTACGGGTTGAGACAAGAACAGTCCAGCAACAAATCACCACCGCTACTATCAGCTAAAACAATGATAAGGGAAAATAACAAGGGAAGAGAATACGATACCACCGGCCAAGAAAACGAGTTCCACCCGGAAGCTCCTGTCCTTCCGGGTAACTCCCAGTTACCCCCCACCCCGGGCATGACGTGCTGTGGTATGGAATACCTCCCCGGCTAGCCCGGGTCAGGCGCCCCGTCTCTGCTTCCTCACAGCTCCCCCTCCTCCCTGGCAGAGCATGAGCCTCACAGAGTCCTTGGTCAGGGTAAACATCACTTAGCAACAACCGAAAACATCGGCTTCACCAACGCTGTTCTCAAAACTAGAAGTCAAAACACAGCACTGCACCAGCTAACACAAAGGAAAAAAACATGACTGCTACTGCTGAACCCAGGACAAGCACTTAAATGACTATAGAGGCTATTAAAATTCAGGCAACCATAATTTCAACAGGTCTATATGGAGAAAGAATGTTTTTCACTTCTAGCCTTCTGCTTTATTGTCTTGGAGCTGTTATACTGCATCTCCCTCTTCTAGTTATTGCTATACTCTCTAAGAGCCCTATAGGTCAAACTCAAAAGTACTGTGTTTCATAACAAGATCAATTTTCTCAACATTTTTGCTATGGTTTAAAGAGGTGCACTAAGTCTGCACCTTTGATAAAATATACCTGATCTGACTGTTTTACAACTGAGCATATTTGAGAACTACGCTGACCTCTTCCTCTGACAAAGAGATATTCATATGAATGTCCCAGTCACTTTAATACCACATTGCTAAACAAAATATAGAACACCCCCCATGTACTTCATCCACTCCATCTGAGTAAACCTATTATTTCAAATACTTGTTAGTATCTTTTTTTCATATTAGAAAAGAAAAAATATATGTTAAATCTTACTTCTCTGATCCTTCATGCTGATTCCTTACACAGTTACTCATGCACATTGCTAGCTGTAAAGGAGCTCTGTGCAATATCAAGTCCTTATAAACAGACATTTTGGAAGAAATGGACCACATTTTTCTGTGCTGTAGCTATAGATAACATATACACATATCCGCATCAGAATGCAAGTATGCATTTCTATGCCCAAGCAAAGATTAACTGGAAATGCTAAGGCAGTTGTAGAGTTATAAACCCTTCTCCTTCCAAAAGCAATAGATACAGGATATTCACATGCTGCCTCTGGAGAAGCAATTGCTGCTGTGTGGTTGCAGGTGGCCTGCATCCAAGACACATCTGGAGACAGCCTTCTATACAATATATACATGGGGTATATATATGCATTCCTATGTGTATGAAGATGTAGGCTCACCTATACATTTCAGCATCCCTTAAATACCCAGAAAGAACAGGCATATTGCTGGACAGGTGCTTCTATGCCCAAATAGGCGAGATAATTCATCTAGCACAAACATTTTTCTTCCTAACTGAAAATCAGTTGCAAATGCACTGAACATAATGAAGGCGAAAAAAAGATTATAAGCATGTAAGACTACTTTCAGGCCTTTTATTGTACCAAAACCAAATCTTCTTTTTCAATTATCCTGAGTAAGCACTAAGTATATGGATAGAGGCAACTGGCTAAAAGGCCCATCAGCCAGAGAATGAAACAGAACTGTGCTCTGTAATGTCTGCCTTTGATTTTAAGTGCAGCTGCTAAATATGTATCTCTGCAGTTTTATGCAGAGGTATTTTTTACAAGATGACAATGTCACAAATGTACTAAAGAGAACAACATAGATGAACTCTGATGAAAGCTTACTGCAACAGGAAGTATTTTTAAATACATGCCTTTAAATTCCAGTTTAACTAAAATCTTCTTTTGGAACAATCCATACAATTTTTTGATTAATATAAACTGATTCCTAAACTGTGCAATTTTACTATATTAATAAAGTTAACCTTTTAGCTACACTGAAAATTGCTAGTAAATAAAGATAATACACAAACCAGAAGTACTCCGTTAGGTGTACATGAAATCTATTGCTATAAAGAGCACTTGTTTTATGTAGTATAACAAAAAGCCACTAATCTGAGTTCCCCAAAAGGGTACACTGAAAAACACATGAGTAAGAGTGCTATGCTGGAGGCAAGGCTGGTGTGATGACGTTAAGTGCCATAGCATCTTATGACCCAGAGCCTTTCCTCAAACTAGAGCTCAGGGCTTCTCCCTGGCACAGCTGAAGTCTCTGCGCTTACCAGTCTGCAAAAACTGAGCTGTTCTCATTACCACTGAGTTTGTATGTGTCTAGTTCCCTGGGAACTGCCCACTCATGATGAACCTTGCAGTGCAAAATTACTTACTTTTTAGTATCTTGGTGGACTAAACCTGGATAAGAAACTTTGGGAAGTGAAAGAGAAAACCCAAGCCTTCCACCCATGCTGAATTCACACAGTAACCAACTCTCAACAGCTCTAATTAAACTGGACTCATCCCAAGTCTTTAACAGCAACTCTCTAAGTATAAACAAAAGTTTGCAACTCACTTTTGCAATTTACCATGAAAAAGATAACATTGATGGAGTTACAGTCGCATGGCAATGTTTAGTCAGCAAATGCCCACAGAGTTACTTTATACCAACCAACATTCCTCTCCATCATATCGCCGAGTGACAAGTTGTGACAGTTCCAAGTGACAGTAGAGAAGGATATTTCGTAACAGACTCCTGAACAATCGCACTGTTTAATGATTAAATGGTGCACTGCATGATGGAGGCAGATTCTGTCTCTATGAGGAATACTCCATATATTTTTTATGTAAGATCTTAGGAATGAATATAACTGTATACACTATGAATATTTAAGGACCACATGATCATCTGGATGATCAGTCGAGAGATGCCCTTCACTTAGAACTCTAGATAACAAATATAAATATTTATTAGGTTGTGGTTGTATTAACATCATGTATAATACTAAAAACATGTACAGCTGCCTCAGCATTTTCTTTTCTACTCTGTCTAGCATAGAAAATAATTTTGAACTGAAAACTTGACAAATAAGGTCAAGAAGAGAATTATTTTTGCTAAGTAAGGAGAGCCTGAAGAAGACAACAGAAAAGCTTATCCTCCACAAAATCTTTCTGCAGCATTTATAAGTAGATGTCAGAGTTTTATGTATTTTATGAGAAAAGTTTAGTCTATTGAATACCTATGATTACTAAATTATTATTAATAATTATTATATAAAATAAAAACAAATAAGGAAAATTATATAATAAAGTCTGCTTTAGAGCACATTGCCAGTTTGTGAGAAATTCATAGCAGTGATGAGTGTGAAAGCAACATTCATGTTCATTGATGCACTGATGTCAGGATAGTTCCTTTGGTCTCATGAGGCAAGCCTTATTTATTCAGACTATCATCTGTGAGACGGCAAGTACCATCTATAAGATTCAAAGTACAGTTTGCATAGGTAAGCAAAAAACTGTAGAACTGCAGGTTCCCAAATACGGAAGGTTTGGTGCTGACGGTGGTTTTTGCTCTTAGAAAACCACAAAATATTTGCTACTACTTCATTCTGTATCTGTGTTGCTGGATTTTCTGACAATAAATATATTTATACTTTCCACAGCCCAAATTCTCCAAAGTTTAAATAACTAACTGAAAAATCCACTCTAACTTTGTGAGACAGCCATTCACAGTATTCTTCTAAAGCTCAAAAGGTTCTTTCAGATAATATAAACATTATCCTGCTTATTGCTATTATAGTAAAGATAAAATTTGATTTTTCAAGTCACAGCAGATGTAACTTGAATATAGCTTAGCTCTTCTTCTAAGTGCCTTGGGCATATATAGGTAATCAATCATATTTAATCAATATGTTGTTCAGCCATGCAGATTAATATGTCTATAATTCCAGCTTTATTCAAATGCTCTTTAGTCTCAGTACATTCTTCATTGACTTTTTTTTCACCCAAAAGAGGCACAGAATTAAGTAAGTGCCATACCTTAAAACTTGGAAATACCAACTTAGGAAAAAAAAAAAAAAGGAAAATAATCTCCCTTGATTCTCATTGTATCCAATATATTTCACTATTTTACGGTTTGGAATAAGACTTCTTTATTGTCTGGGCCTCACTCTCACTGTGAATGCCCTACCGGGATTATAGAAATAGACTTCAAAAGTAGCAGAATCAAGTACCAATTGTTCACTTTAACAAATACATTAAAGCTCTAACACAGGTGCAAGTATGTCATGAACAGGAAGTGCCACTTTTTATACAGTTTCCATCAGAAGTGGCAGATAGAATGGATTTAAAAGCCCTATGAGTTCCTGCTTAAAATATTAACAAAAGTTCTGCAACCACAATTTTGGGGATCATGTAAATGCTGATCCTTTTTAAAACGTTGAAGTGTGACAAAATGCCTCTTATTGTCAGTCTTTTCACTGTCTAGGTTGGCACTGAATAAATGAGCATAGTTGTTTCAGTTTGAAAACTACTGAAAAAAGTAAATAATCATTGAGCATAGAATAAACAGTTGAATGTGGCATTTGCTTTCGTTTTAAATAGCTTGAAATGAAGGGGAAACCAACATGACATTAAAAGCACAATCTATCTTACTGTGTGGTTCTTTTCCAGTGACTTTCTAAAAGCATTGCTCTTCACTTATTCCAGAAGATAACAAGAACCTGTGTTTGGGTGGTTTGATCAATTAAATGAGAGGCAAGAGAGAATATTTGTGTTTAAAATTGCTTTTTAATCTGGCTATCCTAGGCCTAGGAGCTGTACCAGCTTCTCAGTGTCTCAAAAGACTGACCTATTTCTTGGAAAAAAAAATTATGTACTTCTTTGTAAATACATGAAACTCATCTAAGTATTCATATTAAGATGAGTGGCTTTCTGTGCAAAAGTCTCCTTTCTTATCCAGGAGAAAAAAATGCATTTGCAAGTAAAATATAAAAGCAATGCATATTTTAGTCCCAAATTTTTCTTTTTTTGCCAGTTCTTTGCATCTGGGGTGCTAAGTCAGACCTCTTAGCAAGGCTCATCATAGCTCTAAAAAAATGTAAAGAAAAATATCACTGCACAGCTCATTACTAACTCCTGATTTCAGAAGGCAAAAATACAGCTCCAGAGTCAAATGCAAATCCTTCCAACAGAGGATCTGAAAGCAACGGTATTTTTGGCTTATATTTGGGTTAAGTACCCTTCAAATATTTAGGTTTAATCTTGAGTGAAAAAGTCTGGATGCTCAGATTAAAATATATAGTGCTGAACACCGGCTTTATTGCCTCAACAGGATGCTTCTTCCAGTAGAATATCTACTCAAGCACTTCTTAACTCTTCACTTTGGTATAAATCATGAACCTCAGTCAGTCATGTCTATTGCATAAGTTGCCAGCAAGACCTTACTTAGCCTTAAAGTTGCCTACTGTTGAGAAAAGACTCCAGAAATCTCACCTCAATCAGTAAAGATTGTACTAATGTTAATTTTCCTTACTATATGTCACACACGTGATAAAGTAGATGTCCAATCAAATAAATCTTAACCTTTGTAATGAAAAAGTTGCACAAAATCGGTCTTACCCTTGCCCTTGCCAATAATGATGATGATGCAGAACTGAAACAATACCTGAACTCATTTTCAGTTACTCTCTCCTATCTTGGTGCACTGATATAGAAACACTTTAAGATTTGTAGATGGGACATCAGCTGTCTAATAGACAAAACTAAAACCCCAGACCACAACTACACAAGATGAAAAGAGGCAATTAAAATGCAATTCTAGTACCATTCTCTCTAATCGAAACATCTCTGCCCAATGCAATGTAGATATGAACCTAATTTACAGAAGTTGCTTGATAAATCCCAAACAGACATCTTGTCATTAGTTCTAACCGAGGAGCCTACTGGAACTCCCTACTATTCACAGCAGGCTTTTCAGCATCCTCAGAGTAACAACATGGTCACTGGTAAATCAGCGGTTTTGAAAGGTTCCAGACTGAGTCACTGCTGCAAGCTGGTCATGGCATGCATTGCTACACACAGAAAGAAGAATTAAGCAGCAATTCAAATTAATTTATGTACTGCATTTATGGAAGGAGTAGGACTATGATCTATAACACATTTAATGGGGAACCACTCTTGAGTGATTTTCAGTTAAACAACAAAACAACACAACAGAACCTGAGGTCCAGAAGGCTATTTTTTAATAAAGTTTTGAGTCCCTTTCAGCAACTAGGGACAACTTCACTATGGTGATGTTTGCAGTTAGAAATGTAAAATTTTATCTCAGAGAGTAATGACAAAGGGCTAAGTTCAGCTTAGTGAAAGAATCTCCTTTTGAATAAAGTTCACAATGACCAGGTCAAGCTTCTGCTCTGCACTGAACTCTGGAGGACGTCTCCTTCAGCACAAAAGGAGCACTTACAGATCGGTCACACTGAACTAAGGTTAGTAGCCTTGAGCTGCGCTCTTATTCACAAGGTGTGCTGGTTTGGGCTTGGATAAAGTCAGTTTTCTTCACAGTAGCTAGTACTGAGCTATGTTTTGGATTTGTACTGAAAACAGGGTTCGTAATACAGAGATGTTTTACTTCTCAGTGAGCAGTGCTTAGATAGAGTCAAGGCCTTTTCTGCTCCTCACCCCACCCACCAGTGAGGGGGCTGGGGGCGCACAAGAAGTTAGGAGGGGACACAGCCAGGACAGCTGATCCCAACTGATCAAAGGGACATCCCATACTGTATGATGTCATACTCAGCACATAAAGCTAGGGGAAAAAGAACGAAGGATGGGGATGGTCAGAATTATGGTATTTGTCTTCACAAGTACCCATTATGCATGATGAAGCCCTGCTTTGCTGGAGGCGGCTGAACACCTGCTGGTGGAAAGAGGTGAATGAATTCCTCATTTTGCTTTGCTTGCATGAGCAGCTTTTGTTTTACCTGTTAAACTGTCTTTATCTCACCCCGTGAGCTCTCTCTTTTACTCTTCTGATTTTCTCCCCCAGTCCCACAGTGTGGGGAGCAAGTGGCTGCACGGTACTTAGTTGCCAGCTGCGGTTAAACCGTGACACCAGGTTACACACCAGGACCACCTCTCTGAGCACAGAAGCTGCATGCAGCTGTTAGTTAAGTTCCTCCTCCAAACTGACACACAATGAGCTGTTTTTAAAGTGAGTAAGGTTCATGTAGTAGGCGTTTATTTCCTTTTTCATATATCTTCTATATGTCTGTACCTCCTCTTCCTGTGGGTAGCCTTCCAAAGTTCCTCTAAGATACTATGTACACTGCAATAAAAACTACATATCTGTTTCAAAAATAAGTAAAGAAGGCATGAGGTGGGTTACTACCTCTTCCCTTCTGAAAGTCTTTTCAAATAATTTTCTCTTTGTTCAACATTCAAAGTGTTGAATGTGAGTATTTTCACCGGTGACAAGAGTTTTCTTGAGAAACTTTTAGACATCTGCTTTTATGGCCTCTCAGGCCGTCAGAAAACCTCAAAATATTCAGATATTGGCTAGTTACAAAAGACTGACACAAACTTTCAAATGCTTATGCAAACTGATTTGAACAGCTACGGTGTTTCAAGGTCAGTCAGTCCAATCTCTGATTAGTAGTGCTGAGCAAGCAGTTCCAGATTTTTTTCATTAAATGCTGTTTAAACATTAAAAAAAATATGTGCTGCAGCCACCCTGTTCTATTTCTCGAGTTCACTTCCAGCTCAGCATTCAAATGGCTACATTCTGTTGGAGCAAAGAAAAATCAAAAATATCGATACACACAATCAATGACTTTGCACTCGTGCACAACTACTCAAACCAATGGTGCTTGCATATAGTAGGCAAAAATTGGAGTGAAACACTGTATTCAAAACCAAAAACCATTTACAAAGAAATTGTAATATGCTTTTAGGTGGCCTACAAGCAGAAAATAAGACAAAGTAAATTGGATAAATTATTCATTTAAAAATATTTTTTCATCTCTAGGATTCAGTGTGAAAGAACAACAATTATGCTACTGGTCAACAAACAGATCCACTTGCTTTTAGTATCCAGCTGGATATGTAATATAGTGGTTTATTTGGGAAGAAAAACTGTATTGATTATTTCCTGCAAAATGAAAAATATTTCCCCCTAAAATATAATTTACAAATTCATGTACAGATGTATGACAGTGACCTTTTCCTTCTACCTTCACATCCAACAGAGTTTTAATTATTATCTCAGTCATAATATACCCATAAAATACCAAGATGATTTAGACTGCACTTACAAGTCTTTGCAAGATGGCAAAAGATTTTCATTGCAAACTGGTGAATGACAGCAAGTCAGGGGAAACCCACATATTCCTAACAGTGGAATAGCAATGCTGAAAGGACACAGGAGATGAAAGGATCTCTAAAACATCTGAATTTGTCCTATAAAGTGATATGCTTCTTGCATATCTAAGTAGGCAAAATAAAAACAAAACCACATTTGTTTTTATTGGAGTAATCTATTACAAACTAAAACAACTCATTTAACTGTGTGCATATTTGGCGCTCCTCGGAGTGTAAGCACTTCAAAAAACGTGGAATTGGCTGAATGCTTTCCTGACCTTGATAATCCAGCTCCCTCAACTTCTCCCCCTGCTTTCCATATATTTACCATCCATAAAAAGTGTAAGAAATGTTCCTTAAAAACTGCTTAATACCCTAGGACATTTACTAGTACTGCAGCTGAAAAACAAACAAACAAAAAGAAGAAAATATTTACTAAATTGATAATATTAATCTTACATCACAAGAGCTCTATTTTGAAATTTGTCACTCATGGATTAAAAAAAGATGGAGTTCTGCACAGAAAGCGTCATACATTTTGATACTAGTGGATAATACACTACCCATCAAGGAAGGATATACTTTTTAAGTTCCTTTTTTAGCAGAGCTATCTTCTCATTAAAGATGGAAATTGTGTTGAGGTAAAGAATAACAGAGAGTAACTTTCTTCCCCTCCTTTTCTGCAGCTGTTGTTCAGTTGTGATTCTTGGCATTAACAGAATGTGTGTCCCTGATTTGAACTGGCCGTGATCTAATCTCTACTCTGTAAATACAGATTGTTGAGTAAAGCTTTTTCAACAAAGATTAATTTCTGTTTTGGTTTATTTTTTTTCTGTTCTAAGAAGACTATTAATTGAATAAAACTGCATCTTCTCAATTATAGTGTGTCTCCTCAACAGTTCTCCTTGTGATAGGATTACAGAATGAGCGGGATGTTCATTTCACCCTCGGATTTGCCACAGCTGGAAAAAGTCAGACATCGTAACTGATAGCACTTTCCTCTCTACCTGGGTATTTGTTGTTATGGTGATAGTTACAGAAGGGAGCATTAATGAGGATGACTTGAAAGCTTTGATGTTTACAGAACAATTATTTTTAACATCTTATAAGAAAAAGTGACAGTTCCGCTCTTGCTAAATATGCATCACTGTATCAGCTTCCATGAAAACTACCCGAATTTCTATTTGTTATGTATCTATAACACAATGCTGAATACAAACTTACATGTATCTATTTACATGTTATAAAAAGGTTTTTGAAGAACCAAAAAAATCCCATTTTCTCACAAAGGATATAATCTGTTATTCCTAAGAACTTGCCTACAGTAATGAGTGACTTTTAATTATAATACAATCTTTAGAATATCTGTATTGCTCTTTCATGACACCCTGAGATCTACCCAGTATGACCTTCTCATATCCAAAACTGTGCTGTGAACAATTCTATGAGCCCACATCACCAAAACCACAGCTCTGGAGACACACTGCATCGCCCAGACTGTAATTCACCACAGGGGTAAGCAGAAGAGACAGAATTTTTGACCTGGAGTCTTCCAGATCAGAGGTACTTGATGTTCCCCACGCAGGTTGGCTCACACATGTTATGAATGCATGCAGTTACTTACATATTCTTCATAGGCCTCGTGTGCAGGTGGCGGGGGTGGTCTGTAGCCCGGGACAGCTGGGGCGCCCCTTGCTCGAGGGGTGGGGACACCTCTCGCCACTGGTGGGACTGGGAGGGCTCCACGGGTCACTGGTGCTCCTCGGGGTGCTTGGGCACCTCTTCCAGGCGGGGGAGGAGGAATCGCACCCCCACGTCCCCTGAGGGGGTAAAAACCGAATGATTACCTTGGTGTGAACGGCAAGGGAGGACACACAAGTGCTACCGCATTTTAAACGCTCTTACATTTTTACTGTTATTTAAAGTGTCATATAACTTTGGCAGCTACAATGTCAAGCACTTTTAGGCAATATCAGGCAGAACTCATATTATGGAAAGGCATTATTTTTACACCATCCAGGGCCTTTTACACCTCATCTTGCTGCTCGTACTAATGAAATTCTGGATCATTGTAGTTCACAGAGCTGCAAAGTTACTCCAAAGTACTTATAGAGAAGAAAGTGAGAAACTTTTTCTTTTGCTCTCAAACTATTTTATGATGGCAGTCACCACTCTCACCCTCATGTTTATTGGTGGGTGGGAGAAACTGACTGGCAGAATATGCTGCAGTATGGCAGAAACTTTCAAGGCAAAGTAGAGCAAGAGTATAAAAGTGAGTGATAACTTTGCTGTCCATTTAATTTATTTCAGCACAAGGGAAGTGCAGCACGGGATCTTGCTTTCCCCTACTGTGCAGAGAGAAGAGTAGCATACAGACAAGAGCAGGGAGGTTTAGCATCTTCCTATGTATTTATACAATATCCACCTTGCTGTAAAGTATTTGGTAAGTCAGAAGTTGTTAATGGTTAAAAAGAGGTTCTTGTAGCTATATCATATGGCTCCCTGAAGCCTTCTCTTTTTCAGGCTGAACAAGCCCAACTCTCTTAGGCTTTCTGATTGGAGAGGTACTCCAGCCTCTGACCATTTTCATGGCCCTCATCTAGACCCACTCTAACAGGTCCATGCCTTTCTTGTGCTGGGGACTCTAGAGCTAAATGCAGTAATCAAGGTGGGGTCTCATGAAAGCAGAGTACAGGGGGACAATCACCTTCCCTGACCTGCTGGTTACGCTTCTTTGATGCGACCCAGGATATGGTTGGATTTCTGCACTGTGAGTGCACGTCTGCTTTTCATTCCTTAGGGAATCCTTTTCAACCCTTAGGAATTGCTCTCAATCACTTCATACTCCAGTCTGAGCTGACACTGGTCATGGATTACCCATGTGCAGGACTCTGCACTTGTTCTTTCCTGTACTTCATGAGGTTCATATGGCCCACTTCTCAAGCCTGTCAAGGTTCTTCTGGAAGGCATCCCTTCCTTCCAGCTTACCAACTGCACCACTATAAATGTCATTATGCTATTACTGTAAATTATTATCATAAATATTTATCTTAAATACTTCAGTGTTGTTTTTCTTTTTTAATATTCTCCCGGGCTATCTGACTGGAGAATAAGCAAAGCATCCAAGTTTCTGTATCTGTGCAACTGATGCAATCAGTTGGGTATCTTGCAGGAGCCAGAACTTCGCTGATTATGCTCTGAACCGAATTTAAAAGCTGCCAGTGCGTTGCAGTGATGTCCTGAACGTTATTATTAAGTCAAGCCCTTCAGATATCTTAGGTGTAAGGAAGACTTGTTTCTGAGCCCAAAAATACTTTGTATGGAAGATGGTCATGAACGCAAAGTGTAAAAAATCCTATGTATGTGCATCATATTCCTTATAAAAAATTCCATTCAAGAAAAATGGAGTGAAAATATGATGGAAACCTTCAGGGGAAAAAAGAAAGGTCATAGGCAAGATCAGCCAGTTCAATTACCAAAGAACAGCTCCTCTGTCAGCATGAAATAAGGTACCTCCATATCCTATTTCTTCCAAAATAAAAGTGGATTTCTTAGGACTTACCCTGAAATGATGTCTGTGGACACCTAAAAGTTGCTAGGTAACTTAGATGCCTGAGGCAACAGATTTCTTAAGGGCTCACAGTGAAAAATGCGTCTGAAAGAGTGTATTAAGATTATATATTGGCCTCACAAAAGAGCAGAGCTGCTACCTGTATCTGCAAAAATACTTGGAAGAATTCATGAAATATTCATACATCACTGTTTTTAGATGATGACAGTCTAATTCATACAAAATTGTTAATCCATGCAATAGATAATATATAATGCAATATTTATGTATTATAGATACAATACACATACAAAAAAAAAAAAAGTAATTGTCTGGCAAATAAAAGTTCCACCCAGACTATGTAGCCATCTCTGACTATACTATTTCACTGACCATCAATTTCATGCTGCTGACCACAACACTGCTGTGCCAACATAGCAATGTTCTTTCCTAGAAATATCCTTTCACCAACTTCATAATCTGCTCTGATTTGTTGATTATTTGTATACCACTCACTGTAGCCTGTAAATTGTAGGTGATAGAACTGTAGGCATAACATAGATCATACAAGCTATCAGAAGGAAAACATTCTGGTTCACTGACCATGATGTGTACTTGACTTTCTTTAATTTTTATTATTTTTTTTTTTTAGATATGCTTGTTTTGCCATTGTTTATACTGTCTAAAGCCATTAGCATAATAGCTCAGGTTACCACACCTTGAAGGAGCTGCAGGTGGCACACGAATACCTCTTCCTCGAATGCCCCGTCCACGTGCTGAATCCTCAGAACCATTCAAATATGACAGTTCTCTCAGCTGTTCCTGGCGAATTTCATCATTATAGTCCTAAAATGCAAAAGGTAAAACTTGCTGAAAGTTTGCATTTTGACCATGAAAGCACCCAAACCAGAAAGTTTGTGTTTTGAAAGTTTTTATTTTGAAAGTTTGTGTCTGGGCTGAGCTGCCAATACACCCAAACCAGAAATTACATGGATGGTATTTGGGTGAATCATTCTGCAGTATCACCTGCATGCTGAAAAAAAACATACATTGGGAGCGGGCAAGTACCTACAGTAAGTGGACAGACAAATTTATACAGGGAGTGAAGGTGGCCATAAAGAACATGTACACACAGAATAAACCACACAAGGCATAGCAAGCATAAATACAAAGGATACATCAAGAATATATCTGTATACAAGATGCAAATGGACTTTCACATATAAAAGGTACCAATCTCAACTTGAAATTAGATCAAAAAATGCCTTTTACATATATATATATTTTTGGCAGACACCCCTGGCTACCTTTATTCACTTAAAATGCAAATTCCACCTTACATTGCACCTTAGTATACAGAATTTATACTAGAGTCATTTGATTAGGTGATTTAATCCAGTACCAATTAGCATCACTGAATGAAGCCTTCAATTATTCTGTTTATCTACTAAATAACTTCTTACAGGAGAAAGAGCTCTCTCTTTCGGATTCATAAGTAACAAAGATATGTTTACTATATAAAATTGTTAAATGATATAAAACAGGCCCATTCCAAGACTGCAGGGTATCAACTTTATCACTGCAAACTCAGTAAACAGAACATCAGACGAATTTCCTTTTCTTACTGATACAAAATACATAATATTGGGCAATTTTTACTTATTTTGTAACCTCTGTCGCAGTCAGAAGTTCCTTTTTTTTAGCTTCCTTCCTTTGGTGTTCTGCTCTTTGCCTGCTGATCACAGTAATAAGAGCCCAGTGCATCAGCAGGCTCACTGGCAGCACGACTGTGCGACAGATAATTAGTGTTTGAAAACATAAAGGATTACTGAATTTCAGCTATTGAATTTCTCCATCCTTGCACAAGCAACTGCCACTGACTGTCATGCAAGAGTCTGAAAATGCTACAGTGCCTCCTGTCTCAGATGGGTGACTCTCCAGGATATATAAGTGATGCCTCTTTTTAGCCAAGTTAAAAACCTAGCAAACAGGTAGATGGAATTAAGGTGTTCCTTCTCCCTCCTGAGGAGGTCCAGGAAATCTGTTTAAAGACATGATGCTGATCTTCTGTGTTCTAAGAGAGTGTTAATCTGGTCACAATTTCCCTTCTAAATTTTTACAGACTGAAGCTGGAGTAAAATCCACTAATGAAATTCAGAAAAGAACCTCATTTATACTTGCAGCAGAATCATAATTGAAATCAAATCCCTAATTTGCTAGTAAACCAGTTCACGGCTTTGAGTTCACACCAATCCCCAAATCCTTTTTCACATTTTTCTACCATTCTAACGTTAATGGTAATAAGCAAAAGACATCTTCCTAAATCAATGCTCTGTGTAAAACACAGAGCGAAAAGCACAGACAGAATCAGTGATGTCACATTTACAGCAATTGCTGAACAGGTACAATCTACTGCGGCTTGCTTAATATCATCTATTATGCATACTGGCTTTACAAGGATTAGGACTTCCTACTTGCTGATTAAGTTCACCCTTCAGACTCCAGACCAGTGCTGGGACTGCACTTCATTAACAATGCAAGAAAATTTTGTAAGAGAAAGATGTGGGGAAGAGGAAAAAAAAAAAAAAATGGAGAAAGGACCTTCAAGGGACAGGAATTGGAACTGTGCTGCTGCTTTAATCTGTTTTTTTTTTTGAACACTGTCTTATAAATGAATTCTATCAGAAATTGCCACAGAGCTGCTATTCAGATACACGTGTCATTTAAAATCTTACTATTGATGAAACGGAAAATCCAAATAAAATCTATAACATAGAGCCAGATCTGCAAATCTACACCACTGTGCTATGCAATGCCCTTAGTTTTTCCTCAGGTTATTTACTGCATGTCAAGTTAAGAAGTATCTACAATGTATTTTGAAATGCAAGGTAAAGACAACAAAGTACATGAAGACTGTAATTAAGATGCTGGGATGGGATCCTGAAAGAGAAAGATTTCAATAAAAATTTGTAACTCTATATAGATCAATTATCTTATGTTCCATTCATAAAGCATGATAAAGACCATAATTTCTAAACCTAAAATCTGAAATTTTCAACAGAAATGCTCACTTCAACTCCTTCATTACAGAGAAACATAACACTCAATTAATCTTTCATAACTGCTACATGAGCTTAGCTAGAAAGAGTATCCTGATGAATATTTAATTGTAGGGGAATTCAGAGCCTAGCACATGAGCAAAATTGTGCGGCTGAAGCTTCATATATATCTAGCCCCAAGAGAAAGCACAAGATGTTGAAGACATACCTGTACTGAAGAAAGTATAATGAAGTAGGTACACACTGTAGTAGTATGCTATGTTTTAGAATAATCCCTCTACTCTTCATATTAAAATAAGTTTATGGGAAATGTTCTGTACTTCTCAGCTTTTCTTCTAGCTTTCTAATAATCTTATAGCCAGTCTATCAGCTGATAATCTACATTAGCCTATTTGTTTTGCTCTTGTTTATATCCTTAAAGACATTACTACCTATAAACAGCTTCACTATTTACTGATTATACTAAGGGTGCCATCTACTTGTATCACAGTGGTCAGTGTTTGCAAAGAACTGTTGTATCTGAGCAAATCACCTACGAGTATCCACCTAAACTTGCATCTTGACTTTAGAAATACCAAGAATTTACAACCTTAGCAAAGTCAGCAGCACCATAAACTGTAATGTTTACATAAGTGCCTGAAACCAAATTACATATTCAGATAAAACTTTCAGTATTCTAGAGTACATGAACATGTTTACCCCAGATTACCAAAAATATGTTTATTAATGTCAGTTGGGAATGATTAATTAGGTTGCTTTGACTGCTGTAGAAAAAAAGGAAGCCCATTAGCATCAGAGTCAGACTGGTGGCAGCTCACCCAGGGCCCTTCTGGCAGCAGCAGCAGAGAGGTGCGGCAAAGAGGGAAAAGCACATAAGCTGCTAGAGAACTCAATAAACCATTTTGGTAAAAAATAGCAAGTATGACGCAAGCTGCAAAACCTGATCTGAATTAACAAGAATGTGTAGTGACAAGGCAGGACAGTTAATAAAGAAATCAAACGGTAAAGCACAGATAGACTCAACGGATTTTGGGAATATATATCTATCATTAGCATAATAAAGGCTCACAGCAGTCAAGGATAAATCAATCCCTTAAGGACTGTGATCTCCTGTCCTGATGTGCTTCACATATTAAAATTCTTTCCATGTGTTTGAATGATTTATACTATTAATAAATATCATTATTCTTATCTGTGACAGCTGAATTTTATTCTAATTCCACAGTTAAGGGAAGAGTAATTTGGATTAAATACAAGTTACCTTAAGGATGCAGAGTTATGTAAGTCTAGCCTAAAATCATAATTCTTAATATTGACACTTTGAAGTATTAATAGGGCCCACTCGGTCCCTTATATAGATGGCATTTTATAACATACACACATTCCTTACACAGTTAAGCTAGACATTTATCATGTGAAGTGCAGACTATCTTCCACATAGTGTTGCTACTACTAGGACAGATCAACAGGTATCTTAAGTCCACAGACAAACAACTACATAACACTTTGTATTTAAGTAATCAAATTCCTTGATTTTAACTAAGTGAAAAAGTAGTCACAAAAATAAATGCTTTTCTTGTAGCTATTTTCTCTGTAACTCTTAAGGTGGTTCCCAAAGTTCTCAAGGTACCAGTAACTCAAATTTATGGCTGGCTTATGCAGAGGTCCTGTGGTTCTAGAAATCTCAGTCTGCACTGCCTGAACTACCAAATACTCTCTCTCAGGCACATAATATTCTCTGAAGCTCTGTGTTGTCAAAACAGAGCACCGCATTCACAGGCATAGGTAGGCCCCGTCCTGAGATCTTCTCAAGCTTAGGTAGGAGAAAAATCAGGACTGTGATTGCCGCAGCACTTCTGCATCCTGCCCAGCTCTCAGCACCAGTAAAATAGCTCCAGGGCTCCATGTACTTGAAGAGATTCACTGAAGCCAGTCTCCCCTAAATCCTGATGTTGCTGCCTTGGGGCTATTTTCAAGCAGTTTAAATTCCAATTAGCTTAAAATTTCCATTGAGTACATGCTTCAGAACACCCACAGCCAGACAACAGGACACAAGACTGTATGAATTTTAGATGGAGCTAAGTGACTTGAATATGGTCCTTTGCTTGTTTCGAGATGCAGGCTAATTTTGGACACTAAACCAGACATAGTCCACATGCTCCCTTGTTTATATGGGGAAGCACTAAGCCCCAGAAAATAACTGGTGGTACCAGTTCCTGAAGTTGATGATTCTTTGTGTTCTTTTGTGACCTCACAAGTGTGAGCTGTGCTATGATTCAACTTCAAAGCACAGTAAGAACCACACATCTGGAGTCGTGGGGTCAGGATCTGCAGTTCATTATACTGAAGAGGCCAAGAACCCAGGAATTCCCACTTGCCAGCTGAGTACTTCAGAATCAGCTGCTACAAAAAAGAGTAGCAGCACTGGCTGCTCAGTACCAGAAAAGCTTGGTGAACTAAATTCTGAGTGAACAGAGATGCTTGGCATTTCCTGATATTTCTTTCTAAGATCCTGTCCAAAGACTCCAATGCATTAAAAATGTAAACATATGGGACTTTTTGTTACACATACCCAAAACCTTTCTCTAATACTGTCTACTTAGGAAACAAGACAATTATGTCAGGTAGGCTGGACAGCCCTCTCCATCACCTAAAATTTGGGTGAGACAGTGCCTCATCTGGGCGTGCAAACTAGGTGGATGCAACTTCATTCTTTGTCACTCTGATACAAAGTTCACTGCAAAACATGAGATTAATCTGTAGCTGAAGCCATGCCCAACCAAGCAATTCCTACAAAGTTCCTCAGAACCATGGGAGCTGGCTCTAGCCCACCCTGTGTGGGTGTCTGATGGATATGGCATATGTTCTCAACAGTATATGGAGGAGCTCAAAATGGACAGCTGTTCTGATGTTCCTGGATAAGACCCATGCTCCCTGAATCCATGTTTAATGTATATCCATGGTTTTCTGGTTACCTGCAGTCAAAGCCATCTGTTAAGATGGCTTTTTGCCCATTTGCAGATTGGTCTGAATATTTCACTAGAGCATAGGTGCCAGGTAATGATCGGTTTAGATGGACAGCCTGCAGTGCACCACAAGTGACAGTGCTTCTGCCAGAAGTCCTCATCCGTGACTCCAATACTGCATTAGCAACACATGCCTCTTTGCATTTGCCCATATATGTTGGCACGTAAGGCCATTTTCTGTGCATGCAGTTCTCTGGCAGCCAGCAACCCCAATAAATACATAAAAATATAAATATAACCCATATGAGCTCAAGAAATAAATCATTTTCTCTAAGCAATCAACAACTTAGCCAGATCCACAGACATAAACGTAATGCCTTTTCCTTGCTACATATGCAAAAAGATTGCTGTCTTTACCTGCTTATAGTCTATCTGAGAAATAAACCTTAATTGTGTGGGTCACCCTTACAGATTGAAAAGCATAAAACAGACCATACATTTCTCACAATAGCAGTCTGAATGTGTTGCAGCCAATATGAGTTTCAGCTTATAAATGCCTATGGGTAGAATTCAAGCAGACATAAGCTGGAGCCATGTACACTTGCCTCTGAGGTTAGTTGACAGCTGGGGGATTTAGAGAGCACTAACCCAAGCATGGATGTCATTTTTCTCTTTGAGCATGCACAATTAAATCTGCCTGGCATCATCAGCATGGGGCACGGCGCTCTAGAAACAGCATAGAAGGGAGGGGGGATGTCTTGCTCCTCAGCATCTGAAGAGAAGCTGCCAAACCCAAAGAGTAAATTGTGCATAGGCAATTGTTATGAAACTTTGACCTAGATATTTTAGTCCTTGCAAGAACAGAGCAAAATAAGCCTCATCTAATTGTATAATCAAATTAATCTTTTTTTTTTTTTCCATACCAAAGAGAGCTTTCAACAGAAAATTATTGACGTTTACATGGAAATGCTGCGAGCCACGCAGAGTGGCACAGACTGGGGCAAAGCTGGACTGACAGTGAGAAAAAGGATGAAGAACGTCCCTCCTTTGTCATTCATAGCAGCAAACACAGAAGCTCCTTCCAGAAACCGCAGGCTGCCATCAGGGCTTGGCTTTGGAGAGGCAGCAGTGCCTCAGCATTCTCCCTAGTCAGAGGTCAAGGCACAAAACACAGTATCTGTATTTCTTGTGCACTCCTTCTACACAGAAATTGGACTAACTTAAACTAAACAGCATGGCACATACTTCCCAGAGCCAGTATGTTTTTTGCATAGCAAGGAAAAAATAAAACAAAACATGCTGGGAAGTAACAGCACCGTAAAAACACACGAGCAATTTTCCCTGCTGGAATCAAATGTATTTTAAATCTGCTTGGTTTGACCTGCTATAATCTAAATTACTTCCAGTACTGAGAAATTTATGGATAGCCAGTGTAATGACAGAGAGGACAATCACAGGAGAACAAGCAGGTATGAGAGGAGCCCCCCTTTCACACTAAATTCAAGAAGCAAAAGAGTGAAACAAAGGTGTTGTTAAATCTCAGGGTCACCATCTGAACTGTCACAGAAACTAAAAATATTAAAATAATCTGGATTCAACTTCCTGATTTACACCAAACTTCAGGTGAACAAAGAGTGCAAATACAGAAATAAGATAACAAAAAAATCCCAGTGGAAATAAAGGCAAGAAACATATCAAATAATAGAAGTTAAAATCATGCATTAGAAACCCAAAATAAATGGCAAGCTCAATAAACCAGCAAGAAACACTTTCTCAAGTATGCAACTTAAACAAAGCTGATTTAATAATTCCATTAGGAAGGTATGCATCAGGTATAAGGTGTAGGTTTGAGACAAAAGGAAAGGTGATTACGGAAATGACAAACAGTACTGGGAGGTAGAAAATAATTTAGAAATAAGTCTTAGATCATGTACCAACAAGAGATACGCTCATTCCAAAGTGTCTCCACCCTTTTTAAAGTACATGGTGCATGAAAGGTTAGGAATAAAGTGCATAGAACTGAGCAAGTGCTATAATTAATACAGTGATATAGGTGAAAAGATTGTCACAGTTTCAAGCTCAACAATTTAGTACGTAACATGATAAAAATGTTACCAGTTTTTTTTCTTCTTACTAAATTTGAATAATTTGTTTTTGAATTGCATAAACCCCTGTAAATAAGATTATCCACCAGGAGATGTGGCATCGGTATTTATAATTTCTCCTTTTCTGCTCTGCAGTAAATATTAAAGAAGGCTTCGGGTGCTTTAACACAATTACCACTGTTTTTTTATTTATTTTTTTCTTTTAATAGAATATCACCTTATTCCTGCTTATTGCCAGGTAGCAGAAAGTTCTTCCTCTCCGTATCTTTTAGCTTCTCATGTTGCTTCATGGCTGGTGCATCTAACACTTCCTTCCCCAGCTGGCTGAACAAAAGGACTAGCTTTAATTCAAATGCAAACAATCTAGGCTCAATGGGAAAAGTGCAATAAGAGCCACAGCTGAAGAACCTTCTAATGGAGAAAATCTCAACAACTGCATACCCAGACCTAAAGGGTGTCTACAAGAAAGCTGGAGAGGGACTTTTTCGAGGAGCAAGTAGTGACAGGACAACGGGGAATGGCTCTAAACTGAAAACGGGTAGATTCAGATTAGATATTAGGAAGAAATTCTTTACCGTGGTGAGACACTGGCGCAAGTTGCCAAGAGAAGTTGTGGCTGCTCCATCCCTGCCAGTATTCAAGGCCAGGCTGGATGGTGCTTGGAGCAACTTGGTCTAGTGGAAGGTGCCCCTGCCCATGGCAGTGGGGTTGGAAATAGATGATCTTTAAGGTGCCTTCCAACCAAAACCATTCTATGATTGCATGATTCTATGATCAAGCACAACTATTAACCCAAAGACTGGCAGTGTAACAGAGTGAGAGATGTAGGCTGTCATGTGGAATGATGTGATAAAACTTGCAATTAAAAAGTCTATCTATAAACAGCACCCAGATGTGGAAGCCAGCTTTTAAACAGATAGAGTTATATCAAATATTCCATCTAGTATATGAGTTTCTGTAATTAATCCTAGCTTCTGCATACACTTAAGTGTTGATCCAAATTTGGTATATTCCTGCATCAGGTAATAATCTTGATGATATGCACTGGATACAGGAGCAAACTGTATCATGAAGAGTAAAACCTCAGGTATACTGGAGAGATGCAAATGGGATAAAAGAAGTCAGATTTAGCTATCATATTACCTAGATAATACCAGACTCATTAGCATATAACTTACTCAAGTTAACTTCTGACTTGCAAACCCACTGGTGTGTTTTCTGATAAAGTGGTTTGTTTTTAGAGAAACATAACATGATAGAATTTAAACTAAACTTTCAAAGTTTCACAGTGATAATCTTATTGAAGACTGAATTCCAGCTTCCTAATATCTGGACATATTTCCTGTAATAAGAGAAACAAATAGCATTCAATACTTTTCCATCATTTCCAAGGAATTATACATGGCACTAAAATGAGAAAAGAGGGAAGGAGGTAAAATGGGGTTGGAAAATACATATTCAGTTTCTTTCTTTTTCACATATTTTTATAGACATATAAAAATACTTTAAAATTATAAGAGTGATCGTACCTAGTTTCTTAACTACTTCAAAGCATACAGTTCTGCACTTGCAAACATTTTTTTTACATTTAATTTTTTATAATACTTAAATAATGGTATAAAAGTGCATATATGGGGTCCTCCCTGCTCATTATGAATACCCATCACTGATTTGTATAAAAATGTCTGTGTTTCTTTGAAGCTATTAATCTGGCCCTTTATCAAAGAAAAACATAATTAGATTTAATTCTGTGCTAAGAGTCAGAAATCCACAAAAAAGGAATAAATTTATTTTTTTATTCAGAGATGAAATTTTGTTTTCTTTTTCTTATGTTATAGCAGATAATGCACACGTGAAAACTGGCTGAAAGGAATGCTCATAAAATTGTTTCCATGCCAAATGTTAATTGCTTTTATATTGGAACTAATTCTTCAGTTTTTCCTAAATAGCTAAAGCAAAAAGATTCTGTTATTGCTTATTAAATTTGAAGAAAAACAAGTATAGGTATTTAAAATACAGCATATATTGTAGATGAGCTCCTAAGGGAATATTAATAATTAGTAAGGTGGCTAACACTATTACTATCATTATTATTATTATTATTATTTTAATCCTAAAAATACAAGGTCAGATCCAGGCGGTATTTTAACATATGAGTCAGCATCACTCACATGCACTGAAGGACTTTGCTGAGCTCAGTGCCACCTTAAAACTGGACTTGCTAATTCCATCTGGAAAGGAGGTCCTACCAGCTGTTAGCCAAGTGCCACCTTAAGTTGAATTTGCCAAGCAAATTTCCCACTCGGCACAAATGTGATACATAGATTCAGAGCCCATGTATGAGAGCCACTGACTCCACCTGGGTTCGGGATTTCAGGACAGTTACCCACACATACAAACCCCACAAACACATCCAAACCAGGCACCCAGAGCCTTGCTGGCTGTTAGGACAATCCCTTATGGTCTCAAATCCCACCCCCCTGATTCTCCTCTAGAATCATGACTGGGGTTTGAAATCAGCCGTATATTCTTCACTAAGAAAATGATCCCGCTGATTTCAGTGCTTTTCTGTGACAAAAAGCTGGGCCAGGCAGCAAGCTGTACAGATACAGGACTTTTTGTCATATAACTAAAAATATAACTTCATTTTTATCTAAAAATAATAGCTAGTGCTAATGAATCTTAGCTGTGAACACAAAACTAGCAGCTGAAATGATGCACTGAGCATTGTCACTTGCCTTCTGTTGCTAGAAAGCCCATGGTGAGCTACCTTAACGCCAAAAGAATAAATAGGTGCCACCTTAAATTACAGGTTTTCCAACTAAAAATATTACATAGACTTACAGCATAAACATTTGGAACTCAATACAAGTGATTGTGAACCCATTAGTTCCAAGCTGTTATTTAATCATAACTAACCCAGTTCTGCATTACTGATTTTAGAAGCATGGAAATCCGTGCTAGACACTCATGCTTTTTCATTCAAGTAAAATGTCTTAAATTTAATTAAATGTGTCTAGTTTGGGAAAAATAAATATCACTTTTTTCAACATAATAATTCACCTCATCACAGAAAAAGCATGGGGAAACTAAAGAAATAACAGTAACTTTGTTACTTGTTTTGTCAAATGATCAACTATTTGAATTGAAATGTATTAAATTAAAACTGAAATATATTTAATTGTTTTAAATTTTCAATGTCTGACATTGTTTTAATGACAAATCTGGATAAGTACTGCATATCAATGTCTCATTATGCATTTTAATTCAGCATAGCAAGCCAGGCAAACACATATGACTTCATCACACCTCCAGGTGCTAAGTACTCTCAGCTTCTGGTGGCTGCAACTAATCCTACTCAGCAGCAAAGGTAGATTATTTTATTGAATTTAAGACTTCCAGCCCTGGGGTTTATGAGATTAAATTGTCCATTCCAGCTCTCTTGGGCAGCCCTGACTAACCCACTCTATTATTTACACCCACCACTGCTCCAGCTAAGTGTGTTGGGTAAAAGTTTCATGATTCTCCTGGATTCCTAAAACCTTCTGTAAAAAAACTTGGGTTGAAAAATTACGGTTTAAACCTGAAATTTTGAAGCCCAGGCTTTCCTGATGTCATCCCAGAGCCTCGTTCAGGCATTCTGAGAATAATCATACCTGATACCGCTATTAAAACCCCAGTTTTTTTTCATCTCTTGACTTAGCGATTTCAGGGTACACAAACTGTAAATTTTAACTGCTCTCAAGTCTGCTCCTATAGGTCCGTTCACCAGCAGCCAAACCATTAGCTTTATTTTTCTGGACATTACAAACATGAGAAGACAGGTATCAGCCACCTCTTCTTGCCTGTATGCTTTCACTTGAGCATTCATTTCCTTGTCTCTGCTAAAGGAAGAGTTTACAACTAACTTCTAACTAACTAAAATTGTCTCTGGACAACGTGCAAGCCAGCTGGGTGACTGTGAGTTTATTTTTAAATATTTGGCAAGCTGTGTCCCATGACTGATCAATCTCAAGAACACCAAATGCAAGTCCATCCCTATCTTACACTTCCTCCTGTATAAAGAACTGGAGCAAACCAAAAGCAAACCTATAATTAATTTAGTAATTAATTACAATTTAATGATAATAATTTCATTTTCAAGTGGTTCTACCTGTTCTCTGGACACTCTGAACTTCACTGTAATAAACTGCTCCCCTCAAATGTCATTTGTGCTGTTGAGTATATACTTGTCTTACCAGACTGGTGAGGACTATCACCCATATCCTCATGAAAAGGATTGTGAAGCAAATGAAGGCTGAGAGACGTGTTAGAGTAATCTTTATGAAATGTTACAATACTTACTACTGACCAATGAATTAGTTATCCTTTCTTCCCAAGCCTATTCCATAGTTTGTTCACTACTGGGAAACCTCCAAACAATCCTTTCTTAATATAAACAGAGCCTTACAAGTGCCACATTTCTGCGAATGTCTGGGGAGTGTACCAGGTCCTCTTAAGTGGAAAATTCACCTCATTGATTGCTTTCATTTGGGTTCATTACAGAATGGCAGAGATTAAGCCTTGTGGAGAGTATCTGTAAATATACCAGTGTCAAGGTTTAAAAGCAACTCTATCCCAGCTGAAAACAGGACAATCTCATTAAAGCATAAACCTAGATATAAAGAAATTAAAGATACACCACAGAAACCTATCCAGGAGCTTTCCAAGCAATGCCAAATGCACTGCATAAACCAGGAGCACTGAAATTTCTCCACATTTTCCTGTTGGCAAAGACAGCTTTCCTTCACCTCTCTAGGGCCATTTCCCAGCAACAACTTAAAATATCCAGAACGAAAGAGAAATGCTCTACGTGCCACAGCCTGCAATGAAATGCACCATCAATTCAGTTTTATACAGCCAACACTGCGTTTGAAAATGTAGCTGTTTTTCCCTTCGTTTTTTTAAACCAAAACATCTGAGGGAGCCTCAGGGACTGGTTAAGGACTCAAGCATGACTATTAGAATATCTCTTCTGTATCCTATTGGGTCTCTTTGCTTCTTGTAATTTCTGAATTTTCTATTTATTTCCCCTAACATAATTCGCAGTTAGAAGAAAACATTCATTTGAAAGCTTCCAACCAGAAAATCCTTTACGTTGTTCCAGCAGTGCACTAGAAAAACTCACCTTCATTCTTTCCCTCTTTTTTTTTTTTTTTTTTTTTTGTTCCCCCAGTATCTTACTGGATATTCTGGTTCTTATGGTGCAAGTTGTCACAGTATCAGAGAAATTCAGCAGAGGAAAAAGAATATATCCTGATTCAAAACTACACAAGTTTTGGAGGCTAAGATTTCCGAAATTTGCTGGGTCTTATAGGAAAGAAGGTGAAGGAGGGAGTGACTGAGCAGCTCTGCTGTACTGCATTGCTGGTTGGGGTTATCCTTGACAGTCCCACTAATCTTTTTTTTCCCCATCAGGGCAACATGTTTGAAGATTTGGAAAACAGAATTTCCACAGATAAAAAAGAAACAAACAAACAACCCAAGACACCAGGTTCTCAAGCACTGATGAGCATTTCTAAATAGAAAGTGGTTTTTTAGAAAGATTTCAGCAGGTGAACTTGTAGTTTCAATGGTCAAAACTAAGAATAAGGTTTTAGCTGGGTTCATAAACATTATGGAAAAGCACTCCATGACCATTTAAGGCCAGGACGTGCCTGAACTTGAAGCTTGAAAGAAAGGCTACAGATGGAAATCGTAACTGTTGAGCTTGAATCTGCTCTATTTTCATTGGGCTTCAGAAAAAAATACTGCTTTGATCAAGACAAACGGACCACCTGATTCGAGAAGTCGTTTTTCCATGATTTATTACTTTCCATGGGTACTTACTTGACAATTAACACAGATCTGTCTTGCTGGATGGACAAAGTCTTCAAATCAACAGAATATGCCATTGTTTGAGGTAGAGAAAAGAGATGTGACTATGAAAAGTCATAAAATTAGTGTTGATCTACCCACTGGATATTATTACTGGGTAGCAGATGCTGTCTTGGCTCCTCCATCTGGGACTGTCTGCTGTTAAATTTGTAGTCAGGATCAGTCCTTTTCCACCTACACTCCATTTATTACTCAAATATCAAGTATACACACTTCCATAACTAAAACAGACCATAAGGACACAGAAGCCTTTTCCGTTGTATTCCCTCTTCATGCGCTCAGGACCTATGCACCATCCAACTGTCCATCTTCCTGCAGTTCCCAGTTCTTGACATGTACCATAAATCTGAAGTCTGGAAGACAGCAGATATCACTCCTATTTTCAAAATAGGCAAGGAGAAAGAGCTGGAGAACTACACACTGCTTAGACTCACCTCAGTCCCTAGGAAGGCGATGGTGAAAATTCCCTTAGAAAAAATTTTCTAACACATGAGAGACAAGCTGGGAGCTACCGGCATAGACTTACAAAGGAGAAATGATGTCTGGGTAACATCATTGCCTTTTACAATGAGAAAGACTGGCTTGCTGGATACAGTGAGAACTGTGGATGTTAATTACCTTAGCCTTAGTAACAAGCCTTGGACACAATGTCCTTTAACATCATCACTGATGATGTACAGGCCAGATTAGAGGATAATGAGGTGGACTAAAAACAGTCTGGATGACTAGGGCCAGGGGTTGTGATCAGTGGCCCGAAGAGCAGCCGGAGGCCAGCCAAAAGTGGTGTACACCAGCGGTTGGTGCTGGGTTCAGTACTGTTCAAAATCTCTCTGTGACCTGGATGATGGGACAGAGTATTTCCTCAGCAAGTCTGCAGCTGATACAAGACTGAGAGGTTTATCTGATTCATCAAAGGGTAGTGCCACTATTCGGAGTGACCTTGCTATGCTGGGGAAATTGGCAGAGTAACCTCATGAAGTTAAACAAGAAGTCCAAAGTTCTACCCCTTCAAAGGAATAACCCAGGCATCACTGCATGCTGGTGGTTCCAGCTTGAAAGCAGTTTTCTGAAGGTTTGCAGAAAAGAACACTGGTGTTCTGGTGAACAACAAACTGACCACGTGTCAGGAATATGCCCTTGGGCAATCGTATTTTGGGCTGCATTAGGAAGAGCATGCCAGCAAGTCAAGGGAGGTGATTATTACT
This sequence comes from Pezoporus flaviventris, assembly GCF_033815535.1. Classification (NCBI taxonomy): domain Eukaryota; kingdom Metazoa; phylum Chordata; class Aves; order Psittaciformes; family Psittacidae; genus Pezoporus; species Pezoporus flaviventris. Next base: position 29,009,939 of record NW_026892579.1, on the reverse strand, counting down.
GTCTATGCAGCACTGGTGAGACCACACCTGAAGTATTGTCCAGTACTGGGCTCCCAAGTACAAGAAAGATCTGGAGTTACTGGAATCCATCACAGAGCCACTAAGATGATTAAAAGAGACAGGAGCATCTTTCATATGAGGCTGTGAGAGTTGGGGCTGTTCAGATTTGAGAAAGGAAGGCTCAGGGCGATTTTATCAGTGCGCATAAATATCTGAAGGGAGGGAATGAAGAAAAGGGAGACAGGCTCTTCTTGGCAGTGGCAACAAGAGACTTCTCTGACAGGGAACAAGAAATGGTGCAAACTAACACATGAAATTCAAACTGAACATAGAAAACCATTTTTTTTTTCCCTGAGGTTGCCTGAACATAGGGACAGGTAGCTCAGACAGGTTGTGGAATCTCCATCCTGGCCAACTGGCTCTAGGTGGTCCTGCTCAATCAGATGACCTCTGAAGGTCGCTTCCAACCTCAACCCCTCTGTGATAATGTAAAAGGAAACCCTATGTTATAAATTATTTGGCAACTTGAAAACAAGTTTCAGATTCATACTAGTAACCCATACAAAAGTCTTCAGCTGAATGACTCATTTCTTGTGCTGAATTAAACACCCCCTGAATGTGGGCTGAAGTAATTTTGAAAAAGGGTCTGTTGAGCTGTCATCACACTCTCCTGAAAATGTAAATTAATACTTATTCACAGCATTACGCCCACCCTCTTTAAGACGTAATTTAATCTTCAGAGTAGTTCTGTTTCTTTTAGGTCTGAGATTTTCTTACCATGCAAGCTGCAGATCATCACAGTGGAACACGCCCAGCTAAGACGAGCTAGGGTTTATCTGCATGTTCTATTTTGTTAAGACAGCATGCATTTACAGTCATGTTTTTAAAGCACACAGTTGTGCAGCCACAAAAGATTGGAAATGCAAAAAAAATATTTGCACAGAATTGTAAATCTACTAGTTCTATGTGCAATTGTGTATGCCTGTATCAGTACTCATCCTGTATTCACAAACACAGATTTTGCAAGGAACTAGTATTCATTGCTCTGAAAATGCATCTGCATTTTTCAACATGGTACACATTTTCTTTTCCTAACTGTTTTTATGCACAGTCGTAAGTTAATGAAATATCAAACTTTGTGACTTAAGGCAGGATTTTTTTCCAGTTACCTTAATGATAACAAGGAAAGGAAAAGTGTCTCTGAAGATTTTTTTTTTCCCAGATCAAAGGGCCATTTCAAAGTGCAGAAATGTTGATGAGTCATGTTACAGAATAAGAGCATAAGAACTTGCTGAAAGCAGTATATGATATACTCTGTAGACAGTCAGGGAAACATTTGCACAGACAAGCTTGTCTGTCTAGTTACAGGCAAGATTTTAAATGGGAACTTAAGTTTCACCTTTTATTTTTTACAGCTTTTAATTGCATTGTGGTAGCATACTTGACTAATCCTGTCCCATGGCATGCAAAATGAAGAAAGCATTAGTGAACACACATGTTTAATTAGGGCAATTAAATTTTAAAATCAGACAATAAAAATATTCAGCACTGGATTATGCAATTTGTTTCCTGGAAATAAAACACTTGGATTTTGTTTTCTCATTCCCCAAGTGATATGTATTCTCACTGCTTATTCTGTAATATTGCTACTCTGACAGTCCATATATAAATGTGTTTATTGATCCTCTGTAATGCCAAATATTTAGTATTTTTATTAATGTGGAATGGAGTTGTCCTGTAGCAGTTCAGGGTTATAATCCTGCTTTCAAGAACAACTTTTGGGTGTAAAACAGAAAAAATAAAATAAATACGTGCAACATTTTCTGTCTAAAAATCAACAAGTAGCTTGCTATCTAAGTATAAAGTCAATGATCTGAGCCTCTTCGCTAGTATAAATAGGACAAAAGTAAACCCAGTGCTAGAACCTGATTTTCACAGTAACCTATGACAAATGCTAAATTCTTTTTCTCCCATAATAACAATGGTTTTGTCTTTCATTGCTGAAATCTGATACAATAGATTAATTAACCACAAAACTTTGTAGTTCCTCTCCTTTGGTTCTTGTATAGCTTCATGATTGACTTGTTTGTTATTCAGCAGTGAATGCTGATGTGGAAAATACAATATATTACTCCAGTGGAAACTATGGAAACTATCTGTCACCAGTGATATTCCAAACTGGCTTCTAAGACAGATGCCGGATAATGAATTTCCTGGATTAAGACAGCAGAATACTGCAACGCTCACCTAAAGTTAATACAGCAGATGTATAAGTTATGGGAAGATGCTCATCCATTTAAGACACTGATGTGATTAAACAGGTTTTTGAAGTAGAAGTGAGATATAAATCATCATATATTATTAGTACTTCTCATTTTAATGCACGTACCAAGCCTGACATAAAATTACAGTCTATGTATTTCATGTTCATCTGGCACAGACCAAGAACATGCAATAACAAACCAATTCACCGGTTCCTAATTTTAAATTGCTAATATATATCTACAGTTGAGTACTCTCACAGTCCAGCTCCACAGAGGCTGAGACAGAAACAAGTAATGAAATTTTCACAAGATCACACTTTTTTTTTTGCCCAGGTGCACTGTTTCATTCTAAGTATAGTATACACACATGCTGAGGATTTATCAAGGTTACAGGGTGAAAGGAAAATGTATCTCAAACACACTGCCACCCAAAATGAAATCTTCACTGCAATGGCTTCCATCTGGATCACACACACATAGATTTCTTTTTCTCTCATAACAATGCAAGGAGGTTTTTTTCTATTTGTGTGAACCATTCTGTAGCAGGCTGATTTTTCTTCATTTCATGAAATAAAACATTAAGTGCTATATGATGGATAACATGATAACTATTTAAAAACATATCAAATTTAATAATATGCATTTCTTATCAGACAAATTCAGCTTTTTCAGTGTCACTCAAGCCTGAATATAATAACATGGCAATGATGCTTCATGCTATTACACCGTATTGCTTTATGTCTACTTAAGCCTTCAGATAATAAAATGCTTAAGGAAGATATTTTATTCACTGTTTTAGCATTTTCTACCTATGATTAAGTACACGATTACACTGTCGTATGGACTGATGCCAGTTTAGCATGAGGACATTGCCTAGCAATTATGTTCGGCTAAAGCATATATTACATGTCTTCAATCCAGGCCAAGATTGCACTGCAATTTAAAAGCTGGAAAACATCAAACACAATGCATACATATGTATGTGTGTATACATATACATATAAATGTATGCATATGCATATATGTATGTGTGTATATATACATATAAATGCTCTTATGTATTAAATGTCTTCCAGATGATTTGTGTTTTTATAGATATGTGCTTTTTTAGAGAACTTGTTCTCATGGTACTAGCAAGAAAATTGAAAAATAAGAATCAATTTTCTATTATCTCATGTTTTTCAGAGAATCCTAATGAGTTCATGGTTAGTCTCTTTTTAAAAGCCATACAAAGCATTTTGTTTTAGCTCTCTGCTGGTAACATCATACCTACTTTAGCAACTTAAAGGAATTTTTGCAATCATATTACCCATATTCAGCTATCAGTTATGTGAAGGTCAGTATTAAAAGATCACCAGTCTGTACCAAATACAATGACTCCAGCAGAATCTGTTGTGTACTTACTTATATATATATACACACATACACATAAAACACATTCCTCCTTGTGAGTTTTATTTTAGTCTTTATTTCCTCAGCTTTTTTCTGAGTATTTTCCAGCTATGCTAACCTGCCAGCACTGCTCTACCCCCCCAGCAGGTGAATGGCTCCATGCATATTCTCATTAGCACTATCTAAAGTTGCTGTGATTGGAGTTTATTCTTTGAATTCATTCCTCACCAGGTAATTTGTACCATTATGCAATTCAAAACTAAAAAAGAAACATAGTTAGGACTCCTTGACTTCTGTTACAAGTTTCTGTTTAAAACTGCTGCTAGTTTTGCAGGTATTACTGCAAATTACACCCCACAAGATGTGCACAAACAAAGTAATCAATTAGCAAAGCTATGTGTAGGCCACACTATGCAATGCCTGTCTCTGCCTTCAAGTGTAAATTGTAATTGCAGAATAGAAATATGTGAATACAGGAATGGCTTTGAGATATGTCCCTTGACAGAGATGTTTAGCTAATGAACATGAATTTTCTATAAAGAAGACAGGGAAATAATATACAGAGAAAAGTCTTCTAGTGATCACCTAAGACAATTTATAATCAAACTGGACAAGAGAGCCTTGGGTATACTGCAGACCTTAAAACAGAGAATGTCCTCCTATAAGGACAGATATCCAGTACACGATCTATCACCTCATTTTCTAATTTTGTTTTGGGGTTTGATGCTTGTCTGGTTCTTTACGGCATCACATGCTTATTTAAAACAGATCCATTTATCTTGTATTTAGTGGTAAATCATCTATGGTAGTTTTAGTGGTTTGGGGCTTTTTTGCTTTCCTTCAGTACAGCAAATATTAGTAGTTTATTCTACAACAGTATAGGAAAAGTGTCAGCTACACACTACACTAGCCATCTAACACAACTAGATTGCTCATTCATCCAGATCTTTTAAACCTATTAGCCTGACGGGAAAGGTACGTGAAGGTTTTCAAAGGCCAAATTACTGAAATTTGAATACAGTCTAAATTACTGAACACTTTTATATGATGTACAAGTCTGCTGGGCACTAGCCTTAAAGTGACCTTGGCAGAGCTATTTACAGCAATGTTTTAGATGCACAATTTAACCTGGAGCAAAGAAAAAGGCATTTATCATATCAGGGTCTGCATAAGTAATTCCTCTTACTCTTGTGCTTTGACACTCACTCAAAGGTTTTGTGTAAAGAACACAAAACCACCACCAAGGTCCTATAACCAGTTTCTGTGGCTCAAACAGGTTTGTTACAATGAAGTAAAATGTCCGCTTCAATGGGTATGTCTAAATCAGCTGGAAAAATACACTGTTCACTATAAACTCTTTCAGGAAGACTGCCACAATATATGGCATGTTATAGAATAAGAATTGTTATTAGTATGAGTAAGTTGCAACACATTTATACCCTGCAGTATTGTAATGCTCTTCCTCTGCTTACTTAAACACCTGAACAAGCTCACTCACCTAAAGCCAGCCTAAACCACAGGTTTCTTGATTTTTACTCTGAGGCTGATGGAATATTTGCTGTATTAGACACAGCAGGGAAAGAAGCTGCCTCTTTATGTATTCTCTAGGAAGCAATACCACGTGCTATTTGTCAGGAGAATATTTCTATTCAGTGCTACAGTAAAGGCTGAAGATTGGTTTTTATTACAAATTACATTTATTTTTCTCCCCAACAGAAAAATCTGAGGAAAGAAAAATCAGGGAAAAGAGATGTCTGACTTCAATGAATTCTTCTAACTAAAATCAATCTGAATGCCTTTAACACAAGTTTGAAGAATAACCTATCAGAAGTTATTAAACTTTCTTTTAGTAACTAAGTCAGACTGTGCCAGTTCCAATAATCATTTTCTGGAACATCAAAGAAATCTCAGAGTCATAACTTCTTATTTGAAATGAAAATGTAACATTTCTAGGCTTTTTCCCCTGTAAAGAGAGAGCTCACAGTGTAATCTGATTGCCACAGAGACATGTCAGTGAAGAGTGTGTTGTTCGAGGATTTCCTTCCTATCTCCATCAAAAGGTTCATGAGAAATCTCATTATAAAAATTCAGAGGAAAGAGAGAAATACATTTTCCTTTAACTCAGTCTTCTTCTGTTGTGCCCATGGGAAATCCTGAAACCGCTACCTTTCTAGGACTTGAATTTCTTCCTTGAGCCATGTCCTACTGCTTTGCCCTGGACAGCTAAAATCTGTTCACCATACTCAGGCCAGGAAAAATTTGCACTTATATGAACAGAGGAAATGATTTAAGCCTGGATCCACTAAAGATAAGTCAAAGGGGAAGGGAGATAAAAAAAATGTGGGGACTATCTGGAGGGATGGAGAAGATTTATGGAAGTCAGTAGGAGTGGATCCCAGGGTAATCTGCTCCTTGTGTTAACAACACATGCAATCACCTGCACTGACAGTTTGTTTGCTCTGATTTTTCACATTATCCGGGGGCTATGTGTGTGAAATAATGGATATGCATTTACAATTGTCAGTGAATAACCTTGCAATATCCCTGGTGACACTATCCTCCAATCTCCTGCTTCTCATTTATTATGCGGTAGAGATCTTTGACAGCTAGCACAAAGCCTGTAGAAGCCGTAAGTGTGCTCAGGTCTGCTCTTCATATTCAAATGCAGTATTAGAAGATACATGCCGTATTTTCATGGAGGGGTAGAATCACAAAACACAAACCGCAGTTAAACTCACCTACACGTTTTACTTGAACAAACAAGAAACTTTTTGCTTCATTTTTGGTTTAAAATGTTTTTGCTCGTTGATAAACTCAAGTCACAATCAGAATAGTAACAATATTGCTTAATGAATTCATTGATTGTGTGCATTAATAGCTCCTGCTTGATGTCAAATATATTTAATAGCTGTTTACTTGAATTATTCTATTTAATCCATGTTTATTTGACAGATTTTCAAATTATGTTGCTAAGAAATTTTATATTTTGAAAATGCATCAGATGAAGAGCAAAATTCTCATTATTAAACTTGTCATTAACCGGAGACTGTCAAGTTATAACCACTATCATCTCACATTTTATTAACATTAGTAAAAGAGAAAAAAAGCAGTGATGCTGGGGTGCTGCAGCTTCTGTGGTTAATAAGAAAAAATCTCTGGCCTCCAAGAGGCACAGGCCCCCAAATGCCAGTTTGCTTCCTTCATGCAGCTCTGTGACAAAACAAGGTAGGTAGCCTACAAATTTATTTTACAGTGCAAAACGTGCCGTTACAGCATTTTTTCTGCTTCCCCTCCCACCAACACTGCTGTCCTTCAGCATTTCTGACATCTTAAGAAAAACACTGTTCTTTTGAAAACTCATCTCAGCACAAACTTGTGGAGAATCACTGTTCTTTCCCCATTCTGTACAGCACATCACTACTGATGACAGAAGCCTGCAGCACCCAGGCAAGGAGCAGCAAAGGAGTAACTTGCTGACGTTGCTTGTAAAGTTGTGTGCATCATAAGCCTCCGACTTCTTAGAGGACCCAAGTGCAGCCCGTTTCACTCCTAAAATCTTTAAGAAAATGAGGCTAAAGGTATCTTGGGGTTCTTGTTCTGAAAACCACCACGGAAAACATTAAAGGGACTGGTGGCAACGGTATTGCTAACAAGTATGCAACTGAAAGTAAGCATGAATTTTCAAACAAAAAGCTTTACAGCAAAACAGAGGAGGCAGCTGCAATTCCATTTCTGACAGCTCACCTTTCTCTCCCTGAACTGCCATGCATCCATCTTTCCTACAGCCAGATGGAAAGGGCGTGTGGCCTGCATGTTGGTTAAATTATCGTGCCATTTATAGCAGAATGTAGTGGAACTGCATTACATCTGGTCAAGTTATTCAGGATTTACAATAAGGGTAACAAGAGTGAAATCTGGCCATTTGTCTGAAGGTCAGAGTAAAGGCAGGCACTTAAGCTCTGTGCTAATCAAAACTGCAAGCTATTAAAAATACTAGATGAAGAGTATACATACGTATTTGCACAGAAGGCGGCTTAGGATCTTACAGACAGAACTAACAGCAGAGCAGGAAGAAACAGATGGTGCACAAAAACATCACAAGCAAATAAACAAGACATAAGGAACAAAGTCACCACAAAATCCAGACCTGTCAAACAAGTACCAACTGCAGCAAAGACACACTCGGGCAGACACAGGCTCCATAGGTGTCTCAGAGCACCATGGGGTGCATTACTGATTCTCAGGTTTTGTCAGGATGTCACTGTGTTACGGCGACTCCAGCAGCATCTGCTAGCCTATCTTCATCCCCCAGCCATCTCTGCCACTGCCATCGTCTGGCCTGTCAGTCTGCCAGAAGTCAGACCATGGGTTTTGCAAGGCTATGGGTGAAATACACCGTGTGGCAGTAATTTGCCCTCCTTTCCCAGTCACCTGTTCACCCTGTGATCACTCCTTATTTCTTCTTTCTCTGACCCAGCTTTTTCCTATGGTCTATTTAAAGACCTCTCATCATTTTAAAGATCATTCAGCTTCCATAACTGTTATTCTGATTCCACCCGTTATTCCCATTTTGCTGTCACCATCAGCCTCACCTCTTTTTCCAAGGAGACATGATTATTTTTTTCAGATGAAAATTAGGAAGATTTTGCTAAAGGAAAAAATAAAACATCTTTTCCACCTCATGGCATTTACAATAGACAAGGAAGAGCATCATTATCTGGTATCAGTGAAGTCCCACTTATACCATTTATAGTCTAGGATGGGGGCACTTCACCACATGTCATCCAGGTATTATAGTATGGATGTCATCATGCTTATATGAAAGGACAAGTGAAAGGCAATGTAACAGTAAGGGTACCTGAGGTTAGTCTTAAATTAACAATCTCTCTAAAGCTCCTTTTGTAAAGCTTTGCTTATTTTTCTATGCAAGAGTCATCCACGAATGGGAAAGCAGTGGCACCATAAGGATAGTATGTTCAGTTTCTGCCTAATACTTCTTTTTCCTGTTTACTAAAGAACAGCCTTTTATTCCCCAACATGCTGGATAAATGACCTGCCAATAGGCAACTTGTAGCTAAGTCTATACCCTTGGGCTACAGACATTTCAAGAAGTCTGCTGTGTTGAGTATAGCCATCTGTCTGGTGTTTCTCATAGCTATCATTATTTTTTCCCTGCCTAAGTGGGTCACCTGCATCATCATCATCACTTACTGTGCTTGTTTGATCAAGTCTGTCCATGTGCACTATTTCTCAGCAATGAATCTTTGCTACATTTCAGCAACAGAAACTTATTATAATCTATGTATCTGTACATATATTGTAGCATACTGATAAATGATGCAATGTTTCAGGAGGCATTACTTATTTTAGCATCTCAGTCACAGATACAGTGGTCAACATTGGTCATTGTCCTTGTTGAAAATTTTTTAAGTAAGATTGACATCAGAATTTTAAGTCATTATAAAGAAAGGACTTAAGTGTAATGTTCAGCTTCTTGCCTTTTCCCCCTCTATTTTTATCCCTTTTCTAAGCTACTGCACAGATTCTTTACTCAAAATTCGAGAAAGCTCCAACGTAGATATGTTAAACCCTATTACAGCAGAATCAATAGTTAACACCAATCTTTCCCACACATTTATTAGTTGCAGCTTCTTCATTATCAGTTGAGGTCAAAAGACCAAACAAGTAGATCATCTTATCCACTTACAAAGCTTTTTATATTTCAAGTTCTCATACCTAATTTATCTTCAAACTCCCCTATGAAACAGGCACAGTAATTAAGTATGATTATGCATATTTTTTTAATTAGGTATCAAGTTGCCTCAATGTTAAATATCTTCCACAAGGTTATACACTGAATCAAAAGCAGGAATTCTCAACCTTCTCCAGTGCTTGACTACAACTTCACAGGCATCTGGGAACTTACCTACATGGGGAGTTGATTTGGCTTTTCCCAACGACACCAAGCTGTGCTGTTCGGATGATATGCTGGAGGGAAGGAATGCCATCCAGAGGGACCTTGACACGCTTGTGAGGTGGGCTGATGCCAACCTCATGAAGTTTAACCATGCCAAGTGCAAGGACCTACACCTGGGTCGGAGCAATCCCAGGTACAGCTACAGGTTGGGCAAAGAAGAGATTCAGAGCAGCCCTGTGGAGAAGGACTTGGGGGTGTTGGTTGATGAGAAAATGAACATGAGCTGGCTTCAGTGTGCGCTTGCAGCCCAGAAATCCAACCGTATCCTGGGCTGCATCAAAAGGAGCATGACCAGCAGGTCGAAGGAGGTGATCCTGCCCCTCTACTCTGCTCTTGTGAGACCTCACCTGGAGTATTGTGTGCAGTTCTGCTGTCCTCAACATAAAAAGGACATGGAACTGTTGGAACAAGTCCAGAGAAGGGCCACGAGGATGATCAGGGGCCTGGAGCACCTCCCCTATGAAGACAGGCTGAGGAAGTTTGGGCTGTTCAGCCTGGAGAAGAGAAGGCTGCGTGGAGACCTCATAGCAGCCTTCCAGTATCTGAAGGAGGCCTACAAGGATGCTGGGAGGGACTGTTCATTAGGGACTGTAGTGATAGGACAAGGGTGACGGGTTCAAGGGAAGTTTAGATTGGATATAAGGAAGAAGTTCTTTACTGTGAGGGTGGTGAGGCACTGGAATGGGTTGCCCAGGGAAGCTGTGAATGCTCCATCCCTGGCAGTGCTTAAGGCCAGGTTGGACAGAGGCTTGGGTGCCATGGTTTAGTGGGAGGTGTCCCTGCCCATGGTAGGGGGGCTGGAACTAGATGATCTTAAGGTCCTTTCCAACCCTAACTATTCTGTGATTCTATGATTCTACGATTTCATGATTCTATGACATATTTAGTCATCAGGACTAAAAGAGTTAAAACAACATCACCATTATTACCCCCTTAATATGCTTAAAATTGCTAGTCATATGATGCAGAACCCCTATGGGACAGCTCCACTCTTTCCTGCATCCAAACCATCTGTGCCAGTGCACTGAAAACTTTCTCCCTGCATCAGGAAAATACAAAAGACGGAGAATTTGAAACATATGTATAAATCACTATGCAAAATACAGTATTAATTATAACATTAGCTTTTTTCTTTTTATTTTTTCTTTCTTTTTTATCATACTTATAAAAGTAAATAATAAAAGGCTGGAAACAGGTAGAGGAATCCACTTACAGAAGTGCAGTTTAAGCATCAGACTGCAGTTAATCATTGAACACTGGGTCAAAGATATCATTAGCATAATTGCAGAACAGCCAGTGGAGCTTCCGCAAATGTGAGTAACAGTGTAAAGGGGAGGTACATCATTTACACATGAATTTCCCCTGGACCTGAATAAAAAGTTAAAAATCATAAAGGGCTCATTTTTCCTCTTCTTCATTCAATCATATCAGTTAAAATATCAGTTTAAAAAGCACATAAATTTTCATTTGTATCCAGTGGAAAATAGCAAGCACTGCTTGCTCTCTTGGACTTTCACTCCCTGGTTTCTATTATTCCATTAATAGGTCTTAAAGCCAACCTGTGTTTCCAGACTCAAGCTTTATTGGGAAACTCTTCTAATTCTCATATTGCTAAATTCAGGGGGCATGTGGCCTGACTCATACATCCCACATCACGGGTCACTTGTATCAGAAAGATGAACATAACAAACATCCTTTTCCAAGAATAGGAAAAAGGGCATATCTAACACCTCAGACATTAAAAAGCATTTTTCAAAGAAATGGCCACCCTTTTTCCTACAGAAAAGATATTTTCTTTTTAAACAAAGTTATGATTTTGCCATTTGTTAAAGGGATGAACAATCAGGAAAAAAGTTTTTGAGACGTTTGGATCCAAATGTGCTATATCAGGTATTTAGAATGATTCAAGAGATGCGTGACTGAGTTACTAAGCTGAACTGAAGAGAAAAATTCAAAGTCAGGTTTTCATTTTTAATGGCATATCCTAGACCAATGGTTCCAGTTATGTCACTGTACATATATGATGTATGTATAAATGATAAATGATGAAAAAATCAAGTTTGATAGCGTTATTGGTCTCATTTCTATGAAGATATCAACTTCCTGTATTAAGCCACATCAGAGGCCAAAAAGGCTGAGGATGCACACTATTAAACACAGAAAGCCAGCCTAAGCATATTCAAGCTCAGATCCTGAAACTTCATTCTTGACACAATCAGTCTAGTGATGAGAGATTTAACTTGCACATATACTTAATATGAATAACATCCACTTTCTTTGGGGGATGATGGACGGGAAGCAGTGAGGAAGAGATGGAGAAAAGAAGTTCTAACTGCAAAGTAGGTTATCAGCTGGTGGTGGGAGACCCCTCTGGGTTCCCCCTCCTCTTCTGGCAGATGGGTTTGGTCATCTGGGGAGTGTGGTGGGACTGTTGCCACACAGCTCTTGCTACTGGGTGTCTGTGTGTCAGTATGCAAGGAAGGAACATTTGCTCCTCATTAGCTGTTTTTAATGAACTGTGTAAAAGAAGAGAGGAGTATGATGATACAGCATACCAAGTAATCAAATCCACCTGTTTTGAAACTATCATGTTGTTGAGGACCTTGTCACTGGTTTTTCTTTTTAAGGTCTGAAACACAGATATATCAATTTCTGTGTGAGATGCTATTCATTATTTTTGTTTTCAGTCTCTGAGATTGAAATGTTAATAATACTATTTTTCTCATGTCAGAAACCTTTGTTCACAGATAAGACACAGTAAGCAAGAAGCTCCTGGCCTTTGCTGGTGTTCAATCCTTGCTACCTAGTCTCTTTCAGAGGTATCGAGTATTTGTCAGAGGCAATCTTTACCCTTTTTTCAGAGGTACTTCTGAAGACAGCATGTACTGATTACACAGGAAGGCATGAATTTCAGAAATACCTCCCGTGGCAAATATGCTTTTATACTGCCCTACAGGGGATGGCCTCCATTTGCACAACGGTTTGGGCTTTCTATCTGTTTCAGAGTTAGGATGAAAATACTTCTTAGGATAAATGTACTGGGTTTGTGTGGCCAGGTTTTGGTAGCAGGGGGACTACAGAGGTGACTTCTGTGAGAAGCTGCTAGAAGCTTCCCCCATGTCCAGCAGAGCCAATGCCAGCCGGCTCCAAGACATACCCACAACTGGTCAAGACTGAGACTATCAGTGCTGGTGGTAGCGCCTCTGGGATAACACGTGTAAGAAGGGGGAACAAAAACCTGCATAACTGCAGCCAGACAGAGAAGTGAGAATATGTGAGCAAATCTTCATTCCATTCCCCTGTGATGCTGTGGGGAGGAGGCAGAGAATTCAGGAGTAAAGTTGTGCCCAGGAAGAAGGGAGGGGTTGAGGTGGATGTTTTAAGATTATTTCTTTTTCATTTATTTATTGTTATCCTACTCTGATTTGATTTCAATAAACTAGTTCTCCACAAGTCGAGTCTGTTTTGCCTGTGAGGGTAATTGGTGAGTGATCTCTCCCTGTCCTTATTTTGACCCGTGAGCACTTTCTTGTATTTTCTTTCCCCTTTCCAGCTAAGGAGGGAAGTGACAGAGCTGCTTTGGTGGCACCTGGCACCCGGCACCCAGCTAGGGTCAACCCACCACCAAATACTATATATACTATGCCAACAAATGAGATGGACAATGGACGGGGAAAAGGTTTTGCTCACAATACTACTCTTCCTCCCTTCACACAAATATACAGCAAGGAATTGTTTCCCCACTAAAGACATGAAAATTAGAATGAGTTTTCTTTAAAAAATCTTAACAATGACAATTTTATCCTCATGAGTATGCCTTCTAAACTTCTCTATTTAAGAAGTATACTTGCAATTTAGGCACAAACATTTCACTGAGACTCACCATCAGGCAACAGCAGTATAAAGTTACTGATCATTCTAATTAAGCTACCCAATAGTGCTACCCATTAGCCATTTAGGTCATTGCTGTATGCTGACTTGTTTTTTTTTTTTTCTTGTAAAACTATGAAACAAACAGATTTATGGGTTAAGCAACCACAGGTTAAGCAGGTCTGATGTTGGTTAATAAAATGTGAAAGTAATTAGAAAAAATATTATCCATGCCAGATTTCTTTTGGCACAAACATGCAGGAAAATTAGGCTGTGTAGTTAGTGCCAAGCTGGATAGATTTGTACGATAATTCCAGTATGAGGTACGGGGTTTATGACAACCATCTGCTGAGATATCTTCCATATTCTCCCTAAGTGAAATTAAAATAGTGATCAAAACAGTTTCTCTGCGAAGCTGGAAAATTTAACAGTCGTTACCTACACTAGCATATTACAGAATCTGCCTTCTCTTCCTAAACTGCAGATAATAAAGAGTTTTCCACATGTAAGGTCAATTCTGCCTTTTTTTGATTCAGCATTCCTGAATACTGGAAGCCATTGACACCAAAAGTGCAAGTAAGTCAGAGTTAGCTCTGAAGCTGCAGCTACATTCCTGAACTACTTCTTGCTCTGTTTTATCTGGTCTTGAAGGCAACGAAACTTCATAGGTCCCCTTTACTCTTTTTTCCTAGAGTTCAGTTAGAATTTATTACAATTCTTTTGACAAGAGAATTCCTGTATTCCATCATGTGCTTTCAGGATTTTTTATGTATTTATATTCACAATGATCCCAGAATAGAAGAGCATCCTACTGACACCACAGACTTCATGGTCCTGATAGAGCTTCCTTTTCTCTTAATTCAGGGTATATTTCCAGTTTCCTGAACCTAGGTAAACTCAGTTACCTAGCGATTTCACAGCTTCCAGCAATGTTTTAACATTGTAAATAAAAAAGTATGGAGTGACTTCTGTATGTTCTCCATAGTCCTAAATGGTAGACAGAAGAATTTTACAGGAGTCTACAACTGCTAAAACAAATATTAATACATATTTAAGAAAGTACTCAGTAAATATTGATGGGGATAAGACTGAGGTTTACAAAATCATGAAGAAGTATGACTATGGATAAACTGAATAAGGAACTGTAACATAGCAAACCTCTCTTCTTCCACTGACCAACCCTCCCAGCCCAAGGAGCAGAGGGCAGTCCATTGAGCTAGCAGGAGTGAGATTTAAACAGGTGAAAGAAAATATTTTACACAATAGTTAGGGAATTTTTAGAACTTATTTTCACAGGAACATGCAGAGGCATATGGTATTAGCAGATTAAAAATGAGGCAAAACCATAATCGATTGCTACAATTAGGAATTGTCATTAAAGCTCTTAGCTGAAATCCAGACTGGTTTATTTCTTTCAGGGTGCTCATGAAAATGCAAAAAATACAGCTGTAACTGAATGTTTTCACAACATTTTCACAAACTACAGCCAAAATCAAAAAAACAATTCTAATGTCTCTTATTTTGATGTTTCTATATATTATTTTTAATGGTCCTTTCACAAGGCATGTGGATTATTTTCATGAGAGCAAGTCAGTATTGGCCAGGGGATACAGATTACCTGCATTAGTCTCTTCCATTTCTAAATCCCACATAGCTATAATTAATATGTTAGTTTTCAGGCTGAGTGTTTTTCTATTGATAGTATTACTCAAACAAAAACATTCAAAATAATTCAAATCAGGAAAAACTCCAAATCTCTACAAGGCTTTCCTTCTAGAGCACTGGAACTCCTCTATCAGTCCTTCAGAAGTTTCCATTTCAAGCATTATGCTTTATCCTTCAAAGGCTTATCTGCTGTTTTCGATGAGGTTTTGCAATTAGTGCAGAACTTGGCAGCTAGAATGCTCAGAAGAGGCAGAACTTTTGAACACAGATGTGCTCTAAGAACCAATATAACAGTGAAAAGAAAAAAAACAAAATACCACATTTCTACACTTTTCCTGCCTGAACAGTAGTTAAATTTGCAGTGGTCCTGAACACAAGGAAAACATAATAAAAGTGAAAGTGTGTTTTTTTTTTTTTATTTTGTCTTTTCAGTGATAAATTATGTTCATACAGCTAAAAGAAACATTTCCATTTTAAATTGCACAGTTTGCTTGCAGAGCCTATGTCCATAAGGATATGGGTACCTGGCTAATCCTAGGCAGGTTAATTCCTGAAATTCTGGCTTTGGTAATTTTATCTTTAGGTATTCCCATCTTCTACCATTGTCATCAATAGAACTATACAACGCAACCATTCAACAGAAAATTAAGTAAGTCCCATTTTGCTTCATCAATCTTAAAAAAATAAGACAGTAAGTATTACTTGAATGTTGATCCCTCAGCTCTGAGGATATATGTACAATCCATAACCCTTAATCAAGTGTGCTGATCTGCAGTGTGGACTTTGGACATTATCCAGGGTTTGAGGAACTTAAAAATTTAAGCAAATATTTAGAGCTAGGAAACCTCAAGAACAAACATGAATGAAAATATTTAATCTCATCTTGAAGACAGTGAAAGAGTGTGGTTCAGCTGTTTTCAAATTATTCGATACTGCTGAAGGAGTACTCCAGAAGATTATTAGTTTTTTAATATTGCCTTACTCAATACATCCCAGGCGGGTCTGACAGAAAAGTCACAGCATAAGAGACAGAAAATGAAAATTTCATTGTGACAGAGAAATTTTTCACTTGGGAAACATTTTCAAGCTTTTTAATTCCCAGCTGGCTGAGAGAATTATAAGTTATCAGAAACCCTTATGATACTATCTATTGTTAATGTTTTTAATATCTTCCACAGTAAAAGCTGTGAAAGCAATCAAGCCACTGACATCTTCTTTCCTCTTTCACTACTGCTTTTATCTCATTAAAACGTAAACTGAGCTACCTAACTCACCCAGAAAAGATAAAAAAGGCTCTTCTTTTTTGTGCGTCTGCTTACTTCCTGATTGTTTTGGTTATAATTTTTGCACAATAATGCCCCCTTGCTGTATGCTACATTTTTAATATTCTAGGATTGACAGACTGGCCTTTTCTGGGTTAGTGTGGGGCTTAATTCTTCTATATGCGGCTCCTCATGCTGCCTTGACTCAGGTTGGTCATGGTCAGACTGCCATAAAAGAAGATGCCAAAATTTTCATTCAAAAAGTGGAACAATTAAGAGTTGCTGAAGATAGCAGAACTCCCTTGGGCATCGAGGAGAGCTCATTTCCGCCAGCTGAGTACACCCATCCAAAGTGGTTGTGGGGCCTGAGAATATTTTGGAATCCTGTTTTTTATGAATGAGAAATGAATGACGTATGGGATAAAAATAGTCACTACGACAACCTCTGTATCGCTGAAAAGATCTGTCTATATGTATTTATCACATGCTGGCAGATTTAGGTCATACCTCTGACAAAACAGGGACAGTAATGAATTCCCCTGCCAGTCTGCAATCATCTGTTCAGAACTGAAGACCAAGTTTGCTTGATTGTAAGCCCATGTCGAGCAAGTCAGTGAGGGTAACTGTGCTCATACGAGGTTTCAGAACAGGTCTTCAGTTTTTTTGACAAGGAAGTGCAGGAAAGTTCAGGCAAATCAATTAAGATGTTAAGAAAAGGCACAGAAAATGTCTGGATGCAGAACTTTTTACCTTCAATTTAGAAGAAATCCATACAGGAACTTTGCACTACACCTGTAATTGATTCACCTCTACCTCCTTCCACAAATGTTCCTGTGTAGTCAAGATCTGAGATTCCTGGATGAAAATCATTACAACCTTATAATTAGTAGACTCAGCTACATAACGCTACAAAGGCAATACAATCTACTCACCAATAATCTAATCAAATGAATGAGATGTCTTAGGCTCTTAATTTCTTGAAGTGCTCCTCCCCCTCCCAACAACTTTTATTGTCTTGTTTTATTTATGTGATGTGAAGTACCAGGGTCCCACATTATTGGAAGGCTATTCTGCGTCATGTTTATTTGCAGGTCGCAGACCAATGGAGCATCTGAGAAGCCCTCTCTCAACAAACTAAATCATACCTTGAAGCAAACAGCATAATTACTAAGCACTGAATACAATCTGAATGTGTTCTGTGTAAGCCACCACACTTTCTCAGACACATTCTGTGCCTAATTCTGTGCCCAAATATACTTAAAAAGCTGCCCCTGTATCTCAGCTCATGTAAGTCCACAAAGATATTCTGAGATCAAGAAGCTATGGCAGCTTTTACCAGCCAAAGTACTAACCTCACCTCTGTATCACACCTGAATGAAATCTTCAGCCTAAACCAGAACACCTCTGTTGCCTTTGTTTATAAATTACACTTTCTTGGCAAGTCCCGATGAGTTACTTATGTGAGTGGCCCAACTGAGTTTTAAGTCTGTCGCTACTAGAAGAAAACCTAAACCGACACATTAATTTTCCGAGAACATTATCCGTAAAGCAAAATTTTGGAAAACTATTTCAGCAACAACATGAAAAGGTTCGTTTGCTAATGTAGGCTGCACTACTACACTTAATCAGGACACAGATAATTAGGAAATCTGGTTAACTGGGACTTTTCCTAGGGAGCTGAATTAAACCAAATGAGTTCTGACTGGCAAGGGACAATGGTTAATTGGGATGATAATTCCACTTAATTGGTATGCCTGCAGGCAGTTAAGTGGTCTGTGAGGTTCAGAGGTTAATCACAATGCTCCTTTCCTCAACAGACCTGTGCATATCCAAAATCAGTAAACCAAAATGGTTTTAGTGTCCCATGTACATGCTAAGCACAGCCAAAATGTCACACTCTTCCAGAGGTAAGCATATTAAGCCTTTTAAGGAATTTGGTAGTGCTAAATTTTTCCAAGTACATTTCATCTCAGAGTAAGGAAATCAATTACTAAGATTTTTCCCTAATGGTGGAATATTTTACTGCTGAAGTTTCTCTAAGCCACCAGATTCCAATATGCAGAAGAAGCATGAGACTTGGTTTCTTTTGCTTCCCATGGAGTTCTGCTGAACTAAATCCAGCCTTGCTAAAATGCAAAAACTGGAATGTTTATCTCAAAAACCTAAAAGTTTGCTTTTCCTTGATGAAGACAAGATATTGAGGTTCCTCTTGACACGAAACCAGTTTTCACAAAGCTTGTAGGCAACAGCTTTAAAGCCGGCACTCTTCCAATTTCTCTGAAAATTTTGAATTTCAAATTTTCTGACACAGCTGCATTAGCCTCATTTCTTTAAGGAAATAAGCAAAAGATACATTTCTTACTATTTTTCCTCACTATGTCATAAAAAATGCTTCATTTAAAATAAAAAAATAAATTAAAAATAAAGACTTGATGGTAAGATAGGCAAGCTTTTGTATAAACTCTATCTTTTCCTAGAGCATATTAAATAAGAACAGAAAGTCAGACAGAAAAATGGCATAGCAATCACCAAGTATCTGGAAATTAATACACTGCAATGTGTATTTAGCACACTAAAGAAAATACTGGAATTAAAGAGTAAATGTTCAATATTTAATTCATGTTAGACTCTAGTTAAAAACACAATAATTTTCTCTTATTTGATTCACTAATTACCTGATGTTGATACACAATTTTAAAATATTGACAACTGTAAACATCTCTGTACATGATGGAAGATACTGTTTTTTCCATATTTATTTATTTGGGATATTTGTA
Source organism: Pezoporus flaviventris (assembly GCF_033815535.1). Lineage (NCBI taxonomy): Eukaryota > Metazoa > Chordata > Aves > Psittaciformes > Psittacidae > Pezoporus > Pezoporus flaviventris. The sequence goes on along the minus strand of NW_026892579.1, from coordinate 28,990,732 downwards.
TAATTTGCACAGTTCTGCACTGGCCAATCATTATCTAGAATATGATTCCTACATTCCTTTGGTAAGTGTAGTGGTACAATTTGAGCCTGTGCATTAGTATGCCACTTTCTGGCTCGGACAGTTCAAGACCTAAGTCTTTTAAAGAAGGACCCATATAAACTATTATGAAGGTGGGGGATGTATATGTGGAGAGGGGTTTACACTTCCTTTTCTATAAAGTACCTCCTTTCTTTGCAGTGACATTTTCAGGAAGGGAGGAAGTAGGAAATAGGCCTGTTCCCAAGACAAGTCACATTAACTTCATGAAAATGAAATGTCATTAACAGCCTCTCAGAAATCTCCTGAGGATATAATCTCGAAATCATGCTTTTTAACTGGGAAAGAGACCCTTCAGTTGTTCAGTAATTTATATTTATGGCCTTATAATGTATGAATTTAACTAGCAATTTTACAGAAGTAGAATATACCTAAACAAACCCTATTAAAATAATGAGACAAAGAAAGTGCTTTTTATTAACATCAACACTTGATGGCAATATCAGGCTCCATCTTTTCTAACTTAACCTTGAAAAAAAAAAAGAAAGTGCATCGCTGGTTTTAATTTAATTAGTAACTCTCCACTAAAATATCTCAATCCTGAAATATCTAAGGCCTTGCAGGGGATCTTGTCTCTATCTGCAGATTTGCTCTTTGTAATGTTGACTGCTTCTCTGAGCACGAGTACTGTTCAGAGCATGAAGAAATTACTGTAATAGATTCCAACTTCTGGGCTGTTTATCACTGCTATGACATCTGTCCACGGATATTATGTAGTCACCCTTCTCCCTTATTCATGTGCATAAACCTGGAAAACCTTTTGTGCTATACACAGCTCATGGTAAAGATACAAAAATGAAAGCAAGTCTTGTATTTCCCTGGGACATAACCCCAGGATCTCACACTGTTAACACTGTTACCAGAGGAATTTGTACTGAGTGGAACTCTACACTGATTTGATATTATCCTAGGTCAAAATATAATTTAGTTATTCTCCTTTCGTCCAGTTCCAATTATTTCCCACAAACTACATGTATCATCAGGTAGCTTTAGGCTGCATTATGCTACTTGGAATTGCACAGTTTTCTTACTATCTTCCCCAGGCTAAACAAAAGACATAAGTGTTCCAAAAATGCAGCGAGATCCTTGCATGAGAACCCTTTCAAATCCTTTCTTTAGCTTCAAAAAAATAGACACCTATGGAAGACCTGGGTAAGAATAAATGCGTATGAAAACGTAACAGTGAACTTCTGAAAAGACCTTAAACTGTCATTCCCAGGAGTCCCAACTGGAGCATACCTGAAAGACTGTCAGAGAATGCCACACTAACTTACCTACCTAAGCATTCCTGAATCATGCTAGTTAAATTGTTGCAGATCCATTCTGAACCAAGAATTTCTAGCAACTGTATCCTGCTATTTTCTCTTCCTTTCCTCCAGCAATTATGAGTGCTTCTTGCCTTGTCTTTCAACCAACTATTGCAGGGGAAGCTAATTCTAACACTCTCCTTTGACATCAAAAGCATTTCTTTTCCACCTTTGTTTTAAACTTTTATATCCATGATCTCCCCAGTCTGAAGCTGCCTGGAAGAGTCTCTCAAGCAATTCTGCAATGGTGAGTAATGGTAAGAGTTGCTTATTTGCCGATGTCCTGAACAGACAACAGTAAAGGCCAGCAGGCATTTCTTGCCAAAACCTACCTTCCAACCGGGATGCATAAAACTTCTGAGTTACTTCTCCTGCTGTATGGCCTTTAGTGTTCAGAATTGCAAACACATACCTTAGTCAACAAATATTTCATTTCCATTAACCTTTGTCAAAAGTTCCTGTTCCTTGAGTTTGACTTAGACCAAGCAATGATCTGGGAATGCTCTACGCCGTGCTCAAGAACTGAACGACATTTTGCAAATAAATACCCTGGAAAACTGACTACGTGATTGTCACCCCTCGCATCCTCCTGAACGACAAAGCCTCTGATGTGTAATGCTGTGCCATCCTGGAGGCAAGCAGATTTCATTAGCATTAGAGTTTTGAAAGTTCTTTTCTACTCTTTTGTTTGCTGATCTCAGTGTAAGACAGATGGTACCATAAACCCATTAGCTTGGATAGTAAGATATTTTGGCTTGGATCATCACAGTCATAGACCTCCAAATTATGAGAGCACGTCACTGTGAGAACAAAGCCACAGACTCTACTTCTCGTAAGGAGGACTTCATACAGATCTTGTATTTAAGTGTTGTCAGAAAAATGCATAAGCAGCCCTGGGAAGAAGGACTCTAAGCTAGGAAATCCTTTACAGTTAGGGCCAGTTATTTCTCAAGCAATATGTGTGAAAAGGTGATGTTGTCACACACCCCGTCTCGCAACATCTTTGCAGGTGTGACTTTTTAAATAGGCTTTTTAATAGCAATGAGCAAAAAACTCAAATGGGAAATTGGACCCTACTTCGTCAATCTCAATGAAATTAAAGCTATTAATATTACATCAAAAGTGTGAGCATGCTGTAATAATTTATCATAATTTCTCTTTGAAATGCAGAACATGGGAGGCTCAATATATTAATGGCAATGTGCAATTTTTATGTGGAGTTTACCAGTTGTTGCATATGTCCTCCTATGAAATGCTTTCATCACACTTAAAATGAATGCTATAAACAAGTATTGTTTTCTCATAGACTTTGGAATTATTTTTCATAACTAAAATAATTACAAAGATTTACACTATAAAACTACTTTTCCTGAAAATTGAAATAAAAGACACCTGATTTTTTCATAGATGCTGCAAACACAGACAGTATCCTACTGCTCTTCATCAATTTTTTAAAATTTTGATTTTTAATCAATTAATTTTCTTTAGTCCCCTTTGTTTTCCTTTTGCTTTCCCATGCTGTTATTTTTATTTTCACTGTTCTTCTATGCCTTATATGTGGTCCCATCTCCAGATGGGAGAGATCTGACAAACAACAGCTTCTTAAAGAAAAGCTCCCTGGTGGGATCTGACACACAGTATGCAATGGTACCCAAAACAAAGCTATCCCTTTTTTTTATACCCTGTCTAGCAGGGAAAAAAGAGACAGGAAGATGATTCTTTACTGCAAGGACAATGTTCACAAGAGAAGATTCAGGTCCTGGTGGAGTACTGGTGTGCACGTATTAAAGACCACTTCATCTCTGCAAGAAAACAAAACATTCCTTAAACTGCTCTTACTAATAGGAAGAAAAAACAGATAATGGGACCAACTTTGTCTTGGGGATATCTGCTAGATATTGTAACACGCAACTGAAACAAAACTATAAAGTTGCTAAAACAGGCTAGGCAGCAATTACTTGAAGAACAATCTGAGTTCAATGCAGAGCAAGTCAGCAGTAAAACTATCCTAACAGCATAGGCTCAACTTGAAATCAGCTGATGTGCAGGTAGACACTGATCTTGACATGTTTTCTGCAATTTTGTATCAGGAATACTATTTTTAAAATGTCTCCTTTTTGAAACTTGTTCTTGACAGACATACCTGTCTGAGAATGTGAGTATGCAGCCAGAAATATTACTGAAAGCAGGGAGTGGTTTAAGAGCATCATGCAGGCTGCCCACATAACCCAAATGCCACAGATATTAAAAAGGTAGAACTGGACAATATGCTATTTAGGTTAAATGCCTATTTCAGAGCAAAACCAACATAAAAATGACAGTAAAAAGGAAGGACAAGTATTTTTTTAAATGTGACTGTTTTTAAAGGTGACTGACTGATAGTGAAAGCAAAAGGTATCATCAGTGAAATGAGAGTGATCAGGTAACCAAAGCTTAGAGAAAGGTGATCAACTCCGTATCATCTGAGGCACTTTAAGTGAGATTTGATACCTTTCTGAAATGTACATTTAGCACAGGTTTTAGGAGAAATTCTACCACCTGTGTGGTCTGGGACTGGAAGGGAATAGCTGTACTTCACAGTTTCAGAATCCATGAATCTGTAAATTCTTCCTTGATTTCCTCTTCACAAGTTCTGGGGACACAGAACTGCCTGGATTATTCCCATCATGCTCAATACATGCATGAAGATGACTTTAAGTCCCTTAAGGAACAAAAGCTTTTCTGACCCCAACATGATACAGAGCAGATGCATTCTTTCCTACCTTTATAACTATTTTCCCCAGAAATACTGTGAGTCAGGAGAAATTTGCCACCCATAGAGAGAGGAACCAGTCAGTTTATGCCAACGGACAGGAACCTCTCAGGTGCAACACATAATGCTTTACCCCTGTACAAAGAAGGAAAACTGCCAGGTTTAATAACAAAAAGTGATTCTCCCTCCCCTTCCTGATTCTTGGTCTCTGATCAGACTGGTTAGGAAGATTTATTTTTCCATAAACTAAAGTCTTCAGCTGCTCATTCAAGTAGTTTTCCTTACCCGCCATGGGTGCCAAGCAGTAGGAGAGCACTTGTGCAGAGCAGCTGGATGACCTGAGAGTAGGACATGCAATTAAATCTGGTGGCCTCAGTATAAGGGTAGCTATATGAAATCTAACAGCCTAGCTTTACATAACAATAGACTACGCTGTATTATAGTAATATACTTTCTCATAAGTATAGTAACATATATCATTATACAGAACACAGTACATAAACTCTAATAATATATATCCTCAAACTCAGTGTAGATGCTCTATTCCCCCTGGCCATAAACTATTGTGCTCTCCTCTGCTTCATCCTTTATCACTGTACCAGGGGAAGTTTACATTAGATATTAGGAAAAATTTCTTCACTGAATAAATTGTCAAGCACTGGAACAGACTGCCCAGGGCAGTGGTTGAGTAAATACCTGGACGTATTTAAAAGATGTGAATATGTGGTGCCTGTGGATATGGGTTAGTCTTGGACTTGGCAGTGCCAGGTTAATGGTGGGATTCCTGAAGGTCTTTTCCAACCTAAATGATTCTATATAAAATCACTTCTAGCTTAGGAGTGACTAAAGCACTGAAATAGTACAAGTCAAGATTTAACTGATATACTGTATGAATAGCCTTTAACTATGCCCCTGTATACAGTAATTTACATAAAGCAGGGTAAGGTTTGGCAGAAAATTAAATATATTCAGATTTTGTTTGTATTCCACTTTAATAATAAGTATATTAATCAGCTGTTTAGTTTGAAATGTGACACAGAAGAAATCACTTTTTTAAAAGTGATACTGTAATTCATGATTGCACTACAAAACAAAATAGGCTTTTGCATTTCAGCAGAAAATATGATTTCTGACTGTGCAAAAACTGAGCTCTGAGCAAAGAGTGATTAAAAAAATTAAACCAGAGATCTCTCTAAACATACTGCAACATATTCACACTGCCTGGGAGACAGACGTAGATGGTAAAACCGCATTCTCATGCAGGTATGCAACAGCATATCAGGGACTCATACCATTTTATGACATGAATCATCTACTGTACCACACTGAAGATGTGGTACTGAAGCAGCCTGTCAGGATTCCCATCGCACAAATATTTTTCAGAGTTTTATATCACCTCTGTCTTTAACTGCACCTGCTTTCAGTAGGGTATGCAAGCCCCTATCCTGGCTGCCGTTCATTTTGCAGACTGACGTTAAATCTATTAAGTGCTATTCAAAGCAAGATACACAGAAAAGTGTAGACCAGCCAATACCCAAGGCAAATTCTCTGTTTCAGATGTGTTTATTGGCAGAAAAGAAATCTCAATCAAAATCAGAGCAAAATCTTTGTTTAAATTAGCATTGGTTCCTTTCAGAGATATTTAGCCCATCAGTTTAAGGATAACGACTGAGAAGCCATTATAGCTGTTTATTGCATAACTTAGCACGGTGTTACGTATGCAATTGACCTTTTTGATACTGAGGGGATTTTCTTAGCCTCTCAGATAATAGCACAGGTTTCCTGAACCTGCTGTAAAGGCACTTATTTTACACCTCTTGATTGCTTTTCCCTTTCTGTTTTAACTTGGAGGAACATGTGTGTTTAGTACCTAAGGAAATCCTACAGCCTAAAGACTTGTGACTAGACTAAAACAACTCAGAAATACTGTCTTTAGAACAAACATTATTTATTCACTTCCTCAAAAGTAAAAAAGATGTAAGGCAAATAATGAAAACAATGAACAGCTCTTAACTGCCATGCTAAAAGTATTTTTTTTTCCTTTTTTCTCTCCCAAGTTCTCAATGACCTTTTCAAGCCTTCATTGCTTGGAAAAAACCTCACCTTCTGCCTGTCTTTTCCTGCCAGTTTTCCCACTGACAATTCTCGGGCAGTATATGTCTATTTATTTAACCCTTATCCCAGGATCAACTACTGTTCAATACCTTACTTTTGAATTTTAACACAGTTTATAAAAGTGAAGAAACAGTCAAAAGGAAAATTCTGAACAATAAGAACTTCCCATTGCTTTCAGTTCCTTCTTGTACTGTTCTGTACTTGTACTGTTCTTGTACTCCACAGGCTAACTGTGGAGTAAGTATCCATTATAAACAGAAATTTAAGTAATAAAAAGAAATGTAAGTAGGCACCTTAATCAGAAATAACCACAAATACTGCCCAGCTTGTCACGGTCTGCTTCCAAAAATTTCTCACTTCCTCCAATCTGGACCTAAATCTCTGATTTTCAATGCCGTAACTGATTTGATACTCACTGGGTCATTCACAAGTTATGAAACCATGAAAATTATGCTGAAGTTGAATTAGAGTCCAACAGACACAAATCCTGTTCTAGCATGTCTAAAGAAGATAGTTCAACTTTTTACCCGTGTTTAGTTAGTAAGGAGAGTAAAAATAAACTGCATGCATCAGAGTTTTCAAACAGATGAGAGAAAAATGGCAAGCAAGTAGACAGTCACTGTACTCAAGAGATTTAAATATGAAATATGAGAGTTATACTTTTGTTGATGCCTGCATCCACTCTCAACCTTCCTTTCTCAACAAGATGCTGCCTCTATTCACCAGTGAGTGAATCATTCCCACCATTATTCCCAACGGACTTTAATATACAGTTCTGGGTACCAGAGTGCCTCACTCCTCTTTCTTTGTAACATCTCCAGTCAGCCCAGAACAAAATTGATCACTGGATTCTAGTGTCATCATATGACTCTTCAGGAAGATTATGCCTCATAGAGACTTTCTTTTTTAAAACTATCTTATATACCTATGTCGTGGTTTAAACCCAGTCAGGCAACTCGTTCACTCACTCCCCCCCTTCTTTCCCTCCCCCTGCTCCCGGAGGGATGGAGAGGAGAATCGAAAAGAATGCAACTCCCACGGGTTGAGATAAGAACAGTTTAGTAACTAAGGTATAACACAAATCACTGCTGCTACCACCAATAATAACAATGATAAAGGAAATAACAAGGGAAGAGAATACAACACCTCACCACCAGCTGACCGATAACTCGCCCCTCCCAGCCCAACCAAGCTCTGATCGATACCTCCTCCAACCCTGCAGTCCCAGCCCTTCTGCATAATCCCAGTTACATCCTCAGCATGACGTGCTGTGGTATGGAATACCTCTTTGGTCAGTTTGGTCAGGTGTCCTGTCTCTGCTTCCTCCTGGCTTCCCCTCCTCCCTGGCAGAGCATGAGGCTCACAAAGTCCTTGGCCAAACCAAAACATCTTTATCAGCTCTGTTCCAAGGCCGAAAGTCAAAACACAGCACTGTACCAGCTACCAAGAAGGAGAAAAATGACTGCTACTGCTGAACCCAGGACAACCTACAAGAGTTTCATTTTGGTTTAATCTAAGTCAGCATCAGCTTTCCTGTTTAGTTAATGGACTATGGGCAGCTCCAGAGTGTGATTCCTCTCTTATTAAAAACCTTCTCTAGCTTCACTCTTACTTTATTTTTGTCTCTCATCTTGATGTTTCCAAAGTGAAGTGTCTATACCTAGCAGGGAGGCAGCATATAGGATACAGCCTAATCCTCAGCATTTTTCGTGTGTTAGTGTAAGCGGGCTGATGGCTGGGGATGCACTTTGAGGCACCACTGTCACACAAGTCTCTTCACCTGCTTAATGGCTACAGATTTTGCTACAGGGCCTAAGTACTGCACCACCTGTGTCCCTTCTACAGATCTCACCCCAAGGGAACCTGTTGTGTTGTGAGAAGAATATGCTCAAATGAAATAAACCAACATAAAGACGCAATCTCCATCTTCAAAATCTGATGATACACCATACAGATTTGACAGACAAAGAATTTTCACATACCAGCTCCTTAAGAAAATTGCTGCAGATAGACCTATTTAGGGAAACTTTCTTACTAAAAAGTTTTGACCTGTCACTTACATCATACAGGAATATCAGGTGCCACTAAAGCAATTCATTTTATCAACAAACTTTCTCACTGAATACAAAATCAGATTTGTTAACATTTTTTTTTTTTAATTAAGACATAAAAAACATTAAAGCAGTGGTTAGATTCCTTTCTCAATTGCTTTGCAGGCTGCAGTCTTCCTCAACTATTCAGCGAAGGACTTGTGACAGGCTGGTCACAGCATAATCACCACGCAGTCATGCTGCTACTAAAAGATTTTCTTTCACTTGCCACTTTTCTTTTTCACTGCTTGCAACCCAATTAACTTCTGGCTAATTGGCCAACTCCAGCTGTAACTGACAGACATCCCATAGTCTAAAACAGTCAGTCCTTCCCAATTTCATAAAAATGCTCATCCAGAAGGATAAGGAAGATACTGGTAACGCCCTCACCAAAGAGCAAATGCCCACATAAGGTCCACAAAAAAGTCCCAAAAATGAATGAATTTGTGAATGTCTGTGATATATAATAGTTTCAGACAGGGAACACAACACCCACCTGATCCCCCAGACTCCAAACACAAGACATGAAGTCATTAGAAATCAGCTCTAACTGGCTCTGCTGTTCACACAACTGCTCCCAGACTATGACTTCTTATCCAGTTTCCTGACTTTTTTCTAAACAGCTGTTTTTTAAACTAACATTACGGTTGCCCCATTACAGTAATACACAAGTACACCATCCTGTATTTTTCCAGCTACACAACTGGTATTTATGGAAACATTCCGCTTTTTTCTGCATCATTAATGTCATTGATACAGTTACCATCTCCAGGGATTAAAGTCTGTATCTTTTTCAGGATTCCTTTTATTTCTAATGTTCCTTTAACTCATTTGTATTATCATCACACTGCTGGCCACATATTCCTTCAGAAATATTCAATTAAATACAGATTTTTTATTTTATAAATTTGATTGATATTAATCCATCTTCTGCATCTTTTCCTAATTTTTATACAGTGATTATTTCTAAATTCTTGTAATCCCTTTATCACTGAGGCTGAATGAAAAATATATTAATCTTATTGTTCTTCTGTAGAAAGCAGTTTTCATTGTCAATCACCAATCTTTTCTTTTCATGTCAATATTATTTTTCCTTTAAAAATCTCCCATGCCAATGAAGTTTTGTTGTATTATTCCTTGCCACTAGGATACTCTAAATCTTTCAAAACATAAGAAGAATAGACAATTATATATTCTTTACTTATGAAACCTTCTCATGTTTGCACACACTGAATGTATTTAGGCTCTTGTCATTGGTCTTATAGAAGTCTATTCTGTGGACCAATATGCCTTTATCCTTCATACAGATAATTTCTGAACAGGTTTATGCTATATGGCATGGCACAGCAAATGAGACATCCATTTTTAAACACCTCCATGGATGAAGTCAAAACTTTCATCAGCCACACTAGAAGCTGTTGAAGGGTAAGAAAGCACATTGTTGATTTGTAATTCTCTCTTTGATTATAGGAGAAAGAATATTAAGAATAGTTGGGCTGGTTTTATAATTTTGTGTTTACTGAGGGGAAGAGCTTACTGAGTGATTCCAGAAATCTGTTTTGTTCATCATATTTATAAATTATGTAAACAAAAACTTGAATTGTGAACTTCATTTAAATTTCATTTTAAGTTATTCAGGGCAATGAAATCTAAAAGTTTCTGCAGAAAATTGCTGACAGAACTCACAATTATTAGAATAAAACTGTCAGAAAAACAATGTGTTGATAAATGCAAAATAATACACATGAAAATACTTAAACTTAAGTATTGATAGACATAAAAATACTGAACGTAAATAGCTCTAAACTTCTTATTATCATTCAGGAAGATGTCCTGGATTTTTTACAAATGCCGTTTGGAAAACATCAAATCAGTGCAAGTGGGAAGTATGATAGTTCTAGAAAAAGCCTCACACTAAACCACAAAATAACAGAATGATCCATTTCACTAGTGTACTGCTTCTTGACTACTGAGATGCGGCTTCTCTGTGCTGTCCTGACCATCCCATCCAAACAGAAAAAAACAAACCAGGAGTAAGCTAAGGAAAACAAAGAAAGTTGTGGAAAGGATAGCCAAAAGTATGTCACATGGATAATCAGAGCTACCTCTGCTTCTGTACAAGAAAAGATGGGGGATCTAGAAAGAAACAAATCCAGAGCAATCTAACAGTGAGGACTGGTGTGCGATTAGCCATTCTTTCAACAATGCATGAAGATGAGGGCACTCATAAAGCATTAAGCAGCTGCTTTAAAACAAACAAGAGGAAGTTGACTTCTGGGTTTTTGGTTTTGTTTTTACACACAGTGCATAATTGAACTGTGAAACTCATTTCCACATGATGTTTTTCTGAGGCCAAATATTTAGCTAAGGTTCAAAGGAGCATTTGACAAGTGCAGGGAAGAGAAGAAAAATCTACCACAGGGTATAAGGCAAGATGGTCTAGACATAGCCTTGAAAAGATTCCATTTTTGACTACTGGAAGCTGGAAGAACACAACAGAGATTACTCTGTATTTGTGCTTTTCCTTTCATGCTTTCCTAAGCGAGCATAACTTTGGGTCCCCAGGATTGGTTTCAATGACCTTTGCTACATTAAAAAACCCACAAGACAAAGTTTAAGAATGCCACTAAAACCTTGTTTTTCCCTTTTTAAAAGGAAAAAAACAAAGAAACAGGAAACTAAAACCAACCACAAACCCCAGCACATCGCCTGGGTATTATTTGCAGACTGCCTTTCAATTTGAATTAAGGCAAGAAAAGAAGTATTTTTTCTGTTTGGTTTTTTTTTATTTTTTATTTTATTTTAGTCTACCTCCACAAAGGAATTAAACCTCAAAAATCGCGTTGTCATTTTGCTGAAATAAGTGAAACAGATATAAAGTAACCTGGCTAAACTGCAAACCAGTTCCTTGAAAGAGTGAAACCAAGTAACTCATCTCCTTCAGTCTTATAACACCAATAATGTCCTTTTCTCTCCTCACACTGATGGCTCAAAAAAAGACTATTGTATGTGATGGAAACACATAACAACATCCTGCACATCTTTTTCTTTTTTTTTTTTTTTTTCATAATTATGACCATGAAGTTGTAGCCTCTTCACTGGATCAAATACCCAGGCTTTACTGATGAGATGATTGGCCAAATCTGTATTCACACACACAGCTCTTAAATGAAATGTCAGATGTGTAGGAGGGTCTGGCGGTCCCTCTGAGATGAAGGGGTTTGTACTGTCTAATGTGCAACACCATAGCCAACTTCTTGCTACACGTGACAGACCTGCTATTAAGAATCCAGGAACAATACTATGTTTTAAATTTATCTGCATGAATTTTATTACCTACACACAAATAATTGCTTCTGATCTCCCACTGGTGAAAAACCTACACTGTAGCAAGAGGAAGCAGCAAGACAAGCCTATAGAATTGCTGATGAATACAGACTCACCAAGCAAGTTCCAAATATTTATTTAAACTGCAGCCATGTCTCTGTAGTTCACCCAGATTAACCCATCATTGTAAAATCCCTGATCAGGTTAATGTCTCTGGTTAAACTGAAAGGCAAAAGAAAGGTTGGCTCTGGCAGCCAAGATTATGCCTTTTAAATTGATTCCTTTGTGTGTCAGAGGGAGATCATCAAGGGATTGCTCTCAGACTAAATACGTCTCTGGCATATATAAAAAGGTCTTAATCTGCTCAGAGTAGGAGTATCAACCCTTAAAGCACATGTGAGGCTGTGAAGTAGCCGTACCACCCTGAAGCAGCCAGAGACCTAAGCTTAGTCAAAAGATACTTGTTTGTCAGGCACACCAACAGCTGACCCACACATCACAACACAAATGTAAAGAGATCTGAAGAATTACATGCTCTTTCTGTGGCTTTTTTACAGCTTCACAGCAGAAAAAAAACAATAATCTACACATAATTAAGTAAAATAAGTACACAAATTTCAGGCAGTTGAGAAATACTGGAGTTTAACTTTCTACTAAAAAAGCTGTTTTAGTGTACTTCTCCACCCCCAAACCTTCACTTTAAGGGATAGTTTTAGGGTGATTTTCATCCAGCTTAAAATGAGTGATTTAAACTACACAAGTGCTGCTGTTCAACTGGGCTACATCTACATCCAGAGCTTGTAAAAGTCAAGAACGACTGTCCACAAGATATGTTAACTCTCTTGAGAACACTTCTGTTTGAACATATTTATAATAATTCAATTTGAGAATCAATCTTTAGGAAAAAATGCTGTGAAGAGGTAAAATGCCGTGACATTCCAGGCCTTGACAGAACCTGTGATTTTTTTTCCTTGATTATCAAAACGTGTGAGTGAAATTGTCAGAGATGTTGCACAGTGGGAAAAAGAGAACCCAGCAAAACTGAAATATCTGCTCAAATATCTTCCTTACCCATTTTTAAATAATTACTGTAGTAATTGTTTGTTACTGCAAGTATCTTTGAAGAATCTCCAAGTATAAATCGTTTACTTTGCTGGGGATAAAAGATGTCTCTTTTAGAGATGGAGCTATACTGCTGCTTACCGTCATACTTACAGAAATACAAATATCTACAGGCCAGTCTCCTCTCAGTGGCCAAGAAGTTAATTGAGCAGATCCTCCTGGAATTATGCTAAGGCACATAGACAATAAGGGGTTTGTTGGTAACAGCCAACATGGCTTCACTGAAGGCCAAATCATGCCTTACAAATTTGGTGGCCTTCTATGATGGGGCTACGGTGTTGGTAGATAAGGGAAGAGCGACTGATGTTATCTACATGGACTTTTGCAAGGCATGTGACACTGTCCTGCTCAACATCCTTGTGTCCAAATTGAAGAGGCATGAATTTGACGGATAAGCAACTTGGTAGGTAAGGAATTGGCTGGATGGTCACACTCAAAGAGTTATGATCAATGGCTCAATGTCCAGCTGGAGACCAGTGGTGTCCCTCAGGGATCGGTGTTGGGACCAGTGCTATTGAACATCTTTGTTGGTGACATGGACAGTGGGATTGTGTGCGCCCTCAGCAAGTTTGCCGATGACACCAAGCTGTGTAGTTCGGTTGAGACCCTGGAGAGAAGGAATGCCATCCAGAGGGACCTTGACACGCTTGTGAGGTGGCCAGTGCCAGCTTCATGAAGTTTAACCATGCCAAGTGCAAGGTCCTACACCTGGGTTGAGGCAATCCCAGGCACAGCTACAGGTTGGGCAGAGAAGAGATTCAGAGCAGCCCTGCAGTGAAGGACCTGGGGGTGCTGGTCAATGAGAAAATGAACATGAGCCAGCTTCAGTGTGTGCTCGCAGTCCAGAAAGCCAACCGTATCCTGGGCTGCAGCAAAAGGAGTGTGACCAGCACGTTGAGGGAGGGGATAGTCCCCCTCTACTCTGCTCTTGCGAGACCCCACCTGCAGTACTGTGTCCAGCTCTGGGGCCCCCAACACAAGAAGGCCATGAACCTGTTGGAGTGAGTACAGAGGAATGCCATGAAGATGACCAGAAGGCTGAGGCAGCTCGCCTATGGAGAGAGGCTGTGAGAGAGTTGGGGTTGCTCAGCCTGGAGAAGAAAAGGCTCCAGGGAGACCTTAGCGCAGCCTTCCAGTACCTAAAGGGGCCTACAAGAAAGCTGGAGAGGGACTTTTTACAAGGGCATTGAGTGACAGGACAAAGGTTAATGCCTTCAAACTGAAACAGGAGATTTAGGTTAGATATTAGGAAGAAGTTCTTTACTATGAGGGTGGTGAGCCACTGGCACAGGTTGCCCAGAGAAGCTGTGGCTGCCCCGTCCTTGGAAGTATTCAAGGCCAGGTTGGACAAGACTTTGTGGAAGGTCTAGTGGAAAGTGTTCCTGCCTGTAGCAGCTGGGGTGGAATTAGATGATCTTTAAGTTCCCTTCCAACACAAGCTGTTCTATGATCCAACCCCAACTATTCTATGATTCTATGATTTTGCCTACCAACGTTCTTTGAAAGAGGACAAATAAGTCTGAAGCCCCTGCCAATAATATAGCTATTTATAAACAAAAGATTACAAAACCATAGAGTGTGAAATGGTATGTAAATAGAGATTTCATTACATAGCACAGAAGAAATTCAGACTGCTAACAAAAAATGTTCAAAATAAATACCATGTATCTAGATATGGTTGTTATAAACCAGCCAAAACTGTTTTGACAAAAAGTACTACTGTATACTGTATATACTACAATATAGTCAGTGCAACATGGCATAACAGATCGTTAGTAACTGTGTTTTGAACTAAATATAAATTACTATATATACAGTAAATGTATGTTTGAAGTAAAATAAATTTTTTTGAAACACTAGTTAGGGAAGGACCTTCAAGGCATTAAACTCAAAGATTGTTTAACTGTTCCAGCTGAAACAAACTGGTATCAAGGCTTGTTTTCAAGTCCCATCAAATCTAATCTTTCTCATACACATTTCCTGTATAAATGTGTATGAAGCATTTCCTGTATAAAATTAGTAAATTTTTATTTCACTGAAAGGCTCCTTGTCCTCAGTAATCATCCACCTTTAGTTAGGAAGAGTGAAGAAATGATGCTGGAAGCTAGATCAGTGAGAACACTTCAATGATTGGTAAGAAAATTATTTTAATCAATGGTACAGACCAAGGTGAGATACAATGATTAAAGTTAATGACTCAGTAAGAGATTCAGGCATCTAGAAGAAAGCCTGGAAGACATTGCAGCCTGCATTCACAACAACAGCAATGTAAAAACCTGCATTCACCTGCTGCCTCATCCCACTAGTTCCTAATAAAGCAGTCTGATAAACACCCTCAGAAAATACTGAGGTATGCAGGCAGATGATCATGAGCAATTGTCCATCAATTGGACTGCATTAAATGACTGTGAGTTTATTCCCAGCCTTTGAGTGGTGTTAATATGCCCCAATTTAAAGCAGATATAAGTGGCTACAAAAATATATGCAAATAAGTTGAAAGCAACTCTTGAAGTGGTAACTGGTTCAATTTCTGACCGCACGGTTGTAAACAATCTTTTTAAAGTGGTTGTGTCACCGCAGCTGCAACCTGCCCTCTACATAATAGCTGCCTGTTACAGAGCACTCATACATAAAATGAATGATCAGTATCTGCTTCCCTCCTCGTCCCAAGGGATGCTACACATGTAAAATAAAAATGCTTCACTTAAAGGGATAAAATGGTTATCAGCAAAACATTTTGCATGTATTAAGAAGCATAGAACACCAAAGATGGTAAAGCTCCTTACTGTGTGGAAATCATAGCTTATTCAGAAAATATGTTCGTATGTTTAGACGTAAATCAGACTGATGTAATCAATTCTTGTATGAATGATGTAGCATTTCATTGCTCATTAACGCTGAAGAAAGCTTTGCAGCATTTAATTGCTAGGAAACTTTTAAAATCAGCAGAGCTTGTAAACCTCTGAGCTCTTTCTCCTCCACATTGGCCTTTTAAACATCTCTCCTTCTAGTTGGCTGACCCTGTATCCCATTCTGAGACACTGAGACATAACAACAGCGTTAGGTTCCTCACCTTGTCCCTGTCAGTTTGTAGTCAGAACCGCTTGGCAGTCAGATACCTATGAACTTTACTGAATCTGTATTGACCACAGAGATGAATCTGCAAAACACGCATCCTCCTCCTAAGCATGCCTACTGTTTGCACATAGCTAATACTCAATAACTTGCTGAATTACATTAACATCAATTCCAAGTTTAATCTTTACCATAAAACCTCAACCTTGGAGAGCACATTTTTGGTTTTTATTTTTATTAGGTTCCCAAACCCCACAATTGAGCAGGCAGTTATGTTTCAAAACTCCAAGGTACTAGTCCTATTTACTTAATCATGGGTCTTTTGATCTGTCATATTTTAATTGTATTAAAATTTTCACATTAAGAGTAACATAAAAATAAAATTGGGGGTTCAATTATTCACAGATATGCCTCTTAGAGGCATACTAATGCACCACCTGAGGCCAAGCTGCCTGCAGCTTTGAAACATGTTAACATGTGGAACAGTCAATGTAAATAGCGGTGCTTAGTTTCTATGTCTGACTTGGAGGTGAAATCTTCACTGGTAAAAATTTTGATACTATTTTTGGGCAATGTTGCAGGTGAAAACTAAGTAAATGCATTGAAATAAAAAGTAATTGTTCATTAAATCTTTCCTTCAGTTAATAAACACTCAATTATTTCCCCTCCAGCCTATTCTACATTTTTCTCTTCTATTATTAAGTTTTCTAGGCATTTATTTTCAAATTCAGTTTCATTAAAACTTATGGATAAAGTATAAAGTCAGTCTTCCATCTTACTGATACAATCAGTGTTATTTCTAAGGGCAATATGTCACTTAAACTTCATAAAATTCATAAGCAATGTCAAAATTTATTTGAATGGTTTATTGCATCCTCGATTTGTTATAAATAAAACTGCTAGATTCTACTGCTTTCATGCCTGTCATTCAAGCAGTATTCACTGCTGCAATAAATTAGGTCTTAAAAACAACAAAACATCATAGAACAAATTCAAGAGATGCTATAAATAGGGAACAAAAAGGAAATTATCTAGTGCGAGCTTTTTGAGTGCAAATCCCTTGACACATGTTGCAACCAGCCAGAGAATTGTAAATTGTTGTAAATCTGAAATGAAGCAGAGGGGATAAAACTAACAAGCAAGTCATAAACTAAAACTGTTACTTGTTTGTAGAGATTATTGCTGCTGTCAACCTAGTTCAAAATCTTGCAACAAAGAAGCTGGTTTTATATTTCTTCCAGTGCAGCTATTGTACTTGTTCTGGAACATACATATAATACTTATCAATATATTATGTGTCACACAAAATATATGCTTTCACAGATACTGAATGTTTACAACAGCATCATGCCACAAATTTTAACACCACCCTCATCACACACTACTCTCTCTCCCTTATTCACCCAGAACAGATTTTCTCAGTACTGGACAGAGTACATAATGGTGTTAAAAAATAGTGTTCTATGCCGGGGGGCATATCACCACTGCATCAGCTGTAATGCAGGACCTGTCTTTCAAAATGAAGAGGACATAACAAAGATAACTCTAAACAGGAGCCTCTTACACAAGCAAATTAAAGTTTGGCAAGGTCACAAACAACTGGAAATAGGGTTATCAAAAGGACAGAGACTGAGAATCTTTGTAATTAGCCCTGTTACCATTTTTAGCCATGACACTTCAGACTTCTCACAAATATATTACTTAACTATAAATTTTCTTTCAGTGTTACAGCTTGGCAGATTTTCACCATTAACCTGCAGCCAAAATGGGATTCCATGTTATGTTGCCAGCATTACAACACTGACCTAATTTGTTCCTCATACTGTATGTGCAAAACAGAGTCAGAAATCACGAAAAAAAAAAAGTTTTTGTGTCTTATGGTTATTTACCAGAATTGAACCAGTATTTTATTACAAGTATCCTAAAACTGGAATACAATAAGGGGATAAAAAGGGAAAATCAGAAAGGTAGATTCAACTTGTTTAAAATATAACTCGTTTATTACAGCCTCTCACTTGGTGCCAATGAATTTCGTTATTTAAAACAAATATCCAGCTGTTTTTTAACAATTTTAAGTTACTTTTTTTTTATTCTTAAAAAAAAATGCTTAACTGCTCTAAAAAATGTGAACATTTAAAATATAACAGTACTTAAATACTGTACTCGTAATTTATTCTCTTTTTCCCCAGCTGAGAAACCGCCACCAAATAAAACATTTAAGTTCTGCCATGAAAATGTGTGTATGCCTCACCTCTCTTACCTTGGCGTTTACTGAATCCTTCCATTATTATTGAGATATATGAGCATTATTGCATTTCTTTTTTTACCACAAATAGAAACAAGCTTCCATTATATTTTTTTGAAGGGATTCAAGTTCTGAACCTTTTTCAAGTGCTAAATAGGATAGACCTCAGACAGTAACTCATGCAATTCTAGTAGTACATAAAATAACTTTTACTTAGTATTTAGTATGCATATGCTTCAATTCTAGGATAAATACTAAATATGACAATGCCATGGAATACTGTATAAATGTGGAGAAAATAAATTCCAGTGAGTTTGATGGTAAATCAACAAGACAAAAGGTAAGTATTTATTTAGTATAAAACAAAGCGAAAAGGCTCCCAGCTTTAGAATATGTTTCTGCTCTCTCCTAGCTGATGAAGGGTTGCTAAACTGTTGTCTGAGTCAGGACAACCTGTCTGAACAGAATCACCTGAAGAACGTTTTACTCATGTCGTTTGCTCCACAAATTTTAATTAACTTCATTAGCAAGATATTTAGATAAATCATTAGATATACAAAAATGTTTTTTACAGACTTAAATGTTCAAAAATCTCAAAAGTGTACTCACATCCTAATGACTAAGTCTGCGACCAGAAAAAACAAGCAACTAAACCACTCTTCCCTTCCAAAACCAAGAAAGGAAAGAAAAAAGTGAAAAAGAAGACAAATTGAAATAATAAACTATCCAGAAAATATATCAGTGGACCAACTGCTCAACTGTGACAATTAATGGCCTGTTTGGCATCTCCCTGAGATGAAAGAATGAAAGATGAATGTTCAACAGAATGTTGTTTTTTGGTTTTCCCCTTGAGCTAAAGGTGCTTAAAGAAGGTACAAGTTCAATGCAGCAAAACCATAACCAGTCACAGAAGGATGCTGTAAGTCACTTACAGGAACGAGGAATTTTTTTATTTCTTCCAAGGCATGACTCATACGAGAATACGCCTCTCCAGGTGGAGCAAACACTTCAATTAATACGTGAAGCTCATCACTCAAGTGCGCGTATTTGGCTTCTCCACTTTTCCTTAGTTCTTCCTCCTACAAAAAAAGTGTGTGGGTTTTTTTTTAGAACTGGGAATCTACTGATTTTGTATTGATTTAGCATTTACAGAGAACATGACGAAAGGACATAATATAGCAGACTTCTAAACCCTTTGAGAAATAAAAGTCTAGTACAAGCCACTTAAGAGATTTAAAAATCAATTTTGAGTGTTTGAATGATAAAATCAGCATAATTACCATCTATAACAGATTTTAATCAGCATAGTAAAAACATGCTAAATACTCCAGAAGCAAGAGCTGAAATATTAAACCAGTAACGGAAAACCTACACAAATCTGTCTGAATCTTAGCTGTTCACAATGAAAAACAAAGGCCCATTTAGCATTTTGGAGCACTTTAAAAATGCTATTGTTTATTAAAGCATATAAGCTACTTAATGACTATCTGAAGGCTGCACATTTTAGTAACACTAAAATAAAGTATGCCTTAGTAGTACTATTTGAGATATAAGGTTTGAGTTGTTCCAGTTCTGATATATGGTACCTATACAATCTAGTGTACACTGATTAAGATGGCAATTCACCTCATGTTGATATATCTTGGCAATCTCTGAGTCCCAGTTTTCCAGCTATAAAATAAGCCTAAAAATCCTACTTTATGTTAATGTTTTAAAACATCAATCCACTTTTTTATACAAGGCTTTGAGATAGCGAATGTAAATTGTAAAACATATCCATAGTAGTTACCTCTACATAAAAACCAAACATATAAAATAGTGATCATGTGAGTAGCATTGGCTGTGACAACATAATGAAAAAATGTTGCCATTACTACAGAAGATAGCAATAAGTGATGCCGAAGAAATAATGAATTAAAAACTTCAGAATTAATTTTGAAGAAAATATGTATATATATTTGCATTTTATAGAGAGAAAACATAATCACAGAATCACAGAATGATTTGGGTTGGAACGGACCTTAAAAATTATCTAGTTCCAAGTCCCCTGCCATGGGCAGGGACACCTTCCACTAGACCCAATTGCTCCAAGCCGTGTCCAACCTGGCCTTGAACACTTCCAGGGCAGCCACAACTTCTCTGGGCAACCTGTGCCAGTGCCTCACCACCTTCACAGTGTGGTATTTCTTCCTAATATTTCATCTAAATCTACCCTCTAATCACAGAAAAAGTAACGTAATTTTCTTAAAATTGGCTAAGAAGTTATAGCTTTCTGTATATACTAAAATACTTTATGAACTTTTGGATTATTTATATCTAAGACATAAAAATTGTAACAATAGATTAATAATTCTTATTTACTTATTTATTTATCCATTAACTTCACTTGTCTTTGCCTTGCCTCATTTACACCATTGCTTGAAACCAAAAGTATCTACACAATGCTATGCTTCAAACAATACACATACAGTTCTTTCTATTTACAATAGAAGATCCAGCCCCAAGGACTTACTGATTTTTCACAAAACACACAATGGTTTAATGCTTTAGCTCCAGAACCCTAGATCTTGCTCCATGATAAGTCAACATTTTGCAGATGATGATAAAATCATAACTCAATACATGTGACCCATGATTTTATTTTTGAAAGTTGAAAATTGAGATAATTGTTTTCAACTAAAAAGTAAATATTAAGATCAGCAGGACACAAGGTAGAATATCTTTATCTTTACACTTAAAGTATCTTCATCATTTTATCTTTTCACTTGAAATCTCACCAAAATGTCCACAGAACCAGAACATGAAATAATACTCTCTCATGAGATGTTAAAATGCTTTTCAGTTTTCTGGAAAAAAAACCCAAACATATGATTGTACCTCTGGAATAATTTGACATGAAGTATTTCAACAGAATTAAGTTTTAATAGTTGTAAAGTGATATCCTAGTAATTGCTCAAAGTTTTCTGCATAACACTTTTTAAAAAGTCTCTTTTTAAAAAAGATTTTTTTTCAAAGATTTTTAAAAGATTTTTTTTTAAAAGGTTTTTCAACACCAGAAAGCCCCCAAAGTCAGTGCTGCAAAGCTGACATCCACTTAAATTTAGGATGACAGGACTACCCCTTCCCCTGTACTTCAGTGGGTTTTGCCTCCTGCTAGTTGTAGCCTAGTTGCACAGAGCTCCCACAAGAAGTCAGAGAGCCTTCCTGGAGCCCAGCTTCAGTTTAGTTAGGTGGAACAGGAGTCGGTTCATTTCCCATGATCTTTGCTCAGTGTAAGTAACGGCCAAGTCCTTGGGAATGATCAGGAGGCTCTCCCGTAAACCATGCTTCTGATTGAAACTTAAACAGTTATGAATAAACACCCCAGGTAGTACTGGTAAGGACCAAGACGGATTGAGACTTTCTGGCATCTGCTACACGAAGGCAAAATGAGTGACATTATCATAAATCTATCTTATACAGTGCTATTTATAAGGTTACGGAAGTGCTGTTGGCCTTGCAAGACTGCACCCTTAAGGGTCTCTAATGCACCCGTCCAATCACCTATGGACATCGGTTATTTTTCATATAATTATGCCTTAAACACCTGTTAGGTCCAGCTATTCCCCATGGTGCTGTCTGTAACTTTTGTCAGATTCTCACACCTTTTTACATTCTACCATTTCCCACATCATGTGAAGTTTTCCATAGCCTGTTCAGCTTGCACAGCTTTGTCCCAGGTTTAGCTAACAGCCTAGTCATTTGCCTCCAGCTCTATCATGGGGATTGTAACTGCTTAAGCCTACTCATGTAGACATGAATGGAATCACTGTGAAAGACACTCTGCATTGAAAGCCTGATGCATTCACTGTAGAGAACGACCTTAAAAACAATCAAATGCAGTTTATGTCTCAGGCACTGGATCTTAAGGAAAAAAAACCACAATCAAACATGAAAACCAACAACGCTAAACAAACAAACAAAAAACAAACAAAAAAAACACAACAAATCTAGGACCTGATCAGCTCTGATTTATAAAATGAATGGAATAGATTCCCTGGGCTTCTGGATCAGTGATGGCAATCTCTCAGTACTGACCCTCAGGTTAATATGTTCTTGTTTACTGAATGGTGGTGTTTAACTGCACTGCAGGATAAGTACAGCAGAATAAAACACACCACCCTCCAAAGACAACTACCCCCTCGTCCTGATCCTTTTCCACTCCCTTCTGCATGCCAATTCCCCTCATCTCTAAGACTGACAGTACCATATTCCACACCCAAACCAATCTCCCCTCACCCTATATGCTTCAGGATTCCTTCACCCTCATCTGCTGCCTTAAAATGTCTGTCACACAGTGCTGAAATCTACCTGCTCTTAACCTGATGCATGGCTCCATAAACCGCTCCCTCATAAAAGATAACAGGTGTTTTGAAACATCTGATGTGTTTTATAATTTCCAGGTGACCAAAGCAGGGAAAATGAATTATAAAACTCTATAGGAGAAATTTGAAGAGTACTGGCCTCTGCAAAATTGAAGCATGTGAGTGGTAAGGCTACAAAAGCCAACAAAAAGGATGAATTATCTCTGGATGAGAAAGCAACCTCACCATTTTAAAAGGATGTGTGTTGACAGAGAACTGATTTCTAGCTGGAACCCTGGCCAAAATGCTTCAATAAAACTACAGGAAGAAACTTGAAAGAACAAATGGAGTTTGCATAGCAAACAAAATTACACAACCCAGATCAATGAATAAAAAGTATCCTCATAACACTTAAATAACAGAATATCCAAGAATAATAGAAGCCTGCAGCAGGAATTATGTAGATCTCAGAGATAAATTTTGTCAATAAAATACACAGAACTTCCTATAATGTAACAAATACAGTTCTGAAAAGAAACAATAGGTACTCAAAGAACAAAATGAGAGCTGCAGTGGATTTCTTACCTTGCAAGAATTTGCAAATGAAAGCGCAGCACAGAGATTAGACAAGGATGATAACCACAGCGCTGTTGCTACAGAGGCATTATTCATAAGATCAATGGACAATTCTACAGAAGAAAACTAATGAGCATAAAGTTTTGCCGATGTAAATCTATTAATGTTTAATATGGACATAAATGCAAAAAAAAGGTGTTGTCTGCAACAATGACTGCAGTAAAACTAACAAGTGAACTATATAGTAACAAGTAAATCAGAATAGGTATTTCAGGTCCTAGGTCCCCTCAGTGGAGAAACAGAGAACAAACCAAACCAGAAACAAACAAAAGAAAAAAAAGAAAACAAAAAATGGAAATAATTTGAGAATGGATGCGGTAGAATGGGACAGCTCTCAGCAGGGTACAGAGCGAAGCTAAAAGAGTTTAGCCATCCCCCAACTCTTGTTTCTAAACCAGTTATTCTCATTCGAGGAAGAAGAATCAAGAAGGTGGAGATGGTGAGTACATGAGGAGTGCTCACACAGCAGAGCTAAGAGAGTGGGTGTACAACACCTGCTGTCAGCCACAGAGACCCCATAAAGAAATACAGCCATGCAGACAGAACACTGCTTACAACAGAGGAAATTTGTCGAGATACAGGTGATAGAAGTTATTTTTCTATACTTGATGCATCATGAAAATTCTTATAGTTGCTTTGGCAAAATAGAGCAGAGATTTGTGTACATTCAGCACTGCCTTGGGCAAACAGGCCCTTCAGTTCAAGGGTGCTTTATTTCCTGATGCTTTTCATAATGAAATACATGAACACCTTTATGGCAAAGAGGCACTAAGCTGTACCTAGATCATATTTTTGTTTAGATAGGTGAGAAAGAAAACAAAGACAAATCAGTAGAAGAATGTGATAACGGAACTATTGAATCACTTTTGTAAAGAGCCCAAACACCTGGGGTGAATGTTAGATGAATAAAAAATATAAAATCTGTGAAAGAAAATAAATGTTTAGGAAAAAGGTTAACACAATAAAGTGGTATGAGCCAAATCTGAGGCTACAACCAGTGACCACTGTGACCAACATCTAGTGATATATGTATAAATTACCTGCCAGAAAACTGACAGAGCAGAGAGAGAGTTCACAAACCTACAAATATTCCTACACTTGTACAAATCTAAGCAAAAGCTAAAACAGCATAGGTAAGAATCACCCAGTGTCCTAGGTTCAGCACTAGCAGTGCTTAAACCATGACACCCAGTCATTAGACAACTGATTCGTGAACTAAACAAGCCAAAAATTAATATAGGCAATGAGTTGCAAGTTTGTAGATATAATCCAGGAAATAAAATTAAGTCAAGAAATGCATAATTACTATAACTATAGATGCTTCCTAAGAATATTATGTTCATCTTAAAGCTTATGGTTACAACTAGGGACCGTTGCTTTCAGGATGCCTTAAGATTGAGGATGAAGACTTAATTAATGAGAATACAAAATGTCAAGGTTTTATTTATAGGAGTCTAATTATCAGTTTGTTGCAACCAAGTTACATAGTAGGTTATTTGAAATCCCACAAAGCTGTTACACTCTTACTATGGGCAAAAACATACCTTATATGAAGTATTTATTTCTTTTCTCAGTAAAGTCGTAAAAGTCTAATCAATGAACTATTAGTAGTTTAGTTCCATACTAACACTTGCAGGTCAAATTACATGCAGATAAAATGACATATACAAAAACTCTCTGGCATCAGATGCTTTCCCTGGTGTTATGCTACCCTTTTCACAGCCCTGGGGAGTCCTAAGTTTAACGGCTTCAGCTGGGGAAGGGGCATTGCTGTGAGTTGGCAGCACTGAGTCCTTTGCTGAAAGGCATATAATACTGATGGTGACATTTCACAGAATGTCAGTATATAAACTGGGGGAGTTGTCTAGGAGCTGCTGATCACTCCTTGGGATTGGGTTGGGTATCAGTCAGCAACTGTATTGTGCATTGCTTGTGCTTCTTGGGTTTTATTTCCTTTTGTTGTTTTGGCATTTCATTACAGTTATTATTAATACTACATTTTAATTATAATAATATTTTATGTTATTTCAATTATTAAACTATTCTTATCACAACCCACAGGGTTCTACTTTTTTTCTGATTCCCCTTCCCATCCCATCAGGGCAGCGAGCCAGCTGTGTGGTATTTAGTTGATGGTTGAGGACCATGATAACATGCTACATAAATTGGTCTCGCCATCATTTGGCAACTTCATTCCCTATCCAAATTGTCTATATGGTAAGTTTTACACATGCTGCATACTTTTTCTTTGCTCTTGTCATGGTTTGGACAGCTCTGACTGTTACTATTAAAGTGATTTTACCTAGCTCCCAGGGTTGCATTCTAATAATCAGTAACTGACCTTGATGGGAAGTCCCTGTTTACAGCCCTGGAGCCTTCCTTATCATCCTGTCCCTTTGCTTTCAAGGCCTTCACATCTATCCCAACCCTGTACTTTCCTACACTTGAGTTCTATTCTAGGGCCATAGCAGCACCCTTTAAATAGAATAATGACTTATTACCACTATCTGTTAGTTACAAATATAGTACAAATCCAGGCAAAAGCTAAAATAACATAGTACAAATCAGTCGGCTATTAGACAACTCCTGCTAGAAGTAATTAAGCTCAAAAGGAGCCAAGCCTGGCAGGTCCCAAGCCCTCTGCTGCTGCCTGCCCCCCAAGATGTGATGGCAACACCATTGTCACTGAGACACAGGGCTACAAGTGTCAGGGGAAAGAAAACATAGATTACTTACTGCCTTCGCTGAACAGGCCTGGAAAATACTCCTGGAGTTTAAATCCAATCACTTGGGCTCTGCCACAGTGTGAGCTGGGATTACTAGAGCTACTGCTGAGGATGTGGTTCTGCACAAAGTGACCAACACTAATTAGCATAGACCACACACTCAAACCTCGCCATCACTTTAAGAAGGGCTCCTCGCTATGGGATTTTGTTCAGCTACACCAGGCTTGCTGGCAGTCAAGTGCCAAATCAACACATTCAAATGGATACAATTATTTAGTGATTTTTTAAAAATAAGAGTAGAGACATTTTATAATGGCTGATGACATTGTAAGAACTTTAAGAGCTTAAGCCTGTGGCACAAGAGAAAAATGATCATTTGAGCAATGCAGACACAGCTTTGTTTACACTGGTTGGAAGAAAATATATTTTCTTTTCCTCTTTTATCATTCTTACTTTCTGGAAATCATTCTACTAGTTGCATTACATCTTTCTAGCTCTATTTATTTCACTGTGTTTGGAGCTAACTTATCTTGGTTTTATAAATTGTAATCATTTTTTTTTAGACACAAATATTACAAATGTTATGGACACAAGAAAGCTCTACTAATGGTTTAGGTCAACATGCTAGCTGATGATAAATTATCAGACATCTTGAAAAGAAGGTTAACTGTATTTATGCTAATATTCTAAACACTGATAATAATGGTAGTGTATTTATTTATCTGTAATTCTTATTATTCAGGAAACATTCATCTTGACATCTGTGAATTAGAAATGGTGTTCTCAAAAGCTGTGCTTAATAAAAGGAGCATTTGCCATTAAAATATATCAAACACGAAAATTTAAATTAAATAATTATATTCTTTTTCTTTCCTGTCATTAAGTTGTATATTATTTTTATTGTTATTATTAATATTGTGTTGTCATTATTGTTACTATTATTATTATTGGTCCTATAAGAATGCAGCTTTTTCTCCAAGGAACATATAGACAGAATATTTGTATCATAAGATTTGCAAAGCGTATTCTGTCTCTAAGTACAGGGACAAATATGAAAATAAATATTTAGAAGTTCTCAAGGTTCTGAATGAATTATTTTGCTATGCACTATCAAACTGAAATATAAGCCAACTCCGGTTATATAGTAGTCAAGTACTTAGAAGTAGCACCAAGTGACCAAGTACTTACTTGGTTTTGGTCACCTGAAGAAAATACTAGAAAGACTATTTCTATCATAGAGAAAGTTCTGGACGGAAAAATCTATGCTTAGCGTATTTTATGTATAAGCAGAATGAAAAACTTGTATTTCCAAAGAGTTAATCCACAGAGGGCTACTTTGCAATTACCTTTGACTATGAAGGAAACTGAAGCTTCACTCTGGGAATTCATTTCTTTGTATATTTAAACCCAATTTCACACTGAAAGCTCCAAGTACACACCTAAAGGTAAATACTTGCTTAACAACCCATTTGATGAAGAATGCTTCCTGAAATACCAGCCTAGAGAATAAGTCCACTGATGCACATAGGCACTATTTCAGTAACTAACTGCTGTTGTAGATGGCTACATAATGACATTTCCAAGCCTTTCCCAACCTAGCTATGTAACCTACCCACTTAGCTTATAGCTTTCAAAGAACTTGAACAATCATGACTTAAGCATGATTTTGATCCAAACACCAGATTCCTATTCAGTTGCTTCGTATCGCTGAAATCTATAGACACTGGAGTTGTCCACAGTAACATTCCTCAGACAGAGAAGTGTCTGACGAGCAACACAGCATTACGGTGAAGGAGATCTGATAGTTATTTCAGGCTTAAGCTTCTTTGGGATTCATAAACTAGTGAGGGACTAAGTTAGATAGATGATCTGAATACACTGCTACTGAATACAGAAGTATCTCTGCTGCTCTTTTATTTAATGAGGTAGCAGTTGGAGCATTCATCAAGTTATGCATTACAAAAATTAGGAAAGAGGTGATCGTTTTTGGGAATTTGCTAGACAAATCCCACAAGAACCATTTGGAGACATGTTCTGTTAAACTATTCATAAGTGATCCAGAAAATGAGTCAAACAGCAATAAAAGATCTCCAGCAGTAAAAAACAGCTCTATCTGTGCACACTATGAAAGAATCTAGACAATGTTATTTCAGGAGAAAGATCTTGGAGGCATTACATTCAGTTCTACAGAAAGGATTTCTCCTGTGTGCAGTATCAATTAAAAGGACATTCTCTATTACATATTTTTAAGAAAGTAAAAGAAACCAAACTGCAAAACCTGTACGATTCCCCCACACACTTTAATACTGAAGAAGTCTGGTGTCTCAGTTTAAAAAAGTATTAGAACAAATAAAGATCAAGATGAAAAGGATTATTATGAGCATGGAAATATTGCCATATGACAAGCTGAATATGAAAGTCTTGGCAATCTGTATGTCCCTGCAGTTCAAGATGTCCTTAAACAACTAATTCTTGGAAGACCTCTCATCTTTCACTGCTTCTGTTCTTCTCCAAGCTTTTAGTCCCGCAGCCTGCAGGAGCTACAGGCTGAGACCATTCTCATGTTATCCTGTCTCATTTTGAAACGTGAAGCTTATCTAGTGGGGCATGATGTGTTGCACACATACAGAATAAAACAACATGCAAGTTTTTCTCCTATGGTATTTGTAATTAGTTGCTGATGCATTAGGTGTATCTGTTTTATTAAACAGCACCTATAACATAGATGTGTATGCTTAAGGCAGGTATGTGTCAAATATGGAACTCACTTCTAATAATGTTTCTATTATTTGAAGGCTGCACATTTTGTTAAAGAGAACCCGTTACTAATTAGTATTCAAATGATCTCAATGTAGTATTACAAGTGCCTCATCTAGAAAGCAAGGCAACACTTCAGCCATTCTGATTGCTCATTATAATCAGATCTGAGGGAGTGCAGAGAAGATTTACAGGCACTTTCAGCTTCAAATTCAGGAATCACGACTGCTTCAAGGTGTGCAAAGAGCCGACCTCTGCCTTCACTTCCTCACCTGCCCTCCCACGCAGCAGGACTTTTTGAAGGATAATGTTGTCGTGTCTCTGACCAACCCTTTGAAATTAAGTGGGAAGGAAGCCCACGCAAGTGCCAGGCTTCTGATCATCCCATTTAACTCCTCATCGCTTTTTCTAGCGAGTCTCCACCACTGAGCAGGTTTCCACGTTAACGCTTTGTACCCTGAAATGCAATGGTACCCCTGATGCAGGAAAGGTCCTTCCTTGGGATAGAGAAAGGGACTTCCCCTGACTGCGGTACTGGCTCAGGCAGAGGAAAAAAGAATGGTTCAGCTTTCAGCAGTTTAAAGACTTGGCTAACATCTGTATTACAAAGTTCATTTTCCTGCAACTGGGCTGATTGCCAATTGTTATTTCCTAAAGGCTGTCCCTTGATAAACCACAACACTCAAAACAAAAGTAGCAAATGGATTTGAGCATCCTACCAGCAAATACAGAAAGAGACCACTATTTTGTAAATCCCCTGGATTCTCATGCAGTTATATGGAAACCACGCTTGTGGAGGGAAGGCATGCTGGCAGTGATAAATGGAGCACTGTGAAATAAGGAGGAAAAGGAAGTTCATAAATAATTGGTAAACACAGCATCTCTAATGGCATTTACACAGGCCAAAGTGTTTCAATACCTGAAATGACTTGGAAAATGCACCACCTTCTGAATAAGTATTTCAAATAACAGATAAATCAATTAAAATCAATTAAAAAATAAACCAGTATGTCAAACTCTTTTTCACAAACACATCCTTTTTTTCTGAGCTACATATCAATGTTTTCCAAATGAGACATTTCCTCTCACGTGTGAGAGTCACACATGACTTTGTAGGTTTCACTTGCTTTTTCTTTCCTTGTAAGATCAGGTTCTCCATAATGACAAAGAACACAAATGCCCTTTTCAATGGCAAAATTATTTGCTCCTTTACTATCCAGAAATTGTAGCTGCTCGTATTATATTAATTTAGACAAATACATTTTACCGAGAGTGCAAGTTCTTGGATGATTTCTCACAAAAGTGTCAGAAGTAGTTAACAGATGAGTATGTTATAGCAATATTACATATATCATGATTTTATGTCTGACAAATTTACTGAATGCAAATAAAATTGCTTGCAAATAGATTCTTGGTCATCTCTGTTAAGAAGGAGATTTGCTCTGCAAATGGAAGAACATATTTTATAATATTCTCATAATGGAAAACTGCAAGGATATTAGTCCAATATAAGCTGTAAATGAGTCTGACTAAAACCCCTGAATTTTTTAATGACTAGTGATTATAGTAATTCTAATAGCAATTTAGTTGAAAACTCATTTTCATGAAATGTGCAAAGTACTCAGAACAGTTACCATTCAGGGCACATCCAGCTCCTTGCCTGTGGAGCCTAGACCTGACCTCAACTCTGAGCCATGACAGAGTGACTTAAGAAGCTACGACTGGTAAGGGAAAAGTTAAGGAAGTCAAAATTAGTTCTGCCAAGTTTTTTATCTTAAGGTAACTTGGTTTGGGGGAATGATGGTTAGCTTTTGGTTGGGGTAACTTAGGCTGTGACTCCAAAAGGTACTCACTCCAGTGTTCCTCACTGCAAGTTTTTAGAATTTATTATTTACACAGTAGAATAAAGATGCATCCTCAGTGGAAGGCAGACTGACTCCTTTGGCAAGTTACGTAAAAATCCTAGTCACAGTGAAAGTAGCCTGGAGAATGCCAAGGGCTTTCCTCTGGGAAGTCCAGGGTTCAGAATTTCATGTTCTTTCTGCTGCCCCAAAAGAGACATCATGTATGCATTCTCCTAAACAGTGCTTCCCACTGGCTGGAGGGGTTACTGGTACTAAACTGGTTTGGCCAAGATGTCAGTGACTAATTGCACACAGGGCGTTTCCCCTAAAAGTTCACAGCATGCGGCTCCTTCTGTACTCCCCAGAAGTTACCATCTCCCACGAGTGCACTTACGGTGTCCAAACTGGAATGGGCTATAATAAACACATCAAACAAACATAAAATTGCAAGAATAAAATTCAGTTGAAAGCAGATCACTGTACTCCAGAAAAGGTTAAGTGCCAGCAATCCTCATCAGGCAGCTAATTTTACTGCACTAAAAATTAATATTCATTTTGCACTTAAGTTTTATCATCCAGATCATCCTTGGCAATTTAAAGCACTCCTCCAACCCCCTTTATGCACTCAGATTTATGCAAGAAGAGATAACCTTGTGCACAGGCTCCAAGTGTTGCAGAATTTTCATTAGATGGTAGCCATATCTCAGATAATCACAAAATATGCAGATTACATTAACCTATTATAGTCAATACTGCTTAATGTCACCACCAGTTAGTTTACCACAAAATTTCATTCTATTAAAAGCTTTTTTCCGAGGAAACGTTGTAACCTGCCTTTGGCTGAAAATGAAGCGTTTTATTTGTTTTCCAGTTCTTGAGTGCTTTAGCACCTGTGGTCTCCCTTGTTTCTCATTTTCAATACCAGTGCAAATGAACATAAAACAAAATTGAATAGCAGCCTGTTTATGGCAGACTTCTGTAGCTTTGAGACAAAAGATGAGGGTATTTTTATTGTATGAGCATGCTCAAATGTTCTGACTGATACTAAATGCTGAAAAAAACGCATTGCCTTTCCTTTCTTCCTCTCCTGAAAAGAGGGTAAAATAAAAAAACAAAATAAATCTTAAATTAGAACTACGTGCACCACAGAAACTGAACAGAGCTTTGGCTCCTTAATAGACTTAGCTCCTTCTACCTTTTCCATTGAATGGTTTTTTTTTTTGCTTCAAAGTGTGCAAAAGAACAAAGGACTCAAGTTCTCTGAGGGTATAATCAGCTCCCTGGGCTGTGTTCAACCACAAGTCTCTACTGATGTGCTGGATCTGAGGCAAAGGCCTCAGTTTGAAAAGACAGTTATAGGACAGCCGAACAATTACTTGAGTTCCCCCAGCAGGGTTCATTTACCTTGACTTAGGTGTCCAGAAGTGAGATATTTCAGCCTAAATTACTCATGTGAAGCTCTCAATGGAAAGGAACTGGCACTCTCAGAGGGTAACTCATCTCAAGATGAGGTTGGTGTTCGAGATGATTTGGAAGCTTAGGTGAATAAATCAGTTTAAGGATCTAAGTACCCTTTTGGATCTATCCAAACCAAACAAAGTACAGTTGGCCACTATAAAAATATATATTAAAAAATACCCCTAGCATCAGTTGGGTTCTTTTGTAAAAAAATATTAGTATGAAGGGGGGGGGGGGGGGGGGGAAGTACTGTAGCCATGTTAGTAAAATTTAAATATTGCTGGCATCACTTTTGAAACTGGCTGAAGGATTACAGTCATCATTTAACTATTATGGAAAAAGGTAACAGAATCAGCATGAATCTGAAACACTGCACTAGCAATTCTCATCTTCAAACACCTATATAAGTGCTAACTGTTTTTACTGGGCAAGCTGGATGAAAACTGCACTACTTTATTAGAGACCTAGATGTCAGACTGCTGCTGCCACAGAGGGCAAACAACAAGGTGGAAACCTATACAGTCAGGCAAGCGCTAGTTGAGATACTACTATTACCAGATTCAAACATATTTCTTCTGCTATGCAGTGTAATTTATTACCCAGAACCAGTCACTGACTGCAAAAACAACACTGGGCAACAGATCCTGGTATGATTTAAGAGAGACAATACATCTAATTATGAGAAACTGCATTTGTTTTATTTTTATTTCATGCAAGTTACAAGGGAGTTTGACAATGATGGAGTTTCCCAGCAGAAAAGCCACACAGTGTTCAGTCTTTGACCTTACTCCCAGGACCTGTGGGAACAGTGCTGCACAAGAACAGCTGATTAATTAAACCTCTCTCAGCTGTGGTTTACCAATTCACCACCAGTAAATCGGTCATACAAGGACAGGTTCTGCCCCCCTGCATTCTGAACAACAGCAAAGCAGCCATCACATCATATTACTGCAAGCTCCTGAGATGCACACAGCAGTCTGGAAAAGGTGCCTGAGATGCCTGTCTGGTAAACAGAGCTTGATCTCTTGTCCATTAGCAGTGCTCCTTGCATTGCTGCCCACCTTGTCTTATCCGCCTCCAGGCCTTGTACTGTCCCTCCCTTGGTCCTTGCTGCTGGCCCCTGCAAGGCTCCCTTCCTCCACATCCTCACAGAGAGCACTCCACCAGACAGGGACTTACGTGCAACATGACTGACAGGAAGGAAAGATGTCTGACTGCCTTCATTCCTTCATTTGCAGGGAAAGGGGTTGTTTGCTGCTTTTTTGTTCTGTTTTTCTTTAATCAGATGTTATTAGCACACTATTTCAAAGTAGCTCTCTAAATCCCATTCTGCCAGACAGTGTTTGTATGCTAGAAATGTTCAATGGCAAGTAAGTCCTGTCATCAAACATTTCTTGCTTCTGCTGTTTTGGCACACTATGCTCATCAGTGCCTGCCTTTGCCAGTCCCTTCTGCCAGCGCCACATAGGCAGCAAGGCTGGTAAGCATCCAGCCAGAAAGGCAGAAGGGGCACACGATCTCTGAGAGTTCACTGCCCACCACTCCTTTGATCCCCTCTCATACTGGTTTTCAATCTTTCTGCCACCTCAGACACATGAAGTGACAAGTGAGATGAACCATCATGTTCACTGCAAAGCAGGGGATCTGATTCTTCTGTGTCTGTGGAAATGCAGATCAGCCACTGTAGCAGCCTGCTGCACAGCAGACAGAAATTAAATGACACCTTCAGGTGGATAATATGGAAAATAAATTTAACCAACCATCTGCACATAATGCAACAATGAGCCTGAACTATCTAAACAACAGCTTCAGACCACTGGCTGATTTGAAGTCCCAAATCTGTTGGTTTTGTGGTTAGTTTTGTGCTTAAGGATTGCTTTTCTTCCATTTCTACTGTGAGAATATATTTGACTAAGTGCTGCTAGTACCTTCTATCAGATAGGATGGTACAGGACTCTGGACATTGAGTAGCAATAACCAGAAGTCCCACAAATTTCCATTGCACAGAACTCAGAAAAAACTACGTTTTATGCAGCTATCAAGAGGCATGAACGAATGCAGAAATGAAGCTATCAAGAGGAATGCATCTATCAAGGGATGCAGGTTTACCTGCAAAATTCAAAGTCCTTTTCCATAAGTCAGCACATGTGACTGAAATACTTGCAACTTTGATGAGGTCCAGAGCGTTTTCTTCTTGCTTACTTTATGAAGGCATATCGGTAACAACAGCATGGAAAGATTTAAGAGATTAAGAAACTGTGACTACAGAGGAAGTGTTTTATGAAATGAAGGTGGGGGCCAGATGATGTTATTGCTATCACTACACAATATATTGCATGCTACTGCATAACATGTTTGCAGGGGGAGGGGTGGGAGAGAAATGTAATCTTGACAGGCTGAGGCTGAGTGGGAACTATTCCTAACAGGGTGAAGAGGAGGAGCAGACAGGGTGCCTGCCAGGCCCAGCCAGTCCAACACAAGTTCAACAGGCAGGGCTCCCTGAGATTCTGCAGATGCAAAGGAAGACTTTAAAGTACATGTTGATGTGATGGGCTCTGGTTTAGCTTTAAGTTTGATTTTAATTTGTGAACATACAGGACTTAGGCAGATGCCTAAATTATGTATTAATCTTAAATCTCAGGGATTGTCCTTTGTCTTATTATGTGTGTGTATGTGTCCTCATACACAAAATAGACTACTATAAAACATCAACACTATTAAAACTTCTAAAAGCATATTTTACTTTCAGGTCAGAGCACAAAGGGTCGATACAGAAACAGTGTCCAAGATTAAATAAATCATCACACTTGCCAATACACAGAGCCTGTGACTGCTGACTAGTTTTGTAATCTATCCACACTATCTTTTGAGTCAGCCACCCACTGTTTCTATCATTTTTTGAATCAAAGCACAGCATGCAAGCGTCTTAATTCAGACTTGGTCTTCCACACTGGAAAATCAAAATATCCTGGGTTTGGATTCGAAACTTGCAATGTCTAAGTTTGCAGTATATTTTTTGTCAACATTACACTTTACAGGCAGCAGTATCCTTTAGCGTTTCCAGTATAATTCACTACAATGCCCATCTTAGTGTGGTTTTTTTTTTTTCTTGCCTATTTTCAGTAGACTGCTTTGTGTTTTATTTCTCTTGTTTCCATTAATTTCCTCCTAGCCAGATGGGTCAAACATATTTGCACACATACACATTGGGGAATCTTTTTATCTGCTTCCCAAGCGTGCTCATAAAGAAACAGCTGACTTGAAAACAGAATCCTTCTGTTCCCTGCTCACAGAAAGTCATCTTTCATTTTCAGGAGAAAAAGAGATCAAGGACTAGAAGGAAAGGGTACAGTACGCAATACTGAAGGTGGAAAATCATACCTTTTTCTTTTTTTGGCACATTGTTTACTTAGGTTTGTGCAGGCTTCCTGAAGGCCTGTGAGACCTTCATTGCTGATATTCTGGTCCTAGTGGAATGGCAAAAGGATGTGATACTGCTCTGTGTGACGGATAACAGTGGGTTTAGAGGACAGCAACAGATTTTTCTGCCACCATTTTTTGTCTTTTGAGGAGAAAACTGCAGCTACTGCCATGTAGTTCATAGAATCATAGAATGGCTGGAAAGGA
Organism: Pezoporus flaviventris; assembly: GCF_033815535.1. NCBI lineage: Eukaryota > Metazoa > Chordata > Aves > Psittaciformes > Psittacidae > Pezoporus > Pezoporus flaviventris. The sequence goes on along the minus strand of NW_026892579.1, from coordinate 28,955,212 downwards.
CCTTCAGATCATCTACTTCCAACCCCCCTGCCATGGGCAGGGACACCTCACACTAAACCATCGAACCCAAGGCCTCATCCAACCTGGCCTTGAACACTGCCAGGGATGGAGCATTCACAGCTTCCCTGGGCAACCCATTCCAGTGCCTCACCACCCTCACAGTAAAGAACTTCTTCCTTATATCCAATCTAAACTTTCCCTGTTCAAGTTTGAACCCATTACCCCTTGTCCTGTCACTAGAGTCCCTAATGAAGAGTCCCTCCCCAGCATCCTTATAGGCCCCCTTCAGATACTGGAAGGCTGCTATGAGGTCTCCACGCAGCCTTCTCTTCTCCAGGCTGAACAGCCCCAACTTTCTCAGCCTATCTTCATATGGGAGGTGCTCCAGGCCCCTAATCATCCTCGTGGCCCTCCTCTGGGCTTGTTCCAACAGCTCCATGTCCTTTTTATGTTGAGGACACCAGAACTGCACACAATACTCCAGGTGAGGTCTCATGACAGCAGAGTAGAGGGGCAGGATCACGTCGTTCGACCTGCTGGTCATGCTCCTTTTGATGCAGCCCAGGATACGGTTGGCTTTCTGGGCTGCAAGCGCACACTGAAGCCAGCTCATGTTCATTTTTTCATCGACCAGCACCTCCAAGTCCTCCTCTGCAGGGCTGCTCTGAATCTGTTCTCTGCCCAACCTGTAGCTGTGCCTGGGATTGCTCCAACCCACATGTAGGACCTTGCACTTGGCATGGTTAAACTTCATAAGGTTGGCATCAGCCCACCTCACAAGCGTGTCATGGCCCCTTTGGATGGCATTCCTTCCCTCCAGCGTATCATCCGAACCACACAGCTTGGTGTCATTGGCAAACTTGCTGAGGGCGCACTCAATCCCACTGTCCATGTCAGTGACAAAGACGTTGAATAAGACCAGTCCCAACACCGATCCCTGAGGTACACCACTCGTCACTGGTCTCCAGCTGAACACTGAGCTATTGACCACAACTCTTTGCGTGCAGCCATCCAGCCAGTTCTTTATCCACCGAGTGGTCCATCCATCAAATTGATGTCGCTCCAATTTAGAGACAAGGATGCCGTGTGGGACAGTGTCAAACGCTTTACACAAGTCCAGGTAGATGACATCAACTGCTCTACCCCTGTCCATCAGTTCCGTAGCCCCATCATAAAAGGCCACCAAATTGGTCAGCCATGCTGCCTGTCACCAAGTACCTTGTTGTTTTTCATGTGCCTTAGTATGACTTCCAGGAGAATCTGCTCCAAGATTTTGCCAGGCACAGAGGTGAGACTGACTGGTCTGTAATTCCCTGGGTCATCCATTTTCCCCTTCTTGAAAATGGGGGTTATATTTCCCTTTTTCCCGTCATCGGGAACTTCACCTGACTGCCATGATTTCTCAAATATGATGGCCAGCGGCTTCGCAACTTCATTTGCCAGCTCCTTCAGGACACGCGGATGGATTTCATCAGGTCCCATGGACTTGTGTACGTTCAGGTTCTTAAGATGTGTGATCAAAACAGCTGTGATGCTGTTTTGCTGACCATCAGCTGTTACCATGTAGGTAGGTTGTTGTCCAGAGAGGCAGCATGGCAGAGCTTCTGTAGGAAACTTGGAGAGCCAGCTGGAGACCAAAACACTGATGGATAGACATATGCCATCAGAAGTACTGCTAATAAAAATCTGTAGAATAGCTACAAGAGTTGTTAACAAAATATAGTCTGTGCAAGGTATAGCTTATGCTTGCCAGTGCCCATATCTTTCAGCAATGGCTACCAGATCTGGTGGGCATGCTCAACATCACTCTTCAGGGCTACATGAGCGAACATGTAATTATCATTTTGACTAATGAGGGGTTTAAACCAGCAGACACAAAGACTCCTAAACAAGAGAACTTCCTATCTACCATTTCCCATTATGTTCAGGTAAAAAGGCTGTGGCACAGATTATTTGTGAACAAGATGGAGAAACGCTACTTGTTTCTCCCAGTAAAAGATGCAGAGCGGGAGGCCCAGTATTACCTAACGAGGAAGCCCCAGTAACAAGGTCTAGAAGTACTAGGAGAGTTCTGCTCATTGCCACTGACGCACAGCTAGACATTGAAAGAGAAGTTTAAGAAACAGCAATGCAATACTGCTAAAGAGTTACAGTCTCACTTCAAAATCATGACTTTTAAAAAGTTTAAAAGGCTTTTAAAAATTATTTTCTCTTTGAATAAGCTTTCCTGCCCTCTGTAGTCCAGCATAATTCCACTTAATATGATGCCATGGATCTTCATAAATCTGTAACTGCATTTGACAGCTATACCCATACATTTGCCTTTTTGCTTTTCATCTGAAAAATCATGTTTTAAGCTCCTGTGTCGTTAACACTGTCATTACTTGAAAATGAAAGGCAAGGACATGATAACTTGAATGCCCAAGGTCTCAAAGAACAGTTGGGGCTGCACCAGCTGTCTTTTGAAGGTATTTGAAATCACTAGGAATTAAGAGAAAGTTCTTTTCAGAGTGACCATAAGACACAACTCATCCTCCCAGAAGTCACCTCTTCACTTGGCTAAGGAGAACATGCTTAAAGGGTGCTCACTGCTCACTATCTGAGAAGAACACATGTACATCAGCGGAAAGCCAGGAGGTGCATAGCTGCCATAGGCACAGCAGAGACCCCATGCTAATACTCTTTGTTGTGAGGCAGATGAATTCTCTCAGGCTCAGTATGTAGCTGATGTTTTCCATTCAGAGTTCATTGCCATTAACTGAGGAAAGCTGGCATACTGTTTGGTTTTTTTTTTGTGGGGAGGAGGTTTGGGGGAGAAACTCAGTCTCTCTCCCTCATTTTGTCTCTCTCCTGTCACAATTAGAGCATCCCTTCTTTCAGTGATCCACAGTAAGTAGAAAAAAATCTTCTGCCCCCCCCCCCCCCCCCCCCCGCAAAGCTCAAGCACATGCTTCTTCCATTTCATGGAAATGTGACTTCCAAAAATGCATGGCTGTTGAGTTTGTCCACCAAAGTGAATTCACATCCATTACTTCCCAAAGGTCAGTACTCTTTTCATTCAGGGAGGTCTTTTTTCTTTCAAAGATAGTGCAGCATCTAAATCTTAACTGGGTAAGACAAAGCAGTTGTGAAACCCCACATCTCACATATACCCACTGTCGCCTTCTGCCTGGCTTTAGGCACAGTATCACAAACCACCCGTCCCTATACTGAGAAAAATACAGATCAGATTAGGTTATCTTCATTTCCCTTTGGGGGCCTGCCCTGCCTTCTTCATTAACTGTATATAAAACTCAGGCTCCTGAATTAAGGGCATCCAATCCCCCTGATGTGATTGGATGAGTACGGTTCAAAATATAAATCATTATATGATCCTTAAAGCACACACTCTGAAAGCACGGACTTACACTGTTGCTACTGCTTTAAGCCCATCTGAGAGAAGAGAGTAAGATTAATGAGTTAGTCCATTAGAGCCATGGAGGCAATCGGCAATGGCTACTCTGTGGCTGTGAACTGGACATGAATTAGTAAAAACATTTAAGATAAAGAATGATAAAAGAGTTTCACTTCAGGTTCTACGACATCTTGAATTGTTTTCATTTTGAATATACCATTTGTGCTAAGGTTTGATTACATTAAAAAAGATTTATAAACCAAAAAGATCTAAATACAGAAGCAGCAGAGAGAAATCACAAAGGCTGGAAGCAAAATATCCTATATCCTCCACATTATTCACAGACACAGCAGCTGCAGGGCTCAGGATCACAGTGCTTAATGTATTAATACTCACCTGGCCAGCCCCTGAAAGCATCTGCATATGCTATCACAGGACTAAAAGCACTTATGCAATGCTTTACTAGGCTTACATAGATTAGATGAGTACAGGGTTTTTTCTCACCCAAATCCCTCTTTTCATAGGCATTGCATCTCTGAAAGCATATCTACAAAATGAACACGACACAATAGCAAAACTGCAAGTAGCCTCAGAAAACATAAATGTCGATAGTTTGGAAAAGATACAACTTTTCTTACTAGATTATTGAGTTAATAAATTTATATCTCAGAAATACTGGAACTCACAGCAGCATTACACATCATGAAATCTATTATTTTCTGTTTTATTCTGAATTCCTAAATATCTACTTTGCTGTGCTCTATGTTAATTACAGTATATTGGAAAATAAACATTTTAATTTAGATTCTCTTTTCTAATTTTGCTGGCTGAAGGACTTAGACTTTTCCTTATATGCCTGGAAAATATTGCGTGTGCAAGTGTTTGTATAATCTGACTTCATGTTTCTAAGCCAAACAATAAATAAAATGAGCTCTTCACTGGATTCTTTACAGTGAATTTTGTTCATTTCAAAGTGAGACATACTGAACAAAAATCATTCCTTGAAAATAGCCACTGAAGCCAATGCAGCATGAATGAACTTTGGATTCAAGCTGGAATAGGTACAAAGACAAATGACTACAGTGTTCAAAAGTACTGGGACTCTGTTTTAGGGGAAGAAACAAAAATAGCTTTGGCTTTTTGCATAGCAAAAGTCAAGATGAAGAAGTGACATACAGGACAATGTGAGAGACCTTAGAGCAACCCCTCAGTACCTAAATGGGGCATATAAGAAATCTGGAGAGGGATTTTTTACAGGAGCATGCAGGGGTAGTACAGGGGGAATGGCTTCAAGCTGAAAGAGGGTAGATTTAGATTAGACATTGGGAAGAAAATCTTCACCATGAGGGTGGTGAGATACTGGCATAGGTTGCCCAGAGAAACTGTGGATGCCCCGCCCCTGGGGTGTTCAAGTGTTCAAGGCCAGGTTGTGTGGGGCTTTGAGCAGTGGAATGTCTAGAGCCCTTCAGTCTAGTGGAAGGTGTCCCTGTCCATAGCAGGGGGGGTGGAAATAGATAAGCTTTAAGGTCCCTTCCAAAATCATTTTATGAGCGCATAGTGCATGATTCTCACTCTTAAAAAAAAAAAAAGGAAAATAAAATTGAAGGACTACATGCCTAAGTAGCAGAGGGTATTTCTGTCCGGAGACAGCCTTCAGATGCCAGTAATGGAAGCAAAACTCATACAATGAGTTTAATCAGGTCATTAAAATGGCTATGTAATAGGATTACAGACGAGGCAGGAGCAGCAAGTCCCCTTCTAGAGCAGGGAACTGCAATCTTCTGACAGAGTTGTTATGCTGAGTCTTAACTTCATCCGTCTTTGGGTTAGCACTTCAGCATTAAACATATGCTGAAGCTTCACTGATTTCCTGGCACATTTACAATCTCTTGCCTACTAGGACAGTCAGTCTGAGAGTGTTTGGAGCTTCAGGCTAATCTATGAGATAGCTGCTGTATCTTTTTTTTTTTTGTAGAAGCAGGGCATTGCTGGTAAGTAACTCAATTATTGTTACCAACACATGAACTGCTTAAGTTTGAAATGCTTTTATTAGGAGAAAAATAAAGGCCAGACATACTGATTGTTTTGCATTTTTCCAAAATAGTTATATTTTTATTTCCTCCTCTATTTGTATTTTGTCCAAAATACAGGAGATATATTTATCACTAAATTCCTTTTACCATGCGATTTCCTATCAGTTTGAAGAGATAAATGGATGCTACTGTAGCAATTATATTAAGACACATACAACAGAGTAAAATGGAGAATGAGAAATTCTAGTAGGACTTTATGGTCAATACATATAGTTTTTAAATTTAATGCTAATATTAGAATTAAATTTTAAGTACTTCACCAAAGCACCCTTAACATGCACACGCAGACACAACTATATAATTAATTTGCACTGTGTTTGTTACAGGACCACCAAGTGCTCCCAACCAAGCTTGCTCAAGACCAAGGTTTCTTTGGTCAGCCTCTCCTGCTCCTGGAACTGAATCCTTCCTGCCTTTGAGTTTTACTGGACCAGCTTCCCATTGAAGCAAAACACGATGCCTGCTGCATGAGAGCCTGTGCAGATCAACCTGAAGGCACATGCTGAATAAAACTAACTTCACTGCAAGGGACTGGCATTGCTCAGCTCATGGGCACTGTATGCTTGAGCAGGACACCCCATCCTGTGCCAGCGAACAGTGGTTTGCTCTTTTTACCCCTACCAGTTACCAGAAGTGTGTTGTGATTTAGAGCATGCCCTGGGACCAAACCTTTGCACATGCACTGTACAGCTTATTTTCACATCTGACTCCTAACAAATCTGTAAAGCCTATGCACTGAACATAAAGCAGACATAACAGGCTGTTAAACAGGTTATGCAGATGCTGATTATTGATTTGCTTAATTGTGATTTTGTACCAGTTATTTTGCTACTGAATTTTTCAAATGTCCATCATGTTTTTCTATGTTCCTAGTCAGGTAAAGCTGACAGCTTTCTGGAATTAAGGAATTATTCTTTCAAGTATAAGACCATAGTAATGACTACATTACCAAAAGGAACTATAATATTACTCCATGTAGCATACAACTATGAGCTCAGTTCTGTAACTTGCAAACTTACCTGAGGTCACTGTCCTTCACAACTGTTTAGACTAACAAATCTCCCTGACATGAATAATCACTTACAGAATGACAGTTAACTAAAACCAGTGTTTGCTTCTTTTGCAGAATGGTGTAGTGACAAGTTTACGATTAGACATCTGTTAGATACACTTCTCTACTTCCCATATGAAACAGAACAATGGAAAATAACCTGATTTTCAAGTGTATTATATCAGGACATCACAATGTTATGCTGCTATACATGATATAAGTTACATTACATGCTTTATGTTTTCAGTGTATTTTCACATATACAGACATAGTGAGAAAATAAAGAGAATGAAAAACAGAATATGGTTTGTGTAATACTACTTTGCTCATTTAGAGGAGTTACATATGACATATATATAATATTTTAGCATGCATTTCATCTCAGCTTTGTAAGGAATGATTCAAAAAGCCCTGACACCTGATGGAAAGACCACACACTGTCCAGTAAGCTCCTGCAAAGCATTAATGATGACATTTTTATGCAGGTGGCAGAGGAGCCAATGAGGAGAGGTGTGCTGCTGAACCTTGTACTAAAAAGCAAAGAAGGACTGGTTGGGAATATGAAGGCTGGGGCAGCCTTGGCTTCGGTGACCATAAGATGGTAGAGTTCAGGATCCTGTGTGGAAGGGCAAAAGTAGGATTACAAACCTGGACTTCAGAAGGGCTAACACTGGCCTTTTCTAGGAGCTATCTGGAGGAATCCCTTGGGATAGGGCTTTCGAAAGTAGGGGGCGCAAGAGAACTGGTTAATATTCAAGCATCACTTTCTCCAAGCTCCAGATCAGTGCTCATCCCTATGAGTAAGAAATCAAGCAAAGCGGGCAGGAAACCTGCATGGATGAACAAGGAGCTTCTGGCAAAACTCAAACAGAAGAAGGAAGTTTACAGAATGTGGAAACGAGGACAGGCCACTTGGGAAGAACACATGAACACTGTAAAGAGTATTCAGGGATGCAACAAGGAAGGCTAAGGTCCATTTGAAATTAAGGACAAGAGTTTCATCTGCACCAGTATGGGTGTCAAGAGGATGAGGCCAGACTCTTTTCACTCATGCCCAGAAACAGGATGTGGGCAGCAGGCACAAACCAAAACACAGGAAGCTCTATCTGAATATGAGGAAATCTTACTTACTTTGAAGTTGACAGAGCATTGAAACAGATGGCCTAGAGACACTGTAGAATCTCCTTCTCTGAACATACTCAAAACTTGCCTGCCTATAGTCCTGTGCAACCTGCTCTACGTGAACCTGCTTTAGCAGGGGGTTGGACTAGATGATTTACAGAAGTCCCTTCCAACCCAAATCACTCGGTGATTCCCTGATTTGTAACAGGCTGAGAAAATTTCAACAGCAGCTGAAATTGGCAGAAACCAAAAGACTAAAGTGCCTATAAAGTTTCATTTTAGTTTCCATGAAAAGATCAGAAAAACATGGCAATAATTTTAAAACACTGAATGTGAATGGAGTACACTTTCTCCTGATTTTGCTCATCTAATCACATTTAGCTATCAAAGTAATTCTCTACTTACAGTAAGTTCCTGCATAGGGTGTTTCTTCAGCTGATGGTAAAATATCTTCTATTCATAATACTGGGGTTTTTTACATGTAAAAATTCCCATTCCATTATATTCATATATGGATGTATCCTATTTTCCACATTTCCTTATTTTTTCTAATTAACTTTATGTGAAAAAATGTGCTGTTTTCCTGCTTGATTAACTTCATTTCACTTTATTTATTACAGAGATGAATGTGCTAATGAAGTTTTGTAAGGCTTTTTTATTATTGTTATTTGCTTTATGGTTGGGTTTTGTTGTTTGTTGGTGGCTTTTTTTTTTCCAGAAATCCAACTTTTTCCAGATCTGGAGTGTAGGTTAAAGACCTAAGAGTACATGTACCCTAAGCTCAGCTGTGACATAAACTCCTTTTGTGGTCCTGCACTAGTCATTTAGCAAGGGATGATGGATTTAGTCAACCTGAACACAGCACACACCATAAGCTGCTTCAGCAATAGGAAGAGCCCCAAGAAATACTCTGTCTTACAGACTACTTGAGAGCCAATTTCCTTCTCTATTTTCCATCCCAGGAAGGAAATGCTTTGACAGTACCCTCCAGCACAGCAAACCACAATACCTCTGGTTTCGATTCAGCTGAGCATCACCCTGGGGAACACTCCCTCCCAGCCAAGGGGACCCAGCTAAGCCACCTGCAGGGCTACGACAGCTCTCTCCTGACCAAGAATTTATGAGCTGATGAGTTTGCTAATGTTGTTTTCCTCACTGGTTTTCAGCAGCTTTCTATCCCAAAGGGATAACACAAAATGGTGTGGAAGGAAAATGAGGAGCATGGAAGGTAATTTTGTATCCACATATTTACAAAGAAAATTTTAAGTATTTAATTAATACCAAAGTTAAACATTTTCCTTGCACTTGACATTTTAAGGTTTTCTTCTTTAGGAATACTCTGCTGTTCTTTCTAGATGTTTCTGTAACACTAGCAGGAACTGGTACAAAAAACAGTACTCAACTGAAGGGAACAATTTGATACAAAATTTTCAACTTTGCAGTAAAGCAAGATGTAATTGGCAATTTAGATTTCACTGTTTTTAATAAAGGGTTCTTTCAACTTGGAGCACAGAGGCAGTAATTCTGTAACTTGCTAGTAAACCAGTAAACTTCAAAATATCCAATAAAACATTGAGTTTTTATAGACAATGACACTTAAGAAAAATCTGTGCACTACCTTGGAATACAGGTATTGAGCTCAATTTCAGCAATGAAAAACAAGTCAGTTGGGTGCTATAACTGAAACCTCAGCAAAAATCATCATAACCAAGCCACATTTTTGATAATGACAGACAGAAGACCAGGGGAAAAAACAATCAACCCAGCAGAATACTTTGAACTAGAATACTTTATGCAGCTAATTACATTTAATAGTAAACAACTTAGTGGGAAAAGAAGCATTAATACCTCCTCTTAATTTTGAAAATTAACACTGCTTTCAGTTAGAGGCAGTATTAATATAAATATCAGTAAAGTTAGCAAAAACGATTTACTTCATAACCCACATTAACATTGCTTAAATGGCGGTAAGTCAGCATCTCACAAAATGTCTTGGACAAATAGGATCTCAGCACTGTGGCACACAGTGCTGTAATGTACAATAAAGCACATTGCTATGCATCATTGCAAGCCTCCAGCATAAGCCAACAGTACAACCTGAGCAACAAAAACAATCAAGAGCTTTCTCTTCTGAAAATAATTAAGAAAAAAAAAAAAAGTGAAAGAAAAATAGCAAGATGGATGGGAACACACTATCCTTTTCTATTCTAATGATGATCAGAGCTCTCATTTGGATTAAATGCATTGGGCACTGCAGTTCGAATGGCCTCATTAATGTAGACTGATGAATATGTACAACTTTAAAAAGACAAGCATCCCTCTGAAGTGCAAAGGGTGACTTGCATTTTATAAAGTATACCAAATCACATCCAACAGGAAGAAAAAAAAAACAAACCAAGGGAAGCTTCCTAGCTATTCTGTTACTGAGATTCAGAAATCCCACAGCAACCAAAATAGAGAAGAACAAAAAAACAGGCCACGGAACTCACTGCTTGGCACAAATTTAACCTTGTCCACTTCCATCTTTCTGCCCACAGCTGCCTGTCAGGGGGATTACCTTCTCTCAAATATCACTAGTTTTTTGAATTTGGTGTAAACATTTATCACACTGGAATACAGCATGCAGGTGACAATAATGTGTAGAAGATTAATAGAGATGACAGCCTACCATCCTTACAGGAAAGAAAATTGCTGTTGCACCGTCTGTTTTCTGTTGAAAGGTAATGGGAAAATATTCTGCTTGTACATGAAGAAATAAAACACAGGGACTCCTTAAAAGCCTGCACATAATGCTTACAACATTTCATCTTTAAACAATGGAAAATGAATCAAAGCACTCTTCTAGGTGAGACTGCCTCCAGTACAGACTGATCTTCATCTCAGGAGAGCTTTTGGGTTTGGTCGGGGATGGTCTGAGAACTGTCTGTGGGGTGAAAAACAGCAGGAAGTGTAGCCCACAGCAGACAGTGCCAGAAATACAAAGTTATAACAGAGCATTATCATTTGAAAAGCGTTTCCTACAAAATTATTTTCATAGCAAAAGTATATGTCGTTTGTTTAAGAAAATGTGCATTTGGTAATAAAAACATGCAGGTTTCCCTGTACCAGAACTGGGGCAATACTGGGTATGGCCTGGTTAAGGGACCCTTTTTTTCCAGAGGTTATTATGAGAAAAGGTTATCATTGACAGCTTGTCATAAAGTAAACCCAGTCTGCAGAACTGCTGAATGCAGTCAAACCTCTGCACTGAAATTTAATGAAATACAGTAATCCTAAATAGGCCAGTTATTGATCCTGTACCAATTATTCATGCACTCAGTTCTAGCTTCTTCTTGGACTCTTACCTTCTGAACCATAGGGAGCTGAGTTTTGCTCAGGGCTAGGCACAGACACCAGCAAAGCCCACAGAGCTTGCCAGTTCCAGCTGGAGGTCTGGCAGCAAAAGCACTGCCTGCTGTGAGGAGGCAGAAGGAGCAGCCTGCAGCTGCAGGGGATGGACAACTGCCCACTCAAACAACCCTGTGTGTTATCTTTACTCCTGCATTAAGCCATGGAGTCCTTTGGGGAAAAAAACCTAGAAGGGGAGGTTAGGAAAATAAGCAACAGTCTGACCACAGTATTATCCACTACAGAATCAATCATCCACAGACTTTAAAAACACTCCATAGACCATTTCTTCCCTTCATTCTCTATTATTCTCATCTGAATGTAACAGAACTATGCTTTGGAGTCATGGAAGGGAAGTGCCACTCAGGGAAGTCCCATGGACTTTGCACAGCTGCTGTGCCCCACAGCACTGGATATCTCAAAATCCTCCCTATGAAATGAATGTGAAAGGAAGCAGCCCCAGTCCAGGTCCCCTCCTCTCTTTTTTTCATCTTAACTCATATCCCAGAGAATGAATGTATCACGGAAATAAGTTCCTTGGACCAAGAATCTCTAAGATGCTGACAAGGTGAGTTGCTAACACTTCATGGGACAACCTGGTCAAGTGCAGACTTGGCTGGTGTAGGTCTGAATCTAGTCTAAGTTGGATACAATACTACACTGGCAAAACTGAACTGCATACAAACACAAACAGGGAAGTACCCATATGACAATATCCTGGGTGGGCTTATGAACTCAGGGCTCTGCCACCTGAGACCTCATTTCATTATACTATTTTCCAGAGGATAAATGCCATAAACCTTTTGTTGAGAAGTTTTTCTTCCTTTTGGGAAGTGAATGGATCCATACGGGAAAGGTTTTGAAATTAATATTCCTCTTTTTCTTACAGACAAACCCGGTTACCTTCTAAGCACTCCAGAAAGTCTGATATGCTAACTACCAAGAAGGTCATCACAATTTAAATACTTAAAGGATAACAAACCTCTGCTTAAATGGCTAACATTTTCTAAGTGGTTTCCTAAATGACCTCAAAGTTACCTGATCTATAGAAGTGCACGGAGAGAGAAAACATACCAAGCTGCACAAGCAATAATTAATTAAATCCCACATGAAGCAATTTTCAACACAAATACTATGTTCCGGGGTTCACTGAGACAACGGTGGGCAAAGGAAAAACCTCCTTTAGACATGACAAGGGCTTAACAACTTTCAGTTTTTTAGGAGCATTCTAAAGAAAATATTAATAGTCTTTTCTGAGGTAAAATACTAATTAAAAAATGGACCTTATTTCTCATATTAAGTTGCATACACAAATATGTTAACACAGCAGCAATGGCACAGATTTTGGTCTGAAAGGTCTCTAATTTATAGGCATGAAGTAGAGCTGTGTAAATAATCTGCAGTGAGTATTTAATTTACTGAATTTTGACCTTTGTACCTAGCAGCAGACTTTTCATGTCAATGCCTTTTACATGAGATTAGCCAGTGAGCTGAATTTCCCTAGTATTTATTGACCACAATGTTATTTCACTTCCCTGAGTGGGTGAGGACTTTAGGCACATGGAATTAGAAAAAGTACACTGCCAAGAGTATTTCTGGATGTGATTCTAATATTTCTGGGAAACCCTGATTGTTCAAATATTAAAGAAGCTACTAGAAAGGGGATGAATAAAGAAGACTGATAAATTCATCCTATGCCTGCTCCCTTGGTTCACTGTTTGTGCTGGTTTTGCTGGGATAGAGTTAATTTTCTTCACAGTAGCTGGTGCTATGTTTTAGATAGCTTGGAACAGTGTTGATAACACAGGGATGTTTTGTTATTGCAGAACGGAGCTTACACAGAGTCAAGGCCTTTTCTGTTCCTCACCCAGCAAGTAGGCTGGGGGTGCACATGAAGTGAGGATACACAGCTGGGGCAGCCGACCCCAACTGACCAAATGGATGCACTATATATTGTCATATGCTAAGCATATGATGTCATCCTCAGCATATAAAGTTTGGGGAAGAAGAAGGAAGGGGGTATGTTCAGAGTTAAGGCATTTTGTCTTCCCAAGAAACGGTTACATGTGATGGAGCCCTGCTTTCCTGGAGGTGGCTGAACACCTGCCTGCCCGTGGGAAGCAATGAATGTTTTGCTTTGCTTGTGTGCGTGGCTTTTGCTTTATGTATTAAACTGTCCTTAACTCAGGACTTTTCTCACTTTTACTCTTCCTATTCTCTCCCATTCCACTGGTGGGGGAGTAAAGTGAAGAGCTGTATGGTGCTTAGATGCCAGCTGGGGTTAAACCACAACACTGTTTAAATAAATATCCAATCTATCCTTCCCCAGCATCCTGCCTTGTACCCTGCTTCTTCAGATCCACATGCTCAGGAAGACAGCAAAACTCTTGAGTTGCCCTTGACACTTCTGGAGTGCCAACAACATTCTGGAAACTAAGTGAATAAGGTCCATGGTCATTAATTCTTCTCACTTTATTTTTAAGCAATGTTCTAATTTGTTACTTTTAAAAGCTAAACCCCTCCTTTTACACCAAACAAGCATTGTTATCATACTCATTTCTAGGCTCATGAATCCTATTTTTCATGCCCCACACTTTCATTTTCGTCTTAATGAATCCAAAATTGACTTGAAGTTCTACTGCAAAATGCTACAGAGAATGCAAGGGAAATAATAAAACAGGCTTAATGTTGCAATGGACAAGTCAATAAGCCTGTTGGGTACCTGTAGATGGAAAGAGATGATGGAGCTGAACTCCACCTGACAAATACACATGATAAGAAAACTGATGTCTAGAGGGAAAACAAGGAACAGGATCTTCTGACATAAGCATGCCCGGGTTTGCAAGGAGCTTTCTCTGAAGTTATCCCTTTACTACAACACGTTTCAAAGTGGCACAAAAGGAGGATCAGGAAACCATACCTGAATCTTTCCTACAGCCTTACACCACGGTTGCAAGACATGGCATATCAAACCACTTCCAATATAAATACTGGATATCACAGCACAAAGCTTTTCCTCAGACAGAAATAAATCTCAGTATGTAACAACAGACTTTGGAAATCTCTTTCTCTACCTCCTGTTTAGAGGCAATGGTAAAAATCAGTAAGGATGATTACTCAGATGAATACTCTTACTGGAAAAACAGAATGATTCTATCAATTTCTCCCAGGCTGGAAAGATCACATAATATCTGATGCATGCCTGAGGAGAAGAATTGTTCAAAACTAAAACAAGCAGAAAAATGTTTAATTCACGACAATGGTTTACCAGCTGTGCTCCCAAGCAAGCATCATGAAAATTTTCCTGACTACAGCACTGCTGGGTAATCCTCAACAGCTCTTTCCTGATACTCCATTTAGGTGACAATAAATTAATAAAGCATTTTATAACAGCTTAGAAGTTTCTAGAACGAGTGTGTGTGGCCAGGAACCAGTGTGTGCTTTATGTCTATCTAGAAACTGAGACTTAAATTATGGAACAGCTCATCAGTGGAACAGTCACTGTCAGAAGCAAACACTTCTGACAGGGCTTTGAAGTTTGTATATTCCAGATTTGTGAAATGCTGCCTCAAATCTACTGAATTATGTGACTTCAAGCCATCATCTGCAACTTCATCTTTCCGGGATATCTGGAATTTCCCAGTGTGATTTTTATGGCACCAGCTGGGAGGCTGAAGGCAACTGTCAGACTGTCTACCCATTCCTCACCAAGATAGCTAGTGCCACTCTGTACCTCTTTTCTGAAGCACCTAATCCTTGGAGGAAAATCTGGACTCCCACATGTAATATTATACTTAAAAAGGCAATTATACATACATCTACTTCCTCAGTGAAAGTACAAACTCTGAACTATGTGGAGCCATCTCTTCTCACACATGCTTTGGAAGACAGCCCCCTAAGGCCAAGGAGAGGAGAGATGGCAGAAGAATGATGCAGTGGCTGCTGCCAATCCCCACTGACCCACTGTGTCTGCTTTAATTGACACCACACATACTGATGCTGGGTTTGGCTACTGCAAATGCTGTGTGCATGTGAAAAAACACTGAGCTGTGCTTCCTAACACTGGCGGTGTTATCCACAGCACCCTCTTTATGGAGCTTGCTCTGGAAATCAAGACTGACAGCTTGTGAGAACTTGGCACCCTGCCTGCTCTTCGAAGCCCCAGGCAGCCAAAGCCCAGTGATTAGAGAAGAGAAAACGGCTTTCCAGCACAACAAGAAAGGACACAGCAAGTAAGACAACTGCTGTGTACACAGTAGCAGTGCTGGTGGCCTGAAATGACTACTACTGAATAGTTGGCAAAATGTTTAAGAGACACAGAAGTTCAGTCTAGCAGCAAAACTGGGGACTGGAAACACTGAGAAACTGCAGAATCAAATATAAAAGCAGTTCTGTTTAAACATACACAGGTGATGAAAGTGGCATTCATAGCAGGTGTCAGAGGCACAATAAGCATTTAGGAACTCCACATTAACCTCCAGCTAAATTTCTTCTGAGTCAGAACATTATATGGAACAAAGTTATGCCCAGGAAAGAGTAACCAGGCAAAAATAAAACCTAGTTAGCAGAAATTCAGAATTTAAGGAACCATAAGTAGTCACAGGAATAACATTAACCCCCTCGATTTAAAACAAAAATACTTTGTCCAGAGATACAGACATACACTAAAAGCCATTTTACACACAATAGGCAATTATTCAGGCAGCACAAGGCATGTTACACAGAGCATGCCAGGTCACACCAGTGGATATGTGAAGTTTCACAAACATGAAGGGTGGGAGGCAAGCGTTGGCTAAGGTGCAAGTTCTCAGTACAGGGTGTGTGAGATACCTTAGGGCACTTAAAATGGCACAGGACACTGATATTAAAGCAAATCAGTACTCAACACTGTCCAAAGAGCCACTCAGCATGCCTTTAGTAAGACAGCTGAATTTAGTCAGATGAAGACATTATTGTACACCTGTCATTAAATTTCCACCAATTCCAACGTAACTTTAAGTACTTCCTTTCCATGTAGCTACCTACATTTATGCATCTCAATGAGGAACTGTATTCACCAGCAACATGGATTTAGATGAGATGGCCAAAGTTTTGGTTGGTCAGCGGCAGTGCAGAAGATGGATTGGTGAAAGTAGGGCAGGAACCTGACAAAACACATTGCCAAGGCTTGCATGATGTCCTGGTTTCAGCTGGGGTAGAGTTAATTTTCTTCCCAGTAGCTGGTGCAGTGCTGTGTTTTGGCTTTAGTCTGAGAACAGTGCTGATAACACACCAACGTTTTTTTTATAGCTGCTCAGCAGCACTTGCCCTGATCAAGGACTTTTCAGTCTCTCATGCAACTGGGAGGAAGCACAGACAGGACACCTGACCCAAACCAGCCAAAGGCGTATTCCATACCACAGCACGTTATGCCCAGTAAATAAACTGGGGGGAGTTACCAGGAGAGATCACTGCTCGGGGCAGGCTGGGAGCTGGAGGAGGCAGAGAGTGAGTGAGCAGCTGCATGGTACTTAGTTGATGGCTGGGCTTACTCACAACACATGGTCTTGGCAGGTAGAAGGATGTTTATTTTTTCCCAAATTACACACTAGTCAATCTCTAGTAGACAGTATTTTTTTTTTTTTTCCTTGGATGGAATCCACATGCATTTGCTAGCTTCAATAAATAGGAAGACATTTGTTATTTTGTTGTTTGTTTTGTTTTTTTTTTTAATCTATGCTCTGTGCTGTATCATGTCAGAGATAACACTGTATCCATATTAATTAACACATTTCTTTTTACTGTGGCTAAATAAGTTGATGATGCTTCTTCCTTTAAAACTTTGATGGATGATGTTATTAAGAAGCTGATTGTTTTCCATTTTCAGGAACACTTTCGGCTTCAGAGCTTACATACAAATACAAAAGATAATTACATGCTGTTTTTCAGAATATTTTATGCCATGCTACAATATGCATATCTTCTAGAAAAATGTAATTTTTCTTTGTATTTCAGCATTCTCTTTATATTATGTTGCACAAAATACTTGCGTCATTTTCACAAAAGCTGCTTGATAGGTCTTTCTTATCTGTGTCAAAACTAAACTGAAATGCAGTATTTTAAGACTGCTCACCTGAACCAATAGTCTCCCAGAAACACATTTATGAAATGACTAAACAGTGCCCCAAACCCTTTTGAAATAATATTCATATTTGTAAGATTTTGGAACTACAGAAAAATAAAGGCCAGTGAAGCAATCAAGAATGGAGAGACAGTAAGAATGTATTTCATTGTGCAAGACAGTGAAAGTGAAAACAAGGTATAACCAGCTAATAACATACAATTACATAACAACCACAATGTGAGATTTATTATGTTCTCTTACACATAAACATAATCAATCTATAACAGCCAAGTAGCCTAATTTTTACTGCTAAGTGAAAATTTTAAAAACTATACACAGCAATCTAGTATTTAGGAACTATTATTCATACTCATCTTGATAACTTTGATCTTAATGTCTGACTAAGGTAAGAAAAAACCTGGGTACAAACCCCACGTATTCTCAGGCTCAATAAAGAAGTTTTCTCCAATGATGACACTATAGCCTGTCAAAAATTCATACCACCCAAACCTCTTAATGAGATTTCAGTATGCATCTGGGTACATTAAGAACTATGTAACAGGACAAAGGAGTGGGAAAATATTTGGCATATCATACTAATCTAATTATGTAAGAATTGTGCACAAACCTGAAAACCACACTAATAAATTTTTCAGACACCAAATATGGAACAACCAAACTTTCCCACCTTGGTATCTCAGCAGTAACAGTAGAATACAAATAAGTCATGTTTGAGAATTTCTTCTACTCAGCCCTGTCCAAAGGCACTAAAAAAGCTACCTGACCATATCTAGACTTTATCTAAATATGGGTTTGAATCCAAACGCAACCTCTAGCCTTTACTTGTGAACTCTCTGAAGCTTAAGACGGTGAAAAATGCATGCTCTTACTATCCTTTAGGATAGACATAAACATTCAGGCTGGGTGTTTCAAACCCAGGTGTCTTTACAAATGCTCAAATTAAGTGTTCATTTATATCACAGAATCACACAATCACAGAATAGTTCGGACCTTAAAGGGACCTTAAAGATCATATAGTTCCACTCCTCCTGCCATTGGCAGGGACACCTTCCACTAGACCAGGTTGCACAAAGCCCTGTCCAACCTGGCCTTGAATACTGTGGAGCATCCACAGCTTCTCTGGGGAACCTGTTCCAGTGCCTCACTACTCTCGCTGTGAAGAATATCATATAACCATTATCAAGCCAAAGAAGCAGCTTGAGCTCTTTCTTAAGAAAATTTGATGTTGTGTACATCGTATTCACACCACCCAATTTCAGGCATGGACCGTAGCTGGCTATATACGAAGAGTGATGTCCCCGAGGCTATGGCCAGGGTAGGCTCACAGCCTCTCCTGGAGGATGGAACAATACAAGAGTTCACCTGTGGTGATGTCAATAGCAATGCATGGAACACAGTGAAGGTGCCCCTGCTTTTCTGCCTGAGCCTCCTCAAACTTCAAAGACAAGAACATCCTTGGACTCTTACAGAATTTAGTGTCTCTATGTAAGGTGTACACCAGGAGTTGTGCAGGTACAGAAAGAATAAACATCTACAGAGCTGGAAATTGTCCAGATTTAATAATATGATCTCCTTGAACTCAGAAGAGAGTAACAAATAGGAGAGAAATTAAATCCAACATTAAAAAAAAGAAAAACAAACACATGTAAATAACTAAAGGCAGCTCAAAGATCCAACAGGCTACAGTGAGCCAGACACAAAAGGCATCTAAAGAAACTAAAAAAGAATAAACAATATAGAAGTAGCATCTTATGTGTACTCCCAACACTTTTATTTTTGTACCCTGACATGCCAAAAGATGACAGTATGATTTCTAGCATTTCAAATCACTCAGATACACTCCTATCAGTCCAGAAACACATGTATCTTCTTAATAATACTCAACTGTGGCCTTTTGCGTATATAATGAATAACTTTTCTGTATTTAAAATTAAAATGAGAACATACATCATGAATCATTTACAGAAATAAAGGAAGAAACTATCACAAATATATCATGGTGCACAGAAAAAGTCCCAGTTTTTCATGCCCCGTAATATTCGAGTCTTCAAGCAATGACACATCCTTGAAGTCTACAAACCCTTTTCTTTAACTTACAGAAAATGAAAGAAATAAATCAAACTCAAGATACAGAAACCTGTTAGACTGGTATCACCTGTCAGAACTTTGTTGCAACTCTTACCAAAAAATATTCTTTCTTAGACTTTATTTCTGGTGTCAGGAATCTCTTCTACATTTGCCTGCAATATACCCACCATAATTTCAGTCCCACACATACAATCTATTCAAAAGATGCAAAATGTATTTCTTTTTCTAATGACATTCCTTGATATAATGCAACAAGAAATCTGCACAAGTAGCTTAGCAAAATTTAATTAGGCATGCTGAATGGAAAAGCATAACATATGCTTCTATGCTAGCTAATGCATTATGAAGGGTCATTTGATGTTGTGTTTCATGGTATAAGGTGATAACTTATGTGTGATAGAAAGGAATTGTCTCCTCAATCATATCAGCTTTTTCAGGAATATCTAGGAATATTATTTGCCCCTATTTCTCCACTCATAATTTTCTAAAACACTGAATACTGTTTCCAGAGACAGGAAACAACACTGGATGAATTAATAATTCAGTATACTATGACAACTTGTAGATTGTATTATAGTTTACAAATAGCATAAACAAAACATGAAAATTTGCCTTTATCACTATATAATACAAGCAAATTTTATAGTTGAGATGTGGAAAAGACCAGTTTGGAAGCAAAAGTCCATACAAAAGCTAAAATGGTCTATGATGTGTCATAAACCCTTTTTCACTGAAGCCCATATGAAAAACTATAACTAAGTTTATATGAAAGAGTTCATGAATAGGTTGCCAGGTACCTTTGAAACACATTTATTTATATGTACTAGCCCAAAATTCCATACAATTCTCATATTGAACAACATCTCATTCACTACACTTTGTGAACTTTCAAAACTTTATTTAGAAACTATTCTAGCAATTTTTAATACTGATACACTTTATTGCAACTAATGTAATAATTTTCATTTAATCATGAATTTGTATTAGAATTATTCTATCTGAATATGCATCTATCAATAATAATACATAAGGTATATTTGGTAGGCCATGCAGTTACCCTATGTGAGCCTCATTTAAAACCACCATAATTGCTGAGTTCATTCTCACATTATTTTACATTTCATGCAGAATATACAACACTAATGTTTCACCTAAATACTTCAAAATAAGAAGCCAACAGTATTATTATAAGTGTTAATTCACTGAATATGGCCTACCACCATAAAGTTAAAAGCATTACCAGCAGCTGTGTACAAATAGTATTTGGGGCACCACAGATTCTTCACAATATGTGTGATATGTTAGGCAATTTTGTGGGTATCCTTGCAATGGCACCAATGCTTTCAGTTCAGTTACCAAACAAAATTAGAAAAAGGATAGGAACATGTGTTAATGAGAAATTTTAATTTTACTTTACTTTTTTATTTTAATTTTTACTTTCCCTATAGAAAATGTGTAACTTGAAAGAGATTTCACGTACTTTCAGAGTGTACTATGCGAATAGGTAATGAGTGGAGTGCCCCACCTGCCCTTCCAATATGGAGAGATCTGCAGATTTCTCTGTATTTTCATTACAACTCACAGAACAATTCAAGTTATAAAGAACAGCCAGGCTGTCATTTAGGGTAGCTAGTTTTGTATTTGTAAGAAAAGATTTTGGACTGTGTATATAACTATAAAGTACCACAGGAGGAGTCCTATGTTCTCAAGCTGTAGGAATGTAACAAATACATCAAAAAATACATGCAGGTGAATGAAATTAATAAAATTCCCATTCACACGAGAAGACATAAAAGATGAATGGTTTTTCCCTAAAAAACTGAAAAAAAAATGGATTCTGAGGAGAAGAGTTTTGCTATAACAGTTGCCTCTCTTGTTTCTAGAACCTGAAACAGAACTGGCTTCCTCAGACTGAAATGGGAACTTGAATATTCTCACTCCCTCAGTGACTGTGGGATCAGGAACAGCCAGTATCCATCTCAAGTACTTCCAGCTCCCCAGGAGTCAGGTGTGGAGCCACAGTTAGTTATGTAGGTCAGTGAGGACAGGGAGATGCAGCCCATGTATCTAGAAGATGTAAATGTCCAAAGAGAGAATAGCTGTCTTATGGAGGTGGCTGACATCCGCTACCCAGAGGCTTAAAGAGTAACTTGCATTAGAGAGCTATTGGAGGAATCTCTCCCCACCAAGTACATACTGTGATGCTCAGAACAAAGAGTTTGCAAGTGAGAACTTATCCATCAGTTTTTGGTAGGGCTTATCCATGTGTGGACAGGGCTGGGCAGTAGACACAGAACAAGGTTACCACTCAAAACTGGAAGAGTGAAAAACTCATGATAAGAAATTCCTCCCCCAGGAAATACCTGGTGTATATAATAAGCATTATCCATCTACACTAATAATCAAAACTGTACACAATCTAGTAAGCAGTGTGAGACACCACTTTATTCCCTGTGACAGCTCCCTGCACCATGGGACGTGAAAGCAAACCTACAGATTTGTTAGTTTGCTGTGCTTCTGTAATAAAAAAAAGGAAAGAGAAAATGGCAGAAAACAGACAAAACTAAACGTAGCTATTTCCAGAAAAGGAACTGTAAAGGATGGAGGCTCATATGATCCTTTTAACAAATTTTCTGGCATCTGGATCATCAAAGGGACAAAAAAACAAATGAATTATTTTGATCCAGAGGTTCAATATCACATCGTTTATTTCTACGAACTTTTTAGCACCAGGATTGAGCCTCCTACTTAAAACTAGGTACAAAGAAAAAGTTTCCTACATTTCATTATGTGACGACTGAGATCCATTTCTGTGGAGCATGTTTTAGCAATTGCAGCTAAATCTCTGAAATAACAAACTAAAATATTAATTATGTTTGCAACAGTTGACAGTTTGGTCTTGAAACAGCAAAACAGAATTAATAATTTATTTTCAAACTGTTCAGGAGCACACATTTGCTACATCAATTTAAAGAAATGTGAATCATTCTTTTTGGACTTACATATTCACCTATGGATCAAGTCTCTTAATAGCCAGAGACTCAATATAATACCAGCATTACACTAGAGTTGAGAGTTATCTGCATGGTTAATTATGTTTTTAATTAAGGAAGTAAGGCTTGCTGGCCATTCCCTACATCTCCCTAACCCATAAAACAGACCTCTGGAGGAGGATTAACAACAGAATACAAAGGGAACATTCTTTTTCTTCCCCTCTCATGCCAGATAAAAAACATTTGGTAAAAGACTTCTTTAATATAACAGGAGATGAAGTGGGACTTGTAGATGGACAAAGAAACAGAAGAGTTTATTTATTATTTTTTCCCCGCTTCTGAAAGTGACTCTTAAGTGAATTCTTCGAAGTTTATAAATAACCCTTAAATCGTTCAGCTGCCGGAGCACCAAAGAACAAACACACAACATGCAGCCAATGACTTTCAAAAGTATTTGTAACCACAGAATGGACAGATTTGCATGTAAAGCCTAAATTCAGGAAAGCACTTGCACATCCATAAACTAAAAAAATCCCAACCATGTTCCTATGTCTTCTAAACACAGTTTGTGAGATTAGGGTCTGAGTTTAACTGCCAGGGTTATGTCTAACTTGGTTACAAACAAACTTCTCCAATAGCATGAGAGGCAAAAGATGACAGAAGATGTGGATCAGGGTAAGGCTTTGTCTGCATATTTTAGCTGCTAAACACTACCCGTCCCACCTCCTCCCCAGATTCTGTAAAAATAAAAAGTCCTTCTTTTTTTGATTATTAATGGAGTAGATCTGATTTAAGACTCCAACTTTATAAACAAGTAAGATACCATATCAGTTCAAAAAAGGGAAAAGAACCTGAAAGGCTCGAGCACAACCATAGCTGTCCTTAGGAGTGGGGTGTATTCTACAGGGATAACAGATCACTCATGCTTTAACAATCCTGGAAAGGAGCTGTTGTCAAAGAATATATAAAATTAATATTTCTCTTTTTCAGGGAAGATGAAAGGAAGGTGGGGTTTTGGGGTAATATATGGCTATAATCTCAGTTTAAATCTGTATGGATTTCCTTACAGCTGTTACTGAGAAGCCACAAATTACTGCAGATTGCATAACAACTGTACCACAATGAAGTTATAGCTCTAAAGTTATATTGATGTTGGGTAGACAAATGAAAAAGGAATGCTACATTGCAACAGGCATCAATCAGAAAAATAATCCAGAGACTAATCAATGTCTCTGAATAAAAGAACATTAATCCCTGATGGAGATGTAACAAACAAAATAATATCTAGCTTAGCTATCTAACTACTCACCATCTCCTCCTGTTATGTTTATCGTGAAATCAAATTTCAGAGGGCTCCAAAGAGCTGCTGCTCCAAGTCCGATTTTTTTCATTATTCTATTTAATTGTGTGCACTGTAATTTAATTTACTGTAATGCTGCCTCTATTGTGGCAATGCAAAATTCCTTGTAAGAGTAACCCATTAAAGTATATTAAAAGTATTCATCGTGATCCCCAAGAGTGCAGATAACACAACACATGGAAACCTGGGATTTAACATAATTGCTACAAATAATTTGAAGCAGTTCTTTTTTGCATTTATCTATATGTAAAACAGCAAGAACATAATCATAAAACAAAAATCAGCAAGATCAAACCTGATCTTTATGAAGCCACATGTAGATAAATAAAATATAAATCACTATTCTGAAAAGTATAGATGAGAAAAAACAGCAGTGTGAAAACATCTATAGTACCCCAAATTGCTGTAAGCCATTGAGTTAATTTACTTATAATTTCCCTGTATCTTTTTTTAATCTTCCTCTCTCTCACACATGAATGTGCTGCATTTCCTGATGTTATTTTTTTTTTTTTTTTTAAATTACTTCCAGCTGCAAGAGCACTGATGTTAGTGTCAGGATGTACACTGAGCATGCTGTTCAGGTTTGCATGACATGTGCAGGAGAAGGGGATCTCCCAGTTGTCTGTATGGTCTCAGAACCAAACCTTTTCTAATGAGGTAAGATGCCATAGTCCCCCTGTGGACAGTGGCAGCAAATGAATGGCTCCACAAAGCACCAAATGATTCTCTGGCTGATGAAATCTGAATGACCTGGAAGTAGAGTTTGGCACAGACCTGGATGTCAAACTCACACTTTTGGGTGTCAAATTGGCACCATTAAAGACAGAGGGAGATGGCAGCTGAGCTGCTTGTCAGCTTGTTTCTAATGCATAACACATATGTACACAGCTTTGCTCATTTTGCTGGGGTGTTTAGAAAACCTTACGATATTCCACACACAAAAGTTTTAAACTATTTCCAGGTCAAAAATGGACTAAACACAAGTTGGCAAAACAAAGTGCATTTAAGCTTCCAATACTTCAAGTTAATACATATTTTTCTTCACTAAGGGCCATATTTAGCCTCCTCACATTCCTCTCTTTTGCAACTTACTCACTTTGCCTCCCTTATCAGAAAAGAAAGAATAAATCTGAAGCACTATTTCAATATTTTGCCCCTTGGAAGTAGTCTAATTTAGAAGAAAGAGAAGAATGTGTCCTGCCTTTAAAACAAAACCCACAGCATAAGTCTTACAAACATCACATCAGTGCTAAGGAATACAGAAGTCTGTTGGGGCTGTTCAGCCTGGAGAAGAGAAGGCTGTGTGGAGACCTCATAGCAGCCTTCCAGTATCTGAAGGGAACCTATAGGGATGCTGGGGAGGGACTCTTCATTAGAGACTGTAGTGAAAGGGCAAGGGGTAACGGGTTAAAACTTAAACAGGGGAAGTTTAGATTGGATATAAGGAGATAATTCTTCCCTGTTAGGGTGGTGAGGCACGGGAATGGGTTGCCCAGGGAGGTTGTGAATGCTCCATCCATTGCAGCGTTCAAGACCAGGTTGGACGAGGCCTTGGGTGATATGGTTTAGTGTGAGGTGTCCCTGCCCATGGCAGGGGGTTGGAACTTGATGATCTTAAGGTCCTTTCCAACCCTAACTATTCTATGATTCTATGATTCTATATTATACCAAATAATTTCATTAAAAATGTCATATCAACAAGGTCAGACGCTTCAGTTCCATTTCCTTTAATGAGCACATAAGCATGCATAAATTGTTAGGTATTTATAGCTATTTCCAAGAAATCATGGGTGAATAAGTTACAGAATCAATGAGGCAGACTGTTTCCAATATTTATAGGCTCAAATTTATAGTCCAAAATTTGTCTCTGAGACACAAAAAGGCCATATTTTTTTTTGTTTGTTTTTATTTGTTCAGTTTAAGAATTTCTCTCCTGGGGAATATTATCTGAATGAACTGCCAGCACAGCAGTCTTCACTGAGGTCTTTTTGTTACTGCTGCCTCAGGGATGGACTGGCTGAGAGATGGTCAGGAGGTAAATATGGCTAATTCTTGACTGATGGTGGGCCAGATCTTGCACCAGTGAAAACATGCTCCAGTGCTGAGAAACAACAGCTACCTTATGACGTGTGGGCGCGTGGGCACTGCATACAAGTAGGGTATCTAATTATACAGAAATAAGGTGCATTAAACGGGGCTCTAGCTATAATATTGCAATACTTGTTTTCATAAGTAACATGTAGAAGCCTGCTGACACAAATTTGATGTCTTCACTCACAACTGAAGAATTTAATAAAGGTGCAACTAAAAAATTTCCAGCTGCCATAAAGGTAGGAACTAGTTGCTTACTGAGAGACTTGTATAATGGGAGGTTTGGAACTGATGCTTTTCCTTTGCCAGCTGCGTGAAACTCAGAATGGAAATGTCACATCATCCACATTTAGGACATGGAATGGTCTGGAGGCTTATTCAAGTATGTCTCAAGATGACAGCAAGTTTTAAACCAAAGTGAAAGGAACACTGTTGAATAATTTTGTGATAATAGGAGAGTAATGCTACTTCAGTTATACTCCTCTTAAAATGCAAGTAGCGTCAGCTACTGGGAATTTCCTACCAATATGTAACAGCATTTATATTAAATGTCTTATGAAATTATCTTGAAACTTTGGAAGTGATTATGCATCTTTGGGGGATAGAAGAATTTAATGTTAAATACTAAAGGAATTTCAAATTGTTGATGGAAGACAGACATCCTAGTCACAGTGTAGAAGATATAAGGAACTGGCTAATACAGAATGACTTGCACTCAGACACAAGTTACAACTATATATCACACACATCCTTCTCCTTGTCTCTCTCCCTCCACACATATACATACAGATAGAAAGCTTTTAAAAAGCTTTCCTCAAGGCTGACTCCTCTAAGCAAGGTCAGAGTATACAAGCCATCCAGCCAAAACAAAGGAGACCTGTTCTTAACCCGAGAGGTAATAGGGAAAAGACAGTCTTCTCTGCAGCAAGATGAGCTATGTACTTAAATGGGCTCTAAAACTCAGACAGGGAAGTCAGAGAAACCATCTTAAATCTCTGACATAAATATGACAAACCACCTTTGGAAGGAAAAATCCATACAGCAAGGAAACAAATAAACTTGGCAGAAACTGAAACAAATGGACTTTTCCAAGATTTTATAGCACAAACTGAAACAGCCAGGGGTTGCCGTGTTGCAGATCATTGGAAACTGCATATATTGAAGGATAACAGAAATTGATCTTTCTAGCCAGTGTCCAAATCCAAAGTTACTGGTCAGTGGTATTAAGGAGATGCCTGTTAACACTGATGAGCTTTCTGATAGATAAGGGACTATCTATCAGAAGGCATCTATTGATTATGCATGGTACTGATATATGCAGACAGGACCATCTGAATATCAGGAAGGGAAGAATTTGTCCCACTAGGGCAAGTAAACTGTATCTTAGATCAATGACCTTATATTTTTGAGTTTGGTCCCACCAGCAAGCCAGACAGAGAGGTAACCGATAGAAGCGGCAAAAACTACCAAATCAAAACATGCTCCTGGCAAGAATGTGGCCCTAACAAATGATCTGGGGAAAGACAACATTTCCATAGAGTGCAGAAGATGGTCTCTTCTTTTAATCTGTGCCTCCAACAGGTTTAAGTTTTTTCTGTATTAGGAGGAAGTATGTTCTTTTAATTTTTTTCAAGTAAATCCTAGCTCTAGAGTTTGAAAGTCATGATATCTGTTGACATCCTTACTTAAAGGAGAAACCGAGAGAATGGAGATTATGAACCTTTTGCAAAAGATCCTTTAAAGATTTCAGTTTCAAAATATGGGGTACTCTGCTTTCTGTTTGTTTCCTTTTGCTTTCATTTTTCTATGCTGCTGGTTGCTATAGTCCTTACAGCCTCACAGCAGTAAGTATCAAGATGCTGCAGAGACTTAGGAAAGGAAAAAAATGTGCTGCAGCAGAAGCAGTGTGCTGCTGTAACTTCTGCTCCTATCTTGAAGGCATGCTGAGGGCCTAATCCTGCCTTGCGTCTTAAAGCCATTTATGGGATAAAATGGCTGTAAGTCCTAAGGTGCTATAACTGTAGAGATAAAAATACAAAGCCAATAATACTTTGATAACACAGCAAAGGAAAATCTAACAGATAAAGATTAAATGGGTGAGCACCAATTAGTGATTTCGAACTAGCTACTGATTCTTCTAGATGTGAGCCAGTTTTCTAAACCCAGTGTCACAAATTGCTCCATCTTTCCCTTAGAGACTTTACAGTTAAAGATGATAAAGCAGTACTTCAATGAAATGGAAACATCTTACATAAGAAAGAAACATTTTCAGGGATTTTGCATAATGTCCAGATCAAAACTCCCTGCAGGCTGAAAGTAAACCTACAGGTTCTGTTTCTTAAAAAAATTGCAATTGACATTTGAATACAAATTCTCAGATTTGTATCTCCAACTATAAGTACTGAAATCTCATGAGAAGACACTGGGATTAACTAACATAGCTACAAGCTAGAGCGAGCAACCTCATCCACATGAGTGGAGAAGAAGCAGTGTAAAGCCTGGTGCAACAGACCTCTAGGCAAGTTATTTATTGTATGAAAACAGTGAATTCATTACACTTGTAATGAGATTTCTACTGTCACTTCAGATTAATTGTTTAACTTTACAATAGCCTCCCATGCTGTTTGGAAAAAGAAGAAAAAGAAATGGAGAAGAATCAAAACCCAAGCAACTCAACATGACCATGTGTCCTGGGTTCAGCAGTAGCAGTCATTTTTCTCCTTCACACTATGTAAAATCTAATCACTACCTGTTCTGAGGAATATATTTATAATACTCTATCACTACAGGAATGAGAACTGTTAGTGGCAGCATGTTAACCAGCAAGACAGTGACAGTTCAATCTGTTCTAAGGACTCACTGGAAAGTGGCAGTGCTCTTAGGTGGGCACAATACTCGGTAGTCATGACTTTGCTTAACATAGAATCATAGAATAGTTAGGGTTAGAAAGGACCTTAAGATCATCTAGGTTCAACCCCCCTGCTATGGGCAGGGACAACTCACACTAAACCATCTCACCCAAGGCTCTGTCCAACCTGGCCTTGAACACCAACAGGGATGGAGCATTGACAGCTTCCCTAGGCAACCCATTCCAGTGCCTCACCACCCTAACAGGAAAGAATTTCTTCCTTATATCCAATCTAAACTTCCCCTGTTTAAGTTTGAACTTGTTACCCCTTGTTCTGTCACTACAGTCCTGTGGGGGTTAAACAGTATCTTCTCTTTGAGTCAAAGATAAATAGGAGTTACTCAGCTAATAAATATTTGAAATGATAGCTACAGTTCTGCATGCCAAATCAAAAAGAAGTATCTACAAGCCAGCATCTTCTGTTGTGTCTAGTAAAGTGTTCATGTCCAATGCTACAGTTACACTTGGTCATCTCTTCAGCAATTTCTGACACAACTTTCTGTGTCACATACACAAGCTCTTTGCTATTTTGTGCATAATTGGAGTTGTTCATAATATTAATTTTAAGTAAGTTTCATTGCCTTTTGAAATTGATGTATCCTGTTCTCATACTGTAGGTACAATGGATATACAAAACTCTCAAGTCACACTTAGCAAGTGTCACCTGAGGCTCTGAAGAGGAATAGCGCAAATTCCTTAGTCTCTGAAATTTACCCACACATTTATTTTTACAAAGATAAGGAAATTCTAAAAAGCAGATATACCTCCTGTCGTGGTTTAAACCCAGTCAGGTAACTTGTTCACTCACTCCCAGTGAGTGGTGCCGAGCTGACAACAATCGAGGTCCGTGTCCCCGTCCCCCCCCACCGGGGTTCTCCCCCACTCCCGGAGGAACGGGGAGGAGGATCGAAAAAAAAGTGCAACTCCCACGGGTTGAGACAAGAACAGTCCAGCAACCAATGTACAACACAAATCACCACCGCTACTATCAACTACAACAATGATAAGGGAAAATAACAAGGGAAGAGAATACGATACCACCGGCCAAGAAGATGAGTTCCACCCAGAAGCCCGTGTCCTTCCGGGTAATTCCCAGTCACCCCCCACCCCGGCCATGACGTGCTGTGGTAAGGAATACCTCCCCAGCTAGCCCGGGTCAGGCGCCCCGTCTCTGCTTCCTCCCGGCTTCCCCTCCTCCCTGGCAGAGCATGAGCCTCACAAAGTCCTTGGTCAGGGTAAACATCACTTAGCAACAACTGAAAACATCAACTTCACCAACACTGTTCTCAGGCTGGAAGTCAAAACACAGCACTGCACTAGCTACCACAAAGGAAAAAAAAAAAAACCAACATGACTGCTACTGCTGAACGCAGGACATTATCCACCCCTTATTCCATACCATTCACGTCGTGCTCAGATCCCACATTTTCAATACACCATCGCTCTCCCACATATATACATCCATATACATACAGACCAAGAGGAAAAGATCATTTTCTTAGTGCATGGACCAATCCCTATAATGCTGCCGAGTCCATTCGGTCCATGATGTTCAAAGTTCATTCTCTGTTGGGATGATGGCTGGAGGGAAGTCAGGGCCAGTCGCTGGTGACCTGGAGACATCTAGTTGATGGGCTATAAAAGCATTACACAGCAGGCAACGGCATACAATTGAGTTCACTGGCTGTTTTCCCCTAAAATCAAATCCCCTTGAGGTATACATCGGACTTCCCCATCTTCCCGCATTACCCACCAAGTATATCCAGGTCCCTGAGGAAAAGCAATCCCACGAGTGGGTTTGCCTTTACCTGAAGCAGGAATTACCCAGACTGTCTTCCAGAGCAAATTCTTCATATGCACCACGGGAACTTTGTCCCCCTCTACAATATGCAAAAGTTCTGACTGGGCTGGGCCAGCCCTGTTGGCAGATCCTCTGGTGTTGACCAACCAGGTGGCCTTTGGTAAGTGTGTATCCCAATGCTTGAAAGTTCCCCCACCCATTGCTCTCAGTGTAGTTTTTAACAGCCCATTGTACCGTTCGATTTTCCCAGAGGCTGGTGCGTGGTAGGGGATGTGATATACCCACTCAATGCCATGCTCTTTGGCCCAAATATCTATAAGGTTATTCCGGAAATGAGTCCCATTGTCTGACTCAAATCTCTCTGGGGTGCCGTGTTGCCATAAAATCTGTTTCTCAAGGCCCAGGATGGTGTTCCGGGCATTGGCATGGGGCACAGCATGTGTTTCCAGCCACCTGGTGGTTCCTTCCACCATGGTAAGCACATGGCGCTTGCCTTGGCGGGTTGGTGGCAGTGTGATATAGTCAATCTGCCAGGCCTCCCCATATTTATACTTCAACCATCGTCCTCCATACCAAAGAGGCTTTAACCGCTTGGCTTGTTTAATTGCAGCACATGTTTCACACTCATGAATAACCTGGGCAATAGTGTCCATTGTTAAGTCCACCCCTCGGTCACGGGCCCATCTATATGTTGCATCTCTGCCCTGATGGCCTGAAGTGTAGTGGGCCCACCGGGCCAAAAATAATTCACCTTTATGTTGCCAATCTAAGTCAATCTGAGCCACTTCAATCTTAGCCGCTTTATCCACTTGTTGGTTGTTCTGGTGTTCCTCAGTGGCCCGACTCTTGGGTACATGGGCATCTACATGACGTACCTTCACCACCAGGTTCTGCACCCTGGCAGCAATATCTTTCCACAGTGCAGCAGCCCAGATGGGTTTACCTCTGCGTTGCCAGTTGCTCTGCTTCCATTGCTTCAACCACCCCCACAGGGCATTTGCCACCATCCATGAGTCAGTATAGAGATAAAGTACTGGCCACTTTTCTCGTTCAGCAATGTCCAGGGCCAGCTGGATGGCTTTCACCTCAGAAACTGACTCGATTCACCCTCTCCTTCAGCAGTTTCTGCAACTTGTCGTCCAGGACTCCATACAGCTGCCTTCCATCTCCGATGCTTTCCCACAATACGGCAAGAGCCATCAGTAAACAAGGCATACTGCTTTTCACTTTCTGACAGTTTATTATATGGTGGGGCCTCTTCAGCACGCACCACCTCCTCCTTTGGTGACATTCCAAAATCTTTGCCCTCTGGCCAGTCCATGATGACTTCTAGAATGCCTGGACGACTGAGATTTGCTATTCGAGTTCGTTGTGTAATTAGTGCAGCCCATTTACTCCATGTAGCATCAGTTGCATGATGTGTAGAGGAGACCCTGC
The DNA here is from genome assembly GCF_033815535.1 of Pezoporus flaviventris. Taxonomy (NCBI): domain Eukaryota; kingdom Metazoa; phylum Chordata; class Aves; order Psittaciformes; family Psittacidae; genus Pezoporus; species Pezoporus flaviventris. The sequence goes on along the minus strand of NW_026892579.1, from coordinate 28,923,363 downwards.
CTTTGAACATCCAGCCCAGCACGGGCAACCGGGGTGCCAGGAGGAGCTGTGCTTCACTGCCAATCACTTCCGAAGCAGCTCGAATCCCTTCATAGGCTGCCAGTATCTCTTTCTCAGTTGGGGTATAGCTGGCCTCAGATCCTTTATATCCCCGACTCCAAAAGCCGAGGGGTCGACCTCGAGTCTCCCCTGGAGCTTTCTGCCAGAGGCTCCAGGTAGGACCGTTCTCCCCAGCTGCAGTGTACAGCACATTTTTTACATCTGGTCCGGTCCGGACTGGTCCAAGGGCTACTGCGTGAACTATCTCGTGTTTAATTTGCTCAAAGGCTTGTTGTTGCTCAGGGCCCCATTTAAAATCATTCTTCTTCCGGGTCACATGATAGAGAGGGCTTACAATCAAACTGTAATTCGGGATGTGCATTCTCCAGAACCCCACTGCACCCAAGAAAGCTTGCGTTTCTTTCTTACTAGTTGGTGGAGACATTGCTGTTATCTTGTTGATCACATCTGTGGGGATCTGTCTACGTCCATCTTGCCATTTTATTCCCAAAAACTGAATCTCCTGTGCAGGTCCCTTGACCTTACTCCGTTTTATGGCAAAACAGTCTCTCAGCAGGATTTGGATTATTTTCCTCCCTTTCTCAAAGACTTCTTCTTCTTTATCGCCCCACACAATAATGTCATCAATGTATTGCAGGTGTTCTGGAGCTTGCCCCTGTTCCAGTGCAGTCTGGATCAGTCCATGGCAAATGGTAGGGCTGTGTTTCCACCCCTGGGGCAGTCGGTTCCAAGTGAACTGGACACCCCTCCAAGTAAAAGCAAACTGTGGCCTGCACTCTGCTGCCAAAGGAATGGAGAAAAATGCATTGGCAATATCAATCGTGGCATACCACTTGGCTGCCTTTGACTCTAGTTCATACTGAAGTTCTAGCATGTCCGGTACGGCAGCACTCAATGGTGGTGTGACTTCATTCAGGCCACGATAGTCTCCTGTTAGTCTCCATTCTCCATTAGACTTTCGCACTGGCCATATGGGGCTATTGAAGGGTGAGCGGGTCCTGCTGATCACCCCCTGACTCTCCAGTCTACGGATCAACTGATGGATGGGAATCAGGGAGTCTCGGTTGGTGCGATATTGCCGCCGGTGCACTGTTGTGGTCGCAATTGGCACTTGTTGTTCTTCAACTTTCAGCAACCCCACAGCAGAGGGATCTTCTGAGAGACCAGGCAAGGTGGACAGCTGCTCAATTTCCTCAGTCTCCAAAGCAGCAATACCAAAAGCCCACCGGTACCCTTTTGGGTCTTTGAAGTACCCTCTCTTGAGGTAGTCTATGCCGAGGATGCATGGAGCCTCTGGACCAGTCACAATAGGGTGCTTTTGCCACTCCCTCCCAGTCAGGCTGATTTCAGCCTCCAGCACAGTCAACTCTTGGGATCCTCCTGTTACTCCAGAAATATAGATGGATTCCACCCCTTGACAGCTTGATGGCATCAGGGTACACTGTGCACTGGTATCTACTAGAGCCTTATACTTCTGTGGGACTGATGTGCCAGGCCATCTGATCCACACAGTCCAGTAAATCCGATTGTCCCCTACCTCCACCTGGCTGGAGGCAGGGCCCCTCTAATGGTCGTCACAGCGTTGGACACTTAAGTCGTGTTGAAAGGGATTATTCTTCGTTATCACAGGAGCTGGAGTAAAATCAGCTCTTCCATTCCATCTGGGAAACTGCTCACCAGAGACTGAAGCCGTAGCTCTCATGGGACGATCAGTCTTGGCCCTTGCTCCCCTCTTCAGTTCACTCACCCGTTCCTCCAAAGCTGAAGTAGGTTTTCCATCCCACTTTGTCATGTCTTCTCTGTGATCCAGCAGGTAAAACCATAGGGTACCCCGTGGCGTATACCTTCTGTATCTCCTCTCTTGAACAATAGGACGTCTTTTGTTAATAGCTGAGACGTGTGTTGGTACACGTGAGGAGCTGGATAAATCAGATAGATCGTCCCTCAATTGTTTGAGGTCCTGGGACAGTTTTTTCACAGCTGAGATGATGGAAGGGGTGAGATTGTCTTCGAACTCTCGGAGTTTATGAACCATTTCATCCACTGTTAGTGGTACTATGTCATTCCAGGTCACTGTTGCCAATGAATGGGCATATGATGACGGTGCATTCCGTGTAAGTTTTCGCCACATGGGTCGTGTACATTCAACTTCATCTGGATCTATAGGTGTATCCCCATTATTCGGCTTGATGTGACAGAGCATCTCTACGATGGCTGATTCCCTCAGAGACTGGATGCCTTTGTCTATAGTAGTCCACTTGGCCGAACGACTCGTAACATCATCCTTGTACGGAAACTTTTCCTTCACAGCTGCCAAGAGCCTCCTCCAAAGGCTGAGGGACTTTTTCTCTCTTGCAATTGCTTTGTCAATTCCCCCTTCTCTAGCAAGTGATCCCAGCTGCTTGGCTTCTGTACCTTCTAGTTCGTGACCATCGGCCCCATTGTCCCAGCATCGGAGTAACCAGGTGATGATGTGCTCCCCTGGTTGACGGGTAAAATCTTTTCGCATATTCCTCAGCTCGGTTGAGGTCCAAGGTCGAGAAGTTACCTCTTCTTCTTCTTCTTCGTCATGTGATGATGACTCCTGATCAGATTCTGGACCGGGTGGTGAATTCATTGGTTCTTCATCTCGCTTCACCCTTTTTGCCTCCTTTTTGCTTGTTCTCTTGCGTACAGGGGCAACCGATATTGGTACGAATTGGTCCTCTGGTTTGGCTGCAGTGATTATCACTGTGGTTTGAGTACTTGTTGCTGGGGGTGGTGTAGCTGCTGTGCTTGGAGCTGGGGTAACTGCGCTGTCTGTTGCAGTTGAAGTTTGAGCAGCTGCTGTACTTGCCACTGGGGTAGCTGCTCTGTTCATTGAGGCCAAAGTTTGAGTAATGACTGTACTTGTCGCTGGGGTTGGTGCAGCTGCTGTGCTTGGAGCTGGGGTAACCGCGCTGTCTGTTGCAGTTGAAGTTTGAGCAGCTGCTGTACTTGCCACTGGGGTAGCTGCGCAGTTCATTGCAGCCAAAGTTTGAGTAGCGACTGTTGCTTTGCCCTCAGATCCGTCGACATTCTTTTCCTTTTGAAGGTGCTGGATAGTGTTCAGCAAGGCCCTGTAAGCATAGGCCAAGCCCCAGCACGTTGCCGTGATTTGTCCATCTCTGGTATGGCCAGAATGACCACACACCTCATTTAAGTGTTTTACTAATTCTTCTGGATTTTGCAGTTGTTCGGTAGTGAAATTCCAAAGTACTGGAGGGGCCCACTGACCTAGATACTTGCCCATACTATCCCACACACCCTGCCACTCATGGCTGTCCAGCCTCAGGGAAAATCTCTCGGTCCTCCTACATCGTCGTTTGACCCCAGACAAGACCCAAACCTGACTCTGCTTAACTCCTGAAATCAGTAGCGGGCAAAACACACTCTGTATGTGTGCTAGCATGGTGATTCCCATCACCATCAGCAAACAAGTCTCAACAGCATTAAAAGGCCATTCAAAAAATTCAAAACTCTCAAATGTAAATGGTCTGGGGGGACGACTGGGAGGGTAAAAGGATGTCTCCTTCACAGGTTGAGCACCTGAGAAGGAGAAAATGATGTGTAATTGCTAAGCACCTCCATCATATACCTCCCAAAGTATAAAGGTGGTGAACATAAGCCACACCGGGAACATAAGCCAGATCAGTTTCATGATCAATGATTCTATTGTATTACAAGTCATTACCATAAAGTACAATGGGACAAAAACCTTAGCCCAAGGCCCACACTTGAAAAACACTAATACAGCAAATACCGGATGGACGTAAGATACTATATACTGAAACTGTGAGATCAAGAGGAACAACCTTGAGAGCCAATAAATCAGCATTGTGACGAGTGACTATCAATCCAGTCAGATCTGTTCTTATCTCAACCCCTCGAGCCCCACGTTGGGCGCCAAAAAGGAACTGTCGTGGTTTAAACCCAGTCAGGCAACTCATTCACTCACTCCCAGTGAGTGGTGCTGAGCTGACAACAATCGAGGTCCGTGTCCCCGTCCCCGTCCCCCCCCCCCCCCCGGGGTTCTCCCCCACTCCCAGAGGAACGGGGAGGAGGATCGAAAAAAAAAAGTGCACTGCAACTCCCACGGGTTGAGTCAAGAGCAGTCCAGCAACCAATGTACACAAATCACCACCGCTACTATCAGCTAAAACAATGATAAGGGAAAATAACAAGGGAAGAGAATACGATACCACCGGCCAAGAAGACGAGTTCCACCCGGAAGCCCGTGTCCTTCCGTGTAACTCCCAGTCACACCCCACCCCGGCCATGACGTGCTGTGGTATGGAATACCTCCCTGGCTAGCCCGGGTCAGGCGCCCCGTCTCTGCTTCCTCCCGGCTTCCCCTCCTCCCTGGCAGAGCATGAGCCTCACAAAGTCCTTGGTCAGGGTAAACATCACTTAGCAACAACTGAAAACATCGGCTTCACCAACACTGTTCTCAGGCTGGAAGTCAAAACACAGCACTGCACCAGCTAGCACAAAGGAAAAAAAAAACATGACTGCTACTGCTGAACCCAGGACACCTCCCTTGACCAGGGTCTGCTTCCCAGAACTGGAAACTGTCCCTCCATCTTCCCAGAATTACAGAATATGGCCAGAGTGGCTCACTGTAGAGCCAAGCATTTGCCTACTGTTATTCTGGCACTAAAAACCTCCAAATCAGTGGATCGCTTCTTTTCAAACATTAAGTATTTACAGATTTAGGGCACAAATGTATTTAGGATTTTCCAGCAGAAATTTTGTTTCTACTGTTCTGATACAGCTCAGCACCTAGCTGTGCTGGACTGCTGTGGAAAACCACACATGCCTGCAGTCTGCCTACGGACTATAATGGTTCATGGTATAATATAGATAGCTTTAAGGAAACTCTAGCTTACAGAAAAAAATTACACAGATGTATCTTGAAAATTCCTCCAGAAGGAAGACTCATCCGCCAATATATATAAGCTGATTTCTTGCACCATAGGAAACAACCTCAAGCCTCCAGACTTAGTAATTTGAATTTAAATTTAAAACCGTAAAAAAAAATCACTGCATAAATTGGATTTTTAGGCTTGGTTTATGGTAAGAAAACTGTTCTAGCCAGAGCAAGTTATATTTTTCTTAGCAATGTAGCAATTCGTGCTATTATTTATGCTCACATTCAAATATCTTTTAAGTTTTACCGGTAGTGCAACCTAGAATATCCTCTCTGAAATGCTAATTGTAACTATAACCCATCCCATGGTCACTCTCAGCCCCTTTTCCTTGGAACTCGTAACAGTGATGCACACAGATCAGATAATTTCTATCTAGCACTGTAATTATACAGGGATTTTGTTTTCCTTTCAGCCAGTAATGTCTAAATTGGATTAAGATAACAGTCACTTATGAGGCCTCCTCTACAGAAGTTGCTTTCATCACTGCTGCATTAATGCTATTTTACCCTAGAACTTAATTTTTTACATGATTCCCATGAGTTTCCAAGAAGCTCATACTTAATTTGAGATTATGCATAAGGACTAAATACGAACAGGAGAAAAAATACCATGCTCACGGTGAATGTAATAACTGGCATGCTGGCACTGTTCATTATGATCAGATAAAATTCTAATCATATGATAAGAAAAGTGATGGATCTCAAAATCAGAGGACTTAAGTCTATTACTTATGTGCATTTAAACATCATCAGCTGGTAACAAGCCCTTCGCACTCCCCTGTCTGAGCAACTGCTACTCTTGGCAGTAATAATCTGAGTGGGTGGCTGAGAATGGAGCTGGCAGATGCAGTACTGATGCAAATTACATCTACGTAGCAGCACATGCATTCAGTCATCCAGGGAGTCATTTTTTTATCATTCCAGGAATAAGCCAAAAGTCATAAAATATTTTACTTGTCAATACCTAAAAATAAAATCTGCACTGTATTAAATATTATCATAAAATATAGTGTTAAACAGATAACTCAGGTGTCAGTATGCCCAATGTCATAAAGAAAGCTCTGAAAAAATGGAATACATTCCATGTGCCTAATTTATCCGGTTTGTGGGGTGTTGCTTTTTTTTCAGTGTTATGCTTGGAGACCTCATAATGCATGTGTGACTGCTTATATGCACCAGCAAGACCAAATAATACCAATCATAAAATCCTGATTAGTCTTCCCTTTATTCTGGCATATTATTGCTTTCATTATTTTAGCTATTGAGATGAACGACAGAGGTGACAGAAAGGGAAGCTGAGTAAGGTACATTACTGAAGACAATATACAGTCCAGTGAAATTAGCAGTCATTATTTCTGTTAGCTGTAACACTGCTCTTCTACAGACTGTAAAGTAAGACACTGCAATCCAATCACTACTTGTTCACTGGGTCAGATACATGTGAGGCTGCCTTACTTACAAACACCTTAGATTAACTTAAAGAAAACTTAAACACTTTTTTTTTCTTTTATCTCTAGTGTATTTTTACACACATTTAAGCAGAACATTCACCTTGTTATATTTTTTTTTTAGAATTATGCCCTGAATAAATACTCCATCTTTTTTTTTTTTTAAAGTCCCACAGCAGTAATGTATACGAGCTATACTTTCCCAGGAGAAACAGACTTCTCTCAGAACAAATTAACTTTAAGCTGGTTCCTATTTTAGGCAAGTTATTTAAGTAAGACTGGTAACACAGTAACTGTGGAGGTCTACAATTATATGGGAAGCAAGTATTGTGCAGCAATATTTAAACAACTGATGCAACTTGAAAAAAACAAACTAGCCTTGTAGTCAGTCTATTAATTAGGTATATTAATTGAAGTCATTAATAAGTATATAGACAATCTAAATGTAACAGCTAAAGCGCAAGTATTTTGACACTAATTGCAATCAGAATCAAGACACAGTACCTTAGCTTTATCCCGCATGGATCCTTTCCCGAGGATGGACATTTTTGCTCCTGTTTCTTCTTGTAACCTCTTCAAGGAGTTCCCTCTTGGTCCAAGCAATTTCCCAACAAAATTGAACTAAAAAGCAAATAATAAAACTATTTCAGACCAAGAGGTATGCTTTCAAAAAAATTCATAAAAATTTGTAAACAGTCCGCTTAAAGCTTATATAGCTGTGAGCCTAATTCATTAGGGTACAAGTCTGGAGAACCAATGTATCCTCTCATCTAGTGAGAAAGGCAGTAAAAGCATTCATGGTTTATTTGAGCCCCAGGAGTCTTCTCTCTAGGACAAAAAGGGCCAGTGGCTGTTCAGGTTTAGTAAACTGCTAAACCATATCTTTGCTTATCATACAATATCGGCAAACCCCACAGAATATATACATTGTTTCCTGAGTTAGCCAACTTTATTGGCAAAGTAATATATTCTGCAAAGTTAGAGCTCTAAATGGATTTTTAGGAATTGATGCTTTGCACATTGATTTTAAAATAAGTGTATCATCACCAAATAACTGTTTTGCCAGCAACAGAACAACACAAACAACAGATCACTATAGGTATTCCAGGCTATTTTCTGAGCAGATTTTAAAGAACACTGAGCTTTGTCTGCCATGCCGCTAATATTCTTGAACACAGAACACTTCATGTAACACATACAAGAATGTTTCTTTTTTCCCATATGAAGAGGACAGATGTCTACATGAAAATCTGAAGACAGAAGAATAAACAAATAGTTATGTCAACACAAACTAGCAAAATGGGAGGAGTCTATTAAGTTACAGTCATTTGTTCATTCTGAAATCAACAGTATCTTCAATTTATTATTTTTCGTGCTTTCCAAACTCTTTTAAAAACACTGTGTTGTCTTCGGAAGTTGACTGGGGACTATCAGCACTTGCTTAGGATGTTTCTAAATTATGTTCAGATCTAAACAGACAGCACCCTGGTGTGGCTTGCAACAAAGAATAAGCTTACCTAAGGAAAAAGATGTGTAATTGTATCAGCATTTCTTTTTTTTTTTTTTATTTCAAAGACAGAGAACATGACAATAAGAAACAGCAATCAGGAATACGCTGCCAAAAAAATACCCAAATGTCTAAAAACACGTTATAACACAGCTTGTTTTGAAGTACACATTCTGAAAATAGAAAAAATAGGCAAATATACTTGCACCCACTTTAGCCAGCAAGAAAATACCAACACAAATGCATCAGCCATGCTTATAACACCCTAACTCACAATCAAGCCAGATACCACAGAACTCAAGCTGGCTTTCAGTCCACTGTCTTAATTACAAATCTCTTGTAACTTCCTTCAAATACTGGTTAAACCATCAAAGAAAATAATATGTAATCACAGGAAAACAAACACGTAAAGTGAAAACCAACATAACTGACTTCAGCAAGACAACATGTCTAGGGGGAAGTACTAAGTAGTAATGTAGTAGAAAAACCCTACCAGCTTTGAAGCTCCAATAAAAGATTTTTCATGCTTGGGTACTTTCCAACTCTACCTGTTGATTTAATAAAATTTATCAACTGTTTGATAAATCCTCCCTCATTTTGGGAGTAGGATTTAGAGATGATGACCTATCATGGCATCAACAGTCCTGTGTCTTGAAACTGTAGTTATGCTTCTTCCAGAGACAATGTGGCTTAGAAGTTGTTGGCTTCAAACTGCATATTTGATTTCATAGGAAAATAAACCAAATAGTGAGAAAGAAATAGCAAGGACTGAATTTTGACTTAATACTAGACCTTGGGCTAAGTCTAGTATTTGAAATCTAATAAGATTTCAAAAATTAAACATTTCCTGTATGTGAAGATTTATTAGAGAAGGTCGAGAAAACAGCAGAGTTTTTGTTCCCTTTATGTGCAGAATGGCTGTTCAGAAGTTACAACACCAAATATTTTGTGCCCCTTACACATCACCAATCAGAGAAGAACCATCCGCAGCTGTATCCTTTCAGCAGCATCTCTTACTATTAAGAAAAGCTGCCCTTGAAAGATGAAAGAGCTATACGGCTATGTAAGTTTGGAGAAAAGTATGAGAAGGCCAGCCAAAGCTTGACTCCATTTGTTCTCCGAATGGAATAAAACTATTAAAATACACTCTATGAAGATTTATGCTGACCATTTACATTTCAGCACTTCATAAACCGTCTAATAATTACCTTGACATATTGCTGCAAAGGAGCGGTATGGCCAGCCTAATCTATGTACTAAGTGGATTTTAATCACTTCACAGGAAATAAGTGGCCAGGGATTTTAACTCTATTGATTATGTAGCAGACAGACACTATTCATCCACCTTCAAAAAAAAAACCCCACATATCAGGAAGCGAGCAGTTATTTACAACTGAATAACTGAATTGCTTTTAATTTGTTTTTGTCTAAAGTTGCAGAAAAGCCACTGTACTATATCAGACATTCAACTATTGTGCTCAGTCTTCCTAACATCAGTCTAGGGCCATTGGCTATCCTCTGCACCAGTCTATAATCCCAAAGTCTGAAAGCAGTGGCACAGTAACTCAAACTAGGTAATTTAAGAAAAAATAAATCCTTTATGTCCACACATAGGTAAAAACAGCCCACGAGAGAAAGTTTCACTGAATAGCAGAAATTGTAACAAATTTGAAACACAACTTTATTCCCCTTACTTATTTTACAAAGGTATGCTAAACAAGAACTTAAGCAAAACCACTTTTAATACTGGAAATCTATGGCTCTAGTTATAGCCACACGGATAGCTTCCAGTCATATTAGGAGAGGACAGATGAGAAATTATGACATATAGAAGAGAGAGCATTAACAGAAAGCTTTCATTTCTGGGGAGAAAACAGACTCACTACTTGAAAAATGTGGCCATCGTTGTCATACTAGCTGTTTTTAAGGGCGGCTTTTCAGTACTATTTGTGAATGTCAGCTAAGCTTTGTGTGTCCTGTAGAAACCCTTCCTGGTTTATGGCAAAGATTTTGCATGTTATTTTATTTGATTTTTTTTTTTTAATCATTTTGTCTTGAGGAGACAGACGCCTGTATTCAGGGGAAAACGATCAGGTGATAGCAGGGGATGCTTTACTTAAATGCACATGATGCTCTGTGTGTCAACAGCTATGCAGTAAACTTTCTCCTGTGCAGAACAAAACATTACAGAGAATCTAGCTCTTTCAAGAGTTCACAGCCAGTCTCCCCAACATCTTCCCCAACCAATATACACAGTTTTTCACTAGGTTCATCTGCATCTCGATCACCTCCATATTCCACCCTGTGCAAGCAATCAGACTGTAAGATGCCCAGAGCCAAAACTTTGGATTCTCAGTCTCCATAGAAGTTTTTGTTCACAAAACTTTTTTAATACTCATATGGAAATAGCCAAAAATGTTACTATGCATTTGACACACAGAAATTATTTTTTCCCAAAACTGTGCTGCTCCCATCTGTCTGCAAAGCTTTATACTTAGACATGGAGAGTACTTATCAACAGTGTGAGACATTTTGCTTGAGTCTACATGCTAAGACTGAATATTTAAAACCAAAGATTAGATACACAGCAAGCATATAGAAAATGGAGAATTCTTAAGAACTAATTACAAGAAATTTCTTACCAAAATATTACCTATGTTAGTAAAAAGCTTAGGGTTGTGCTTCATGCATAAATAAATATATAATCACAGATTTTCTCATCTCCAAACCCCCTTGCAGTAAAACATGCTGCACATCAATACACCGCACTTGCTTCTGGCTAAGACACTGAGAACAGAAACCGTAAAACCAGGTGTTGTCAAGCTGGATCACAGCACAGGCAGTGTGTCTCCTAGTGTCAGCATTTATTATGGTTTCTATGAAATGCCAGAGATTAATTATAACCTGGGCTATAAAGAAATGTGTTTAATAACTAGCTCTTAAAATATATTCTGCAAGCTACATATAATATTGTGATAGTCTTAAGTGTACTGCACTTAAGTACTGCAGCACTTCAAGACGATTGCCATATATTTAACCTCATTGTCATGCTTGAACTTACCTCCTTTAATATGGACACATCAAGTGCTGTTCTCAGAAGCCATAACATCAGCAGAATTACCACAGAATTTAAATTAAACGTACACACGCATTTGTAAGTTGATATTTATAAAACATCTGATTTATATAATATTGCAAACTCAGGGGAAAGTTTCTTCCCTATATAGTACATTAAAGCAAATTGCCTGGGAGATGAGCACACTGGGAGTTTGAATTTTGAAGTAGGCATCAAAGGCAAATAGACATGGCTCCACTATTGTGTCTGTGTTTTATAAAGGGTAGGGAAAAGAAAGATAGTGATCTTGCGCTGTAGAGGATCCTTAGCTAATACTAGCATATTTAAATGTCCTTGGCTCCCAGCACTGGATCCTTCTCACTGGGGAGGAGCCCACCCCGACAGCCTCAAATTGAGCTAATGTTAGCTAATGGAGCTAGGTTGACAGAAGCTGCTGACTTTCACCACTACCTCATTTTTTTAATGCTGAGAACTGTAATCAGCCATTGATCTTTACCTCAGTTGTATACACAGGACTCACTTTATTCTCAGTATGTGATAAACTGGCTTTTGAATAAATCAGACAGCCATACAGTGGGTTTTGAGAGACTCACGATACCAACAGGCTGGCATTCCTACTCTGCTTATGCATGCCAGGGAATACTGTGAACCTCCTGAGAGCTGGGACATGAGCTGCAAGGTCCAGCAGGGTGACAACAAGGTGGCTGCAGTGGGGCCCCCTGAAGCCAGCAGCAGCCTCTGGCTGAGAGCTGTCACAAGCACTCAGGATACCATCCTGTCAGCCCAGCACTTGGCACCATCAGAAGTACATCGGAAGTTACTCCATCACATATCAGCATTGGGTACTCCCCATAAAACCTATGCTATTTAAAACCACACCCATCTTTCACCCCACCACACTTCTGCACATGGAGGCAAGAATGCTAGTGAGCAGCTAAACAATCATATAATTTGCCTGTTGCAATAAAGCTCTAACCTGCAGTTGTTTCAAGACTAAAAACTCCATTTAATGTTAGTTAGGATTTTGACTCCCTCAGGGCAGCATACCATAGGTATAACAAATCTAACATACAGACTTCATCATTAACATTCAAGCCTCAAACTAAACAAAACGATTGATAGAAAATGCGCGCTTACATTTAGAAGAATATTTGTTTCCCTGTTTGATGTAGCCCAAATACATCGCTATTAGAACTGCAACATTTCTTATTTAATAAACACTATTTTAATAGAGGTTTGCAGGCAGAAACAAACAATATGCTTGCCATTCAGAAGAACTGTTTGTGTCAGTGATTGTTTCACAGATCAGTGTTCAGAACAGTAACAAAACCTAGATAAATAAAGCATGGGACAGACAAATGTTTACAGCTGTAAAATAAAGCAGCACAAAACCCTGAACTGCGAGAACAGATTACTTCCTTTTAGAAACAGCAAAACAGAAATAGCATGGGCTTGGCAACACAAAATTGGTGTGTTATTTCTTTGTGCATGCTGCTCACCATTGCTGTCAGCTCCTTTGTGGGGAGACAAAGTGGAGCTACTTAATCTTCACAAAAACCCTTCTTTAATCATGGGGAAGAAGAAAATGACATCTTTCTAATTTCAGCCCTGTGCTAAAGAAAAGGGAAGGCAAAGATATTCACTCCTGAATAAAACCATACTGAGACCTGCTTGTAGATTAGTTTTGTTCCAGTCCTATTCTAGGATTTATGATGGTTCATTTATTTAAGAGGAGTGTTTAAGAGTATCTCACCTTATGATATGTACAAGGGACCTCCCTTCACGTTAAAGTAGTACTGGGTGACTATATAGGCAAATTTTATTTTTCTCAACACCCTGTAAGCATGACAATGCCTGTAACAATATGCTTTAACTTTTAGCCCCCAGTTTGTTGGACAGTTGAACTAGATGAGTATTTTAGGTCCCTTCAAATGAGAACTATCAGATTTTATTCTGTTCTATTCTATCCCTATATCTAGCTTCTACAGAGTTCAAGTTTGCCTCCCTCTATATGTAGCTCCTTAACTCAGTATCTCTTCAATACCTTGTATTTTTTGGCTTTCCCAAAATGAACTTAGTGTTCCAGATAAGGATGCAGTATTATTTTTTATTACCAGGATGTGATGTTTGCTGTCTCTGGAGAAGTGATTCCAAGAAACCTGTTTGGTGGGACTGAATTTTGCAGGGCTCTACTTTAGCAAGGCATGTCAGGATACAGAAAACAGCAGAAGCAGAAAATGAATGTACTCTTTCAGAGGGGCTCTGGAGAGCCACTCCAAAGGAGATGTGATAATGCTTTCTTGAAGTAAAGTTTTGCACTCCTGAATTTTCACTGTAGCAGTCTCAAAACCAAAGGAGAAGGCTGTCCTTTCCTACAGAGCTCGCTGGGTCTCACCTGCTCAATATGCTTTGAACAATAACCCAATGCCAGGCCACAGGGAGAAAAACTGAATACTTGAATGGGAAATACACCTTCTTGAAAACTCTGTGCCAAATTAATTCCTAGTTTAAATCAACAGAATCGCCCCAAGAATAAATTAGATAAGAGTATCAAAGTTTAAGTCATTAAAGCTACTGTGACGAGATTTACCTAAGAAATAAACATTATTTTATGACACATTTTCAATCTTGAAAAGTGTTGGGAGTTCATATTTACAGTGTGCTTGAAGAAAATACTGCAATATTTGTCTGGCTATTTACTAGTTCATAGCTAGCACCAAAATCTACAGTGAAAAAATATTTTTGGCATCACTCCATGAAACAGATGGTCAGCGACTCCAGACAAACAGCTTCCAGATATAAGTCCACACTGAGACAGCAAAAATATCCCCTCACTTTTCAGTTTTAGTATTTTCTGTCAGAATTTGGTAACAAGTTGTGGCACATAAATAAAGCAAATTAAGTAAGTTTTAAAATATTTTTTTCATACGTGCATTAGCAGTGTGACTTACTATAATCTGCTATTCTGCCAGACACTCAAATATGTTATTTTGTGCAATTTTGTTTTTAACCCTGACATGAAGCAACTGAGGAAACGCCAAAGAAGCAACTGAAGTTGTGGGTATATATTAAATCTGTAATTAACAAGTTTAAGGTGTTTATTATTTTAATTGCAGAGATATCCAGGGAGACTCATCATACCAAGCACTGCATAGACATGCAGGAAGACATAAACTTGAATGTTAAAAAAATCAAACAGGCCTTGTTGAATGTATGTGGCTACTACCGCTTATTTTGATGGTTTGGGAGTGATTGCAGAAACTACTGCCATTAAAATCACTGGGCTTGGTTACAAAAGTGGGAATTACTCAAGGTAAGTGCAGTACAATGAGGTTCTGCTGACAGGAGAACAACACGGGAGGCTGAGTTTTCAACTCAGAATTGAGAAAGAGGATCCTAACATCACATTTTATCTTTGGCTTTTGCCTATCTTATAATTCTTCAGCAACTTGGAACAATATGCTTTTTCTTAAGCTTATCCCTATTCGGCCAGCCCAGCTGGGGACAGACCAGAATGGCTCTCAAGGTTTTTTGCCCATGTTGGGGAGGTTAGAGCTGTTAGTAAACTAGCCACCAGACAGAGTTCATGACTGATCCCAACCAATGTCTCTAAAGAGTCGGGAAGTTTTTTGAGGGCTGACTGCTCCTTAACGGAAAATTGTCCAAGAACAGCAGTATTTTTTAAAACTGCAGAATACATTGAGCTAACCTTGATTTTGCGCCACTACTGAAGCCATATTCTATTGAATCAAGGGCAAGAGGTCTCATTAGGACAAAAAGCCACCTGTCTTTAAACATTCACGCTAGCCAACCCTGAAGCAGTCAGCTTTTACTATTCAGAAATAAAATACATGGTAAGTAATAAGGAGTTCTTGGAATTGTGTATCTAAGGCATGGTTCACCTGAAGGACATTATCTAAAATGGTATTTCTACAATTCAGACCACAGAGGTGAATCACTAAGCTTTTTGCAAACTGCACAATTAAATAAGTTTATATTAAGCATATGCAAAGGTATGGAAATAGGTACTGGGACTACAACACTTAAAAGCACAATTAACATTTGGCTAATTGGGTTTATTACTCCCACAGATACACCACTTATTGGTCACAGTAATAAACACCATCTGCTCTTTGCTAACTGGCAGCATCCTACCAACTTTTCTCCAACTTGAAGAGTTTGGAATGCAAAAGGAAGATCTGAAAGAGTTGTAATACAGTGGTATTTCCAAGCACACCATCTTACTCCTGCTGAGCTGAATATGATTTCCTATTAGGTGAAAAATTTCTGTTTGCCAGATGTTATATTTGCAAAGTACTAGGTCAACAAGAACCAGGATAAGTTAAGGCTGAATACCCAACCGTAAAACTAACGAATCTTTCCCATGTACATTAATGATACTGGACTAATAAAAATGTAGTATAAAACTCAAATTTCTTTTCAGTCAAGGAAATTATAACAACAGTTAATTTGGATCCAGTATGTTACTGAACTGATTTAACAGACATGCATATAGTATCTAATTTTGTAGACAGCATTGTATTAAATCACAAATGGTTTATGTTAATCTAATTAAAAACTCTGTTAGTCAACTTGATTTTGCCTTTCATTATTAAAGTAATTATACTTAAAGAAGCATTTATGTATCTATTTGCATATTCCAAGCACTAGCAAACATTAATTTTATCTTCATGTCACGTTCATAATCAAAGCAAAGCATTACTTTAAATTGATTGACATATGCAAACTCACATAACTCTGTGGAAATTAAACCAGCCTGTGAAAGCACTCAAAAACATTTTACAAAATTCTGGTTCTTCCCCTCCCCTCCTACATTTTCTGCACTGGGTTCATTTTTTTGGTTCTTTATTACTAAGGACAAACACAAGAAAATACAATGTTTCTTCCTTGCAGCTCATTACCTTCTACTTTTTCTGTGCTTAGAGAGGAGAATAATTAATTTTCAAGATTTCTTAATGAGTTAGCTGCTCTGAGGTGATAACGCAGTAAAATATTTTAAGAAGAGCAAAGCATTTCAAAGCAACACCGACAAGGTGAAAATAAAGACTGGTGCTGAATTCTGTTCCCAAGATGTTCAGGTAGCACATCTGTCTGATTCCTACTTAAATTTCAACTACATTTCACGTGAAAATTGCACAAATTTAAGACAACAGATGTTGTCCTCTACTTGTCTGTTCAATCAAATCTGGTAGGCCAGAACATATACTGACAACAAAGAATATATACTTCTAGATATATTGCCATTGTTCATGAGCTTATTCTCAAAAGCCACATATTAAAGCACTGTTCCAAGAGCAGACTCCACCCTAATCAGACTAGTTTTCTTAGATGTTTTGCTTACAATGATGAATTTATGGAAGGAATATAACCAGATTTAACTCAGTATTTGGCACAGATAGCTTTACAGTGGTTTTCATAGCAAGCATACTGGACACAGAAAGATCCTCTCCATTGTCCAAACTGAAAGTGCCCCAGCTTGCTCAACAGCATACAAACCAGAGGCACTGCAGAGCCTCCTCTTCCACACTACACAGAGCTAATTGCAGTAGTACTAACTAATGAATTTACATTTCATTTAACACTGCTGATTGTAAAACCAAGCTTAGCATATATATACTCACTCTGTAATCTGATGTAAACGCAACAGAACTGCTAACTGTGAAGAATCAATCCCTGTGCTAAATGCACATACAAGGAATGCAATTTCCCCCCCTAAACACTCATTATTTGTGTTTATAATTTGCCAAGTTGATAGCCTGTAGTACTCATTAATTGCAAGCTGGAATACCCACTCAGTTGCATTAAAAAAAAAATAAATTATAGAGTTTTATAACATCTGAGTGTCAAAAGCTTCTTAAAACCCGAGACTGATTTGTAATACTTTGTTGATGGCATTCCTTTGCAAATGACATAACTGTGTTTCAGACTCAGTTAATGTAAGACAGAAAAAAATACTTTCAGGACAACATCCTGAAAGAAGAACAAGACATGCTGTATGTAATAAATGAGGGGGCAAGTGTGAGTAGGAAGGCCTGAGTGGCTTTAAATAACATAGGCTGTAATATCCAATAGTCTTGCCAGTGCCATACAACAACTCTGGAGTGAAAAAACCTGACTACAATGCTCCTACCTCATGAAATATTAAATGACCTGCTAATCTTTTTCAATTTCACCTTTTTTTTTTTTTAATCCCTACACCCCAGGCTAAGATCTGATTCTCACTTGAAAGAATATTAATGAAGTAATATTGAATTCTCCTCTAACACAAGATTAAGAAATTCCTCAGGTATATTTAACAACTGCCTAGTTTTAACTTAATGTTTATTACATTGTAATTACCCTGTTTCAGCACACTTACAATCTTCAAGAAGGATGAAACCTGAATTAACGATGGCCATCAATGCAAAAATAGGGCAGTGAATGTTTCCCATTCACCTTGTCAAGCCAGTATGTCCCCTGCTCTAGCTGTTCAAGAGAGCCAGGAGTGATGTTCTAGAAGTGTTAAAGTGACACAGTTAGCTGTACCCAAGTAATTAATTAACTTGGTATCTAGAAGATGCATCAGCCTTTGAAACTCATTTTCACATTGGCATCTGACACAGTTGGGTGGCTGTTATCCATGCTGAATTTCAAGCACATCAGTCCCATTCAACACTCTAGTCTGCCTCGAGCCCCCGTCACTCAGTGTGGGCTGCTGTAAATCCCCGGTTGAGCTGCTTCATTCACTAACTTCATAAGCTTTTGTATCTCACACACATTTATGGAACTCATAAATTCCAAGTCTGGAGCTAGGTGTTCAAAGTCTAGATTCTGCAATGGACAGAAGAGAAGCTGCTAGTCCTCTTGGGAACCTGCAGCTTGCAGTGCTCTTTTACGTTGCCCCCTACATTCAAATTTTTTCATGGAGCTACAAATGATGAGAAGTTCTGATTTTCACACCTTCAAGCACTTACATCCCGAATGATTCCTTATATTTGTCTGCCTGCAAATGCTGAAATAAACTAAAAACATCCACAACAAATACATGACAAAAATGAATGTGAAACAATAAGCAAAATTAACTTTCAGCAGACACTGGGGGAAAATGTAAGTGTAAATTTACATGGAAAACTATATTCTGTCGAAATCTTTAAAGTCCTTTGAAGCTTTTTAACAGTAAAGACCATTTATGTCTTAAAGCAAAGCAGAGGAAACAAAATGATAGATTTTTACAGGTAAAACCTAAGGATTTGTTCCATGTTTAAGTTTCTGGGAACATTTTCCCACTGTAAATGTATTTACAAAACGATCATAATGCCCTTAAAACTGAATACACCTGTAAGCAATATTGCACCAAAATAAGAACGGACCAGTGTACTTCAACCTGGAATAATGAAATCAGTTTAATCAGTTCAATCATTTAAGCACCATCCACAAAAATCACAATTAAAGTGGTATCATCAATTCACACAAAAAAACGCCTTATGAAAAGATATTTTATTTAAAAGCCAGTGCTTAACTTTGAATTTCGTTTAAAGCACCTGAATTTCATAGATATTTGCCTCAGATGATAACTTTCATCTTTGCCATGTCTTTTCTTACGGCAAGTACCATCCTGTCATTTGCTGGTAAGTACAACAGCAAATGGATATTTCTGAACGTATTTTAAAAGTGTAATTTCTAGATTAATGTTTGTCAAATGCTTTTAGATGTAGATCATGGACATTACATGTTGCTTGATTGTTCTTCAGCTTGTGCATCCCACACTTAGAATAACAGAAAGCAGCTGACTTGTTAATGTTTTGCAAATGCAAAACAAATGCACTCCAAGCATGCTAGGATTCTATGCTAAAAACCACTATTGCTCAAATCCTAGGGGGGCTTTTACGTAGTGAATTCCAATGTTACAGCAGTCAAGCCCAGTGAGCCATTACTATTCTCTAAGAAATATCACAGAATATTTATCAAGTTTCTGATTTAGAAACATAGAAACAGTACTATGAGAAGAAAAATGGAATGACAGGAAAAAATGACTGTGAAAAATAACAGCAATAAATTAGGAAAGGGATTTTTCCATGAAAATCCTATTTCCAAATCATGAAAATATGGGGGAAGGGAGAAGAAAAGAAAGAACTGAAATATGTTATTTTGGATGTCCATCTGTAGACAACAGTGAGAAAGAGGACAAGTTGTGCAGGGAAACCACTTGCCCCAGCCAACTTCACGCCTATGTGCTCTCAAGACAGGCCAGTTGGAACACCTGAAGTGACAACACACCATGCCCCAGACAGAGACCTGCACTGGTGGCTCTGAAGAAGCGTGCATCCTGCAGATATAAGAAGTCTGTGCAGGCTCCAGAGACATACTAGCAGCAGCAATTTCCAGTCCTTATATAAAACAAAACCTGAGGAATGCTGCAGAATTTCTGGAGGCCAAATGTAGGTCTTTTGGGAGCTGAAAGTTGGGACTTGAAGAGCAGCACTCTTTGCAACATTCTCATTACACCATGTGCAGATTCAGAGAGAAGGGGATGCGCCGAAGCAGAGCTACAATCACGGGCTGAAATAATGGTGTTAGGAGGAAGAACTGAGATTCACCTCAACTGAAGATACCACTAGGATACAAGGAGTCTGTACAAAAGGAAAAGACCTCATTTGAGATATGAAGGATTCAGCTGTGGATACGCTCATCAAGAAAGACGAGGTCAGAATCCAAAACTAAAATGCTTTTTCACCATCTGCATTAATAGTGGAGGGAACTGTGGCAGGTTGGGAGGAAGATAGTGCAAGGAAAGATTTCTAAGTATTTCCAATTAATTTGGCAAAAAACAGCATAAACAATAAAGATAGCAAACAGTAAAATAAACACATTAGAGAGGTGAAGAGTTGAGATGGCTATTTAAAAGGGAAATATTTTCCCAGAAATGTATCAGTGTTCTCCAAAAAAAAGATGGAAAAGTAAGCAAGCAAGCTGATCTCATATACCTGATCTCCAAAAGCATTTATTTCACAGGTGCTTTATCAAAAGGTCTTTATAAAACTAGGCCCCTAGAAGGAAGGCCCTCTCACAGATTTAAAAAAAAAGAAGCTTAAATGATAGGAAAAATTTGGGGTAAATAGTCAGGATTCACACTGGGAGGAAGTGAATTCACACTGGGAGGAAGTGATTAGTTGAGTCTTGCTGGGACCCTAGTGGGAGATCAAAGCTGGAAAAAGCAGTGAATAGTGAGAAGGCATACTGTACTGATGATGCTAAGGTAAGTCAGTGCTCTGAAGGCAGGACTGGCTCTGAAGAATTACATGTTATGACATGTGGTGACAAAATGACAGGTGAAATTGAATGTAAATAAATGTAAAACACATTGATTGAAACACATCCCACCTTTATAAATAAAACAATGTGCTGATTCTAACACCTCAGAAATTATATCAGGAAAAATAGCAGGTAGCTCAGTTCACAGCAGTAGTGAAAAAGCAAACTGTATGTGCTATGTTAGAAATTATTAGGGAAGTAGTAAAAAACAACAGAGAATAGCACTGAGCTACTTTATAAGCCAGTAATACCACACCACCTTGAAGACTATTTACAGTTACAGATCTCAATTTCAGAAAGGCCACAGTAGGACTGGGAAAAAAAAAAATGTTTCTGTACAGTGACAAAATAGGAATCACTGAGTGAGTCCTGAGCTAGGATTCCTCACTCTGGAAAACACAACTGAGAATTACAACAGATTCTTAAAATCATGAGGAGCATGAAGAAGATCTCCAGAGCCTCCTCAACAAAATAAACTGGAGGACAGCAGAAGATCCTAGGCAAGCATCAGTCTCAAAACTAACAAAATAAAACTTCCTGCCCAGGATTCCTCCAAATTTGAGCTTTAAAAGTTACTGACAGAACAGCTATATGACAAGAAACTACCCAAGCTCAGGCCATTCATGTTGGAAGCTGGGATAACATTTTGGAGACATACATCTGGACAGTTTGACTGTACTCACCTTCATTTTTAGGTGCCCGGTGTTGGTCACTGCTGGAAGAGCTAAACCACAGCAGAGTAGTGTTTTTGTTCTGAGGCACAGAAGTCATGGCATAAAGTAAATGGATTATAATGTGATGTACAATATTTTGGGGGAGTTTACAATAGTCAATCTGTGCGTCATAGTGAAGCGAACCCATTTTGCTCGTATTGTACTGCAAAATTAATTATGATTTTATACAACATTTTAAGTTGTGGTAAAATATGCTCCTTTCATACTTCAGGCATATATACAGAATTCTTTTATTTCTGTCCAAACATAACTGTCTCAACCAGACATGGTAAAAAATACGTACCTGCAGTACACTTTGATCCATATGTTAACTCTATAATGATACAATTTTAAACAGTCCTCTGGAGTTGTATCTACAAGATTTTGTTCAGATGCAAAGACAGCAATTTACAACAGTTATGTCAATTAAATAAATTATATTATTCATTTAAATAAATCAGCAGCCTTGAAAATATGTACCTACAGTGGCATGTTTCCTTCTGCTATTCAGAGGGAGCTGTCATGTGTATTTTTTACTTCATGCAGATAGAAAACAGAGAAACTAATTCCTTGCATTTCTTCAGACTGCAACATCAAAACTAGGCTAAAGACCTAATCGTACTTCCCTAATTTTCAGGAATTACATTTTTATGAATAATGTAATGTAACTAATATGGATGTAACTTGCAGAATTATTGCTCACGACTCTGACACACTTCTCACACTCATATTGGGCTGCTTTAGATGGAAAAAAACCCAAGGAGAGTGCAAAATGTGTTTTTTCCTGATTTTTCTTATTTATTTACTAAAAACACAGTGATTAATTGGTCTGATGTTTATACTTTGTAAGAATTAAACAAAAAAAGGTTATTATTCATCTCCTGTAAATACGATTTTTAAAGATAACAGTTTCTTGCTTTGCCATACAAAGAACAGCTAAACCAAAATAAATGTATTTGTTAAATAGCCTTTCTGAGTAGTAGCGTTGATCTGCCATTGAAAAATATCAAATTTATTTATGATAGAAGAGAATTCATCATGACAAAGTTAAGAAGTGAAAATGTGTTTGATATTGGATGCAGATAAAGTTTATCAGTAAAATACATAGGGGTTAGTATTTATTTTATCTTTGTGAGGTTTTGAGGTAGATGGCAAATTTCTTAATAATTGTTTTTGAGAGTTAGTTACAATGTGATGAAGAGGTGCTTATTATTAACATAAAAGCAATCAAATTTGTTTGTATAAAATTATAAGATATGGAGAAGAGGAGCAATGAGTCAGAAAGTGACTCAGAGATATTTACAGCACAGGATTTATGGCAAGACTTAAGAAAACATGACAAAAATATCCTTTCATTATCACACTCTTAATTTGCAAATCTGAGTCTACTGTATACTGTGAAAAAATGCCATTAAATAAAATAAACATTCAATGTACTAGTTTCTCCTTATTTTCATGTAAATGGCTTTAAAGTGCTCTGATGCAAACTGCTAAATGACAGCTTTCAGAGCTAATCAATGGTTTTTGTTTTACACTAAAAGGATTTTTTTAATGCCATTGTCAGTAGACCCATATGTATACCAATAACTCTGTGTATCTTAAATGAACTACATCAAGTCTTTTACTGTAATGTCTCATTTCTTTATAAGCAGAGCACAGTCCCCACTTACCTGAAAGCTAGTGGTAATCAATGTGCCAGTGTCTCTGAGCAAAATTTAGTACAGCATATCTGAAAACAAGTACTGTAAATCAAGCACTAAGCAGAAACAATAATTTATTAGGAGCTATAAATATCTTCCCATACTATACAAAATGGTTCCTTATAACTGAGATTCCCCTGTACTTCCGGAAAATGCAACATGGGAGAAAATGTACCTGTTAAAAACATACTGGGCGTGTTTCTCCTCTAAAGCAGTTTCTTCTTAGCTTTGCCTTAGCTTACATTCTAACACATTTAGCAAATTAATATGAATCCTTAATGGGCGAAAGTGACTGTACACAGCTGATTAAATCAGCTTCCTTCTAGTTGCAACTGCAATTTCAATCCCATCATCCCACTAAAGATAAAGTCCAGTGCACATTAAATTTATTAAAATGGAACACTATCTAGGACAAACTTCAGGAATAAAGACTGTTCTAGTCCTTCCATGCAACTGATTTCTGTTTAACTTCCTTAATTCCATTTTGGCGTAATCCACATTAGCTCATATAGATGTATTAAAGGAAGCTAAAAATTGCAAGAAATTATGTGGGGCTATATTACACTGGGAAGAGTGCCCCAAAGGAAATCGTGGAAGAACCATAAACTGGAGAATTTTAACTTCAAGCTGACTAAAATACTTATTCTACAGTATATGCAACACAGAACTGCTTTCTATGTTTCAAAGATTCATGTTGATGAGTTCCAGCCCATTTCTTCTAAAATAATGACCACACTGTGCTTTGGATTACGTGTCTGTGCGGATTTGCAAACCCCATGTTCACATTTCTCCACACTGGAGCAAGAGGGCAGATCACTGCTCTGAGTTCCACAGTCAAGCAGCTTTGCTTCTGCTTTCTGAAGTTATTAAGCCAATGAGCAGAGGAGGATGTGCAGCCTGCATGCGTGCACATACACAGCACCAGCTGACAAACTCAGCACAGTAGCTGTGCTTTGGTACTTCTAACATCATTACTGCCCAGCCAAGGCTTTGTACCAGTCAATAAGCCCTCTCCCCCACAGTCTCTGAACAGCTCTTGGAAATTAACTGGGCCAGGACTGATTTCCAAGATGCATTTTTTTATGATGTCATCTTTTTTACAGACAGAGGAGATTTAATGCTATGGATGTGGCTTGACCGCAACAGCTGGCCTCAGACCCTAACAGGCACTGGCACTGCTAAATTAACTACTGCCGATGCAGTCACATGCACGCTGGTTACAGCTGAAATCCAAAAGCAAAATATTGCCTCTGCTGTACTAAATTTTTTTCTTGATTAATATTATAAGACTCTTAAAACCCTGTGAAATGTTTGCATTAAAACAGAATTTCCTATATACAAAGTCACTCTGTGTTTAAGGTATTACACATAGATACTTACCACTTAAATCTCTCTCTCTGTAAGGCTGACACAAGATTATCGATTACTATTATGCCCTTACGAGACAGAAGGCACGAATTCGGTCTTTGTAAGGCAGGAAGTATAACTTTCCAAGTAAATGTAATTAAAGTTTCTTGAAGGAAGATTTTCCCCTTTTACTCAGGTGAGTCAACCACCACACTACTGTCAGCTGTAGCAGCAGAATTTTGTCAAACCATGTTTTGCAACACCTTGGTAACAAGGAACACAATCTCATTAAAAAACAGGCCAGTGTGAAATAAAAAATATCCAATTCAGTACAGAACATAAGTAGAGACAAAGACCAAGAATTATATGAATCAAGTGAATGTCAATTCATGTACTTTTGGAAAAAAAAAACAACCCAAAAACATTAAATAATACTTTACGTCTGAATGATGCATCATAGAAATGTATTTAACTGATTAGAAATATTTAAATAAAGCTATTAGGAATGTTTAGATGATAATTCAGGAAAACTGTGGATCTGGTAAGTGTATTTCATATTCCTGGATGTGCTGGGTACAGACAATGTTAAAATGTTAATGAGAAAGCTTAGAAGCCGCAGAATGTGCGGACTACACCACCCAGGTGAAAAGTAAATGAAAATTAGAGGAAGGGATGGACAGTCTCATGCCAATGTTGAGTGTTTCACTACAGGTTTTGTATTGTACAAGTCACTTAGGCATGGCACAAAGTTATACTTTTGGCTAGACTTCCAAGGAAACACAGAAATATTGGCTGCATCAGAACACCTGTGGGGAGTGCCACAGCTATGGAGATTATGGGTTTTGCTGTTATAAACCCACAACAGGTAACTGTAGAAAGCATACAGATAAATGGGAAGGCTTGAAGACACAGGCAAACAACACCAAAAGAAGACTCTTAGGAACAGCAGCTGTAACGCATACTGCTAGCAGACTGTAGGTGAAAGGCTAAACCCAACATCATAAAGGTGCTGTAGATAGTTCTGTCTGCTACTGATTCCAACCATGAGACAGCAGCCTTCACTGCAGACAGTGCTACTCAGCTCTGCATGAGAGCTAGCCAGTCTGGGGTCATCTCACAACTCAGGACCATGTGTTGCAATCACATCTTCTCCATATTTAAAATGGCAAAGAAAATCCAGTACAAACAACTGCTAGATGCCCCTGTAAAAGAAGGTGCTAACTGAAAGATTTAGGCTTTGTTTACATAGCGGTATTAAAATGCCTTTTAAACATATTATAAAGTGGAGTAGCTAAACTACATTTAGCTCTTGTTTGGACACATTCACTCAGAATTTATGTGGTCTTAATTTGAATTATTTTCTGTCATTATAAATATATAATAAAATAATTAGGACAACAAAATTCATTGCACCTATATTTTCTAAGAATCCCAGAGCAAACATTCTCCTGTCATGCCAAGGAGTGTAGAAGTCTAAATGTTCTGCCTTTTGTCTTTTTACACAGAGATACTAACACCTTGCAAACCCTGTCTGACGCTGAAATTAAAGTTGCCTTACATCCCTATTGAGAGAAGTTGATTATTCTGCAGCACATGTGATAAATTAACTGCTATTTGAAAGACAAAATATCACCTTTCCAACATAGCTAAGTGGGAACTGCTCAGTCAGATGGGAGAGGTTTTGAAAAGTGATGCTGTGTAAAAGAAAGTATTTAGAAAAAAAATAAATACAGCAATCACTGCTGCATCAACTGTAGCGTTAGTCAGATTCTTTAACGTTTATATCAGATTCCCCTACCAACCTTTCTCTAGTTTGGAGGCATAAAATATTTTGTTTAAATAAAAAATATTTCTTACTTCAGTGAAACAACATAATTATTGAGACGAAGCCACTTCAACATAAGGCAAACACACTGTGATGATATCAAACAACCTTATTGCATTTTTTTTGGAAGAAAGATTTATTTCCAGTAAACATTCTTAATGAGGAAGCACAGAAATTTACAGCTATGATACCTTAGGCTTACAAAATACACGATCTCTATTTCAAACATTTCAAGCACAATTCCTGCTAAGAGCCTTATTGCCTCTTCTGCACTACTCAAAGAGCATGAATTTTCATGATAAAGCAAATTAACTAATAAATGTTTGCTTTCTTTTCTAACAGGGGTCTCACAACACTTAAGCGAAAAATGTCAAACTGGAAGTAGGAAGAGATCTTGCCCCATAGAAACAGAAACAACGTCTACCAACAAGCTATTCGGAAGGCTTAATATAAAAATGTTTTAAAAAGCAATACATCTGCAAAGGTTTTCTCTTGTTGCTTATTAACTGCATTCCACACCACTTTTGGCAATTTAGTTTTTGTCTGAGTTGTCTTTTTACCTTTCTTTCCACTTTTTTTGTTCAGAAGTTCAAAACTGAATCATACAAAATTAGTAACTTCTGCTGCATGAGAAATTCCAGTATTTTTTACCTTCTGATCAAAGCAGAAAAAATACTGAAACTTAATTATTAAAATATGAACCTACTCTTAAGAAATTTAAAAATATTTTTAAAAATATTTTAAAAATATTTTAATTATTTCAACAAATTATTCGAAACATGATTTTTTTTTTATTAACATAGCTTCTTCTCTTCTAAGACGTAAATACTCATTAGAAGTTGTCATAACTTAAATATTACAACAAACATATTTCAACCAGGGTTTTGTTTCAAATTTTCAGACTGTAGTAATGCACTGCCATGAATGGTTTAATATATTTAAAATACAATTATAAAATCAATTAGAAACACATTGTTCATTTTTTGAAAAAAGTAATCTAAGTACTCTCCAAAACAACAGAATTACTTTTTAGCAATTATCTACACAGCAGGTTTGCCAATGATACCAAACTGGGTGGTGCTGTTGACTCTCTAGAGGGATCTCCCCCAGAGGGATCTAGATAGATTGGAGCACTGGGCTGTGATTACTGTGATGGAATTTAACAAGTCGAAATGCTGAATTCTGTATCTCTGATGGATTATGCTGGGTACAAGTATGAATTGGGATAGGAGTGACAGGAGCAGAAAGGGACCTGTGTGTTGGTTTGCAGCAGACTCAGTGTGAGTAAGCAGTGTGCTCACAAGTTTGGTTTGCTCCAAGAGGGCAAACACATCCTCAGTACATCAAACACAGCACAATCAGGTTGTCAGAACAGGCAATTATTCCATTGTATTCAGCATTGCTGCTGATTCGCCTTGCGTACTGTGTGCAGTCTGGGCCCTGCAATTTAAAGACATGAAGGTCCTTAACAAATCCAGAGGAGGGCAACAGACCTGGTGAAAGGATTAGAATGAACGTCCTATGAGGAATGGCTGAGAAATCTGGGTTTGTCTTGCTGGAGAAAAGGAGCCTGAGGGGAGACCTCATTGCTCCCCATAGCTTCTTGACAAGTGGACGTGCAGAGGGAGGGGCTGAGCTCTTCTTCCTGGTATCCAATGACAGGATGCATGGGAACGGGTCAAAGCTGCTCCACAGGAGGTTGAGACTGGTCATTAAGAAGCATTTATCTACCAAGAGTGTGGTCAAATGCTCCTACAGAGGTGGACAATGCTCCAAGCCTGCTGGCATTTAAGAGGCATTTGGACAATGCCCTCAACAACTTTTTAACTAGGTAAAGCCCTGAGTCAGTTATGCAGCTGGACTAGATGATCACTGGAGGTCTCTTCCAACTGAAATAATCCTGCCCTATTCCATTTCACTCCATTCTAGTCTATTCTAAAGCATATTGCTGTAAAAGTCCTCACTTATTCAGGCTCAGGAACTTTTCATCTCAACAGTACCAATGTGATGATGTTTCATGCTTTGTAGTCAGAACTTAGATAATGGCCTACTTTAGAATTTATCTTTTGTCATTCAAGCCATGGGATGATTCTTACGCGTCCCATCCAATTTGCATAGTTATAACTGTAGTTTAATCTTGGCATTTCAGAGAAAGTTGTTCGACAGAGCTGATGAAGAATAAAATCAGATTTCTGCTGTCACTGTACTCAGTTTCCCTGCAGTTTGCACTGTAAAAGCCCCAGTTCCTAATCATGGCCCTCATTACAGAAAGAACTTGCATGTGTTCTCTGAATAGGGTCTCCATCCCATCTCCACTGTCCACAGAACTTGCAAGAGTTTAGTTGTCTTTAAATTCTCTGCCCCTTTAAAAATGCAGCTGAAGTTAGTAAACAGATGAAAAAAAAGTAATTGAGTGGAAGTACAGGCTGAAAGATAATGAATATTTCTACTCGCCCCTCTTTGCAGTCATGGGTTGTTTCTCTTTTACTAAAGGAGGGCTTCTTTATTATTTTATTTTTACTTTTGCCTTTCAGTTCCGTATCTTCAAACCTACGCAGGTTTTGTGAGAAAAACATCTGGCTTTGATTTTCATGTTTGGTACACCCTGCACAAATCTCTAGTCCTCTACAAATTCCTATATCTCAAAACTATTTCTGACACCTGACTTCATTCAGAGCATGGCAAAAGAAACTGGCTGCTGAGGAAAGTAAGTCAAAGACAGCTTATGGGGAAAATTGCCAACATAGATATTTCTTGACCTCTTGTCATCCTCTGATTTCTAGCCTTTCATCTTCTTGTTCAGCCCAACGCTACACTTAAATTCGTGCTATCTCCAAACACCAGCTGGTTGCTACTGATCAGTTCTGGAGTGTTGCCATTAAAAAGGCACTGCAGATTTACACAGCACAATCTGGTTTGCTCTACACCGGCTCTTCACTGCCTCAGCAGTCTCTGGGGAGTCACCACTGGTGAAATCCATCATATGTTACAAAACCACTGGAGAGTGAGGGGTAGGAAAATACTGAGCAGTGGCCTTTGCCTGCCCTCCAATCAGTCCTCAGCAATGAGTCCTGGCACCATGAGAGTCTGGATGCACTGTTTGTAGAGTATTTGCTGCCCTTCAGAACAATGGTGCTATCTGCTATGGTGCCCTTCAGAACAATGGTGCTATACAATTAGAAGAATAAGTGGCTCCAATACTGATACTGCTGCAGGAGCATCACCAAAAAAAATCCTAGAAATCCCAAGGAACTGGGGATGGGATGCTCTAGGAATACTATTAGGCTGAAAAACTGTTTCTTAATTAAACTCTTTTCAATCCTAATATCATAAGGATGCTCCTGAATTAAGATATGATCTATGTGACCTTTTGATTTCTTTGCTGTCTATTCCTAGGGAGAGCTTTGTTCGCTCTCCTCTGACAAGGTAAGTAAAATTCAGTAACTAAATCATTGCTGGCTCAATTATTTGTAGATTTTGGATTTCTGAACAGTTTAAAGTGATGTACACTTGAACCTTCTATTGATGAGGAAAAAAAAATTGCTTTGTGGATGATGTAATGTGTCTAAACCCTGTGATCCACTACTGTACCACTCATCCTTTTAAGTCTATCCATTCTTTTTCACAAAAGAATTTGGAACATCACTCTTAAGGGCAAACCTTTCTTCCCAAACTAAACTGATATGCAGTATTCCATGGCTTTAAAGAAGACCTAATCCCAAAAAGTACAGTTTAAAATATCCTTGAAATTACAATATAGGTATATATATTTTTTATAATACATATAATAACATATAAAATATGTAATAATGTTAGGTTGTGGTGTTTTTGGTTGGTTTGGGTTGTTTTTTTACAGGGGAGATTTCAATTACAGGATGAGTTTATTATATAAATATTCTGACACATAGCACTAAGAGCTTTGGTAATAATTATTTTCTTAATAATCTTCCTCTACAAACTTCTATTATTCCTAAATTAGGCAGTTCAACATTTTTCTTCAGCAACAACCATATGTATAATATGCAGCAGAACCTCATGAGAAAGTGTTCAAAGAAGACTTCAGGCTCCGTTTTATTAAACTTCTTTCGTTACCATAACAATAAATTTTCCCTCATATCCAAAAGGCAACATCTTCAGAAAAGACTGATGTAAACACAATTAAAAAGTGGAAGAGAAACCAGGTATTTCTAAGTGAAAGTCTGAAAATCATACCAAAGAAGTTCAGCATAATCTTCTCATGCTCAAACAGGCACATATCTCAAGATCCTTCATTCAAAAAGAACTGAACAGCTGATGGTAAAAACTAGAAGAAACGATCAATCTTACAGAAATCAAATACCAGAGCTTCCTTCAATATGGGTTCAGTAGCCCTTTGCCTATTACATCAGAAAACACCAACACCAACCTCATGCCTGTTTTCAAGCCACATTTGTTTGATGTGTTTACAAAGAGACTAATTTAAGGTCTGAAGTATTGCACAAACTAAGTCTGTTAATATCAGCTCAAAATGCATGTGACACAGTATGCATTAAAAACCCATTTTGCAGATTTTTGATTAGTGACTATCATCATGCCTATTATGTATTTACCTTAGCTTTTCTTAACATCTAAAAGTATCTCATCACCACTTCTTCTGAACAAAATATGTACTAAGTTTATATGTGGTTAATGGATCTCACATTCCCATTAGAAAAAGCCTGGTTAAAACAAAAGGCACTACTTTAAAAAAATTACAAGAAAAACATGGGAACTAACAACTCCACACACAAAAACCTTTTTCAAAAAAATACATTAGATATTTACTGTCCGACAGACATCTTTTTAATGTGTAAACTAGTAAAGTACTCCATGACTGCAAAAGAATAGAATTAAAAAAGCAGTCTGCACCTCTTCAAGCAATACTGATGTCAAGGTTTTGAGAGAAAAATTTGCATGTGCACTGTGATTTCTATTACTTTATAGCAATCAACAAAAGGTAATAATGCAGTCAGACAGGTTTTCATTTCATTGTTTTTTTAAGAAAAGTTTGGGGATTTTACAAGTATAGTGAAAAAGAGCTGTCTCTGTGATCAAGCAATACGAGTGATGGATATACCTACACATACCTCTAGAAACTTACACTATGTGAAAACCTTTCACACTAATAAGTGGAACAATCTCTGTACAAAAATAACTATTCTATGAAAACCTCAAAATGATTTGCTGACGGCCACACAGATGGAAAAAAGCAATAATCTATATTTCATTAAATAAAATACACTGATAAGTGAATAACTGCTAAAAGCATATATTGTTGCTAATTGGAACTGCAATATATTTCAGTATGTAAGTCAGTTTTTTTCTAACCAGACAACTTGTTTTTTTCTGTCATATTTACTGTCCTTTTACTTACATAGTACAGAAAAATCTTATTCAGAGCCCTATCTAAGTAGCAAAGTTAGGATATATAGTCTGAGATAGGATAGTCTGAGGTAATCACAGAGGAAATAAGGATTTAAAAAAAAAAAAAGACAAAAAAACCCCAGGTGAGTGTTAAAAATTGTATTTTTTGGACTCAAAGAATTAGTAGACCAGAGTCCACCTAGAAGATGGAGTCCTCTACATAACAACTTATAAAATGTGGAGATGCAAACTGAATCGTGAAAATGTTGCTTTTAACAGCTTTTAAATAGAGGTGTACATTAAAGATGACACAGAATTTCTGAACATATTATTAGCCACACCATTTTGCTGTTTTGACCTGCAAATTATGAGATAAAGTTGTAGCCTGGTAAAAGCCTACATTATTAAACTAAAATACCTGTGAGTCATTAAGACTTTGAAGTCTTTTGCACAGCCATCAACTTCAATATATAGAATTTTCCAACTTGCTTTTGGAAAATTATTTGGACTCAGAAAAATTACCACAGTTAACTCTTACATACTGGCAATACTAATCAGTTTAAATACAATTATTCCTGCTAATAACATGGATTGTATTGACACTCAGGTTTAAGTACTGGCAAATATTTTTACATTAATTCAAACTCTGTTAGGGAGCTGCTCTGAATTTTATTATAACACCATCCTGAGAAGCTGACAGTAATTGGAGAATTGAAATGTGCACGAAAAATAGTACTTGCCCTTGCATTTACTAGGAAAAAAAATAAATATTCAAAATCACTGCAAGTTAAAATACAAACAACAATACCAACCCTTAAGTAGCTTACTTGGTTCAGTTGCAATGGAGATATTCTTCAAGGTCAGCTGAAACACGTATCACCCCTGTAACTCCATACTGGTGTCAACTGAGACAAACAACCTCATACACTGAGGGCCAGCAGAAAAAATAGAAACAGCTCAAAAGATAGATCTTTCTTGAATCCTTCCTATTAAAATATGTCTTTCTAGTAAATGATGTTACTTAATTGCTGTGCTAAGTCCTCTGTTTTTTTCTTTCTATATCCAGGGAAACCTTCAGAACTGTTATGACCCATTTTTACAGAAACAACATTGAATTGCTTCTATCTAAATAATGTGAAAATCAGTTTTAATAAGGTCTTCTGAAGAAAATTAATTATGAACGTGTAAGGATCACCTCTGCTATTTCTTTGCAAGCAATCTGTTTTCCATATTTTTTCCTCTATCAGGTGCATTGGGCTACCTACAGAGTTAACAGCAGGTAGCAAAAATTTGACAAGATGAAGAATGTGTTTGTTAAAACGGAATTTACATAATCCTGGCTCATGCCACAGCTTACACAATTTTGATGACTCTTCTGAACTGACAAGATGAGGATGCTCCCACTCTGTGGGACTAATCAGAACCAGTAAAATGCTTCACTGACCAAAACTGGACTGAAAGTTGCGTAAGTAGTTATCCTGCCTTAAAGACAAATGGGGATAGTGGGTGTTCATTTAGTTTCTCTCAATTACAACATCCTGTGAAACAGAAAACCCTGTTAAGAAGGCAATGAAGGCATAAAGAATTCAAATTAAAAAACAGAAAAATAATCTTACTGGAAAAGACACCTGAAGTTTATACAGATGGACTAAACATTATGCAAACACATTCATTTCTGCATTCATCTTCCTGTATTAACAAGTTATCATTATACAAGATGGAAATTTCTATTAAATGACAGAATGTGACAGACTACTCATCAGCAAATATTTATAGGTTCAAAACTGAATGAGAATGGTTTATTCTGTTTTATCAGTTGAAGGTATCAAATGCTGAAAACTATATCTTTATTTCTCTAAAATGAAACTATCATTCGTTTGGTATAATCAAGAAGGGAATAAGATGTATGCCAAGCTAGGAGAGGTTCCTAAAAGTGTATTAAAAAAAGATATGACTTTCAAGGTTAGACACTGCTCAGTGGATTAGTCTGCTTTGCAGAAAATGAATTATTTTAGCAGGAATTGCAAGCTATGTGACCAAAAGTCATGAAACTGCTCAGAGGATGCAAAATTCATGTTAATGGCTTTTCTCTACCAAGTATAATATCTCTATAGACACATCGTCTTCTCTGTGATCTGCCATGCTTAGAAAGGCAGGAACTTTTTAGGTCACAAAATCTTTATGGGGCACTAACTGACTAGATAATTTTGGCTGAACTCAGTTTCACAGGACATATAGACTAAACCCATTCACATATATCTCAAGGAGACATCAGTGCAAATTGGAGGCACAGTTCAGAGTGGCATATAGTCCCTTATTATCTCCACAAATACATTCCTACTGCAACAATAAATCTTTAAAAGACATTGCTAACTTTGATGTCTTAGATGTATCTATGTTTGTAAACCTGAAAAGCTTGATTGAATGAAATATATTATTGCTGTAATCTCAAACCCACAAATTACCTCTCATTGAAGCAATATAGTGATCTCTTTTCCCAGAACTGTAAAAAAACCTCAGAGCAATAAATCACATAAAAATCTTATACAGGAATTTTAATGTTTTTGTTTTTCCCCTTCTTTCTAATGCATAAAGAAACAATACCAAATGTCGTTCCCCCTCCTGGGAGAGCGCATCTTTTCTGGCCAAGAACACTTGCTTAATCATCATGGAATTAAAAGGGAAAACAGTAAGGAGAGAGAGAAGGAAAAAATCCAGACTGATTAAAAAATAGAGAAGTGGGTAGAGTGAACAGCTCAATATCACATTCCTCACATCCTGATGACTGCCATGTGTTAAGGCACCTTCTGGTAATACTAAACAGATCCAGTTTTTATCCACATTTTCCTAAACAAACTTGTCTAATTAGGTTGAGGAAAAATAGTTAAGTCATCTGCTAGACTATTGAGGGGTATCCTGCAGGGACAACACAGGCCTCTGGTCCTTTCCTCCTGTGTGTGTGTAACTCACTTGGACAGTAAGTGTCGACAAGCCAGAAAAAAAAATTCCTCTGAATCTAGCATGAGAAGATGCAGCTATAGCGTATCATTCTGCAGTATAAAAAAGTTTGTGCAACAGTTTAAGATCAGAAGTCTATTAGAGACTGATGCACAAACACATACTCATTGCAAAGACTGTGCTACCATCTAAATTAACATAAAATTAAAGATACAAGGCAAAACAAGAAGTAATAAAATATAATACCCATTATTATAGTGACCAATCCCATCAACATAATACACAGACTTTTCAGCTTTTTGATTCTTTTGATTTGATGTATATTCAACAATAAAACAGCAGCCAAAAAAGAGAACTCACATATAAAACTAGGTCAGTTAATACCTTCTTGAATATTTATGAAGTACGTAGATATAACAACTGTACTCTTATATAAGTATTTGCTATTTACATTTTACAATGCTTTTCATGTTTTTTTTCTGTGACAATTTTCCACTAATAATCTTGAAAGGACATTTAATTACACTAATTATTCGCACGGTTAAGTGCATGTAAGTTTTTTTCCACTTCCTTTGTTTAATTTCCTGTTTTAAGTGAGTGAACGTAACTTAAATATGTACTGAACATAAATCCTCTTCTAATGAATTTATGAAATCAGTGTTGGTTTAAGCAGCCTGTTAGCACTGACAGACATAGCGGAGATACACAGTTATTGTCTACAAGCAAGACAGTAATGCCTGGAGGAAGCCATCCTCAGGACATCCATATGCTTGGCTGAATTACATTTTGATGTATTATTTGACACAGCAGAAGTAGGCCAAGAAAAAAGTAGGATTTCTTGGGAATAAAACAGTAGGTTTTGAACATATCAGATTTCAACTCCAAGGATGTGATGCGCATGATACAATCCTAATGCCCACAGTGGCTTCCATCCAGAGGACCTAATGCACTACCCAACACAACAGTTTGACTAGAAACCCTCAAAATGCCAACTCTGCAAGGGTTATGTTTAACAAATAATTTTAGTATATTTTTAAAATTTAATGTGGAAGAAAATTATATTAAAAAGATATCCTGACAGAATATTTTTTTATTTCTAATTCACACAGTGTACATTGTATACGAGTGGGAGGCAGATTTTTGGATAATTCAGTGGTAACAAACCTGTATGTGAAGAGAAGGATGAGGCATTTGAGAAATTAGCAAGAAGGAAAGAACACATAGACTTCTCACGGATCTGAGAATGGCAAACCCAGTGATGCCAGCATGTAGGAGCCTACTAAAGAGTTGAATGGACAGTGCTCCTGAAAATGAGAAATACAGTTTCTTAAGAGAGGATTCATAAAATACTATAGTGAGGAACACTGGAGCAGAGTCAGAAGAAAAAAAAAAATGTTGTATGACAATTCAGTATATTCATAAATGCACAGCTGTATCCATGGATTAAGAAATTCTTTACTCTGTAATTTACCACATGTAGCTAGATATAAAATCACCTGCAGAACCTGCAATATTAGCCCCTATACATAAGAATCACTGAAATGGCATTTCTCCTTCCTGGTATGCATTATTGAAGCGTTAAAATAAAAAATCCATTTTTTTTTTTATTTTCTTCATTTCCACAGAAAGAAAAGCGTAGCTGAAAAGAATGAAAGCGTCCATATGTAGATCATACATAGAAATGCTAAATATAGATACAGTCAGAACAGAATAATATGCACGGATAAGAATCTGTATCATCTGCTGTTAAGGAAAAACAGAAAAGACTTGTGACGTATTATAGAGAGAGAAACCGGTCTGTCTGAAACAGGTGGAAAGACAAAGAGTGTGTGAGAGACAACCAACAAAAAGACAGAGAAAAGAAACACATGATCAGGTGTCAGCTACAAAACAAATACAGAAAGTAAAGGGCAACACCTGTTATGCAGCCTGGCTTCTGTGAAGTCTTACAACTAGCAAGAAGCCAAGAGAAAAATGGGGCCCTTTATATCAACTCAGACTGTATCCACTAATGACTTGGAACTTCACATGCAAGGAATAGCTTTAAGATTCTGCATTTTGCACACCTGATTTGCCATACACAGGTACAGGCAGGTGTCTTGTGAGATTTTCAAACATACCAGAGGAAGCAGGGAATGAAATCCCTCTAAACCAAGAGACAGTTATTTATAAGATCAATTTAGGCACCTAAAACCTCAGCAGTCACCTACCTATAGCCAGCTTACAGATGGAAAACCAGTCATACATTCTCATGGTAGCTGCTTTCCAGCAAGAGTATCAGCAAGCATCTATCAGACAGAAATGCACAAAGGGATGCTAAGCAAGAGTACAGAAAGGCCTGCAAAGTGACGAAGAGACTTGCAGTGGTTAACTCTCAGCTACTTGTATCACTGAGAGGATGACTGCTGCTTTGGTTTGCACGTCCTGTAATTCAGGACAGCTGATAACAAGTAATTTATTATGTATTACTCCATATATCATTTATAATATCTGCTCCTGCTGAATTCTAGCTTATGCCCTCAAAAATTGTTCTCATAGCTAATGTCCTACCAGGCAAATAACTGGTATTAGCAGATGCCAATGGCAGGTGAAGATGTACTGCTGTTCCACGCAGATGCAGAGGTGTGACCACCTCACGTGTGCTATCTTACAGCCACGTCCCCTTGTATCTGATGATTACAGCTGGCTCCACACAAATGTAGTGATGAGCTTAGCAGAGAAGAAAGGTGGTTTACGATTTTCAGTTCCAGATTTCCCTAACAAGTGAGATGAAAATATGTGGGGGTTGTTCATAGTCCCACAGAACTGAGGAGGACACTGTGGATCATTGAGTTGAAATACAGGCTTATACTATACAGTAGCCCAGAAAACATCTATTTCTCCAACACACAAAAGGGCACAAAACAGTCAGCAAAATACTGTGATAGACTTAAGTACTAGTAGAAAAGACCAAGACCTAAAAACCATGGCAGATGAGGCAGAAGAAAACAGAAGCTTTCAGAAAAGCACAATCATTTGAAAAACCATAAGAAATATTTTAAAAAGATCATGGAAATGATGTTGCCAGTTCTGCTATATTTCATTTGAGCTCTCCATTTTGCACTAAATCTGTTTTCAGCTCTAAAAGCTGAAGTCTGCCACCTTGTCATACATATTGATGACTCCTAACTTCCAGTATATATTAGGATTAAACTGGAGCTCAGAAGACTACTTCTACAATAAAAAAAGGCTTGCTTACAGATATTTTAAAATAATTAAAAGGATAAGTATCAAATAATTTTGATATTTGCACACCTTGTCATCTATAAAGTTTAAAGCCCATCCATTTTATGGAATGCAACTTTTGAGAATGTCCTGTTACACATTTAAGAAAGAAAAAGACACTGACATATTTAAATGTTTTTAAGAAAAGAAAGATGGACTCGCAGTAAAGCATAACTACTCTTCTTTTTGCAGAACCCAATAGTAAGAACAATAGCATTAGAGAGGACACATTGAAAAGAGTTGGGAAGCTTTAAAAAAGCAGCTAAATCCAAGCATGACAATAATCATTAGAGGACATGCTGAAAAGAGATAGGAAGCTTTAAAAAAGAGGCTAAATCCAAGCTCTGTAAGATTTAAGAATGTATTTCACTGGTTTGTTAAACACTTATAGCTACTTGTTTAAATGTTCCCTGCTCCTTCAAACTTCAGTCAAGAGTCCAGCCTGTGAACCTCTGACTTTGGGTAGACTGCTCAGCTTAGTAACACAAGGTCCATATTTTCAGTATTTGTTCTAAGATTGTTTCCAATACTTAGAGAAAAACTCTGTCAGTACAATGCACTGAATGAAATTTTGAAGGAAAATGATGGAAGAAGAGGTGCTACACAAGGGAGGAGAAAAGAAATTTTCTTTACACTATGAAGTCATTTATGCAATCAACTCATCATTACAAGTAGGATTTGAATCCTTCCCTTCCTTCAAGAAAGGCAAGATCTAAAGACAGAGGAAAAGCATTCAGGAATCCCCAAGAGTTATGCATACAAATGTACAAAAGGTTGGACAAAGTGCACGGAGTGGGATAACTAATCCATTAGTTTTTGTTAAAAAGGCATTAAAATTATTACAAGTCAACTGAAATAATTTCAGCTGTGTATCAAAATGGTAGTCTGGTAGTCATGACTTCTGCTTACTTCAAGGGTCACATAAATAAGCTCGTATTTGAAAGTCTGACACAGATATAAAGATTCTGCATTTCTCACAAAATCATCTAGTATTGATAAAAAATTTGTATTTCAATAAATATCCAGTCTCGTGTTCCAAGCTAAGTGACAACAGACCCCTTCCAGGGAACAAATACTGTGATACTGAACTATTGATCATTTATACTATCACAGATTATTTGAAAATATTCTTTCTGTATCCTCGCTGCAGCTTCCTTGCTACCTTCTGTAGATTGCATGAGCACATCTGATGTTACATCAAGTATATACAGTTACCTTAAATTGTTTTCAGGCCATGGAATTAACTATTATTTACATATGCATACTACTCAACTATGTGATAAATAACACTTATCACTTGCACACACTATTATTTGTGAAGTATTAACATGAAAGTCAAAGACCAACATTTAAGCTTCTGTACAAGTTAGCCATATTTTTTACTTTCTCGACTTATTTGTTCTATACAATTACTATGCATTTTCGCAAACATTAACAAGAGACAACTCACTCTCTTTACAAGAATGATAAATACAATGTATATGACTCTATCACCTCATGATTAATAGGGTCTTTTTTATTCATGAAGCTAGATGTCAGACTCAGCTGAAAAATGTGTATCATCTTAGATGTATTTATTCCAAAGCCTAGTAAAACTGCTT
The DNA here is from genome assembly GCF_033815535.1 of Pezoporus flaviventris. Classification (NCBI taxonomy): domain Eukaryota; kingdom Metazoa; phylum Chordata; class Aves; order Psittaciformes; family Psittacidae; genus Pezoporus; species Pezoporus flaviventris. The sequence continues at coordinate 28,884,222 of NW_026892579.1, read as the reverse complement.
TACACTGCTACAGATGGATACAATAACAACCATGTTTCACTCTTTTTTGAGTTAACACAAGATTTATGTCAAACGATGACCTTAAACTTCATGTGTTAGAAATTTCAATTAAACTCCAATTAAAACTTGACAAATGTACTGGATGCCAGAATAACAGTAATAACAATCTACTACATCTTTTAACCACACTCCCACCAAAAAAATCCTTGACGCTTCAAAATAACCACTGGCCTTCTGTACCCTGGGAAGAAAAATGGGACAATACCTTTTTTGTTTCCTCATTACCCTTTCAATCCTCCTCTCAATAGACTGAGAAATTTACTTGTAATTTAAGACCAGTACACTCTCTTCCTTTAAGACTTACTGCAAAGTAAGTTGATAATAATTCCTGGCAGTTTTAGTGCTATTCTTCTATACGTTTCAAGAGACTATTCCTCCTTCCATCCAGTAAAAAGATGAGCAGCACCCTAAAACAAGGGTACCTCATCTCCCTGTAAGTTATACATCAGAGTAATAATGAGTGTTATAGAAAGATTTTAATTGAAAATTGCCTAAAATTCAGAAGGGACAGTTAATAGGTAAATTACAACATCTCCTGAGTCCTACACTTGCTGGTTTTCATTACAAGACACTGTGCTGGCTGAAAATCTCATTTCTTAAATAATTAATAAACTCCAGAGGCCATGAAACCAAGTAATGTAAAAGTGAAGTTGTATGTTAGTGAATCGAAATTTATATATTTTCACCAATCAAGTCTTAAAGAGAGTATCTGATATTTGACACACCTGTTATATACAGCTATAGTACCAGACTGAAATAGCCTGTTTTCTTTCTATTTTCCTAGTTATAAAAGTATGGTGTAGACAGTTATTCAGAAAATGAGACACAGCATACTAACTGAAGAAAAGAAATATTTGTCATTTACTCATTCATGCTATAGACTGTATTTTTCAACAGATTTTACATTACTTGTGGTAGGAGAATAAAGGTCTTGGTGCTACAGTTATTTATTTCCAGGTTGAAATTAACTGTTGAAGAGAATATGCTCATGATAAGCTTGAAAAGTAACTTAATGTGCATTATTTTAGGAAAGTAGTTTTGTGCAGATATTTTTGAAGCACAGCAGACTCCACAACATCACTTTTTTTTTCCCTTTCCTTGCTTTAAAAGTCTTTATTCTAGAAAAAATCTATTTTATGCATCCGAAAAATACTCCCACTGCCTTCAGTAATACTAAATAGAGCATTTGAAGATCTAAAATATATACAAGTCTTTGCAATGCCACCACTGAATTCCTAATACGCCATTATTCTCAACCTGTTATACCAACACGTAAGAACCTTTTTCTAATGTCACTTCAAACTGCTTCAAGAGAGATTTCATTTTGACCACCCCAACCCCCAAAACAAACTTTTTTTGTCATAAAGGTCTCCTGATTTGCTTCTTCAGCATACGACATAAACGCAGTCTTCATTTACAAACAGATGCCTACTATGTTACTATTTCTTCTCCTTAAGCATCATATATTTTAAACATGATAAATTAGAAAAAAGTTCCTGTAGGCTACTTATCCAAGCAGCAGTAAAAATTGCTCCCACTGTAATCACTCCCTGTAAAAACAAAAAGCAGCAATGCACGATGCATGCAGAGAATATGATTATGGTCAGCTGGCAACAGAATCTCAGATTTACAGAAAAAGCTTCCTCTTGTTGCTCAGAGTACTTCCAAACTGCCCAGTCTTGTTCTCCTGTGAGAAATGGTGTCTATTTTCGGGATGCCATACCCAAGCCGTACCTGTCATGAACGTACCGTGTACTGGATGAGATGTGTCTGTCAGAGCTATAAAAACAAAATTCAAGAGCGTAATGTAAAAGAACTGGGACATGGACACGTACCCATGACACTATAAATTTTGCATTTTTGTATCTATCAAATTACACTGAACAGAAGAACGCTACTCTGTAAGATGAAGAAGCAGCAGTGGAGTCTCAAAATAACTTCCAGAATTTTATTATATACATCTTTTAGTTCATACATCTATGTCTACTACCCTTACAATAGCATCACACAGCAGTTAAACTACTACACTGGGGAAAAAAAAACAAAACAAAACAAACTGCCTGAAACTGCAGCTTGACTCTTAGCAACACTGAAGTCACTACTGCCAGAGTACTAAAGGATATTCCACATGACAGCTGAAGTTAACGGTGACTAACAGAAAAGACCAAGACCAAGTATAAGTGCTGCTGGTGCACCACCACAGTAACTTGATTTAAAGATCTCTACAACCCTCCTAAGTCTGTTCCAAGCCTTCATTGCAGCAGCTGTAATATGGCTCATATGCCTTTCTTAAATGCATGAACTAGTCCTTTCTACACCCCATCAGTGCATCCCCATCATCCTAGATCAGTAAATCATTTTGTAAGCAAAACTGATTTTTGTTTTCTCACTGTCACAAGAAAAAGCCATATATATATATATATATACACGCCTCTCTGGGGATAAGACAGGGGAGCTGACAGTGGCCCAGCCTTCTCGATACAAGGATATTCGGTTTTACAGTAAAAATGTAAGGACATATTTCCTTTAGAAAAAACAATCTTTTGTCATAAAAGCTAATGTTACATACAGTCTAGTGTGAATTCCTTTTGTTGGTACAGGATAGCACTAGATATGAATAAGCTAGTTTTCCAGCTGGTTCTGGCAACTATACTTGTCTGCTTTCTAGCCAAAGATGACAAAACAGTGCTTTTAGAAAACCTATTTACATATGAACATTTAGCAAGAAATCAGTCATGCTGGAAGAGCCTATTATTCTGTAAGTAAGCTTCTAGTCTAGGTAGCATTTTAACCCAAATCAACCAAGGTAAGTAGCTCAGTAAAAAAAAAACAAAAACAAAACAAAGCAAAAAGTGCTCCTTACTGAGTACCTCCCTCTAAAATTGTACATCATACAGTCTGCAGACATGTGGGTTTGGGAGGATGCAGAGGACATAGCTGAGATGGAATCCTTTCTAGGAGGATCCCTTCTCCCCTTTTCGTTCCCTCTCTGACTGAAGGGGCTCGTTCCACTGTTGTTCCAGCACAACCTTCAGTCAAACTTGACAAGCATGAAAGGGCATTTACAGAATCTTTCGCAGTTTCCAAAGTATTTTAAGGACTGATCGCTTCAGTCAGTGATAAACTCAAAGGCAAACTGTTATCTCAAAAATTACTTCTGGATCACTTTCCCCCAAACATAATCATCTTACTCTGTGGAACCAGTTAATTCATCCCTTATGATCCCATTTGCAGTAAAAATTTCACATGCATAGATGCCTCATTAGCATTCATTTTCTTAGCTGACTAAATAGGCATTTTGAGATTACAGTACTCCTAATACATCAGAAATGGAAATTTTAAAATCATATATTATTTAAAAATAGTCTTGTTTCTTCACTGCACTGAGTATCTGCTATGGAAAGCGATTTGTTTGGCAGTCTTCTCTTACCCACTGTTACATGAAAGTAACCAAGCTTCTGCAACCACTTACATAACAAGGTTTTTCTTAAACTGGTATAACTGTTATTAGTTCCTGTCTCTATTCTGAATGTTACTTTTTGATAATGGGAGAAAACAAAGATTTTTTTATTTTTTTTCCCTTTCTTGATTTCTTTGGATCATACACAGGGTCTCCATATAGACTAAAACCTTAGTAAAGTTATCCTGGACTAAATTAAAGGCTTTTCTAAGTATGCAACAGATAAGGGCACTTTTGGCCTTACACGAATTACCTTCAAATTCACTAATTATTGCTAACAATGAAGATACAAAAGCACTAAAGCTGACCTGAGCTACTCAGCCCACTGAAAAATCCCACTGCAGTTGGCAAACCCCTAGTGAACTCTGACCTACTGCCACTAGATTACTAGAGGGAGACAAAGGGAAAACCTATCAAGAAAACCCAACAAGCTGATTTAAAGATGGTATGTTTTAAGGGGCTACAGTCAAATACTATTTGAAGGTCTTCTACCTGTACAGTCTCTCTAGGCAGCCTGTTCTGCAGCTTCACTGGCCACATGCTGATAAAGTTTCTTTTACCCGATCTGCACATTTCTTGTTTCAAGATATGTCTGCTGTCTCTTATCCTCCCATCACACACCACTGTGAAGAGTTTCCTCAACACCCTCCCCACAGAAACTAGGGAGGCTCTTCTTTCATCCCCTGCAGCCAACTCTTCTGACTTGTTCAGCCAGCTACCTCAGGCTCTCTACACAAGTTAAGTGCTCGAGCCCCTGATGATCTTGGCAGCCTTCCACTGAACTCCAGTTTGTCTATGTCCTTCTTGTATTTGGAGAATTAAGACTGGACATAGGCATGCAGGTAATAATTTTATACTGGCAGCAGATAGACACATTGATTGCCTTATCATCATTCCTTTCCCAGCCTATGTATCCTTCATCTTGAATACAAAGAAAACGTTGGTCCTCCCACTTTTGAGCAGATGGTGTTAACTTGCTTACTAAGCGGATAAATTCAGCACTGTGGAACGCTGATGTGCACCTATCTCTGGCCCTACAGATACAACTGGAATCTATGTATTTGATTTGCAAGCTGGAGCCTAAAGCCTACCAAAACACATCCTTGAAGAGATGTGGAGTGTTTTGGTAACCACTTCCCAGGAAAAAAAACCAACTAATTTTCTCTCTCCATAGAGGGAACTATCATGAGAGGATTTGTAGAGATTCCCTCTTCCCTACATTTCATCCCTCAGGTATAGCTACAAGATAACACATTTTCTGCTCCCATTATCTTACAGAATCTTTTTTTTTTTTAAAAATCTTTTACAGAAGGGAACAGAAATTATCTAAAAAGTAGAAAGCTCTGTATTCTACTTCCCCCCATCATCTCTTCCCTCTAACGATATTACAAACAACATGATGTTAAATGCTCTGAAAGTCATTTTACCTTTTTATGCAAGCATGATTTCTGCAATCTCCAAATATGTGACAAATGTAATTATGCCTGAAAGAAATAAACTACCTCTTCTCACAGAGGCTGGAAGAATACTAAACTGTAATCTGTACTAATGTTAAACTAATAACTATGACACCACTCCTGTCTCTAGAATTGTTAGTGTCAGCGCTTATATTACGTACCCCTCATTTGAGGGGTTTATAACTCTGTTCTACGTGAGTTAGCTACTCTCATGGGATTGCACAACATAGTAACAAAAGAAGAATAGAAAGGAATACAAGAGTTTTGGTGGCTTAGGAAATGAGAGATGCAATCAATGTTCCCACTGACGAGTGGCTAGGATCTGCCGGCATTTGACACTGCTGCTATCAGGTACCACAGCTCTCTTGCTGATCTTTCTACATGTCTCATTTCCTAGTTATGTTATGCTTTCCAGCGTGTCAACTCCTTGGAGCAAGACCAGTTTACATGTTGAGCATGTTGAGTATAAATGGTGTCTCCCACTCAGTTTTGGCCTTTGAGTGGTCTGCGATATGAAATGTTAAAATTATAACTAGTCTGAAAGCCTAGCTTGACATATGCAAGGCCTTACTGCATTCCACCAGAACAGCACAGAGTAAGTCGGTGTAAATCACAAACTGGCAATTTAGTGCCCATTTTTAATTTTAAGTATGAGTTAAATGAAGAAAACAGTAAACACTGCAGGCTGAACTATATATCTACATGCATAAAGATACCCTGTGAAAAATCTTCCAAAAAAAAAAACAAAATCATTTAGAGCAAAAGGGGGGGGGGGGAAGAAGTCCTTTGATGTTGGGAATATTTTTTTGTGCTACTTTTTTTAATTATGTTGCCAATGTTTTAATTACATTGCTAAGGATTTCTACAGCTGTCAAGCTTAAATGAAAGAGAGAAGCAAATCTCTAAAACGTTATCTGGAATACATGTTATTCTCTGCAGTCAGGAACAATTTTATAAATCAATTTCTGAAGAGGTCTGAGCAAAATTTCTCAGCATGACAAAGAGGTTAACTCATGTTGTGGGAGCTGATTTCAACAGCAGTGTTATGAAAACGAATAAATCATTAACAAAAATGGGGACCAATTAAAACCAGGTTACTTTCTGTACCCACTCAAGAGTTTGCAAGATTGGCACAGGCCCAGAAAACACTGGAGGCAGGGTTCATCTCTTGACAGAAAATGTAAGTGCCATGATGGATGAAAAGTCAGGTCCTAAATAAGTCAGAAAAGAAAAATGCACGTGTGATGTTTTATTCATGTATTTTACTGAAAGTACAGCTAAAGTATTTGTCTGAATTTTCCAAATACTTGCTGTCATTAAATGCAGGACAGAAGATATGTATGTATTTTGGGTTCTGGGTACAGCTGGAAATACTGAAAAACTGTACTGAATAGCAGAATCATGTAACTTGTAAGAAAATTTCAAATAAGCGAAATGAGGTTTTCAGGTATGAGAGGCTTTGCTTTTTTCTCTTCAGTTGGAATACTGGAAGACACTGAGAAAAAGAAAAATGAAGATGACTGCTTTTGCACCTTTTCTCTGCTTAAGTATACACACACCTGATTATCAATATTCATAATTAGTTGGGTAGTTCATGCAGAAGTGATTTAAAGCAAATACATCTACAAACATCTATTTATTTGCAGCAAAGAAGTCAACAATACTGAAAAACTAAACTTGAATTTTGAAATATTTCTGCTAGTGTATCTGAAATAAAATTAAATATCAGGATGGAAAATACAGATTAATAGGAAATTTGGTATGAAGCAGCAAAGAAATAGTATACAACTTAAAGAGATACTTTTTCTAATATCTGAGCTGTTTAATTAGGTCTTTCATCACTTCTATCACTTTCACTTGATCAATTTTATTGAAGTATTTTTCAAGAGATTTTTCTGAACCTTAAGTAAAAAAAACACTTTATGTAAATTTTCTGTAATCATTTTCTGCATGTCAGTGGCTCCAGAAACCAGAGATTAAATACTATTAAATTCCAGATTAAACACAGAACATAAACAAGTTTTTGCTGCTATTATTCCTGGTGTTGTGTGGATCAGAGATTGTGGGTGACAATTACAGTTGAATATGAAAATTAAAATGGCCTCAATTAAAAAGGAAGTTTGAATACCCCCATAAATTTATAAACTAAAAAGTGGTATTTTGTCACAAAGATGCATGTTCAGTTACTTCATCAAGACCTGACAGCAGTAGATGTAATTCAAGATATGTGAGAAAACATTCTTTATTTAACCTACTATTCACAGCATCAGTTTAAGTGCAGCACACTTTATCAAAATTAATATTTTGTGCCTTCTATCATTCCATCATTCAGACTTCTTTTCAAAAAATTCAGCTGAAAAACAGAACAGGCATAATATTTAGACTTAGTTTGGCATCAGTCTAAATTTAGAATATTTTCAAGTGTAAAGGCTTTTGTTGTCTTGCATGGGAAGCAAAAATACTGGTAAGGTAGGTAAAATTCCCTGTAATGTAGTCAGTCACTTAGCTCTGTTTATTAGAAAGAGGAAAAGGAAAAAAAAAAAAAAAAAACACAACAGTTCTTCTATTGCAAATACTTATTTCATATAAAATTTGTTTCAAATGCCCTGTAAGAACGTTTTAGTGGAGAGATTCACTCTGGGGTGTAATGTATACAGAAAAATATAGTACTTTGTTGTTCAAATCATCAATAATTTCTGTTTTAATATATCACAGAGATTAAAATAACCTTATGAGATTTTAGCTGAACAAATAAATTTCATTTCAAGTGCAGTGCCTCCAACCTGACATGTTATACACAACATAACCGGTTTTACAATGACTAAGAATGAGAAAGATGAATTCAGTCAAGTCATTCATCATTCAAGGAACCATCATGAGACAGGAAAACAAAGAATATCAAGAACCTGGAATTTAACTTCATTTACAGTATTCATCAACATTAAGTTTCTTCCCCAATAACACATTCTCTGAAACAGTGTCAGCCTTTCAAAAGGTAAGGGGCTGGATTCTATCCTTTTTCTTTTTTTCCCCCCAAAATGTGGTACTTAAACATCCAGGAGGAAGCCAGCAGGAGTTAGGGAGCTCAGCTGCAGCCAAACTGTACTTCTGGATGAGACTGTTATTGCCTATCAGCTCACCCTTTGTGCAGGGAAGAGACTTTATTATACTGCATCCTCTGAATACACAGTGCCTCACAGTTTGCAACTCTACATCATGGAAGACATAGAGAAGAATCAACCTGCTCTTCATCTCTGTCACCCCTACAAGGTCCTGGAAGTTAGCAGCACATGCTTCCAATATTTTATAATTTAATAGCTTTTATTATCTGACAAACCGGTAGAGGGGAAAAAAATAAAATATAATCCTGTACTTAAACTGAGATTTTGTTTTAAAATTTTGTAACTTAATTATTCACTATAGCACCAAATTGTAATTAATTTCATTTACATAATATTGCATAATTATATTTAATATTTATATGATCACATCCTCTTTTATTTATAGAAAAATCTATATTCAATAATCATATAATTAGAAAAATATTAATCATCATCTTTTGCTCAGAAGGCATTGCATTGATTTCTGTCTCTCACTGAAAAATAGAGAGTTTATTATCTCCAGGTGTCATCACCTCCAACTTCAGTAACTGATTAACTTGGAAAAATTTCTTCCTTAATTAATTGCAGTTTGGTTTCTTGGTTGGTTTTTTGTCTAGTTGGCTGTTTTGGTTGTTTGGTTTGTTTTTTTTTTTCCCAGAATGTGCAATTTCCATGTAATTGAAATTTGACAAAATTGGAAATTCTTTATCTTGAATGTAAACTGCCATGAAACTAAATAATTTAGCACTTTGGCTCTAAATTTGTGTTATGTCAACTCCATTAGATTTAGACTGCTTTACCTGTTGACATATCAGAAGAAATACCCAAACTCAGATTTAACAAAATAAGAATTTAATTTCCAGAAAGAACAGCTGGAAATAAATCACTGAATCTATATATTGAAAATGACTTGGATTCCTTCATCTTGAACAAATAGTGGGTTTGCGAGCTAAGGAGGTAATGGGTCAAACCAAAATAACTCTTTTTTGTAATTCATATGAGGAAAAAATGCTTACTGAAAATTCAAGGTTTCCTAGGGAAAAAAGATAAAATCATGACAATACCTGAAGGTGCAAGTGACGCTTGTTTTTGCGTTTTGACCCTAAGCCCATACAGCAACTGACTCTCTGATAGTTAGGTATTACATGCAAACAACAAAGTTGTCCACCAAGCCTCTAAATTATGGGTTCTTTTTTTCAACACGATAACTTCAGACTTTATTTTTCTTCTTTCACAACCCACTCTTTTCCTGCATTTGATATACTTGAAATACAACATGTAACTGATAAATGGCAAAATCTTTATGAACAAGCCCTGGGTATTTTTATGCAAATTTCAAACTGAACAGGTACAAAAGCTAAAAAATGGAATAGTCTGTAACAAACAGTCTGAGTATTTCTGCTGGCTTACCTTGGGTGGAATTCACAGATAGATGAAAGCGGAAAAAAAAAAATAAATTAAATGGCATTATGGGAAAGGAGAAAGCATCACAAAGCACAAGACATGGCATCACTGTTTCAGAAGGAGTTCTAAGGACATTAAAAAGATCTCCTGCAGCTAGAGGAGTGTCTTTAAATGAGATGATGTTTTTACTTAGGCTGCCGAGATTTAAAATAATTAATCTCAGAAAACATCATTACTGAACTCTCAACTAACAGCCTTCCCTCTTTTTAGATCTCTATTTTATAGAAGAGGAGAAGTCTCTATCTTTAACAGAGCTGGTAACATAAGACAGCTGTTGCTAATCACAGACTTTGATTTTATTTTCCTGTTGTCTGCACCAGCAATTTCAGAAATCAGATTACAGGCTTTTGAGTAGAGACTATTTTATAATACTTACTCTGCAACTTCAAGAGCTATTCAGACACTAGAAACCTTTTGCGTTCAGTTAATCTTGTTCAAGACATAAAATTCAGCTTCTGACTCTACAGTTATCATTGAAGGGATCTACCCTCAAGGTCATAATAAACAGGCCTCAGGTTCCTTTGGAGCAATTTGTGTTTCTACGTGTAGTTAAAATAAGAGAAAATATATTTAAAGGATTAGTCTCATGCCTAAACAGAGAGTCTGTAAACCACATAATTTTTTTTTTTATTTATCTGGTCAGAATTTTTTTTTTCCATAATTTTATACTCTTGGACACTTTCTTCAGATTTACAGAACCCTGCTTACCCAAAACCGGCCAAAAAAAGCTTACAGCAAACAATCAATTAAAAATTTAAAATACAGATTTTTAAAAAAGAAATTCCTCTCAGGTGAAATCATACAGCAATTTTCTTACTTGTTTATAACTACAGGTCTGATCTACTGCTTTTATTACCATATTCTGCTAAATATATAAAATTAAGGGGGGGATTGTTTAACCCAATTTCTACTTTTTCATTATTTATAAAACAATATGAAGCACCACTGTGTACTGATTTTGATTATCCTAATATACATAATTCATCAAGAAAAGACAAGACACTAGACCACAGCAATTGGCAGTTTGATACAAATGGCGAATGCAGTCCTTGCAGGATGGTTACTAGATGGTGGCAGGAAACCTGCAGTTCTGGAAATAATTCCATGCCAAGCACAGAAAATACTGCTGGCAAATCAGCTACAGAAACTTTCCAAGAGTGTATTTTGCGCTACTGAATGAGTACTGCATTTCTACTGCACTGACTTTTTTTTTCCCCTTCACTGCTCAAAATCTGTAGAAATGCTTTATATCTTTTATTACTCATTAATATAACAAGCTCATTAAAGTAAATGAAGGTTAATTTAATTGTATTCAGGCACTATATTGTATATATTATTGCATTTATCTTTTAAATAGTTTGTCTTTCATTCTACTATCTTCATGAAATAGTATTCTGAATAATTACCACACTGATGTTATAAAGTTACAGCCCTATTACACTCTTATTAAGAGCTTCAAGTCACCTACAGCATTTACACAAAATACCGTAAATCTAGTCAAAGAACCTCAGGCTATGCAGCAAGAAAGTTAATTCCTCATACCCCTGTGTGCATTTCTAGGTCTTCACCATTTGGATGATTACATTACTTCAGTTTTATATTCACTAGTCAGGAGGTAAATGTCAGATGGAATCACTGAATCTCAGTTTTTTACACCTTTCATTTTGTTTGATAGGCTTTGCACCCATTGTAAGTTACTGCTCTTGATGAAAGTATAAAGCAAAAAGCTGAGGCTATTATCAAGGCTAATGGTGGACCAAATATCGCGATAATAAATCAGTAAGAAGAAAATACTCTGAAGATAAATTGAGATGTTTATATTTCAGTTTGAATACTAATCAAATAACTGTTTAGGTAAAATACAACACTGTACATTTAAAAAAAAAAAAAGAAACACAAACCAAACCCAACATTTTTTGTCTTTCATGTAAAATAAAAACTTAAAACTTCAAAGAAGCTGCTGAATTTGGAGCTCTTCTGCAATAACAAAAAATGATCTCTTTAATCACAGTATGTAGCAGTGACAAGAACAAAGTATGAAGAAATTATAAGGTAGAAAGACATTTAAATTTTATACACAGGGACATACACTGTCAAAAGTCTTAGCTTGTAGTAATCTTGCTACTTTATTTTAAAACTTAATTCACCAGAGAAAATCCCTCAACTCCTGTACAAGGAAGATGTTGACTTTCCAGAGTTTTTGAAGCATTTTCTCTTTATTCTAGAATACTTTTTTAGTTAACTGGACTTTCATGTCCTAAAATGATGGTAGATGTGAAAAAAGCAACTGTGAGAAAACATTTCAACAGCTTGCCTAACCTAAAGACCAGCTACAAAACCTACTTGAAATAAAAAAAAAAAATTATCATTCACTTCAATGGCTTTTCTGAAAGGCCCTGAAACAGAAATCAGAACATGTAACAGGTAATAACAGGCTTTTCTGAAAGGCCCTGAAACAGAAATCAGAACATGTAACAGGTAATAACAGGTAAATTCACAGAGCAGCTTCATTTCAAGTTTGTTTATTTTTAATATCATGAAGCCTGAATGCTAAGAGTCGATAGACTGGTTAAGCCTATGACTTTTATGGTTCTATTAGAAACATTAAACTTGTGTTAAGACTCTATTTACAGTACCTTAGGATATTGTTTGACAGGGATCAGAACTCTTTCTGACAGCTTTATGTTTTTGTTGCTGATAACATCGAGATATTTCTTTTCTTCATCTTCCTTCTTGCCTTCAGAACCCTGAAATTTTTCAATTTCTGAAAAATATTAAAAGAGAGAAATCAGTGACAAGGTATTTGTCATTGCCAGAAACTTTAAACATACACATTATAATATAGACTGTGCTCTGCACACCTGTGCTGTTTGCACTCATGTGACATGCACTGTTGTCTTTGGTAAACCTGGACTGCCAACTCTGTCTCTCAGAACTGGTGACAGTCCACAGGTCATACTCCTCAACTAATTCTTCTCCAGCTGAAACTGCAGGCAAATGATCTCAGTGGGAGCAGGACAAGATGAGACTTACAATTCCATTCATCTTTTAAAGTCTAAGACTTTTAAAAGACTTCACCTAAGACTTTTGAAGTGTTTTAAAGACTATTACATCACCACAGCTTCATACTCTTTTTGTAACTGTGATCTACCAGAATTAAGCTAGATTCCACTACAATGGCTAACAGTAAGTGAGGGTAGTAAAAAACTGAAGAATCATCTTGTCATTACTGAGTTTCCATTCAAATGCTTCTGAATTATTTAAAGGTTGTACAAAATAAGATAACAAAGTTAATTCTTGCATAAAACAATTCTTCATTAAAGAAATGCAGTAAGTAGTCATTCTATATATAGTATTGATGGTATGCAAGACATTCAATGGAATTTACAAAAACAGCCTCAAAATATATTCAACTTGAATAATTTGAGTTGTTTATTCCCTAAAGCTCTATAAGCAATGGAGTGTAACAAACAATTCAATTTATTACCTTGCAAAGAATAAAAGAATATCTAATACAGTACATAGAGCTTCCTGACAGTACAGGTACTACCGAAAAAGCTGCATTTGCAGCAGTATCATTACTGACAGCAAAGAAAATAGCAATGTTTATAATTAGTTAATTATAACTGAATTATAGCTGAAAAGGGACAGCTGTGGGTCTTAGAAACATACATTTTTAAGGCCCAGAAAGCAAACATGGAGCAACACAGCAGCAGCAATATGTATCACATATACAGGTTTCTTTGACTTACAACAAGCATAAGGAAAAATGTACATAAGAGAACAGCCCGTATCATAATTTGTTCATAGATGTTTATGCTACCTATTCTAAATCAAATTATTTAAAGCTTTCACCAGCAGACACCTCTAGAATGCCACAAGCTCTTTTAAAACTTCTCAGAGAACACACCTAGAACTCAAGATACACCCACATTCAGTGGAAGAGAGCAATGTGAAAAGCAGCAAGCATCAATTAGGCACGAGCTTACAAAAGCAATATTCTGCAGTAAAATACTCACTTAGGCCAGGTTTAATAGAGAGGAATTCCTTTTAAAAGAGCTCCAACACAATTATACAAAGGTTTGTGCTATGGGGGTGCTGAGGGGAGAGACAAATGTGAACAAAAGAGGGGAAAAGTGCTGCAAGTGCAGTAAGTACTGGAATGAAATGAAGGCATATCTCAGGTGCATGGGGAACACTAGTGAGATAATTTTCGAAGACAAGTAGGGAAAGTGTATTTATTTCTACACATACATTAAACTAGAATCATAGAATCATTTAATTTGGAACAGACCTTTAAGATCATCGAGTCATACTGTTAACCTCATCAGACATCATCTGGTCCAACCTCCCCTGCTGGAGCAGAGCTACCTATAGTGACAGTGGCCTAGGACCACAACCAGACAGCTTTCTAGCATCTCCAAGGAGGAAAACTCCACAAGCACCCTGGGCAACCTCTGCCAGTGCACAGTCACCCTGACAGTAAAAAAGGGTTTCACGATGTTCAAAACTGATCTTCAGCACTCACCAGACTTGTAGCTGTAAAATTCTGTAAATACTGTCAGCCTGTTTATGACTTTTGTAAATGGAATAGCTTCTTCCTTCACTGACTTAGCATAAAATGGAATACCTGAGTAGCTCTTTACTTTTTCAAAACTATCTGCTTTACTCTTACAGTGCCAATAAAATGATGTTAATTACAGTTCACTTCAAAGTACTTGACACCGATTACAAAACTTCTGTCATGAATCTAGCTTTTCCATTAAAATTAGGCTTTCCACAGTAAAAACATCTTTTTGCTACGCTCAGAGTCATGTCAAAACTCATCAAAAAATAATGTTCTCCTCGTCAGCCTGTCCAACCTACCAAAAAATGAAATCTACACATCCCTTTATGCTATACAGGAATTATATAAGCCCACCCTGTGTCTTACTGCAGTGGATTGACTCTGGCTGGACACCAGGTGCCCACAAAAGCCACTCTATCACTCATCTTCTCAGGTGGACAGGAGAGAGGAAATACAACAAAAAAAGCTCATGGGTTGAGATAAGAACAGGGAGAGATCACTCAGCAACTACCGTTATGGGCAAAGCACTCAACCTCTTCTTCCCAGGCTCAACTTTACTCCCAAATTCTCCGCCTCCTCCCCCCAGGCAGCACAGGGGAATGGGGGTTGTGGTCAGTCATCACACATTGTCTCGGCTGGTCCTTCCTCACACTCTTCCCTTGCTCCAGTGTGCTGTCCCCCCCCCATGTGAGACAGTCCTCCACAAGCTGATCCAACGTGTGTCCTTCCCATGGCTGCAGTTCTTCACAGACTGCTCTGGTGTGGGATCCTCCACAGGCTGCAGGTGGAGATCGGCTTCATCATGGACATCCATGGGCTGCCAGGGACAGCCTGCCTCACCACGGGCTGCATGGGAATCTCTGCTCTGTCACCTGGAGCAATTCCTGCCCTCCTTCTGCACTGCCCTTGGTGTCTGCAGGGCTTTTTCTGATACATACTCCCACTCTTCTCTCTGGCTGCAATTGCTCCTGTGTAGTAACTTTCTTACCCTTCTTAAACATGCTATCCCAGAGGCGCTACAACAGTCAGTGATGGGCCTGACCTTGGCCAGAGGCAGGCTCATTTTGGAGCCAGTCTTGTATTTTCATTTTGTTCGAGACTATGTGCAAGTTTTGGAACAGAAGTGATGTCTTTGCTCAAGTTAATGGATGACTATTTCAACTATGCTTTTCAGACATTACTAGTATGTGAAGTGTGAGACATCCTGTAGGACTTTTAACTGGTTTCACTCCAACGTTTAACTCACTGCAGCCCTCATGCTTCTGTTTTGTTTGTTCGTTTTCATTGCAGTCACTTATAAATCCCCGGAAGGCAAGTGAGAAATAAAAGGAAAAGAAAACATAAAATGAAAAAGCGATGGTAGCCTCATGGATGAAAGACTCCCATTAGACAAATCTGAATGTTCATGAGCATATAGAAACATTCAAATCTTCCCACATCAGGCAACCTGGATGTGATTTGAGTCATCAAATCACAGAATGGTTGTGGTAGGGAGGGACTCTAGAGCTCATCTGGTCCAACCCCCCCTGCGGAAACATTTCTGCCATGGTAGCAGCAACACCAATGGCTTATTTTGTCTTTTATAATTAAAGGTCATTAAAAAGCTACACAGTTGCAATCCTGAATGCCTACAATGATGCTAAAATCACAAAATCCCCATGTATGTTTTCAATCAGCAAATACTCAAAACATACATGAAAGTTGGTATCTGTCTAAGGTGTTTCAGTTTTAAATGAAAGCAGGGCTGCTGGATTTTGTGCGGGGGGGGGGGGGAAGAAAAAAAAAAACAAAACCAAAACAAAAAAAAACCCACCCAAACCCCCCCAAAAGTAGATGGCCCAATAAAAACACTTGTACAAATTAAATTTGTAAGAAACATCCTCAGAGGTGTCCAGTCACAAAAAGGACATCCAAACCCCTAAGGATAGGCAATTTAGAAGTAAAACCACTCAGCGTCTAATGAAAATTGGGAGGGGTCATTAGGACAGCACAGTCAGCCACAGGCTCTGAAAAGTTAGCCAGCAGCTCACCTTATTCACCCAGAAACACATGCATCTGCTAACAACATTCCTCCACTACACATACACATACACATACTCACCAGCTCACACAGCTCATTGGGATGATTCAGAGAGGATAATGGAGTAATTCCTATTACAACTGACACAGATAAAGCAATACCTCCACTAGTGATGAGCTTAACACCTGTACGAAAACTGTGGGTCAAATCTACTATCTATGCCACCTGTTGTAGATAGGTATGGACTGAATTTGTCTACACATGCTCTGTGAGGAGAGGCTGAGGGAACTGGACTTGTTTATTGTCGATAAGAGACAGCTTTGGGGAACCTAACAGCAGCTCCTCCATCCCTATGGGATGACAGGCTCTTCATAGCAGTGTGTAATGGGGATGAGAGACAACACGTAAAGATAAAATAAGAAAGGTTTGGACTGGGTATAAGGAAAAATTTCCTCACCTTGAGGAAAGCCCAGCAGTGCTGCAGATGATATGCCATCTCCTCCTCCAGAGGCTTTCAAGACCCACTTGGATAAATCTCTAAATGACCCAGTCTGACCCCATAGCTGGCCCTGCTTTGAGAAGGACATTGGACTAGAGACCTCCTGAGGTCACTTCACATCTGAACTATCCTATGATCCTGTAAATGCAATACCTTTCAGACCTGTATTGTTTGTCAAATTTTCCTGAACTTCTCCAAAATACTTAAATGTTATTGCAGATACAGTTAGAAAAGGACATAGAAACAGCATGACTGCATAAGCCCCACGTCCTCAGGAAACCTTTTTAACAAAATGTAATAATTTAGGCATTAAAGAAGTAAAAGATACAAAGAACTGATTGACTAAAACCCAAAGAGAATTAACAAGAAAACAAAAATGAAAGTTCATTGCTGGCAGCTGCTGTATTGCTAGAACTACAACATGCAGTTCACTAAGTAGCTGAACTCAGTACAGTTCTCCCATCTTACCTCTTACCTTCAGAGCAGCTTAGACAGTATTATTAATATGCCATCAGTTAAATGAAAGGTAAACTTGAAAGTTGCGGATATATTTTTATTTACTCCTGTGTTTCTTTCTTCTGAAAAAGAAACTACTCAGAAGAAGAGGAAGTAGAGAGCATTAAGATTTATTCAGACCAGAAAAAAAAAAAAAAAAGAAAGCAAAAAGCACCAAAAATATCAAAAGTGTATTTTTTTTTTTTTTAACGTAACTTTAGGTGTCCTTGAATTAAACATCCTAGAAAACTGTGTTGCTATGCTGTGTAAGAACAAGAAAGCAGTTCTTTGTCAACAAAGCTTCCACTGTGTTAAACTCCATTCAAGAAGGCACTTCAAGACATGCTGAAGTGCTCTTCTGGATTAATCTGAAAACATCAGTGCTGTGCTACATAGTGCATGGTGCGGAACAGATAAGTAAGGCTGAAAGATGAATCAATCAATGAAGTTGTAGGTAAGTACCCCCAGGGAGATATTCATTACCTATCCCTGACTATCTGAAAGCTGATGATACTCTTGAAAGGGTGGTTCTGCCGACCTGAAGCAACTCGCAGAAAGCAAGTTTTTCCATCTCTTCACAGCTTCTAGAAAGGAGGAAATATATTCTTTTTCTCTGTTCAGACCTAGAACTTACTAGTGATAAAATGTCTGTTACTCTGCCCTCAGAGCAAGAGAGAGAGATTAACAGCTGGCAATATTACTTAGCCTTTTTGTGTTTTTTCTGTACTGTGAAGTAGAACAGCTACAGAAGACTAACATCCGGAAGTAGAAAGTATTGAAAATTATGAAAAGATGCCACTTACTGAAGCGAAGAACCAGTATAAAATGTTGCTTGGAGTTGACTCTTCTCACTGACCTCTCATTTTTTCTGCTAGCAATGCCACTAATGTGAACTTCTGTTCACACAGTTATCAAAGTATCTGAAAGGAGTTTACAAACCTTCAAAACAGTAGTTTCCATTCAGGATGTGATTCCAGATCTCAAAGTCAACTGTACTTGAAAGTCTGACAGTTAAGTTCACTGGGGAAAAGAGGATGAAACCCCAAGTAAATGTGAGGAATTGCTGAGAGGTGGAAGAGATTTTAGAGTGCCTTAGAACATGACCTTTGCTTCTCAATGTGCTTCTGTCAGCATATGGAAAATACTGGCTCTGTGTACACATACTCTGATATAAATTGAATAGTTACACATAAATACACTTGTTATTTATAACTGATAAAAAAGCATGAAAAAAGGAAACCAAAGACTCAGTGTTGGTATATATATATATATATATATATGATCATATTGATTGCATTTATCTGCCTACAATGACATTCTCTTTTAAACATTTATTGCTTCATGAAAAAGAGTTCATTTACAGAAAAGTTATCCAGGTGCTTATTGATACTATATAACTAACGTACACATTAAGTTTGTTTCTGGCAAGTGTCAAGTTTAATGATGTTCAGGTATTTACGAAGCGTTACCAGGATTTCATAATTCCTGTCACAATGGAAGATTACTGATCTGCTTCCATTGAAGTACATTTTCATTTACCTTATTTCAGACTGAGAGCAACAACTACAAATAATACCTTTTGGATAAATTGGCATTTTAATTAAGGACTAAACTAGTGATATCCAACAGCAGAAAGGCATGTAAGCCTTCATTCACAAACCCACTGGAGAGCATATATTTGCTCTCAGCCTCCACTTGGAAGTCTTTACAAACAGATCCCTACTCCAGAGGATCAGCGATGTACACTAAAAGATGATCAACCTCCCCATACTGCCTCTTCAGAGGAAACTGTCAGCAAAATCAAAAAATACTGCTGCTGTTATGCAGCAACATAAATTCACACACTTCTAAATGTACAGTGAAAACTGACGAAGCTGTAGTGGAGAAAACGAGCAAATTTAAGATATTTTAGTAATCTGTAGAGATTTTTATTGTATAGTCTCCTGTGACTTTTTCTGCAGAATTTTCAACAAATTTGACAGAACACACTCATGCCCCCACCACACTCATTAGTTTTTCCTCATCTGTGCTACTCTTCATGCCATGTTTAATCACTGACCGCTAAAATACTAGCTGCTGACATGACAGGGGGCATGCCAATGTGCCAATGGTTGGGCCATTGTAGCACTCCTGTCCAGTTTAATGGAACAGCCATAACGTAAGGATACAGAAACAGCCCAGTAATCATGTCAGAAGTAGGAACAAGTACAGACAGGTTTAGAAACTACAGATTAGTTTTAGTTAACTGACACCAAGTGTTTTTGGCTACTATTTATTTATGCAGGAAAGAGCACTTGGCAACTGAGGCAAGGTGAGAGCCATTCTTATGACTGAATATAAACCAAGTATCCACACACTCTTCAACAAAAAGTAGGACATCCAAGTCCAGCCTGGAAATAGGAGTCTCTATGGCAAATTTAGAAAAGAAAATTTCAAGTAAGAGAACTTGTATTCATAGGAAAGAAAACATGTTAGCACCAGGTAATGTAATTTCATCACTGCAGATTGACACAAGGAAGCAGAACTCATCCTAGAGGGGTATTACAACCTGATATTGCAGCAAACAAGATGCATGTTTTTCACAGGCTTATCAGCTTGCCTTGAGACTACTTGTTTGCATTGTAGAGGCCATAACAATACATTAAGAAGTACAGATGTCAAGGAGACTTGTTTCATTTCCTGTAAATATCCTTCAATTCCTCCAACTACTTTTCTATGAACCAATTTTAAAAGGTGAAGAAAACTTGTCTGAACCTGCCTGCAATCCACTTTGTCACTGCTGAACAGGCAAGTCTGTTACCTTGTCAGAGGGAAGACAGGGTACTGTTTTCAAATAATATGAGTACCGTGTATGCTCCTGGCATGTATCTAGAAATCAATGATGCGAAGTCTCTTTTTCCTTTACTTCTTATTCAGTAAAAAAAAAACAAACCCACAAAACCTTTGAGGGTTAAGATCCATGTCAGCAGCTGTACTAACCAGACAGTATGGATTCACATGCCAAGAATTCACGCATCACAAGCAAGCTCACGCATGAAGACTAGATTTTTTTTAGATAAAACTAAATCCAGAGTAAGCAGGAGTGCCGATAGTCAGAAAACTTGGCAAGAAACCCAAGAAGCACCCAACAGCAATGAAACCTGTTTATGATGAATCTACATAGCTGCCAATTTGCTACAGTCTAATATTGAGTTTGAACCCTTGCTGAGCCCTTACACAAGTGGATATCCACAAACGATACTTGGGCATTATACTCCTAGCTCCAGCTGTCTGGAAGACCTCACACTGGCATAAAGTGGCCAAGTACTGCTTTTTCACCCTGTCAAAAAGAGGCATTTCTTGTTCTCAACTCCAAAGTGCTGCAGCTGTAACAGCAATGTCTCCTAAAACCAAATATATTCTCAGCTCCCAAGCACAGCTTTTCATCATTTAAAGTCAAATTCAAAGTAATAGCACCCATTTTCAAGGTACTTCCTAGCCTGAGTTCCAGGGTACATTAAAGCTTTAAAGTCTATGCCAGATCCAGGGAGAAGTCAGTTTACTCCTCAGGCACAGTGCAACTCACTATATTATCAGTTTTGAAAAGACTGGGCTTAGCTCTGTGGGAAACAACTTTTTTTTTTCCCGAGAGCCAGTCATTCCAGAAGTCTAAGGTCTTCTATGACTCTTTTCTAAATATCTGACCCCATGCATTGCTTTTACCTTGTTGTCATTACTACGGATATATGGTAAAAAGAGAATTACAAATTAATTTCAGTTTCCTTTAGGTTTGTGAACAGTATCTTTCATTACCTGTCTTTGTATGTGATATCCTTATTTCTTCTTTCTCCCAGATCTCTCAATTGTTTAGGTGGACAAGTAGACAGCAGATATTTTGACTGACTCAGGGTTTAGTTTAAGCATTCGTTTGCTGCCCTTCATAATGGATGTGGGTCTGAGCTACCATGCTCTGTCTACACACAGCTGCTATTTAGAGTATCTCCTCTAGACACAATGACCAGACTTCCTTCTTAACATGTTAGAACTTCACGTGTTTGGATTTTTACCCTTATATGGATGTAAGCTTGAAATTAGGCATGTTAAAAAATTACATGGGGACAAAGAGCCTGGCAGACAAACAGACCACTTAACTGTACAAGTATTTCCTTGGAAATTTCTCCTTTAAATGACCATAAAAGACATTTCAATACTCTTGTTTTTCCCCTAGGACTTGAGAATACTAAATACCTTAAAAATGCATAAGTACAGGTTGTATGAACGGGAGGGAATGTAAAAAAATTATATTT
Organism: Pezoporus flaviventris; assembly: GCF_033815535.1. Classification (NCBI taxonomy): domain Eukaryota; kingdom Metazoa; phylum Chordata; class Aves; order Psittaciformes; family Psittacidae; genus Pezoporus; species Pezoporus flaviventris. The sequence continues at coordinate 28,862,813 of NW_026892579.1, read as the reverse complement.
GATCTAGGAGGCCATAGGCTGCCATTATGCATGCTCTTCATTACCTTTCTCAGGTAACAGGATATCTGTATTTAAACTGCTTAGTGAATAACATACAGCATCCAGGTAAGACATTATGAAATCTATATGAATATTTGTATAGAACACGATAAAGAACTACAAAAGAACTCAGAAAATTAAGTAAACGGAGACATTAAATTTCAGCTGAAGAGCAATATTTTTCAGCCTATTTGTTTTCACCAATACAAATCCAGTGTATGCCCTGCTTTCTTTAGAAGCAATTCTTTCCTCCAGTAAAGGTAGCTGGCAGGTAAGCCTTTGATTGTAAGCATGTGAAAGAACTGCCATGCTTAGAATTGTCAAGCTAATGAAAATGCTCGTTATAGCTCTGTGTATCTGGTAACATCTTTATCCCTTTCTGTCTCTTCCAGTTTATATGTCACCTTCCTGAATTACCTCACTATTACTGTTCATTAACAGACATACAAAGAAGTCATTCTGCTGAGATCTTTTTTTCCAGCACACTGACAAAACAGTAGTGAGGTCTCTAAGGGTGGCCAGATTTGAGAACTGTCCTGCTTCACAGCAAACATCATGCCCAGATGAAAAAGCTCATGCTGCTGCAGCTTGCATATCATGAAATATTTAATAAACAGGGAAAATGCAATTCATAATGAAAATGTTAAAGGAAATCACTCAGTTTGCCTGCATCTTATGTCTCAGACTAACAAGCCTTTCATCTTGTTACACGCCTGCCATTGACAATCTCAGCAGCTGGTAAAAAGAAACATCTGTCAATCTGTTCCTCTTCTTAATGGTGCAAAAGACAAAGAATTTGAGCAAACTTGCACTGACTCAAGTACGCTGAAGAGTTTGTCAGTTGTCTTGATTAGCACCAGAAACAGCCTCTCAAGTTCAGAAAATGCCATGGGCTCATTCTCAAAAAAAGAAGAAAATTTCCAGGAGCACACCATGTTGCAAGACTATCTGTTCCACTGCAGTTGTTTAAGTGCTGAAAGAGCTGGCAAAAGGGCTTGCTAAGCCACTCTCCATCATCTATCAGCAGTTCAAATCTAGTGGGCAGATCCCAACATGACACCTCTCTACAAAAAGGGAGGGAAGGAAGGAAGGAAGGCCCTGGAAACTACAGGCCTGTCAGCCTGACCCCAGTACCAGGGAACGTCATGGAGCAGATAATCCTAAGCTAGATCATAAAGCACACATGGGAGGAGGGATCAGGACCAGTCAGCATGGGTTCATGAAGGACAGGTCCTGCTTGACCAGCCTGATGTATGATAAGGTGACCCACCTGGCTGATGTGGGAAAGGCTGTGGACATTGTCTGTTTGGACTTAAGTAAAGCATTTGGCACTCTCTCCCCCCGCTTTCTCCTGGACAAATTGGCTGCTCATGGCCTGGATACATAGATACTTTGCTGGTTTGGAAACTGGCCAAGTTGAAACTGAGCCCAAGAGTGGTGGTAAATGGTATCACATCTAGTTGGCAAACAATCATTAGTGGTGCTCCTCACAGCTCAGTGTTAGAGCCAGTGTTGTTTAATATCTTCACTGATCATCTGGATGAAAGAATCGAGTGCACCCTCAGTAAATCTGTGGATGACACCGAGTTGGCTTGGAGTGTTGATCTGCTGGAGGGTAGGAAGGCTCTACAGAGGGATTTGCATAGGCTGGATTGATGGGCTGTGGCCAGTGCTATGAGGCTCAACAAGGCAAAGCGCCAGGTCCTGCATTTGGGCCACAACCTCATGCAGTGCTACAGGCTTGGGGAAGAGTGGCTGCAAACATGTTCAGTGGAAAAGCACCTGGGGGTGCTGACTGGTGGCTGAACATGAACCAGCTTGTGCCCAGGCAGCCAAGAACACCAGCGGCATCCTGGCTTGTATCAGAAATGGTGTGGCCAAGCAGGGCCAGGGCAGTGATCATCTCCCTGTACTCAGCACTGGTGAGGCTGCACCTCGAATCCTGTGTTCAGTTTTGGGCCCCTCACTACAAGAAAGACATTGAGGTGCTGGAGCAGGTCCAGAGAAGGGCAACAAAGCTGGTGAAGGGTCTGGAGCACAAGTCTGATGAGGAACAGCTGAGGGACCTGGGGTGGTTTAGTCTAGACAAGAGAAGGCTCAGGGAAGGACCTTATCACTCTCTGCAGCTATGTGAAAGCAGGCTGTAGTGAGGTGTGAGACAGTGTCTCCTCCCAAGTAACAAGTGATAGGACAAGAGGTAAGGGCCTCAAGCTGCCCCTGGGGGGTTTACATTGGGTATTAAGAAAAATCTCTTCACAGAGAGGATGCTCAGGCATTGGAACAGGCTGCCCAGGGCAGTGGTGGAATCACCATCCCTGTAGGTGTTAAAAAAAACATGTAGATAAGGCCCACAGTGACAAGAGTTAGTGATGGTCTTGGCAGTCTTGGGGTAATGGCTGGACTTGATGACCCTAAAAGTCTTTTCCAACCTAGCTGATTCTATGATTCTACGAAAACAGATCTGCTCAGGCTCAGCCCAACATAAGAACTGTACTTGGATACTGAGCTAATAATGAAATCAGTATTTTTGTGGAAGTGTTTCTTTTCTCAACAAATTTAACCATTTTATACAAAGAGTACTCCATCGGGACTTGGTATGTATATTGCTGGGGCTTTTTTAATGCTGATAAAAGTCATACAGCTTTCCCTTTGTTTTAGAACAGATACCACCAATAACAATAGCTGACAGCACTCCCAAATCCATCATTTCATTTTTATGCAGTAATGAAAACAGAAGAGAGATTTTTGTTTCCATCAGAAAACATCCAGCAGTCTTAGTACTGGAAAGGTAAAATTGCTGATAATCGCTGGGAGCATGTCACTTCTTGCACACACACATCATTATGGCTGTCCAGCCAGATGACTGAGAATATTAATGTTCATTTTAGAAGTACTTGTTAAGAAGGATGATCTGAGAAAAAATACGTGTCTTTACACACATGTACAAAAACAGAACGTACAAGTGTCACAATTTAAGCCCAGCCAGTAACTCAACACCATGCAGCCACTCACTCACATCCCCACCATGGGATCAGGAAAACTGAAAGAATATTAAGAGAAAAATAACTAAATTGTGTGTGTGTGTGTGTGTGTTTCTTTTTCCCTTTTTTTTTTTTGGGGGTGGTATTTTTGGTTTTGTTTTTTTAAGAGAGGGGTAGGATAGACAAGATACAAAGTGGCACTGACACTTTGTTTTTCTTCTGGTTGGTTTGTTTTTTCAGAAGCCTCCAATTGTTTAAAAACCTTTCTTGACTTACAAGACTATTTAATTCTCAAAATCTACATGAAGCACTCAGACAGCTTGCTGATTATTGTACAAGAGAAGGCATTAGACAATAGATACAGCTTCATTTGCATTATAAAATGTTTCTGGAAAACCAGAAACCCAGGATGAAGCTTGAAGGCAAGCAATCTGAGAATCTGGAGAGAAAGGTGTCAGAACATGGCCATGAGACACATTCAAGGAAACAGGAAGCAGAAAAAAAAACAAGAAAAGAGATGAGAGCATCATTCTAGGTAATAGGAAAAAAAAAAAAAAAAAGAGAGAGGAAAGGCAAAAGTTCATGTCATACTCCATCAATCACCTGTTTGAAGACAACAATTTATCAGGCAGGACATGAGAAATCAAGGTAACAGATCTGAAGACTCTACCTGAGGGGGCAAAGAAGCAGAGATATCAAAAAGAGGAGAAACGGAAATGTTTCTGAACAGGAGCTAAAAAAAAAATGGGCAAACATAGACCCTCCCACTGATTAACCATGCTGAACTCTTACTGTTAAATATTAATTTATGCTTTCTATATAAAAATACATATATTTATATGAAATGTTTATATACACACTAACTTTTGTCTCTGTGAGCTAAATTTAACTTGGTAGCAAACCTTGCTTCTTACTCAATATTCATATGTTTAAATGGTGCCTTTAGATCTAAAATTGACACTACGGAGAAAAAGGTGAGGCTGGCAATTCTCAGGCATCAAAGTGGAAACCACCAGACGTTCCAGAGCCTGGCAATTCTTCCTGCCTCCTGGAAGGATGAGGACACACAGGACAACTGTGACAGAGCGTGTACCCTCAGGTGCACCAACTAGTAGGAATGACGGTGGAGGGGATGTGAATGGGCACTGAAAAGCCTATTTTCTTCCACATGAGCCCAAACTACTACAAAAAAGCAGAAGTGTAGGAGTTAGTTTTGTAATACAAGCTAACCAATGCTCTCTTCAAATCACAAAATCCCTGAGTGTCAAGGAGTATCCTGTGAACTTGAAATTGACCAACCATACAACCCAATGGACAGAATGAACCTGGCAGGACTCACTAGCACTCCTCCAGACAATTTTGGGGCACTGCTAAAGAGCCTTCTATCCAAGATCTGGGACTAATCACAATAAAAAGTCTGCACGCACCCTCTCTTTTGGAGGGCAGGGGACATTAATAGCATGGATGTACCAATTTTCACACCACTTGGTTTCAGTACCAAAGAACAGTCCCAGGTATACTTAATATACTTATGCAGACCTTATCTTATGCCTGCATGGATCAGAGCCTGGTGTATTAAGAACATTTAGTGATTCTCAAGTTTATTCCAGGTTTGGGTATTTTTTTTAACTGAATATAATAGGTGGGGTTAAGATTAGGTCATATTTGCCTTTTGCCTGTGGACATGTAATTTCCTTAATAGACTCTCCTTAGGGGCTTTATGAAGGTGTAAAAACAAAGAATAAAACCTGAGAGGTAATTTGTATGTTTTATCTATTCTTGCTGCTAGTCTTTGCAGATTCTCAAAAACAGCTCTAATATCTCAGGGATGGGGGAAGAAAGGGCAAAGCAGCAAAGCTTTGGAGAAGAAAGCCTGCAGTACACAGCCTGGTTAGTGTTACTCCAAAGCAGCCTTACCTGATAAAGGAAGCTTTAGCAGATAAATGAAATGAGGGTATAAAGATCAGGTCCTGCAAGGAACTTGCCAAAGGCAGAACTAAACAAAAACAATCAATTATATCATATTATATCCTTCATATAAATGAAGTTTAAGCATAGGCTACATGTTGAATGCCACAGTGGTATTTGCTAGTGAATCCTAGGAAGCCCAAGGCATAAGTCAAGCAAGGTCAAGCTAAACTGTCTCAGCAATTCAGATAAACATCACACTTTAAAATACTTCTGCAAATGAAATTGCACAGACAGACATGAAATAAATTTTTCATAGAATTAATTTCAGCTTTTAGAGGAAAAAAAAAAAAATCATATGGCATTACATTTGAGTCCGTACATCTATCTACCAGTAGTGTAGAACAGTGCAGGAAAAACACATCATTCTGTAATCAAACCAAAAGAAGTATCAACAACTTGCTAATAGAAAATATTCTTTGAATGGCACATCAAAATTCAGATTTTGGAACCTCAACATGCAAATAAGTGACATGGAACAATAATAAGCTTGTTATTCTTTCTGCATTCTTTTCTTGCTTTTCTGCCTAGAAATTGATGCTCTAACATGAAGACTCCAGTGACTTAGCCTTCATTAATCAAAAGATGTATGCTGCTCTATTTCAAAAGATGTATGCTGCTACAGCAAACATCTTTACCAATTAAAACTGCAGCACACAAATCGAAGGCTGGGCTATTGTTATAATAGAAAGACAGATTCCAGTATGTGCAAACAAAAGTGGTGTAATTATTCATGTAGTTAACTGAAAAATCTTGGAATAATGTAACTTTTCATAAGTAGTTGCCTGGCTATCTGCCAAGAGGAAATGGAAAATTTGCAGATTTACCTTTTTGTTCTATAGCATATTTTGGTTGTTGTCTATACTCTTCTATTAATCATCTCTTCCTCACACCGTATGGAAAACATTTCCTACAGACAAATTCCATGGATTTGAAAAGAAATGTTTCAGAAGAAACTATACTCCTTATTAAAGGAGAAGTATCTGAGAAAGCTCTGTGTAGGTGACCACAGAAACATTTAGCTGACAAATTATAAGCAGTGCAGAATAGGGTAAACAAAAGACATCATCAAACTGGAGCAGAATCTTTTACTTGTGTGACAGCAGCCATTAAGATTGCAACTGGTTGCCATTGGCATCAGCACAAAACATGCTGTGAAAATATACTACATTAAATACAAATATAAAAACACAGTGCGAACAGATACGTTCTAAAACCATGATATTTAAGAAAAAATAAATGTCTATAAAATCCAGGGCTAAATTCAAGTGCTTAATTCATACCAAAATTAAGAGGAATTAGATGACTAAATATCTGTTGAAGACCCTCCTTAATGCTTATGAATAAGGCCAAGATTGGATCACGAAGTTCTCTACAGATGAGTATAGCACTAGATCCAACGGTACAAAACTTGCATACCTTCCAGATTAAAGGGTTCTTTTGAGATTCAGGTTCCACCAAATATGCTCAGATCAAGAAACACACCATTATGAAACCAAAGGGAATAAGACAAGAAAAATGCATCACTTGTTTTCAGTGAATATGAAATAATCCATTCCCTGTTTTTACTTGTCTGCTTTTCCCGTTATGTACCATTCAAAACAAAAAGTGTTATCTGAGCAATGAACATAAATATACAACACTTTTCAATACTATTGCTTTAAGAAAGGAAAGGACTAGTCATTCTTTAGATTGTTACCACAGTAAGAAATTGTTGAGATAACAAGTTTTCCACACGTAGTAACAATTTTTATTTTCTTTTACTGTTGATCTCTACACACAAAGAACAACTGAGTTTATATTGAAATCTTTAATTTTTATAATTTACAATTAATTTTACTTACGGAAGAATGAAAGCTTTGCAGATATCTGCTTATTGCCTGACAACCAGTAATTATTGTCTGATGAACTCATGTCTGGATCCTAAAAAAACACCTTATCACACTGGAGCAGAAGTCTTTCTGCAATGGTCAGAACCAGCTCTGTTTTGGTTTCTTTTCACTGGGAGAAATGCACAAATGTCTTCCAAATCAAAGCACTTTTTATGTTGGTGCAAAAAAAGAAGGGTGACACTTTCAAAACCATGGCATTATTTAGGAGCCTAGCTCCTACCCTCAAAACTCAAGAAGTCACCTAACGCTAACCGTAAACGCAGAATGATTGTATATTCATTTCTAGAAACCATATTTCTGAAGGAATGCAAGTATCTAATAGGGCGAGCACCAAATTCTGGACTCAGACAAACTATTCACAAAGCATAACAAATTTCTGAAAGAGTTTAACTATTCTGGAGACTATTAAAGCTGCTCAATAACCATATTCTTCAGACCATAACTCTGGGTATAGGCAGAGACATCTGGTCTCCATTACAGTGAGGGGAAAAAAACAAACACAAGACAACACAAAACCACCAGACTGAACCTGTTCTTGGTAATTCCTAATCAAGTTATCAAACAAGACATATTAGGAGAGCAAAAGATGTTGATGGAAGAACGGGAATTTGCCGCTACAGAAAAACAGCCTGTTTTGTGTGGCAGGGGAAATCTCAGCTTCCCACCTGCCTACAGAGTTCTGCGGGCACTGAGGCAACACTTCAGAAAGCATTTGCAGAAGGATGAGGTAATGGCATCATAACTTTTAAAGGAATCTCATCTCACATATGAAGGACTACAACAAAAACACAAACATTACACAAGCAAACAAACAAACAACAGATCTTTCACAATTTGACAAATCAGGAGTCATCTTAAAATTTCTACCTAAAAGACAATTTCCCTTGGGCATTTACATGAACGGGGACCCGATTCAAACATAACGACCAAGAATTAAACTCTAGGCTGCAAGACACATACCTTTAAAAGGCTCCATTATGTAACATGCCTAGTATTTAAGACACTAAATAGTCATAAACATGCTAACACAAAAAAGTAATAAAACTATTACTATGTGCATAATAAAACTTAATCGTTCATCTACTTGCAGTATTTTTTCAGAATTTACAAAATGTAGTTGCCTCTACTAAGCATTATCAACTTTTATTTCCATGTTATCTCATACATTATTCTCGCTATTAAATCTTCATTACTAAATATTAAAGAGGTACAAATAAAAGTGTTTGTTTAAAATTTAAAAATTGGTTTCTGATACAAAACTGATGAAATGGTTAATAGTAGAATGGATACACACAGTCACTACTTACAAGGATTTTTCTTTCTGAAAATCTGTTGCTAAGAATGCATAAAATTATGTAAAAAGCTGAACAGGAAGCTCCTCAATTTTGAATAACAGAACAGTATATCCCCTCAGAGAGAGAGAGAAGTTTAACAATTCATCCACTGCATCTCAATAACATTTTTTTTGCAATTTTTGAGGTGTAGGAACTGAGATGCAGTTTACAGATGTCAACCTGAGGACCATCACATGGGAAGCATAATGCTATTTCCTTGAGGATCTGTAAGAAGTGGAACGAAGGTAAGCTTCATGGGCATATCTGAACTAGGAGATGACATCTCAGTAATGAATGACTGGGTGGGTGGCAGAACCAAGAATATGATTATGAAAAGATGTGAAGACAGAAATATATTCTGTTTGGTGTGAAAAAAACCACAGGTGAAATTCCACGAAAGGACAGTAACTACCAAGAAGGTTATTTCAGAAGCGTTTTGAAGGGATACAAATAAGGCTGATTTAAGCTGTCACCCAGACAGAAGGATGTGGAAGCAACAAGAGATGAAAACAGTCTATGTGAGAAAATTAGCTGGGTAGACGGATAGAAAAGACTGATCCTACATTGACCAACACTGTGCTTATAGCAGGAAAGAGGGAAATGAACCCACATTCTCTCCTGACACCCTTGGGTTTGGGTAACACCCTGAATTGTCTTGTGTGTATCTGGCATTGAAGGCAGTGTGATATTCCTAGTCAGAGGGATTGGCTATTAGCTATGCAAGATGCATAAATAAATTGTAAAACCAATAATGCAAATATTACAGCTGTCAAATATAGATCGTGTTATGAATTATTCTGCACTGTGCTGTGTTTGTCACAGTCTAAAATTTATTAAGTCATGGATAATGCAGAAAGAAGAAAAAGATCTCACAACAGATGTTAGTCCCTTAATCAGAGCAGTGAAGATTCTGCAATGACATGCAGCATAAAATAACCTGAGCATAATTGTAGTCGCTTCACAATGAAGTCAAAGCAATCATGGCAAAAACTGGCTGTCCACCTACACATCTTCTATGTCCACCTAAACATCTTACACGTTTTGGTTATTTTTCTAATTTAAACATGGCACGGGGGGGGAGGGGTGTAATTTTTTTTTAATTCACTGCAATGATAGTGATTTAATAAATGGCACATAATAAAAATCCAAAAGATGTGGGGTTGCCTTAAGAATGGTCTTGAACACGGTAGTACTTCTAAATCTTCAAAAGACCAGTTCAATTCTCACAGAGATTATTATGTCCTTGTTTCACTCCTACTACTTCTACTCTAAGAGCAGCACTGTTGAGCAGTGCACTGGATCCTCACTGTGCAAAGCCTTCTGGTCCGAAGTTTCACCATCAGTCTCCAGTTCACACAGATTTTGGCTACTTTCTGTCACTATCCTCAAAACATGCTCACTTCGTCTGAATGGCTCTGCAGAAACAGCATAAGTTATGATAAGGAAGATGAAACCTGATTTTCTATTCCACTGAATACAGGATATTCTAAAAAGATATAAGGTATTTGCTCACTGTGCTACCTTATTTTTAGTAAAAAGGATGACGTTTGTCAGCCATCTGTATACTACAATATATACTTCCAGAGGCTCCTAAGCAAAAGCAGAATTCTTCAAAATATTCCAATGCTATATGCTTTCTATACAGCCTGCAATTGTATTGATACTGTACAGATAAATCACTATCTTAACATCAGCGTAATTGAAGGCAGAAATGAAGGCTGGAACGCAAGCCACTACAAAATATGAAAACGTGGCGTGGCATAAAAGTGAAAAATGGCAAGATTTCCTACTTCATAAAGGATCTGTTGTCTCATCATTGCCTTCATAGCCTTCTGTTATAAAGTAAATTACTTTAATCTATACTTTTATAAATGTATTTGTCAAAGGAGATGTTCATTGCCATGTACTTATAATCTGGCTTCATGAAAAAGATGATACAGAGATCCTTTGATAAAAGAAAGATTGTATTTTCAAATACTAGTTGATCTCCAGAGTGTCACTGACCATTTGATAGACTCTAGAAACTGCACTTCTAGGCAATGCAATTGTTATGCTTTTACTAGAACCTTGACAACTTACACCTCACATCAAAATAAAGGTGTAAATAAACCCCAGCCTAGCCCAATTATCAAAGAAGGATCAAATGACTAACGACTGCACCATGTCAGCCTTTGTATGCTAACACAAGTATAACAGTGACCTGGAGGAGTGAATTTTAGCAGCAGTTTCTGACAGACACTGTGCTTAGAAGGAGTCTTATAACCCCAGAAGATGGTTTCTCACAGTGTCTAAGATCTCAGCAGATACATGAGGGTAAGTACATTTATTTCCAAAGGGGTATGCATGCAGTCAGTACTGTATCATCCTACCCACCTGTCTTCCTATGAATCTAAACTATACCATAGGAAGAAGAAAAAAAAGAAAAAAAACCTGTGTTTTAATACGTTCTCTATTTCATGTGATTCTTCAAACACAAACATATAACACCCCCACAAAGCATTGATTATCAAAGTACAAGCAAAAAGGTTTGAGTAACCAGCCTAAAGACAACTACATCTATGTATGTATAACTAGCAAGCATCTTGTGGTATAATCAGCAGAATAACAACAGACATTAATAAAGTACCTGTCCCTGCAATTTACACCTCTGGCCACATAAATTTCTTCTCACTTCTCATGATCAGGCAAAATAAGTACAATGAACATAATTTAGCTGCTGTATGTTTTCTGTTTTGCAATGAAAGTATGCCTGTGCTTTACTGAAAAAGCATTTACTTATGTTTATTGTGATAAGGTTAAAACAGATTGCATTGCTATTTTCATGTACTCCTCAGCTACTAATCTGTCTTGATTGCTGATGAATTCTTTATAGTGTGATGTTATAAATATTTCTTATAAACATTAATATGCCATTTTTCATAATGAATATATGCATTGTTGAATACATGAATTTTGAAATATTTCGCCTGTCCAATGCAACCTAATGCTGAAACACATGTTATGTTACTCAACTTGAGTGTGTTTATTATGCCTTGGAAAATTATGAATCTGATCAGCTCAGAAGTATGTATCATTATATAAGTCACAAATACACAAATATGCAATCTCACTGATTAAAACCCCATTTTTCAAGGTTTATCAGCAAATCTGTATACACACGGCTTAAATATACAATGAAAATAACCCTCATTTGTTTGAGCATATTTTTCACTGATAGCAAAGAAACACAGGATCTTAAAATAAATGCCAAAGTAAAATGAGAAGAATAACGACTCTGACATTTATTAACAAGGAGAAAAAATATCTCAAGAAGAAAGTGAATTAAATGCTGGCACAGACCCCAGTAAGAATAAATAGGAATAATTCTAAAACCAGTCTTCAATTTAATCCCTTCAACCCAAATTATGGAAATACACTACTGAGGTTCTCCATCTTTTAACACCATCATGAAACACTGACACAATTAATAAAGCATCTACCACCTCAAATGGAACCATTTTTATAATACATCTGTTTTCACATTTTTCATTACATATTTATCATGGTTCCAAAGGGCACAGTTACAGGTTCGCCTGCTGCAAAAGCCAGGAGGTAGATGAAGCAGCAGAATGAGGTTACAAAGAGAACAGAAACACAGTGATCAAATGGCACAGACAGAGAGCTTGCTGAAAAGACTGAAGAGCCATGAAAGGGGAATACAGTCAAAAGGTCAACACTGTTGAACAAGTCTCCTGGATGCTTCCATACAGCAATCGTCTTCCAGCTTTTGGCTTCTTTCACATCACTATTGAACATAGAATACATTAGACTATTTCTGTTGGAAGGGACCTACAATGATCATCTAGTCCAAAGCCTGATCCAAGTCTGGGATGCCCATGTTAAAGCATGTTATTAGATCACTATCCAAATTCCTCCTAAACACTGACAGGCTTAGGGCATCAACCCAGGGAACATCAACATTCTCCAGGGAACATGTTCCAGCATTTGAAAACCCTCTCCATAAAGAAACATTTCCTAATGTCCAGTCTAAACCCCCCCTGGCACAGCTTTGAACCATTCCTACATAACCTGTCACTGGATACAGGCAAAGATCCTACTCAAGTTGTCCCCAGTCTCTTCCCTTAAGTGTCACTAAAAAGACAGGTGGGGAGCAAAAGCTCACAAGCACATATGGATATGATGGAAGACTTTGATGTTTTATGGGTTCTAATGAAGAAGTTGTTCTGCTTGTCCAGACTGATTTGCATTCTTGTGCTATTACAGCAGTGGTATGTATCAATGTATGATAGGTGCTAACAACTTACGAAAACAGATTTTAGCTGTATCTGCAAAAATTAGTTGAGAAACTTTTACTACAACTTGTTCCAAGATCAGGCAAGTCATCTAGCTTCTTATAGCTAAAACAGCAAGAGTACCCAAAAGTTACGCATCCAATCCATGCTTCTGAGCTTGCATAAGGTATGCTGGTTATCACCTAACTTTTCTTTCTTTTTAAGCTTAACTTTTGCTCGGCTTTCCACTTGTGTGGTTCTCCTTCGCCAAAAGAAATAATACCATATATGGAAAACAATAAGAAAACTCAGCAGTCGTGCTATAAAAAGCCCTACCAACAGGAAAACAAAAAGTATAATCCATTTACCAGATACGGGATTGAGAAAGAAAAACAACCCTAAGCAAACTCAGTACCCAGGAGGAAAACCTCCATGACCATTGATACCGCATTCCTGGTGAAGAACTGGGATGCTGACAGCTCACAAAACCATCCTGCCCTTAACCTAGGACCATGGGTGACTGGAGAGGTGAGAAATCAGAAGAGAGAAGCAGATACTTACAGTTATTGCGTATTACTAATAAATCGCAATAGAAATTTTTATTCTTTTGAATGCATTAGCATTGTTACAGCTGGAACAAAAATATGTGGTTGTTATATTTTGATTAGATTGCTAAAGCATTAATTACAGCAACAATAAATTCTAATTCTTCAATCCTCCTACAGAGTGCATCGGTTTTGATTACCCATGAGAAATTATGTAAATAGGAAAGAATCTTTGTGTTTCCTCCTGGAGACTGAGAACAAAATGACAAGTGTTAAAACACATAATGGAACATTGCATGGAAGAAATAAAAAGAAATTCCAAATAACTGGTTTTCAGATGTTTGAAAGAGCATGCTACTGTTACAACAGTGGAATAATGTGGCAAAACTTAAAATGAGAAACAGAAATTATCAGCAGCTTTAAGCTATGGGCATGAATTGTTTGCTACATGATGGGCAGAAGTCGGGTCCGTTTTTATTGCATAGACAACCCAACCTCCACAACTTTGTAGACCTCAATAAAATCCCTTCAAGAGTCATTTCCATCTTTCAGAAGGCACAGAGAGTACACATGCTAACACCAAGGCTGGCATCACAGCTTACTGGAGCTGAAGTAGCTACTGGACCAGTGACAACCCGCTGCAGCAGGGAGTACCCAGCACCTACACATGAGCTCGCACTGCTGCTTCCCTGGCTATCTCCTGACCATGTCAATGTGAGCAATGCCAGTCTAAGGCGAAGCATCAAAAAGGGACATGTGGGAGAGTTACAAAGTAATTTACAAGGTGATGGTCATTTTCTGTCATCTAATTTGTAACAACTAAATATTCTCATTTTGTTAGGCTCATCTGGATAACGAAAAAACTGATGCTATTCCCGTTCTGCATATTCTTTCCTCCTCCTGATGCCACTCCCACAGATGTACACATTCACATCCCTATTACACCAGCTCTTGCTGAGATTCTCATCAGCTAAAAAGCATTTGAGCTATTACTGATCAAGAACAGTGTTGGACTGAATTTTCAAGGATGCTGTCAAGTTCAGTTTTATATACACCACACTGGAATTTCACCATTCTGCAATTAACTGGGAATTCATTTAAAATTACTTAAAACTTATGGGAGAAAGATCATGTATCTCATGAAGACCAATTTATTTTATGGACATAAAATCCTCCCAAGAGTGTCCCTAATCCACATAATTTTTGACTGATGTTTGCAACAGAACATTTTCATCAGCAGATATTCAAATGAAAATACACGTCTGACCATCTTTTTAATGAGTTCACAGTCAGAGAGTACATAACCATTATTCCATATAAAGCTGGAAAAGCTCACTACAAAGGTGACCAGTACACACGCAGGGATTGCAGAGTTAATTTACTGAACTGCTCTCCAAGTTGCACTGAGAGGGCTGAAGGTAAGGAATCAAAGGTGCAGAGGCAAGAAGGAATAACCAAATGAAGAAATGATGGAGTTTAAACTACAGAAAAGGTATCTGCAGAAAGGCTACCACTGGAAGATAAATGTTTCCCAAAATCAGCAGTGCCATAGAGTCCAGGGAAACAGGTTGCGCAATTTCCATCACATGGTGTTTCAAGATCAATCTGAGCAGAGGATCTTATAACATAATTGATTCACTTTAGGCCTTGGCAATATAGAAGATGTGACTTTCCAAAGAGCCTTATTTTTCTGTAATTCAACATATTTTTAGTATTTCATGCTGCTAAGACATTTCTATTTAGCCAAAATCTGCATGGGGCTTGTTGTAATATAACACATTGCATGTATCATCCCTGGACTGGAAATAAATTAACACTGGTTTACACATTCATAAAAAAATACACTTGCGGAGTATCAACTTGAAACATTAACATGTATGAAGATAGACGTCAGCTTTTCCATAGGGGAGAAAAGGCAGAACATGGTAGAAATCTGGAACATCTAAGAATTCAATAAAAACAAATAGAAGAATAAAATAGTATCTTTGAGCGCTCATTTAAAGGCAAAGTAACTTTAATAGCTCAAAATGCTGAAGTAATAGTGGCTCCCAAACTTTCTGAAGCAACACCCTGTGTCAGGGAACTGGCTCCTGGGCCCTGATTGCCCCTCCATTTCTCCCCACAAGCATCTCCCACTGAATTATGTCCAGTGCTTACCTTGTAACAACTTAAGTATCCTGGAAGCTTCTCAGCATTTCTTTAAAAATCATAACTGTGTATTTACAACATACAAAAATACTTCACAAAGGAAAAGTATTAAAATATAGTGAGTCTAATACTATTCCTTCCTAAGGAGTAGTGTAAGTAACAGAGGAAGAAACACAATCAGAAAATAAAAGTATTTCTCACTGTGCACAACTAATAAAGTGGTTATGGAAAATTAATAAAGGCAAATGGATTTAAGCATAAACAACTAATAGTAATACAGTTATGAGAGAGTTAGAAGTTATTTTTTTCTCAGAAGAATCTAAAGACATTATTTATTTTTGTATATTTTCTTTGATTATTATTATTTTGTACTTCATCATATGAAGTGTGACAGTACCTACGCAGCACTCTCTGGCTGTGTTAGTGAAGTGGTCTGGTAAAGTGTTTTAGTCTCCAGTAATGCTATTACTAAATGTAGAACAGTGTTCTGCCCTTGGCTCTGCAGGCCTAATTCCTGCACTATTACAAATGCAAAACTCTACAAAGTAATGCCCAGAAGTCAACGTTTCTTAAGCTGTCCACCCCGGAGAAAGTAGTAGACTTTAACTCTGAAGACATTAAAGCACTTATTAACTACGTAGTTAAGTCAAAGATCTACACATTTCAAAACTGAAACTAATATATGTGTGTGGATTAACTCTTCACAGTTGCTGAGGGCCAGATAGGCAAAAGAAACTATGTGCAGTAAAAGCAATTACTGTTCAACATCTGAATAACTACAGAACTTGCGTTAAGATGTGGGAATCATAGAACAGGATCCACTTGTTTAAATGAAGGCTACCTTGCTTTGTCTAAAGTTTGGGTATGTAGCTCTGGAAGTGAGCATCCTAGAATAGGCAGCTAAGACTCCTCTCTAAACAGTGGAAAGCAGCGCATGCAATGGAATATTTGCAAAGACGGGCAGTCCACACAAGTGAGGTAACCCTCTTTTTCTATTCATATTCTGTCTAGAGCAAGACAGAACCTGATCCACTGAAGTTCAGTGCCCACTGCTCCCTACTGAGCATCCAACAACTAATATTAAACACATGTACCCCTCACAGGATGTAATTTGGGGTATGATAGCAGTGGTAGCCATCTTTAATGTAATTTTCCTGAGTATTTATGGATGAGTGCAGTAGCATTGGCAGAAAGCTTTCAGGCACAGCAGGGAAACATCCCGTGCTACGATGGGACAGTGCTAGGAAAAGAGGTGAACTTAGGAGGTATTCAGGCAGACAGTGTCATCCATTGGTTAACTTCCTCTTCAGTATGAAGGGATACAAATATAATCTACTGTTTCTGAAAAGAGGCTTCTCTGGAACAGCAGAAGGTGTGGCTTAATGTATTCTGCTGAAGACACTGCAGGGCATTATACAACTTCACTCTGAAAGTACTGCTACTGTTCCTTCACAGTTTGATCAACTTCATATAGACTGCTTATGCTGATTACACAAAGACTATGGTACGAAATGCATCTCAGGGAAGAGAAAAAACAGTGAAACTTTTTTTAGATCTCCTGAAAACTAGTATTTTTTAATTCCTCAAAAGTTTTTTACCAAAAAAAAAACACCACTATAATGAATATATAAGAAAAAACAGAGACCAGAAAGAGAATAAGGGAAAGGACTAGGTAGCTTTCTTAGATGGAGCTACCTAAACATGCCACATAGGGAGCTACTCACCCTATATTTAGAATTATTAAATTAGATTCCCTGTATACTAGACATCCAGGTACCTCAAACTCATGTCATCAAATGCCAAAATAAAACACAAACCTTGTATCTCTTCTTGTAACAGGAAAAATTGATTGTATTACTAGATATCATGACTAGAACTATTGCATATACCGTATATACCAGAAATATTGTATTATAGACTATACACAGGTAATTTTGAAGTTTTAATAAATGTAACTTTAATTTAAGCAGGCCCTCTAGCAATAATCAATTAAAATTATCCAAAAAACAATACAGACCTGGTAGGCACCGTTTTTTTAAACGTTTTTTCTTGTTCTCTTCTGAGAATGTTCAAGCCAGGTGGAGCTAGGGCATAGAATGAAATTTCTATAAAAACTGCAACATATTCAATAAAGTGGTGTCATGGTTTAAAATCATTTAGGCAATTCGTTCACTCACTCCCCCCCTTCTTTCCCTCCCCCTGCTCCCGGAGGGACAGAGAGGAGAATCAAAAGAATGCGACTCCCATAGGTTGAGATAAGAACAGTTTAGTAACTAAGGTGTAACACAAATCATTACTGCTACCACCAATAATAATAATGATAAGGGAAATAACAAGGGAAGAGAATACAACAACTCACCACCCGTTGACCGATAACTCGCCCCCCCTAGCCCGACAAGCACCGACCGATACCTCCTCCAACCCTGCAGTCCCAGCCCTTCTGGGTAACTCTCAGTTACATCCTGGGCATGACGTGCTGTGGTATGGAATACCTCTTTGGTCAGTTTGGGTCAGGTGTCCTGTCTCTGCTTCCTCCCAGCTTCCCTCCTCCCTGGCAGTGCATGAGGCTCAGAAAGTCCTTGGTCAGACTAAAACATCGTTATCAGCTCTGTTCCCAGGCCAAAAGTCAAAACACAGCACTGCACCAGCTACTAAGAAGGAGAAAAATGACTGCTACTGCTGAACCCAGGACAAGGGGGGAAAAAAAAAAAAAGTAAAAAAACCAGGCATTTAAGCATTTTATTTCAAAATTGTTCTAACTCACACTTGACAACAGAAGTTGTCCAAACAAGTTACTCCCAAATCTACTCTTAGTTTTCTGTATGTTAATTTTACTTCAAGTTTGCAAGGAACGTTAAATGATAGCTCAATGGTATACTACCCATGCTTAACTCGTACATAAGCACCCTGCTGCCTCATTAAAAAAGAATATCCTTGTGACTCTGTTGACAGAAAAAGCCTTCAGCATAAGTGGCCAGTCTTACCTAAGGTAAATTTGGCAGTAGAGGCCAAACAACTTGCCCAACACATGCAGGAATATGGATCGGTGCCCCCCTTCCCCAACACATCTAGCTTAAAGGTGCCTTGACCATCCTGGCAAGTCTTCTACCAAAGCAGATGTCTACCCACAAGAAGCCCTTAAGCACGTCCCTCATCTTTACCGTGTGATGAAAGCCCAAAACCACGTATTTTTCTGCTACATGCAAGGCCACCTTCTCTAGTAAATCCAGGCTGATGAGCCAAGAGCACCAGACAAAACCAGAAACAGAGAAAGCTCCATGATGGAATGATTATGCACCTTTCCTTCTCAGAAACACCTCTCCTGAGATGCAGAGATCCACAGGTCCACAGGCTACTGCAACTACTGCATGCATCAATTGCTGTACTAAAGCACCACTGCATTCCCCATCCTAAACACCACTGACAGGAGTATTAAAGAGTGCGTGAAATGAGTGTCACTGAGGTTAAGAAGGGAATGCTGTAAACCTTCTGAATGAATGGTAACTGATACAGATTTATTTCCTGAAATGCACAATGCAGACAGATTGATGATGGCATCACAAATGGTACAGTTAGAACTACTAACATGAATATCTTTCAAAATGTAAAGCCTAAAAGGGTAAGATACCTGAAATTAAGGACATGGGGAAAAAAAGTAAGTTGCCCTAATCATAGAAACATTTGGGTTGGAAAAGACCTTTAAGATCACCAGGTCAAACTGGTAACCTAACACTGCCAAGTCCACCACTAAACCATGTGCCTAAGCGTCACATCTATACAACTTATAAATACCTCCAGGGGTGGTGACCCAACCACTGCCCTGAGCAGCCTGTTCCAATGTTTGACAACCCTTTCAGTGAAGAAATTTTTTTCTAATACCCAGCTGTTGTAATTATCTAGTATCCATCTAATATCTAACCTAATCTTGTAATCTAATATCCATCCTGTTGTAATGTACTCTGATGTGTCTCCTTCCCCTCCTCCTATCTGAAATGAAGAAAAAGGCCTGAAATTTCAAGCTGCCCTTCTCATTCTACTCTGTTTCTCCTTCTCACTGAAGACAAGTGTCCTGGGTTCAGCAGCAGCAGTCATTTTTCTCCTTCTTAGTAGCTGGTGCAGCGCTGCAGCTGGTGCAGCGCTGGGAACAGCGCTGATAACACCGATGGTTTTAGATACTGCTCAAATGTTTATTCTGACCAAGGACTTTGTGAGCCTCATGCTCTGCGAGGGAGGAGGGGAAGCTGGGAGGAAGCAGAGAAAGGACACTTGACCAAGCTAGCCAAAGAGGTATTCCATACCACAGCATGTCATACCCAGGATGTAACTGAGAGTTACCTGCAAGGGCTGGTTCACACTGCGGGGTGGGGCGAGGTATCGGTCTGCGGGTGGTGAGGTGTTGTATTCTTTTTCCCTTGTTATTTCTCTTATCGTTATTATTATTCGTGGTACTAGTAGTGGTTTGTGTTATACCTTAGTTACTGGACTGTTCTGTTTAAACCATAACAAGGATGCACAATCCTACATTTAGATGCCACAGTACAATGGAAATAGAATAGCCTCACAATCATAAAATCACGGAATAGCTGGGGTTGGAAGGGACCTTAAGATCATCTTGTTCCAACCCCTGTGCCATGAGCAGGGATACCCCACATTAGACCATGTCACCCAAGGCTCTGTCCAACCTGGCCTTGAACACCAACAGGGATGGAGCATTTACCACTTTTTTGGGCAACCTATTCCAGTGCCTCACCACTCTCACAGTAAAGAACTTCCTCCTTACATAAAACCGGAACTTCCCCTGTTTAAGTTTTAACCCATTACTCCCTGTCCTCTCACTACAGTCCCTAATGGTGAGTCCCTCCCCAGCATCCCTATAGACCCCCTTCAGATACTGGAAGGCTGCCATGAGGTCTCCACACAGCCTTCTCTTCTTCTCCAGGCTGAACAGCCCTAAATTTCTCTTGCAAGGACCTTGCAAGGCTTTGCTGAACTTCATGAGGCTGGCACTGGCCACCTCACAAGTGTGTCAAGGTCCCTCTGGATGGCATTCCTTCCCCCCAGCCTATCAATCGAACCACACAGCTTGGTGTCTTCAGCAAAATTCCCGAGGGTGCACTCAATCCCACTGTCCATGTCACCGACAAAGATGGTCAACAAGACCGGTCCCAACACCAATCCTTGAGGGACACCACTCGTTACTGGTCTCCAACCGGACACTGAACTATTGACCACAGCTCTCTGCATGCAGAGAGTTTGCATGCAACTGTTTTGCCAGGCACAGAGGTGAGACTGACTGGTCTGTAGTTCCCCAGGTCATCCATTTTCCCCTTCTTGAAAATGGGGGTTATATTCCCCTTTTTCCAGTCATCAGGAACTTCACCTGACTGCCATGATTTCTCAAATATGATGGCCAGTGGCTTAGCAACTTCACTTGCCAGCTCCTTCAGGACCTGAGGCTGGATTTCAGCAGGTCCCATGGACTTGTGCACATTCAGGTTCTTAAGACAATCCTTAACCTGATCCTCTCCTACAGATGGCCTAAGGTTCATTCTCACAGTCCCTGCATCTGCCTTCGAAGACTTGAGCAGTGTGGTTGGAGCATTTGCCAGTGAAGACTGAGGTAAAGAAGTCATTAAGAACCTCAGCCTTCTCCCAGTCAGGGGCAGCCCATTCTCCCACTTCCTTCTGGGATGAAGTTATGGTAATGTGTTAACAGCATTACTGGTCTGAGAATGCAACTAATTTCAATGTGTAAGTTCAGGTGAATTAAGATGTCAGAAGGACAAACTCAATGTTTGTGTACATTATGAAGTGCTATTTATGTTATATTACTAGGTTCTTTAACTGATTTAAGGTCTGATATCTTAGTATAGAGATAAATGTGCTGGTAATAACAATACTGTTTCTCTATGTAGGTCACAAGAGAACAGCAAAGTGAATAACATCAAGATGCTTACAGTGTACTATTTAGGGAACAATCTTTTTTCCCAGGAAAAAAAAACAAAAAACAAACCCACAAAAAGAAAAAAAAAAAACAACAAACCAAACAGCAAAAAAACAAACAAATCCACAAAAAACCCACACACAAACCCACAACAGTTATTATCATTTCTTTAATTCTACTATTAATTCTTAAGATTCTATGACCAAGCCACTAATATTTCTCCCAAAGCAGTAACTCTTACAAAGACAGATAAGCAATTCCTCTCACCTTATGGCTAGCTCAGTTCCTTCCCATTCTTTCCCATAAACTCTGAAAAATTACATCTTTCTTGTAATCAATCTTTACAATGATAAACATTCACAGGGTAATTTGTTCTAAGTAGGATGCCTGCATTTTGCTTGCACCGAAAACCAAATTGGCTCCCAAGCATTTCCTCTTGACATTAATAGGATTTAAGAGATTTAAATAATATAAACCAGTCTTGTGCAACATACTGAACTTAAATTTGAGCACTATTTCAGTGTATCAGGGGTATTAGTAACTCTAAAGAAAAATTATGGTATATTTAGAGGTATGTGGAAACGCTGAATTATATATATTGATACACTTGCAACAACAAGCAATAGGTCTCAGCAGTATGCACTATCTACCTTTTAGAAAGGTGAGTTAACAGAAGCAGATGCTGCGAACCTTTGCCAGCAGTGAGTGACTGGTTCAGTATTTGAGGAACTCATGAATGCTTTCTGTTATGAATTAAATAAGAATATTTGGTGGTAACACTGAACATCATGAAAAAACCTGACCCAACTGTTTTCAGTCAGTACTTGGGTTTGGATACTAGAACATGCGAATCAACCTTGAGGAGGAATAAAAAGAGGTATCACTTAAAAGTGACATTGAAACACCCTGTAGAAGACTCACTGTTCCAACGGCTTCCCAGCACAGGGTTTCCTCCTGCTCTGTATTTGGCACACTGCTTACTTCCTTCCAGTCTCCTCTCCAAACTTCATGTGACCAAAACCTCTTCTCTTTGACCTCTTCCCTCCTCTGTCATTCCAACCTCGGCATCATAATTTCCCACCACTAATCCTCCCTCCTTGTTCTCCAGTAAACACTTACAAGCATTTCTCAATTATACACTATTGCATATATTACACTGCTACCTTTAAATTCAACTGTTTAATGAAGTTGACATTTCACCCAGACTGATCAATATAAAAGCAAGACTAAAGTATAAGACAAACTACACATTATGTCACGTTACGTTTAGTGCTAAGTTTCAGTAGATTTATTCAGCACAGCTCTCTTCCCCCCCGTATGAAAGCCATCACAACTATGGAGAGATTTCCCTCCCACCCCCAGCCCCCCAGTCACAATGGCTCTTAGATGGGGCGGGAGAGGAGAGGAGAGGAGAGGAGAGGAGAGGAGAGGAGAGGAGAGGAGAGGAGAGGAGAGGAGAGGAGAGGAGAGGAGAGGAGAGGAGAGGAGAGGAGAGGAGAGGAGAGGAGAGGAAGGGATGGAGGAGGTGAACACGTTTCACAAGTTATTCCAGACGAACACACACTTTCAAAACATAAGGCAGGAACTAGCAGAAGAGAATGCTAAGCAAGACTTTCCTTCTGTTATCATTTGAACTAATAGGAATGTTCCAAAAATGAAAGGCAGCTTTCACCTATTTTTGGCCATATTTATAACATAACTAGTAATAAGCATTACAGTTTTGATCTCTTTAAAGACTGTTGTAAAACTGAAAGCTTAAACACAATGTATTGTTGAGTATTTCAAGTATTTCTCTAAATGCTGCTAACGAAGTGTAAGGTTCTTGCCACACTGAGGTCCACTGAAGTTCTCCATGTACTTTTGAAATTTAAGGTCAGAAATCAGGCCAATGTGGCACAAATCAACTGTTTTTAAACCCACTTATACAATACTAACAGTCTCCTCTGTGCTGAAGGTCTGAGTATCATTACTAAGCAACAGTTACGTATATTTTTCAGGTCAGAACTGAGTAATGACATTTTATTAGTGGGTTTAACAAAGCTGCAGAGACCATATGGCTACAATGCTCAGTTGATGCATTTGCTTCAGCACTGAACCTCTTTTTTTTTTTCCACAAGACTTCAAAGTAGATCGTAATTATAAAGCTTCAGTCCAGCACTACAGATGGTCCCGTCACTCTTTGATGGCCAATTTCAAAACTTTCAGAGACTTCAATAATGAACCTTAATAAAACAGACAGAAATTATTACGCACAGATTGAATACATGCATGAACACACTTAGTTCTACACAGCATTTTAAAAAACAAGTATTCCAACAAAGAAAATCAAGTTTATCTATTAGACCACAACAGCAGCCAAAGATAGATCACTTTGTTCTTAATACTTGAATGTTAAAAGGCTTGTGGTTACCCTGCACTTAATTACTCCATAGTGCCACAGATCTGCTTTTTCTAAAGCTAACTGTAGTTATTTGACTAACTAATAAAATTACTCTTTAACAATTTTGTGACCCAAATACAACCTTCACCAGAAGGTATCTATAAAAAGGAGAAAATACTGTTGTACCCAAATACTGAGCATCCAGGAAGCAAAGACTGAAAAGACAGGACAACAAAACACCTTAATGCATGATTCTGTTCTTAAACGCCTTACAGACAGGTTAAGGGAGTTGACTGTTGCTGTAAAAACAGCCACCCTATCCTGCTAATGCACTTTGTTTATACAAGCCAGTTACTTTGAATGTTTTCATACTCCAATTCTTCTGTTTACCACAGATTCTGTCAGTTCCTGGCTGCTAGCTCCAGGAATAATAAAACATACCAGCCCAGATAGAGCCACATTGATTGTTTCAGAAACGATATTGCAGACAGTGCTATCTTAATTCATTTGAAGCTGTCTATTATGGGAATTTTCTTTTTTCCACTGTTTCCTCTCCTGTTGGTTTCTTACTTAAATACTTCCTGGTTATCAGGTCTGTCAACATGAAACAGGAACTCAAGTCACATTGTATTTTTTAAAAAAGAACAACTCACACTTCCTTATGTTCATGCATATTACTAACAAGTATAGAGGATAATTTTTGAAACAAATTTTTGTATATTATTAAACCTTCAAATATTGAAATTTGAAACTATTTCAAAAATTTTAATTGATTTCACAATATAGGTTTTAAAGTAGATTTTACAATGAAATAAAGCTTAAAATGAAAGCGTAAAGATTTGATCCAGTTACCTATATTTTGCAATTTACTACTACTACTACCACCAGATGTGCCAGACACCCTGTCTAACCTCCAGCTGCTACTCTGGAAGGCTACAGGTCTCTCACAGGACCTGTGTCATACCTGTACCTATCAGACCCGCTGATGTCTTCGATGGCACATGACACCTCAAACAGCATAGGAACATGTTCAGAGAAATGAACAATCCCACTTGAGGTATCTTACAAATAGAAATAATAAAGCCAAGAAAGCTTACTGAAGTAGAATTCAGCTCAAACTCTCCCCATTTCACAGATGACATTAACTAGATCTGCATCAACTGTAATGAGAGCATAGAGCTCATCTTGCATGTAGCTATATAAATGGAGGTGCCTTACAAAATAACTAAACTGCACCTAAATGTTACATATAGCAAGAAGAGTACCATCCCAAACAAGGCATTCTGCAAGGCAGAATGTCAGTGTGTCATCCCTAATTTGCATGCTGTCCCAGCATCTGAAAGTATTATGTTGGCAGACTTTTTGAGCCTAACTTAATAGCAGGCCTTACTATCCGGAAAGAAAAAGAAAAACAAACCAAACAGGTTAAATATATCTTGTGTCATACTAAACGTAATGAAATACTGGTTTAAAAGTGCAATTGTAAGACAACAGTGACAGAGGATTGGTTACCCCAACTAGAGGCAGGCAGCATCTAGACACCTAATTCAGCAGGAAATAGCCATTTTAAATATAAGGGGGAGGGGGAGTGAAGGAGGCACATGGATATAGTGGCATGGTTCTCTTTGATGAAAGCAATGGTCTGTTAGTTACCTTTGAGTTGCCAGTTATTAAAAAAGTTTTAACAATTTATATAATATTTTACTGATTAAAAAAATACTATATTTTACTTCATATATCACAAAAGAAATGCAATACTTCAAAAGAAAAACATCTTTACAACTGTCCTGGGTTCAGCAGTAGCAGTCATTTTCCTCCTTCCTAGTATCTGGTGCAGTGCTGATAACAGTTCAGTGCAGACTTTCAGCCTGGGAACAGTGCTGATAACACCAATGTTTTTAGTAGTTGCTCAGTAATGTTTACTCTGACCAAGGACTTTCTGAGTCTCATGCTCTGCCAGGGAGAAGGGGAAGCCAGGAGGAAGCAGAGACAGGACACCTGACCCAAACTAGCCAAAGAGGTATTCCATACCACAGCATGTCATGCCCAGTATATAAACTGGGGGCAGTTCCCTGGAAGGGCTAGACCACTGGTCGGGTTGGGCTGGGTATCGGTCTGTGGGTGGTGAGAGGTTGTATTCTCTTCCCCTGTCATTTCCCTTATCATTATTATTATTGGTGGTAGCAGCAGTGATTTGTATTATACCTTAGTTACTGGGCTGTTCTTATCTCAACCCATGGGAGTTACATTCTTTCGATTCTCCTCCCCATCCCTCCAGGAGGGGGGAAGGAACAGAGGGAGGAGTGAGCGAGCAGCTGCGTGGTACTGTGTTGCCAGCTGGGCTTAAACCACAACAATGACATTACTATTTTCAGCCCGATTTCTGCTCAGGTTTCAAAATTATCTCATTTAGGAAGTCCTCATAATCAAGCTGAAGCTTCTGAATAGTAACATTTACTTTGGGATATTAATACCCATGGACAAACTCCCATTCAGTTTCCTAGTATTTTCAACTAATCTTATGGCATACTGCAGTCCTTTTAGGCACACTCTGTAAAGCAACAGTATGTCACTGAGAGCATGGCAAGTTCAGTTCATTTTTCATTCTCAAAATACATTAGAGAACTACATCCCTTTTGTATACAATATGGTAACTTCAGATGGCACCTCATCTCCAGTCCTCAGATGGGAACCATTAGATTCAGAAATTTCTTCTGTTTTTAGGGATAGAAACTGAAGCTGTATTGAGTATACAGTAAAGTCTTCCCAGTTAAGCCTATATTCTTCCAGCACTTTAAAGTTCATTTCAAACACTAAGAGAAAGCAGTTTTAATACAGTCTTCACAGTCTTTGTAGCTGAAGAGGCAAACCCCATACATTTCCCTGTTCAACTTAGAGTGGAAAAAAAAATAAAAAAGCCAACTTCCTTTACCTCTGCACAACACAGAAACACCACACCATTTTCTTCTAAGGAAGAACATATTTCTAGCAGTAGGATGTCCTCAAGGCCAGCTTAATGCTGCAGAATACATGCACAGCTATTCCTTAGTCACCTATATACTCAACATCCATGAAATTTTAATAGGACTGTGGTAACACGGAACTTGAGTCATCTGTCTGCACCGCTCTTCCTGCTCTTGAAAGAGAGAGGCCAACCACTCAGGATGCAAGCAACAAATACAGGGCACAGTCAGACTTCAAGCAGGCTGGGAAAGATCCAAGCTAGCCAACTTGTCAGACAGACATTTTGACAGGTGGGAAATAACCTCTTCATGTATTTTTCAATCATCAATCATGATACAAGGTACAATGTTTTTTTTTCTAGTCCATTACCTTGAGCTGAACAAAAACTATCAGCATCAATCTGTTTTAATACACTAAAAGACAGATTGGTCAATCTATGCAAGACTTCTAAGATATGCTTGTTCTTAATTTCAGTAACACATTCCAAGTGAAATAATTTCCTTCCCATCCCTACCCCCAAGAAGCTGGCAAGTTCACAGTGATTACAGAAAACAAACATGAACATATTTACAGTTCAAACTAAAACTTTTTAAATATCTATTTTTTCATTTTAAAAAATGTATGTTAATTAAAGAATTAGCTGTCCTTGGCAAAATCTATTTCCATTTAACTTTTTTGTCTTCTCAGAGCAAAATATGTTATTGAGAGCCTGTTTAAACTACTCAACAGTTCTTAGGGCTTCCTGTTCTATCTTTCAGGTATTGTAATAAAGAAGATTTTATTCAAAGCTTCAGTTCTCAGTCTGCTCAGGGTGCCCCAGCAATTCATTTCAAATCATGAAGTCTCCCTTGAGCACGACATTGGCTCCAGAGTGAATGTAGGAACTGATAACTATGCAGAGATGGATGTATGGACACCACATCCATGCACTGCCAGGACAAAAACACCTCAGCAGCTGTTCAGCAATCCCAACACTTCTCTGGATCCATTACCACAGGCAGCACAGACATCTTAAAAGTGCATCGCTCTCCTTAAACATGCTGGGAGCAGTTTGGATACAGAGTCGTCAGTATTCTAGTTGGTTCAGACAGATGCAAGTACTGGTGCCATGCTTGGTCTTCCAAATGCTATACAAATCTTGGCATAAATAATATTACCAGACAGCAGTGTACAGCACAATACAGTTACAGCTATAGAAACATAAACATATAGATTTAGGCTGCATTTTTGCAATTCTGAATGTTTAAGACTATTTTAAACCATATTTAACAAACTTCCATGTAAACAAAAATGGTAAACAATATTTTCAGAAATCTGTGCTTTTGGGATGACATTTTTTAATGGTACAAGATACCAAACACTGGGCTTTCTATTTGACTTCACATGAATAACCTGGCCAAATCAAGAACTGATAGAAATCAGGTTCAGAACTGAGCAGTTAATGGTGCTGAGCCCCGAACTGCCTTTAGAAGGAATAATTTTTAAGAATCTCCTAACAGTGGCAGATGCAACATTGAACATTACTTATTTAAATACATATGTTATGCATGTACATTTCAACAGACCTAAAAAGATTAAGAAAAAAAGCATATATTTCAATAGCTTAGTGGATTTTCTGCTCCCTTGTGTTGCCATGTTATTCTCCTCGTCTGTTTATATTTCAGAGGCCCTTGGCCTTGACTACTTTAAATCCTGTATCCCAGCCTTTCTGGCACATGGACAAGAGCTGCTAAAAAGAAAATGCTATGGACAGCATTGTATCTTACACATATTGCCATCAATTAAATTGACTGATTTCAAATCCAATACACCATCAGCTTTAAGTAAACAAACTCCAGAGCTTCTGGACCATTCTTCTGATGTGCAAACACTGAGATTACACAACTGCAGTGTGTTTACAATTCTGGAAACACAAACAGGGTAATACAGTGATTCTTCTTCACTCTCCTTTTGTGTGTGCATTCTACAGCCACTGCAGTAACACCAACTGCTTTTTCACCAAGCGGCTTTCTCTTCAGCCACTGTCTGCAGGGAAATTTAATAGTGCCTTTTAACATGTGTTAATGGTTTACAGGTGTCGTGGTTTAAACCCAGTCAGGTAACTTGTTCACTCACTCCCAGTGAGTGGTGCCGAGCTGACAACAATCAAGGTCCGTGTCCCCCTCCCCCCCCCCCCCTGCACCGGGGCTCTCCCCTTCCCCGCTCCCGGAGGAACGGGGTGGAGGATCGAGAGAGTGCAACTCCTACGGGTTGAGACAAGAACAGTCCAGCAACAAATCACCACCGCTACTATCAGCTAAAACAATGATAAGGGAAAATAACAAGAGAAGAGAATACGATACCACCGGCCAAGAAAACGAGTTCCACCCGGAAGCTCCTGTCCTTCCGGGTAACTCCCAGTTACCCCCCACCCCGGGCATGACGTGCTGTGGTATGGAATACCTCCCCGGCTAGCCCGGGTCAGGCGCCCCGTCTCTGCCTCCTCACAGCTTCCCCTCCTCCCTGGCAGAGCATGAGCCTCACAGAGTCCTTGGTCAGGGTAAACATCACTTAGCAACAACCGAAAACATCGGCTTCACCAACGCTGCTCTCAAACTAGAAGTCAAAACACAGCACTGCACCAGTTAACACAAAGGAAAAAACATGACTGCTACTGCTGAACCCAGGACATTATCCACCCCTTATTCCATACCATTCACGTCGTGCTCAGATCCCACATTTTCAATACACCATCGCTCTCCCACATATATACATCCATATACATACAGACCAAGAGGAAAAAAATCATTTTCTTAGTGCATGGACCAATCCCTATAATGCTGCCGAGTCCATTCGGTCCATGATGTTCCAAGTTCATTCTCTGTTGGGATGATGGCTGGAGGGAAGTCAGGGCCAGTCGCTGGTGACCTGGAGACATCTAGTTGATGGGCTATAAAAGCATTACACAGCAGGCAACAGCATACAATTGAGTTCACTGGCTGTTTTCCCCTAAAATCAAATCCCCTTGAGGTATACATCGGACTTCCCCATCTTCCCGCATTACCCACCAAGTATATCCAGGTCCCTGAGCAAAAGCAATCCCACGAGTGGGTTTGCCTTTACCTGAAGCAGGAATAACCCAGACTGTCTTCCCCAGCAAATTCTTCATATGCACCACGGGAACTTTGTCCCCCTCTACAATATGTAAAAGTTCTGACTGGGCTGGGCCAGCCCTGTTGGCAGATCCTCTGGTGTTGACCAACCAGGTGGCCTTTGGTAAATGTGTATCCCAATGCTTGAAAGTTCCCCCACCCATCGCTCTCAGTGTAGTTTTTAACAGCCCATTGTACCGTTCGATTTTCCCAGAGGCTGGTGCATGGTAGGGGATGTGATATACCCACTCAATGCCATGCTCTTTGGCCCAAATATCTATAAGGTTATTCCGGAAATGAGTCCCATTGTCTGATTCAATTCTCTCTGGGGTGCCGTGTCGCCACAAAATCTGTTTCTCAAGGCCCAGGATAGTGTTCCGGGCAGTGGCATGGGGCACAGCGTATGTTTCCAGCCACCCGGTGGTTGCTTCCACCATGGTAAGCACATGGCGCTTGCCTTGGCGGGTTGGTGGCAGTGTGATATAGTCAATCTGCCAGGCCTCCCCATATTTATACTTCAACCATCGTCCTCCATACCAAAGAGGCTTTAACCGCTTGGCTTGTTTAATTGCAGCACATGTTTCACACTCATGAATAACCTGGGCAATAGTGTCCATTGTTAAGTCCACCCCTCGGTCACGGGCCCATCTGTATGTTGCATCTCTGCCCTGATGGCCTGAAGTGTCATGGGCCCACCGGGCCAGAAATAATTCACCTTTATGTTGCCAATCTAAGTCCATCTGAGCCACTTCAATCTTAGCCGCTTTATCCACTTGTTGGTTGTTCTGGTGTTCCTCAGTGGCCCGACTTTTGGGTACATGGGCATCTACATGACGTACCTTCACCACCAGGCTCTGCACCCGGGCAGCAATATCTTTCCACAGTGCAGCAGCCCAGATGGGTTTACCTCTGCGTTGCCAGTTGTTCTGCTTCCATTGCTTCAACCACCCCCACAGGGCATTTGCCACCATCCATGAGTCAGTATAGAGATAAAGTACTGGCCACTTTTCTCGTTCAGCAATGTCCAGGGCCAGCTGGATGGCTTTCACCTCGGCAAATTGACTCGATTCACCCTCTCCTTCAGCAGTTTCTGCAACTTGTCGTCCAGGACTCCATACAGCTGCCTTCCATCTCCGATGCTTTCCCACAATACGGCAAGAGCCATCAGTAAACAAGGCATACTGCTTTTCACTTTCTGACAGTTTATTATATGGTGGGGCCTCTTCAGCACGCACCACCTCCTCCTCTGGTGACATTCCGAAATCTTTGCCCTCTGGCCAGTCCATGATGACTTCTAGAATGCCTGGACGACTGGGATTTCCTATTCGAGTTCGTTGTGTAATTAGTGCAGCCCATTTACTCCATGTAGCATCAGTTGCATGATGTGTAGAGGAGACCCTGCCTTTGAACATCCAGCCCAGCACGGGCAGCCGGGGTGCCAGGAGGAGCTGTGCTTCAGTGCCAATCACTTCCGAAGCAGCTCGAACCCCTTCATACGCTGCCAGTATCTCTTTCTCAGTTGGGGTATAGCTGGCCTCAGATCCTTTGTATCCCCAACTCCAAAAGCCGAGGGGTCGACCTCGAGTCTCCCCTGGAGCTTTCTGCCAGAGGCTCCAGGTAGGACCGTTCTCCCCAGCTGCAGTGTACAGCACATTTTTTACATCTGGTCCGGTCCGGACTGGTCCAAGGGCTACTGCATGAACTATCTCGCGTTTAATTTGCTCAAAGGCTTGTTGCTGCTCAGGGCCCCATTTAAAATCATTCTTCTTCCGGGTCACATGATAGAGAGGGCTTACAATCGAACTGTAATTTGGGATGTGCATTCTCCAGAACCCCACTGCACCCAAGAAAGCTTGCGTTTCTTTCTTATTAGTTGGTGGAGACATTGCTGTTATCTTGTTGATCACATCTGTGGGGATCTGTCTACGTCCATCTTGCCATTTTATTCCCAAAAATTGAATCTCCTGTGCAGGTCCCTTGACCTTACTCCGTTTTATGGCAAAACCGGCTTTCAGCAGGATTTGGATTATTTTCCTCCCTTTCTCAAAGACTTCTTCCGCTGTATCGCCCCACACAATAATGTCATCAATGTATTGCAGGTGTTCTGGAGCTTGCCCCTCTTCCAGTGCAGTCTGGATCAGTCCATGGCAAATGGTAGGGCTGTGTTTCCACCCCTGGGGCAGTCGGTTCCAAGTGAACTGGACACCCCTCCAAGTAAAAGCAAACTGTGGCCTGCACTCTGCTGCCAAAGGAATGGAGAAAAATGCATTGGCAATATCAATCGTGGCATACCACTTGGCTGCCTTTGACTCTAGTTCATACTGAAGTTCTAGCATGTCCGGTACGGCAGCACTCAATGGTGGTGTGACTTCATTCAGGCCACGATAGTCTACTGTTAGTCTCCATTCTCCATTAGACTTTCGCACTGGCCATATGGGGCTATTGAAGGGTGAGCGGGTCCTGCTGATCACCCCCTGACTCTCCAGTCTACGGATCAGCTGATGGATGGGAATCAGGGAGTCTCGGTTGGTGCGATATTGCCGCCGGTGCACTGTTGTGGTCGCAATTGGCACTTGTTGTTCTTCAACTTTCAGCAACCCCACAGCAGAGGGATCTTCTGAGAGACCAGGCAAGGTGGACAGCTGCTCAATTTCCTCAGTCTCCAAAGCAGCAATACCAAAAGCCCACCGGTACCCTTTTGGGTCTTTGAAGTACCCTCTCTTGAGGTAGTCTATGCCGAGGATGCATGGAGCCTCTGGACCAGTCACAATAGGGTGCTTTTGCCACTCCCTCCCAGTCAGGCTGATTTCAGCCTCCAGCACAGTCAACTCTTGGGATCCTCCTGTTACTCCAGAAATATAGATGGGTTCCACCCCTTGACAGCTTGATGGCATCAGGGTACACTGTGCACCGGTATCTACTAGAGCCTTATACTTCTGTGGGACTGATGTGCCAGGCCATCTGATCCACACAGTCCAGTAAATCCGATTGTCCCCTACCTCCACCTGGCTGGAGGCAGGGCCCCTCTAATGGTTGTCACAGCATTGGACACTTAAGTCGTGTTGAAAGGGATTATTCTTCGTTATCACAGGAGCTGGAGTAAAATCAGCTCTTCCACTCCATCTGGGAAACTGCTCACCAGAGACTGAAGCCGTAGCTCTCATGGGACGATCAGTCTTGGCCCTTGCTCCCCTCTTCAGTTCACTCACCCGTTCCTCCAAAGCTGAAGTAGGTTTTCCATCCCACTTTGTCATGTCTTCTCCGTGATCCAGCAGGTAAAACCATAGGGTACCCCGTGGCGTATACCTTCTGTATCTCCTCTCTTGAACAATAGGACGTCTTTTGTTAATAGCTGAGACGCGTGTTGGTACACGTGAGGAGCTGGATAAGTCAGATACATCGTCCCTCAATTTGTCGAGGTCCTGGGACAGTTTTTTCACAGCTGAGATGATGGAAGGAGTGAGATTGTCTTCGAACTCTCGGAGTTTATGAACCATTTCATCCACTGTTAGTGGTACTATGTCATTCCAGGTCACTGTTGCCAATGAATGGGCATATGATGACGGTGCATTCCGTGTAAGTTTTCGCCACATGGGTCGTGTACATTCAACTTCATCTGGATCTATAGGTGTATCCCCGTTATTCGGCTTGATGTGATAGATCATCTCTACGATGGCCGATTCCCTCAGAGACTGGATGCCTTTGTCTATAGTAGTCCACTTGGCCGAACGACTCGTAACATCGTCCTTGTACGGAAACCTTTCTTTCACAGCTGCCAAGAGCCTCCTCCAAAGGCTGAGGGACTTTTTCTCTCTTGCAATTGCTTTGTCAATTCCCCCTTCTCTAGCAAGTGATCCCAGCTGCTTGGCTTCTGTACCTTCTAGTTCGTGACCATCGGCCCCATTGTCCCAGCATCGGAGTAACCAGGTGATGATGTGCTCCCCTGGTTGACGGGTAAAATCTTTTCGCATATTCCGCAGCTCGGTTGAGGTCCGAGGTCGAGAAGTTACCTCTTCTTCTTCTTCTTCGTCATGTGAGGATGACTCCTGATCAGATTCTGGACCGGGTGGTGAATTCATTGGTTCTTCATCTCGCTTCACCCTTTTTGCCTCCTTTTTGCTTGTTCTCTTGCGTACAGGGGCAACTGATATTGGTACGAATTGGTCCTCTGGTTTGGCTGCAGTGATTATCACTGTGGTTTGAGTAGCGACTGTACTTGTTGCTGGGGGTGGTGTAGCTACCGTGCTTGGAGGTGGGGTAACCGCGCTGTCTGTTGCAGTTGAAGTTTGAGCAGCTGCTGTACTTGCCGCTGGGGTAGCTGCGCAGTTCATTGCAGCCAAAGTTTGAGTAGCGACTGTCACTTTGCCCTCAAATCCGCCGATATTCTTTTCCTTTTGAAGGTGCTGGATAGTGTTGAACAAGGCCCTGTAAGCATAGGCCAAGCCCCAGCACGTTGCCGTGATTTGTCCATCTCTGGTATGGCCAGAATGACCACACACCTCATTTAAGTGTTTTACTAATTCTTCTGGATTTTGCAGTTGTTCGGTAGTGAAATTCCAAAATACTGGAGGGGCCCACTGACCTAGATACTTGCCCATACTATCCCACACACCCTGCCACTCATGGCTGTCCAGCCTCTGGGAAAATCTCTCGGTCCTCCTACATTGTCTTTTGACCCCAGACAAGACCCAAACCTGAATCTGCTTAACTCTTGAAATCAGTAGTGGGCAAAACACACTCTGTATGCGTGTTAGCATGGTGATTCCCATCACCATCAGTAAACAAGTCTCAACAGCATTAAAAGGCCATTTAAAAAATTCAAAACTCTCAAATGTAAATGGTCTGGGGGGACGACTAGGAGGGTAAAAGGATGTCTCCTTCACAGGCTGAGCACCTGAGAAGGAGAAAAAAGATGTGTAATTGCTAAGCACCTCCATCATATACCTCCCAAAGTATAAAGGTGGTGACCACACTGGGAACATAAACCAGATCAGTTTCATGATCAATGATTCTATTGTATTACAAGTCATTACCATAAAGTACAATGGGATAAAAACCTTAGCCCAAGCCCCACACTTGAAAAACACTAATACAGCCAATACCGGATGGACGTAAGATACGGTATACTGAAACTGTGAGATCAAGAGGAAAAACCTTGAGAACCAATAAATCAGCATTGTGACGAGTGACTATCAATCCAGTCAGATCTGTTCTTATCTCAACCCCTCGTGCCCCACGTTGGGCGCCAAAAAGAACTGTCATGGTTTAAACCCAGTCAGGTAACTTGTTCACTCACTCCCAGTGAGTGGTGCCGAGCTGACAACAATCAAGGTCCGTGTCCCCCTCCCCCCCACCCCTGCACCGGGGCTCTCCCCTTCCCCGCTCCCGGAGGAACGGGGAGGAGGATCGAGAGAGTGCAACTCCTACGGGTTGAGACAAGAACAGTCCAGCAACAAATCACCACCGCTACTATCAGCTAAAACAATGATAAGGGAAAATAACAAGGGAAGAGAATACGATACCACCAGCCAAGAAAACGAGTTCCACCCGGAAGCTCCTGTCCTTCCGGGTAACTCCCAGTTACCCCCCACCCCGGGCATGACGTGCTGTGGTATGGAATACCTCCCCGGCTAGCCCGGGTCAGGCGCCCCGTCTCTGCCTCCTCACAGCTTCCCCTCCTCCCTGGCAGAGCATGAGCCTCACAGAGTCCTTGGTCAGGGTAAACATCACTTAGCAACAACCGAAAACATCGGCTTCACCAACGCTGCTCTCAAACTAGAAGTCAAAACACAGCACTGCACCAGTTAACACAAAGGAAAAAACATGACTGCTACTGCTGAACCCAGGACAACAGGTAGTCAGTGGAAACAAACATCCTACTTTATAACTTAACCGATTCTGAAGATGTAATTTATTTTCTTCCTCGCTATTTTCAACCTTTTCTATTTTTCTGCAACAAAGAAAAGAACTTCAATATTTCTTGAGGAAGATTAAATTGGAAGCAGCAAGACTTTTTTTGCATGTAGCACCTCACAGACAGTTGGACTAGGTGATCACAGTAGGTCCCTTCCAACTAAAATAGTCTATCCTATTCTACCATCCGAAGCTCTTCGCTAACATCCTGTTTCTTTGTTATTTGCTTCCAACACAAAACTGACCTTAGCAAACTGTACTTACCAACAATATGGATGGACAACTCTGGCCATCAGTAGCATTATGTCTTTAGAAAGATTAGCAGAAGCTTCTGAAAAGCAAGATGTTCCTATAACCATTTCCAATTACTCATGAAATGGTCCAGAACAAGGCACAGATGTTTCTTGCCTAAAGAAATTAGAACCAGCAAAAGTAAATCCATGTTGGAGCATGTGCATGTAAAGAAAGCGAGGAGAAAATGAGGAAAATAGGGGAAAAAAAAAAACAACCACAAAAATCCAAACAAACAAAACAGCTCACATGTGCTTTGCTTTCTATATCATTCTTTCAAACTGCAGCATTTATTATTAAATATATTAATATTTATTTTTTATTAAATTATTGATTTATTTTTTAATTTTAGAATAATCTATTTAAATAAATTTATGATTTTATTAAATAGACTAGAATATCTGAGGTTTTAAGATGGAAGGAGCAGCAAACATGGCATCTTAGGGAAATAGGGTGGAAGGAATCACCTAAAATGCACTCTAAAGCAAAAGCAGAAACTGTAACATGAAAGTTGTTCTGTAGAGAATGGAGAGGGAAAGCATACAGTGAGGCATGTAGTCTCATGATGCAGAGATGTACAAACCTGATGGGCAGGAGAAAGGACAAATTAAAGGGATTTGACATAATCAACATCTCAATTTATACCTACTGACTATATACAATAAGAGTAACAACCTTTTTCTGGCCCAGAGACCAGCTGCTACGCACCACTTGCATCTCTTCACCTAAACTATCCTAACCAAGGCAAATGCCATCCCAAATAACGCCTACCTTGTGCTAAACTCTGAGCCATGCCCAGCTCTTATCTGAGAGAATTCCAGCTGCATGGAAATAACAGGAAATATCCCACCAGTTTAACAGAGCGGGCAAAAAATGCCAGTCCTTGTGCCCAAGTCTTGGTCTCATTTTATTTACTACTATTGATAGAGCCTTTGTGCATGGTAAGAGGACTGGGAAGTGGATTACAGAAGAATACGCACTCTTGGATTACCTCACCACTTTTCCACATCCTACATAGATTCCCAGGCAGAGATGCATTCCAGTTCACTTTAAAGTGAGTCAGTTTCAGAACCTTCCATCCAAGCCTCATAATTCTGCAAGTATACCAGGGAAACACGATCCAGTTCATGTGGTCATTAGGTGTCATATCATCAGTCTGCTCCACAAAATCCACAACAGTGCACTCAAACTATGTGAATTCAGTTAGGCATTAGACCTGGTATTATTTAGATACATATGTATATACCTATGTATAGGGAAATAACCATCTCTGTATGCTGCTTTGCAATAACAAAGTGGGACTTCTGGATTACAAATTGACCAGGCTCATTTCCTGACCCGCAAAGACTAGGTAAAAATGAGAGATTTTATATAAGGAGTATTCTAGCATCCAATTGTTTCCAGTGAAGTGACCAACTAAGCCAAATGCTTCTTGGAAGTTACCATATGCTAAAAGACTACCAATTTAGAAGTCCCTACTCAAACTTGTAAACAGATGTCATCTGACCTTCCTTCAATATTAACTTGGTCATTTCCACCTGATGAAGGGAAGAGTAAAATATTGTTTTCCTGATCTGATAGCTTTTTTTCCCCACCAACCTTAAACAGATTTAAAAGTATATAAACCACTCTGCAACGGAGAGTCATCTCAATTCATCTGTTGCTAGGTTATGCAGTACTTACAGAAAATGAAAGTTGAGCCTCAGCTTTTGATTAAATGCCCTGTAATTAGTTTCACAGGAGGACTATAGTGCATAATTATTTTATTTTATAGGTTTTTAATTTTATGCCTTAATTTTACAACTTTCTGCCTTTTTTCGTTTGTTTTTTGCCTTTTTTGTTTGTTAGGTTGTTTGGGGTTTTTTTAAGGGTAAAAAGATGCAAATAATTCATTTTCCAGAATACTTCACTGAAGTATGTATTCAAACATCGAAACAACCTTCCAGGGACATTGTAGAGTCCCCAGCAGTTCAAAGTTTCAAGATGTGACTGAACAACATGCTAGATAATCCCATACAGGCTTCCTTTCCCATGGAAGTTTACACTAGAAAATCTTTCAAGGCTCCTTGCAACCTGAACTGTTCCATAATTCTTGAAACTTCCTGTAAAATAAAAGTTGTTTTTTCATAATTCACTCAAAGTCAGTCATGTCATGGTTAACCGCATTCTGTACTTCACTGGATCTTTAAAGTAGAACAACCAAGTGCAACAATTTCTTCTGGTAGAATATATTTCCATACCTTGTCCTTACCAAATTAAATATCCTTACAATATATTATAATTATTTTCTGTTAACACTAAGTTGCATAAGCACATCTGGTCCTTTAGTACTTCATCCTGCACAACCCACAGCAAATTATAGCCTCTTGGTCAAAAAGCCTTAACTATTAAACTAGCTACGCAAACGTAGGTGCATCTTTATAATCTG
The DNA here is from genome assembly GCF_033815535.1 of Pezoporus flaviventris. NCBI lineage: Eukaryota > Metazoa > Chordata > Aves > Psittaciformes > Psittacidae > Pezoporus > Pezoporus flaviventris. The sequence goes on along the minus strand of NW_026892579.1, from coordinate 28,824,584 downwards.
GAGTTTCACACAGTTCTGAACAGCAGTTCCTAATCAGAAGTTACATATATCAGGCAATTTTTGATCATATGCAGGCCCCTTCATCGGAATCAGTAATGTTTATTACCTCTGGTTCTGCTGTTGTTTCAGAAACAGACTACTTCTGTGACTGTTTTCAACATAATCACTTTTTAACCACGCCTAAGTTATGGCTCCTTCCTCTGTCACAATTCATTTTCTTTGCAGCCTACTATGAAGACTCTTATCAAAGGCTTTGTGAAAATACTAGAACATTAAGTCTGACAGGTAACCTTTATGTACTTTACCTACTTGTCTTGTTTTTTTTTTTCCCCTGAAGAGTCTGAAAAAAACACAATCTTCCGTAGAGGAACTCTTGATACTTTCACCCATTCATACTACACAAATGCGCTATTCTGTCTTTAATTATAATCTTCCATTTACCTGACATTCTCAAGAAACCTTTTGGACCATAACTCACAATCTCCTACCTGCACTCATAAGGATAGTATCATAGCAGTGATGGTGCTGTCTTCTGCAACAATTAATGGTTAAGAAATACAGCATGCTCTACCAGTTCTCCATTTTCACAAATGGTTTGGTTCAGAGTATCTAAAATATGCATAATGCTCTAAAGTATGTGACACTTCATAGACATAACAGGCAAAGTCTCTGTCTGTGGTATTTATAGCCTAGTTCATAAAGCTGTTTAGAGAAATATTATCCAGAACTAATTCACTCCTGCTTTTACTTCATATGGGTATCGCTATAGAGGCAAATACCATATTAATCAATCTGACATTTTATGAAATAATAATTTTGACCCTCACTTTAGGGAATCACAGAAAATGGAAGTGGAACAAGCAAGCTATATTGTATGTCTGCGTATGTATATATATATACACATATACTATATATATATGCATATATATACACTATATATATATAGTGGTATCACCAATACCATCTGCCATAACACGAAAGGCAAATATTTTCTAAAAAATTAGTGAATTTAAAAAAAAAAATTAAAAACATGCATACAAATAGCTCATCTTAAACTACTGTATTGCAAATACAACCATCCATGTCAAAACATACTCTCAAAGCTCTTTATTCAGTACAATACCATGGCAGTTTTCAAAGCTGTAATTCAAGTATCAGGCTTAAAACTAGGATTGATTCCTTGTTAGAAAACATTAAGATCATGCTCAGACCTTATTTTCTCCTAATACCTGATGGGCTGAGGTACACATTGTACTTGGGGGTAGAACTCCAACTTTCCCCCTCACTCCCCCCTTTTTTTCTTTTCTGTATTTCTTTCTTTCTCTTTTTCTTACTGGCCTATTGACATGAGCAGGTGGCTCAGAGCAGAGGCAAAATGCCTCTGAAGATGACAGCATATTAGGGAACAGTCACCTTCTCTGGCAGTCATTCTTGATAACACTAGCTAGAGGAAAATGAGCTGAAGCAGCACAGAAGAGAAATAAGCTGGAAGGTTTACCTCCAAACAAGCTATATGTGTCACTACTGGGGAGGAACTGTTTACAAGCAAAAAGCTACAATATCTGCATAGTTATGCCAAGATGTTACTGTGTATTGGAAGTAGATTCTACGTTTTTTTTGCTGGTGACTGTCCACCACATTATTCTACCACAGATTATACCATCTGCTATGTTATCCTCATACAGAACTGATTTACTGTGGGCTTTTTAGGAGCTGTTTAGCTAGCTACTGTTTCTCTATTGTTTTTTTCTATACAGACATACATAAAAATACATTTATGTGTGTACCTACTTTAGTATTCCCATACTATCTTGAGAAAATTACAGTGAAACAGGAAATAATTGTTTTGCTTTAGAAAAATAACATTAAACATAGAAAAAACAGCAGGAGTTGACCAAGTGGAGAATGCACACTGACACCCCCATCCTGTGTTCAAAGCAATGCAAAACTGAATGCCTACATAAGGTAATAAAGCTTTAGAAGCAGAGATAGAAGTAGGCAGGAAAAGTTGGTGTTGGAAAGCAGGCAGACAAGATGGAAGTATCTGGTTTAAATAATTGTGTTGGGTTTATTGTATTTTTGTGACTCATCATAACTACTATGTCTCCCCATATTCGGCATTCCACGATTTTTTTTCTGTAGGTTGCGATGAGAAACAAAGAAAACATCTTGCTAGCAAGACTTGGTTTCTGTTTGCAGTTGTCTGAGAGCCTATTTTTTTCTTCTAAATGAAGACAGTCTTCCAAGTTTCTTGATTTCTTGAGATATCTTTGCTTAACACTGCCAAAAGAGAGTGCAGATTTGACAGGAGCTGCAAAGACATGTGAAGCATTCTTACTTGCTGACTTGAACAGAATTACAAGACAGAAATATATCTCAAACAGACATATGACTCAGTTCCTCAATTACTGATCATTCAGTGTAAATGAATATAAACATGTACAGGGTCAACATCGGAGAAGGAAGTTGCTGAGGGAGCATGGGCCTAAGAGCACCTGCAGAACAGCAAATTTGTTTCCATTTTAATTCAGAACATAAGAGCATTGTGACTTTAATTCTCAAACTTCCAAACAAATGTTTGGGTTTTTTTTAAAGGAGCTGTATTTGGTTAGAAAAATAATTTTAAATGAATACTTCATCTATGTTCAACATCACAATTTTTTTTATTCCCCTATTTTACACTGTACAATAGATGTTTTAAAACAGGTGTTTTAAAGTACATGAAAGGTGGTACCCTAAAAGAATACAATTACCAAATCCCCAGAATCCATGGGTATATTTTTGACCTTATGGAAGAAATTCAGATTTACTAGCAGGGTGTCTCAGAAGTGGTGCAACTCATTTGTTAAAATCCTTGGCACCATAAGTCACACTTAGATTAGGCTGAAATTTAAGGAAACACCACTAAGTGCATTTCTGACTGGCAAAAAGGGACATTAAAGCTAATAACAAATGACATCAAGAAACCCAGAGCTAATGAGCTCCTTTTTTATTTCAGCCTTTGCTAAAGTGCTTTGATTAGATGATTAACACAATAATATTATCTTAAAAAAAAAATAAAAAGATCTTGGAATAGTTTTGGGTTACAGACTACTTATACAAGTCATAAGTTTTTGTATTGGTTGAACCTCACAGATTTTCTACTAAGCTCATATAGGTAAGACATGGCAAAAAGCTCACACAAACAATACTGACTAAAGCTGTACTTTATGCTCCACATATAGCAGTTCTCTCTCTACATCACTGTCCTGGAACTGCCTCAATTTCAAATTTTGGAATACCTTTGAAAATTATCCAGCTTTTAAAACCAAGGATCTTCAAGATGAAGCGTGTTCATTTCTACTGAACTGAAAAATCACTCTTGCAACAGTCCTCTAGAAGGGTTATGGTACGGCATGCTTTCAACAGCATCTCTGGGAAGATGTCAAAATACATATCCTCTATTGAACCTGTGCAGATAATATTTTCAATTGGTAAAAACAAAGGAACGGTTTAACAAAATTGAACTTAGAACATACTAAAAATGAGATAAAATGTGTAAGGAGCTAGGAAATAGTTATGCTTACTTGCATAAGGGTTCTGCCAATAACATGCAGTTTTAAGCTGAAATTACACGCACAGAAGTTATTCAGACCTTTTGGGCACCCCATCAAGCTTTCAGTATCACACTTGAATTTGAAAGAGGCTGTACAGTATAAAAAATTAAAAAGTAATCTTTTCAAATATTATTTTTCCTCCTAATTTAAATTAGGAGGAAATTAATTGATTAATTAATATCCAAACAACAGTTTCCCACTGCTCTGGTGGACATAGAGATGACCTCATTGGGACTTTTTAGACTGAAGATCAAACAAAGCTTTGCTATTACACTTTGTAAAATATGGAAGACATCTAACTTATTTCTTTTTTATGACATCCTTTTTTTTGAAGGAAAAATAAGGCTTATAAAAGGTGGAAGCAAGGACAGGCAGCCTGGGAAGAATACAGGGATGTTGTCTGGGAAGCTAGGGACCAGCTTAGGAAAGCTAAGGCCCAGTTAGAATTAAACTTCGCTGGAGATGTGAAAGATAACAGGAAGGGATTCTATAGGTACACTACAAATGAAAGACAGACTGAGGATAATGAGGGCCCTATCCAGAAGCTCTCAGGAGAAACAGCTACATGGGATTTGGAGAAGGCTGAGGTGCTCAATGACTTCTTTGCCTTGGTCTTCACTGGCAAAGGCTCTGACCAAACCACCCAAATCTTGGAAGGCAGACGCAGGGACTGTGAGAATGAAGACCCTAGGCCTGCTGTAGGAGAGGATCTGGTTCGAGACAATCTTAAAAACCTGAACGTGCACAAGTCCATGGGTCCTGAGGAAATCCATTCACGGGTCCTGAAGGAGCTGGTGAATGAAGTTGCTAAGCCACTGGCCATCATATTTGAAAAATCATGGCAGTCAGGTGAAGTTCCCAACGACTGCAAAAAGGGAAATATAACCCCCATTTTCAAGAAGGTGAAAATGGATGACCCAGGGAATTACAGACCAGTCAGTCTCACCCCTGTGCCTGGCAAAATCTTGGAGCAGATTCTCCTGGAAGGCATGCTAAGGCACATGAAAAACAACAAGGTGCTTGGGGACAGCCAGCATGGCTTCACTAAGGGGAAATCCTGCCTGACCAATTTGGTGGCCTTCTATGATGGGGCTACAGAACTGATGGACAGGGGTAGAGCAGTTGATGTCATCTACCTGGACTTGTGCAAAGCGTTCGACACTGTCCCACACAACATCCTTGTCTCTAAATTGGAGCGACATCAATTTGATGGATGGACCACTCGGTGGATAAAGAACTGGCTGGATGGCCGCACACAAAGAATTGTGGTCAATGGCTCAACGTCCAGCTGGAGACCAGTAACAAGTGGTGCCCCTCAGGGACTGGTGCTGGGACCGGTCATGTTCACCATCTTTGTTGCTGACATGGACAGTGGGATTGAGTGCGCCCTCAGCAAGTTTGCCAATGACACCAAGCTGTGTGGTTCGGTTGATACGCTGGAGGGAAGGAATGCCATCCAGAGGGACCTTGACACGCTTGTGAGGTGGGCTGATGCCAACCTCATGAAGTTTAACCATGCCAAGTGCAAAGTCCTACACCTGGGTCGGAGCAATCCCAGGCACAGCTACAGGGTGGGCAGAGAAGAGATTCAGAGCAGCCCTGCGGAGAAGGACTTGGGGGTGTTGGTTGATGAGAAAATGAACATGAGCCCACTTCAGTGTGCACTCGCAGACTAGAAAGCCAACGTATCCTGGGCTGCATCAAAAGGAGCATGACCAGCAGGTCAAAGGAGGTGATCCTGCCCCTCTGCTCTCGTGAGACCTCACTTGGAGTACTGTGTGCAGTTCTGGTGTCCTCAACATAAAAAGGACATGGAACTGTTGGAACAGTTCCTCCGGAAGAGGGCCATGAGGATGATCAGGGGACTGGAACACCTCCCATATGAAGATAGGCTGAGAAAGTTGGGGCTGCTCAGCCTGGAGAAGACAAGGCTGCGTGAAGACCTCATAGCAGCCTTCCAGTATCTGAAGGGGGGCTATAGGGATGCTGAGGCAATAGGGACTGTAGTGACAGGACAAGGGGTAATGGGTTAAAACTTAAACAGGGGAAGGTTAGATATAAGAAAGAAGCTCTTTACTGTAAGGGTGGTGAAGCACTGGAATAGGTTGTCCAGGAAGGTTGTGAAAGCTCGATCCCTGGCACTGTTCAAAGCCAGGCTGGACAGAGCCTTGGATGACATGGTTTAGTGTGAGATGTCCCTGCCCACGGCAAGGGGTTGGTGCTAGATGATCTTAAGATCCTTTCCAACCCTAACTATTCTATGATTCTATGATTCAAAATGCAATTATCTTTTAGACTGCTATGAATACACGCTTAGAGCCATTCTTTAAAAGCTCAGGTTAAGGAGCCCGTATTTATTGGTGTCATTGAGATAACAGCATTTCATTTCCTTTGTTTGTTGTAAGAACTTCCTGTAGCAATTTTATTATCTGACCTAAGTTCATAAATGATTAGCAAAACACAAATTGGCAAGTGTCAATTTAAACACTGCCTGCAGCCCTCGTGCCTTGATTTTTTTAAATAAGACTCTAGAGATGAAACGCTGGCCTCTTTCCTGCAGGGAAGAGCTCCAGCATGCAGTCAAGAGATTGTCAGGAAAAAGGCAACAAGATACTGAATACTAATACTCTTAAGCCAAACAGGAACGGGCACCCAGCTGGAAAATACAGTCATCACTAGAGATTAATGTAACTCCAACCTGCATTAGTTTCCATATGAAACCATTTTTCAAGCTTTTGCACTAGGTTAACATTTAGCCTTTCTGAACCTGGAGACAGAATTCAACAACATTGGTATCATTGTAAGCACAAAATTATATGCTAGAGGACTTCAGTGAGCCCACTAAGGAGGCATCCACAATGTGGAGTCAGCAAACTGGGCTCTCCTCAATTCTGCATCATTCATTATCTGAGAAGGAAAAACAGTAATTCAGTGCTGTGGTTCTTGGTAGAGCTTACACTATTGCCATTCTGCATCCATCCACCCATATTAGTGTAAGTGTCCTAAATGGCATGTGTTAATGGCAGTGATGCTTCATTTGGTCTATAGACTTCCAGGTGTAGTCCATTCTTCATCCCATGTGTAATGAACAGGCTTTTTACAGTGCACACAATGGTGCACAGCTCTCTTGGAATTTAATCCCCAGAATGTTGAGCCAGAGTGGCATTAAAATTTTTGTTTTCATTTCCCTTGTTTACCTTTTGTGTTGCTCACTAAGCCCACACTCAGCTGCCCAACATTTCTGCATGCTCTTATTTCAGATTTGCTGTGAAAGAGAAAAAAGAAACAGCTTCACAGTACTGTAATAACAGAATTTTATTAGAGGGCATGCCATTTTGATCTGTCTATTCCTTGAGGAATTTCCTGTAAATCTTCTATACCTTCTTACTATTTCAAGGGCTAATATTCTCCTGTCCTTTGCTTACTGTTTATTCTTGATTCCACAAAAAAATCAGCTCTTCAAAACAATTTTCTCAGTGGTAGCTACTGAGGGAGGGATCCCATATGAAGCTTCCATGGAAGATAATGGACATAGTGAGTGCTGGGAGATTTTCAGGAATGCTCTCCTGAAAACACAAAAGCAGTTCATCCCCTTTAAAGACAAGGGAAGTAAGCAGACCAAAAGATCCCCTTGGCTTAACTGTGAGCTTCTGAGTCTGCTCAAAGTCAAGAGAAATATGCCAGAGATGGAAGAGAGAACAACACCCACTGAACACTACATTGACAGGGGGTGCAGAGATGCAGTTAGACAAGTGAAAGCTGAATTCAAATAGAAATTGGCCAGACATCAAAAATAAGTGTCCTGGGTTCTTCACGTATATAAACATCAAGCAGAAACAGAAGGAAAATAATGGTCCTCTATTAAGCAGGAGGTGAATGTCACCAACAACACTGAAAAGGCAAAAGGTTCTCAGCACTTTCTTCACCTCTGCCCTTATCAGCATTGCTGGGCTCCAAGTCCTGGTAACAAAAAGGATGATAAAAGCACAGACCCACTGTCAGTGGAGTTGGTATGTGAACTGTTACAGGAGCTTGACCCCTACAAATCCATCAGCCCTGACAATATCCACGCAAGGGTGTTAAGAGCTGGTTCTCTGTAACCCCTGAGAAGTCATGGAGGACAGGGCATGACCCAGAACACTTCTACCTAGGAGGCAGATCTCACTTTCATTTACAAGAAGGGCTCAAAGGAGGATCCAGGAAATTATCAGCCCATCCGTCTTACATCAGTCCCTGGGAATATTACAGAGCAAATCCTCCTGAGGGCTATCTCAAGGCAAATCAAGCACATGATTAGGAAAAGCCAACATGGATTCATCAGGGGCAAATTGTACTTGACAAACCTGACAGCCTTCTATGACAAAGTAATCTGCTAACTGGATATGAGACAAGCAGTGGACATTGTATACCTGGACTGCTGTACTAGAGTGGTACAGTGAAATTAAAAACAGAAAAGAACTGCATTCTTTACTGATGAAGTTTGGCTTCTAAAAGTATAACTTGGTACTTACCTTTGTATCCTGTATTATATGACTGAAGACTTCCTCCTATTTCACATTTTGTATAGTTCTGGAAGAAAAGTGATGTCACAGTGTCACGTGAATGTACATGTTCTGTATCAGATGTTTAAAAGGCAGATTACTGTTGCCATGATCTTAGCTTCAGCATCAACAGCAAATGTTCTAATAAAACCAAACTAAACCTTGGAGAAGATCATGTTTTCAGAGTCTGTGGAGGGTGGGAAGAAAAACCAAAACAACCAAACATTATGTAATTCAAAGCAAAAAGATACAAAGCCAGACAAAACCCTTCTTGAAAGGGAGCTGTGTAGCAGCCAAACCAAGTCAATAATAAAGAAATGCATATGGCAGTCTGGTGCTAGAAGATTCCCAGCTGGGTCCTCAGTAAATCATCCATGAATTTCCCTTTACCACTGAAAAAGAAAGTAGTGCTAGCAAGATAAGAGCACTAGGAACAGGTGTTATAAAACAACCACCTGACAAATCACAGTTAATTCAAAAAGAAAAATAAATTCTATTATGAAGAAAGCTAGAATATTAAACTGTGATTAACAGACAACAAGGTAACATAAATGATCTAGCTAGAGATGGTGTCATGTTGTTAACTTATCATGGATAGGATTTAATGGCAGCAAAGTAATATTTTTCAAGAAAAGTGTAGTTCTGGCTTTTGTCAAGCAGCAAAGTCGCTGGGTGTATATTTGTGTGGTATGCCCCTGCATAGCACTGTCAGCATTTTTTCAGCATGATAAGATGCATTTCCAGAACTCTTCCTGCTGCTGATGCAAGTATTTTTCCCCCTACAGCTTTCAACATATTACACTAAAACACACATGTAAAAACTTTCCTGCTTCTACGACCTTACCAAAACCCTATTTTGCCCTAAACTTTGCTGCTGGCACTACCTTATCTGTTATACCAGTTCACTGATAATTCAGCCTATTCCACTACTGCCATTCCACACCTCTGATTATCAGTATAGGAGTTAAAGGTTTTGTAGATTTTTCTTTACACACTGTTTATTCACACAAGTCAATTTACATGGACTTACTCTTCAGGGCATCCATTCAACTAAGCTCTGGCGTTCAGACACATGCTGGTTCTCTCTGCTCAAAACCTTTTGTTTCCTCAAAAGGAATCTGATACTATCTAGCCCAGCACTCTCCCTTCCCCCCCCCCCACTGGCCTGTCTATCCATTTAGAGTTTTCTTTGCTGCAAACTTATAAATTAGTAATTTGAATACATTAGTGTTTAATATGGAAAAAAAACCAAAACAAAAACAAAACACCAAGATGCTGGTTTTAAAGAAGTACATCTGATAAGCATGCAGGCTGCTACTGTACCTTTGCTTAGTTTTACGGGGTTGTGAAATTTGTTCCTCATCTGCAAAAATTTAAGAAAGAGGGATGATGAAAGAGTGATGAAGATAAATGCTTTAGAACTTAATGGGTTTGACATTTGTTGAAGTCAAAATAGAATGTGACAGTGCACAAAAGGTAGAATAAAGTCAGAAGCGGACAGAAGCAGTTTGTAATTTAAGAAACAAAGAAATGACTGGGAAAAGATAACAGTGTTGCAAGAGGTACACTAAGAATGACTGGGTTACATTATTTTGCAAAAGAAAGAACAGTGCAGTTTAGATCCCACTGTGAGAGCAGGAAGGCCTTCCTATCTAAACCAGGTTGCACTAGCTATTGGTTGGTACACTTGCAGAAATAATCCAGGAGAACTTCCAAATATGTTAACAGAGAGAACAGTTGGAGAGATGATGGGTTCAACACTTAACTGGAAAAGACCAAAGGTTACCAAACAGACCTATTACAGACAGCAATGAAAAGCATTTTTACTGACGTGTCCACAGGGAAGAGCTCTCACCAAACTGAAAGTTTGAATGAGCCGGTAATATGAACAGAGTGACACTTAAGACAGGGGCATCTCCAGAACGCACTCCAAACCTTGCTGATGAAATTCACATGAAGCGGTTTTGCAGTGATCAGCTTCCCGACAAACCGTAAGTGACAAAAACCATCTGTATGTACTACAACACTGTATTTACACAGCACCTTACACCTGCCTCCTAAACCTTGCAATCTAACTGAGACAAGGGCACCACAAGGCACAGGACAAGAATTCAGGAGTGCAAGAATTATGAAAAAGGATTCTTAATATTTACTTTCTTTTTCACACCTTCTAGGTGCAAGATCCCCACTAAAAGGTGGAAATCATTGAGTGAGGTTTCATTAGAAGGATGGCACCCAAAAGAAATGGTTAATGGGCATGGGTTATTCAGGCATTTCAAATGAAGCAATACCAACAGTCAAAGAGATTATTTATTTCAGTCCCTGAATAATACTTCTTTTGTTCACAAACAGTAACTATGCTCCTCATAACGTGTCCTCACAGATTTTCTCAAGGAAGTATATGCTAGATCAGCTCTCAGACTGATGTTCATGCAATTTACTTATAGTACAAGGTTAATTCTATACTTCCATAGGGCTGTTGTCAGGTTTTTTGATTAAAGTGATAGCAATATGCTTATGATAGGTTTGTCTTTGGATTTCTGCCTGCCTAAGTACTGAAACACTCTCATCCTACAAGACTTCTCCTAAGCTCATTTAACCAAGATTAGCAAGCACCTGAAAATCATTTTTTAAAGGTCTCCAATAAACTGTTACTGTAAAATGGCACTGTTTTTCTTTCAGAATAACTTTTACTCAGAGTAAGATCATTATCCTGGCAGTACTGTGACATGCCTCTAGACCAAGCATCGTTTCCCAGTCCATGCACCTCAGGCTATAAATACTGCAATCACAAGAGATGATGAAATTTTAGAATTCAGAGGTCATGAGACTGTAATGGCATTGACACTACTCAGCATTCAAATGAGGGACTAAATTCCAGAGGGCCCTTTGTCAACTAGATTAAAAAGTACCTTACAGAATACTACCAGCAACAGAGATGTCTCACAGGTTATGAGACAGTTTTACCTTAACTCACTCACTTTTTCCATGGAAAAAATTGGATAGCGAGCTGCTGTCTGGACTGAAAGCTTCGAAGACGAACACACATAACACTCGGTATTTAATGGTTGAAGTCATATCCCCAAATAATGAACTAGGGAACAAAGCCGGTGTTGAAAGACATACCAAAAACTTCATGTCTTGGAAAGACTGAAGGGTATGTAGCTCGCTTGCAAAATCTAAAAATCACTTGGATACCACTGGCAGCAGCATCATGTGCAGACTTTAGTTGAAGGCAGAAGTAATGTAATGCAGACACTCTCAGCAATTTGAGTTTAGAGAATTTACTTTTACTGAGCAGTACTGTGTAATTTCGCAACATAGTTAAATATTTAGAGTAATAGAAGAATTATGTAATTTTTCAACTTAGGGATATGCTTTCATTACTTAATACCATTTTTAATAAGCCACTTGGAGCAGCAATTTAGCATACATTAGCCATTTAAATTTGGAGTCCCCAATTCAGGTTTTAGTACTGTCTTTCTTTATGCACAAACCTTATACATGCTGCCAAAATATTAACATGTAAGCTTCTTCCTTTACTGCACTGGTGTAATATCTGACAAGTCTGACATAGCAGACACTCAATAACCAGCTTTTCACTGGCTTTCCTCCTTAGGAATTTTAGTGGCATCTTTTAGAAAAGGTCAAGTTTTTTTCCTATTAGTTTTACCAGAAAGGATCAGGTTTTCTTATCTGTGACTTCTGTTCTGAACTAAGCAACATATGAACTCATTATTCTTATTTGACATTTATTATCTTCTTAAATACTGTCATACATAATGCCACCACTCCTAGACTCTGATAGAACTCAGTGCTTTTATAGTGCGAGGAGAATGTCAAACAGTTTTCAAGCAGGCTTTTTCTCCATAAAATGTCAGTGAATTCACAGCCCCCCAAATCCCATCTTCAGGCACTCCTGACATTTTTAAGAGTTTTCATTTAACTTTAGCAAGGGAAAGAAAACAGGAACCTGCTTTAAAAAAAAAAAAAAGTCCAGTTATATTTTTCTACACTACTAAAAGACTGACAGTGTAGAACAACCTGAATATTATTTAAGGATGAAGAACGTGTTTTTCAACAGTAATAAGATTAACCATCATAGGGTAAGAGAAAAACAAATTCAAATCTGGGGAAAGATGCTCAGAAAAACTGTCTGAAGACTTAGCATTAGGTTTCAATGAAATAGCTTGAATTTGGCATATAAACAAATCCATCCAATTCGGAATGTACATACAAGAAGGAGCTCCACAGAGGCCAAACCTCACACTGGAGGAAAGTGGAAGTTAAATAAAAAGACCATGGAACTCATGTGATGCGGCAAACACCCACCCTAGGTACAATACACCCATTGCTGTCTCCCAGGAAGCTCGGTTCTCAAGATCAATGACAAAATTAGATGAACTACACAAAAGTTCAAAGATTTGGATCATCCTGGGGAAGAGTCAACCTGGGTTAAGACTCAAGAAACAAATTTTTCTTCTGAATGTGCTACATTAAAACAGTAAATTAAACAGATCAATAACAGGCAATAATTCAGCTGCGTGCTCCTCAAGACAAATGGAAAGGTACAGAAGTGCTGTGGGACAGTGAACTATGTAACAAAATCCCACCTCATGCAACCATACGAAGCAACCAATGATGACCAGTCCTGCCCAAAGTACAAAACAAGCAAATCTAAATATGAAGTAACAATAAAAGAAATTATGTAGTAAAACAATCTTAATTTCCTAAGTATTGCAGAACAAACATGACCCAAACAGCCACATGAGAGCTTAGAAGGTACCAAAATAGCCCACTTACAACAGTCTAAGGGTCAACAGCTTTTGTACTTTGCATGTAACAAAAACTGTTACTATGCATAAACAGGATTCAATAGGAGACATAAATATTAAACTAGATGTTCTCAATGCAATCTGAGCTAAAAGTGACCATATATCAGTCCAGAAAGATCTGGCAGCTACAATTCTTCAGAATTTGAGGAAAAACAGAGTGGAACAAAAGCCATATATAATGTTGTTTTACATAAAACAGGGACTCATACTGCCAGTTTTACTGAAGAGAATGCTTATCACAAGATGGCTGAATAAATTTGAGAATCATAGAATAATTAGGGTTAGAAAGGAGCTTAAGATCATCTAGTTCCAACCCCCCTGCCATGGTGTCATAGGACACTTGCTATATTAAGGTAAAGCATTAAGGCCAAGCACTTCATAGACTTCAGGTAAAGACATTAGTATAAAAGAAAATTTTATTCTAAGTTTCCAAGATCATTATTTCTAAATAGAATATGCTAGAAGGCATACATGAACATAACCACAATGACAGATTACAGAACATTCATTGAAATTTATCAACCTAATATCTGCATTGAGGGAAACATTAAGGCTTTTAGCCCATGTCAAAAGTAAAGTCAAACGGAAAAACACCCTTACTGTTGTCACATAAAAAAAAAAAAATCATCTCTCTGGAATATCATGGACAAAATTATGATTTTGTTGACTGGGGGGGAGGAGAGGAGAGGAGAGAAAGGGGCAGAAGAAATTGAACCATAAAGATGCAAGAACTTTGTTTTTTTTCTAGACTACTGTTCTCCCTTTCCTGAAATAACCTAAGGAGAAGATGCTATTATGCATAGTATAATATGCTCCATATCAATTGTTTTAGTTTTTTAATCTGCTGTATCTGACATGGAATATTCTGTAGTAAATTGTTGTTCAGTCATTTTATAGAGAAATTCTGATCCCCAGTCAAAAGTGTTAAAGAATGAGACAAACAATGAAGAAAGTACCACCAAAAAAAAAAAAAAAAAAGAAAAAAATTTTTAGTAGTAAGGCTCACACTGCCAGAAACTAATGCAGGAATCCATCCCCCAGGATTTTAATTTATATGAGGAAATTAAAGTGAACAAACACCACAATATGATTCTGAGTGCTACATGTGGTCAAAATTTCATTTAAGTCAAACTTAAGTCAAACAAAGTCAAGCTCAAGCTCTTGTCTTCATCCAGCTCAATGCTGGGACAGACTACAACACACAGCATCACTTCTCCTACACCAAACCCTTGTTTTCTTGAGAAACAAACAAGAACATGTGAAAGGGAGGAGAGTAGCACTATACTCCTGTTATGGATGGGAACACAGCTGAGAGTTCATTCCCACTAATGACAGAGACATAAAGTAAATGCTTTTGTCTAACTGTATTCAGTAGAGTAGTATATATGTTTATGCTCATTGTGACTGTTAGTCAGAAAGAGGCAGGAAAACACAGATGCGCAGCTGTCCATACTTGGCCACACCAGGGCAGCTGGCCAACATTCTCAGTGCAGACAACAGGGAGATCGTAAGAAACTGCAGGGCCCCACGAGTAAATAATTGCAGATCTGACATAAAGCCGATTGTTTTTCCAAGGGTATAAAAGCAGAATCCTCTTGTAGCCGAATCTGAAGCCTCACCTATGGGTGGACAGACCACAGTAGGAACTTTCCCTATTACTGGAGACTCCCGGCATCGGCTGCAACAGGTCTTCCCAGCTTGAAGTGTGGGCCTGTATGATGATTCAGTGGTAATTGGTGATGTATTTCTTTTTAATCTCTGTTCTCTCTATGCAGTAATAATTTGATGCATTGCTAATTTTCCTCTGTACTCCCTATATATAGATCTCTGATCCGCTTCACTGCGCTTGTTTGCTATATATATACATAGATATATATACACCTGATCTGTGTTACTGTGCTTGTTTGCTTTAATGTGTTTATTTGCTTTAGTATGCTTGTTTAATAACCAGCACATATTAAACAGCTAGCATGTGGACATTTTGTAGCATACCCTGCCTGTTTGTTAGCAGATTTCCAAAAGGTAGACTGACCTACACAACCAGGGGAAGTAAGACTGCAGGGCTTTCACTGGTATACACCTGCCTCATGAAATACAAGCAGCACACATCTACACATCATTGCTAGCAACAGGAAGAAAAACATTTTACCTTAAATTTCAGTTAGATGACACACTTCAACACTTCATGTTTCTGACATCCAGAGTAGAATCTACTAAGCAATCAGGGGGTGGGGAGAATAATCTTATTGTATCTTTTCCTAATTTTCATTCTACTACTTGGTTTTAAACCAGTGAATGAACCTGAATTACCATTTAATGAGTACTACAGCAAGTACTAGTGCTAGACAGAAAAGCTTTACAATAAATCGTACCACAGCCTTGCAATGCATCATGAAATGTGTATATATTTTTTTATAATTACATAAGATGAGAAAATTAATGCCAATTTAAGCTTAAATGACTCAATTAGAATCACTGCAGTTGTTTTCTTTCACCATGCAAGCCAGTAAAATACAAAAACTGATATGCAAAACAATCTTACCTTGAAATTGCCACTCAAGATCCCTTTTTTAATTCATTGCTTCATGCAATCTTTTTATGATTTGCAGTTTGAAGCTGTTTTTTATCACCTTTAAATTATTAATTTTTTTTGCAGTTTACCGATAGCACAAAAATTTATTTTTAAGACAAAGGACAGTTTGCTGCTTGGGAATTGGTGCTCACATCACTGAAGATTGCTGCTCACATCACTGAAGACTGCCGCTCTCTCATCTGCTGCAGACGCCACAGCTGAACACCTTCTCAGTAGAATCTCAGCATATCTAACCTTTCTTTTGTGAAACCCCAGAAGACTGGACAAAACACCATCATCTCACCCTGAGAACTTAGGTTATTCTAGGTGTGGTAATACACACTTTGAACCATATTTCTGTTGGAAGATGAATTATATTTAATATAGGGATACATCAGAATGTTTGGAAATTCCAGCACCTGAGTTAAGTCTATCTCTATGGATGCAAGACATACAGCAGTCACTAGCTCTGTAACAGTCTGCCTTGAAGTATCCATCACCTCAAGAATACCATCATCTTTTCAAAGCAGCCTTAGCAGTGCTACACTGAATTATCCACGCGCTGGGGCAGACACAGGGTCATGGCCTAAAACATGAGAAATCAACCAACAGAAGTAAAGATTCTTCCATAAGATAGTGCACTATTTTACTGCTACTGTATTATATGCACAACTGTTTTGGGGTAGAAAAAAATATGCATACACCCAGTAACTACTCATCTGTGTGCACGGACAAGGAGAACATGTAGCAAGTGAAGTATACCACTTTGATCAAAATTATGCACTTTAAAGAAGATATAAAGTATCCAATTTAATTTCCATTCTGGTATCTTCCATGTGCTCTGCTTCGTCTTTCCGAGTTCCCCCTTCCAACCAGGTTTCCCCTCTTCTAAACATACGCTATCCAGTTACTTGACATTTCCCCCACCATAATGCATTCTACTCAACATTTCTGACATCCTTCTCCAGTAAAGCTGCCACCTTTACTTCCAGCTCAAGTCTCCTGTGAAATAAAATCAGATCACTTCCTTCTCTTCACACTACTTCTGAGGATAGGAGAAGAGTGTAAAACAGCATGAAAGTGGCTGAGGCTGTGAAGTTTACTAATTATAGCAGCTGCTTAGAGAAAGGCTGAGGGAGGCATCAGTTACAAGGGGAAGGCAATGCAAAGGAACAACCTGGAAAAGCAGCACTGAAATAGCAGAACGTGGACAGCCTCTCTCATCTGTAATAAGACCACTGATATAAATGAATAAAAGTCCAAGTTCAAAGCTCACAGCACTAGAACTCAGAGTCTGAAGGCTCTACTACAAAAGCAAAGACAGAAACTCCATATTTATCACTTCAATCTGTTCACTACAAGAAGATCTCCATTGCTGTTTAGTATAAAATGGGTAGCATTATAGATAATAGATGATTGTGTTTAATTACTGCATAATTTAATATATACAGTAGACATGTACAGTATGGTGTCTCTGACCACATAAAACAGAAAAGTATCAAAATCATATAACTGTTCACAAAAGCTTTTCGGGAACAGTTGATCTTGATTTAGATTTTTCTTAAGTAACAGCATTTTCAAATGCTTATTAGCAGCTACTTTTATCTAGCCATTTTAACTAAATAAGGGTTCATTAAAAGCTTCCAGAAGTCCTTAGGTTCAATATTTCAAGCTTTCATCAGTTTTAGACCTAAACAGAACATTTTACACCTGTTAATCCAGAATTTAATTCTTCCCTTCGTTAATATTATCTGAATCATTTTCTGTCTCTTATAATCTTTCACTTTTTTTTCCTCTCCTTTTTCCACCCTTCCTGCATTTTCTGTAACTTTTCCCCTAGTTGTCATTCTCTCCATTCTAGTTTTACATCGTCTATAAAAAAAAAAATTAAGGGCTGTGAGAAGAGACAGAGGTGAACTGTCAAGAGCTGGAAAGTTGGTATTGGCATCTGATCATATAAAACAAACAAAAAAAAAAAAGAAAGAACAAAACATTATCTCAGTCTTTGTAGCAGTGGGAAAAAGTCTTCTTTTCTCCCTTGCACCTGATGTATAATTCCTGATTGTTCATACACTGCGGGGCAGTGTCCTGGGTTCAGCAGTAGCAGTCATTTTTCTCCTTCTTAGTAGCTAGTGCAGTGCTGTGTTTTTGACTTTCAGCCTGGGAACAGTGCTGATAACATCAATGTTTTTAGTTGTTGCTCAGTAACGTTCACTCTGACCAAGGACTTTCTGAGTCTCATGCTCTGCCAGCAAGGAGGGGAAGCTGGGAGGAAGCAGAGACAGGACACCTGACCCAAACTAGCCAAAGAGGTATTCCATACCACAGCATGTCATGCCCAGTATATAAACTGGGGGCAGTTCCCTGGAAGGGCTAGATCACTGCTCAGGTTGGGCTGGGTATCAGTCAGCAGGTGGTGAGCAGTTGTATTCTCTTCCCTTGTTATTTCCCTTATCATTATTACTATTGGTGGTAGCAGCAGTGGTTTGTGTTATGCCTTAGTTACTAGACTGTAACCCATGGGAGTTACATTCTTTTGATTCTCCTCCCCATCCCTCTGGGAGGGGGGGGAGGAACAGAGGGAGGAGCGAGCAGCTGCGTGGTACTGTGTTGCTGGCTGGGCTTAAACCACGACAGGCAGCAAGATTATTTTCATGATGAACAGATGGTTTGTGTATTCTAACAAGCTGGTTCTGTAGGAACACCTTTTTGTCATGCACAACCCAACATAAACTATTACATATTCAGGTTACCTCACAGTTTAGTCTTCCAGAATAAAAGAAGAGTAACAAAATCAGTAATGTGAGCACCTGTTTTCCCACATTCCCTGGTGACTTATGGATCCCTTTCTTTTTCTACTAATCACTAAAGCATTTGTTACAGGATTTTGCACAACCTGATCCATTCGTGTTTACACTGAATCATTTGCAGTAAGCAAAGAACAAACCAACCATCCCAGTAACAGCAGCAATGCAGCATCTGGAAGACCCCTACCGAACAAAATAGAATTAGAACAAGTTAGAGGACATTCTGCAATAGTGTATTTACAGAGACAGAACAAAGATATTGTTAAATAGGAATGTGTAGGAACTGGAAAAAACCGTCCACATAGTATAAGAATTAAGCATGGCAGCTTACCCATCTGTGGCTTTTAAGAATAACAATAAATGGATATAGATGAAGATAAATATAAGAATATATGAGTATATGAGTATAAGAACTTCTAACTTTTACAATGGGCTAAAGTAAAGCCCACTACTTTGCATACAAGTATTAGTGAAATAAATGCAAGTATGTATCTGTGAGAAAGCCACATCTATTAGATACCTCTCCAGTCCTATGGATACACCAGGCTAATAACTACCATTTACCAAAATTAGCTCTTGATTTTCCTGCTGAACTGAACACAGGGAGGGAGAAAGGTCTCTTGGAATTCTCCTTCACTTCATCATTCTTTAATTTACCTTTCAAACTTCAAAGACAGTAAATCACTTCAGAGTTTGGTGATGCTCATTTCAGTAGAACTGGGGAAAAATCAATTTAAGTTGCAAATTGGAAAGTCAGGGAGCCAGCTTCATAGCTGCAGCAAATTAGCACAGTCCTAAGTATTTAGGAAAAATAGTGTCTCACTCCCCAGCTGAACTCATGTTCTGACCCCAGAGGATATGTGGCCCAACCCCCGAAGACACCAAGTTCTTACTGCAATCTCAAAAAAGACAAAAATGGAAGAAACTAATCTGCTTAAAAATACTCGGAAAAATCATGCCTACATTACAGCAAATACAGAGCATAAAAATTTACACAATGAAAGACAAGAAGGTAACTCTCAATTTTTCCACAAGCCATTTTCAAAACATACGCACACAGTCTTCGATTTCATAGCAAGTTCTTTAACTTCAAGCGTTTGAAAGACAGCTTTGAAACATACACTCGAATCCTAGGGAACATTAAACTAGGGGTACATGCAAAGAGAGGATTTGTTTTTCTCCAGTGATCACACCTCCCAGGAAAACTATTTTTTCTCCAATTTGTAATGCTGCTCTTTGTAAGTTACGGATTATGAGCCAGGGGAGTTGATCCCTCCTTTTGTTTTTTTGCTGAAGACTGCCTTCACCAGTTAGCAAATCTAAACTGCTTCTATTATCAAAGTAGTAGAATTATTTTCCTTCCAGATCCAAAGCAGAGGCAAGAAGGAGGAATGAAGATTTTTAATGTATCTCTTACAGACCAGCATGAAGCATTACTTTTCCCAATAGCTACATCAATTCCCAAAATACAAAGTATTTTATAAATCAAAAGCTTCTGAGGTTTACATCTTTTGGTGCAACCTTTACAAGAAACAGAAGCTAGAGCATCTGATGAACACTTCAGCGCATGCAGAGAAATTCAAAGGCAGCAGTGACCTGCCCTGTGTCTTTCAGGCTTTGGATCATGCTAGCCCAAGAACAAACAGGAGTACCCATTTCCAGCTGAGTGTTTGAAGTTTTAAAGATGTCTTTGGTTACAGCACATGCAGCCATCAAAACTTTGTATTACATTATTTAAACGTGGATGATCTTCAACATCACAATATTAACTATTATAATTTCATTTGATAATTTTTTTAGTATTCAAATTGAAATATTCCATTTTAACAGCAAAACTTGTAAAAATCAGGAAGAGGAATAAGTTATTCCATGAGGTTTGTGGGGGTTGAGTAGAGTTATTAATTTGCTGAAAGCCTTAGTTAACTTTTCTTCATAGTTTTTATTAGTTCTAGTCCTTTTTAGGATTAGGAAATAGCTGTACTCATTTCCAGCAGGATTCTAATTAAAATATAACACGATTTATGGAGGACTGTAATAACCAGGATTATTTTGGCCTGCAAATTTAAAAAGAATGATTTTTTATTAAAAGTAGTAATAGTACACGTTTCTTACAAAATACTTTTCACTTAGATATCTCAAAGATTAGAATGAAATTCAGCATTAGTCTACATCTTAAAGATAGAAGTTTTAGAATTTACTCACTGAAGGTATATTGTACAAGGAAGAAACAGATCAAAACTCCATATACTAAGCACCTTAAACCTTTACCAGAGTATCACCATTTTCCATTTCTGTGGTCAGACTGCAGAGTCCTTATTTGTTTATACAGCCAGAGACTGCACTGTAGCATCGTTAAAGTTCCCTAATTTACTTACTTCATTTTAAAAATTCTCTGCTTCCTTACTTATTCTGATAGGGGGCAATGACATTCCTAACCCTGTGCTACAATATACATCCAAGAAATGAAAAATGCAACATGAAGAAAAGATGAATACACACCTTCACTTTTTTTTTTTAATTATGCATGCTTTATTAACACCTCAAATTCTTGAGGGAAAACACCTATTTATACTCAAAAGTTTTTAAAAGAAAAAATGTGCATTTGAGATCAGCCATGACCATTTCTCCTTCAAATTCAGCAGTCTGTTGAAGAAATGAGATTTAAACTAAAACAGTTGTTTGGTTGTTTTTGAAAAGGCACTCTTACCCTGAACCAAAGTGCCAGGTAACTGCAGTGACCCTGCAGGTCAAGAAAACACTTTTTCATCTAGGCAGAATGTTTAGCCTACATAACAGCTGCAAGGCACAGCCTGTGATATGTTCCTATTTTAATAAAACTTGGAGAGGAACTACCAAACAACAGCTATATTGTTGTGTTCTAAAACAAGACCCAACACATCTCATACTTCGAGTTTGAAACCTGTGTCCCGAGATGTCATGGAGGAACCATTTTGCTCTTATGGTATTGCTTTGGTGAGCTAGGTGGATATTCAGCCTTTCCTGACTTACCCACTGGTCACTACTGATCATACCAAATTTTATAGACTATTCAATAGCCCAGCATGCTAGAGAAAATCTGGTTATCAGACAATATATACTGTCTGCATATTGCTTAAAGGAGAAGAACCATGCATTCGATGCACAAAACTGGATGTATCTGTTAGGCCAGACTAGCCCTTTCCCAGAAGGTGCTAAGAAATGAAGTTCTATTTTGGCATATGGAGCCCAATCATGCCACCTCCTGGTTAGAAATGGCCACTCTATTCCACACAATACACAGGTGTTCAGTGCTGGGGAAGCTAACGGTTGACTGAGATTTTCTACTCAGCTACCCGCCTTTTATATATGTATATGCATACATACATATATATGTTTGTAACAGCTGGCAGATTACCCTCCAACAGCTTTTTGATACATATTCTTTGATATGTTTTATATATATATATTTTTTTTTTTGAGGCATAAGGGAAGAGATGGATGATTACAGTATGTGTTCCCTGAACTAACACACTAAGGAGATTAAGAATGAAAGAAATTTACTAAAGTAATTCCCAGAACAAATAGAAAACACTTCTCCTTCCAAGAAAATATTCATGATGCCAAAAAAGAGCACACTGTTGATGAGGCCATGGCTATACAGATAAGCCTCTGCAAATGGCCTTTGACTTTCCCTTTAACAGTAGGTACTAAATTCTACTATTTGCACTGAATTGTGTCGTAAGCAGGCTCCACAGATTCAAATAATAGCACCATTTAAAGAGTGAACCACACAAGAGTATCAGAATCTAACCTTCAGTTAATGCATTTATATTATTCCCTCTTTGCAAGAGAATTTACTGTTTCAAAGTACCTGTTTTCTAAGATCACAGATCAAATGGTCCTAAGGTGCTTCAGATGTCTGAAAGGGTTTTTATTATTTTTCTTTTTAATCTCTTTCTTTTTTCCTGCTCTTAAGCAAGCCCACCTTTTATGACTAACAACTTAGGGTCATAACATTTACAAAGGCTGCTTTGTTATATTCATTCTAACATTTCATAGCACTATTATAGTAATATTTTATAGTATTTTGTTTTCCCTAAATCTGTTTATCACCTGGGATCCATCTGCATCACATTCTGCAAAGCATAAAGCACTTCCTAAGATTATGAACACATACCATGTTGTCACAGCATGATGTATCAAAAAAAAAAACAAAACACTTTAGAAAAACAACTTAAAAATCAAAATTCTGTTCTAAAGCCTGCAGTATATTCTCCTGATTTTCATGATTACAGAGATATTAGCCACATCAGTCAATATATTATATTTGTGTAAGGTGTAAGGATTGCCTGATAGCACGCTAATGGCAACAGGAGATTCCCATTAGCTTTAGTGAGCTTTCAACCGAGTTTGTAATGCACATCACTGCATTACAGAAATTTTAAGTACCTTGTATTCATCTAGAGCTTGCACGGATATTACTCCTTTTTTATTGAAAAGGATTCAAATGACAGATACATAAACCTAGTTTCTATTGAAACCAAGGTATCTAAAATACATGCTCTAAACATGAGTGTATTTCCCAAGTCAGTCTTCCAGTTATTTACACTGCATTCCTTGGGACAGCAAAGTACACAATGATTAATACAAACTATTTTGTGAACACGGATTTCTTCTCACCTTATATAAACATCAGGAAAAAAGAAACCATAAGCAGAAAACTGACTGCTCACAAATTAATATTAATATCTAATGTATTAGTTTGTGCTGTCTAATCGATTTTGCAAGTATATTCTGTCACGTAGTTTTCAATGGAAAATTTTATAAAAATTAAAAAGTAGCAGAGGCCTGACTTTAGCAGGACACAGGCTTGACCAACAGCTTTCACATCTTGGGCCAAGGATGACTGTCATATTCCAAATTGCCAAGACAAATAATTTTCATATAGCAATCTTATTATTGCCAGGTTTTAATAGAAACATACACTTATTAACTAAATCTGCCTTCTTATATGAAAAACAAATAAATCTCTAGAAATCCAAAGAAATCCAAAACCCACATAAGCCAACATGTTAGTTGAAATCCTGAACATGAAACAAAATGAATTTGCATTACATCAACAGTTTTCAGACTAGAACATTTATTGCATGCTTGTATGAAAGACTGTACTAATGCTTATTGAGTGTACAGGCTAAGTAATTATATACATTTTGAATAATCATGTTCTGTCCTACAAGGAGCTTTATGACACTGAGCTGTATGAGTCTAATTGACACGACTGGAGGTTTAACAAACTCGTGCTATGCCACGTGGAATAATCTAGGGACTTAAGATAAAAGTTAAAGGCCTGATTCTTAATTGCCTTCCAAATGCCAAAATGAAAGTATGAGGTCAATTGTACTGTCATTACATAGAGAAATTAGCTACCTCATTACCCAAGTAATGCTGATATTTCCACGGGGAGAGCTGATCTTACTTTGGCCAGCTCTTCATGTTTATATTACAAAATGCGGACCTAGCTTTAATAACATAGTATGTAAGACAGTCCAAAGCCACACACATATACAGACGTACATAAAATTTTGTTTGCTCCAGAAGTATATAGACAATTAGCTGACACTTTAACTTTTTAAAAATAACACTGATATAAAACAAGTTTTGAACTCCCAAACAGTTCTAGCTGGTTGTAGCTTTCTATGTCATCTACACCTTCACTACTGAAGTCACACATTTATATTTATATTCATAATCATAGACACCTAACGCAAACTGATATTTACATAGATGCAAAAATAACACACATAAGCAGTTCATTAGTTACCATGGTAAGAAGTAGCTCTAGAATGGAGAACCTCTCAGTTGTCACTGGAACTTTAGAGCTTGCTGTGGCATAAACACAAATACAAAAAGTCCTGCTCAACAAGTTCTTCACTTCTGGTATTTTTCATCTGATCAAGCCTTATCTGACATCATGCATTGATCAGAATATCGCCTGGCTAGAAGCAATACAATTTTACCTAAGAAAATAACTATCTGTAACCAGTTTATAGGAAAATCATTTACAATTATCCATGGAACAGTGTAATCCTTCCAGTGACTGTAAAGTCTGGTGCACAAAATAGTTCAGTTAATACAGAAAAGCTCTCTGCATGTTCTTTAGAGTTCTGCTACGTATTAGAACAGGTCTTTTGTTTTCATTGCCGATTAGATTATACTATAACAATAGTATAATATTCTAATATATGATGTGAGTGTCGCTACCCATGGCAGGGGGCTTGGAACTTAGATGTCCAACACAAACCATTTTATGATTCTATGACTTCAGTAGATTTTCCATTTCTAGTAGTGTAATAATCATGTAGGAAACACTTCTGTATGAAACAGGTAATGACCCAAGGGGAAATAAAATATCTTCCAATTAAGGCACTATATTAATCATTTAATTACTGGGTTAATTTTCAGAATCCAGCACAGGTTCCCCTCAATGATTTTTTTTTTTTAAGAGAAATTCTTTGTTTATGGGTTTACACTCTGTATCTAAGATGGTACTAGCAAGTCTTAGATACACATTCCTTATCTTTCTTTGTGTTGCTTGGCAAGTACACAAAATCTCTGCCACAGAAAACGTCCCTTTTCTGTGGGTTTCACCACACAACACACCATGCAGGCTCTAACCCAAATAATGGCTAAAGTAAATAATTTCTATTGATCCCTCAGTGGTGAGGGGTAAATAGCTACCAATTCAAGCATGTACCTGACACAGGTCAGCTTGTAGGACATAAGACTATTATATTACAAACATATTTTAAAGGTAACAAATTACTTAAGTACACCAAAACACACAAGAAAAAAGAATAAATCAAGCAAATAACAAAAAACAG
Source organism: Pezoporus flaviventris (assembly GCF_033815535.1). Classification (NCBI taxonomy): domain Eukaryota; kingdom Metazoa; phylum Chordata; class Aves; order Psittaciformes; family Psittacidae; genus Pezoporus; species Pezoporus flaviventris. The sequence continues at coordinate 28,799,373 of NW_026892579.1, read as the reverse complement.
CGACAAGATGGGGTCATATCTTTATGAAAAAAATACAGTATCATAAACTGAAACATATTTCTGGAATGCCTATCACTTGTGTGCCCATCTGCAGCTTTAGACAGCAGCATGTCTCTTCTCAACCTCAGGTTCTAGCAACACACATGAAAAATCACAGCACTTTCAAGTCAGCATGAATGCCTGAGGCTTTCGACTCTGAAGCAGAAACCTTCAAATCCACACTTAGGCATTTTATACAAAACCTACTGCCAATCAAGAAAGCTTAGTATACCAGAAAAATAACACCTGGCTGCTATTTTTATATATGTAGTTGAGCGTACATTGCATTTTAAAGAAAAGAAATCCAGAGTAGGGAAATAATGCTTTGTCTCAGACATATGCCAGAAATACAACATTACGGAGGTCCTTGCACCACAGACCCATGTTCTTTGGGCATTCAGAAAGAAAAATAAATCTGCCAGTTCTATACATTTCCCTTCTATTTATATCCAGCAGCAATGAGTACATTAATTCTTGTTTCCTTAAAGTAGCTATACTCTTAACTTGATGAAACTGTTTTAATAGCCATCATATATTAGGCTCCAAAATGAATCTCTAGAAAGCTTGACAGATGGTGTTTTGAAAGATAATGCCAGGTATCTGGTGTGAATCCGACATTAGCATTCCCTACAGCCAACTCACCTTCATCTTTTAAAAATCCACTAGAACACATGCAGTCCTCCCTATACTAAGAAGGAATGAGAAAACTAATCACTTATTCGATCTCAGCTGTCCAAAATACAATTTACAAACAGACTTGATCCCTAGAAACACCCATTTTATTCTCTGTTTTTAACTTTACTTTGCACACTTTCGATTTTGTCCTTCATGTATTTTCCTCCTTCCTCATGCATACAAGCACACACTCTCAGTAGATACCTCCCCCCTCTGGGAAAAGACCGAACTGCAAGGTGCAAAAAATACATCCCTCCAATAAGAACTTTCTTTGTCATATGTTTATTAGAAAAACAACTGTGAAAAGTAGCGTGGCTGACCCTTCGGCAGCAAGGTAGCTATGGCAAAAGTGTGCTAAATGTGTCGGTATTCATACTGAATCTCCAAGCTATAAAACAGAAGCACTCAAACAAAACCTGGACTCAGTATCTTCATTCACAGTCAACAGTAATTACATAGACTGATGACAAGACACAGACAATTACTGCTGCCAGTCCAAGTTTTAATCCATTACGATTTTCCTTAAGATATAACAGAACTTTGGAAATTATTCACCACCTCTGAATGTGCATTTAATTTGTGACTTTGTCAAGGGCCTAACCATTTCTTTGCGCTAGCTTCCATCAAGTGTTTGATAGGTTGTCCTCATTTATGTGCTGTTCTTTAATACTTTTTTTACATTAGTTTCCAAGTTTAACAAGGATTCTTGAAGTTACTATTATATACCTCAGAAGAAACAGAAGTATAAACAGAAATTACTGGGTTACACTTCTGCAGGAATTTAAATGCTGTACCACAAGGCCTGCACTTAGTAACTATGTTGAGTAGATACAAAAAGATAACTAAATGATAAACTTTTTTCAAGAATCTCCAGTAGAACTAGCTCACATAAAGCAAGGAAAGCAGAGTAAATTAAGATGAACACAAAATGTTACAAGCAGCAAATTCTGGATCCTCATACGATGCCAAGAGAAAGTGCTCAGTGTCCTGGATGAAACAGTGTCATGAAATTGATAAGCCATATCCAATCAATGCTTGACATTGCGCAGTCAACTAGAACAGTGTCCCATTAACGGCACAATAGCATTACCATGTAGACCGTATTACTTCAGCATGGGAAAGAAGAAATAATGAGTTTAATGAGAAAACAGCGTCTGCCTTTGTCCAAATAAGACCGTGAAGTACGGAAGCCCTTCCCGCAGCGGGCAGCCAAGCACAGCGGAGGCGGTGCACCACCACCGAGCAGCCAGAGCAGCCCGCTTCCCAAAGCGAGGAGCAGAGGCACACGCTCGCTGCCAGCTGAGGCGGCCACAGCAGAGCCCCGTCTGACGGGCTCCCCCAACAAGAAGCCCGGCGCAGCGTCCGGGACCACACAAGCCCCACGAACTGCCGCTGTCCGGCCGCGGGCAGCTCCGCGACCTCGCCTCGCCTCGTCCACGCGTGACCAGGTCCCCGCTCGCGGGCCCGTCTCAGCGCCGAGACTAGGGGGAGCGGGGCCGCGCCGCCCGGCCCGACGCCAGCACGGACACACGAGTTCCTAAGCTGGCGCCCAGCCACGGCTGCCGTGCGCCGACACGAAGAGTGGCCCGCGCCCCGCACCGGGGTAGAGGCGGGGCGGCGGCGGCCGCTGGGCCCCTGCGAGCGGAGCCTTACCGTCTGCCAGGAGGCGCATCGCGTGAACAAAGGAGGGATCCAGGCTGTCCTTCTCGGCCATCAGCTCGGGCAGGTACTTCTCCTGCTCCATCGCCTCGCGGCCGCGGCGCCTGGACACGCCGGGCCGGGCTGCGCGGCCGCCGGCTCGCTGCGCGCCTCCGGTCGGCTCCTCGTCGCCCGCCCTGCTCGTCTCGCCGCTCGCAGGTGCACCGCCCGCCCGCCACTCCCGCGGCGGAGCGCTGCCCTCAGCGGCACCGCCTCCGCCTTCCCCTCGCGCCGCGCGGAGCGGGTGGGGGCGGGGAGGGCCGTGCGCGAATCAGTGCCTGCCGCTGACCGCGAGCCTTACTCCGCCTTTACACCCCCGCCTCCCGCCGCTGAGAGACCCTCACCCGCCTTAACTAAGGAGGCGGGGCCACGAGCACCACGCCCTCCGGGCGCTCCCATTGGTAGCTGCGCCCCGGCAGGCGGGGGCTCACACGGGGGACTCCCTGCGCCATAGGCTGTGGGCAGGAGGGCCGCCCCGTGGCGGTAGGTGCGGGGCTGGAGTGCGTTAAGGGTAGTGTGTGTGCGTGTGCGTGTGCGTGCGCGTGCGTGTGCGTGTGTGTGTGTGTGTGCGTGTGTGTGTGTGTGTGTGTGTGTGTGTGTGTGTGTGTGTGTGTACCCACCTGCGTGCGGCTCAGCGCCGGTGCGCCTCTGCCTGGCGGTGGCGGGGTGCGCTCCCGCGGCGTGCGGTCTCGGGTGTGCAGGTGTGACTGTGTCTGCCTCTGTGTGTGCGACTGTGCTCGTGGGAGACCGAGCGCGCGTGTCCCGGGACACGTGAAAGTGCGTGCGGCGGGGTGTGCCGTGCCGTGCCGTGGCGCGATGTTTGGGTGTTGCGGCTGCGCGTGGGTTCGTGCTCCTGCGCAGTCTCGCGCGTGTGTGAGCGCGCGCCTCGGCCCGCGCACGCCCGCTGATTCTTGCGTGGGCCTCGGTGCCCACGCTGCGCGCGTGTTGTGTCGGCGGCTCGACACCCGGTGCGCGTGCCGGGAGGCGCGCAGTGCACTCCCCTTGTGGCGCCGTGTCTGCAGCTGCGTGCGCGGGACCCCCACCCGGCCGCCCAGCACCGCCCAGCTGCTGGGCGCTGTCCGCGGTGCTGAAGCCGCGGGCGGGGCCGGAGCGGAGGTGCTGCCCGCTGCTGCTCTCTGCTACCCGCTACCCTCCCTCCCCGCGGCCCCCGGGAAGCTCGGAGCGCCCTCCCCGAGCTCCGCCGCTCTCCTCCGCTCGCCAGCTCTCCGGTAACGGGGTACCGCCCCGGTGCTCGAGCTGCCAGACGGCGTCTCCGCCGAGGGTGTAATCAGATCATCAGCGATAGGGCACGGCGGCTTCAACAGCGCCCCAAACGGAACGTGTCCGCTTACGGCTGCTGCCTGGTGCCCCGCGGTCCTGAAGGGAAAGGGCGATCGCCGCCGGAGAACGCCGTTCTGCCCTCTCAGGCAGGAGTAGCTCTCTGCAGCCCCCGCGGCCCCACATCACGGAATTAAAGCTACTGTGCAATTAGAGTGTGTACACTTGAAGTAAATAAAATTGATTTTATTTAGAATTTAGCTTGTGGTATACATTTACTATAGTTTGTATTTATCCAGGATTTCCCCCAGACAATTTAGTAACCTAGTTTGATTTTGAGGGTAAACAAAAGGTGCTTAACTCATCTTAAGCTGTTAAAACTTCATTTGTAGGACCTCAAGAGCAAACAGTCAACCACACAACATGGTGTGTTATGTATAATCCCCATGTGAAATTCTTTCTTTGTACTAACCACTACGACTGCTAACTTAATATTTATTCTAATGAAACAAATGGTTGCTGGAATAATAAACTTGTAAGTCACCTGCTATTATTTATCTCAAGATTTATTCTTTTTTTTTGTGGTGGTGTTTGTATAATTTTTTGTAATTTTTTTCTTGGCAGAGAATGAAAGAACAAAGAAAGGTAAAAATCAAGACAGAAACTCTGTAAGGACATCCACAGGTTTTGAAGACATTGCACAGCCATTGCATAAATATTTGGTCTGTGATGTTTTCAAAATCCTAAGATATATGCAGGCAACCTTTACACAATTTCCACTCAGCATGAAGATAATTGAGAGACTAGATGGGTTTACAAGAATATGTAGAGAATGTCACTGACCAATGTGTTATTGTATAGGATTTCCAGGGGCAGAGAATAAAATACCTGAGAACTAAGTTCCCTGCTGAGAAAGAGTAGCAGCAGGAGAGCAGTTGATTTCAGCAAACCTGTGAAACGCTTAAGAAGCAGAGAAGACTGATAGCAAAATTGAAAGGCTTACCTGGCACTCAGCTTTTACTACAAATTGGGTATGGGGATAAAGGGAAGACATAAGTCCTCCTAAAAAAAAAAAAAAAAAAGCAAACAGAAAAAAAACTAAAATAAAGCAAATAGAAGGATAGAACTAAGATATTTTATTAATAATTTACCCTGATTCATTTTACTGCATGAATAACGTTTTTTCTTTCCCGTTTAACACTGTAACAAGAAATGGCACACTGTTTGCAACACAGCTCAGGAGTGTCTTGCTTGAGAGATCACCTCTGTCTTCAGATCATACTTCTATGGCTCTGTTCGTTACAGTAAGCCAGGCTAGTGCCCCTTCATTCAAAAAGAGAGAAGAATGGTTATTGATAGGTGTATTCTCGTAAAGTACCTTCAAGATGAATCTGAGCCATCCTCACTCAAAAGCAATCCTGGTCTGGTAGCTTTTGAAACTTGCCATACCGTCATGTATATGGAAAATGAGTGTTGGGGGCTTTCCATTTTGGGCATTAGAAGAATAGTGTTACTTTAGTCTGTTTAATTGTGCTTAACCTACTTATATCATAGGAAGCTTTGATTTAAACACCTTTAAGTTTATTGAACAGTGCAAGTGCTACATTCATCAAACTCATTTTTTTCTGATTAAAAGAGTAGAGAGCAGATTTGCTTCCACATCTTTTTACAGCCAACTAGACAGAGACAAGTTTCCTGTAAGTTCATTTTTCAAAAGTTATAAAGTTAAATTGACTTTCAGTGATACTTAGTCTTCAAAGCAATTGCAATGCTTTTCTGAATTTTACCTTATACCTCATTAAAAAAAAAAAGAAAAAAAAAGGCATTAAAATCTGTCAGACAGGAAATATAGACCTCTAATGACATCAAGCACGACTTCATTGCTAGTTGGAGATCTTTTTTTTTTTCATAGCTACTAAAAACCAAAGACACATTTTACAACTTTTTAGTTTCAAGTGTCAAGCCAGATTAAAGTTTATCTGTACTTTATTTTCTTATAAGTCTGATAGTGAAGTGGATCACAGTATATCAGATTATAGCTTGTTTGAAGACGGAACATGTAATAATCTTTGTGTATTTTTACCACTGCCAACTAAATATATGTGTACTATCATGTAGCACTGAAGTCAAAAGGCGGTAGAAGCCAACAATTGCAGGAAAATCTCCCAACTTTCCAAATGCTTATTTAAAAATTATGAAATCTTTTGAGACTATGCAATAGAATGAATGGTCAGTGTAAGCACAGTGACAATGAATTACCCTTCTGACACATCTCATTAAAGTCAATATAATAATTTAAATTAGTACAGTTATATGTGTGTGTGTAAGTACACCTAAGACCTCATAAACACACCAAAGATCAGATTTGTCAACAGTTTTTAATTTCAGAAGTTCCATTTGCATTCAAATTTCTTCTCTGTTAGACTTGCTTTAGCTATGGGTAAGGGTTATCTCTTTCCTGAACTGACTACAGATGAAAATACAATAACCTAGAGAGTTTCTCCTATCATCCATGTTAACCACATCCTCCCTTAAGTGGAATTATAACTGGTAATATAAAGAATAAAGAAGTAGCAATAAATGTCCAAGAAAGAGAGAATGTCCCACCTCCTTTAGTTTATTTAATTCCTTCTTGGGATACTGTCTGTATTCAGGCTCCATGTGATTTCTGTCCACTGGCCTGTGGATACTAGAGCTTGGACCATTTGGCTTCCCTGTTTGATAGTGGGGCACCCGAACACACAAGCTGTCAATGAAAAGCTTGTTTCCATGTAAGAAAAACAGGATGATGTAACGGGCTCTGGCCAGAGGTAGGTCTGCCTGGAACTGGCTTGCCTTCCCCTTACAGAGGTGACCTCTTGTCCTGGGTTTAGCAGTAGCCGTCAATTTTTCTCCTTCTTGGTAGCTGGTGCAGCGCTGTGTTTTGACTTTCAGCTTGGGAACAGTGCTGATAATACCAATGTTTTCAGTTGTTGCTAAGTAATGTTTACCCTGACCAAGGACTTTGTGAGCCTCATGCTCTGCCAGGGAGGAGGGGAAGCTGGGAGGAAGCAGAGACAGGACACCTGACCCAAGCTAGCCGAAAAGATATTCCATACCACAGCACATCATGCTCGGGGGGAGTAACTGGGAGTTACCCGGAAGGACACAGGGTCTTCTGGGTCGGACTCGTTTTTTGGCGGGTGGTATCAAATTCTCTTCCCTTGTTATTTTCTCTTATCATTGTTGTCGTTGGTGGTAGCAGTGGTGATTTGTGTTGTACATTGGTTGCTCAACTGTTCTTGTCTCAACCCGTGGGAGTTGCATTCTTTCGATTCTCCTCCCCATCCCTCCAGGAGCGGGGAAGGGGAGAACCCCCGGGGGGAGGAAGTGGGCCTCGGTTGCTTCCAGCCCGGCACCACTCACTGGGAGTGAGTAAACGAGCTGTCTGGCTAGGTTTAAACCACGACACCTCTGCAGCCCCCACACTGCCAATGCCTTGCCACACAATCCAGAAGGGAAATGGGCATCAGCAGCTATGCAAGTCACTGTAGATCACCTTCAGACTACCCAGGCACAACAGACTCAGCCGTATGGTCCAACCCTCAGTGGAATGGTCTCTATGGCAAGTCCCTAATTTCAGTAGAGTTTTGGTCTCTCCACTTATATAACCGAATAAACACCAATTTGCTTAAATAGAGAAAATTCACATAGACTAGACTTTATATAAATCATACAAATCAGCTTCAGTTAAAAAAATTATCTGTACTTATTTCCTTCCAAGACATTAAATAAAGACAATAAAGACTCGGTGAGATGAGGATTCCAGAAGAGTTCAGTGTGAGTTCCAGGTGCACAATGGATGTTAACTAATAACTTGGTTTATGATGTCCATATCACAAATTCTTAGTTTATCAAAACACATATCAAATAAAATTATGTATATTACAGCTCGAGTTCATATTTAGCATTCTTGACATGTTAAAAAGAATTAACTGAAAGGGTAACTCAGGATAAATGCTATGGAAGGAAGCTTCACTGAAAGATCTCTTTTATCATTAATTTGAGATAATTTTAACCAAAATAACTATAAAACAGCAGTTGAAGAAAAAAAAAAGTGCTTAAATAGAAATGAACAGCAAAGAATAAAACACAGTCTAGAATGTCTGTTCTCTTCTTTCTTCCCTGTGATGCTACCAAAACTGACAGAGAAGTTGTGAGTTTACAACTTGCCTATAATTTTTTCCTCTCCGCGTATAGGTAAACACCAGATCTTATATTTTGCTTGCCCATGTTTGAAGTTCTATCTCCTCTGTTCCTTCTAATCTTTATATTACAGCTTAGCCATTGCAGGTAGCTCAAACACTTTCATAAAAATCTTCTCAGTGATCATAGCAGTCTCCACTTCACCTGTCTCTTCTAACCTTACTGCAAGCAGTAAGCAACGGATGTCTGAATTTCCCTTTCATCCTTACCTCCAAGATTCAATCCGATCCTTTTCATACAAAACCTCTTAGTATATTGCTTTCTAATTTTCCTTTTCACACAATGCACAATAATTCCGTTTTTACCTTTCGTATACTTTTCCCTTTCTTATTGTTTCCACCATCTATTCCCGGTATGCAAATCTCCCTTTAATACAAATTTCTCCCTTGAAAGATAAGAATAGTAAATAACCAAATGAGGTACAAAGAAGGTGATATGTGATTTAGAATAATTGAACTAATGTTTCCAGACTCTGATGACTATCTTGAGCTAATCCTTCAGTTCAGTTAAGCAAGAGTTACTCAACACAGAGTGTTACTGAAGTTGGGTGTCTTACTTAGCTTTAGGCATGTAAAAATCAGATGTCTAAGTCTACTTGAGTTACCACAGACACCTACAGGTTGAAATAGACTCTTCCAGCAGTTTGTTCATCTGACCTTTTTGTTGAGATGAGTTATCCTAAGCAAAAACTGATTTCTCTCCTCTGGATATGAAATCAACGACGAGATCAGACGTAAACATTTATCTTGCACATACCAACATTAGTTCAAATGAATTCCAACAGATTTCAGTAGTGTATACCAATAAAGAGGCCAGGGGAGTTTTTCATTATGTAACTGATAATGGAAAGAAAAAATAAGTGAATGTGATTTGCATGACGAAATGTGTTCTACTTCAGGCATACAGGGGTAGAAAGGCAGACCATGCTCAAAATAAAATGACACAATTTATCTGAGGAAAAAAAGGTGACAGGTATGTGTCTACGTATAGTTTATCTAAATGTAAGTAGATCTACAAATACCTGAAATAAGTATTATACCCAAGTGAGAATAGAATGGTTTAGAGGATGCAAAGGGTATAGACTAGAAATATAGAGATTACATTACATATGGAAAAATGCAGAATGAATGTAACAAACTGCTTCTACCGTTTCATTTAGGAAGAGAACTTTCATCTGAAGCAGAAAGCAAAGGGAACTTGTAGGCATGGATGCAAGAAAGCTGATAATACAATATAGTTCTGCTTATTTGAAGATTTTATTTCAGTTTGGGGGATTTGATAGGGGATTGCTTTGTTTAAATTTTTGCAATGCATTTTTAGCTCTTTATCCAGTTTTGCTTAAGTTTAAATTTCGTTCAGAAAATATTTATCTGAAATAGATTAATTAGCAGCTTGATTTTGTTAACTTTGTTTCCTTAAGAAGGATACAATAGAGACAACTGTCTGAGCTTAATTAGTTTATTAATCAGGTACACAAAGCCCATAGCCAGACAACAAGGTAAAATTATTACTCTTTATTAATCCACTGGTCTATTGTAATGTTGCTACATCTGAAATGGAGCAAATTCAGTGTATGATTTAACATATGCCTATTTATGCATTTACAATATGTAGTTCTACAGAATTTAGTAAGTTCCCACTACTTAATGTAGAAGTACACAAAGAAAACCCCAGGTCAAGGCAATCCATGACTTTTTTGCCTTGGTCTTCACCAGCAAGTACTCCAGCCACACCACCTGCCCGTGGCAGGGGGGTTGGAACTAAATGATCTTTAAGGTCCCTTCCAACTCAAACCATTTGATGATTCTGTAGAATTACCTATGGATGGTATCCATCTGACAATCTTAAAAAACAAATATATAAAGCTACAGGACATACAAATCATCAATAAACTGGGGAAAAGAAAGAAAAGAAAATTCTTCACTAAAGTTTCAAGATACTTCACAATATTAAAAGATCAGAAAGAATTCAACTAACTATACAAACCACACTCAAATATTATGGAAACTTTGTTCAAAATCAAGTGTAACATGGAGAAGGGTTTTACGCAGTACAGCATCTTTCTAAATGTGCATGCTCTTAAGTATAAATGCACATAATTTTTTATTATAAATCAATTTGAAGTGTGTACTAGTAGCTACTCAGCAGTTTAGGAAGAATGCTACTTATTAAATATAGGAGTGGAAGTAACTACCCTTTAAGACCTTGAAAAAAAAAGAAGTTTTGGACCTTTAAAGGAATCTAAATCTCTCCTCTTTCTATATAAAGAACTATTATAGGCAGAACATTTCAATAGGAACCTAAACTTTAGGAACAAGTGAGGTATCTAATTTAGGATTAAGTACTGGTTACCACCAATATGAAACAAAATCCCCACAGAGAATGTCTTTTTTGACAATGTATGTTCTAGTTCAGCTGATGGCTGTGAAGTGGTACTCATCCCACTTGTAAAGATTTGTCTGTTTTTAAGAAATCATGGACTCATAGACTCAATATTCCACATATGTTTCACTCTTACTGGATTATAGCACAAACATTTTCTGGAAAAGTTGCTGAATGATTATAAGGCTCTTAGCAGTAAACAAAAGAAGGTGTATAGAAGACTAAAAATATTTGAAAATCCAGTTAACATTGTTTTAACTGTAAACCATGCATAAATTTTATAAATTATTTCACAATATATTTGAGCATATCTAAATACATATTTTAGTGGACAACAGGTGATACAGACTTTTCCAATTCAGAAGAGTAAAAAACTATACCAGCTCTGTGAGTCATTTTTTCTTAGAGAACATGGCCTTTATGAAAAAATTTTAAAATTCACAGTTTCTCTTTTTAGGTAAGACCACATTGACTAAAATATTGTTAGCTCACAATTCTTATTCATAAGATTTAGAAAAATCAGTATGAACCCAAATTTTAAAACCTTCAGATCATGAGTAGTTTCAAAACTTTTAACAAGCTTTTCCCTTCTTGCTTCTTAACCTTAGCAAAGGCTTTAATACTCCCAGCAGTTTATGTTTGGAGAAATTGTTAGTATTTAGTTGTAATAGGTCTCTTAGAGATGTGGAATAAATGGAGAAGGTCAGGAAACTTAGAGGAAATTTAAAAAGCAGGCAAATATTGAGCAAGTTGGGGATGGTGAAGGGAAATGTTTTCAGTGTCTGACCAGCACCAGTTATAAAGTAATAAGAATGAAAATGTTAAAAGCTCAGCAAATGTTGTTAAATCTGCTCATAATGATGGAGTTTATTTCCCATTGTGCCAGATCAAATGGATTTGCTGTATTAGTCTCAACTATTGCAGAGCTCACTTCACCCATGGAGCAAATGGATGATGAGTCATTCTTTTTCTGAATAGAGCATTAAGTGCAGTCTCATCTTGCAATTATTTAATTTTCAAAATAAGTCATTCCAAAGCTGCATGAACTGCCTGATTTTTTTCTTTTTTTTTTTTTTTTAAGAGGATGAAATTTAGAGGCAGCTTATACCATTGTTATCTATGCTTAAGCACTGCCCCAGTTTGATCAGTATCATATTGTTTTACCTAATTATTTCAAAAATTATTTTTATAATTAATTTTTTAAAACTATTTTTCTCTGTTCCTTTATTTGCAATTTTATTTTTCATCCTCGTGTACCTTATTTTAAACATAACTTGCTCATGATAATACAACAAAACATTAATATTTCAAATTCAGAATGGACAGCTATTGAGGAGCTTTGGAATCACTTCTCAGAACAGACTGGCCAAAATGACTACAGTATTTACAATGCTAATTGAATCCTTTCATATTTCCAAAATGTTTCTGATAAAGTCCACTAAAAAGAGAAAAATAAACAGATTGTCATAAATGCATGTAGTTTGTAAAATATCGAACTATTGGTGGGTTGGTTTTTTTGGGGGGGGGGTTTGTTGGGCTTTTTTTTTTTTTTTGGCTTCCTTACCTGAATGACCCCTGGTTTTAATATTAGTGTTGTTATTCACAATGGACTTTGAAACAGGCACAAGGACATTGCGAAAAAAGTCCTCCAGTTTGGTAGACTCCTGTCCACCAGCACTGCCTTCCACTGACTCTAGGTGAAGGTCTAGTTTTGTGCTGGTCTTTAGAATTGAAGGCAGAGGAGTATTCTCTGCCATAAAAAAAAAGAAATAGACTTCTTTTTTATTATTATTTATTTATTTATTTCCTGAGGGCAGACTTAGACACTTTCTTTTGGGAACTTTAATCACCCTCAAAACAAAACATTGGTGCATCGCACTATATCAGATTGGTCATTTGATTTGTTTGCCAAGTAATTTAGAACGATTTCCATTCCATCCATCCTTTTCCTATTTCCATTATATACCATTCAATTTGTATTTCAGATGACTACGGTCAAGCTGTATGTCATCTTGACTAGTGACTTTTAAAAAGCATTCCATGTTTCTTCTAACTCTTTGCAGAATTACGAAGTCTTACTTTACTTTGCTTTTTTTTCTTTTTTTTTTTAAATAAATAACTGGAGTACTTATGGTTGGTTTCTGCACTGCTGCCTGTCTTCTATTGAACCAAACTGCTTCTTATCTTGTGTAAATCTATATTCAGAGACATTTATGAAGACAGCATGTGTAGCTGAGTGAAAGAGATTACTGAATGTTGAATGCATAATGGCAATATATCTTTGCGTCTACTTTTCAGTTCATTACTGCATATATATTTTTCTACCATAAACAGTAGCTTTTACATTTAATTACAAGAAAAAGCAAATAGGATGAGAGGCATAAAAAAGGTACAAGGAGGAGGTTTCTTAACAAACTTAGGTGCACAATCATAAGCTTGAAAGGGAACTAAATAATGTCCTGACAGTTACTCTTCATGAAAAGGTAGATGTTTTATCAAACAAGGCAATTATTCTCTCTAAAACACAGAGAACTCTCTCAGTTTATACTACCATTTTCCTGAGTCAGTAAACCATCTGATGGAAAAAATTTTTTTATACTGAGGTTATGTATTTCCAATGAATGCAAATGTGCATATGTTACCATAGTATCTGGTGTCACTTATACCTGAAAACAACCATTTGTTTAGAAGAAAAACTTCAGATAGCCCTGTAAAATACAAATGTTGAAAGAAAATGTGAGATTTTGCCTGCCACACTTGTTTCTGGTTTATAAAGTTCCTGGTTTAAGGCCAAAGAGTTGTGCTGGCTTAAATACAGTGTATTTACTGTAGGGAATATTTTGTAAGGTTGGAAGTAAGCAACTTCAAGAAAGACCAGATACCAACTATAGAATTTCTGCCTCAGCTTGCTTACCTTTGCTCCCTGCTCCTGCAAGGCGCACGGCTTTGGATATTAATCACATGGCTGCACCTGATTAAACAGAGAGAAAATCCTTTAACAGTAACAGGATTGGTTATCTGCATTTCTTAGTTAGGACTGTAGGCTATGTTCTGATTAGAAACCACATTATAATTTTTTACAAAATATTTTAATTGCTTACTTAAGAAAGAGATTTCCAATTGTTTAAATAATGGTTTGAGTTTGTTTTTTTTTTTCCCAGAAATAATACTTACTACAAAACCGAAAAGAAATACCATTTCTTTCTTACTCAAAAGACAATTCTGTGCTATACTCATCAAATTGTTGTTAGCTTTCTTAGGCAATTTCAAAGAAATTTCTGACTTGGAAAACAGTGGATTTTTTCAAATCTTCTTAACCTTATCAAGTTCCCTGTTCCTGTAAATTGATTTTATGTGGTTGCCTTCTGGCCTTTCACAAGAACTTTTTTTCTGGTTTGACACAAAAGGAAATGATGAGTAGCAATTGTAACTATCAATTAACTAGCTCTGACCTCATCTGTTCAGCAAAGTTCTTTGTAATTTTTCCACACTTCTATGGAGTCTTCTTGGTATTGCAGAAATTCAGGTTAACCAAACTAGATGGTGTGCAAAGTTGGTGGTTTACATCAGTAACTTGGCAGATGTTAGATTTGAAGTGTGATGTTGTCGGACTCATTTTAAAAAGCCCTATAAGATCACTGCATGTAAATGAAAGAAGAGAATTAGAGGCGTACATTCTGGGGTGAGAGAAGAGCTGTAACTCCTGTGATTTGTTTGCTACAGTTCCATATGAAACCTTCATGTGTACTGGTGTTCTTCTACTACGTGCCTGTACCTGCTAAAGGCTGCTCAGGGACTGGAGCTCCAGCTTTAGAAGGAATAAGCAATACCAGGGTGGGAGTAGAAAACAGACTTGACCAAAAATCCCTATATACAAGCTAGGGAAAAGGAAAATGAATAACAGCGCACCAAACAATAGGTGTCATCTTGGTTTTGTGGACCTTCCTTTGAATGCTTGACAGTTTATTTCTCTACAGTTGTTTGATTTGCTTTAGGCATAAGAAGAAATTATTTTAATTTAAGAACTGTGCTACCTGACCATGCTATTCTTTTGACTTATTCAGGTACTATTAGTCAAGTAAATTACTATATGAAGTTGATGCCCAATTTAAAAAAGGAATGCAATAACTGTGTTTATGCCAAAATAATTTATTACAGCATCAGATAAAACCAATTCAATTAAAAATAAAAAGGAATTATCTGGTGCCTCATGAGTCAAAACAGATAAACACAGGCTTGTAGTTAAAAAGATGCCAAAAACCCCCAAAACAACAAACCAATAATGCAGGCTATAAAATTACACTCCCCAGAAACTAAACCAGGTATTCTATGGGCATTCAGGTCCAGGCTGTGCACAAAGTAGTTTAAAAATACGTGTATTTTTCTTCGTAAGCTTTACCTTGGGTTCTGTTATTTTAATTTTTCTCCATGGGTCGCCTAGCAACATCGTATATGCTACCAAGACATAAGCATACGCAGGGTCCCTCATGTTCCTTGTATGCTTAAAGCTGTCACTGATAGATATTCAGTGGCTTTGAAGTCTGGGAAAGACTGCCCTGGGTCTGTCCTTCTAAATATATTTTTCTTTATTTTTCCACTGGGTGCCGCAGGCCCAAATTATTCATATGCTATTTACTGCACTTGTATTCAAATAGTTTTGTAAGACCTTTCCACCTGCCAATGCTTGCTGTAGCAGTGAGAGCTATCCTTATTAGCTGGCAGACATGCTTCTACTAAAGAGGGGGAAGCTAAGTACCTATGTGCTGTGAGTGACCTCAATATCATTTGAGAGTCCCCATTTTCTGAAAGCAAGCTGTAGCTTCAAGAATGCTCCTAATGTAGGTATCTATGTAGAAAATACTTTAAGAGTGGCACTGCAAACCTACTACCACAGAAATTTGATGGCTGACTGCTGCCAGCGCTGCAGTGCAGTTGAGAAGAATGACCCATTTCTGCACAAGCACAGGGTCTTTGAACTGAAGATTTTCATCCCACACAGCGGGGCTAGCCCCCCATACAGCTCTGTGACAGTCAGTTTCCTCATTGAAATTCTGGAGTCATGGCTGATCACACATTCAAGGTAAGAGTCTACCCTGCGAAGTGGAACTGCTTCACTCAGAAGTGTTATTGTTAGATCCTGTCAGAGAGCTAGCATTAACATGTCCTAAGATTCTTGTCAAGGCAAAAGCCAGCTTTTTCTGAACAATATTCTATTGGTGGAGGTGAATTAGAGCCTAAGATTAAAACATACTTCAGTCACAAAATCATCATAAGGAGATTATCTTATAGGTAAAAGAAAATTTTATTTAATCTGTAGGTAGGGAGACATTTTTAAGTGCCTGAATTCAAAACCAAGACAGTAGCTAAACTGTCTGCAAGGGATACTGTCAAAACATCAATTATTTTAGCTGTTAAGAAGAGGTTTTTCAAATATCTGGTAAGAACAAAGCACATTTCAAGTCTGAGTTGTAAGAGAGAAGCAAAGGCTGCACTGAATTTCTCACAATAAAGAATAACCCTACTGCTGGCTAAAAGGGCACATCTTTAACACAATCAAAATTTGCTTCCTAAAATACACAGCTTTACAGTGGTTTGTACTTACATTTCAATCTGGCTTATACAGCTTGGTCTCCTGAGTCTGGAAAGCATCATTCAGTACATGCATACCCTCGTTTTGACCTGATACAGCTGCAGGCAGCATCAGGGGCAGACGACTAGACTCAGGAACTGTGAAGCAGTCACATATGCCATAGTCTAGTTACGGTTTATGAGTGTAGGCATTACAGCAAAGGTGAAAAAAGTTATGTATTTCTGGTTATTATTTTGTAAACTGCAGTCATTATTTTTTCATGTAAATGTGGCAAGGAGGACTGGCCTGATTTTCAAAAGCTAAAAATGTCACCTCAGAACCCTGCTTCTCTACAACATGGAAAATGTCCTCAGGACATTGGGAAATTTAATAGTAAGCTTTAGTTATACCTAATGTTGTAATACAGTAGAAATTCACCAGATTAGTTTGAGCAACATCACAATCCATCTAATTATAAAATGTATTTGTTTGGTTAGACTTGTGAGAAGTAACAAAAAAGATTCCTCAAATGAATAAACTTACTGAATCAATTTACAATATATGACAAATTAAGAAGATTACTTCAGTGTCTTACAAGTGTCTGCAAAACTAAGTAAAAATTAATGATAAACAAAAATATGCTCCCTCTGTGGTTTATTCTCATCCAGCTGCATCCAGCTATGAAAGGGGTATCAAACAAAACACTAATTAGTAATGAGTTCAAGACAGTTTCACAAAGTAACCCCCTGGCTTCCAGGATTTTTCGATACTGCCACAATTCAGGAAAGTGCTTGGAACTGCACAAACCCCGTGGCTGCTTAGGAGCAGGAGCCAGTCTTTTATGTTGGTTTGCTTTCCAACCACCATATTAACTGACTTGGTTCCACTTATGAAGTCCTTACTCATGAAAAATGTAGGTATATTGTTGAGACCTGAAGACTCTGCTGTGGAAATACAGATCAGACAATATGGAGAATAGAAAGTAGCTTCTGTAGAAGCAGATTGTGTTTTAACATTCTGGGATTCATTTCAACAGAAACTATAGATCTCAAAGACAGCTACCTGACTTTAAACTAGCTAATGCTATGTTACTTAATATTTAATGGAGAGAAATAAGAATGTATAAAAGTGGATTTGTCTAATTTATTTTTTTTGTCTTCATTGACTGCAAAGTGAGGTTCAGCTTATTATAATAGATGTAGGCAACAGATTTTCAGGTACTACCTAAACTTGGATGGATACCAATCTCTGTGTCTAAATCCAGTGGAACTTCTTCAGTTCACATGTGATTCATATTGGCAGAAAGATCTTTTCAGGTCACTGTAAGCTACAGTTCAGATAACTTTAGGAAGAACTGAGGTTGGACACTGATGATTCAACTTAAGGACATTTTACAAACATATCTGAACCTGGGAACTTCAGCACACCTTACTCTTCTTCCTTCACAAATTGAACAAATAGAGATTTCGACTTACGACACAAAAAAGTAGTGCTAATAGATACAGCATCTCAAGGAGAACTATTCTGTGGTCCTGCTCTTGAAATTCACAGCCCTTTTATCTTTCTGGTTTACTGTTCCTTTAGAGTTTTAGAGAGAGATCACTTAAGAAATTCCAGTGATATTGATCCTATACCCACTTAGGTCTTTTACATCTGGACTTCTGCGAAGCACAATATTGTCCTTTACATCAGTGATCCCAAAGCCCATATCAAGCGTTTTATTTTAAAAGTAGAGATATTTCTTTTATTATTATTTAATTTTCTTTCTTTTCTTCAACCTTTCATAGCATCGTTCTAATGTCAAATTCTGAAGCCAGACTAATCCTTAAAAATGTTGTTACACAGAGTAAACAACAGCCCATATTTGTTGTAGATACTGTGGTTCACTTGAGAAACAACAGAATTAAAGGTTTTACCCTACCTGGCTATCTCATGCACCTATTCACTAACTTCCTTTGTTTACTAGGTCTCCACTCTCCACCCCAGCATACAGATCATTGCTGGTCTAGGAAGCTCAGGCAGAAAGCTGTGCCAGTTTGTGTTGTGCTGCTGCTTGTGCTTCTTTGCCTTCTTTCCTGTACCCCTTCTTCTTTCTGAGACCACTTCTTTTTGTGAATTCTTAATTTTCAACACCAGGTCTTCTTTTGTAATGCCAAGCCTCCAGTTTTCCCAGTCTAAGTGATTTATGAGCAGAAGCACAATGAATGGTCAGCCTCCTGACTGTTGGTTCTGTGTCATGTCTCTTTAATTGTAGGATTTAGGATGTGCCACTTTTGTCTAGTCCAGATATTATCAACATTTACAGCTAACCTGCACCAGTTGTAGCTAATAAATTGTGGGCTCTTAACAGTTAAAATACAAAATGTATATAACCATTTACAAAATCTGACATAGTAGCTAATGTACCAAAAACTTCTTTATAAAATGTCAGTGTATTTCTGAATTTTAGCTGTAATTTATTTTCACAGATTTTGAGAAATAACAGAAAGATTTTTCATTGCTCTTATATGTGATTATGTGGCATATTGCATATATAATACCACGAACTCTTCTTAGAGTTCTATCCCAGCAGGAACAGAAAGAAATTAAAGTTGTTTAGTCTTACAGTTCCAAGATGACCTAGTATTACACAACCAATAGTAAGATCACATTCTTATCATATGAATAGTGATCTTTTGATTAACTAAGAAACACTTTCCATTAAGAAACATTGAAGCCTTTTTGGGAGTGAGTTGTATACCTACATTATTTGTAGGAACTCTGACAAGGGAAAAGTTCTGGCGCCAGGAAAATATGCATAGCCGATGCCAGGAAATTATCTTCAGATTTGACTGGACAATAGACTACAGAAAATTGCTGTTTTCCTGTTGGGTTTTCCATTATTGCTTTTGGACTGGCAGCATACCAAAACCACAGAGGATCTAAGCATGGAGCCCTCCTCCTGCTACAACCACATTAACATCCATTGCAGTGAGAAGTACTGGGAGCAAAATCTCAGCCCTTTGCTTCTTGGGTCAAAGTTAGTTTTAAGAAAAGAGGTACAGGGATGATTATAGAGATCTGGAAGGCATATCTAGAATGCCCTACTTGTAACCTCTTCACTCCTGAAGGCTAGGAGGGATGTGATGCAGACATAAATAAATGTAATCAGAAGAAAAGCATTAATTATAGCTTATTACATTTGACTACTTGCATGAATGAACACAGATCTTTCCCAACTTGGTTTTCATAAGGCATTTCATATTCAACTGCATTTTCCCAAGCTGTAATTCAATCTGTGCTTACTATTTTGTATTATGTCTAAAAGAATACAATTTGTTTGTGCCACCTTTTACAAAAGAGATACTTTTACAGAACCCTTTTCTAGTGAATGATTTATGTCAAATGCCAATCTTTTATCCCTACTTGTTAACACAGTTAATCTTGTATCTTCATTAGTAGCAGTTGAGTCAGTGAAAAGTGTGAAATATGAATTGATGTTGCATAGGAAAGAGGGGGGAATTATTACAGTTGCAGATGATAAAATCTATCATGGTTAATGTATTTGGTTTGTGTGTCCAGGTTTTGGTAGCAGGAGGGCTACAGTTTCTGTGAGAAGCTACAAGAAGTTTCCCCCATGTTTGATAGAGCCAATGCCAGCCAGCTGCAAGACGGACTGGCCACTGGCCAAGGATGAGCCCATCAGCAATGGTAGTAGTGCCTCTTGGATAACATAGTTAAGAAGGGGAAAAAACCCTGGACAACAGCAATTGCAGCCAACGAAAAGAGTGAAAAAATGTAAGAAAAAAATCTCTTCAGATACCCAGATCGGTGCAGAAGGAGGGCAGGAGGTGCTCCAGGTGCCAGAGAAGAGATTCCCCTGCAGCCCCTTGTGCAGCCCATGGTGAGGCAGCTGTGCCTCTGGAGCCCATTGAGGCCCATGGTGGAGCAGATCTCCACCTGTAGCCCATGGAGGACCCCACACCAGAACAGGGAGATGCCTGAAAGAGGCTGTGACCCCATGGGAAGCCTGCACTGGAGCAGGTTTGCTGCAGGACTTGTGACCCCATGGAAGGGAACCACACTGGAGCAGTTCATGAAGAACTGCATCCTGTGGGAAGAAGTCCATGGAGGACTGTCTCCCATGGGAGGGATCCTATGCTGAAGCAGAGGAAAGATGTGAGGAGTCCTCCCCTGAGGAAGAAGAAGCAGCAGAGGCAATGTGTGATGAACTGACCACAACCCCCATTCCGCATCCCCCTGCAATGGGGAGGATGTAGAAATTTTGTGAGTAAAGCTGAGCTCAGGAAGAAGCGAGGGTTGGGGGAAGGTGTATTAAAAATTGGTTTTATACCTCATTTGATTCTCATTTCTCTGATTTGATTGGTAATAAACTAAGCTAACTTCCCCAAGTTGAGTCTGGTTCGCCCATGATGATAATTGTTGAGTGATCTTATCCTATCCTTATCTCAAACCATGAGCCTTTCATTACTTTCTCTCTTCTGCCCAGCTGAGGAGGGCAGTGATACAGTGGCTTTGGTGGGCATCTGGTGTTCAGTCAGGGTTAACCCACCACACTTACTAGTTCTTACTCATCTGTGTTAGCACGTGCTGCTGAGATCTTATGTGTCATTTATTAATTAAAATTTTGTAAAATATCTATGGATAAAATATATTTTTCACAGAAAGGACATAGGAATACTTCTTACATTTTTTGTTATGTCATTATTTTTCTCTATAGTGTTTCATTGAGCCAGCTATAATAAGGCCAAACCAAGTAGTGATTAGCAGTAGCAGGCTTGGCAGGAAATGAAACATCTGGCCCAGCGGGGAAAAGAAGAGTGGCCTCTCCTTGACTGCTATTGATCCATTTCCATTGAGGTCAACATTTGGGAGCTTTCAAATATTCTAACAGTTTGTGTTTGTACATTTGTTCCAAATATGTTGTGACCTGAAACAATTACTGTAATTTAGTTTGTCCCCCACATAATTTTTAATTGCAAGGTACAGAGGTTTACTTCATACTGACCTTTTGCAAATTGAAGCCTACCTGTAGAGCAGTGGGGCAAATTAGTGAGTTGATATTTCACTGATTTGTATTTCCGAATTGATAGATTACAGACAGCTAAGTAATTTCCACTATTTACCTTCCCTATTTTTGTAAGGAGAAAGTGTCTAAAACGGCTACTGCACACTGAAATATCATTAATTTCCTTTTTAAAAAAGTTGTCAACATAGAAGCAGTTTTTATGAACCAGTTTCCGTAGACTGTTTTGAAGACCAGATGGAACATATAAAGAAATGGTCTTATTCCCAAGGTAAAAAGGTTTAATATTTTTTACTCATCTATTCCTTTAGAGAATCCAAAAGTTGTTGATGCCTACAGGATGAATTTCAGAAAATTAGCCAGTTTTTGTTTAGAATATCTAATGATAGGGAATCCACCAGTTATATTAATAGTGTGAATTGCTATCTTCATTTTATCTTTAATGGGCTGTTATTAACATTACGTTTTTTTTGTCTCCAAGTTATACTGTTTATCCATGTAATGTGGACAAACAATAGAGGAAAACAGCTGGCACCAATGCTCATAATTCAAGCTGATTCAAGTTTATACCAAGTGATAGGCAAATCTGAAACTGAGCGCAAGCTATATTGGGAAGGTACCATGCTGTGCTGCACTACAATTAAAGCCACTTTGTCAGAAAGAGAATGAAATTAAAAAATACAAATTAAAAGGTAGTATGATGGATTAAATTAGAAGATAATAAAGGAAGGATTTTTTTTTATTGGAATAAAAAAAAAAGTGATGGACATGCATACTATACGTTATAATTGTCTGTAATATTTAATATGGCTTATGTCTCCCATCTCCTATTCTAAAATATTTGAATTGTAGAGTAATTTAATACTATCTTACATGCAAATGAATGCATAGAGCTTTGTTAGAATGAAAGGGGTCACTAGGCTGAGGGTATGCCAGGAAGAACAGTGTCTAAAAATGATCA